>NC_139689.1:43921869-45121869 GCF_964106915.1 Podarcis gaigeae
TCCGCTAACCCAGAAATACTGTATTTTCTGGCGTATAAGACTACTTTTTAACCCAGGAAAATCTTCTCAAAAGTCGGGGGGTCGTCTTATACACCGGCTCCAGCAGCAGCTCCTGCAGCAACTCCCCACCAAAGGACAAAACGACAACAAATTAAATTAGAGGACACCAAGCTCTTTAGATGAAGCAGAAATACACTTGAAAATTGGCCCCAGAAGCCCCTGGCCACTGGGAAGTGGAGTGGATTTCCGAGCCGGACTGGAGACTGGTTTTTAAAAATTTTATTTGGTCTGTGTTGGAAGAGGGGTAGTCTTATACGGCAAGTATATCCCAAACTCTGTATTTTAACTGGAAACGTTGGGGGTCGTCTTAAACGCCCAGTCTTATATGCCGGAAAATACTAGTACCTCAGGTTAAGAACTTTCCTTCAGGATGAGAACAGAAATTGTGCTCCGGCGGCGCGGCAGCAGCAGGAGGCCCCGTTACCTTGGGTTAAGAACAGTTTCAGGTTAAGAACGGACCTCCGGAACGAATTAAGTTCTTAACCTGAGGTACCACTGTATGGAGAATCTCCAGGGCAAGGCGGAGCCTTACGCTGTCAGCCCCCCAGGATAGGAGCCGATCGGGAGTGAGCTCTTCCAGGGGTGTGGGGTAGAAGTCCGGACGGATCCACACCTTCCTTCCAAGGGGCAAACTGCCACTAAACGAGGGCCGTCTAGACTTGCGAACCGTAAATCCCAGTAGTCTGAATGACTTCAGAAAGCAATTAAGTGTTCCCTTTTCCGAAGATGTCAGGCTCTAAACTAACAGCTTCTGGCAAGCCTGTCTGGCAGTAGGGTAGCAGCTGAAGAAGAGGAAGAAGCTTATTTGATAGATTAGGGGACGGGGCTTTCAGGGTAGAGGGTATCGCTTATAGGATGGCTTCTGTCTTGGATAGCTTTCCTACAGCTTTCTTTTCTTTTCTTTTTATTTTGCATTCTTGATTATCTGTGCTCAGGAAAGTGTCAGGGCGGTTCTGTGCAGAACCCACGTTCAAAACTGTTCTTACGAATGTCTTGGGGCAGACATACTGTCTGAGTTCCATTCAGTGCATGTCCTATAACTTCCTGCTGGAATTCTAGAATTGTAGAGTTGGAAGGGACTCTGTGGATCATTTAGTTCAACCCTGCAGGAATAGGCAAGCTGTCCCATGCAGGGATTTGAACCTGCAACCTTGGCATCATCAGCACCACACTCTAACCCATGGGTAGGCAAACTAAGGCCCTGGGGCCAGATATGGCCCAATCACCTTCTCAATCTGGCCCACGGACGGTCTGGGAATCAGCGTGTTTTTGCATGAGTAGAATGTGTGCTTTTATTTAAAATGCATGTGGGTTATTTGTGAGGTATAGGAATTCGTTCTTCTTTTTTTCAAAATATAGTTCGGCCCCCCACAAGGTCTGAGGAAAAGGTTTGCTGAACCCTGCTCTAACCAACTGACCTAACCTGTAGCTTTTTATACCATAAATGTTCCAGAGGCATTTGTTACCCTAGTTTTGTGGCACTATAGTGCAAGAGTGCCCCTCCAGAGGGCAATAGTATGGCAGCTTGGGGAGAGTATCACCAAGCCACCGATAAAAGCAAAATGGTGTGTTTACAGTCCGGTGTAAATCCACCACTAATACGCTGTCATTGCATCAGTTGCATGTTGCAGAAAACACCTACAAAAACGCCAGTCTGGTGGGGACCTTGAGGAGTTCTTAATCCACATGGATTGTGTGGATGCAGATTCAAAGTTTGATATAGCAAACTCTGGCACCTTTGGAAACACATATTTGCAAGCATTTACTTCTACCGTAAAAAAAGCCAGTTCACACATTCTGATAGATACTGCACTGCTCTAAAGGTGGAAACGCAGTACATGCAGTACTATCGCTTTGATCAAAATATTGCAGCTTCTTTAAAGGTAAGGGTAAAGTGACCCCTGACCGTTAGGTCCAGTCGCGAACGACACTGGGGTTGCGGCGCTCATCTCGCTTTACTGGCCGAGGGAGCCGGCGTACAGCTTTGGGTCATGTGGCCAGCATGACTAAGCCGCTTCTGGCGAACCAGAGCAGCACACAGAAACACCGTTTACCTTCCCGCTGGAGCGATACCTATTTATCTACTTGCACTGCGTGCTTTCGAACTGCTAGGTTGGCAGGAGCAGGGACCGAGCAACGGGAGCCCGTTGCGGGGATTCGAACCGCCGACCTTCTGATCGGCAAGTCCTAGGCTCTGTGGTTCAACCCACAGCGCCACCCGCGTCCCTTGCAGCTTCTTTAGCACATTGTAAAAGTATTTCACTCCATCTCCGTATATTCGCAGTTCGCCTTTTTATGCAGCTAGTTACTAAAATCCCGTTTACCTAGCTGCTCCTGATAACGTTTCTCTATCCTTTAGTGTAGTTGTGAATTTAATCCAGTTGAGCTGCTCCTAGATTTTCCCAATCGTATCCAATTTATTTGGTTTGTGGGCATTAGCAAACTGTGGCTCTTTCTGTGGCGCACCAGGCCTAAGAGGGTCTGCTGGAGCGCATCCAGAAACCGAGGAGCTGAGGCCCCTACGGTTTTTAGAGACTGTAGTCAGGCTCCCCTTTCCTATTGCACTGTTTCGCTCCTGAACAGCTACCACTCCTCATGCAAGCTGCAGGGGCTCCTCTCCCCCCTTGCTACAAATATGCCTTCATTTATGAAGCCGTTCTGGCCCTGTGTTAACTTTCCCTCGCCTCTCCTGTGCTGCGGACAATGAAGCTTTCACAGCTTCTGACGGCACACAGCTGCATCTGTAGCAAAACTTCATAAACACCCCGAGTGTAAAAATACGAACCGCCTCCAGCTCCACCACCGAGGCCCGGGCCAATGAGGCTGTGAGGCGGTTCCCGCCGGCACATGGCGGCAGTGTGACCTAGCAGGTGGGCCCCGCTCACCGGAAAGAGACGCAGCCGAATCCCTGGCAGAGCGGCCGCTTTTAAAACACGTTCCGTCTGTCGTCCCCCCCGCCGTTTCTCTTCCAACTGAGCTCCCTTGAGGAGCAGAGGAGGGGTGGACCTGGGCTGCCGTGTTTGCCTCGGCAATTTTCGCTCTTTTCGCAGCCAGCTCCTGCGAGCCAAATGCCCCCCTCTGTTCCAGCTGCATCTGGACAGAGCGGAGAGCTTGGTGCCGGCAGCGGTTCTGGCCCTTGCCCAACTGGGGTCCGATTCTGGCTTGGCAGGAGAGAAGGCTGGATCCTTGCCATTGCCCTTCGCTTGTTGCTGCAGCTTGCCTGCCTGCCTGCGCTGCCCCCCTCTCTCAAATGTTCCCCCCCCCACTACCAACTTCAGGAGGAGGGCAGCCATGTTACATGAGGTAGCAATTAGAGGACATATTGTATGAGAAAAAAAGGGGGGCTCCAGATGTTTGCCAGGGCAAAACACCCCCTGTCCCAAACCTCACATCCTGCATATGGACTGCCTCACCAGAGTGGTGCATGCTCTAGTCATCTCCCGCTTGGACTACTGCAATGCGCTCTACGTGGGGCTACCTTTGAAGGTGACCCGGAAACTAGAACTAATCCAGAATGCAGCAGCTAGACTGGTGACTGGGAGCGGCCGCCGTGACTATATCACACTGGTCCTGAAAGACCTACATTGGTTCCCAGTACGTTTCTGAGCACAATTCAAAGCGTTGGTGCTGACCTTTAAAGCCCTAAAGGTCCTCAAAGGCCCAGTATACCCGAAGGAGCATCTCCCCCATCATTCAGCCTGGACACTGAGGTCCAGCTCCAAGGACCTTCTGGTGGTTCCCTCATTGCAAGAAGTGAGGTTACAGGGAACCAGGCAGAGGGCCTTCTCGGTGGTGGCACCCGCCCTCGGTTTTCCAACGGTTTTGAGAGTCGAACAGACTCCTGGAACGGATTAAGTTTGACAACCAAGGTACCACTGTACCGCAGTATCACTGGAAATTCCATATATCAAATGCTAATGAGAACTTCAACATGCTGCTCAAGTCTTCAGAAGACTTTAGGATTTTTTAAAGAACAAACACATAAAATGGGATCTGTGCTCATGGACTAATCTTGAGGTCCAGCTCCGAGGGCCTTCTGGCGGTTCCCTCCCTGCGAGAAGTGAGGTTACAGCAAACCAGGCAGAGGGCCTTCTCTGTAGTGGCGCCCGCTCTGTGGAACGCCCTCCTATCAGATGTCAAGGAAATAAACAACTATCTGACTTTTAGAAGACATCTGAAGGCAGCCCTGTTTAGGGAGGTTTTTAATGTTTGATGTTTTATCGTATTTTTAATATTCTGTTGGGAGCTGCCCAGAGTGGCTAGGGATGCCCAGCCAGATGGGTGGGGTATAAATTATTATTATTATTATTATTATTATTAGGCACAGCTCCTGGGGACCCCCTTCCACAGGGCTCTGTGCGATTTCTTCCTTGTACCTGTCCCGCCCACCTTGACCTTGGTTCTGCCATTGTAGATCAGGAAGCAGAATGGCTACAGCTCCTTTAGGAAGGTGGCTGCTGCTGGTGCCGTGTATGTTTGCAGTGGTGGTGATGGAAAGGTGGTTCTGGGAAGGACTTTTTTACGGTTCCGTTTGGCTTTCTGGCGTTGGAGAAAGGCTGCATTCATCCCCTTCGGCTGCTGACGTCCGTGGAGCAAAACGGTGATGAAAGAGATAGGGCGATGTCGGCCCAAAGCAGAGAATCTGGACGAACTGCAGCGTGGAGGGACTGAAATATCACGAGGTGATGAGACATCTCTCCCTGCTTTTTATGTTGGGAAATGCAAGTTTTCCCTCAGGGACCATCTACCTGGGACTTGAGAGAGGGACTAGTTCAAACCAGGCAGGATTGATCTCGGCAACGTACTTTGCAGGATTTTTCTGTGTGTGTCAGACGCAGAGCTCTCTTGGACTGCTGTGAAATGAAACGAGAACAGACACACACACCCATCATTTTCTAGCTAGGCCAGGGGTCTGCAACCCGCGGCTCCGGAGCCGCATGTGGCTCTTTTACACCTTTGCCGCGGCTCCGGGGCGGATACTAGCGAGGGGAGGAGGCGCATTGTGCGCCCTGACACTCCCCACTGTGACGGGCGCTGTACTGGCTGTGATGTCGCATGGGGGCGGTGCGTGCGTTAGTCACGCACTGTCCCGACGTCACCTTCCCACCCGCTGTCAGATCGCGGCTCTGGAGATATATTTGTTTTAAATGTCGCAATGGTTTTGCGGCTCCCAGTTTTTTTTCTTCTTTGGAAATGGGTCCAAGTGGCTCTTTTTGTCTTAAAGGTTGCAGACCCCTGAGCTAGGCCAATATCACTCTGGGTCCACTTTTGCAGTAAAATGAGTTGGGAGAGTACCCTTCAAAAGAGAGGTACTTCTTTTGAATGCTCCCCTTCAGGGGGAAAAATGTCCTCGCAAAAAGAAAAGTAGCGTGTCAAGGAAAAAGATTCTAACCTCCTCTTTTGGCTGCTACTCTGGTTTATCTATTTCTTGGAAGTTTTTAACTTGAAGCCTGAAATGCTGCGATGCATTCTAGCAATTTAGCATGTTGTTGGCATCTATCAATTTGATTCCCTCCCTCTCTTTCTTTTTTCCTTTCTCCTCCTGTGGTGAGGCTGCATTTTAATGTTTTAATTGTTTTAACATTGCATTTTAATCTTGTTTTTTAAGTTGTATTTCAATCAACTTGTTTTTATTATTGGTTGTTAGCCGCCCTGAGCCCGGTCTTGGCTGGGGAGGGCGGGGTATAAAGAAAATTGTTGTTGTTGTTGTTGTTGTTATTTGTCTCACCTCGGTTTTCTAAGCATCTGGGTACGCTTGTCCAGCAGGAAAATACAGTTGAAGGCGCTTGCTTGATGTCAATAGGCAGGGAGTTCCAAGGGTAGGCGCTGCCACAGCCACACTAAACCATCAAATGCGGAACGGGTATTAGGTGGCACCTGTAGTAGTGCCAATTCTGCCAATCGAAGTGGTTTGTAAATATAGTGGTGGATATATGAAAACCATATGCAGTGGTACCTCAGTTCTCAAACGTAATTCGTCCCAGAAGACCCTTCAACTTCCGAAACATTCGAAAACCGAGGCGCAAAGGACTGTCTAAAAGGGTTCAACTGAGAAAATTGAAAAGCACGCGGTGGAAGCCATTCAACTTCTGAGGCGCATTTACTTCCAGGTTTTTGGCATTCGAAAACTGAAATGTTCAGCTTCTGAGATGCTCAAAAACCGAGGTACCACTGTAGATAGATTTAATTCTATCCATGCTGATTTTTTTGTTAGTGATTGTTATGCTTTTAGCTGTTCTTATTTTATCTGTAAGGGACGCAGGTGGCGCTGTGGGTTAAACCACAGAGCCTAGGACTTGCCGATCAGAAGGTTGGTGGTTTGAATCCCCGCGACGGGGTGAGTTCCTGTTGCTCGGTCCCAGCGCCTGCCAACCTAGCAGTTCGAAAGCACGTCAAAGTGCAAGTAGATAAATAGGTACCACTCCGGCAGGAAGGTAAACGGCGTTTCTGTGCGCTGCTATGGTTCGCCAGAAGCGACTTAGTCATGCTGGCCACATGACCCGGAAGCTGTACGCCAGCTCCCTCGGCTAATAAAGCGAGAGGAGCGCCGCAACCCGAGTCGGCTGTGACTGGACCTAATGGTCAGGGGTACCTTTACCTTTACTATTTTATCTGTAAGCCACCTGGAGTCCCTGTCGAGGGAAAAGGCAGGGCATAAAAATGAATAATAATCATAATAGCATTTAACAAGAATTAAAAATGTTCCCCACTCACAGAGTGTAGGTTTAGAAAAGTGCACAAAGGTGTATTCAGAGTGAAACTCTTCCATTCCCTGAGGGCTCCCCTTCCTCTGCAGGAATTGCCACTCTTTGCCCGCTTCCCTGATAAAAAATCACTATTCCCAGGAGATTTAACTGAACTCCCCACCTTTAAATTTCTATTCACTGGAGCCTGGTGCAGCCCCTCTCTGTGATTTAAATACCTTCCTTTTTTAAACAAGATCCTCCTAATCGAATTAGCCGCAGTAGAACTGGGGGGAACCAGCATTGTACAATAAAAATCTGGCAAGCTTGTGAAGGATCCCATCTCTGTGAGCTTACCAGCTTCTTGGCGACGAATTAAGTTGGCAGGCAAGTTGAACAGCACAAGGCAGTCAAGAAAGTCACCTTGCCACTTTTTTGATCTTACAAACCCCAACTTTTAACAGGAAGGGGTGGGAGCAGGCGGGGGGGGGGTGAACTTGAGAAGACATTGACACCTTAAATTGTATGTCACATGTCGAAATTAAAACGAAAGTTTGAAAGTTTGCTTACATTACAAAAACTCACTTTGGCTTTTTTGTTTTAGTTTTTATTTATACTTTTCAAGTCAAAACATTTCATTGATTTTATGATCAATTTAACATTTCAGAATTTGACTTCCCTCCCTCTCTTTCTGTGGTTCCTTAAATTTATTTTTATATATATCTTCTGCATATCCAAATTCATTTAACTTGCTCATTTAATTATCTACTGCAAATATATACTCTTGTGAAACTGCAGGTTATTACAATAATCCTGCCAATGTTTTCATCTGTTTACAATTTCTCTGTAAATATTCCACAAACCGTTTCCATTCTTTCTTATTATTCCAGTACATTTCACCATTTCTGCATATTCCATAAGTTTTTGTATCCATTCTTCCTCTGCTGGGACTTCTTCTTTCCATTTTCGGGCTATTAACATTCTTGCTGCTGTAGTAGCATACATAAATAAATTTCTATACAATTTTTTTTTGTCAATACAATATTTTATTGGTTTTTTTCCATATTGCATCACAATATAAATAAACCAAGGCCATCACCACATCCTCCCCACCCCCCATATATCTGTCAATCAAACCTAATATTCTCCCCCCCCCGCTTCCCTCTGCCCCCACTCGATTTCCTCCACATTCTGAGATTACATTTATCTTTACATTTTACAACCTTGCCAAATCTTCTATATATTCTTATTATCTTTCCTTACTAATTTACCTTCCCTCAGATACTTTACATATTTTACCATATATTCATCAAACCATTCCCACTCCTTTTTAAATTTTTGATTTGATTGGTTTCTTATAATAGCCGTTAGTTTTGCCAGAGTTAAGTATTCATTTAGTTTACAAATCCATTCCTCCCTTAAGGGTAGAGTTTGTGACTTCCACTTAGCAGCAATCACTATAAGATCCCCCCCCCCCCCCGTGGTATCTCTTCCCTTATCAATCCATTATTATTGATATTTTCAACATCTTCTTTAATTCTTCATGTATTACTGTCAAAAATTTCTTAATTTCCTCCTTCTTAATTTCTATACAATTTAGGTAGTTCTGTCCCTATAATTTCCAAAAGAAAAGCTTACGGTTGCTTTTTTAAAAATAAAAGTTATTCTGAACATCCTTTTCGATTCTTGGTATATCATTTCCCATTTCGTTTGTGTGACGTCGGCTGCCTCGGAGATGACCGTGCAGCTCTTAACGCTTTTGCCTTCTCCTTTCTCAGACGCGGAAGCTGTCCAAAATGGAGAGGCAGCGCTTCAGCGAGGAGGTGGAGATGCTGAAGGGGCTGCAGCACCCGAATATCGTAAGGTTCTACGACTCGTGGAAGTCTTCGGTGAAGGGGCAGGTCTGCATCGTCCTGGTCACCGAACTCATGACCTCAGGCACCCTCAAAACGTGAGCATGAAACTGGCTGGGTGGCCACCGTGGGAAGGCGGCAGTGGCGTCAATGGGGAGAGGACCATGGGGCCTCCGGGGCTGTTGTCCTGCGGTAGTGGGGACGCCCTTCATTTCACGAGGCCTAGGACTCTCGTACCTACGGGACCACCTCTCCTGGTATGCCCCGCGGAGGACCTTTGTTGTTGTTGTTGTTGTTTAGTCGTTTAGTCGTGTCCGACTCTTCGTGACCCCCTGGACCAGAGCACGCCAGGCATTCCTGTCTTCCATGGCCTCCCGCAGTTTGGTCAAACTCATGCTGGTAGCTTCGAGAACACTGTCCAACCATCTCGTCCTCTGTCGTCCCCTTCTCCTTGTGCCCTTCCTCTTTCTCAACATCAGGGTCTTTTCCAGGGAGTCTTCTCTTCTCATGAGGTGGCCAAAGTCTTGGAGCCTCGGCTTCAGGATCTGTCCTTCCAGTGAGCACTCAGGGCTGATTTCCTTAAGAATGGAGAGGTTTGATCTTCTTGCAGTCCATGGGATTCTCAAGAGTCTTCTCCAGCACCATAATTCAAAAGCAACACTTCTTCGGCCATCAGCCTTCTTTATGGTCCAGCTCTCACTTCCGCGGAGGACCTTAAGGTCCATAAATAGGATTACAGTGGAAGCTTGGGTTGCGAACATGATCCGTGCAGGATGCACGTTCGCAACCCACAGTGTTCGCAACCTGCGTCTGTGCAAGCAGCGCTTCTGCGCATGCGCGACCGCCGAAACCCGGAAGTAACCCGTTCCGGTATTTCTGGGTTTCGGCGGTCCGCAACCTGAAAGAACACAACGTGAAGCGGCTGTAACCCAAGTTATGACTGTACTCTAGAGGTCACGGGCCCTAAGGAAGTCAGATTAGCCTTAACCAGAGCCAGGGCCTTTTCAACTCTGGCTCCAGCCTGGTGGAACGCTCTCTTCCATGAGACCCGGGCCCTGCAGGATCTGATTTCTTTCTGTAGGGCCTGTAAGAGAGAGCTGTTCCGCCTGGCCTTTGGCTTGGAATCAGCCTGATTCCCTCCCCCTCTTTCCTTTTCCTTCTGTGATGGAATCCCTATTTGGGGACTTCCCTGGCTTTTTTCTGGCCCACGTAGGACCAGTTTGGACAGTTGGCCTTGGTGAAGATTTGACCTTCCCTCCCCAAACAGTTTTTGATTTGGGCTTCCACTGAAATGAGGCTGTGTTTTAAGTTGTATTTTAATCCGTTGTTTTTATACTTGATGTTAGCCGCTTTTTATAAAAGAATGGAGATGGTTTATTGAATATTTACAGATAAATTGCAAACAGATAAAAGCATTAGCAGGATTTTTGTAATAACCTGCAGTTTCACAAGAGTATACGTTTAAAGTACATAAACAAGTAAGCAAATTAAATGAATTTGGATATGCATGCATATATATATATATATATATATATACATACATACATATATATTTCAGGAACTGCAGAAAGAGGGGGAAGGAAGTCAAGTTTTGAAATATTAAAATGATAGCAAAATTATGGAAATCCATAAACCTGAAAAGTATAAACAAAATAAAATTTAAAAAGAGATTGCAAGGTTTTGCTCAGACGGTCCAGTCTTACACCGTTGCTTAAGGGTGGAGCCCACAGCTGGATCTTTAGGTGAGGTGGCTATGAGTCTAATGGCGCTTCCATTTTGTAGGTATCTGAAGCGCTTCAAGGAGATGAAGCTAAAAGTCCTCCAGCGCTGGAGCAGACAGATCCTGCGGGGTCTCCATTTCCTCCACACGCGGTCGCCTCCGATCATCCACCGCGACCTGAAGTGCGACAATGTTTTCATTACGGGGCCCACGGGCTCCGTCAAAATCGGGGACCTTGGTCTGGCCACACTCAAGCGAGCATCATTTGCAAAGAGTGTCATAGGTACTTTGATGTTTCTGTCTCTGGGGGCCAGGTTTGGATAACAGGAATTAGAGCAGGCATGTATCCGGTAAAGAGATCAAAGACTGAATGGGGGGGGGGGGGAGTTGGATGAACCAGCCAAAGACCATAAAGGTAAAGGGACCCCTGACCATTAGGTCCAGTCGTGACCGACTGGGGTTGCAGCGCTCATCTCGCTTTACTGGCCAAGGGAGCCGGCGTACAGCTTCCGGGTCATGTGGCCAGCATGACTAAGCCGCTTCTGGCGAACCAGAGCAGCGCATGGAAACGCCATTTACCTTCCCGCCGGAGCGGTACCTATTTATCTACTTGCACTTTGATGTGCTTTCAAACTGCTAGGTTGGCAGGAGCAGGGACCGAGCAATGGGAGCTCACCCTGTTGCGGGGATTCGAACCGCCGACCTTCTGATCGGCAAGCCCTAGGCTCTGTGGTTTAACCCACAGTGCCACCCGAATCCTGCTAAAGACCATAGAATCATATAATTGTATAGTTGGAAGGGACCATTCTGCAATGCAGGAATCTCAGGTAAAGCATCTATGACAGATGGCCATCTAACCTCTGCTTTAAAATCTCCCAGGAGATTCCACAACCTCCCAAGGGAGACTACTCCACTAACAAACAGCTCTTACTGTCCAAAGGTTTTTTCCTGATGTTAAGTCAGAATCTCCTTGGAGCTTGAAGCCCTTGGTTTGAGTCCTTCCTTCCAGAGCAGGAGAAAACAAGCTTGCTCCATCTTCCATGTGGCAGCCATTGAGATACTTGACAATGTTTGTCAAATATCTTCTCAGCCTCCTCTTTTCCAGGCTAAACATACCCAGCTCCTTCAATTGTTCCTCATAAGGCTTGGCTTCCAGTCCCTTGATCATCTTGGTTGCCCTCCTCTGCACACGTTCCAGCTTGTCAACATGCTTCTTAAATTGTGGGGCCCAGAATTGGATGCAGTGCTCCAGGTGTGGTCTGACCAAGACAGAAAATAGTGGAACTTTTACTTGCCTTAAAAGGGTTGGGGGTGGTGCTGTGGGTTAAACCACAGAGCCTAGGACTTGCTGATCAGAAGGTCGGTGGTTCGAATCCCCGTGATGGGGTGAGCTCCCGTTGCTCGGTCCCTGCTCCTGCCAACCTAGCAGTTCAAAAGTACGTCAAAGTGCAAATAGATAAATAGGTTCCGCTCTGGTGGGAAGGTGAACGGCGTTTCCATGCGCTGCTCTGGTTTGCTAGAAGCAGCTTAGTCATGCTGGCCACATGACCCGGAAGCTGTATGCCGGCTCCCTCGGCCAATAAAGCGAGATGAGCACGCAACCCCAGAGTCGGTCACCACTGGACCTAATGCTCAGGGGTCCCTTTACCTTTATTACTTGCCTTGAAATGAACAATATACTTCCGTTGATGCAGCCTAGAATAGCGTTAGCTTTTTTTGCTGCTGCATCACACTGTTGACTCATGTTAAACTTGTGGTCCACCAAGACCAGTTAAAGTTAAATACTCCATAATAGGCTTGGAATTGTTGTGATGCTCGCTGAGGATAGGAGTTGCACAGGTGAGGTACAGACACCAAGGATACCTGCTCTGCGTGCTTTCACCAGGTGCACAGATGGCATGATGAGAAGTGAGTTGTGCTTGAATTGAGAAACAGTTGTGGAAGAGATGTGCTGTAGCTCAAGGTTAAAAAGGTAAAGGGACCCCTGACCGTTAGGTCCAGTCGTGGATGACTCTGGGGTTGCGCGCTCATCTCGCTCTAAAGGCCAAGGGAGCCGGCGTTTGTGTGCAGACAGTTTTTCCAGGTCATGTGGCCAGCATGACTAAGGCACTTCTGGCGAACCAGAGCAGCACACGGAAACGCCGTTTACCTTCCCGTCGGAGCGGTCCCTATTTATCTACTTGCACTTCGTGCTTTCAAACTGCTAGGTGGGCAGGAGCTGGGACCGAGCAATGGGAACTCACCCTGTCGCGGGGATTCGAACCGCTGACCTTCCGATCGGCAAGCCCTAGGCTCTGTGGTTTAGACCGCAGCGCCACCCATGTCAAGCTCAAGGTTATTAGATCCTTATTAGTCAGAACTGGAGATCTTCAGCGGAAGCTGGATGTGTAATGGGGTGGCACCCATTTCACATTAAAGGGTTATCCTACTGGATAGGTATGTGTGGCATCATAGAATCCTGGAATTGTAGAGCTACAAGGGGACCCCAAGGGCCATCTACTCTACCCTACAATGCAGGTATATTCCACCCATTGTGTGTCTCGAACCCATGACCCTGAGATTGAGAGTCTCACGCTCTACCGGCTGAGCTAGTGGCTGAAGGGGGCTGAGCCTCAGATAAAAACCCCTTCCTTCCTCTTCTCCCAGGAACCCCAGAATTCATGGCGCCAGAGATGTACGAGGAGAAATATGACGAAGCCGTGGATGTTTATGCCTTTGGCATGTGCATGCTGGAGATGGCCACATCGGAATACCCCTACTCAGAATGCCAGAATGCGGCTCAGATCTATCGCAAGGTCACTTCGGTGAGAGCATAGCCTCTTGTTTACTCGGGAATCTAGGGCTGACCTCTCTCCCTTATGGGCTACACCCCTTGCTAGGTCCCCAGCCGTCTCCTCCTCCTCCTTCCAGGGAGAAGAAGAAGAGTAGAAGAGTTTTGATTTGATATCCCTCCCCTAAAGGTAAAGGTACCCCTGCCCGTACGGGCCAGTCGTGTCTGACTCTAGGGTTGTGCGCCCATCTCACTTAAGAGGCCGGGGGCCAGCGCTGTCCGGAGACACTTCCAGGTCACGTGGCCAGCATGACGAAGCTGCTCTGGAGAGCCAGCACCAGCGCAGCACACAGAAACGCCGTTTACCTTCCCGCTATAAAGCGGTACCTCTTTCATTACTTGCACTTAGGGGTGCTTTCAAACTGTTGGGTGGGCAGGAGCTGGGACCGAGCAACGGGAGCTCACCCCGCCGCGGGGATTCGAACCGCCGACCATGCGATCGGCAAGCCCTAGGCGCTGAGGTTTTACCCACAGCGCCACCTGCGTCCCCACAACCTACCCACAATCACTACCCGAAGGAGTCTCAAAGCAGCTAACATTCTCCTTTCCCTTCCTCCCCCACAACAAACACGCTGTGAGGTGAGTGGGGCTGAGAGACTTCAGAGAAGTGTGACTGGCCCAAGGTCACCCAGCAGCTGCATGTGGAGGAGCAGGGAAGCGAACCCAGTTCACCAGATTACGTGTCCACCACTCTTAACCACTACACCACACTGGCTCTCACTCTCCTGCCCCCCCAAATATTTCACTATTAATAAACTACTACTTAATTGTATTTCAGTTCAACAATTACTTTGATAAAATACAGTGGCGCCTCGCAAGACGAAAAGAATCCGTTCCGTGATTCTCTTCGTCTAGCGGTTTTTTCGTCTTGCGAAGCAAGCCCATTGACAGCTTAGCGGATTAGCGCTACAGCGGTCTAGCGGCTTCTAGCGATCAGCTGTTAAGCGGCTTATCAGCGAATCAGCTGTTAAGCGGCTTAGCAGCTTAGGAAAAGGGGGGGAAAGCGGAAAAAACCCGCGGGGACTCGCAAGATTTTTTCGTCTTGTGAAGCAACCCCATAGGGAAATTCGTTTTGCGAAGCGCCTCCAAAACGGAAAACCCTTTCGTCTAGCGGGTTTTCCGTCTTGCGAGGCGTTCGTCTTGCGGGGCACCACTGTACACATTTTGTCATGTGCAAATGGCTTTAAATACCTATTAGGTCCATAAATCACCATGTAGCATATATTCCACTCAAAAAACAGTGACAATTTGTTGCTGACAAAGGACAGCTGGACATATAAAGGGCCCCGTTACCTTCAGGAGCTGAGGGCCTCATCAAACCTAAATCCGGTCCTGACTGCCTCGCAGGGTTTTTCTACCACTCTTAACGACTACACCACACTAGAGAGAGCTCCAAGGAATCTGGAAAGTGTTTGATGCAACTTTGGGATTTAAGGAGGGAAGGTTGGGAATGGGTGGGCTTTTATGGCCAGGGAAGAGTGGTCATTACAGAAGGGGGATCTGCATATCACAGAATCCTACCCACATACAGCAGCCGGGAGAGAGCAGCCCAGGTTTGGCTTTTGATCCAATGTTTTCTCCATGTTTGCAGACTTTTCTGCAGCTCCAGAAAACTGGGTCCTCCACCAACCCCTGTGCTGCTTTCCCCCTCTTTTCCTGGTATGTCCCACGGAGGACCTTACGGTCTTCAAACAAAAACATCTTGGAGGTCCCAGGACACAGGGAGGTTAGGCTGGCCTCAACCAGAGCCAGGGCCTTTTGGGCTGTGGCCCCAATCTGGTGGAACGCTCTGTCACAAGAGACTAGGGCCCTGCGGGACTTGACATCTTTCCGCAGGGCCTGCAAGACAAAGCTGTTCCACGAGGCCTTTGGCCAGGGCACAGTCTGACCCCCTCCTTTGGTAATCCTCATAGAACTCTAGCCCAATGGTTGCCATTCATTTGATTCTGAATTAATTTTTAGAATGAATTGATTTTAGAATGCTGTGTTACCTTTATTGTTAGCCGCTCTGAGCCCAGCTTTGGCTGGGGAGGGCGGGATATAAATAAAATTTTATTATTATTATTCCCTTTCAAAAAACGTTGGAACATTTGATATGCCAAATGTTATGGCGGTCCGGTATGGGATAATGAGCATCATTTTTTAAAACCTGTTTGGGGGCCTCTTGTGTTCTGGCTTTTTGACTCTCCGTAATTCATAAAAAAGAGAAGTTCTGGGGGAATCAAACTTAACTAGAAGTCATGCTCTCCTACTTGGAAGCCCTGCCCCCAAGGCCAAATGAGTGGGTCATCTCTAATTACTGCAGTCACGTCCATGCCATACCTTCAAAGCACATGATTTTCCCCAAAGAAGCCTGGGAACGTTAGTTTGTTAAGGGAGCTGGGAGTCGTAGCTGTCCGAGGGTAAGCGACGATTCTCAAGGTTCTTAAAATGCATGCTTAAAACATATGGGGTGGGTGTCACCTGATCAAAGCAAAGGCACATAGGGTCCTGGCCATAGCTGTCAAGCGTCCCTTATTTGGCGGGAAAGTCCCTTATCCCAGCGCTGTGTCCCGCTGCTGTCCCCTATTGATGATGTCCCTTACATTTCCCAGGTTTCTAAGGAAGCAGCTCCTCTCCCTCCCTCCCTCCCTGCCGGCCAGGGAGGAGGGAGGCTCCAACTGTGTTGCTTGGCTGCCCGGCCTGCCCCCCTCCGGCCTCCTCTCACCAGCTTCGGCCCCCGGGAGCCCCTCCCCGCCAGGACTGGCGGGAGCCTCAGGCCCTTCCGCCGCCATCCTCCTCGCGGCCGCTGAACTGAGCTGCTCTGCTTGGAGCCTCCGGATGAGATGGGCAGCCTGGTGCGGCCTATGAATTGCTGAGGAGCCTTGAGAGGAGAGCGAGGGCAACCATAGAGAAAGCAGCTCAGAGAGAGGAGGAGGCGGCAGGTGTTCCAAGGGCTAACCATAGAGGGGGAAATGGAAGAAGTACCGCAAGCACTTCTCCCATAGATTTGTAGCATAGATGGTCTGATCTGCGGGTTTACTTCGGGCGCTATTTCCCCCCCCCCCCCACCGTCCCGCCTGATGGGACTGAGAGCTGCAGATGGAGCACAAGAGAAAAGATACAGAACTGCAGCAGCATCGTCGTAGCTTGGACTTCGTTTTGCGCAAAAAGTGGTTGCTGCTTGTAGTTATTTAATTGCAGTGTTTCATCGGCTGGTGTCTTGAGCAGCAACCTCTGGAAACGAAGGGCTAAAAACCGGCGTTGCTCTCCCAAATTATCTGGTCCCTTTTAACTTCGTACTTCGGCTGGTTGATTAAAATCCCTTATTTTGGCTGCTGATCCCTTATTTTTGAGGCTGCTGGTCCCTTATTTTTGAGGCTGCTGATCCCTTATTTTGGCTGCTGATCCCTTATTTTTGAGGCTGCTGGTCCCTTATTTTCAAATCTGTAAGTTGACAGCTATGGTCCTGGCATTCAGGCCAGCTCTGGGCCTGAGCCCCGGCTATGTGAAAGACCTGCTGTTGATCGTCAGAGTCAGACAAGGATGGGGAAACTCAAGCTTACCTTCTCTCCAAGGCTGGATTGTCTTACCTGTAGTAGAAATCTGAAGGCTTGGGAAAAGGCCAGAAAAATTGGGCGAGGAATCAAGGCTCCCCCACTGTGCTGGTCCCGTGGGTTAACCGTGAGGCGAGGTCCGAGTCCAGTCCGAGGTCGAGGGTGCAGTATGGAGGCAGTCCAACAAATCTGAAGCTGGGTCCAAGGCAGGGAGTTGGGTGAGGTCAGGAGCTCCGGCAGAAGAGCAGGACAGGGTGCAGGCAGGAACAGGCTAACAACAATGTTGCTCCCGCAACCTGGGACTGGGGCTGGTCGGCTTTTATCTGCCTTGAGGCATAGGGCGGCCCCGGTCCACAGATGACTCGCCTCTCCTGGCCTGGAGGTGAGCACTCCTCCTGCGGGAACTTAGTTCCCTCCGCCTCTCTGCCCTGAGCCTCTGCAGCTCAGGAGAGGCTGGAGGGTTACCGGACCCAGAGGCAACCTCAGCTTCCTCTGCCGGGGCTGAGGGTGGAGCACCTGCAGGCAATGGGTCCTCCATCACCTCAGGAGCCCCAGCAGACTCAGCTGGTGCCTGCACCTGAGGATCCAGCACAGGTGAGGACCCTTCAGGCTCAAGCCCCAGCCCCGGCTCAGCTGGTTCTGAAGGCGGGGAATCCTGTGCAGACTGGGATTCCTCAGGTTCAGCCTCCGAGTCCGAATCCCAGGCCATTACACCCACCCATTTGTTTCTGAAAAATTGGGATGGGGGATTTCAGGGAACTGCCATCAGCTCAGAGGCGAGAGGTGGAAGGGCAGTTGTGTTATAGGGAACCTCCGAAAGTCTTGCGAAGCAGTTCCTCCTCCAGCGAGGAGGAAAACCCCACCTCCAGTGGAGAGGAGGTGGTGGGACCAGGGGATGCTAGGGAGAGCCTCAACACGGACCCTGAGCAAGCCGGAGAAGAGGAAAGTACCCCTTTGCCAGCACCCACTCTGAGCAGTAGGTTTCGGCGCAGGGAGGGGAGGAGAAGGTTGGGGGTCAAGCGACTGTTATGCTGGGGGAGCTACAAGGACCGACCACTCCCAGATTCTGCTAGCGACTGAGCCTGACATGAACTTGCGACGTTCTTAGTTTTGCACTAAGAATAAAGCCTGGGAAAGACAGGTCGGAGTCTTGCCTGTTTGCTCTCGAGCAACCACACCACCATCTGCCGGGGGGGGGGGATGGTAAAATTGGGGGGGGGGACTGATGTCCCACCCCTAGTTTTCTGGTTTCTTCCCCTCCCAGGTTTTCATATCCCTAACTTGCAAGCAAAATCTTTCTCCCAGGGGACAAGGGGCTTGGAAGCCTCATGAAGCCCTGACTTCTGTCCACCCACTAACCTCCCCCAAAACCTCTTGACTCCCTGGCCCCATCTGAACTGCCCTCCGTCCCTTTTATCACAGGGCATCAAGCCCAGCAGTTTTCACAATGTGAAGGTGCCTGAACTGAAGGAGATCATTGAGGGCTGCATCCGGATGAACAAGTATGAAAGGTAGGGGAGATCTCCGCCACTGGCCTGACTTCGGCTACCCTTGGCGGGTAAATGGTTATGGGATCAGGAAAACGTGTTGCTCTCTGGGTTTGGTTGGGCTCCCCCTCATATCACCCCTGCCCAATGGTCAGGCCGGGCGAGGCTGATGGGGGGTTGGAACCGAGCAACTATTCCCCGCCCCTGATACAGGTTACAACCCAAATAATTATTTTTCTTTAAAGAAATGAAGTAATGATAATACAGTGGTGCTCCGCAAGACGAATGCCTCTCAAGACGAAAAACCCGCTAGACGAAAGGGTTTTCCGTTTTGGAGGCGCTTCGCAAAACGAGTTTCCTATGGGCTTGCTTCGCAAGACGAAAATGTCTTGCGAGTTCCTGCGGTTTTTTTTCCCTTCCCCCCTCATTTTTCTAAGCCGCTTATCTGCTTATCTGCTAAGCCGATAAGCCGCTAATAGCGCTAATCCACTAATCCATCAATGGGCTTGCTGCGCAAGACGAAAAAACTGCTAGACGAAGAGACTCGCGGAACGAATTCTTTTCGTCTTGCAAGGCACCACTGTAATAATTTATTATTTATTCCCTGCCCATCTGGCTGGGTTTCCCCAGCCACTCTGGTCAGCTCCCAACAGAACACTAAAATACAATAACCTATTAAACATTAAAAGCTTCCCTAAACAAGGCTGCCTTCAGATGTCTTCTAAAAGTTTGGTAGCTGTTTTTCTCTTTGACATCTGGTGGGAGGGTGTTCCACAGGGCAGGTGCCACTACCGAGAAGGCCCTCTGCCTGGTTCCCTGTAACTTGGCTTGTCGTAGTGAGGGAACCACCAGAAGGCCCTCAGAGCTGGACCTCAGTGTCCGGGCAGAACGATGGGGGTGGAGACGCTCCTTCAGGTACACTGGGCCGAGGCTGTTTAGGGCTTTCAAGGTCAGCACCAACACTTTGAATTGTGCTTTGAAATGTACTGTACAGGGCTCTTCTTTAGCGAAAACTCCAGGACATTTGGGCAAAGAACAATGGTCCGGGTTGTTGTGGGGTAGAAAGTTGGAGACACATGTGGAAATGCAGAACCCATTGGAAGCCTCATCCCCAAGTCAACCTGCGGAAAAGGGTGTGACACATACTTAAACATGTCACTTGTTATTTTAAACTGCACATAAGAATGGCAGAAGTCTCTTGCTGGATTGGACGAGTCTGTGGGTCATGTAAGCAGTGCTCTTTTTCCTATGGGGAAAAAAAAGCTGCCAGTACCACTCAGCCGCAAGTGGGCCAAGGGTGGGTACTCTGCACATGCTCAGAGGCACGCTGCTCTTGCCCATCATTGCTTAGGCACCGATGGACAGGCCAACCGTAAGTGACCCACAGGTTTTGGGAGCGACTTTGCAAAGAATGCTGGTTACAGGAGGGCTGTAGGCTCTCATTCCTTCCTCCCCCAATAATGTTGATTAATTTTCATACAAAAGCATAACTTTAACATAACAGAAAAAGAAAAGACAATAATAAAAGAAAAAGAGACTAAAGGAAATAAAGTAATTCAAACCTCACATATACCACCACATACAATAAGACTTACCGTATTTTTCGTCCCATAGGACGCACCTACTTTTTTGGGGAGGAAATAAAGGAATTTTTTTTTCCTATAGGGCGAAAAATACGGTAGTTAGTTAATTAAAATCCAACTTCATAAACATATTACTTGACTTCCTCTAATCTCTTCCAACTGAATTTCCTTGTAATTAAATGGAGCAGTTTCCAATATCATTATTTCATATAACAATATTCCAGTCATAATCAAATTTCCTAACTTTTCTTATCGTACTTTTTCTTGGAGGCTCTCATTCGTAAGAGGGTCTGCCGTTTTTGTTCTCATCCAGCCTTTGGTTGGCCTCTGCTCACAGAGCAGCGTTTTCTGCTGCCCGCCTGCCCCTTCTGTGAGCGACATTCGCTGCTGTGCTCTCCAGCGGGGAAACGGGGAACCAGTGGCGTAGCGTGGGTTGTCAGCACCCGGGGCAAGGCAAGTAATTTGCGCCCCCTAACCCGCACGCCTGGCCCCCCCCCTCCACAGTGGGCGGCGACCCGGCGACTCGGATCGGATTCGCACAGCCAGCACTGCAGTGAGAGAGAGTGAGTGAGCCAGGTAGGGGCAGAGAGCTGTGAGTGCGAGCGCGCCCCCCCAGATGTTGCGCCCGGTGCGGCCGGCCCCCCCTGCACCCCCCACGCTACGCCACTGCGGGGAACCGCTTGCACTTCCTCCTTGCTAGACAACACCGTGAGGCACGTCTGGAAAAGCAGAGAGCCGAACGGCTTCTCCGGAGCGTGCTTGCTGTGCCCTCAGCGCTAGTGATTTATTTTTTAAATACAGTGGTACCTTGGTACTCGAACAGCTCGGCTCCCGAACAAAACGACTCTTGAACACCACAAACCCAGAAGTAAGTGTTCCAGTTTGCAGATGTTTTTCGGAAGCTGAAAGTCCAACGCGGCTTCCACTTGAGTGCCGGAAGCTCCTGCAGCCAATCGGAAGCCGTGCCTTTGTTTTCCAACGGTTTTGAGAGTCGAACAGACTCCTGGAACGGATTAAGTTTGACAACCAAGGTACCACTGTACCGCAGTATCACTGGAAATTCCATATATCAAATGCTAATGAGAACTTCAACATGCTGCTCAAGTCTTCAGAAGACTTTAGGATTTTTTAAAGAACAAACACATAAAATGGGATCTGTGCTCATGGACTAATCTTGAGGTCCAGCTCCGAGGGCCTTCTGGCGGTTCCCTCCCTGCGAGAAGTGAGGTTACAGCAAACCAGGCAGAGGGCCTTCTCTGTAGTGGCGCCCGCTCTGTGGAACGCCCTCCTATCAGATGTCAAGGAAATAAACAACTATCTGACTTTTAGAAGACATCTGAAGGCGGCCCTGTTTAGGGAAGTTTTTAATGTTTGATGTTGTATTGTGTTTTGAATATTCTGTTGGGAGCCGACCAGAGTGGCTAGAGAAACCCAGCCAGATGGGCAGGGTTTAAATATAAATAAATTATTATGGGCCACCCAACCCTTCAGCCTCTGCCGGGGATACCTTTTTCCCTTGCGCTCTCTAAGCGTTCCCTTCGCCACCATCCCAATTCTGTGCCCTTCTTTAAATCCGCCTCGCCTCCCTCCCTCTCTTGCAGATACACCATCAAATATCTCCTGGACCACTCCTTCTTCCAAGAGGACACGGGAGTCCACGTGGAGCTGGCTGAAGAGGACGATGGCGTGAAGTCCAACCTGAAGCTGTGGTTGAGGATGGATGACTCAAAGAAGCTCCATGGGAAGTATAAGGACAACAACGCCCTGGAATTCCGATTCGAGCTCTATAAGGATGTGGCTGAGGAAGTGGCCCAGGAGATGGTACGAGTCGCTGTTCTTCTCAGGGGTCAGGGAGGCTGGTCTGGACTTTAGGGAGTCCAGGAGTTAGAAGGGGCTCATGGGCAGGGAAGACAGGAGAGACCGGAAGTGTTGGGTGGGTTGCAAAAAGGAGAGGTGCCTTGGCTTCGGCCTACCCAGAACTCACTGGGAACCGTCTCCTCAGTTGCATTTTCTTCAGGATTCTACAGAGTTTGGCTCTCGGGCAATGGCTGCATAGATACCTTGTACAGTGGTACCTTGGGTTACATACGCTTCAGGTTACATATGCTTCAGGTTACAGACCCCGCTAACCCAGAAATAGTACCTCGGGTTAAGAACTTTGCTTCAGGATGAGAACAGAAATCGTGCTCTGGCGGCGCAGCGGGAGACCCCATTAGCTAAAGTGGTGCTTCAGGTTAAGAACGGACCTCCGGAACGCATTAAGTACTTAACCCGAGGTACCGCTGTATAAGCGCACAACATCATTATGGAATCTTTCATTAGAGGAAAGCCATTTCATCGCCCATACGCCATGGAGGTACAGTGGTACCTCGGTTTTCGAACGTAATCCATTCTGGAAGGCCGTTTGAGTTCTGAAACATTCGAAAACAGAAGCATGCATTTCTGGAAGCATTTGCGTTCGGAAAACTCAATACGGAACCCGTGTGGCATGTTCGCCTTCCGAAAAGCGTTCAAAAACCAAAGCAGTGACTTCTGGGCTTTCGACGTTCGAAAGCCAAAACGTTCTACTTCCGAGACGTTGGAAAATCGAGATACCACTGTTAGTATATTCCTGGGGCTCGAGGTAGATTAGGACAATGAAATATTAATACAGTGGTACCTCAGGTTAAGAACTTAATTCGTTCCGGAGGTCTGTTCTTAACCTGAAACTGTTCTTAACCTTAAGCGCCACTTTAGGTAATGGGGCCTCCCACTGCTGCCGCCGCCGCGCAATTTCTGTTCTCATCCTGAAGCAAAGTTCTTAACCCGTTGTACTATTTCTGGGCAAGGGCTATGGTCATTCTCACACCGTAACTTTAAAGCGTATTCATACCACTTTGAACAGTCATGGCTTCCCCCACAAAGAATCCTGGGAACTGTCGTCCATTTGGGGAGGCTGAGATTTGTTCAGAGCCACAATCCCTAGCCCCCTTCACACAAATGACGGTTCCCGCAATTCTTTGGGGGAAAGTGCATTTGTGCCAGAATTCGAACTCTTGTTTCCTCCAGCTCCTTCACTTCTGTCCCTGCCTGTTCCCACTCCCCGCTCCTGCAGGTGGTCTTGGGCTTTGTGTGTGAAGCTGACTACAAACTGGTGGCCAAAGCGGTGCGCGAGCGAGTCCTGGCCATCAAGCGCCAGCGCGAGAAGGCTAAGCGGGCCCAGGAGGAGCAGAGGCGGCACGAACAGGCTCCTGACATCCTTCATCTGCTGGACCTAGACTCTCCGCCCCCTCTCAGCCCTGCCCAGCCCTCGGCACCCACCACGCCTGGATCCGGGGATTCTGCACTCGGCCCAACTTTCCCCCCTGAGCCGGAAGAACCAGAGGTCGACCAGCACCAGACTTTCCGATATCAGCATGGCTATTCCTCAGCCACATGTAAGTTCCCTCGCTCCGTCAGCCAAGGAACTCTCTGTAGGCGACTGTTACATACGAGAGCATACACGGCGGGTGGCGCTGTGGTCTAAACCACTGAGCCTCTTGGGCTTGCTGATCGGAAGGTCGGCGGTTCGAATCCCCGCGATGGAGTGAGCTCCCGTCGCTCGGTCCCAGCTCCTGCCAACCTAGCAGTTCGAAAGCACACCAGTGCAAGTAGATAAATAGGTACCACTCTGACTGGAAGGTAAACGGTGTTTCCGTGCACTCTGGTTTCTGTCACGGTGTCCCATTGTGCCAGAAGCAATTTAGTCATGCTGGCCACATGACCCGGAAAGCTGTCTGTGGACAAACGGCGGCTCCCTCGGCCTGAAAGCGAGATGAGCGCCACAACCCCATAGTCGCCTTTGACTGGACTTAACCGTCCAGGGCCCTTTGCCTTTGTCCTTTACGAGAGAGTACCAGCATGGTGTAAGTGGTTAGAATGGCAAAATTAATTCGGTGTCACCTCAGCTTGCCGCTTCTGAAAGCTAACCCCTCAACATTGATATGAGGAAATGTGGAGGGCAGATATTACATTTACCACTTGTTATGCCGTTAAGGACAATTGTATGAAAATGCTACACAGATGGTATTTGACACCCTGCCAGTTGGGCTAAGATGTGTAGAACAGTCTCAAATAAGTGTTGGAATCCTATGCTGGTGGGAAGGTTCCTTTTTCCCTACCTGATGGACATGCAAAAAAATATATAATGAACTAAAAAAAAAAGATGTTCAGAATAGATATAACCGCAAAGCCAGAAGCATTTCTTCTGGGAATATGTGAAACAGAGATCCCAAAAAAGGTTCGTAAAATTGTTTTTGTATGCCACCACGGCCACCAGAGTACACTACGCACAAAAATGGAAAACACCAGAAATCCCAACAAAGGAGGAATGGGTGCTCAAGCTACTGGGGTACTCAGAAGTGGCAGAACTCACAGCTAAAATAAGGAATCAGAAAGACAAAATATTTGTGGAAGAATGGAGACCCTCTTCAGTCTATATAAGAACGCAATATGGCCAAATAAAATTTCATAACAGGTTTTGACTTATGAGCAATGGCGAGGTAATAGAAAAGATTGTAATACGCGATTTAGGTAAATAGATAAGCTTCAAGAGGTTGGAGAGGCAGCGGGGAAGAGAGAGAATTAGACCATCACAGATGTAAGGATGGTAAGCCACCAGGACAAATAAACAGATTTTGATGTAAATTGTGTGTTATATGATCTGAATGTAAATCAATGTAAAATAATACAGTGGTGCCCCGCAAGGCGAACGCCTCGCAAGACGGAAAACCCGCTAGACGAAAGGGTTTTCCGTTTTGGAGGCGCTTCGCAAAACGAATTTCCCTATGGGCTTGCTTCGCAAGACGAAAATGTCTTGTGAGTTCCTGCGGGTTCCCCCCCCTTTCCCCCCCTTTTCCTAAGCTGCTAAGCCGCTTATCAGCTGATCCGCTGATAAGCCGCTTAACAGCTGATCGCTAAAAGCCGCTAAACCGCTAATAGCGCTAATCCGCTAAGCTGTCAATGGGCTTGCTTCGCAAGACAAAAAAAACGCTATACGAAGAGCCTCACGGAACGGATTAATTTCGTCTTGCGAGGCACCACTGTAAACATATCTGGGACAAAGTTGCCAGTGAACTTGTAAGTTAGAAGCCAGGCCTGGTCTTTCGTTTCACAGTCACCCTTTTTCTTTCTCATTTCCACCCCCCAGCTGATTGTGAGACGGATGAATACCTGAGCTCCTCTGGATTTGTGGATTTGTCCGACTTGCCACAGAGCTGCACCAGCCCACCAGTCGCCCCTGAGCGTTCCTTCGCTTCGGTGAGTGGCAGTGCTGACCCCTGGCATGGGCGGCCGTGGTGCCCCTGTGCGCTTCGAAATAGGGAGGTGTCGAATTGTCACGGCAACCTGCCTTCAACGGTGGTTTTTATATCCCCAGACTATTGCTGTGAGTGTGAACTCCATCAGCGACTTCCCTTCCCCTGGGGACAGGTAAGGACATGCCGGATTGCTGTGGGGAGATAATTTGCTGCAGGGTTTAGGTTGCTGGGAACGTGAGGAGATACAGTGGTACCTCTGGTTATGAACTTAATAATAATAATAATAATAATAATAATAATAATAATAATAATAATAATAATTTATTTATATTCCCCCCCCCCCATCTGGCTGAGTTTCCCCAGCCACTCTGGGCGGCTTCCAATCGAGTGTTAAAAACAATACAGCATTAAATATTAAAAACTTCCCAAAACAGGGCTGCCGTCAGATGTCTTTTAAAGATAAGATAGCTACTTATTTCCTTCACATCTGAAGGGAGGGCGTTCCACAGGACGGGTGCCACTACCGAGAAGGCCCTCTATCTGGTTCCCTGTAACCTCACTTCTCGCAATGAGGGAACCGCCAGAAGGCCCTTGGCGCTGGATCTCAGTGTCCAGGCAGAACGATGGGGGAGGAGACGCTCCTTCAGATATACTGGACCGAGGCCGTTTAGGGCTTTAAAGGTCAGCACCAACACTTTGAATTGTGCTCGGAAACGTATTGGGAGCCAATGCAGCTCTTTCAGGACCGGTGTTATGTGGTCCCGGCGGCCACTCCCAGTCACCAGTCTAGCTGCCACATTCTGGATTAATTGCAGTTTCTGGGTCACCTTCAAAGGTAGCCCCACGTAGAGCGCATTGCAGTAGTCCAAGCGGGAGATAAAACTGAACCTGAAACCATTCTTAACCTGAAACTGTTATTAACCTGAGGTACCACTTTAGCTAATGGGGCCTCCCACTGCTGCCATGCGATTTCTGTTCTCATCCTGAAGCAAAGTTCTTAACCTGAGGTACTACTTCCAGGTTAGCGGCGTCTGTAACCCGAAGTGTTTGTAACCCGAGGTGTTTGTAACCCAAGGTACCACTGTACCTGCTTCTCTCACATTCCTCATCCCAAGCCTTGCTGTGTAGCTTATGGGGTGGTGTCAGAGGCATAGTGTGAGGAGGGCAGAGGGGCCATGGGTCCGGGCGCATGATTTTGAGGGAGTTGAATCTAGGTGGCTCCATCACCGAGGCCACAGCCACAGGGAGGCGAGCTGCGTCTGGGCCGGGCCTTTTGGGGCGATGGCGCCTCCTCATGACTGGTGAAGGATGCCCACACGTGCTCTTGCCACAGATTCACCCGTCCTGGCACAGCGAGATAAAAAGAGCAGATAGGGATTCAGAGGGGCAGTAAGCCGAGGCGCCTTTCGTCATGTGTGCCCAGATCATTTGCTCATATTTCACTTCCTGTTTTGGTCGCCCGCGACACAGCTACACGTCCGACGTAGCGTCTGGCTTGAGCGATGGTTACGAGGGTATCTCTGCGAGCGAGCGCCGAGCGAAGCCCCTGGCCAAGAAGGGGTCTGGAAGACTGCTGCGCCGCCGTGCCCGATCTCGCCTACGCATCACAAACGTGAGCGCTGCCCGCATTGCGACAAGCTTGGGTGCTATGTGTCCTGATCGGTGGGATATTTGTGTGTGGTTCTGAACTCCCATCTCCTTTGCGCTAATATATATCCTGTAGTTCTCAGCTGGTTAGGTTTCCTGACTGACTGACAGTGGGCTGGATCCAGACTTAGTTGTGCTTTGAGTAGACCCACTGGAATTCAAGCCCCATGGATTACAGTGGGCCTGCTCTTGACATGACTAAGCATGGATTCAACACTGTATTTTTTCCCCCAGAGTGAGACAGCCGGAGCTCACATGAATTACTGGTGTTCGAAGGAAAGGCTACTGTCAGGGAACTGCCATCAGTACTGGAGGGGGAGAGCGAAAGCCAGAGGGATTCCAGAGAGCGTCCAGGGATCGGGAGGAGCAGCCCATCTTCTGGGGAAGGAAATCAGCGTAACACTAGTGGAGAAGGGGGGCAGGTGGGGGAAGTGGCGAGGTGGTCCCATGACTCCTTGCCTGGGACCAGCGGGGAGAGTAGGTGTCCTCCGTTGTCCACGCCCTCCCTGCACAGAAGGCTTTCGCGCAGAGAGAGTAGGAGGAGACTAGGCGTCAAAGAGCTACTTTGCTGGAAGAAGTTTAAGGAACGCCCACTGGCGGATTCTGCCAGCGATTGAGACAGCCACGGGCGAGTGGCTGTCCGGACAGAAAAGGTTCACTTTGGCAACCCAGCCAGGTGTTTGCACCCAGCCGGGGAGATAGGCACCTGCTTACGCACGAGCAACCCCTTAGAACCATTACAGCTACCATTAATGTTTTCATTTTGCAGGGGGGGCAACAGAAAAAAGGAACCCTTTGAAAACCATATGAAAACACAAAGCGCCTTGTCCTCCCCCTTCCTTTCCGGTCGTTGTGAGGCAAACCCCGCCAGATGGGCGGGGTATAAATAAATTATTATTATTATTATTATTATTATTATTATTATTATTATTATTTCCAAGCTTCAGAATTCAAAGAGCCAAACCCAGTCATTTCGGCAGCTGATTGATTGCAGCCCGTTATCATATATCATTTCAGGAGCACCTCCTTATTAATGCCAATATTCCAAATTAATAAGGAACCAGTCACTAATCATGCCGGAGACAGAGGCTTTTCAATGCCAGGGACACACTCCCAGGTCGCACCCGCTCTTGTCTTTCAAGTTGGCAGACACGAGCTTAAGCGGCACAGTGGGATGCAGTGAGCTCCCCAGAACCCCCTGAGGAGCAATTGCCAGAAATTTTACCTCATAAATCCTGACTTTACCCTGCCTAAACCTCCCCACTGCCCCAGATGGCAGTGGAGAGCTACCTCCATTAATCATGACGTCAGGAGGAAACCCTCTTGACCTTGATTTTAAATGAGCTGTGTCACTTGCGCGTGATTCTAATTGTTCAGTGAGTGCTGCAGTAACTTCAAGCCGAAAGGCAAATTATTGGGCTAACTTTGAGTACAAACTGCTGTGTGGGCACCAGTTCATTGCTCTCCCAGCTTCCCAGCCAGGGGCGAACGAAGGTGTCGTGACACCCAGGGCAGGCCGTCGCTGCATAGGGCGCATGTGCGGCATTTCTATGTACGACGCATGCACTGTATGTAGCGATGCCGCACATGAGCTGTATATAGCGGTTTGCTGGCGCTCTAGCACCATATGGATGGTGCTGGGATCCTCTGCTGCAGCCAGGAACGAAGGATAGTCTACATGCGGCTGTAGTGGCAATGGAGGGACCCCACCGCCGTCCGTACAGCGCTTGAGTGGCGCCGGCATCAAACCGCTATGTACAGCACATGTGCGGCGTTGTTACATACAGCGCATGTGTGTGACGCCGCAGGGTGCCTTCTTGTCACCCCCCACACACACACACACAGACATGGCATAAAGTTACATCGTGCAAGAGAGTGTATTCAGAAAGGACTCATTCAGGTGTCCTACATGCCAGGAAACGAAATTCCTACAGATCTGTCAGTGGCGTAGCGTGGGTTGTCAGCACCCGGGGCAAGGCAAGTAATTTGCGCCCCCTAACCTGTGGATTTGCACCCCCTAACCCGTGGATGTGCGCCCCTAACCCCCAGATGTTGCGCCCGGTGCGGCCGGCCCCCCCTGCACCCCCCACGCTACGCCACTGAGATCTGTTGTCTAAGGTTGTTAACAGAGAACAACTTAAGGTTTATGTACAGAGGTTGCAGTTGGGTTGCAGGTACGACAGGTTACACGGAAAGGGGGAGGGTGCTAGGATATAGTTCTGTTCCACCTTAAAAGGGAACAGGCATGACTGTTGTGTGTCACATGCCTGTTTACTTCCAGCACCTGCTGAGAACTTCCATTTGTATATAGCTTTTGTGTTGCTGCTGTTTTGCTGGACACGAAGGGAAGCAGACATGTTTCCTTTGTTCCTGAACTATGCTGAATAAATGCTGTAAATATGCTTACGCATTTCACTGTCAAAATCCGGTCCTGGGTCACCAGCCTGGAAACAGTTCACAAGGAGCGGGGCGAGGTCCGAAGCAGGAAGCCGGGCGGGGACAGGAACACTGGAGGGTCAGGTCTGGGTCCGGGCAGGAACAGATACTCAACAACGACGTTGCTCCCGCAACCTGGGACCGGGCTGACTGGCCTTTATCTTCTCTGAGGCCAGGGGCGGTCCCGGCTCCCAGGAGACCCACCTCTCCTGGCCTTAAGGCAAGCACTCCTCCTGGGAGAAACCAGTTCCCTTCGCCCCTCTGCCCTGAGCCTCTGCAGCTCAGGAGAGGCTGGAGGGTTACTGGGCCCAGGGGGAGACTCACCTGTAGGCACTGTGTCCTCAATCACCTCCGGAGCCAGAGTGGATTCACCTGGTGCCTGCTCCTGAGGATCCGGCACAGGTGCAGGCACTTCAGAATCAAGGCCCTGCCCCAGTTCAACCGGCCCTGGAGGCGGGGACTCCTGTGCCAGCTGGGATTCCTCCGGTTCAGCCTCTGAATCGGATTCCCAGGCCATCACATTCTCTGTCCGCCACTTCTGCTGTGAGATGATTTACACACTCTGCTGATAGAGCATGCACGGGTCTCTAAATGTATCTGAGGCTCGTGTCGCTGATTGATGCTGTTCCAAGGGAGACGGGTGATCGTCCAGCTGCCGGCCGGTGGCTGGAACCAGCTGGGGGCCTGCCTGATCCCCCCGTCTCCCCGGCAGTATCCCAACAGGCACCTGGGGCGCACTGCCCCCCCTGCACCCCCGTTGCGATGCCGCTGTTCCCAGCACCACCACTCTGGGAACAGGATGCTGAATTAAATGGGGCATTGGCCTGATCCAAGAAGTCTTTTCTTATGTGGCTTCTTCAGATCTAGTGTATTTGTTTTTAGACTCTTAAAATCAAGTGGCAGTTCAGACAACTGTTTTCCTTCCTACATAAGGAGAGCCTGCTGGATGAGGCCAATGGCCCAACCAGTTTGTATCCTGTAATTTCCTGTGGTTTTCAGCTATTAGGGTTTGGAAGCATTTGCTGCCTCCGAAACATAACTGGCCACCCAGCAGGCATAATTCATCTGCAGATGAAAGCCAGAACTGGTCGAAAACGTATTTCAATCTGTTCATCCAGTGGACTTGGGGAAAGGGGCACGCACCATTTCGTCCTTTCCCCTCCAAGGTTCTAGGTCAGGGGTCCGCAAACTAAGGCCCACGGGCCGGATAAGGCCCAAGTGACTCGTTTATCTGGCCCAGCGCTGTGCTGCGCAGCTACCCACTTCCGGGTCAGAGGAGCACCGGAAATAACTTGTGCGCATTTGTTATTTGCGCATGCGCACGCGTTATTTCTGGTGCGCATCTAGGTCGGAGGAGGCCCATTCACATGCGCACAAGCTATTTCTGGTGCTCCTCCGACCCGGAAGTGTGCCGGAAATAGCATGTGCACACACGTATGGGCACGCGCTCCCCTCCCTCTGGCCCGCCACGCGATTGGCGCTGGAGACACCGGCCCGAGGCACGGTAAGTTTGCTGACCCCTTTTCTAGGTGGTTGGATAGTCTCAAGAGTCTCCGTGTGGTAGTGTTGTTGTTTAATTTGCGACCTTCCATGTGTGCAGATCGCCTGCCAACCTAGCAGTTCAAAAGCACCTCTGGGTGCAAGTAGATAAATAGGGACCGCTTACCAGCGGGAAGGTAAACGGGGTTTCCGTGTGCGGCTCTGGCTTGCCAGAGCAGCGATGTCACGCTGGCCACGTGACCCGGAAGTGTCTCCGGACAGCGCTGGCCCCTGGCCTCTTAAGTGAGATGGGCGCACAACCCCAGAGTCTGTCAAGACTGGCCCGTACGGGCAGGGGTACCTTTACCTTTACCTTTTTATGTGTGCAGATGCCAGTCCAGAATGACCGAGTGGTTGAGTGCCAGCTGCAAACGTACAACAACAAGATGGTGACCTTCAAATTTGACCTGGATGGAGACAGCCCAGAGGAGATTGCCGCTGTCATGGTGAGGGCGCAGGGTTTTCACATTTTGGTAAGATTTTGACGTGCTCTCGCCTGACTGACTCCTCTCCCCCATTGTGTCTCCGTCTTCTTCAGGTTGCCAAGGAATTCATCCTGAAATCTGAGCAGGAGGGATTCATCCGGAGAATCCGTGATATTATCCAGCGTGTGGGGACCCTCCTGAGCAAAGACCTGGGGTCTCTGGGCAGCCCTGAAACAGGGAGCCTGTCCCCAATTTTGGCTGCTGATGGACTCTCGGTGCGTGCCAGACCTACGGAAGTCGGGGGTTAGGTAACCTCCTGGATGTTTCAGCCCTGATTTCCCCCTCTGGTTTCAGTGAAGCCAGAATGAAGTCCAGCAAACCTTTTAGACGCACAGATGTGCTTTGTCAGTTGCTTAAAATGGACTTACAGGTGTCTTTCCCACTTCCCCATTTTGAATTTTATTGTTATTCATGTTTTTATACTGTATTTTATGCTGCTTTTATAATTAAGTGTTTTAAATTTGTTGTCCGCCTCCCTGAGTCCGGTTTTTGAACAGGGAAGGGCGGGGTATAAATAAAAATTTAGTATTATTTATTATTCCCTGTCAAATTGAGTAAAGATCCCTTCCCACAGCTTCCGGCGGCTTTTTCCTTGTTTCCTCCTCCCTCAGAATGTGAGGCCTATTTTCCCTGCAGAGACAGGGCGGGTGGGACGAGGAGGAAGGGTCCAAGCCCTTCTGAATGCGACACCCTGAGCAGAAAAACCTTCCGTTTAATCCCAGGTTTATGGTGGTTGGTTTGTGAAAAGGTAAAGACGCTCTGCACGTGGTCCGAAGTGTGCTTGTTTTATTACTTTACACATTTCAGGCCTAAATTCAGAGTAATCCCTGCCGGCAAACTAGCCCTATGTGCCTTTGCTTTCATCCATATGATGTTTTGGATTTCTCCTGGGCCCAATGAAAACATTTTATTTTTTTAATTCTGTGTCATTGTAGGGTGAGCTGCCTCCGCAAGGCCTCTCGCGCTCCATCTCTTCATCCTCATCGCTTAGCGGTATGTAACCCAACACCTTCCATACCCCAGATTAGCACACCTGTGCCCTTTTCTTAACCAGGGCTGGTCTCTGAAGTTAACCGTCAAATTGAATGGGAGAAAGGGTGAAAGGCAAGGGTCCACACGTTGATCTGGAACTGTAATTCAAGCGAATATTTCTCAGGGGATGTCAGCTTCTTCAGTCTGCCTCATGCATGGGCCATCCCTGATATTACAGTACTCAGTCTGGTTCTGCCACACGCACACTTGGAATAATGGAAGGGTTGATATTTCAGGGGTTCTCATCTCTGCTCTATCTGATTTAAGAGTTGCAATCTCTCCTGGGACCTTCATCATTTAAGAAAATAGGTGTGCATGAGTACAGGGAATGGATGGGGTGTCATAGGACTGTACGCCTCTTTCTACAGCAACTAGTGAGTCAGAAAGAGAGCTAGGCTAAAAGCAGGGAGAGATAACAACAACAACGTATTTATATGCCGTTCATCTGACTGGTTCCCCAGCCACTCTGGGCAGCTTCCAACAAATTAAAATCATTAAGCACAGTAAAATATCAAACACTGAAAACTTCCCTATACAGGGCTGCCTTGAGAAGTCTTCTAAAAGTCAGATAAGCTGTTTATTTCCTTGACATTTGATGGCAGGGCGTTCCACAACTACTGAAAATGCCTTCTGCCTGGTTCCTTGTAACCTCACTTCTTGCAGTGAGGGAGCCAGCAGAAGGCCCTGGGAGCTGGACCTCAGTGTCCAGGCTGATCGATGGGGGTGGAGACGCTCCTTCAGGTATACTGGGCCAAAGCAGTTGAGGGCCTTAAAGGTCTGCACCAACACTTTGAGTTGTGCTCGGAAATGTAATGGGAGCCAGTGATGATCTTTTAGGAACAGTGTGAGGAGTACCTTAAGGAGAAAGGAAGCTGTAGCTGGTGGTTATCAGACTGGCCTTTCTCCTTGTTTCAGATTTTGCATATAATTTTAAATTAAATTTTCTGTTTTATAATTTAAAGTACTCATTTTTACATCCTTACGGTATCAATGACTTCCCTTCTTCTCTGTCCATGGTTCATTTTACATATCATAAATCCCTGCATATTTTACAAAAACTATACCATTCAGTATTCCATTATTACACCCCTCATAACTTTTTTATACTGTTGAATTATACTGTCAGCTTTTTCAGCTGCACGCAGTTATTTCCCATATATTCAATAAACGTTTTCTAGTCTTCTGTAAACATATGTTCTTCTTGTTCTCTTATTCTATATGTTAAGTCTGCAAGCTGTGCATATTCTGTCTACTTAAGTTGCTATTCTTCTTTGGTTGGGACCTCGCTTGTTTTCCATTTTTGGGCTAACAAAACACGGGCCATAGTGGTAGCATGCAAAAATAACCTTTTTTGACACCTGGGAATTTCAGTCTGAATTATCCCCAACAGAAAGGACTCTGGGTTTTTTTTTGGGAAAGCACTTTTAAACATTTTTTAAAATTCATTATAGATCATTTCAGGGACGCAGGTGGCGCTGTGGGTTAAAGCCTCAGCGCCTAGGACTTGCCGATCGAAAGGTCGGCGGTTCAAATCCCTGCGGCGGGGTGCGCTCCCGCTGCTCGGTCCCAGCGCCTGCCAACCTAGCAGTTCGAAAGCACTCTCGGGTGCAAGTAGATAAATAGGGACCGCTTACCAGCGGGAAGGTAAACGGCATTTCCGTGTGCGGCTCTTGGCTCGCCAGAGCAGCGATGTCACGCTGGCCACGTGACCCGGAAGTGTCTCCGGACAGCGCTGGCCCCTGGCCTCTTGAGTGAGATGGGCGCACAACCCCAGAGTCTGTCAAGACTGGCCCGTACGGGCAGGGGTACCTTTACCTTTACCTTTATAGATCATTTCCCAATACAGTGGTACCTCGGGTTACAGACGCTTCAGGTTACAGACTCTGCTAATGCAGAAATAGTACCTTGGGTTAAGAACTTTGCTTCAGGATGAGAACAGAAATGGCGCAGAGGCAGCAGGAGGCCGCATTAGCTAAAGTGGTGCTTCAGGTTAAGAACAGTTTCAGGTTAAGAACCTCCAGAATGAATTAAGTTCTTAACCCGAGGTACCACTGTACCCTTTTATGAGTCCACCACATATTAAAGAACCTCTTTGCTCCTTGTTTCAGATTTTGGTTGCTCCAGCCCTGGGCAGTCGGTCACGTCCCCCATCCAAGCTTCTCTGGTAGACCCCGTCTCTGAGAACGAGTCCTTCAGCTCCAGGGTTCCCCCTCCAAGTACCCATAACTTTGGGTTGCCTTTGCTTTCAACAGTACCCACAGGTAAAACCAATCTGTTTCCTACTTTTGTAGAAATGCCCAGGCAAGTGTGAGCCTGGGAGCCTTATCGCTCCTGCTTTCCCATGGGACTTCAGTCCAGTTCCTTTGAACTGTGGAACACGGGTTAGATACCTAAGTATTTAGCAAGGAAATGGGATGGTCCGTTGCAAACAGAGGGTTTGAAGGATGGATGGGTGTGGGTGTGAATCCTGAACAAATACACCAAATCGGACACATTTTCATATAGGAGTGTGTGGGTTTTTAAAAAGGTTTTCTGGGTTTGGAGAAACGTGTAGGCCGATTCTGGCGAAATATTCAATCTTCTGTAGGAGACAGCTGTATATCATCCATAATTTTATTAAGAGAATTTTAATAATTAAGCAGTCCATCCATCTCCTTTCTGTATATAGTTTTAGTTCCGTTACTGTTTTACTACAGTCGTACCTTGGAAGTCGGAACGGAATCCATTCCGGAAGTCCGTTCGACTCCCAAAATGTTCGGAAATCAAAGTGCAGCTTCTGATTGGCTGCAGGAAGCTCTTGCAGCCAATCGGAAGCTGCGGAAGCCTCGCCAGACATTTGGCTACAGAAAATAGTTCGAAAGCTGGAACACTCACTTCCGGGTTTCGGTCATTCGGGAGCCGATTTTTTATGGGAGCCAAGGTGTTTGAGATCCAAGGTACAACTGTATTTCTTAATTATTGCCCCCCCCCCCCATGCGTTTTTAGCGATTCTTGCTTTTATCTGTAAGCCGCCTTAAGTCCCACCGTCAGGGAAAAGGCGGGGTAGAAAGAAACATAATGGTGATGATGATTTATGAATACAGTGGTACCTCAGGTTACATACGCTTCAGGTTATATACACTTCAGCTTACAGACTCCGCTAACCCAGAAATAGTACCTCGGGTTAAGAACTTTGCTTCAGGATGAGAACAGAAATCGTGCTCTGGCAGCGCAGCGGCAGCAGGAGGCCCCATTAGCTAAAGTGGTGCTTCAGGTTAAGAACAATTTCAGGTTAAGAACGGACCTCCAGAACGAATTAAGTTCTTAACCCGAGGTAAAGGTAAAGGGACCCCTGACCAATTAGGTCCAGTCGTGACCGACTCTGGGGTTGCGGCGCTCATCTTGCTTTATTGGCCGAGGGAGCCGGCATACAGCTTCCGGGTCATGTGGCCAGCATGACTAAGCCACTTCTGGCGAACCGGAGCAGCGCATGGAAACGCCGTTTACCTTCCTGCCAGAGCAGTACCTATTTATCTACTTGCACTTTGATGTGCTTTCGAACTGCTAGGTTGGCAGGAGCAGGGACTGAGCAACAGGAGCTCACCCCGTCACGGGGATTTGAACCGCCGACCTTCTGATCGGCAAATCCTAGGCTCTGTGGTTTAACCCACAGCACCACCCGCGTCCCTATAACCCGAGGTACCACTGTAAATAAAAACAAAGGCATCTTGCTTGGCCGCCCTGCCAACAAGCAATGTGTTCTGCAATGATGCTCTTTCCTTGCATCTCTGCTCACCTGCCAAATCTGCCTTCCTCCTTACAGGTGTCCCCTGTGTTCCGGCACAGACTTGGCCGCCGTACCACATGCTGCCAACAGCTCCTGCCACGCCTCCGTACCTCTTCCCTGTTCCCCAGCCCATTGCCCCGCTGAGCCCCCTCCTCCCCACGCTGTCCCTCCCTCCACCCCCCGCCCCGCCAGTCGTCCCCGCCGTACAGCCTCCCGCCGCCCCGCTCTGGACCCCCTCCACATCCCCGCTGCTCTCTCTTGCCAATGTCTTCTCCTTGGCAGTGATGAGCGTGGCTCAGTCCCTTCTTCCCGCCGTGACGGCGGCTTCCGCCCAGGGAGGGCCTCTCTACACCTCGCCGGTCTCGCAGTCTCCAGTGCTATGTCCACCTAGCCCAGCTCCCGCGCGATTCGTCTACCCCGAGGTCATGGTTCCTCCTGCCAAACCGGCCCAGCTAGTCAACGGGACGTTGGGGATGCCAGCACCTCCAGGCTCTCTGCCATCCCTGAGTACACCAACCACCAGCAGGCCTGACGATGGCATGGTGAGTGTGCAGATGTGCGTGCAGGCGCCCTCCCGCCCCCCAGACTTGCGCATGACCCCGTGCGCATGCGGTGCTGGGAAATAACGAAATGGAACTATCTCAGGAAGCAGCATGAGAGAGCTGGAGAGCAAGGCTGGGTGATAACCTGGTTTACAACGCCGTAATATATCCCTCAGGGACGCGGGTAGTGCTGTGGGTTAAACAACAAAGCTTAGGACTTGCTGATCAGAAGGTCGGCGGTTCGAATCCCTGCGACGGGGTGAGCTCCCGTTGCTCGGTCCCTGCTCCTGCCAACCTAGCAGTTCGAAAGCACATCAAAGTGCAAGTAGATAAATAGGTACCGCTCCGGCGGGAAGGTAAACGGCGTTTCCGTGCGCTGCTCTGGTTCGCCAGAAGCGGCCTAGTCATGCTGGCCACATGACCCGGAAGCTGTACGCCTGCTCCCTTGGCCAATAAAGCAAGATGAGTGCCGCAACCCCAGAGTCGGTCACAACTGGACCTAATGGTCAGGGGTACCTTTAATGTAGCCCTCTGGCAGAAGATATAGAAGCATGATTAGTTGCACCAACAGGGTAAAGAACAGCTTCTATCTGTGGGCTGTTAGGCTGCTGAATGAAAAGATAACAACAGGGCAACTGACTTTCAGGTTTGGTGTGTGTGTGTAAGTAAACAAGGGGAATTAAGACTAAGAGAGCTGAGTGGGGGTGTTTGTGTAATCTCACTGTATACAAGTTGTACAAGTGACTATAAAGTATTTCAAATGTACCGCCAGCTAAACATTGCAATACCTTGGTACCTTGGTTCTCAAACTTAATCTGTTCCGGAAGGCCGTTCCAAAAGCAAAGCGTTCCAAAAGCAAGGCAGCTTTCCCATAGAAAGTAATGTAAAACGGGTTAATCCATTCCGGACGATTAACGGCAACCCCTCAAACAGCCATTTAACATGAATTTTACTATCTAACGAGACCATGGATCCATAAAATGAAAGCAATAAACAATGTACTGCAGTCACACAATCAATCAGTAGCCGAACTGGGTACCACAGTCACAAAAAAGAGCCAGCTTATGCCTCTGCTGAGATCGTTATTCCAAACGTCGTGATATAGCAGTATATCACAATATTTAGCTGGCGATATATCGTGAAGTTGAAAACCAGCCATCACCCAGCCCTACTGTTCCCCTATACATAGTACCATCGTTATTTCAAACGTCGCGCTATATCGGTATATCGTAATATTTAGCTGACAATATATTGTGAAGTTGAAAACCAGCCATCACCCAGCCCAACTGTTCCCCTTTACCATCGTTTTTTCAACCATTGTGATATATCAGTATATCACAATATTTAGCTGACGATATATCGTGAAGTTGAAAACCAGGTATCACCCCAAGCAGATTAGTTGTCCCAGGGTGTGGGTGCTAAATGTGGGTGTCCAGGAGGCAGGGAACTAACATTAGGTCCAGCGAATGGGGTGGAAATGGGGAGGTTCAGTACTGACGTCTCACACAAACCAAACTTTCTCTCAACAGGTGCCTCCTGCCTCCTCCTGGTCTGGGTCACTGCTCAGTGCGCCAGATTCTTCCACCTCCAAGCTGTCGCCACCTCGGCTCTCGCCCATCAATGAAGGTGTGGGGTGTTTGGGGGCCAGAGATAAATCTTTGCGGCTGTGGCAATAGGGCGCACAACTGTTTGGGGCAGCAGCGGGGCTTGAGAATGCAGCTGTCTTTAGCGCAGCGTTCCACCTACAGTCCTGGAAACGTATTCTCTGTGCTCAAGAAAACGCAAACTAGGAACGGAGAGACCTCTCACTGTGGTGGCCTTTTCACCTTTGCAAAGCTAAGCAGGATCCGCCATGGTTTCAAATGGGATGGGGGACGGCATGTTGAGATTCCTGCATTGCCAGGAGTGTTGGGATAGATGACACCCAGGGTCCCTTTTGATTCTGTGATTCTCGCTTGGCAACTGCAGCCGCGCTCCTTTGGAATAAGAGGAATGAGCGCTTCAGGGCATTTTACGTTATTAAGCTTTATGAGACTCAAATTTATTAATAAGAGTTTTCAACATATGATACGTTAAAAGCCAAACTAATCTAAAAAGCAATAATACAAAACAATACAAAGAACAGAGGAGAAAGTAAATAATAATAACAAAACAATATTAGCAAGAATCGTAATAAAACACAAAATTAAGTATATATATAGCCCTCTATTTTACCTTAATCTTCAAACCACATACAAAGTAGTGAGTCTTCCCACCTCTCATTTGGGAGAGTTTTACCACTTCCTCAACCTGAGGAAAACCCACTCTGGTTTCTCTTGTCACACAGAGATTCCCTTCCTTTTCTACCCATGACCTTTCTGCATATATCTTCATTTATTCTGAATATAAATATTCAGAAATCAAAACGTATATGTAAGAAGCATTAGAGAGCTATCAAGAATTGACAATCACAAAGAAAACAAACGGGAAGGGGGAAAAACAAAGTAAGAAAAGATTTAAAGGGGAAAGAGGATACCGCTTCTTTTTCTGCTGACATCATTTATTTGAAATATTAAGCTTTTTTTCCCCAGATGATCTTTATTGAATTTTTAGTTACATACTGTACATACACATACATTATATTTCACATTTGTTCTGAAATATTAAGCTTTATAGAGAGCTTTAAACATCATTAAGCTTTATAGAGAGAACTCGGCACATGTTTATTGTTTTATTATTTTTATGATTATTATTATTGATTGAATTTATATACCGTCCTATACCTGGAGGTCTCAGGACAGTTCACAAAATAAAATCAAGATATAAAAGCACAAAATACATAATAAAAATAAAAACAACACCCCAATAGCCACCTCCCCAAAAAAACCACATTTTAAAAGGGCATATGATCAGATCAACCAAAGGCCTGGTTAAAAAGGAATGTTTTTACCTGGCGCCTAAAGGTGTATAATGAAGATGCGAGGCAAACTTCCCTGGGGAGAGCATTCCACAGACGGGGAGCCACTGCAGAGAAGGCCGCGTTCTCGTGTTGCCACCCTCCGTACCTCTCGAGGGGGAGACACACAATTAGTACCAACATTATTAAAGAATTTAAGCACTGGTGGTTCTTTTTCCAAGAACCCCTTTATATTGGGGGATGCCTGAGGCTTCTCCCCATCCTCACTGTTAACCTAAGGTAAAGCTAAAGGGACCCCTGACCATTAGATCCAGTCGTGGCCGACTCTGGGGTTGCGGCGCTCATCTGGCTTTATTGGCCGAGGGAGCCGGCGTACAGCTTCCAGGTCATGTGGCCAGCATGACTAAGCCGCTTCTGGCGAACCAGAGCAGCGCACGGAAATGCCGTTTACCTTCCCACCGGAGCGGTACCTATTTATCTACTTGCACCTTGACGTGCTTTCGAACTGCTAGGTGTGCAGGAGCAGGGACCAAGCAGCGGGAGCTCACCTCGTTGCGGGGATTCGAACCGCCGACCTCCTGATCGGCAAGTCCTAGGCTCTGTGGTGTAACCCAGAGCGCCACCCACGTCCCTTATTGTTATTGTTAACCTGCCCGCCCACTTTCCCCCCGCCGACAGAGCCCAAGCCCCAGATCCTGGGCCGTTTCCAGGTGACCCCCACGCGGGATGTGCTCCCCGAGAACCCCCCAAGGGGCGACAGCACCAGCTCTTCCAGCACCACGGAGTCGGACAGCGGGTCTCCGGGCGGGACACCGGTGCAGGATGCTGAGGAGGGCACCACCCCTGTGGCGGAAGCGGAAGGGGAAGGGGAGGCTCCGCCCAGCACCCCTGTCTGGATGAGCTGCTCTCACAGCCTCTCGTACCCGAGCAGCGACGACTCGGACAGCCCTGAGGACGACGAGGTCTGGGACGAGCTGCAGGCCTTGCGCCAGAAGTGAGTGTGGGGTTCGTTGGGGGAGGGAGGTCCCTTTTCCCCCCGCCCCACTTCCCTGACCCAACACCCACTCTTTCCTTCTCAGGCACCTCTCTGAGGTCGAAGTTCTCCAGGCCCGGCAGAAGAAGGAGATTGAGGCACTGTACGCCCGCCTAGGCAAGGTGCCGCCCGCCGGGATCGTGTCTCCCGCCGACATTCTCTCCAGCCGCCAGCGCCGCTTCTCCAAGGGAAATCCCTTCGCGCGCCGCAGCAGCCTGCAGCGGGTGGACTTGGCGCAACCTCAGGGTAAGCTGTCGCCATGCTGCCACCCCAGGTTGGGAAGTGCCAAGTGGAGGAGGCGGCTACGTGGCTCTTGGTTCTGAAGTTGGTTTGTGCTTTCTGGGTTTTCTTTGATTCATTGTTGTTTAGTCATTTAGTCGTGTCCGACTCTTCGTGACCCAATGGACCAGAGCACGCCAGGCACTCCTGTCTTCCACTGTCTCCCGCAGTTTGGTCAAACTCATGCTGGTAGCTTCGAGAACACTGTCCAGCCATCTCGTTCTCTGTCGTCCCCTTCTCCTTGTGCCCTCCATCTTTCCCAACATCAGGGTCTTTTCCAGGGAGTCTTCTCTTCTCATGAGGTGCCCAAAGTCTTGGAGCCTCAGCTTCAGGATCTGGCCTTCCAGTGAGCACTCAGGGCTGATTTCCTTCATTTTTTTTTTTATAATATTTTTTATTAGTTTTATGAAATACAGAAAAAAGAATAAAGGGCATATTATAAAAGTAGAACAAAAAAGTTACAAATTTTTCTTACTCTTTTTTCCAAATCTGTTGGACTTCCCCACGTCCTCCCAACCCTGCATTCTCTGTGATGCATAACGTCTGCAATTTGTTAACTTATTTCAATACTTATTGTATCTTCCTTTTTATCATGTTACCCAATTTCAAATATATTATGGCCCAAATCATGTACGTTTTCATTTTAACACAATAAATTTGTTTCATTATTCTATCTCTGACTCCTTGTACCTTAATTTCCATTTCTTTAATTTAACATTACTGAAGCTAGAATTTCCTAAAAGGTGCGTTTTTTAACATTCATACAACTTATAATGTTTTTCCAAATAGTCTTTAAATTTTCTCCAATCCTCCTCGAATGTTTCTTCTCCCAAGTCTCGGATTCTGCCAGTCATTTCGGCCAGTTCCATATAGTCCATCAACTGCGTGTGCCATTCCTCCAGTGTGGGTAAATCTTGTGTCTTCCAATGTTTTGCAATCAGGATCCTTGCTGCTGTAGTAGCATACATAAAAAAGGTTCTGTCCTTCTTAAGCACTCTCTGGTCCACCATGCCCAGGAGGAAGGCCTCTGGTTTCTTAGGTAAGGTAAATCTAAGTACCTTTTTTAGTTCATTATGAATCATTTCCCAAAAGGCCTTCACTTTCGGGCAGGTCCACCAGAGGTGAAAAAATGTCCCTTCCACCTCTTTACATTTCCAGCATTTATTATCAGACAGGTGATATATCTTAGCAAGCTTGACTGGGGTCATGTACCACCGGTATATCATTTTCATAATGTTTTCCTTCAAGGCACTACATGCCGTAAATTTCATTCCGGTGTTCCATAACCTTTCCCAGTCTTCAAACATAATGTTATGCCCCAAATCCTGCGCCCACTTTATCATGGCGGATTTGACTGTCTCATCCTGAGTATTCCATTTAAGCAGCAGGTTATACATTCTCGAAAGTAGTTTACTTTTTGGTTCTAACAATTCTGTCTCTAGTTTCGATTTTTCCACCTGGAATCCAACCTTCTTGTCTGCCTTAAAGACCTCTTGAATTTGTGCATAATGCAACCAATCTCGCACCTTGTTTTTTAGTTTTTCCAAGCTCTGCAACCTCCAATTGTCTCCAATCTTTTCAATAATTTCCTCATATTTAGGCCAATTGGCTTCCATATTAGGTCTCTTACGTGCCTTGGCCTCCACCGGTGAGAGCCACCTCGGAGTCTTACTCTCCAATAAGTCTTTATATTTTGTCCAGACCATTAAAATTGCTCTCCTGACAATGTGGTTTTTGAACAGTTTGTGCGCTTTGACCTTGTCATACCACAAATATGCATGCCACCCAAAGGCGTTGTCAAACCCTTCCAGATCTAGGACATCTGTGTTTTCCAGTAAGATCCAATCTTTCAACCAGCAGAAGGCTGCGGATTCGTAATATAACCTCAAGTCTGGCAGGGCAAATCCCCCTCTTTCTTTCGCATCAGTTAATATCTTAAACTTTATTCGGGGCTTTTTGCCCTGCCAAACAAACTTAGAGATATCCTTCTGCCACCTTCCAAAGCATTCCACCTTGTCCACGATCTGTAGGGTCTGAAACAAAAATAACATTTTTGGCAATACATTCATCTTTATAGCTGCTATTCGGCCCAACAAGGAAAGTTTCAATCTTGACCATGTTTCCAAATCTCTTTTGATTTCTGACCAACATTTCTCATAGTTGTCCTTAAACAGATTCAAATTTTTGGAGGTCAGATACACCCCTAGGTATTTTACTTTTTTAACCACATTTAATTCTGTTTCTTTCACAAACTCATCTGTTTCTGTACTTGTCAAATTTTTTGCTATAACCTTAGTTTTTTGCTTGTTCAGCTTAAATCCCGCCACCCGACCAAAGTCCGAAATTAATTCTAACACTCTTTTAGTACTAGAGACAGGCTCCTGCAATGTTAATACCAGGTCATCTGCAAATGCTTTCAATTTATATTGTTTCACTCCGACCTCAATTCCCTGTACCAACCGGTCCTTTCTAATCATGTTCAATAGCACCTCCAGAACTGAAATAAACAATAGGGGGGATAGGGGGCACCCCTGCCGTGTCCCTTTTTCAATTTTAAACTCCTCTGTCACCACATTGTTTACTATCAATTTTGCTTTTTGTTCTGAATATATTGCTTCTATTCCATTTTCAAACCCCCGCCCCACTCCCATCCCTTCCAAATTTTTCTTCATAAACATCCAAGAAATATTGTCAAAGGCTTTCTCCGCATCAATAAAGATTAGCACCGCTCTAGTGTTTAGCTTTGTTTGTAAAAGCTCCAAAATATCAATAATGTTTCTTGTGTTGCCAAACAAATGCCTACCAGGGAGAAAGCCAGCCTGGTCCTTATGGATCACTTCATTAAGCACTTTTTTAAACCTACTTGCCAAAATGTCTGCAAAAATTTTGTAATCCACATTTAGGAGTGAGATGGGGCGGTAGTTCTTAAGCTGAGTCTTTTCAGTTTCTAGTTTGGGTATCAATGTGATGAAGGCTTCTTTCCACGTTTCCGGTGCCTTCCTCCCCTCCATAATCTGGTTACAAACCTCCAACAAAGGTTGTATCAAATAGTCCTTCAAAACCTTATAGTATTTGGAGGTAAGTCCGTCGGGGCCTGGAGATTTGCCTAATTGGAGGTTCTGAATGGCGCTTTCAATTTCTTGCTGTGTGATATTACTATTCAGGGTTGTTCTCATTTCCTGAGGTATTTTCTGTAATCCGTTGGTTTTAAGAAATTGGTCCACCTCCGAATCTTTCTGTGGCCCTTGTGAATAAAGCTCTTTAAAGTATCTCTGGAAGCACTTTCTAATTTCCTCGGGTTTCTGAACCATTCTCCCTTCAATCTCTAGATTTGTAACAGTATTAAGTTTTTGTCTCTTTTTCAACTGCCATGCTAGCAGTTTCCCACACTTATTTGCTGATTCAAAAGATCTTTGTTTCATTTGTTTAATTCTCCATTCCACCTCTTGATTTATCAATTTCAAATATTGTGCTTGGAAAAATTTCACTTCTCTCAGCACTTCCTTCGACTTGGGCCTGGATCTTAGTTTTTTTTCTCCATCTCTTATTTTTTCCAATATCTTCTCCTTCTTTTCATTCCAGAGTTTTTTCTTGATCGTGTTTTGTTGTATTAGAAACCCTCTCATGACAGCTTTACTTGCGTCCCAGATTATTCTTTTTTCCACAGTAGTATTTAAATTTATCTCAAAATAGTCCTTTAAAGTTTTTTGGGCCTTCTTAACAATCTTCTCATCCCTTAGTAGGGTGTCATTCATTTTCCATCTGAAGGATCCGGTTGTATTTAGTCTGAGTTCCATTTTCAAAACATTGTGGTCGGAGCAGGTTTTTGGGCAGATTTCCACCTTTCTAGTCTTTGGTGCCAGTCCTCTAGTTATCCATATTTGGTCGATTCGTGTCCATGTCAGATGAGCTTCAGAAAAGAAAGTCCCTTCTTTTCCTAGGGGGTTCTTAACCCTCCATATGTCAATTAAGTCCACATTGTCAGTCATTTCAAAAAAAGTTTCAAAAAAAGTTTCAAAAAAAGAAATCAGCCCCCCTAAAACTTTTTTTGAAGGGCTGATTTCCTTCAGAATGGAGAGGTTTGATCTTCTTCCAGTCCACGGGACTCTCAAGAGTCTCCTCCAGCACCATAATTCAAAAGCATCCATTCTTTGGCGATCAGCCTTCTTTATGATCCAGCTCTCACTTCTATACATCACTACTGGGAAAACCATAGCTTTAACTATACGGACCTTTGTCGGAAAGGTGATGTCTCTGCTTTTTAAGATGCTGTCTAGGTTTATCATCGCTTTTCTCCCAAGATTTGATTCATTAGTCCAGACTATTTTATTAAGGCAGCTTTCAGAGCCGGCCCAGCCAAGAGGCAACGTGAGGCGACCGCCTCAGGCGGCAGGATCTGTTAGGCAGCAAATCCAGCCTCCAAAGAATGCATCGCCCACTTCCTCTGCTAGGTGCCCCCTTGAAGGCAAGATCTGCTGCCTCCGCAACAGCCTCTCAGCAAATATGAGGCACTGCTGGTCTCCTCCCATTCCTGGGGAGGAAGTGGCTGGGAAATGCCCTCTGGGGTCCCTTGGGCTCTGCACACAATTTGGCGCGATTCAGAGCAGGCCCCTTTCCCCCGCAACGGCCTTTGATGCCCATTTCAACCATCGGGTTAAGGATGATTCGGTACCCCACTTGTTCCCAGTGTAGATCTTCACCCACTGCCAGGGACTGGCTGGATTAGAAGACTGGTGCAAACCACACACCCAAGAAGGGCACAGAAGACGACAACTTTGATCTCAGACCCCGGTGGTGGGACACTGAAGAGCAGTCAGGAGAAGGGACGAGCTGGGAGGTGCTAGAAACAAGGGGTTTGAGCAATTAAGGGGGGGTCGGGGGAAGCAGGGTTTTCCAGGACTAGGGTTAGAGCAATTTTTTTCAGCAGGGGGCCAGTCCACTGTCCCTCAGACCTTGTGAGGGTCCAGACTATATTTTGGGGAAAAAATAAATGATTTCCTATGCCCCACAAATAACCCACAGATGCATTTTAAATAAAAAGGACACATTCTACTCATGTAAAAACACCAGGCAGGCCCCATAAATAACCCAGAGATGCATTTTAAATAAAAGGACACATTCTACTCATGTAAAAACACGCTGATTCCTGGACTGTCTGTGAGCCGGATTTAGAAGACCATTGGTCCGAATCCGGTCCCTGGGCCTTAGGTTGCCTACCCATGGTAACCTAAGTCACAGTGGGAGTACAGGCTTAGACCGAGAGGAGTCAGAGTTTGGCCCTGCTACACAGCAGCAAACAGTCCCAGCCGCCTCTGTGCTTGGTAGGAAAGCGTTTTGGCACTGCTGGTATTGTGAACAAGCCCCATACACCTCTTGACAAGGGGACTGAAATGTATGCCATTATTTATCAATTCTCGCTTCCCACAAATTACCTTTCCTCTCCACCGAACTGTGCGATTTGTCACTGGGCTTTTCACTACACTCCCCTGCGTTGTAACTTTGCCGAAATACAAGTAGTTTAACTCTTTTTTTCTGCTTTTTACCCTATCCCCATTCTCCTCAGTTGTGCCCATGTTGAGAATGTAGGCTTCTTGGGGCAGGGACCTGCCAATCCCCTTCTTCACCCAGAACCACATGCATAGATAGCGATAAGTGTTGCATTTTCCTTATCCCTTCCACCCGCCCCCTTCCATACTAATGGTAGCATGAATGAGCTCAGACCTCTTTGTAATAGTCCCTTTCCCTCGCTCTTGTTGTCCCCGCAGGGATCATGAGGAGGAATTCTGTAAGCGGTGGAAGCACCAACACTTCCCAGGAGCAGCGACAGAGCAAAGGTGTGACCTTCGCCAGTGATATTGGATGCATGGTGAGTCATGACCCTGGGGTGGAGGGTGAGAGAGTACTGGACCTCGGGCCACGCTCCAGAGGATTTAGATAGACAGACAGAAACATGGGCGTGCACACACATCTTTAAATATTTATTCAAAAGTGAAGAGGGTTAAACAAACCCTCTGGAGGGAACAAGTCCCACATCAAGGTGTGTTCTATGGCAAAGTTTCATTTTACTCCCCCTATCTTAAGGCAGAAAACCCAAATGTGTGTGTGGTGGTGGTGGTTTAGTCATTTAGTCGTGTCCGACTCTTCGTGACCCAATGGACCAGAGCACGCCAGGCACTCCTGTCTTCCACTGCCTCCCCAGTTTGGTCAGATTCATGTTTGTAGCTTCGAGAACACTGTCCAGCCATCTCGTCCTCTGTCGTCCCCTTCTCCTTGTGCCCTCCATCTTTCCCAACATCAGGGAGTCTTCTCTTCTCATGAGGTGGCCAAAGTATTGGAGTCTCAGCTTCAGGATCTGGCCTTCCAGTGAGCACTCAGGGCTGATTTCCTTAAGAATGGAGAGGTTTGAACTTCTTGCAGTCCATGGGACTCTCCATAGTCTCCTCCAGCACCATAATTCAAAAGCATCAATTCTTCGGTGGTCAGCCTTCTTTATGGCCCAGCTCTCACTTCCATACATCACTACTGGTGGTATCTTGGCACAAAGTGAGATTCGAGCTTTATGTAGTCTGAATGCCCATTGTTCAAGGACTTAAGAACTGTCGCTGTGTGTTTGTGCTCCTTTGTAACAGCAGCTTGGTGGCCGTATCTGTGTTCAATTCCTAAACCTTGAAATTAGAAGGATTATACACAGCAATGATATTCACAGTCTCCCTCTGCATACACACCATAGATTTAAGGCACACCCCAAAAAGGAACCCTGGGAGGTGTTTACCCATTGCACCCAGCCGCAATTCCCAGCACTGTTAGCAAACTACAGCTCCTGGGAGCCTTTGGGGGAAGAGAAATGTTCTTTAAAATGCTTGGTGATTCCCAGCCCTGCTATCCAAGCTCCGCTTTTAACTGGAGGTACTAGGGAATGAAGGGACGCGGGTGGCGCTGTGGGTTAAACCACAGAGCCTAGGACCTGCCGATCAGAAGGTTGGTGGTTCAAATCCCCGTGACAAGTTGAGCTCCCGTTGCTCGGTCCCTGCTCCTGCCAACCTAGCAGTTCGAAAGCACATCAAAGTGCAAGTAGATAAATAGGTACCGCTCCGGCGGGAAGGTAAATGGCATTTCCGTGCGCTGCTCTGGTTCACCAAAAGCGGCTTAGTCATGCTGGCCACATGACCCGGAAGCTGTACGCCGGCTCCCTCGGCCAATAAAGCAAGATGAGCGCTGCAACCCCAGAGTCGGCCATGACTGCACCTAAAGGTCAGGGGTCCCTTTACCTTTACTAGGGAATGAAGCCAAGGCCTTGTACATTCCAAGGGCATGTTTAACACTGAACTACATCTCCCTGTCTCTTTTTCACCTATTTCCTTTTGTTCCTACAGTAGCAGCAGTGGACACTTTTTGGACTACCTCAGCCTGCTGCCCACCATCGAAAGGACGGGAGCAGGCGGCGAAGGGTCCTACGCAGCCTTTGCCTTACGCTCCCATCGTCAAGGCCAGCAGCCATCAACGTAGGAAAGTCCCCCTGGCGGAACGAACGGAGCAGCTGCCTCTGAGCAACGTACAGAGGGCAAGTGAGCAGCCCAACACTACAGACTTTTCCTCCGCACAAGACTTTGTGTCTGCAGAGAGAAGCCAAGCCCCGGTTGGTTGCGGATGCGTTTTTAGTGGGGAAGCCTGAGCTGGCATGCCTTTCCCGCTGCTTCCGCCTCGCAAAGGAGCATCACTGTAAATGGAATCAGGATGTCACCTGTTCCGAATGTGCTATGGGATGGGGGTTGGCACACATGGATGGTTTAGGGTGTGTGCGCCCCCAAGGCCGGGTCTAACTTAAGCGAGCGTCGTTTGATCCTCTGTGCCTTGCATGGCTCAATTCAGAAAGCCACCCCAAGGCCAAAGCGCTTAGAAAACTTTAAGGAGCTGCCTTAGGAGAGGAAACTTGCAGAATTTGTGCCTCAGTGTTAAAGGGATTGGGGGGGCGCCTCTCTTTCTTGCTTCCCTTAGCCTTAGGCCCCCGCTCAGCTCCTGCCTCCAACAGCAGTGGCACTACGTGTGGCCTCCTCTTTGCACTTTTTTACCAAAAAAAAGAAAAACCAAAACCCTGACCCTGATTGGGGCAATGAACTGCTTGGGCTCATCCTTTTACTTGCATGGGAACCTGCACTTTGGAATGAAACACTGATGCTTTCTGTTTTGTGTATGATTTTTTCATTATTATTACACACACACACTTTCATTTTGGAAGCGAAACAGATAATGCACCTGTGTTTTTCGGTGATTAATAAATAAAAACAACCTCAAACTCCCACCAAGCAACACCCGGGACGTGAGGAAATTTTGCCTGTTATACTCGGCACTCAGGACTGCTTTCCCCTTAAAGGACAGACAACACACACCCTGCCAGGAAAGTAAACTCAAGTAGAACCAAAGACAGTAAGCCAATATGCATGCAGCTGGGAGTTTTCCAAGTTCCCTAATCCTTCCCACCACCAATTACACTCTGAGCACACAATTGTGTTGTCAATACTGTACTGTCCTTCTGTCTGAGAGGGGCATATTCTACAGGTGTCATGCACCACCCCACAAAGCCATCAAACCATGGAGACGTCACATTCGAATACATGAGGGGCGGAGGAGGTGGGAATGAGCTCCTGCAAACAAACCTCTCACAATCTGGGGTACAGGAAAGTTTTAATGGATTCATAACGGCAGAGATCGCCATGGTAGGCTGGTGGTCGACGTGCTAATTTCAACAGGTGTTCTCTGAGCGACACTTAAGTTGAACACCACCCATAGCTGCCCCAACACGTTTTGCTGCTCTGGTGGTTGTGCACAAGTCTTTGGCTGCGCACGGCATACAGGGAATTGTAGAACTGTAGAGTTGGAAAGGACCACAACAGACATCTAGGCCACCCCCGTGTAATGCAGGAATCCTTTGCCCAACACAGGGCTCAAACCCTGGGACTAAGAGTTGCATGCTCTACTGACTTGGGGGGGACGGGACTGAAAGGGTGCTAATATAAAGAGAAATTTAGTAGTCATCCTCAGCCTCACCGGACCCACAAATGCAAAATCTGTGGTGGGTTGGAACTCCCATCCAAGAAAACAGAAGGCATATACTGGAGATGCAAGGCGTTGACTACTTTTCTTAAAGGAGCCACAGTAAGGGTTAATTCTCCAAGCTAAATGTTTTATATAGTGGATACCGAGAAGAATGAGACATTTGTGTGATTGAATACAAACCCCTCCACTTAAAATACAGGTGGATTCTCTTTAAACATCTGCTTAACTCCACTGGAAGAAAAAGTAGACATGTAAATCTGCAGTATTAATCCCATAAGCATGTAGGGTAGCTGTAACTTAAGTTTACCCAAGACTTTTGGAATGAAGTTTGCAATTGTTCTTGGAAACATCTTTTGTTTTTTTGGCAGGTGGGGTGAGTTATTCATGCAAGTAAGCTTCAACCAATAGGCAAGTTCTGAGCACAAGTTTAAATGGAGATTAGCTCAGTTTATGCTCTTAAAACAAAACACAGGTGTACCTTAAAGGACAGGTAATAAAGATCGCAAGAAAGAATTCTGCATCACCTCCAAAATAGAACCTTGGTATATCTTCATATCTCTACCAGACATCAATTGCAGAGCTGCTGTCTTCAAGGATGCCTCAGGGTGGGTTTTTTTGCATAATCTCCAGAAAGCAAGTACTGGTAGTTTTAACCTATTTCTTAGGGAAATTGCCAAAAAAAAAATCATCACTTCCGATACGGGCTGCCCTATGCCCAGGTTTCCCCGGACATTTCAGCCACTTTCAGAAAATTCTGCCCAAATACCATTTCAAAGGACAAATCGTGGCTATGACATATGGCAGCCCCATGAACGGCCCCAAGTTATTCAGGGTGGCGAAAAACGAAAAGGACTGCAAGGCACTCCAAAAGAAAATCTTCAAACTGAGTGAATGGGCAACAAATTGGCAAACAAAGTCCAATATAAACTTCTGCATACCGCAGCAAAAAATAATTATCATAATTTCACATATACACATGATGTTTCTCCTGACAATGACTGACCAGGAAAGGAATCCTGGGGTCAGGGAGGTTAGCTCAATGAAAACAAAACCAGGGTACAGCAGCTGTGAAAAAGGCAAAGACTTGAAAGCCAAAACTTAATTCCTTTATACAAACACAAAGTGCAGCCACCTTTGCAATACCGTGCACCTTTCTGGTAGCCAGTGCAGAAAAGTGCATCCAAAATTATCAGGGAGCTGGAGCACCTCCACAAATGAATCTGACAAAATTTGGGTTTTAGTTCAGGAAATAAAGGCAAGCAAGGGGACACGGTAATTCATAAAATTATACAACTGGGAGAAAATACAGAGGTTTTTCATAATCAGGGGTCAGCAAACTTTTTTAGCAGGGGGCCAGTCCACTGTCCCTCAGACCTTGGGGGGGGGCGGACTATATTTTGGAAAAACAACAACAAATTCCCAGAGATAACCCAGAGATGCATTTAAAATTAAAGGACACATTCTACTCATGTAAAAGCACGCTGATTCCCGGACTGTCCACAGGCTGGATTTAGAAGGTGATTGGGCTGGATCTGGCCCCCAGGCCTTAGTTTGCCTACCCATACTCATAACGCTAAAACTGGTGGTCATTTGAGGAGCTGAATGGCAAGACATTAAGGACAGCCAAAAGGAAGGACTTCACATAGCACTGGTTTTTCTAATTTGCAGCCGTAAGTGGTGACAGACACTGGGCAGCTTAATTGACAACTTGGATGAAGGTATCAAGGGGATTACTTCTGAGTAGCCATGTACAGTGGTACCTCGGGTTAAGTACTTAATTCGTTCCGGAGGTCCGTTTTTAACCTGAAACTGTTCTTAACCTGAAGCACCATTTTAGCTAATGGGGCCTCCCGCTACTGCCGCGCCGCCGGAGCACGATTTCTGTTCTCATCCTGAAGCAAAGTTCTTAACCTGAAGCACTATTTCTAGGTTAATGGAGTCTGTAACCTGAAGCGTATGTAACCTGAGGTACCAGTGTATACCATTCTGCACAGAACATGCTTACAGCTTACATTTAAAGTTAAGGCAGGTGGCTTAATTTGCAAATGCCAGATTTTCTTGGTGCACGGTGAACTTTTAATTGCACTAACTGTTCTCTTAAACAGAAGGGATTTCTGATCCCTGAATTCTATTATGTGCATTTAGTTGCACATCCCTGAATTCAATTATCTGTACTTAAAAAAGAAGAAACCAACAAATTAATGGAACGAGATGAGCTCCCTCCAAAGAGCAGTGGGAGAAGGCAGCACTTAATTTCACGGCCACGTTTTATTAATATTGTAGAGGCTTCCATTAACAAAACCAACAAGTGATAGGGAGAACAAACAGATTGAGCAGAGGTTAGTGGTGGGGGAACGAAGGTTTGGCACTTCATAAATGCACCCAGAAGACTGATACTCATTTTGTATCAATGAATTCAGTTGTCTTGGGAAGCTAGTATTCATAAGTTAACATAACAATGTTAGTAGGTTAAGATATCTTTCCTCTATCCTGTTCTAAACTGTTCCAGTGCTGAAATTACTGTTGCATCTTTTGTGTGGAGGGAGGGAGGCTCTTAAATCTTGCGCTGTTGAAGCCTGGACTGCAAACAGTACAGTCCAGCTTCAGCTAAATGGAAAATTCCCTTCCCTCCCTTAAGCCTCTTAAGAGAATTGTGCATCTGACAATTGCCTTGTCTGGCTCCAAGCCAGCCACCGCTTTAATGATTTACTAGCCCCAAATACTACTTAGGAGAGACAATAACAGCAATAACACAGCTGTGAAAGCAGCACACACAGAATACGATGCCCTGGAACAGAGCTGGTCAGAGTTCGTAACAGTTGTTCTTGGTTGATAGGACAAGCCAAGCTGATTATTCTATTGGAAAACAAACTCTCAGCATACCTGCTGGAGGAGGTACAGAGATCTTGCCTGAGGACCATACTTTTTAAAATTTCATAAGCAGGAAAGGTTCACTTAATGTCCGTAAAATGTAGCACTGTGTCAAGGTCACTTTTCCAAGTCTCTGGAACCCACCCCTGCAACCATGCTTTGAAAGGAGCCTGCAGGTCCCATTAAGATCTGTACTATTTTCACTTCTGGGACGCGGGTGGAGCTGTGGTCTAAACCACAGAGCCTAGGGCTTGAGCTCCCATTGCTCGGTCCCTGCTCCTGCCAACCTAGCAGTTTGAAAGCACGTCAAAGTGCAAGTAGATAAATAGGTACCGCTCTGGCGGGAAGGTAAACGGCGTTTCCATGTGCTGCTCTGGTTCGCCAGAACCGGCTTAGTCATGCTGGCCACATGACCTGGAAGCTGTCTGCAGACAAACGCCAGCTCCCTCGGCCTATAGAGCGAGATGAGCGCCACAACACCAGAGTCATCCGCAACTGGACCTAACGGTGAGAGGTACCTTTACCTTTTATTTTCACTTCTGAATGTCAGTGGTTTTGCTATGGACCTACAAAACTAGTTGAAACTGACATGTGACCAGCACAATATTCACCTATCAAATCTTTAAAACTGCGTATTTCATCCTATGTAACAGTACATAGTCCTGTCTGCGCTACTCTGAAAAAAGAAATAAGCAGCTGCTTATAAGCATAATCCACATAACAGATTTATTGTTCTTTGACATTAAATACAGTATCTGAAATTGTTAGGCTTTGACATATTACACATGGCAAAGAGTTTATAAACAGATGAAGAAGCCCTGAGCAGCAGGGGGGCATCAATGCCCCAGGTCACTGTGCCAACGCATATTCAGTTGGCATCACAGATGGCATCCTGTCCCTGTGCTTAAAGTGGAAGTACTCCGTCATCCTCATTCCGCTGAAGCCTTTGCTCTTCGGGCCTGCATGACTTCGGCATCCCGTTCTAGCTCATCCAAGAAGCGTTCTTGGGAGATGGAATGAATGGTGTAGGCATCTGTGCGCAGACAGCTCAGGAAAACAATTTACAAATACTATTTGTGACAGCCAGGTAAGTCACTGCACACTGCCACCTAGCTCCCTTCCAGCCCTGAAGCCGATGCCAAGGGCAAGGAAGGAGAAAGGGCATTTGCCCTTCAACTGAGCCAAACCTTAAAGTCAGAAGACGTGCTTTCACAGCAGAGGGCGGCGCTGGTCTCAATGAGGCAAGAACGGATCCAAAATGGTTGGAGCGAGTCACTTCCACTAGCACTAAAAGTAGCCTCCTTCATGCAAACATGCTGGCAGGGAAAATGGGTTTGGGAGGGGGGTCCCCCAAGATATTGAGGAAGAGAGTACAGTGGTGCCCCGCAAGACGAATGCCTCGCTAAACGAAAAACCCGCAAGACGAAAGGGTTTTCCGATTTTTTAGCGGCTTCGCAAAACGAATTTCCCTATGGGCTTGCTTCGCAAGACGAAAGCCCATAGGGAAATCTCCGGAGACAGCGGGGAAGCGCAGCGCGCCTTCTCCTCTGTTCCCGAACCTGTCCTAAGGCTTGCGGTGGGAGGTCCGGGAACAGAGGACAAGGCGCGAAGGGCTTCTCCTCTGTTCCCGGGGCTTGCGGTGGGAGGAGGGTTTTTCCTCCCCACCGCCAACATTCAGAACAGCATTCTGAATGTTGGCGGCGGGGAGGAAAGCCCTCCTCCCACCGCAAGCCTTCAGGACAGGTCCGGGAACAGAGTGGAAGGTGCGCAGCGCTTCTCCTCTGTTCCCGGGGCTTGCGGTGGGAGGAGGGTTTTTCCTCTTCACCGCCAACATTCAGAACAGCATTCTGAATGTTGGCGGTGGGGAGGAAAGCCCTCCTCCCACCGCAAGCCTTCAGGACAGGTCCGGGAACAGAGGGGAAGGTGCGCAGCAACCCTTCGCTGCCGCCTGCCAGCATTTTAAGATCGCCCCGGGACAGCGGAGAAGTCTCCGCTGTCCCGGGAAGGCAGGCGGGGGGAAGCAAAGACTCCCCCCCCCCCCGCTGGCCTTCAGAAGAGGTCGGGGGATACTGTCCCCGGACCTGGTCTGAAGGCGGTTTCCATAGGAACGCATTGATTGATTTTCAATGCATTCCTATGGGAAACCGTGCTTCGCAAGACGAAAAACTCGCAAGACGAAAAGACTTGCGGAACGAATTAATTTCGTCTTGCGAGGCACCACTGTAGTTTTGCAGTATGCAGCAAAATCTGCTTCTGCTACCCAGAAGGTTACCGGTGCATAAGGCAGCCTCGGCTGGAAGTGAGCAATGTGTAGGCAACACAATGACTGTTTCGTAGACGTAACAGTACCACGCCGACGAAGAATTTTACGAAACAGTAGTCAATATCTGGAATCACTGTTCAGTGTTGGACATCATATTTCCTGACTAGGCAAAGCTTCACAGCTTGTCTTTCGTGATACAAAATCAGCATTTAATGTTTAGCTCCCATGCGTGCTTACCTGGGAGCAAGCGCCCACCGACCTCAGGGGCGGCAGATTATTTAATTTACTTATTAAATTTGCATACCACCCTTCGTCCAAAGACCACAACAAGCGAGAATGCAAAATATATAACAAAAGCATAGCAATACCCAGTGTTTTCTTTTAAAAAATGTGATGTAAGAAACACATGGGCAATGTCCATTGACATCAAATTTAGACTATGAAAGAATATGTAGTTGTAAATGTTCAGAATAGGACCCCGCGGAGGGGGTGGGGCAGTGCTTTTTTTTCTTTTTTATTATTATTGAAGATTTTCTTGATTTACAAAGTGTGTGCAATTTCTCTCTCGTATTCCCCCCCCCCCAATGTAACATTTTTACAAATCAGTTTCATGTGCTTTTTGTCAAAAAAAATTTTTTTTTAGGGGTACTCTCATTTTGACTCAAGAAAATCACTACTTTATAGTTCAGATCGGGGAAAATAAATACAGTAAATAGACAAAAGTACAAAGATTCACAAAATGTTTAGGGGTGTCCCATAAAAAAGGGACTGGCAATAAACACCCCCATTTAAAAGGTGCAATGAAGGTGACAGGCGAGCGACTCCCCTTTTCTCTCTCGCCACAGGAACCCGTATCTCAAGACGCGCGGGATGAAAAGAGCGCACCTGAGCATGTGCAGAGTTGCTTCCCCCCCCCCAGCCCCGCTCTAAAAACAGACTCGAAAGGCCGCCCACCCTCCGCTCCCCTTCCGTCCAGAGAGGGATACAAATTCCTACGACCACCGCGCCGATGCCGAGCGCCGTGAGGGCGTTGCGGGCCCTCAGCCCGCGCCGGGCCACGTCCACCGCGGGGCTCGAGGCCAACCCGCCAGGGGCCCCGGCGCGGTGCAACTCCCACTGCCGCCGGACGCTCGAGGTTGGGCCGCGCGGGGGTCCCGCTCCTCCAGGCCCCGACGAAGACGGCGACGGCGACGGCGACGGCGACGACATCTTCCCTGCCCGCTCCGGATCAGTGGGAAGGGCCTGCTGGGCGCGCCCTCACGGGGACGGCTGAGGCGGGGCGGCCATCTTTGTTGAGGGCCCACGGCGCGCTGCAAGGAAAGCGGCGGCCATCTTAAGGGGGGAACTGAGCGGCGGTCCCGCTCCCGCCATCTTTGACGAGGGCGGGCGCGGGCTCAGGGCGGCTTTGGACACGCGTGTGCGCGCGCGTGTGTATGAGTGTGCGTGTCTGGGGACGGTTAATTTCGGAGGAGCAACTGTGTGGTGTTGCGGGGGGGAACCTATTCCTGAGAAACGAAATAGGAGAGATTATGTATATAATTACATTAGTACAGTACTATGTTGTTGTTGTTGTTGTTGTTGTTGTTGTTGTTGTTGTTGTTATTATTGCTGCCATTATTTATTATTGCATTTCTATGCCACTTTTATCTTCCTAGGAAGCTCAAGGTGGCGTACATGGTTCTCCTCCTGCCCGTTTCATCATCACAACAACCTTGAGAAGGAGGAGAAAAGGGGGATGATTGGCTTTTTTAAAAAAAAAATATTACTATATATAGTTTGTGTGTGTGTGTGTGTGTGTGCATAGTGAATTTTATGTTGCAAACCACCCTGAGACTTCCGGGTATGGGGCAGTATACAAATTTAAGGAACAATAACATAATATTTATGTTATTTAATTTATTTATTTAATTTAAATTGAAGGAACAATAACATAATAGATTAGGCTAAGAGAGGGTGACATGGGCATGGCCAGGGTTTTTGTTAGGGGTGGGGCATGCCTTTGTTGGGGGCCAGGCTTTTGTTAGAGGGGGCATAACCTCAGATTTTTATTGATTGGGGGCGACAGCTGCCCCTCTGTCCCCCCTGGTTACACCCATGGATGGTGACTGGCTCAAGGTCACCCAGTGAGTGTGGATTCGAACCCTTGTCTCCCAGGCCATAGTCCAACACTAACGCCTATGCCACATTGGGTCTCTGGAGATGGCAGATGGGCGGCGCGTGGCGGCAACCCCAACCCCTCAGTCCTATATCTAGGCGTGTTCATTCGGAAGGGAGTCCCCAAGGGCCCGCCGGCTTTTGGGATGGTGGCTCAGTGGACGTGTGTTGTTGTTTTTTGAGAGAGAGTGCTGTGTTTCTCTCTCCCATTTCCTGGGTCAGTGGCAGCCATTTCCTGGGCCCAGGCAGCCAGATAGAGATTGTTGCACACACACATTTGGGGTCTGGGAAGAACTCAATAGCCAGTAGGATTAAAACAGATACTCTTGATTTGGCGGGGGGTTTTTACGTAAGCCACCTCTCTCTCTCTCTCTCTCTCACACACACACACACACACACTTGCACACCATTCGGTTCGTTCGTTGATTTTGTTAGTCGCTTTTGTCTTGCCTGAGGTGACCCAAAGCCTGTTTTGCAAACAGACAAAAAAACAAAACAAAACCCTGCATGTTGATACATTAAAACCAAGAGGAAAACAAAATACATTACGAATGTCCCAATGTATTTTGTGGCTACAAATAGTTAAAGACCTGGTTATAGAGGGATGTTTTCGCTTAATGCCTAAATGCAGTGCTTTTTTGGGGGGCGGGAATACATACCCCTAAACATTTTGTGAATCTTTGTACTTTTGTCCATTTGCTGTATTTATTTTCCCCAATATGAACTATAAAATGGTGATTTTCTTGAGTCAAAATGAGAGTATCCCTAAACTGAGCGCTGAAAATCACATAGCGCTGAAAGAGGAAGTGGGGGAAAGGCACTGCTTTTCCAACTTCTTCCTTCAATGGGTGGGTCAGAGGTTTTGTGGGCATCAGGGGGAAGGCCTTCTGGGTGCCATTGTGCCCATAAGCACCACATTGGCAAACTTCAGCCAACATGCGTATAGCATTGGGTCCCACTGAACAGTGGGCCGTAACATCTGAGTAAATATGCATAGGATTGTGTTTTTAGTGTGGAAGACAATTCAAGATTTCCTCTCCTGGTTTCATAGCAAAATGTAGCTGCTTGCCCTATATTGTTTTCAGTCCTAAGTATTTAACTAGTAGATTGCAACATGAAGTTCCAGAACCCTTCATTTCGAGAGAGGCAATAAAAAGGCATGGGCAGAGAAGGGAGAGGGGAAAGACAACAGTTCTAGAGAAAGTAAGGAAATTATACAAATTAAAATGGTGGGTGTTGAACTGCTCTTTCCTCCTTGGCAGAACTCTTCCAATGGGCTCACCCACAAAGGTGGCGTCCAGGTACCATTCTTCGGAGCCTATCTTTGGAGCAGTGGCCGGCGGAGTTATCCAAGATGCTTTGCTCCACATGGCCAGGGAGAATGAGCAGTACCTGAGCGAACTGTGCGAAGAGGCAGGTTGCTTTAAAGAGACACAGATCGTGGGTGAGAACTGAGCTTGGCAAATTCAGTAGGCTGACATGCCAAAAGAACCTGCAGTTATGATTCTGAGGATCCCCCACCTCTCACCCTTTATTTATTTTTTTGACAGAATTTGTGTTTCTTCTGTCCGAAAAATGGAGCCTGACTGAATCAGCAAGATACCAAGCCATAGAAATATTTGAAAGGTATTGATTTGTTCTGCCCACCTTGAGAGAAGATAACATTATATATATTCTACACCTTTGAGGTGTAGCTTTCGGACAACCATGTTATCATCTCCGAGTGATGACTAGACCTTTACATGCTCCATATATATATATATGTATATATATTTATAAAATCCTTTTTAAAATGGCTACCACAGGTATTAATTTAGAGCAGGAGTGAGGAGCCGAAGGCCCAAGCTGTACAGACTCTGCCTGCAAATGTAATGTAAGAAACACCTTCCATTAGTCATAAATGCAAGAGTTTAAGGGGAAGGCAATTGCAAGATGTCACAACCTTCTTCCTCGGTGTGCTGCTGGCTAGTCACATCAGGCCCACCAGGCATTTGCAGTTTTCTTTTCTGCTCGAAGTGACTGCCAAGGGGCCCATCCTGGCGGGCAAACACTTTCTGTTTAGGTACACAGTAGCAGAAAGAAGCTGGAGGGATCTGGAATCCCAAGGACGTGTTTGTGGGGCAATTCACCGCTCCTGGGACAGTAGAGCAAGAGTAGAGGGCTTTTCACACTGTTTCACACATAGTCCGTCACTGCCAGGTATCTGCAGCAAGCAAGCACCTTGCAATTTCCCTTTCAGGACTCCTCAAGCTGCTTTAACTCCCTGACACAGATCTAAGCAAGCACCTTTGATTCTAGGGTGTTGTAGAGAGCAAGGTTTACAGGTACTGCCAGCCTTGCTTCATTTTCCTTTTAACCAGATTTTTTATCCTTGTACTTTCCTAGGTTCATGCTTACACTCATTAAAGAGGCTTCTCATCTCACGAGAGCAAAGGAGGAAGACAGCAAGTGGGCCTCCGTGAAACAGCAGATTGAGAGCACATATGTGCTGCGTCTGGTCTCTTGCATCCAGCTTGCCAGCAAGCTCTCCTTCCATTATAGTGTAAGAAGATTCAGGAAGTGCCCTTACATATTTTGACATAATCTTTGCTCCCTTTATGCACCATCCCAGAGCCATTCTGTGGGAGGGAATGTTAAGACAGTATTTTTTTTTAGAGCAATGTTACAGTAATGTCTGCCCAATAAATGAAAATGGAAGTTATTGGTTGCAAAACCAGATGTACTCTGCAAGTAAAGGTAAAGGGACCCCTGACCATTAGGTCCAGTCGTGACTGACTCTGGGGTTGCGTGCTCATCTCACTTTATTGGCCGAGGGAGCCGGCGTACAGCTTCCGGGTCATGTGGCCAGCATGACTAAGCCGCTTCTCGCGAACCAGAGCAGCGCACGGAAACACCGTTTACCTTCCCGCCAGACGTGCTTTTGAACTGCTAGGTTGGCAGGAGCAGGGACCGAGCAACGGGAGCTCACCCCGTCGTGGGGATTCGAACCGCCGACCTTCTGATCGGCAAGTGCTAGGCTCTGTGGTTTAACCCACGGCGCCACCTGCGTCTGCAAGTAGCTATATTAAAAATGGCTAATAGCTATATAGCATTATGAGGCTTTCACAATTATCAACTTGTAGCTGAAGGGGGTGGGACACCTTTTATATTATTGGAAAAAACAATATGAACAGAGTTTGGGGAAGGTTTTCTTTACACGTTTATAGAGATTTGTATGTATTTTTAAAATACGGGGTCTTGTTTTAAGACCTGCTACCAAAGTTCTGCTCATAGAACAAGCTGTCCTGCCTCCCCCGCCCTTCTGCAGCTCCCTTTGCAGCCCCCATAGCTTGAAATGTCATTTTAATGCAAAGTGTGTGTTGCAATAAATAGACAACAGAACTCCTTTAGCACCCGGTCGTGGTAGACAGAAGTAAAGTTGGCATTTTGAGAGTAATGGTCACATTTCTGTCTTCGTACAGATAGTGAATAACAACGTGGTTCTGAGGTTTCTGAAGTCTTTGGGCTTCTCCTATACCACAGAAGAACTACTGGAATCTGAACTGGCCATTTTGAAGGCTCTGCATTTCAAAATCAATTTTCCAGCCCCTTTTGCTTATGTTGAAATGCTGCTGGAGGTTTTAGGTAAGGGTCAAGAACAAGACATAACATTGGGCAAGCTTTAGCTAAGGAGGTAAAAATAAGTCACGGTCCCCACTCATCTTCTTTGAGCAGCAAGCAGCTCTAGGGAACCCTTAACAGGGCATTTTTTTCTAGTGTACAGAGCAGTGGAAGAATAAGGGTATGTCTCGAAATCTATTCGCTTAAGCTTCTTCTGGCATATTGGGCTCCTTGTTTCAGGGAAATGAATACTTGGATCAACTTGCAGTGTTCCCATTCTGCAGCAAGTCCCATTCTGAACAGCTCCACTTTAAAGGAGTTGCTGTTAATCAGAAGAAGGGGGAAAGGCCATTTTTTTGCCGCAACAGAATAACTGTATCTTTTGAATTTGTTGCTAGATCTAGCCTGAACACACATTCAGTTTGTTCCCCTTGCTACCTTTACCTTGTAAGCTATTCCAGACAGAGCAGTACCTTTTTGGCTTTAGGTTTTTGGGGAAAGTCTACAAAAATGAAGGCGCTGAAACCGAGGCAACAAATCCTACAATAGTTTGGCCACATAAGGAAGAAGGGTGTGGTGAACTACTAGAAGGCATCTCCTGTAGGTCCACGCATCTACCCTAAATCAGTGGTGTAGTGTGGGGGGTGCAGGGGGGGCCGCCGCACCAGGCGCAACATCTGGGGGGCGCGCGGAAGAGACTCGAGTGCTAAAATCCACGGGTTAGGGGGCGCAAATTACCGTATTTTTCACCCCATAAGACACACTTTTTCCCCTCCAAAAATGAAGGGGAAATCTGGGTGCGTCCTATGGGGCGAATGTAGGCTTTCGCTGAAGCTTGGAGAGCGAGAGGGGTGGGTGCGCACCGACCCCTCTCGCTCTCCAGGCTTCAGGAAGACATCCGCAGCCTGGGCAGCCCTGCAGGAGGTCAGGCAGGGATGTCTAGGCTGCGGATAGCAGCCTGCTTCCTGGAGCGTCGGGCGCCCTGAAAGCAGAGCGCCCGGCGCTTCGGGAGCGCATCCGCAGCCTGGGCAGCCCTGCAGGAGGTCCGGCAGGGCTGTCTAGGCTGCGGATAGCAGCCTGCTTCCTGGAGCGTCGGGCGCCCTGAAAGCAGAGCGCCCGGCGCTTCGGGAGCGCATCCGCAGCCTGGGCAGCCCTGCAGGAGGTCCGGCAGGGCTGTCTAGGCTGCGGATAGCAGCCTGCTTCCTGGAGCGTCGGGCGCCCTGAAAGCAGAGCGCCCGGCGCTTCGGGAGCGCATCCGCAGCCCGGGCAGCCCTGCAGGAGGTCCGGCAGGGATGTCTAGGCTGCGGATAGCAGCCTGCTTCCCGGAGCGTCGGGCGCCCTAAAGCAGAGCGCCCGGCGCTTCGGGAGCGCATCCGCAGCCCGGGCAGCCCTGCAGGAGGTCCGGCAGGGCTGTCTAGGCTGCGGATAGCAGCCTGCTTCCCGGAGCGTCGGGCGCCCTGAAGCAGAGCGCTCCGCGCGCCGGACAGACATCCGCAGCGTGGGGAGTCCTGCAGGGGTTCCCCGCAGGGTTCCCCACGCTGCGGATAGCAGCCTGCCTCCCGGCGGGTGGGGCGCCCTGAAGCAGAGCGCCCCGCGCGCCGGACAGACATCCGCAGCGTGGGGAGCCCTGCAGGGGTTCCCCGCAGGGTTCCCCACGCTGCGGATAGCAGCCTGCCTCCCGGTGGGTGGGGCGCCCTGAAGCAGAGCACCCCGCGCGCCGGACAGACATCCGCAGTGTGGGGAGCCCTGCAGGGGTTCCCCGCAGGGTTCCCCACGCTGCAGATAGCAGCCTGCCTCCCAGCGGGTGGGGCGCCCTGAAGCAGAGCGCCCCGCGCGCCGGACAGACATCCGCAGTGTGGGGAGCCCTGCAGGGGTTCCCCGCAGGGCTCCCCACGCTGCGGATAGCAGCCTGCCGCCTGAGGCAGACATCAGCCAGCCCCACAAGCTCAGGGAGGTGCAGCGCCCTTCCTCGACCTGGTTTGGTTTCCCCGACCTGCTTTTGGGGGGGAAATAAAGGGAAAAATTTTTTCCTTTATTTCCCCCCCAAAAAACTAGGTGCGTCCTATGGAACGGAGCGTCCTATGGGACGAAAAATATGGTATTTGCCTTGCCCCGGGTGCTGACAACCCACGCTACGCCACTGCCCTAAATTGTCCAAAGGGGTAGTCAAGACATATGTTTGTAGATTCTGGTTCCAGACAGAAACCTAACTGCAGCTTCTGCTGCCTTCTGTTATTTCTCATGATTAGGGTACAATGGCTACATGCTGCCCACAAAACAGCTGCTTGAAATGTGCAGACATTTGCTGGCTTTAACGCACCTCTTGCGGAGCAGCGTTTATGACACCTTGCTGAAGACTTCGATTAAAAACTCCTCTCCGAATGAGCTCCAGTTGTAAGTTCTGGGAAGTGGCAAGCTAGAAATGAATTCATTCTGGTAAGGGGGAAGCTTTTGTGGGGGGGGGGGCAGAACCTCAGATTTTTATTGATTGGGGGGGACAGCTGCCCCCCTTGGCTACATCAATGGCTGGTGACTGGCCCAAGGCACTTCCAGACTCCACTATGTCTCTTGAAGCAGCACAAAGAGCAGAGAGCTCTTTACAGACCAAGAAAATCTGAGTCACTTTCCAGGCAACACACCTTAACAGAGGCCTGTTTGTAAGCAATGCACATGGGATGGAGCCTGACTTCACAAAATTTGGCAACAGCACAGCATGCACAGCTCTCGATGTCTACTGTAAGGTATCCTTTAAATACAGTGTGGCAATCAGCAGGGATGGGAAGGCTGGTATTTTCTAACCCAGGCTAAAAATGTCCTATTTGGATAAGTTGCTGAAAGGAGACATGGTTCAGCTGTAGACAGCGGATGAGCAATGTTCTATTCTTACAGCTCCAGAAGTAGAAAAAAAGCCTTGTGAAAGTGCCACACACACACGCACAAAGGTTAAAGGGAAACACAGAACACCACTCTGTACAGCTGTGGCTTAAAAAAAGGGGGGGGGGATCTGCATCACCATTAAGGGCGGCTTGCACAATAAAAAGTATCGACGTGGTTGAAATGGACCATCAGGCAATAGCTGCTAGAGCCCCAGCATTACACAAGTCCCTTAGAATGACCAGAGAATTGTATCATATTTTTTCACAGAAACCTTTCAAAAGTGTTATTCCAGAGTGAGTTTCAAACTACTTCTTACAAGTAATTAGTCTGAAAACGGCATGTGATGGTCCTCTGTTGCAAGATATACCGTATTTTTCACTCTATAAGACGCACCAGACCACAAGACGCACCTAGTTTTTGGAGGAGGAAAACAAGAAGAAAAAAAATTCTGAATCTCAGAAGCCAGAACAGCAAGAGGGATCGCTGCGCAGTGAAAGCAGCAATCCCTCTTGCTGTTCTGGCTTCTGGGATAGCTGCGCAGCCTGCATTCGCTCCATAAGATGCACACAAATTTCCTCTTACTTTTTAGGAGGGAAAAAGTGAGTCTTATAGAGCAAAAAATACGGTACTCTGGATCTTTTATTGCCTCCCTTTATATAACAAAGATGCATTTTTAGGGCCTTTTCTACAGAATTGGTTCTAAAAATGTCTCATTGGATATGTGTTTTTCCTCAACAGAAACATCTTTGGTTGCAAGGATAATGCATTTTCATAGCACCTGTAACACATTACATTGTGGCTGAGAAAATACACCCACTCTGCTGGTGTGGTTTATGGGATGTGGCTGCATAAGTGTTGTGGGCATCTACTGAATATTGCCTAGGACAGTGGTTTTCAACCTTTTTGAATCCATGGCTCCCTTGGCCAACTACGTTCTCAGGAGCCCAGTTATGTCACTCCTTGCCTGCAGAGCTGCCACCCTCTCACCCTTTTTCAAATACCCTCCCTTGTGGAGTGTTCCCTTAGCCTCCTCTCCTGGGGAGTCCTCTGGGCTGCCGCCCCTGGTCTCTGAGCTGCCCCTGCTGCCCCAAAGAGAGGTGCCCCACAGGGGCCTGGGACTTGTCTGTCCATTCCTAATCGCAAGGGCTGGCAGACTAGCTGGCTGGACTCCCTAACCCACTTGCTTGCTTACTCCAAGGCTGCCTCAGCTCCTGCCACCCAGCACCCCTTGACCAGCCCGAGGCACCATTCGTCTGTGGATATTGTAGCCAGGGCTGCTGCAAGAAACAACTCTGCAAGCCTTTTGGAAGCAGAGATGTGAGAAGGCATCAGAAGAGGGAGGAAGGAAATGAGGACAGAGGCTAGTGTTGCCCGTGGCACCCTTGACCATCATTCAAGGCACCCCAGGGTGCCACAGCACACTGGTTGAAAACCACTGACCTAGGACATAAACGATACATCCTTCTCCTATACCGTTCCGTGACCTTTTGAAAAACTCTGTTTTAGACTTCTATAAGCACTTCCCTGCTACGCTACTCAAGCAAAAGACAACTCATGTACTCAGTTAACCAAATAAATGTATGAAAAGCAATAGAAATTTGCCCTTTCTCCCCCCACCTCCCACAGCATTGCCTACCATGTCCTTCTTAAAATCTAAAAACAGATTCTCTCCTGCCCCCTCCAACACTGGTGCACTTATCTCCAGTGGCAGAATGTCTGTGAACTTTTGTATTTTTTTTAGGAAGGAAAGAAAACACCAAAGAGGTTTACTGTTCTCCCATTATGTGCAGACAGGATGTGGTAATATTGCCACTGGCTCAGTCACATGCAAGGATACCATAAAGTGACTTCTTTGTGTGTGTTTTTAGCTTGTGGATAGCCGCACATTCTCCTTTTTAGATGGTGGTAGCTCCCCCCCCCCCCCTAAAAAAAAATCCTCTGGTGCCATGTTTATTTGTAAGGAAATAACTCCTCCTTTTAGACTTTGGTGTGGAATTCTGACAATTCCCAATACCCTAGAACAGGGTGATCTAACCTTTCATACCAAGTGGGCCACAAGAGTGCTTTGACAGGGAACCCATGGGCCACACACTGCCTTGTCACACGGGGTAGGAGAGCGAGTCCAAAATGTTATGCCCCTCACCAGCCCTCCCAAAGCCGGGCGAGATGCTGGGTTTGGGGAAGGACTCTAGGACTCTTGTCAAGAGCCCTCACACCTCCTTCCCAAAGCCCAGTGCCTCTGCGGGGAGGGGCGTCAAATGTTACCGAGGGCCGCCAAAAAAAAGGTCTCAGGCTGGGTCCGGTGGAGTGGCAGTAGAACGCAGCTTCTCCAGCCCGATGAGTCTTCCTGCTACAGTATTAGTGGCGTGCAATGCCACACCTTGTCTTACCTTCTTGCTTCAACTGGACAGGGCGAAGTTTCTGCCAGTAAAAGAAGATCTCATGCTATTGGCTGTCGGAGTCATTGGGGCAAGCACTTTCCTCCTGAATCCCGAGGGCTTGAATCAGGTACTTACACTTTTGTGGCTTAGCCACGAAACTGCCACGGGGCTACAAGGTGTGGGAACCCAGGGGTGATGGAGTGGATTCCATTCTTTTCCATACACCCCCGACGCTTGCCAACTTCCTTGCCAGGTGTCAGGGAACTGCCATCGGCTCAGGGGGGAGAGGGGAAAAGCTGGATGGATTACAGAGAGCCCCCAAAGATCGTGGGAAGCAGCACTTCCTCAGCGGAGGAAGGTAGCCACGCCTCTAGTGAAGAGGAGGCGCAGGGCTCGGAGGAGGCGAGGCAGTGCCAGGACACCTTGCTTGAGCAAAGCGGGGAGGAGAGAGGTCCCCCGTTACCCACGCCTTCCTTGCGCAGTAGGCCTCCGCACAGAGAGGGGAGGCGCAGACTGGGCGTCAAGAAACTACTCTGCTGGGGAAGGTTTAAGCACCGCCCACTCAGATTCTGCCAGTGAATGAGCAAGACACGGAATAGAGGCGCTCTGCATTCTAAAGGTTTTTATCACCGATAAGAAAGTTTTAAAACAGACTATTGAAGCATATTGCCTGTTTGCTCTCGAGCAACCAACCGATACCTCTAACACCAGGTATCCATGCACCGTCTTAACCTTGCCCTATTTCTTTTGACAGGTTGCGGAATACCTCAGCGACACCACAGGCATTGGTCGGCAAGACATTGTTGAGGCAGTCTACGCAATTCTGAAGCACAGCGTGGGCGACGACTAGTTTCTTCCACCTTCATCCCCTGCCCTCCAAACAGCATGCTGCCACACTTCATTTGGGGCTCTCAAAGAGATGGTTGTGCTCCAAAGAAACAAGGCAACCAGTTATATTTAAATGTTAATGCTTACCTCAGAGGCTTTTGTCCTGTTACCGTACCCTTTGAGAAGGCCTGGGGCAGGCACTTAAAGTGGACACTTAAAAGGGGCCTTAGGCCTACGACCATTGATGCCTTGCACAGTTACAACTCTGGAGAAGAAGCATGGCTCCTGAGGGCAGACCCTGAGATGTGCGTGCTGCCGCAACAGGAGAAGAATGTTTCTTCTGAGTGTAAGTGGATGAACTCATTCACAAGGGAAGAAGAAACATTAAATGGCAGCTCATGATAAATAAGGATGCTGTGTTCTTCCGGAATACAAACGGCTTTTATTTATTCTTGCATTTCCTAGGGCATCTTAGTGTAGCAACCAAACTGCGATTCTAATAATGTTATAGCTTAGTACTCCTCCAGTCTGAAAGCTGTTAAGAGCTCCTCAAGCAGGTCTCTTTTTACTGCCGTACGTGGGTCCCCCCTAACTATCCAGGACCCGGTTCGCTTCTTTCCCCCAAAGCAGCAGCAGGCTGTGCCGCGACAGAAATCCAACCATGCTGTCGAGCCGTTTTGCTTCATATTACCCGACAATGACATTTTAAGACAAAAGTGCTTTGCAGTTTTTTGGTCTTGTAAGGTGGTGATGTACTGATATCACAGGCCAAGTCCTGTTTTGGGTATCTTTGAAACAAACTACAGACACATTATGGGATGGAGTCCTCCTCTCTTACAAGAGTCATTTGTTGTAGAACTGGGAAGAGACCCAGGCTAGACCCCACTTCAGGTTCGTCAGCATGAACTTGAGTGCTTTTGTCCACTGCTCCTCCGAGTTAAACTGAGTCTTTATGGAGTAGGACCCGCCGCTTCCACCTGTGTCTTCAATCTTGCCCTTCTCCACATCCATTCTGCAGTGGAGAAACACAAATTCTGGTCAGGCTCCAAAGCTGAAACTCCTGGCAGCTGGCACCATCACAAACCTCGAGTTTGTCAACAGAGCAAGCCCCCTGCTTTTCTGCAATACTGTTAATTTACTGATTGTAAAATGCATGGGTGATGTCAAGGCTCCTGCTGAGACAACAGCCCTGCCCTCCCCTTTTTTACCACAGCACTTAAAACCTTGCTTTTTATTTCAAATAAAGGTCACCCAAGCAGGCTTGGCTAGAATGAAAAAAGTGGGCAACGCGGCGGGACACCTGCCCTTGTGAACCTAAACAGAGATGCATTTGGTTTTAGAGGATTCCCACGGCCTGGTAGACAATACTCTAATGATGTTGCAGGTGGTGAAAGTGGTTATGAGAACAAAGTGGGGAGCTCTAAAGCAGGGTTAAGTAGGCAGAATGGAGTATGCTTGCAGCATACAACAGTGGTTAGAAGACATTGCCCCTGCCATGACGCCTCTTTTTAACAACACAGGAACCCAGCCTCACACCTTGCAGGGGCCTTCATAAGTCAACAGTCATTGTAAGTTGATGAGACCAGACAAAAATGTTTTACTACTACTGTATTGCAAGCTGCTGCAGTCATAACTTGAGACTGTGCAAAATTACTGGCCTGGCAAGTCCCAGAAAGGTTGTGAACAAAACAAGCAGAAGCCAAACCTAATAGAGCAAAAAAATGCTCCAGGTGGGCTGCTGCTAGGCTTTGCCCATCTTGCCTTGCAAAAAATAGGGTCAGTATCCTTTTAAGATCACACAAATTATCACACTAGAGGACACTAGAGGACCATCTGCTCCAGCGCCGTTTCTAGCAATGGCTACATTGAATACTCAAGGCCCTCCAGATATTTGTCGGACTACATTTCCAAGAATTCCTGACCACTGCCCATTACTGGCTGTGGAGCTGATGGGAGTTGGGAGCCCAGCAACCCTGGGAGGTTCTCCATCCCCAAGCTAGGGCAACTCACAGCTCTGATGCCCTCTAATCGTGGTGGCTCTGTTGTCCACCAATACATTCATGGACAATTGTTGCCACATTCCATTTTTAATGCCCTATGCCAAATGCTAATCACAAATCAGCCTGTGTCAGTGAAATCCTTAAGTTAATTGTGCTAGCATGAATGCATACATACATTCATTTGTCCCAGATATCTCACTAGTCAGTTTTAGTAGATAACTATTGTCCAGAGAAACCCATGTCTTTCTGATGCAGTGATTTTTTTATTACCTGTAAGGCAAACAGAAGCGGGTCTCGCCCTTTTCCACTTCCTCTTTGAACTGTTGCACACAATCCAGGAATGCCACCATGGCATGGTCAAACTTGTTGTCCCAGAAAAACCGCAATCCTCCTGAACAGTAAAGGGGCAGCTCCTTGAAGACACAAACGCTTACACCAGAAACAAAGGGAATTACTCTGCAGCTGCCCCAAGACCTTTAGGGGGTGGCTTTGTTTTTCCAGGAAATTGGGGACACGCCATCCTTGATTCAATTCCACCATATACCCCACGGGACTGTAGCCAGTCTCAGTGTCATTCTGCCACAATTGTTTCCTTAGCCAAGTCTAGGGCAGCGAGAACCAACAAGCGAGAGAAGTGCTTTACTCTAGTGGGGAGCAGTTGTTACCTATTACGAATTTCATATTCAGTAATAATATTTTAGAGAAAAATATTCCAGAATCACAAAGAGCTTATGTGACATTCTCAAATGCAGATAAAGAGCAGGGCCTGCTCCCTCAAGGGAGCCACACACTGAATTTGGGAAAATAAGATGTACTTTTCAGTTATTTCAACCCAATCCTATATCAAAGTCCCATTAAGTTTTGCTTAGGGGACCCTTGCCCATTATTTCAGCCATGTGCTATGGTGCATAGAGGTGCACCCCCCCAAAAAAAGCTCCCTTTTCCTAGAAGCTCACTAGAGTTGAATTAAGCTGATTGTATAGAATGAAGAATTGAATGGAAAACTGAAATCTGTGCTTCTGAGGTTTGATGCAATTGCATAGAAATCCTCCACAGAAACAATCAGAAGAAAGAAATGTAAAAGAAACAGAATCAGGTGTAGTCCCAAGCTGAAAATTGGAGTCATCCACGAAATAGTTGTGTGTCTACAAACTTGTGATTTAGAGATCACTACAAACTCCTGCCAACGAAAGCACGTCAAAGTGCAAGTATATAAATAGGTACCGCTCCGGCAGGAAGGTAAACGGCGTTAAACCAGAGCCTAGGACTTGTCGATCAGAAGGTCAGCAGTTCGAATCCCCACGATGGGGTGAGCTCCCATTGCTCGGTCCCTGCTCCTGCCAACCTAGCAGTTCGAAAGCATGTCAAAGTGCAAGTAGATAAATAGGTACCACTCCAGCGGGAAGGTAAACGGCATTTCTGTGCAGTGCTCTGGTTCGCCAGAAGCGGCTTAGTCCTGCTAGCCACATGACCTGGAAGCTGTACACCGGCTCCCTCAGCCAATAAAGCGAGATGAGCGCCGCAACCCCAGAATCGGCCACAAATGGACCTAACGGTCAGGGGTCCCTTTACCTTTACCTACACAATAAACAACACTATTCAGTTACCTTTCCTCAAGCCCTTTGAATCTTCTCCATGTGATTTAAAATAAAACAACCGAAAACAAACTGCACTCGGAAAACCTATCAACCAAGTAATTTTGTGTGAAAATAGAATTCTGGCCCAATTTTCAACATCCACCTTATTGCCATACGACTGACGGCTAAACTACGGGATATAAAATTTGGAAACCTTGGTTTTAAAATTCAGTACAATTTCTTCCTGTTAACACTTCGTTTCCACCAATGCTCCCTGAAATGCTTTCGCTAGATTTCTAGAGGCCTCTGGGTTTCTGACCGGTGTATCCTGAGCCTTAACTGACAGGACACTCTAGAAGACCCAAACACTGATGTGTTTTAAGACTGAGATTGTATGGAGCCCAACCTCTTACCTTGGATTTGTCTGTGAGAGACTCTAAATAAGAGTGGTTCCCGTATGGGATAAGGCGGTACCTGCAAGGGAAAAGGGAAAGTTGCACTGAGAATCCTTTTGATTCCAAGGTGCGGTATTAATTATCTAAGTAACAGGTTTATTGGATGGGACGTGGGTGGTGCTGTGGGTTAAACCACAGAGCCTAGGACTTGCCGATCAGAAGGTCAGCGGTGAGCTCCCATTGCTCGGTCCCAGCTCCTGCCAACCTAGCAGTTCAAAAGCACGTCAAAGTGCAAGTAGATAAATAGGTACCGCTCCGGCGGGAAGGTAAACGGCGCTTCCGTGCGCTGCTCTGGTTCGCCAGAAGCGGCTTAGTCCTGCTGGCCGCATGACCCGGCAGCTGTATGCCGGCTCCCTCGGCCAATAAAGTGAGATGAGCGCTGCAACCCCAGAGACGGTCACGACTGGACCTAATGGTCAGGGGTCCCTTTACCTTTAATAGGTTTATTAGACTGATTGCTCCTATAGGCTCAATGGCCAAAAAGAGTGTGGGGATGGGAAGGGGAGGAGGCCAGTATTTCTGCTCCCACCTTTGAAAGGTCAGCCCCATCTTGTTGGCAAGGGCATGGAGAAGCAGCACAGTCTGCCCCCAGGCTGCGTTGATCTCGTTCCACTCCACGGGGACACTCGGAAGCCGGCCGAGGCGGAAGTTGTTTATGGTGCCAAACTGTCCACTGTGCCTACAGGCAAGAGGGAGAGTTCATCAGTCAAACCCTCGGAGGGCCAAGAAAAAGCTTAGTGCCTCCAGCTTGGGACTACAGTTCCCATCAACCCTGACCACTGGTCCTGTTAGCTAGGGATGATGGGAGTTGTAGTCCCAAAACAGCTGGAAGGCCAAGTTTGGCCATCGCTGGCTTAGTGTGAGTGCAGTTATTTCCCAGGCAACTTTTTAGGCACACCCAGTTATCTAGGAACCCAGCAGAACCTAAAACGTCCCCCTAAACTTTGGTGGAACAATCTATTCCACCTGCAGAATACCGTATTTTTCGCTCTATAAGACACACTTTTCCCCTCCTAAAAAGGGGAAATATGTGTGCGAATGCAGGCTGTGCAGCTATCCCAGAAGCCAGAACAGCAAGAGGGATCATTGTTTTCGCTGCACAGCGATTCCTCTTGCTGTTCTGGCTTCTGGGATTCAGAATATTTTTTTTCCTTGTTTTCCTCCTCCAAAAACTAGGTGCGTCTTAATAGTCCAGTGCGTCTTATAGAGCAAAAAATACAGTACTTGGTTGTTGTAATCTTCAGCCATCATCCAGCAACCCATGCTGCATGTCTCAGAATACCAACCCTGGTGCTTTCTGGCATGCAGCCACAAAGACTGCAGTCTCCTCTTCATTGGAGGAATGAAGCTCGTGATCAAAGGGCTTGCAACCCATAAAGGAAAATTCCAAGGAAGGGCTGCTGTAGGGCAGACAGATGTGTTTGTGTAACAGAGGCTCCAGCCTTTCCTATAGGCTTAGCAATGGAAAGGGGAGAAAATGCCAAGAACTGACATAATAATTGTCAGGGGTTCAGAAGGAGAGACACAGGAGGGGGAGCAAATGGAGAGTGAGGAGGAGGAGTACGAGGGGGGCGCAGGCAGTGACAGTGGCCAGAGTTATTCCACAAGCCTCTCTAGCGAATCGGAGGACTCACAGAAGGGAGCGCCGGTGGCCAGAGCAAGGGAGATTCCAAGGGAGAAACCTCAAGAGGGAGGGGCCAGCGGGGAGTCTCTGAACAGCAGCTGGAGATCAGGGCCAGCGTCTCCACCAGAGCGCAGTGGGGAGGGGGAGTCCCAGGAGTCGGGACCAGTGTCCTCACCACCAGAGGGAGGAGAGGAGTCAGGTTTGGCAACACCCACATCAGGAAGCGGGGAAACGGTCAGAAGGAAAGTCACCGGCTGGGCGCGTGCGCCAAGTTCAAATGTACAGGAGCGCGGCACAGCGGGGAGCCCGGGAAGGGAGCCAGGTCCTAAAGCCCGCCGGAGGGAGGGGCAAGACTCAGGAGGCTCCGCGTCAGAGGAGTCCAGGAAGGAGGGAACCCCAGAGGGCAGAAGGACCCAACGCAGGAAAGAGCAGCGCAAGAGGTGGAGCCGGGCTAGAATCTTAAACTGGTGTGGGTGGAGCAGTGAGTCAGAGGGGACTTAGCCGGTCTAGCGTTAAGACGTGGGCCTGCGCGCCCAGAGCTTGGAAATGGAAACTAAACTTCAATAAAGACTTTTGTATATAATATCCACTGGGCGTTGGTCCTCTGTGAGCTGGGACCTAGCGGCAGTCCTGACAATAATAATAATAATAATAATAATAATAATAATAATAATAATAATAATAATAATATAATAAGGGTGAGCTATGGGAAATCATATTGTTATTTGTGGAGGGAAAGCTGGTGCAAGATTTTTGGAATTTAATTTTGACAGAAATAATAAATATTACAGTGGTACCTCGGGTTACATACGCTTCAGGTTACATACGCTTCAGGTTGCAGACTCAGAAATAACCCAGAAATAGTACCTCGGATTTAGAACTTTGCTTCAGGATGAGAACAGAAATCATGCTCTGGCAGCGCAGCAGCAGCAGGAGGCCCCATTAGCTAAAGTGGTGCTTCAGGTTAAGAACAGTTTCAGGTTCAGAACAGACCTCCGGAACGAATTAAGTTCTTAACCCGAGGTACCACTGTACTTAATTTGTTCCGGAGGTCCGTTCTTAACCTGAAACTGTTCTTAACCTGAAGCACCACTTTAGCTAATGGGGCCTCCCGCTGCTGCTGCACGATTTCTGTTCTCATCCTGAAGCAAAGTTATTAACCCGAGGTACCATTTCTGGGTTAGCGGAGTCTGTAACCTGAAGCGTATGTAACTCGAGGTACCACTGTACTGGAGAAACTCTTGTTAGTTGGGCAAAATTAAGGTTACTGAGTATTTTTGATGACGCCCAACCTCAAAGGACTGTATACACGATATTGGCAGCACAAATAGTAACTGCTCCAAATATTGCACTTGGCACTTGGAACCACACACTCTGGAATATGGATATAATTGATAAAAATATGGATAATTTGAGATTCCGACAAGGACCACAACCTCCAGACATTTTACATCATTTGGAATTCTCTGCTTATATATACCGTAGAACCATCATTTTCAAGATGAACTTTGTCACAAGCCTAGCAAATCTGGAACTAAATAAGGTTGTGGAATGTTCTCCTCAGGGAGGTTCACCTGGCAACTTACAATAATATAATAATAATTCATTATTTATACCCCAACCATCTGGTTGGGTTTCCCCAGCCACTCTGGGCGGCTCCCAACCGAATATTATAAACACAATACAGCGTTAAACAATAAAAAACTTCCCTAGGCAGGGCTGCCTTCAGATGTCAACTTTATTATACAGCTTCAGACGCCAGGCAAAAATGTTCTTCTTTCACCAGACCTTTGGCCGATTGACATCCGATGCCCTTTTAAAATGTGTTGGGGAGGGGGCGATTATTGGGTTTTTCTTGTTTTTATTTGTGTTATGTATTCTGTGTTTTCATATTGTCGTTTTGTGTTGTGAACTGCCCTGAGACTGCTGATATAGGGCTGCATACAAGTTTAATTAATAATAACAACTACAGTGGTACCTCGGGTTACATATGCTTCAGGTTACATACGCTTCAGGTTACAGACTCCGCTAACCCAAAAATAGTACCTCGGGGTAAGAACTTTGCTTCAGGATCAGAACAGAAATCGTGCTCCGGCGGTGCAGCGGCAGCGGGAGGCCCTATCAGCTAAAGTGGTACCTCAGGTTAAGAACAGTTTCAGGTTAAGAACGGACCTCCAGAACGAATTAAGTACTTAACCCGAGGTACCACTGTACTGCTACTTCTGATAAAGCTGACAGTCTTTATTGGGGCCTTGTTGTTTTAACCCATATGCAACTAACTGTACCCATTCTACGTGCCTATTCTAGCTTTGTTTTTCACCTCTTAATTTCCGTCGCTTGTTTTATATTTTTATGATATATTGTTTTAATATTTTTATATATATATTTTATTTTGAGAAAGTAACAATCATATATAAATAAGAATAAAAACGTGCATCCCGCCAACGGGACCGTTCCGTTGTAACTATCCAACCTCCCAAAATTTCAACACCTCTTGCGATGGGTTTGAGCCCTTTCCGTTTTAAGTGCAAATTCTACAAACTTTGCTATCACTGTCCTCTTCGTTTTATATACGTTTTATAAAATGAAATAAAAGAAAACTTTACCAAAAGTAAATAAATATATCCAGAAACAAAGAGTCTCCGCCAAGCCCCTCTCATTCATTATGGCTATTGATATCTGGAGGCGGTTGGAGGATGGTTGGCAGCTAACAGATTGAGGTTGAATCCTGACAAGACAGAAGTACTGTATTTGGGGGACAGGAGGCGGGCAGGTGTGGAGGATTCTCTGGTCCTGAATGGGGTAACTGTGCCCCTGAAGGACCAGGTGTGCAGCGTGGGAGTCATTTTGGACTCACAGCTGTCCATGGAGGCACAGGTCAAATCTGTGTCCAGGGCAGCTGTCTACCAGCTCCATCAGGTACGCAGGCTGAGACCCTATCTGCCCACGGACTGTCTCGCCAGAGTGGTGCATGCTCTTGTTATCTCCCGCTTGGACTACTGCAATGCGCTCTACGTGGGGCTACCTTTGAAGGTGACCCGGAAACTACAACTAATCCAGAATGCGGCAGCTAGACTGGTGACCGGGAGCGGCCGCCGAGACCATATAACACCGGTCTTGAAAGACCTACATTGGCTCCCAGTACGTTTCCGAGCACAATTCAAAGTGTTGGTGCTGACCTTTAAAGCTCTAAACGGCCTCGGTCCAGTATATCTGAAGGAGCGTCTCCTCCCCCATTGTTCTGCCCGGTCACTGAGGTCCAGCTCTGAGGGCCTTCTGGCGGTTCCCTCACTGCGAGAGGCCAAGTTACAGGGAACCAGAGAGAGGGCCTTCTTGGTGGTGGCGCCCGCCCTGTGGAACGCCCTCCCATCAGATGTCAAAGCGATAAACATCTACCTGACATTCAGAAGACATCTTAAGGCAGCCCTCTTCAGGGAAGTTTTTAATATGTGACATTTTAGTGTATCTTTCATCTTTGTTGGAAGCCACCCAGAGTGGCTGGGGAAACCCAGCCAGATGGGCGGGGTACAAATAAATTATTATTATTATTATTATTATTATTATTATTATTATTATTATTATTATCAATATTATCTGACAGCAGCAGTTACTCGGAAAGCAAAAAAAAAAGACCCAAAACAGACAGCCCGGTTAACTGCGACCATGAATGCAAGCATCTGGCCCATCATCTGCAAGGAGTTTTAAGACCTGTCGCTCTCTCTTACACTGACCAGAAAGCCTTCTGGAATTCAGCCATGGAGGGGAACCTGTCTGGCCAAATAAGGCCTTCTCTCCCCACCCCGATTCTGCTACGGCTGCTCCATCGCATTCCCCCAGTCTAACCAGCCTCCTGGCCTTACCAGATATGGAAGGTGGCATTAAACACGTTGGTTTTCTTCAGCTTGTCCAACTGCATCTGGGCATAGCGCATTTGATTATCCACACTTTTCAGTTCGTCATCCAGCTCCAGTTGTTGTCGCTTGAATTCGCTGTACTCTTTCTGGTACCTGCGGGGAGATGGAGAGGCATTAGGGAGACAAGGTTACACTCACCTGTGACCCAGGACACAGCGCCCCTCCCCAAAAATGAAACTGGACCAGCGGCATGCAGGAAAACAAGACCTCTTCTCAGGAGGGAGGGGAGAATAAGATTTAATAGGAATAAGATGAGGTTAAAATAAGGTTACTAGAGTTTTTTCAAAGAATCTGGGCACTTTTTTTTTTTTTGAAAAGAGAAAAAAATGTTATTAAAAAAAGTTTGTTTGTTTGTTAAAGTAATATCTTCTCTTCTGTGGGCAGTTGGCCAGGTGGCTGGGCGCTCTCACTCCCGGCTCAATTTGGGTTGCGGGGGAATCCGTAGACAGCATGTGTAGTTATGTGGCCAGCATGACTAAGCTGCTTCTGGCGAACCAGAGCAGCGCACGGAAACGCTGTTTACCTTCCCGCCGGAGTGGTACCTATTTATCTACTTGCACTTTGATGTGCTTTTGAACTGCTAGGTGGGCAGGAGCAGGGACTGAGCAACGGGAGCTCACCCCGTCGCGGGGATTCGAACCGCCGACCTTCTGATCGGCAAGCCCAAGAGGCTCAGCAGTTTAGACCACGGCGCCACCCGCGACCCGAACCTTACTATAGCAAAGCCTCAAAATGGAGTCGCCTGATGGGTAAGAGGCTAAAACTCATATGGAATGCAATAGAGCCAGCATAAGGCCTGAAGTAAAGAGATAAGGAAGGGGGGAAAGGGAGTTTAGAAGGAGAAGAGTTTGGACTTGATATCCCGCTTTATCACTACCCGAAGGAGTCTCAAAGCGGCTAACATTCTCCTTTCCCTTCTTCCCCCACAAGAAACACTATGAGGTGAGTGGGGCTGAGAGACTTCAGAGAAGTGTGACTGGCCCAAAGTCACCCAGCAGCTGCATGTGGAGGAGCAGGGAATCGAACCCGGTTCACCAGATTACGAGTCCACTGCTCTTAACCACTACACCACACTGGCTCTGATGCAGAGAAAGGGCTCCCACACAAGATATTCAGGAAGAGGGGAGATACTTCTTGCATACGTGGTCTGGACAGAAGTGGGGATGGGAAGCAATGGAAAGAGGTGGACATAGATTTGGGGTTCAACAACAGGTTTAGCCAGGAAGAGGCAAGCCTTCGCGATGCTAACGGTTGCAAGAGCTGAATACTCACTCAGCTTCCTCGTGATCCAGCCTCTCCGCCTCGGCCCTGACCTTCTCAAAGTCTTCAGCCATCGTTTTCCGCTTCTGCTCCACGCCTTCCAGCTCCTCTATCAGCCTCTCCTCCTCAAGAGCAAACTCCTTCAGCTCCAGCTGCAACTTCTCCTTATCGTCTTCGTTCATCCGCTCCAGGATTTCCAGGCATCTCCTGCAGACAACCCCAAGGAAGAAGCAATTTAGGGGGAGGCAAGGAATTAGGCAGAGAACTGCAGCGGGGAGTTGAAGAAGGAAGAGGGAGGTTTAGGTGTGGGTTGGTCGAGTTGTGTGGTGAGAGAGTGAGAGGAATTGTTAGGTGGAGTCAGATAGATGGTTGGAATAATCAGTTTAAAGTTGTTAGTGGTGTAGTGGTTAAGAGCGGTAGTCTCGTAATCTGGGGAACCAGGTTCGCGTCTCCGCTCCTCCACCTGCAGCTGCTGGGTGACCTTGGGCCAGTCACACTTCTCTGAAGTCTCTCAGCCCCACTCACCTCACAAGAGTGTTTGTTGTGGGGGAGGAAGGGGAAGGAGAATGTGAGCCGCTTTGAGACTCCTTAAAGGGAGTGAAAGGCGGGATATCAAATCCAAACTCCTCTTCTTCTTCGATAGGAACGTATAGGACAGTTAAGGAACTAAGATTAAGAAACTGCCAAGAAAAATTAACGGAAACCATAAGCTTGTTCATGCCTATAAACAAACTTGATTATTTGTTAATGTTAACAACTGTCTGGACTCTGTGTATACCCATGAGAAACGGGTTGGTGGCAGCGAAGAAAGCAATCACAGTGGTGGCACAGGTCAATAGACCGTCAAACGTCTGGGGACCCTGTGTGATCGCCACACTTTTGTGGACGTTTCACAGTCTATTGACCCTGTGCCACCACTGTGATTGCTTTCTTTGCTGCCACCAACCCGTTTTCGCACGGGTATCCAGACAGTTGTTAACAATAACAAATAATCAAGTTTATTTTATAGGCATGTACAAGCTTATGGTTTCAGCTAATTTTTCTTAGCGGTTTCTTAATCTTAGTTCCTTAACTGTCCTGTGCGTTCCTAACAAGTCCAAACTGATCATTCCAAATATCTATCTGACTCCACCTAACAATTCCTCTCACTCCCTCACAACACAACTTAACCAACCCGCAGACGTATCCTCCCTCTTCCTTCTTCAACTCCCACGAAACCGAGGCAGAACCAGTTCCGTGTCGTTATCTCCATGGTCATCATGGATGTTTATCTGCCAAGACTTGCAAGACAGGGCTGTGAAATGCACATACAGTGGTACCTTGGTTCTCGAACTTAATATTAATATTATTATTATTATTATTATTATTAATAATAATAATAATAATAATAATAATAATTTATTTATACCCCACCCATCTGGCTGAGTTTCCCCAGCCACTCTGCGCGGCTCCCAATCGAATGTTAAAAAAAAGAGAAGTATTAAATATTAAAATTTTCCTTAAACAGGGCTGCCTTCAGATGTCTTTTAAAGATAGGATAGCTGCTTATTTCCTTCACATCTGAAGGGAGGGTGTTCCACAGGGTGGGTGCCACTGCCAAGAAGGCCCTCTGTCTGGTTCCTTGTAAGCTCACTTCTCGCCATGAGGGAACCGCCAGAAGGCCCTCAGCACTGGATCTCAGTGTCCGGGCTGAATGATGGGGGTGGAGACACTCCTTCAGGTCCGTTCGACTCCCAAAATGGTTCCAAAACCAAGGCACGGTTTCCAACTGGCTGCAGGAGCTTCCTGCACTCAACCGGAAGCCGTGTTGGACGTTCGGCTTCCGAAAAACGTTCACAAACCAGAACACTCACTTCCAGGTTTGCGGCGTTCGGGAGCCAAGCCACTCAGGAACCGAGGTACCACTGTACTGTCTCCTTCGGTGGAAATGACTTGGGGGAACAGAAGCAAAGTTCCTCCGCTGCAGGAAACATTTTAGAGTGGCCATCTTACAGCGTCCCTGAACTTTCATTCTCACTCACTTGTAGTTCTGACATTCATTCTCTGTGATGTTGAGCTGCGTGTCCAATTGGTCCAGGAGGGTATCAGTGCATTCTTCACAAAGAGGGTGATCCACATCTGTCTGACCAGACATGATGTCAAACAGGTCCCCTGTAACCTGGAGCAGAGGAGATCACTTTTAACAAGAAAATGTGGGGGAGGGGGAACCCATCGAGCAAAGCTGATATGCTGTGTTATATATACAGATGAGGGTGGTTCATAAAAAATATTTTTTAAAAAAAGAAATGCCTGCTCCAAAGGTCTTATCTTACTATACTAGGGATTACATAGCTATATCTGAAATTTCATGCATATCAGTTAATATCTTGACCCCACTCCACTGAATTGAAATTTCAGCCTTCACGACATACGAAAACGGCCAAGTAAGCTGCTGTTTTTGTGGAGGAGGGTCAGACACACAAGTATTTGGGCTACATTTGATTACATTTAGACTATGGCATTACTGAGAGACAGAGAGAGAGAGAGAGAGAGAGAGAGAGAGAGAGAGAGAGAGAGAGAGAGAGAGAGAGAAGCTGGTCACAAAACTAGGAGCAATATAACCTGGAGAGACCTAAAGCTAAAAATTGATGAAAAGCCATTTTATACTTTTTGACAAAAGAAGACGGTTGGGTCATGTACTAAAAAATGGCATCTCAGTTGAAAGCAATTTGAAAGAGATGAGTCTTCGAAGCCCATCTGGAAGCCAGGACCAATGGGGAGAAGCCATATATATATATTTTAAAATATTTTTATTAAGTTTTTTAAACATAAATGCAAATATAATGAACAATATAACATATATCATATTTCCTTCACTTCTTTTGACTTCCTCATGTCTCCCGCTCCCACTTGCATCGTTGTCAGTTCTTGCCCGCAATTTACCATCTTGTTTACATACTTATGTCCCATTCATTTAAAATATAATCTAATATTTCTCCCAAAGGTTTATGATTTTTCCTCAATCTCACTTAGCATCCTAATTACATCTAATTTAGTGGTGGTCAATTATTTATGATCTAGCCTCCATCTTAACATTCAACCAAATTACAATACTTTTAAAAATAAATCTTAAATTTCTTCCAATCTTCTTCAACCTTCTCTTCTCCCAGGTCTCGGATTCTGCCGGTCATCTCGGCCAGTTCCATATAGTCTATCAGTTGCATCTGCCACTCTTCCAGTGTGGGTAGATCTTGAGTTTTCCAGTGCTTAGCGATGAGTATCCTTGCTGCCGTTGTTGCATACATAAAAAATGTTCGGTCCTTCTTTAACACCTTCTGGCCAACAATACCCAAAAGGAAGGCCTCTGGTTTCTTAGTAAAGGTATACTTAAATACCTTTTTCAGCTCATTATATATCATTTCCCAGAAGGCCTTCACTCTAGGGCAGGTCCACCAGAGGTGAAAGAATGTTCCATCATTTTCTTTACATTTCCAACATTTGTTGTCAGACAAATGGTATATTTTGGCAAGTTTAACTGGGGTCATGTACCATCTATATATCATTTTCATTACATTTTCCTTCAAAGCATTACATGCAGTGAAGTTCAGCCCATTGGTCCACAACCTTTCCCAGTCCTCAAACATGATATTATGCCCAATGTCCTGTGCCCACTTTATCATAGCCGATTTAACCATTTCATCTTGTGTATTCCATTTTAGCAGCAAGTTATACATTCTTGAAAGTACCTTAGTCTTAGGTTCTAACTGTTCTGTTTCCAATTTCGATTTCTCCACCTGGAACCCTAACTTTTTGTCATTTTTAAAAACTTCATTAATCTGAGCGTAATGTAACCAGTCTCGCACTTTGTCCTTCATTTTCTCCAAACTCTGCAATTTCCAATTGTCTCCATCTTTTTCTAATATTTCCCAATATTTTGGCCATTTGGCCTCCATATTGGGTCTTTTTCGGGCCTTAGCTTCCAGCGGTGAAAGCCACCTTGGAGTTTTATTTTCCAATAAGTCTTTATATTTTGTCCAGACATTAAACACTGCTTTTCTGACAATATGGTTCTTAAAGGCCTTATTGATCTTAACCTTGTCATACCACAGGTATGCATGCCAACCAAAAGCATTGTTAAAACCTTCCAAATCCAGAACGTCAGTGTCCTCAAGAAGTAGCCAGTCTTTTAGCCAGCAGAAAGCCGCGGCCTCATAATATAGCTTTAGGTCTGGCAGGGCAAAGCCCCCTCTTTCTTTCGCGGGGAGAAGCCATATACAGTGGTACCTCAGTTTAAGAACAGTCCAGTTTAAGAACGATTTGGTTTACAAACTCTGCAAAACCGGAAATAGTGTCTTGGTTTGAGAACTTTACCTCGGTTTAAGAACGGAATCTGAACGGTAGAAGGGCACCGGTGACGGGAGGCCTCATTAGGGAAAGTGCGCCTCGGTTTAAGAATGGTTTTGGTTTAAGAACAGACTTCTGGAACTAATTAAGTTCGTAAACCGAGATACCACAGTATCTCTTGGGAGGAAGATTCGCAAATGAGGATCCACCACAGCTTGGGCTTGGTAAAGAGAACTGAATTAGCGGTAGCTGAATTATGTACAGTGGTACCTCACAAGACGAATGCCTTGCAAGACGAAAAACGCACAAGACGAAAGAGTTTTCCGTTTTTTGAGTCGTTCCGCAAGACGAATTTCCCTATGGGCTTGCTTTGCAAGACGAAACGTCTTGCGAGTTCTTGAGAGTTTGTTTCCTTTTTCTTAAAGCCACTAATAGCCGCTAAGCCGTTAATAGCCGCTAAGCTGCTAATAGCCGTGCTTCGCAAGACGAAAAAACCACAAGACGAAGAGACTCGCGGAACGGATTAATTTTGTCTTGCGAGGCACCACTGTACTTCAATGTGCCCAAATATCTCCAAGGTTTCCCTAAAGATGCATAAGCACACACAAGGGTAAGGGACAACTTGCCTTGAGTCTTCTGCTGAGATTTTCCATCGTGCCTCCATCAGAGGCCTCCCCAATGAGAGTGAAGCTGTTGGCACTTTCTGTTGACATCATCCTGGAAGAAACAGGGTGGTTTCGCTACGACGTGCATTCCCACAGATGTTTACCCAAAACTCAAGAGATGCTTAGTTACTGTAATTCACCCTTGAGCCCATGTTCTTCTGTAATTTTTAAACAAACAGGTCTTGCTGCTGTATTCAATGAGTGAGCGAATCCAGAGGAACTGCTTGCTCAATGTTTAAGCACATAACAATCTTTAGTTTGGGGCCTCAAGCTGCTAGAGAGAAGACTGTCCAATATATATTTTATCCCCCACCTCTCAACCCTGCAAGTCTTTGGGTCTGCCCAACCCCCAGGAATCCCTTGGGAACAGCATTTGAAACTCCCATTGTTCTGGATGCATTTTGCGACAGGAAATTTCATTAGCGCAAGCAGTTTCTGAGCTCTGGGCGCAGTACCGTGCTTAAGATTTCAGATTAAAACTGCAGAGTGGAAGTAAAGGAGGACGTTTTCCTGCCTCCCCACTTCCAGATACTCTCTGAAGACTGGAGGAGAGACCCTCTTAAGAATATTAGGAGGGTGGGAGGGGAAGGACCAAACCATGTGAAAAATGAACATAATATTTTAGCTGCAGTTCTTTCATTTCCAGCTTTGTATTCTTGTTATTAAAAAAGCATGCCTAGACAGTCTGTTGTTGTGCCTATAATCTAGGTTTAAGCTCCTAGCTTTCATATCTCAGTTTCTAACACTGCTTGGGATCATCTTGAGGGAACTGCAGATTTCTACCCCAAATCTGTCCATTAGACTAGATTCAGGTAGGTAGCCGTGTTGGTCTGATGCAGTCGAAATAAATTTTTAAAATTGTCCAGTAGCATCTTAGAGACCATCTAAGATTGTTCTAAGTATAAGCTTTCGTGTGCATGCACATGTCTTCAGATGCATACTTCTTGCATGCACATGAAAGCTTATACCCAAAACAATCTTAGTTGGTCTCTAAGGTGCTACTGGGCAATTTTTAAATTTTATTTATTTATTTCATTAGGAGACTGTTTTCCTACTCTATCAGTGTACAGCTTGAACATTTTACACAAGCCTGGAGTAAATGCTTTGTAAGCAAGTTTGGCAGTGTACTTGTTCTCATTTTGTGGAAATTCATGGTCAGAACTTCATCCTTGGAAGGAGTTGATAGTAGGATGGAACTGGCTCACAGTATGAGCAGAGGGGGAAGCAACCAGAGGTCAACTTGCTCTTTGAATCCTTCCAACCTTATAAGCTCAACTCAAGTTCAAGAGTTCCTTCTCAGCTTATAACAGGGCAATTTGAAGCTGATAAAAATATTGGAGCATATACAGAGAGACAACTGAAAATGACGGCCAGTACAGTAGGCCCTCTTGATATAAATTTAATTCGTTCCGGGGGTCCGTGCGCACCCTGAAAAATTTGTACCCAGAGGCGCCCTTCTGCGCATGCACACAGTGCGATTGAGCGCTTCTGTGCATGCGGAGAAACCCAGAAGTATACACTTCCATGTTTGCCGTGTTAGCAACCCAAGGGTTATGTTACGCGAAGGTAACGTAACCCGAGAGTCCACTGTATTTACCGCATTTTTCGCTCTATAGGACGCACTTTTTCCCCTCCAAAAATGAAGGGGAAATGTGTGTGCGTCCTATGGAGCGAATGCAGGCTCCTTCGCTTCAGCAATAGCAACATGAAGCCTCCAAAGCGCAGAGGGAGCGCTCCCTCTGCGCTCCGGAGGCTTCGTGTTGCTTTCGCTGAAGCCTGGAGAGCGACAGGGGTCGGTGCGTTCTGGAGGCTTCAGGTTCCTTTCGCTGAAGCCGGGAGAGTCTTGCTCTCCCGGCTTCAGCAAAAGGAACCCGAAGCCTACGGAGCACAGCGAGAATTCGCGCTGAGCTCTGATGGCTTCAGGGATCTTTGAGGCTGGCGGTGGGGAAAAGCAGCACCTCCCCCCCCCCCGCCAGCCCCACAAGCTTGAGGGGCAGCACAGTTGAACACACAGAACACACCTTGTTTTAGAGGGGGAGTACAAGAAAAAAAAAGTTCTCCTCCTCTTTGCGCAGCGCCCCTTCAGCGAAGTGGCAGGAGAAATGGAAGGGGCTCCGTTTCTCCTGCCGCTTCACTGAAGGGGGGGGGGCGCTGAGCAGAGAGGGGGAGAATTTGTTTTCCTTGTTCTCCCCCTCTAAAACAAGATGCGTCCTATCGTCCAGTGCGTCCTATAGAGCGAAAAATACGGTAAGTGCCAGAAAGTAACGGGGGCTGAAAAGCACTTTCCTTTCAGCAAGTGTTCAAAATTCACCAGGCACATTGTGCCCCTGTCTATCAGCCACTCGCGACCAAGTGAAGATGCCTGGGCACCAGGAAACTGCCTGTCATCTCCACCACCTGGGGATCATTCGATCTGGACTGTTTTCACACACTAATACCCCACCCTGCATAATTCTATCGGTTGTATTTTACCTGCACAATCAGAATGAATTTCTGGAACCAAAATGAGTTTTCTGTGCAGCCTGAGCAGGAGCAATCACCATTAAGGAAAAGAGGTCAGAATAATAATAATAATAATAATAATAATAATAATAATAATAATAATAATAATAATGATTTTTATTTATACCCCACCCTCCCCAGCCAAGGCCGGGCTCAGAGCGGCTTACAAGCAATAATAAAAACAAGATGAATGATTACAACTTAAAAATAAAAATAAAATACAACATTAAAATAATGGAACATTAAAATATTAAAATGTAGCCTCATCGCAGGAGAAGGAAAAGAGGGGGAAAAAAAAAAAGAATAGGATCCACTGTCCCTGGATCAAGTGATTTTTCTTCTTTAAGTTCTCAGAGCTCTTAACCTAGCTCACGGTTGTCATCTAAACTAGCTAGATGTTTAACTGAGGATCAATCACAGTCAGTCCATCACTTGAAAAATAAAGACTTTACCCCAAAATGGCAACTAGACATTCCGTTTTGGCAACTGCAAACCTTGGTTGAAGGAGCCATTTGGTGCCTAGCTTATATATCTGAATTTCTAACCCTGCTTTTAAAGCCTACAAGCAGGGCACAGAATCCAGGGCCCTGCGGGACTTGACATCTTTCCGCAGGGCCTGCAAGACAGAGATGTTTCGCATGGCTTTTGGTTTGGACTCAGTCTGACCCTTATGTTTCCCTCCCCTTATGGTCTTGATCTATGGGCTACTTTTAAAATGAGGCTGCATTTTAAATTGCATTTTAACCTGTATTTTAAATTGGTTCCCCCCCCATCATGTTTTTATTGTAATTTTACTGGTGTTAGCTGCCCTGAGCCCGGGAGGGTGGGGTATAAATAAAATTATTATTATTATTATTATTATTATTATTATTATTATTATCATCCTGCTTCAGAGCTGTATGTGTATACACCGTATTTTTCGCTCTATAAGACGCACCAGACCACAAGACACACCTAGTTTTTGGAGGAGGAAAACAAGAAAAAATATATTCTGAATCTCAGAAGCCAGAACAGCAAGAGGGATCGCTGCGCAGTGAAAGCAGCAATCCCTCTTGCTGTTCTGGCTTCTGGGATAGCTGTGCAGCCTACACACATTTCCCCTTACTTTTTAGGAGGGAAAAGTGAATCTTATAGAGCAAAAAATACGGTATACATATATACACATGAGGACCCCAGAAGGTATGAAAATGCAGTAGTCCCGACAAAGCTAGCTTGCTGCACTGTTGGGGCATTTGCAACCTCTGAAAGAGGGCATTTTCAGGGCACGAACAGAACTCCTAGTCAATACCTGGCTGGGGGGATGAATCTTCGGGACACACCATCCTGGCGGTTTTCGACAAATTCCTGAGAAAGAAAGTCAGCATCAGTCCACACCCAACAGAGAGCATCATCCACACCCAAATGTGCCCACTAGAAAGCTAGTCAATATGCCCTTGGCAGAGTCTTCCAGCCATGGCCAGAAGCGCTGCAATGTGCTGCATGAATTGCACCAGCCCATCAACCGTTTTATCAGCCCACCCACTTACATGATGTGGATGCATCACAAGGCAAGCTAAGAAGCAGGTCTGATAAATAAACATTTGCGACTTTATTTACAGAGTTCCAGACAGAATTTGGAACAAGTGTTTTCCATCGTGTTTCCCCCTATTTTTCCTAACATAATGTCACAATGTATGGTTGCATAAATTTTGTTTAAACTAAAGCAAAAGCTCTGGAGAACTGATTTAAACGACTTGATACATTCCCTAGTTCATCTTGCTTTCTTAATCTTGCAAAAAAAACCCCACAACCCTCCCCTGCAATCTTTCCCTTTAACTGATTAAACTTCGTTCTTTGTAACATTGCTGCTGCACAGGTGTATTGAAGCTACTGCATGGAACTGTACTAAAAGCTGGTAGTCTTTTTAAATTAATAAAAATTGTGCTCTAATCATTGTAATGTGACTTCTGTGGTTATGTCAAATAAAGGTTGCCGTGCCTGGTAAAAACAAACAAACAAACAAACAAACAAACAAAAACTTTATTTACAGAGAACAAGAAATATAATTAGTAATAACAGAACATTATGTATCCACAGCAGAATGTAACATTTGGTGTAATAAACCAGAAATGGAAGTTGAGGGAAGTCAACAGGGAGGAGAAAACTAGAAAATGATGTTAAATATTGAATATTTGTTATGAGAAAAGAAAATCAATAAACATTATTTTTTTAAAGAAAGAAGAAGCAGGTCTGATAAGGGATGTTTCCTTCTTGGCAGATAATTTATTAGGAGCTGGTGGCAAACTGCGTAGCTGCCTTAGCTTCTTTATAAGGGAGTCAGACCCAAATTCCTTACCTCTGTAAGTGTACTCTCTTCCTCATGGGTGTCTCCAAGTTTTGCCGGCGCAGTAGTAAGTAGAGGAGCTAGACAAAAGACAAATGAAATAATTGCCAAGGGTAAACCTTTCGTAATGTGTGGGGCTCCTGTGTATGTGAGGTGTAATGAACCTCTGGCCCCCCAGATGTTACTAAACTACAACTCCCCTCATTCCTGGCCACTGACCAAACCTGCTTAGACTGATGGGAGTTGTAGTTCAGTAACACCTGGAGGGACAAAAGTTCCCCACGCCAGGTATATGGGAACAAGCTGTAAGGGTTTAGAAGCAACAGAAGCGTACACTATACTAGAGACGGGGGGGGGGGAATGGGAAAATGGGGGAAAACGGGGTTTTTTCCCATTTCCCCCCAAAGCCTTTTTTTCTGGAAAAATTGAAGAAAAAAAAGGTGTCTGGAATATTCAAAGTATATCAAACTGGTTTTTTGTCTGCAAAATGCAGACAACCTTTAGAAGAAACAAACCACAAAGCTAGCAACAGCAAGAGTAAAAAAATGTTCTGAATTAAAATGAGGAGGAATAAACCTAGATACTATGTAGTAGAAGCCTAATGAAACCAAAGCTTCTTCCGTTTCTGGCAAAAGATTCACAAAGAGAAAGCCTGATGGACGCCAACTGGAAGGGTGATCCAGTAGCTGCAAGCCCAGAGTCCTGCATTCACCTGCCAAATCACCCAAGGCAGAACTAATGATGACAGGTTCTGCAGTCAGTGATGGGGATTTTCCGGGGGGAAATCTTATGCAAAATAGTATTTGAAAAATCAGTTTGCATTAAAAAAATTTTTTGATGCCCTACAGAGTGATTCAGTTCAGCAGGTTTATTTTACTTGTGTTTAGTAAGCCTGCACTAAGCTCGCCTTATACTATAGTTTCTGAAACAGAAAAATTTCTGCAGAGAAATAAAGCCCTGGGAAATGTTGCGTTCCACATCAGTGCCTGCAGCTCAGGCACAAAAGCATGCCTTAAAACAGGGGTCAGCAAACTTTTTCAGCAGGGGGCCGGTCCACTGTCCCTCAGACCTTGTGGGGGGCCAGACTGTATGATGGAAAAAAAATATGAACGAATTCCTATGCCCCACAAACAACCTAGAGATGCATTTTAAATAAAAGCACACATTCTACTCATGTAAAAACAGAAGGCAGGCTCCACAAATAACCCAGAGATGCATTTAAAATAAAAGGACACATTCTACTCATGTAAAAACACGCTGATTCCTGGACCGTCCACGGGCTGGATTTAGAAGGCGACTGGGCCAGATCCAGCCCCCGGGCCTTAGTTTGCCCACCCATGAACTAGAGCCAGGGGTCAGCAAATTTTTTCAGCAGGGGGCCGGTCCACGGTCCCTCAGACCTTGTGTGGAGGGCGGACTATATTTTTTGGGGGGGGAATGAACGAATTCCTATGCCCCACAAACAACCCAGAGATGCATTTTAAATAAAAGCACACATTCTACTCATGTAAGACACGCTGAATCCTGGACCATCTGTGGGCCGGATTGAGAAGGCGATTGGGCCATAATTGGCCCCCAGGCCTTAGCTTGCCTACCCATGTCTTAAAATAAAACTCAGCCTGGTTGGCATCTGTGGCCTGTACTCCCCGCTGTCTTTCCTCCCGATTCCTTTTCTTACCTGTCAGTTCCTGGATGGTGACTTTATCAAGGACCTTGAAAGACGTGTCCAGTTTAAGGGGCTGGCTGCAGCGCTGGCAAACAAAGCTGACCTGTGTGGTGCAGGCAGGTGACTTTGACCCATCCATTCCTGCAAGGAGAACAATAATTTCAGAAGCTGTGCATTGTGCTTCCAGCACTGCCTAGGTGGGCACATATTTATAAACGAATACCTTATAGTTCAGGTGAGACATTTCAGGTGTAACCAGCTGAGGCACCGGTCAGGACTCTGAATAAGGTAGAGGCTCCAATATTAATCACTTTAAGCAGGGCTGGATTTAGGTCTGATAAGGCCCTAAGCTACTGAAGGTAAAGGTAAAGGAATCCCTGACTGTTAAGTCCAGTCGCGGGCGACTCTGGGGTTGCGGCGCTCATCTCATTTTATTAGCCGAGGGAGCCGGCGTACAGCTTCCGGGTCATGTGGCCAGCAGGACTAAGCCACTTCTGGCGAACCAGAGCAGCGCACAGAAACGCCATTTACCCTCCCACCAGAGTGGTACCTATTCATCTACTTGCACGTCGACGTGCTTTCGAACTGCTAGGTTGGCAGGAGCTGGGACCGAACAACAGGAGCTCACCCCGTCGCAGGGATTTGAACCGCTGACCTTCTGATCTACAAGCCCAAGGCTCAGTGATTTAGACCACAGCGCCACCTGTGTCCCCACTGAAGGTAATGGGGCCCTTCATAAGTCCAGCTTGTTGTTTTTGTCCACGGAGTTTTCTTGGCAGGGATACTGGAGTGGCTTGCCGGTTCCTGCTCCCATGGACTGCAAGAAGATCAAACCTATCCATTCTTAAGGAAATCAGCCCTGAGTGCTCACGGGAAGGACAGATCCTGAAGCTGAGGCTCCAATACTTTGGCCACCTCATGAGAAGAGAAGACTCCCTGGAAAAGACCTTGATGTTGGGAAAGATGGAGGGCACAAGGAGAAGGGGACGCCAGAGGGCAAAATGGTTGGACAGTGTTCTCGAAGCTACCAGCATGAGTTTGGCCCAACTGCGGGAGGAGTGGAAGACAGGAGTGCCTGGCGTGCTCTGGTCCATGGAGTCACGAAGAGTCGGACACGGCTAAACAACAACATGTCCGGCTGTCCTTTGTCAACAACAAATTGTCGCTGTTTTTTGTGTTGAATATATGCTATATGGTAATTTATGGACCTAACAGGTATCTAAAGCCATTTGCACATAACAAAATATGTATTTTATCAAAGTAATTGTTGAACTGAAATACAATTAAGAAGTAGTATCCAGGTTTTTTCCCCCTTTAATTTTTTCTGGGGCCCCCAAGAGAGTGGGGCCCTAAGCTATAACTTGTTTAGCTTATACGTAAATCCGGCACTGACTTTAAGGAAACTGGAGTTGTCACCGTTTTTGCGGTTAAAAACAAACTAAGCCAGACCAGTAAAACTCCACTATTAACAGCCCAAAATGACAGGTTTACTATGCACTCCTAAACATATTTACTACTTATAAGGGGAATCTACTCCCTGAACAAATATGCAGAGGAACAGAGCAGCAGTAAGTTGTGTTTACTATTCTCTCACAGACCAGGGTGTTGCTTAAGAGCGAAATATAGTGGAGTGGATAGGATGTGGCCACTGTTCACAGAATCATAGAACTGTAGAGATGAAAGGGACCCCGAGGGTCATCTAGCCCAACCCCCTGCAATGCAGTTACTTGGGAGATAAGCCCTGTTGAGTTCCATGGGGCGGCGCTGCCCTTATAATGCTACCAGCAGATCAGGAATTAATGCCCAGCCAGTTCCTAAATACCTGTGCTGGAATTAGGGCACTGAAGGCGATTCACCTGCATGGGGCGCTGAGCCAAATGGGGACAAAATATAACAACAACAAAGCAATACTAATACCTCCTATATTTACAGAGGTACCTAATAAGATCCAGGAAATTCTGGATGTATGGCAATCCTATTGGTTGTGTTTGTTATAACTGATTTCAGTGCTTTTATACTGTTTTTGTAGGTCACTTTGGGTCGCCTTCGTGAAGAAAGCAACATAATAATAATAATAATAATAATAATAATAATAATGTGCTATATTTACACAGGTACCTAATGAGATCCATTAAAAAAGCAACTGTGTCGAAAGGAATTATGTACTGTGAAACTGTGGGGCCAATTTCAGGTGCCCCTCAATCGTGTTTCATAGGATTTCCAAGGCGCACTTAATTGTATTTCATTTTAAGGCATTTTTACTTATTTTTTGCATTTAATTTTAAAGGAGCTCCCTTCCCCGGGCAGCCGGTTGGCGAGCGATACTCACTTCCCTCGAGCAACGAGAATTGCTGGACCAGTTCCGCTTTCCTTGGACCTGGAGTCCCTTCTTTCTATCTTTCTTTCTTTCTTTCCTTCCTTCTTTCCCTCCTTCTTTCCTTCCTTTCTGGCGGGGCTCGTCTTCCCACCCGAATCCCTTCGGACCAGGTCCCTTGCAAAAAGCTTTCTCTTCCGGGGAAGGCGGAGGCCCCGGACCGACGTCACGGGGAGGATTGCAGGGCAAATATATATATATATATATAAAAGACAGTGATTAAAAACCGCAAGCGCCGCCCCCCTCCGTCGTCTCCACGGCAACCCCGGGGCCCGGCCGCCTCGTGCGCGCGCGCCTGCTGCGCTTGCAGCCCGCGATGCACTGCGGGGTGACTTTGCGCGCCATGCGCCGCTCGCGCGCAATTTGAATTGCGCGTGGAGTTTGGTCCAAAAGGCCAAACGCGGCCCGCTAGTTATTACCCGCTTCTTCCACCCCACGCATATTTATGTTGTGAATTTAGGAGGAAGGGCGGTATACAAATTTAATAGGGAATAATAATAATTGCAAATTTTGGGGGTTGGGGGAGAGAGCTGTGTTGCTGAGAAAGAATGGTGTGTTGCAACAACCCTGCACTGTGGCCCACTGTTGCTCTTCCCATGTTTTAAGGCTGTGAAGCAATAAGGAATAATGCAAATGATAATAATATAATAATTTATTATTTATACCCTGCCCATCTGGCTGGGTTTCCTCAGCCACTCTGGGCGCCTTGCAACCGAACATTAAAAAAACAGTACAGCATTAAACATTAAAAACTTCCCTAAACAGGGCTGCCTTCAGATAATATGATGATAATAATCTGATAATCTTAATAATTTGATAATTTTAATAATAATCTGATAATAATCTTATGGTAAAATGGAAGGCTCTGGGACCTAATTGACCAACCATGAAGGGCAGATTTCAAAAAACTGGCTAGAGATGTCCACTTTTGAAGCTGCATTTAAGGAAGAGGGGTTAAGTCTTCCTCTAGCTGTCATTAAAAATATTTACCTGTTCTGGTTCATAGCAAACATGATCAGCACTTTTATGAACTTCATATCTATAGGAGGTGGTGCCTGTGTTATGTATTTTGTTTTTATACTGTAAACTACCCTGTGATCTTCAGATGAAAGGTGGAATGTAAATTTAATTAATAATAATTTTGTGGTCATTAGATATCGTGGGAGGTTGAGCTACCTTATACTATAATGGGGCTTACTTCCAAGTAAACAAGCACAGGATTGAACTGTGAGACTGGCAAATCACTCTTTAATAAAGGCCACAAGTGTCATCTTTTCAGTCTTTATTGGGGAAATACAGCATCAAATTCACAGAAAAAATGCTCCAAGTAAATAAGTAAACAGCCCCTTTCTCTCTTTTTCTAATGATTTCATCCTGGCAATGTGTGTGTGTGTGTGTGTGTGTGTGTATGTGTCCTTGGGGGTTTATGTGGGATTTTGCAGTCAAATTTGTGATTTTGGCCGCAAACCCCTTATTCATACGCTTTTAACTTTTGTATGTTTTAAAGCAGGGCAGTAAATTTTTCTCCGTTTTGCTGTTTTTATCTTTTTATAAACCAGTTTGAGGATTTTTTAAAACTTTTTACAATCAAGTGGTGTGCAGTTTTTATGAAATAAATAAATAAAATACATTGTATGCCTTTCCATTAAGATTCCCACCTAATGTCCCAACTCTGGGGAAATATATTTTAAGATCACTGAATGCAAGCTGTGGGTTACATTTAGCAACCAGGGTAGCTGATCACATATCAATACAAAATGCTGCAGTGGAAATTAGCCACCCACACACTTTTTGCCGGTGGCTGTTTGGGTTTCCTAACCAAGCTAGTACAAGTGCATAGGAGAACATGTGCAGAGGGCGACCGAGATGATCAAGGGTCTGGAAACCCAGCCTTAGAAAAAACAACTGAAGGAGCTGGGTATGTTTATCCTCGATAAGAGGAGAGTGAGAGGAGATGGGATAGCCCTCTCCAAATATCTCAAGGGCTGTCCCATGGAGGATGGAGCAAGCTTGTTTTCTCCTCCTCTGGAGGGCAGGACTCGAATCAAGGGCTTCAAGCTCCAAAAAGGGAGATTCCGACTAAACATCAGGAAGAACTTTCTGGCAGTAAGAGCAGTTAAACAGTGGAAGACTCCCACAAGAGGTGGTGGACTCTCCTTCCTTGGAGGTTTTTAAGCAAAGGTTAGGCGGCCATCATTCATGGATGCTCTAGCTGAATTCCTGCATTGGGATAGGGGGCTGGACTATATGACCCTCGGGGTCCCTTCCAACTCTGCATTTCTAGGAGACATCACCTTGCCAACAAAGGTCCGTATAGTTAAAGCTATGGTTTTCCTAGTAGTAATGTATAGAAGCGAGAGCTGGACCATAAAGAAGGCTGATCGCCGAAGGATTGGTGCTTTTGAATTATGGTGCTGGAGGAGACTCTTGAGAGTCCCGTGGACTGCAAGAAGATCAAACCTATCCATTCTGAAGGAATGACCCTGATGTTGGGAAAGATGGAGGGCACAAGGAGAAGGGGACAACAGAGGGCAAGATGGTTGGACAGTGTTCTCGAAGCTACCAGCATGAGTTTGACCAAACTGCGGGAGGCAGTGGAAGACAGGAGTGTCTGGCGTGCTCTGGTCCACGGGGTCACGAAGAGTTGGACACGACTAAACAACAACAACATGGACGCATTTTTAAAAAATATATATTATTTTTTACTGCATTCATGACAGGTAATCAGGCAGAGGGCCTTCTTGGTAGTGGCGCCCGCCCTGTGGAACGCCCTCCCATCAGATGTCAAGGAAATAATCCGACTTTTAGAAGACATCTTAAGGCAGCCCTGTTTAGGGAAGTTTTATTCTGTTTTTAATGTTCGGTTGAAAGCTGCCCAGAGTGGCTGGAGAAACCCAGCTAGATGGGTGGGGTATAATAATAATAATAATAATAATAATAATAATAATAATAATATACTCATATATTAATATAAATTGATATATTAAAATATTACTTATTATTATTATTAATGTTAATGTTAGCTTTTAATCACGCCGGAACCATTTATCGCGGGATCAGTTTCCCCGCGCGCTCATTCCCCTTTTTTGGTAACTCCTGTCAGGCCGCCCGGAAGCTGCTTGTCCAGCTCGTGCGTCAATTGCCCCGGATGAGGCGGGAGAGCGGAAGACAAAAGACACGAGCGGCGTGTTGCGGGGGGGGGGGGGGACGAATCACGTGGGAAGCAGGAGGCGCGCGCGGCGGTTGGCTAAGCGGCGTCGGCGAGGCGTTATGCCGTCATTTCCGGCCGCGGCCAAGAAGCCGGTGGTGGTTTGCTCGGGTGGCGGCGGCGGCGCGTTCGCGGAACGAAAACGAGACGGACCCGGCTAGAGGGATAGCGGTTCCCCCGCCCTGCCATGGCCTCCCTGCTGAAGGTGGATCCGGAAGTTAAGATCAAGGTACTGAGGGAAGCGGGGCCTGAGAGGGGCGGGAAGGAGACGAGAGCGGCTAAGTTGCTTCGCGGGGCGGGCGTGCCCCGGAGCATGTGCAGAGCGCCGGCCTCCGGAAGGAGGAGGGAGGGTTTTTCCCCGGGGAGCTTCAGCCGCGGCTCCTCTCCGCTGACGGGGCGAGCGGGCCGGTTGCCATGGAGGGCTGAGGCCCTGCCGGCCCAGACCCCGGGGGGGGGGGTCTGTCCCGGGCCCGTCAGACCCCGCACCCCGCTTAGCCAAGACACAACGGGCCTGGCTCACCACCTCGCCATTTATGGAGGGAGGCAGTAGGAACCCTTAGCCGCGTGCCTTAAGATTTTCGGATTGTATCCCTGCCTCTTGGGAAGTTGGCATGATCACACCGAGTCTTATTGCACGATTGCAAGGGAACCAGGTGTGGGTTAAACCACAGAGCCTAGGACTTGCTGATCAGAAGGTCGGCGGTTTGAATCCCCGCGACGGGGTGAGCTCCCGTTGTTCGGTCCCTGCTCCTGCCAACCTAGCAGTTTGAAAGCACACCAGTGCAAGTAGATAAATAGGTACTGCTCCGGCGGGAAGGTAAACGGCGTTTCCGTGCACTGCTCTGGTTCGCCAGAAGCGGCTTAGTCCTGCTGGCCACATGACCCAGAAGCTGTATGCCGGCTCCCTCGGCCAATAAAGCGAGATGAGCGCTGCAACCCCAGAGTCGGCCACGACTGGACCTAATGGTCAGGGGTCCCTTTACCTTTAAGGGACCCGGGGGGGGTCATCTAGGCCAGCCCCCCTGCAATGCAGGGATATTTCGCCCAACGTGGCCCTCGAACCCACGACCTTGGGATTAAGAGTGGCTGGGGAAACCCTGACAGATGGACGGGTATAAATAAATTATTACTTGTTGGGTCTCTGGACCGTAATAAAGATTGATGATGATATCAAATTATTATTACAGTGGTACCTCAGGTTAAGAAATTAATTCGTTCCGGAGGTCCGTTCTTAACCTAAAACTGTTCTTAACCTGAAGCACCACTTTTAGCTAATGGGGCCTCCTGCTGCCGCTGCGCTGCCGCTGCACGATTTCTGTTCTCATCCTGAAGCAAAGTTATTAACCCGAGGTACCACTGTATTATTATTAGAGTCGTGTTCTACCGATGGTGCATCTTTTCTGCCCAAGCTGCTGATCATTGGAACTACACTGCCTCTGGCCACAGGGGATGCTCTCTGCTTGATTCTGACAGGCACCTGCCGTTGCTACATCCTTCAATGGTGGCTTCTTTAGGCTGCTTGGATGTTACTGTTTTTTACCTGCCCTGCAGAGGGTGGATTTATTCAGATCAAAGGGATTTGAGGAAAAAGTCTCCATTTAAGTCAAACTTCCAAGTTTATAGTAGCTTGTATATTTCCCAAACAAGCAATGCATTCTGGCTTGTAAAGCACACCTGTTTGCATCTAAATTTATTATATCGTCCAGAAACGTGCTATACACCTCAGATCATTCACCCAATATGACTTTTGCCCTGGCTAGATTTTATCAGCCTAGAAGAGTAATTGCCAAATTAAGGATTTCTGTGTGAAGTTAAGGAATGATAAGCAAGGCTATGTTTTGGAAGCTCAGTACTATACTCAGAACTGTGAGTTGGCATGTAGCAGCTGGTCAGAATAGATAGAAATTAGATGGCCGTGCCACTTGACAGCATGCTTATTCAACATTTGAACAATAATATATACAAAAATATATACAGTGCATGACGTATTGTGCAATATTTATAATGTTTGACTTAAGAGGTCACATAGTGTTCCTCAGGATTCATTTTTCATGTATAATAATAGAAAATCAGGCTTTAGCTCAGATTAGTTTGATAGAGCGTACTAGATCCAGTTTCATGGGTATTTTTAATGGTTATGTTCCACTTAGATTTCATTTGAACCCCAGCTATTTTTAACAGTTTTTTTTAAAGAAAATATTTTTTTAAAAAAAATTAAGAGCCATTTCTTGTCCTGAATCGAGAGCCTATCAATTTTCTCTATTTGTCTCTATTTTTTTCTCTTCTACCCAGCCTTAAAGTTAAGTTTCAGACTGGTAGCATGTAGGAAATAGTGCAGGCTCCGTTGCATTTTATATATGTATTACTATTCACCTGTCAATTTTCTGTTACGGTAATGGGCTTTTTTGCACAAACTTTCTTGCAGCTTAAAGTGCAGACTTTCTTATAATAGGTCTGGATAGAAGTCTTGCGTGGTCCTTTTTTGCTTCTTTGTGTTTGGGAGAGCTTCCCATTTTAAAAATGAGTTTGCCCATTCACCTAGGTAGCTGTTAAATTGTCTACTGCTTATTTTATTTAATGCATTTATACCTTGGTCTTAAGCTGACAATAAATCTTCCAGAGTAACTTGCAAAGATTGGGGGGGGGGGGGAGACAGGCCTTGCCTTCAGGCTTTCAACTTAAACACAACACAAGATTGGGAGGGGTGAAGGTAAAAAAGCAAACTCATGCACTAGTTCTTAATTATAAAGCTCAACAGCTTTTAATTCAAGAGGTCATGGAACTGGGTCTAAACATAATGAAGAAACTGCTGCTTCCTCCCCCGCTGACATCAGTGATGGCAGTTGGTAGTTAGAGCAGGATGGTGCTGAGGCAAAGCTGCGGCCAAGCATCATTTTTTTTTGGGGGGGAGAGGTATCAAGAGTGCTGCCCCCTCTTCTTCTGGTGGTCTCAAGGATGGCAGCTGGATATTGAAAACAGTGCTTTCCAGGAAGAGGGCACCTGTACTGAGTATTTGGAGGTGTGTCTGTTTTGCTTTCTGATCCTGCAAGTGATCATCATGCTCTGATCTCCTACAATGGATAGTAATAAAAAGCCATCCATGCGAGGGGGCAGGGATGGGAAATCTGTCTTTCCCTGGACCCTCTTTAGTCCCTTTGCCCCCCCCCCCCCCGTTTACTCTTAATATTTGAAATCAAGATAGCGTTGTGTATTATTTTTTAAAAGCAAGAGATGAAACAGAAGAAAATGGAGAAGCAAAACTGTTTCTCCCCTACTCTTCACTTTATCTCTGTTATTACTAACAGATCATGAGCAAAAAAGAGTGTGGAAGAGTAGGAACATCTCTGCTAGACCTTATATTCTTGCACAAAAGTAGTTGGGGGGGATTTCTGTTGGCCGCCACTACCCTCCCAACCTACCCGAACCAAGGGTGGCACACTTCCCTCTGCTGCCAGGGAATATTTGCATCAGCAGAGGAAAGTATGGTTGTCACATCCCTTGAGCTGTTTCAGAGGAAGGAGCCTCAAATACTTTTCCTAAAGAGGATGAAGAGTGACAAGTATGAGGGGAAGAGTTGTCCTGTTTAGGCAGACTCCTGAGAGGTCATTGGTAGGAGAGTTTTGGAACTGTGAGGAGGGAGAAAGGGGGAGCAACTCTTGCCCCATTTATCTCCTAGCACATAATCAGATTTAATTTTTCATTATCATAAAAACCCAAATACAAAGCTCTTCAACTACAGAACGGTAAAACATTAACGCAATCGTGAAACTAGCAAGAGTCAGCAGTAAAATCTTTACACTCAGTACAGTCTTAAAACAGGATGGCTAACTTGCCCCAAAGCCGCCTTGAGTAAAAACACGTTCTTAACTTGTCCACTGAAAGACACGTGATGGGGAACAGTGAGTGCCGCAAAATTGGTGGCTCCAAGTAATCCTGAGAGCGAGGGCTGCTTTCTGTCGTAAATAACAGACCAGGTGGAAATATGATGCAAGCCTTGCTATGCAAATATATGACTTTGCAACCCACATGTAGGAGGCAAAGTATTGCTTCTCGTGACGCATTATGTGCTCTTCTTAGTAAAAGGGATTTATATTCTTTGGAGAAAAAAACAAAACTGGGCTACAGCCTTGAGGCTGAATCTATCCATTTCTGGTAACATCCACTGGACAGAGGGGCCACTTCTACTTTGAGGCAGTGGTGGTTGTTGTTTTTAATGCATATTTGGTGTGCCGTAGGTGAGGCCTAGATCCAGGGAAGGCATGTGTGTGGAGGAAAAATAATGTTGACTGACCCATATGCTAGCATAAAAAAGTACAGTAGACTGCTATAATTTGGAGGCTGTTTTGAAGGGAACATAGGAGATGGCCCACCTCATCTTAGTAACTTCTTATACTGACACATCAGCAGATCTAATGGTTGATCAGAAGTAGGGCTGAGCATTTTTCTGGTTTTCAACATCGTGATATATTACCAGCTAAACATCACAATACAGTAGTACCCCAGTTCTCAAACGTCTCCGTTGACGAACATTTCAGAACTTGGAACTTCTAAAACTCGGAAGTAAATGCTTCCATTTTCGAACACGCCTCGGAAGCATAGCTGTCAACTTTTCCCTTTTCTTGCGAGGAATCCTATTCGGAATAAGGGAATTTCCCTTTAAAAAAAGGGGAAAGTTGACAGCTATGCTCGGAAGTTCAACAGCTTTCGTGATATATCGCAGTGTCAAATGTTAAGAAACCATTACCGCAGTGTGGGCTTCAATTATGGGCAATTTATCGTCATCAGAGGAATATGTGTAGAAGAGAGCTTCAGTACTGGCATAGCTTAATGGAGCCATCTTTGCAAGAATTAGCTATGTCAGTTGTTCAGGCGTGAGACATATTCTGTAGGCGCTACGTATGTACAACTCAGATAAAAACAAGGACGGACGGAAGAAGGCAGGTAATTTTAGCCACTGGCTGGATAGTCTTGTGGGGGCTGCATGCCAGGCAGGACATGCTGAAAGAGGGGAAGACCGAAGACATAGGCATGTCCCATTCGAACAAATCCAGGCACGCCATCCAGCTGTGACAAGGACCAATGATCTGACTTAGTATGGCCAGCTTCATCTGCACATGGGCCAAAAACACCCACTTGGGAACTTGTCACTCTGGCCTTATGCAGTGACTGTTAGCAGCAATACTGTGCTGAGTTTGAAAGAGGAGCTAAAGAATGGGTTGGTGCAGGGTAGGAAAAGAGATTGTGGAATCTCTAGTGGCAGCACCAAACTTATAGATGGCCAGGGAGTAAAGATTTTTCCAACCCCGTAATCCCCAGAATCAGCGGGGTCTGTAAAAAACTTGGAACACGGCTAAATAATTTCAGAAAAATGCTTTCAGGTGGTACATAACTTTTTGTGCCCTGGGTTGTTGATTCTAAGCAAATTCTGGACCCCTGAGGCCCACAGTGGGTTTGATCCCCATAGGGCCCCCTGCATAATCCTGCATTGCAAGGGTTTGGACTAGATAACCCTCGGACATCATTCCCAACTCTACAGTTCTTTGATTCTATGAGAATATTGTGCTACTGTACAGAACACAGCTCTGTGTATGCTTGGCTCACTCTGTTTTACCCAGTTCAGACTCTGTTCTAAACTGCTTCTTTTCCCTCCTGCAGGTAGACTCTTTCAGGGAGCGGATCACAGGTGAAGTAAGTGTCGTGATTCCTTCCCACCACCTGCCCTCAATGCTTAAGGGTCTGGATGTTTCTGTTGCTGGAACATCTTGCTAGAGACCCTTTGATGACTCTTAAGAGAACTTCAGCCAGTCAGTTAGAGAGCTTGTCTGTAGCTCTGTTCTGGCCCCTGCAGTATCCAAGGCTCTTGGCTTTTGCCTTTGGAAGTGGTTCTACTGGTTCATACAGAGGGTTGATTTGGGGTTAATTTCTGATCTGATTTCATGCATCACAGCTGGCTGTTCTTTGTCCTTTAGGCTGAGGACCTGGTGGCAAGTTTTTTCCCAAAGAAGCTTTTAGAACTCGATGCGTTCCTTAAGGTAAGAGTTGCAAGCCCATTGCCTCTCACCTGGTTTTTCTTGTCCAGTGAGTAGCTTCTGACTATAGCTGACTTTATTATTATTATTATTATTATTATTATTATTATTATTATTATTTTCATCCCTATACCTGGGGGGTCTCAGGGCGGTTCACAGAATACGGGTTTGGTGTTGGATTCAAGTTGGGTTGGTTCTGTTTGGGAATGTGTTAAGCAATTTAACATTATGCTTCTGCTATTCTCCTTTCCCAGGATCCCATTCTGAACATTCACGATCTCACCCAAATCCACTCAGATATGAACCTTCCTGTTCCAGACCCAATCCTGCTCACAAACAGTCATGATGGACTGGATGGGGTAAGGTGGTTCACTTTACCTGGGCTTAATATTTGAGATGTTGATCAAAACTGCATAATGCTCACATTTACTGAGAGGGTCTGGACAGAGAGATAGTTGCTTGTGTCAGGACCCATGTCTTCCTCTCCATATTGTGTGTATGCAGAATAGAATTTCCTGCCCTTTTGGCATGAGTTAACCTATAGAAGAATCAAAGAAAGCCATGCACCTGACAAATTTCTCAAAAGTTGAAGTTTTATTTATAAATCATTGGAATTTCAAGACAATGTAGGGACTTGTGTTTCATTTTCTCTTGTTTGACTGAGATGGCAAGTCATGGACGTGATTCTTATACATTCAATTAAACTCTTATTTAATTAGTTAAGGATGCAAATGGTATATACTTACACCAAATACACCTATTATTTTCTCTTCCTCTTTGCCTTCTTTGAGTCCTTTTTCCATACTCTCCTTTTGTAATTTCCTCTACCTATTTCTCTTTTCCTACAGTTTTAGTTATTTCGATAAACGTGCTTCTTTAGATTTTATTTTGTATATGATTTGATACAATACAATCTTCCCCCTGTAAATAATTTTGTACATATTTGCTTGCTTTCTGTAAAAATAATAATAATGTCCTCTTTGGATTTTTCAGCCCAATATGAAGAAGAGAAAGCTGGAAGACTGTGATGAGACCTTCCAGGGTGAGTTCCTAAACTTCTGCTGCTAAATTCATGGCATCTGATTGCTGTCAATGCTGGTTTGGGAGCTTGTGTTTGTCTTACGAAACTTGTCCGATTAAGTGAACACTCTGAGCATATGGGGTTGGGAAAATCCAGAAACCTTAAACTTTCATATTGGTGCCAAGGAATTGAAGTATTAATTCATTGATGTAATTGTGGTCTGCACCTTGGCCATAAATTTATCCCAGATGCAGCTGCTCAGTACACAGTTGACTCCTAGGAATTTGAAATGATCCCTTGAAATACTCCAGCTTTTCGCTACTTTACTGCAGGATGGCTGGATCCTTATGTTGTTTGAATATTACAGTGGTACCTTTGGTTCTTAAAATTAACCCATTCCGGAAGTCTATTCCAAAACCGAAACATTCCAAAACTGCGGCACACTTTCCTATAGAAGCCACGGAGCCTGCACTCGCTCCATAAGACACACACACATTTCCCCTTACTTTTTAGGAGGGGAAAAGTGCGTCTTATAGAGCGAAAAATACGGTATTTAAAACGGTTGCTTAGAAGTAGGAATAGACTGATCCAGAGTGGGTAAACACTCTGCCTGCATAAAACCCCACAGGTATCCCGGAACATAGGAAGCTGCCTTACACTGAGCCAGACCATTGGTCCATCTGGCTCAATATGGCCTACACTGACTGGCAGCAGCTCTCCAGGGTTTCAGACAGGCATCTCTCCCAGCCCTACCTGGAGAGGCCAGGGGTTCAACCTGGGAACTTCTGCCTGCAAAGCTGTTGCTCTACCACTGAGCTTATGGCCCTTCCTGACCTGTTGAGCGGCAATCACATGCATGCGCACCCATGCTCACACTCCATGGAATAAGTGGCAAATCTTTTCTCGTGGCGCCAGGTACCAAAGTCTTTGTCATGCCTAATGGGATGCTGAAGAGCAACCAGCAGCTGGTGGACATCATTGAGAAGGTGAAACCTGAGATCCGGCTGCTCATTGAGAAATGCAACACGGTGAGTGCTGGGCTGCCTTTTCCTTCCTCTTTGGGCTTGGACGCTTTACAGATCAGTTTCCTATGGCGGTGCTCTGAACAGCAGGGATACAATCAAACATGCTTTTTTTCAGTTAGCTCCTCAGAGAGAATGAGGTGGCCAATTGTGCATATCAGCAAGGATGTGGGGTCACAGATCCGTTCTCTGCTTGCATGTTACTGTGGCAAACCTTTATGAAGTTTGCTTAGTTCTTGCTGAGGTGCCTAGACTTCAGATGACAAACTGGTGCCTTGTGTGACTGAATCCTTCTCTAATTCCCCCCAGTGTGGTGTAGTGGCTAAGAGCGGCGGACTCGTAATCTGGTGAACCAGGTTCGCGTCTCTGCTCCTTCACATGCAGCTGCTGGGTGACCTTGGGCTAGTCACACTTCTCTGAAGTCTCTCAGCTTCATTCACCTCACAGAGTGTTTGTTGTGGGGGAGGAAGGGAAAGGAAAATGTTAGCCGCTTTGAGAATCCTTAAGGGGAGTGAAAGGTGGGATAACAAGTCCATACTCCTCTTCATACCAGCATTTATTTTTATTTTATGATTTAAAAGCATTTCATAGACCACTTTTTTCTTTCTTTAAAAATAACCTAAATAGTATTCAAAAACACTGTAAAAACAGTGAACAGCATTATAACAAATGAAAAGCAGAAATAACAGCGTAAGATCTTATGGATCAAGGAAAGACCATGCAGAAAGATATATCTTTGCGTGGCCTGGATAGCTCAGTTGGTTAGAGATTGGGGCTGATAACGCGAAGGTTGCAGGTTCGATCCTCATATGGCACAGCCTTGCTGGGGGTTGGAGTAGATGATCCTCTGGATCCCTTCCAACTCTACACTTTTATGATTCTAAGATGTCTGAATCAATTCATAGACCATTCTTTACATATGATAAAAGGAAGTGCATTCCACCGTGCAGTGGAAATGGCAGAAAACACCCTTTTTCAGGTTGCTGTCCTGAGATAGTCTGCAGAATGTGATGCCACTTCAAATACCCCCTAGAGTTAGGTGATCTTACAGGTCTATACAGGGGCAGGCGGTCTTTCTCGTAACCTGGTTGTTTAGCGGTTCTATATGTTGGTAACGGGACGCAGGTGGCGCTGTGGGTTAAAGCCTCAGCGCCTAGAACTTCCCGATCGAAAGGTCGGCAGTTCGAATCCCTGCGGCGGGGTGCGCTCCCGTTGCTCGGTCCCAGCGCCTGCCAACCTAGCAGTTCGAAAGCACCTCCGGGTGCAAGTAGATAAATAGGGACCGCTTACCAGCGGGAAGGTAAACGGCGTTTCCGTGTGCGGCTCTGGCTCGCCAGATGCAGCTTTGTCACGCTGGCCACGTGACCCGGAAGTGTCTCCGGACAGCGCTGGCCCCTGGCCTCTTGAGTGAGATGGGCGCACAACCCCAGAGTCTGTCAAGACTGGCCCGTACGGGCAGGGGTACCTTTACCTTTACCTTTACCTTTATGTTGGTAACAAGATTTTGGACATGGTCTGGTAGCCAACTGGAGCCAGTGCAGTTCCACCAGCCCAGGTGTAATATGTACACATTGAGGTGTTCCACTCAGCAACTTAGCTACAGCCTTCTTGGCCGTGGAAATCTAGCATATCGGGGAGAAAGTTAGCTTAGAATTCTCTATGTCTCTGTGATCTGTTGGTTTTTTGTGCATGGGAATGTTGCGTTTGTATGGAGGTGCGTTCAGTCATGTGACAACACCCCCTTCTGTGGTCTGAAGAGGTGCCCCTAGGTTTGGGTTTACCATCTCAGTGAAAACTGGGCCAGTGTTTGGTTTGAATGCAGGAGACTAGATTTCAAATCCTTGTTTGGTTTTGGAGTTTTAATTGTTCTGCAGCAAGTGTTTTTAGGGATGTGGGTGGCGCTGTGGGATAAACCACAGAACCTAGGACTTGCCAATCAGAAAGTCGGCGGTTCGAATCCCCGTGATGGGGTCAGCTCCCGTTGCTTCGTCCCAGCTCCTGCCAACCTACCAGTTTGAAAGCATGTCAAAGTGCAAGTAGATAAATAGGTACCGCTCCGGCGGGAAGGTAAACGGTGTTTCCATGTGCTGCTCTGGTTCGCCAGAAGTGGCTTGGTCATGCTGGCCACATGACCTGGAAGCTGTACACTGGCCTCCTCGGCCAATAAAGCAAGATGAGCGCCGCAACCCCAGAGTCGGCCACAACTGGACCTAATGGTCAGGGGTCCCTTTACCTTTACCTTTAAGTGTTTTTAACACTTGATTGGAAGCCGCCCAGAGTGGCCGGGAAACTCAGCCAGATGGGCGGGGTATAAATAATAAATTATTATTATTATTATTATTATTATTATTATTATTATTATTATTATTATTATTTATTATGTCTCCCTGTCTCGGCCTGAACTTCCTGGCTCAGATGCTGCATGTAGAACAGTCTGCCAGCTGTTTTCAAAGTACAGTGGTGCCTCGCAAGACGAAAATAATCCGTTCCGCAAGTCTCTTCGTCTAGCGGTTTTTTCCGTCTTGGAAAGCAACCCGATTAGCGCTATTAGCGGCTTAGCGGCTATTAATGGCTTAGCGGCTTGGCGGCTAAAAGGCTATTAGTGGCTTAGCGGCTTAGAAAAAGGGGGGGAAAGCGAAAAAAATCGCTAGACTCGCAAGACGTTTTCGTCTTGCGAAGCAAGCCCATAGGGAAATTTGTCTTGCGAAGCGCATCGAAAAACCGAAAACCCTTTCGTCTAGCGGGTTTTTCGTTTTGCGAGGCATTCATCTTGCGGGGCACCACTGTATACAGTAAAGCAGTGGCACCTATTTAATATGACATATTCTGCCCGGCAGGTCAAAATGTGGGTGCAGCTGCTGATTCCCAGGATAGAGGACGGCAACAACTTTGGCGTTTCTATTCAGGTAGGTCAGCAGTTGGGGGGCGGGGGCAGAATCCTGAAGAAGTGCCCCTTTCTGGAGTGGTGATCACAATCAGAATTTCAGAAACTGCAATGCTTTTTCTGAGCAGGAGCTGTCACCATTAAGAAAAAGCGGTCAGAAAAGGGCAATATATATTTGGACTGCCTCTGGATCAAGTCAGGGACACGGGTGGCGCTGTGGGTAAAAGCTCAGCGCCTAGGACTTGCTGATCGTATGGTCGGCGGTTCGAATCCCCGCGGTGGGGTGCGCTCCCGTCGCTCGGTCCCAGCGCCTGCCAACCTAGCAATTCGAAAGCACTTCTGGGTGCAAGTAGATAAATAGGGACCGGTTTATAGCGGGAAGGTAAACGGCGTTCCGTGTGCTGCGCTGGCTCGCCAGATGCAGCTTGTCACGCTGGCCACGTGACCCGGAAGTGTCTGCGGACAGCGCTGGCTCCCGGCCTCTAGAGTGAGATGAGCGCACAACCCTAGAGTCTGTCAAGACTGGCCCGTACGGGCAGGGGTACCTTTACCTTTACCTGGATCAAGTCACTCTCCTTCTTTAGGTTCTCAGCATCCTTAATCTAGCTCAAGGTTGTCATCTGAACTAGCCATACGTTTAGCAGTCACAGTCAGTCCATCATTTGAAAAATAAGACTTTAGAGCCATCTTACCCAAAAATGGCAGCTAGACCACGGGTAGGCAAACTAATGCCCGGGGGCCGGATCTGGCCCAATCGCCTTCTAAATCCGGCCCGCGGACGGTCCAGGAATCAGCGTGTTTTTACATGAGTAGAATGTGTCCTTTTACAGTGGTACCTCGGGTTAAGAACTTAATTCGTTCCAGAGGTCCCTTCTTAACCTGAAACTGTTCTTAACCTGAAGCACCACTTTAGCTAATGGGGCCTCCAGCTGCTGTCGGAGCACGATTTCTGTTCTCATCCTGAAGCAAAGTTCTTAACCCGAAGTACTATTTCTGGGTTAGCGGAGTCTGTAACCTGAAGCGTATGTAACCCGAGGTACCACTGTATTTAAAATGCATCTCTGGGTTATTTGTGGGGCATAGGAATTCGTTCTTTTTTTTCTTTTTCTTTTTCAAAATATAGTCCGGCCCCCCACAAGGTCTGAGGGACAGTGGACCGGCCCCCTGCTGGAAAAGTTTGCTAATCCCTGAACTAGACATTTTCGTTTTGGTGACTGTAACCTTGGTTTAAGGAGCCGTTTGAGTATATATATCTGAGTTTCTAACACTGCATTTTGGCCAAGGCTGATTGGGTGGCTCTTTCTGCCTCCTGTTCAGATATTGGTTGGATACGTCCAGGTATGAGTGCACCTGAAAATTCTCTCAAATGTTTCTTTGTCGGCTCCTTCCTTTGCAGGAAGAGACTGTGGCGGAGCTCCGAACTGTGGAGAGTGAAGCAGCTTCATATTTGGACCAGATTTCTAGGTGGGTGCCTTTTCACGGCTTGGTGCAGAGTGCTTTCAAAGGCTGGCTTTTGTTCCAGAAGGGTTTGTCCCTCTCTAGTGTATGCTGTTTGGGCACCCCCTTGCCAACCGTTGAACCAACTCTCTTTCTTCCATTTCAGATACTACATCACACGGGCAAAGCTGGTTTCTAAAATAGCTAAATATCCCCATGTGGTAAGTGCAGGTATTAAGGTGATAGCTGAGTTTCACGTTACAAACTTTTAATAATAGCATTAGAGAGGTGGTTAAAAGGCTTCCTGACCGAACCCTTGGGGAATCTTGTTGTCATGAGGGTCTGCTTCGAATTAAATTCTGGAGCACGCCGGTCTCTGCTTCTGTTTCTGCGGGTTTTGCATAGGCCTGTTGTCTCTTCCGACCAGTTCTTGATTGTCAACATCCTTTTGGGTTGGGGTTGGAGTCTAGGTATACTGATGGTAGTGACTGAGAAGACCCCGAGAAAATGGCAGCTTTGCAGGTGACTCTCGGCTGGGAGATGGAATGAGACAGCAAGTCCACTTAGTGCAAAGCAATTCTGGCTAAATAACTGTCTCTGTAGGAGGATTACCGTCGCACGGTGACTGAGATGGATGAGAAGGAATACATCAGCCTGCGGCTCATCATTTCGGAGCTCAGAAATCAATATGTAAGTCCAGTCTTGAAGACGATTCATAACACCTCCATGTGCCCAAGCCCTATTAAGGTGCTTGAGGGTGGGGGGCAGGGGCCAGTTTTGTAGAGGGCTGGTCTCTCAACCAGTCATTAATTGCTGAGGCCTCTTAGACTAGATGGGACGCAGGTGGCGCTGTGGGTTAAACCACAGAGCCTAGAACTTGCCGATCAGAAGGTTGGCAGTTCAAATCCCCGCGACAGGGTGAGCTCCTGTTGCTCGGTCTCTGCTCCTGCCAACCTGGCAGTTCGAAAGCACATCAAAGTGCAAGTAGATAAATACCGTATTTTTCACTCCATAGGACACTCCTAGTTTTTAGAGGAGGAAAACAAGAAAAAAATATTCTGAATCAAATGTTGTATAAACTACTGTATTTAATAAACAACCGGTATATCAGAATCACTTTACAACCATGTAAAGTGAACAGCAGTCAACATTGGCATTAAGAACCATCATCACTGTCATTAACAAATGAAGAGAGACTTTTAAGATTTGAGTACTCTTCTAGTCTTCTGTGAACCCCAAGAACTCATCACTGCTAGAGTCAGAATTTATGAAGCTCATTTGCTCATAATCACGGACATCACTTTCTTCGCTATCTTCATGTAAAATACCATCTTTGTTTCCATCCAAAGCATTGCTAATGCCACATTTTTTTCCTCTCAGTCCTCTTCCTCCCCTCTCTCAGCGAACAGCCTGCCCGCTGCTCGCAAACATTCCCTTTACTTGAATTACAGTCAAGAAACAGCTGAGCAGAGCCTCTCTATCTTTAAAGAGCTGCGCCAAGCGAGCGTGTCTGTGGTTCTTGCTGGCTTTTCTTGTTTTCCGCCTCTAAAAACTAGGTGCGTCTTATGGTCAGGTGCGTCTTATAGAGCGAACAATACAGTAATTGCCAAGGCCTCTTAGGGTAGATGGACCCCTTCTTCCTGGAGTATGTGGGGTGGCATCCCTTGTCTAGGCAATAGCGAGCTCTGCCCCTTTTTTTGCCTGGGGTGTGTGGGCAAAAAAAATCGTTTGCAAGCCGTATCCTCCCTGAGCCAAGAAGAAACCAACCCCTGTCTCCTCTCCCGCCAGGTGACTCTCCACGACATGATCCTAAAGAACATTGAGAAGATCAAGCGACCCCGGAGCAGCAATGCCGAGACCCTCTACTGAGCTGTCGACAATCTGAACTCATGAACTGTTCAGTAGGCTCAAGGCAGCCCTTTTGCCTCAGTTTATGTGACTATCAAGATGGGGAATCTGGCTGGAAACAGTCCTCACCACACTTTTAGTTAAAAAAAAAAAATCTAAAGAAACTCTCCTAGCTCTTTCTGGTTGGTTTTTATTTGGGTCTCGGGATTTGCCCCCCACCCACCCCCAACTCTTGACACCCAAAAGGTATGGGGCAGAGCTTCTCTTCCTGTGTGGGTGGGAACAGGATAGCGGCCAACCTGCTCCAGGCAACCATCCCTGTGCCAGCAGTCCTGAATGACCCTGTTCTGTAGCAGCCGGGAGGAACTCTTCCCTTCTAGGTAGCATATCTTTGAACTGGTCGAGAGCAGCGTCAAGTTCTGCTGGACCAGTTCAGTTTTCCCATTGAAAAATGCATTTGGGGGAATCGAGTGCCCTTTTCATCTCACATGGCTGTCCATGCCCACTGTCCAATCATGCAGATTCTGATGCCACTGTGTTGAGTTTTTCCTTCCTGCCCCCCTCCCCCCGTTGATTCGTTGTTCTGAATCTACAGTAATCTATTCCAGATTACGTACTGCACTTAAGCAGCTCTCCTCTCGATACAGCACTCCTTTTGCCTGGCAAGTAAACCCAGTGGAACCCTGGAGTTCAGCGAGTATTTTCTGGATTTCGGGCTGGGGAAGCGCTGCATAAACAGTTGGCCCTGCAGAATCGGCTTGCCTAATACTGGCACGGCCGAGCGAGTGCCGAAGGACTGGAGAATTTCCCCGTCTTCGTTCTTCTTCTCTCCCACCCGAATATAACAAGCCTAGCGGTTGTTCCTGGAGGGGCCCTTTCTGACCTTCAAGAAACCCCAGGAAAGTGTGTCTAGGTTTTGGCCCTTTGCTGCGCGAATGAATCCCGCTGGGATTCTTTGGTTTTGCTCTTTTCTAGTCTTCAAGCGAGCAGGTAGGGGGCACCAACTAATAGGAGTGCTTCAGTTTCCCTTGAGATCTACTCTTAGTCTTTATATTCCTCTTGTGCCGTAGTATTGTGAGTGGTGTTAGATATGTTAAAACAGTGGCAGCGTGAATGCCGTTTATCGGCCCCTCTCCCTTCCCTTGGTTGCTGTTTTTATTTTTAAGAAATCTCTGCCAGCCTCCTAAGAGCACAGGAAGCTCACCTTCCCTGTGCCCTTTGCAGATGCCTTTGTTATTGTCATTTGTAGCTGGGCAAACCTTAGTCTTCCCTGGAGGGCAGACTCTTGCGACAGCTGCCGTTGTAGCTGCATCCCGAGAGTAGTCCTCTCCTGCGTTTCTTTGTATCGGCTGCTTTGTTGGATTGTTCATATTTCCTTGCCACATTGAACGTATGTACAACTTTTACTATGTTGACAAATTAAAAGTAATAGGTACTTTGAATTCATCCTCGGCAGTCACCGTGTGTACGAGCAACCGGGGTCTCTGCGTGATGCTCAGTTGGTCTTCTGCCTCATCTGGTCTCCCCCGTTTGGACTTTGTTCGGTAGCAGCAATCTGTTATGATGCTGAGTTGAAATTGAATATTCACTCTCACGTTCTCCTCTAGAAATATGGGATACTGGTGGCCTAAGGAGCCCTAAGGGGCATTGGTTAAGGCCCCAGCTTCTGCTCCTGTCAGTATTAATACTTAGTACTACATCACCAAGTTTATCTTTGCTGCTCCTGGCGCTGAAATCTGCTCATTGTGACGTTCTGCTTAGGGCACCTATTGTAGCATCGACCTGTGGTCCAACTGGCTTCAAGGCTGAACTAACATTAACTAGCTCAAAGTGAGTCGTGGGTTGATCTCTGCTCAGAGCAGCCGCCTGTACTTGACTTTTGCCTAAATGAGCTGAGCAAAGTGACAGATACGCTACGGCTGTTGCAGAGCTGTGCATCTCTGAATTGCCTGTCAGATTCTGTGGAGAGCAGTGTGTCTCCATAATATCAATCCCTTCAGTTGTTGCCCGTTCGCCCAGAGGGTTTGAATCATGCCTTTTTGGGAGCCAGAGTTCTAGGCCATGAATTGCTATATTCACCCCGATGTAATAACACAGCTTCCTACCTCTTAACCTTGTGGGAGAAATCGGGCTGAGTTCTTATTATGAAAGTTTTCCTCTGTGCTGAGAATTCTGCAGTACTTCCTACTGTGTATTAGCCCTCTGCCCAGACAAGCCAGAGAGCTTAGATAGAAGGTGTTTGCGCCTTTTGTGTTTCACGTAGACTGCCCTCGTGGATTCACTATTTTTGTGCAGTGTTGCAAATGTGTGTGCCTCCAAAACCCATTGGAAGCGCACCATTCAGTGTATTTACTGCACTGTGAACTCTGGAGTTTGCATAATTAACTCTCTCTTTTTTAAAAACAAAATCACCACCTTATCTGTGTCCACAGTTAACCATCTTCTTAGACCTCCCTGATCAATAAGAGACCTGGCACAACATGACAAAATGAGTACAACGGCACATATTGCCGTGAGATCCACATTCCATTGTGGCTACCCAAGGTTCCAGCTGGGATGAGGTGGTTTGAGTAAAGGTGAAGGATCGGTCAGGGGACTGTGTCTTTCCGGGGCCTCGGTTGCACAGGAACAATCTCAGTACAGTGGTACCTCGGGTTAAGTACTTAATTCATTCCAGAGCTCCGTTCTTAACCTGAAACTGTTCTTAACCTGAAGCACCACTTTAGCTAATGGGGCCTCCCGCGCCACCGGAGCACGATTTCTGTTCTCATCCTGAAGCAAAATTCTTGCCAAGCAAGCCTTGACCTCAGGTTGACCCCTAACAGGCAGGCTGGAGGTCATGTGGCCGTACCCAATGCTTTTCCAAAGACCATTACATCTGTCATCAATAAAGTTGTGGCCTGATTTGACCCAATTAAAATAAAAATAAAAAATGAAGCAAAGTTCTTAACCCAAGGTACTATTTCTGGGTTAGCGAAGTCTGTAACCTGAAGCGTCTGTAACCTGAAGCGTATGTAACCCGAGGTACCACTGTACCTGTGCTTGAAGCTGCTGTTCTGTAACAGGAGCATAACTTTGTGCTGCCCTGGAAGTGAAGTGAATACCCAACTCACCCCTAGAGCTGCAGGCCTGAGAGTGCCTCCTTCTTGTCAAGGGACCTGCTGATGAAGGTGAAGATCGTTCCACTATATAGGAGAGTGTGAAGTCCAAATATTCCAGATCTATAGATGCTCTGGATGTGGGGGGGGGGGGGGCTCATTAAACAAGTCAATATACTTGAAATAATGCCATATAAAAAAGCAAGCATAGTGGCGTCAGCAGCAATAACAAAATTTGCCTGAATCTCCTGCTGTGTGAAAACCACTCAGTACAAACATGCAACGTTTACATGGCCCTTTTGTCTTGGTCGGCCTCCGTTGCTTTTGAAAGGAGGATTCGCTTCTGATGATGTACCATACTGAAAATGAGAAGCATCATTCCTGTTTTGTTTCTTTGAACGCAATGAAGGGGGAGGGAAATGGCAAATAACAAAGAGGACTGGAGGCTGGGGTCTTGTCATGGAGGTGTGTTTCGTGAATGGCTCTCTCAACCAGGGATGGGAACCTCTGGTCTTCAGATGAGGCTCAGTTCAGATTCCCCTCAGCCCCAGCCAACATCACCAGTGGTCAGAGATGGTGGGATTTGTAGTCCCCAGCAGCATGCAAAAAGTCACACGTTCCTTATCCCTGCTGCAAACCTTTCCTGGACCTAAGGAAGCTGGAGAGCCCCTTAACACTGACCTAGGGTTATCGTTCTAGGTAACTGGACTGATTGCATGTGAGAGCAAAAGCCACTTTGGCTTTACTGATGACACCCAAAGTGATTGTGGCCAGTTTGCAAGCGGAAGAATGGCAGGTCATCAAAGATAACGAGGCCTTGTTCTAGTCCATGGCGGCTTATTCTACAATAGATCTGTTAATCTTCAAGGTGCTGCAAAGTTTTGTTTTGCTGCAAAAGACTTAACATAGCTACAGATATACATGTATGCTCATCCATTATACATCAGCTGCCTTTGGGAAGAAAGTAACTTGCTTTGCTCTGTAAGCAAGTGTAAGGCATGGTTAATGTTTGCACTGATGGTTGCGATGGATGGAAACTCAACAATTTGGATGGCTGCAAAACTACTGAGTGCATAATTCAGATTACCAACCCCCTGTTCCTTCAGATGGTACCCTCAAGTTGCATTTAGTTAACCTGTACAATGGCATTGGTTGTATTCTCCAAATCAGTGTTTTTACATGTGTTGTTGTTGTTTAGTCGTTTAGTCGTGTCCGACTCTTCGTGACCCCCTGGACCAGAGAACGCCAGGCACCTCTGTCCTCCACTGCCTTCCGCAGTTTGGTCAAACTCATGCTGGTAACCTCGAAAACACTGTGAGCCAGGGGCAAATCAAAACGTTCAGGTCTGCTGCGTAGGATCTTTGCTGAAAAACCACAGCATTAAGTCCCTTTGTAACTTTTTTGTTCGAAATTCCTGCCTGCCGTTCTCCTGGAATTCTTAGAACTGTAAAGTTGGTCTTTCAACTTTTTTGCTTTATTGTCAAAGGATCTACCAACAAGCTGCTGGTGAGATTACACATTAACAGGCACACAATGTGGTGACAGGCCTTTTCTCGGTACCGTATCAAAAGGCAGGTTGAATTCCACCCTGGCACTTTTGCAGCAGAAAATAGTGTGTTTTGGCTTGGCTTTTTCAAGTATGCATTTCACAAATAAAGTGTTTTATTTTTAACATGGCCAACATTAAAGTCAGTTTGTTCGATTTAGGATTAACCTAAATTCGCGATCAATGCTCATATAACTTGGGAACTGCTACCGTAGCTTTCCACTAATGTACTAAAAAAAGAATTACGAGTAAGTAAACAATGCAATAGGGACGCGGGTGGCACTGTGGGTTAAACCACAGAGCCTAGGACTTGCCGATCAAAAGGTCGGCGGTTCAAATCCCCGCAACGGGGTGAGCTCCCATCGCTCGGTCCCTGCTCCTGCCAACCTAGCAGTTTGAAAGCACGTCAAAGTGCAAGTCGATAAATAGGTACCACTCCGGCGGAAAGGTAAACAGCGTTTCCGTGCGCTGCTCTGGTTCGCCAGAAGCAGTTTAGTCATGCTGGCCACATGACCCAGAAGCTGTACGCTGGCTGCCTTGGCCAATAAAGTGAGATGAGCGCCGCAACCCCAGAGTCGGCAACGACTAGACCTAATGGTCAGGGGTCCCTTTACCTTTTTAAGTTCGTGATCAATGCTCAAATAACGTGGGTACTACTACCATAGCTTCCCACTAAAGTCCCGAAAAAAGAATTACGAGCAAGTAAACAACGCAATAATAAATCTTAGCCATTCTTGCTTGCTACTCCTTATTCCTCACCTAGTCTTCACTTCCTGAGAGCTCCTTTTCCTTAACACGCCAGGCTCTTCCTAAAGCTCTTCTCTGCCTAGGTTACTATTTGCTCCCTCTCTAACAAATTCATATTCTGCATAGCAGAAACTCAGAATTTATACAGTTGTCCTGTTTCACATTAACTTGGCACACAACAGTGCTTCCAGTACTTTGATGGCATTCCTCCCTGGTAGGATATTGTATTCTGTTTTGTTTTGTTTTGGCTTCCCTGCCCATCTTCTCTGTTATATAGTAATCTTCATCCTCCTTACCAAGAAGTTCCTTCATGACCTTTTTGATACCAGGATTTGTATTTAAAAGAGTATAGACAACTTCCCTTCCACGTGTTCACCAAGAGTAGGTCTATTGGCTCACCATAAACACTTTGGCATTGTTTTCTATCTGCCTGTAGTATGGTGTTTTTAACTTCATCTTGTCATCCATTTCCTTGAAGTCTGGTAACCCGGTGCGAATGTTTTTGTTGCTGTTGAAGGCATGACCAGTTGGTAGCGTATGATGTGGCTCCATAACTGGAAAAATCCTTGTACTTTTCTGTTTCTTTTTCACTGTGGAGGCACATAGAGATGCTTTAAGTGCACTGTGTACTTTTTCACACAGGAGAATTTGACCTAAAAGTTTGAAATCGATAGTCTTACCTGAATTCTTTTATTGAAGCACATTTGCATGCATTTGCAAGTTTGGCCTAAATTCTGCATCTTCAGAGAAAGCTCTGAAGGAGGGCTCATTCTTGTCTCTTTTCTCCCCTTTGTCTACCAAGATGTTCCTGTACAGTTTCAAGCCTATTTTTGGCCTATTTAAGCAAGGAGCAGTTGAAAGAATGAAAGAAAGTGTCTGCTGATTGTTCAGGGTTTTTAAAACGAAAATGGATTGTGAAGAGCTCTCAAAGGACCTCTCCAAACAGTATGGATGGGCAGCAAAATGGCAAATGCAATTCAGTGTAAACAAGTGCAGAGCGATGCGTGTCAGGGCAAAAAAGATTCTTAATTTCACATAGACACTCGTGGCAGTGACTGACCAGGAGCGAAACTTTGGCGGCTAGTGTGTGACAGCTATTGGAAAAGGGGAATCCCGTTCTAGGGATCATTAGAAGGGGGAATGAAAACAGAACTGCTGTTACAACACAAATCTCTGGTGGGCTGTATTTGGAATACAAGCTGGGAAAGGTTCAGAAAAGTGTACCCAGAATTATCAAGGCAACAGAGAACTTCCCCTATGACGGAAGACTGCAGTGTTTGGGGCTTTTTAGTTCAGAGGAAGGCGAGGAAGAGGCGACATGATAGAGGTGTATAAAATTGTCCATAGCCAGAAGAAAATGAGCAGAGAGGTTCTCCCCACCCCCTTTCTCATAATGCTAGAATTGAAGCTGAATGTTGGAAGAATCACTGTGCTTTGCACAGTGCAGTGGTAAACAATGGAATTTGATCCCACAGCTGTCTTTAAAACAGGATTAGGCAAATGCATGGGGGCGACAGCTATCAATGGCTACTAACCATGATGACTATGTTCTTCCACTTTCTGGGGCCGGGTGGCGCTGTGGGTTAAACGTCAGAGCCTAGGACTTGCCGATCAGAAGGTCAGCAGTTCGAATCCCCACGACGGGGTGAGCTCCCGTTGCTCGGTCCCTGCTCCTAGCAGTTGGAAAGCATGTCAACATGCAAGTAGATAAATAGGTACTGCTCCGGCAGGAAGGTAAACGACGTTTCTGTGCGCTGCTCTGGTTCGCCAGAAGCGGCTTAGTCATGCTGGCCACATGACCCGGAAGCTGTACACCAGCTCCCTCGGCCAATAATGCGAGATGAGCGCCGCAACCCCAGAGTCGGTCACGACTGGACCTAATGGCCGGGCTCCCTTTACCTTTACGCTTCTGAAAACCAGTTGCTTTAAACTGCAAAGAGTATTTCTGTGCCCTGGTCCTGTTTGCAGGAGAACAAGATGCCCGATCCAACAGGTCATTATTATTATTATTATTAGCATTTGTTCTTTTGTTAGTTGTATTACGCACCCTTCGCCAGCAGGTCCCAGGGTCGGTTGCAACAATTACATTCAGAGCGTCCAGTAGCAGGGCTGGGCGATACCTGTTTTTCAACATCGTGATATATTGCCAGCTAAACATTGTGATATGACAATATACCACAACGTCAGAAACAAGGATGCAGCTATGTAGAGACGTTGGCTGGCTTAACGGCTTTTCCAGCATCGTGATTTTTGTGTAGCACAAATATACACGCAAATCACGATTCACAGTACAGTGGTACCTCGGCTTAAGAACTTAATTCGTTCTGGAGGTCCGTTCTTAACCTGAAACTGTTCTTAACCTGAGGTACCACTTTAGCTAATGGGGCCTCCTGCTGCCGCTGCACCGCCAGAGCACAATTTCTGTTCTCATTCTGAAGCAAAGCTCTTAACCCGAGGTACTATTTCTGGGTTAGCGGAGTCTGTAACCTGAAGCGTCTGTAACCCAAGGTACCACTGTATATTGCCAGGTCAACAGTTATGAAACTGATATCGCAATACAGACTTCAAACTGGTTTATAATTTATTATTTATACCCCGCCCATCTGGTGGGGTTTCCCCAGTCACTCTGGGCGGCTTCCAACAGAACACTAAAATACAATAACCTATTAAACATTAAAAGCTTCCCTAAACAGGGCTGCCTTCAGATGTCTTCTAAAAGTTTGGTAGTTGTTTTTCTCTTTGACATCTGGTGGGAGGGCGTTCCACAGGGCGGGTGCCACTACCGAGAAGGCCCTTTGTCTGGTTCCCTGTAACTTGGCTTCTCGTATCGAGGGAACCACTAGAAGGCCCTCGGCACTGGACCTTAGGTTTGGGACAATATATCGCCCAGCTCTAGTGGTCAGGCTATGGCATCCTAAGAAAGGGACAAGAAAGCTGCGTAGGATGCCACCCTAACCAATCTACAGCCTCTTCCCACTTTGCTTTCTTTATTTAGGTTTTAGTTTTTTCCCTGCAGCCACAGATAATAGAAAGTTGTTCTTCTGCGTGAGTCTGCAGAACCTCAGTATGCTAGGATGCTGAATTCCGCATTGACAAAATGACGCTGCGCAGTTGAAAGCTCGGTAGGTGCTGGAAGGAATGACTTCAGGTCATGCAACGCAAGGTCTGCCCTCTTCAAAGTCTGCTAAGTTCTCATGCTGCTGACCAGAAAGCTGAGCAAACGGAGCTTGCTTCGTGCAAGCCGTGTTCGGTCAGTAATCTGGCACAGCGCAAGAGGCTGCCTTCATCTTTTCAACTGATGTAGAATGAAGCTTTCTGTTTACTGATGGGTACGCCGAGAGCATGAAACACTGTCAGTTTGGGTCTCGATACAGGGCTGCCTCTAGCATTCTAGGTGCTGGTTTCAGTTTACGCTCTGCATCCCGTACAGACCAGGCGACTGATACCTTCTCAATATGTGCCCCATCACAATCTGTCAGTGGAGGGCAAGCAGTCTCTCAGGGAGTCCTCTGTACAGCTTGTCGACACGGGTGGCGCAGTGGTCTAAACCACAGAGCCTAGGACTTGCCAATCAGAAGGTCGGTGGTTTGAATCCCCACGACAAGGTGAGCTCCCATTGCTCTGTCCCAGCTCCTGCCAACCTAGTAGTTCGAAAGCACGCCAGTACAAGTAGATAAATAGGTACCGCTGCGGCGGGAAGGTAAATGGTGTTTCCATGTGCTCTGGCTTCCGTCATGGTGTTCCATTGCACCAGAAGCGGTTTAGTCATGCTGGCCACATGACCCGCAAACCTGTCTGTGGACAAACGCCGGCTCCCTTGGCCTGAAAGAGAGATGAGCGCCACAACCCTGCCTTTAACTGGACTTCGAATCCACACGATGGTGTGAGCTCCCATTGCTCTGTCCCAGCTTCTGCCAACCTAGCAGTCTGAAAGCACACCGGTGCAAGTAGATAAATAGGTACCGCTGTGGCGGGAAGGTAAACGGCGTTTCCATGCACCCTGGTTTCTGTCATGGTGTCCCATTGCACTAGAAGCGGTTTAGTCATGCTAGCCGCATGACCTGGAAAGCTGTCTGTGGACAAACACCTGTTCCCTTGGCCTGAAAGCGAGATGAGCACCACAACCCCACCTTTGACTGGACTTAACCGTCCAGAGGTCCTTTTTACAGCTTGGGGACAAGAGCTACACATGGTAGCAGCTCTTTAGCTGCGGCTGTAAGACAAGGAAGGGGAAACTCCAGACCTCTGCATCTTGGCCTCAGGCCTGTTCCCTCCCCAACCCTGGCTATATTCCCCACCAGCCCTGCTTCACCGTTTCCTTGAAGGGGCTTTTGGTCTTACTGGAACACATCCTTGAACTCTTAATACTTGTTTGCCTCTCTTGAGGATAGAGAGGGCTTTGTGGTTACGTGTAGAAAGTAGCTAGCTGTACAATTGCAAAATTTTAATTAGTTACTCTGCCCGCTTTTGCCCGTTGCTGGCATGTGGCCCTGGGAAGGTTGCACAGAAAGGATTATGGCCCTCAGGGTGAAAAAGGCACACCTCCCCCGGTGCTCTTAAGTGACCTAGTAAAGCCTCCGCCAAAATTACCTTGCGTAGCTCTCTGTTTGGGAGGGGAAAGTGTTGTAACTTTCTAGCGTCTTGTTATTGAAACAAGTACTGTGGTACCTCAGGTTAAGTACTTAATTCGTTCCGGAGGTCTGTTCTTAACCTGAAACTGTTCTTAACCTGAGGTACCACGTTAGCTAATGGGGCCTCCTGCTGCCACTGCGCAATTTCTGTTCTCATCCTGAAGCAAAGTTCTTAACCTGAGGTAATATTTCTGGATTAGTGGAGTCTGTAACCTGAAGCGTCTGTAAACTGAAGCGTATGTAACCCGAAGTACCACTGTATATGTAAGCGCGTCTGTTAATTATTAAACGTTACCTCCCTCAAGACTTTAGGGCAGAGGGTTTCCCAAACTTGGGTCTCCGGCTGTTTTTGGACTACAATTCCCATCATCCCTGACCACTGGTCCTACTAGCTAGGGGTGATGGCACTTGTAGTCCAAAAACAGCCGGAGACCCAAATTTGGGAAGCCCTGCTTTAGGGATCAGGGTGGTTCGAATCTGCTAGTAATGAACAGACCCGATGATGCCTTTTTCCAGTATTATTGCTGCTGCTGTTAATACATTGCACCTGTATCCCTCCTAAATGGTTTTCCTTCCCGCCAACCCTGTGAGGTTGTTTCGGCTAAGAGGCCGTAGACGGGGCTCCGATGCAGGTACATTCCAGAGAAAAATAAATTTTATGTTTCCAGCTTTGATGATATTATTATTATTATTATTATTATTATTATTATTATTATTATTAACAACAACAACAAAATAAAATATAATAATATTAGTAATAATTTATTATTTATTCCCTACCCATCTAGCTGGCTTTCCCCAGCCACTCTGGGCAGCTCCCAACAGAATATTAAAAATACGATAAAACATCAAACATTAAAAACTTCCCTATACAGGGCTGCCTTCAGATGTCTTCTAAAAGTCAGATCGTTGTTTATTTCCTTGACATCTGATGGGTGGGCGTTCCACAGGGTGGGCGCCACCACCGAGAAGGTCCTCTTCCTGGTTCCCTGTAACCTCACTTCTCGCAGGGAGGGAACCACCAGAAGACCCTTGGAGCTGGACCTCAGTATCCAGGCTGAACAATGGAGGTGGAGACGCTCCTTCAGGTACACTGGGCTGAGGCCATTTAGGGCTTTAAAGGTCAGCACCAAAACTTTGAACTGTGCTCAGAAACGTACTGGGAGCCAATGTAGGTCTTTCAAGACCGATGTTATATGGTCTCGGTGGCCGCTCCCAGTCACCAGACTAGCTGCTGCATTCTGCATTACTTGTAGTTTCCGGGTCACCTTCAAAGGTAGCACCACGTAGAGCGCATTGCAGTTGTCCAAGCGAGAGATAACCAAAGCATGCACCACTCTGGCCAGAGAGTCCGCGAGCAGGTAGGGTCTCAGCCTGCGTACCAGATGGAGCTGGTAGACAGCCGCCCTGGACACAGAATTGATTGTTGACTGCTTGGGATCGGAGGACTTTGATCTGTAGGATTTAAATTACGTTGCCCTTTTGACAGACCTTTGTTGGCTTTGGAAAGAAGATTAGATGAGTTTGTGGAAGATCAGGCTATCAGTGACTTGGAGACACAATGGCTGTGTTCTGCCTTCACTACTGGAGGCAAGGCTGCCTTGGGGTAGTGGTTGCAGGGGAGCTTGAGTGCACTTGGGTTCTACTTGGAGGCATCTGGCTGGCTTCTGGGAGAACTGGACCAGTTGGGCCCTTTGGTCTGATCCATCGGGAAAAGCAGTAGGCTGATGCCATGGTGGAGCTGAGCCGCCTTCAGCTGAGCCACTGCTGCACATGGCAACAGGAGAAGGGATGGAGGCAAGGTAGGAGGGTTTTTGTTGTAAACAAAAATTGCCCTTTCACCTTATGGGGTATCCAAGAGCCCATATAGAGTCCTTACATAGGTTCCCTATTGGTAGGAGAGAATAACAGAGGCCAACCAGAGAATATTGAGAAGCAAAGCAGCTAGTAAGCTTGATCTTTATTGATCTGTTGCAACAGGGTGCTCCCCTCACACACAGGAGAGGAGGAGGAACCCAGAACAATGGCGCGCAAGGCCTTATAAAGACTTTTGAAATTCCCACCCTGTAGATCAAGACCACCCCCAGAAACATCATACATATATCACAGAAGCGGTGCAACCTAAGACCACCCCCGATATACATCATACCTACATCACAAAAAAGGCACAAAACCAGAAATTTTAATGTTGTTTTTCTTCTGTCGTTGTTTTTCTCCTGTCTGGCAGGTTACTTGATTGGATTGCCTGGGTAGCCTGGCCAGTCTTTTGTAATGATAAATACTTAGTTCCTGGGCCATGTCACAGGCTCACACCCTATTCATATCTTAAATGTGCCCTTAAGACAGGATTTGTGAGGAAAGAGACAATGGGGAGGTTTCCCACTTTGACCTTGCAGAGAAATCATTTGCTCAGTTTGGGAATCAAAATGGTTCCAAGGTCGGTCTTCCTGTGCTGATCTATATATGTGCTTGGTTGGTACACTTATGAACATTACCATATACCTAAGACCATAAAATTCCTATCACAATATCGAACCTGTTCCCCATGTCCCGCAATGCAGCAATGCAGGTGAGTGGCACAACCTCAATGCACCATCTGCTGCTGCGGAAAAGAAACCCCTGCAAACTGTTCCATAGTATCTGAACCAAGAACCACGAAAGAAAAGGCAGGTGCATATTACAGGTGTACAAGAAAATGATGTACAAGGAGAGAGAAAGAGAGAGAGGCTTAATTGTACTAGCTAAAGGCCATGACCAAACCATACAGACACTATCAAAGGAATATATATATAATATATATATTATTTGGCAGGGGAAATGGTGCTTCAGAAGGAAATCTGTAAACTCCAACATTTTAGCTATTTCTTTTTCTTTTTTTCTTCAATTTTTTTTATTAATTTTCACAAAATTATAAACAAACAAAACACACAATCAAACAAACATAAATCATAACCTTATTAAAATTACACTTATTAACATTGTTAAGTGACTTCCTCGCTTCCCCTTGGTTGAATTTCCATGCACATCCTTATAACGGCTTTCCAAATCCTAATTCTTATATACTTACCTTAGTCCATTAACATCCTTATATCTTTTCAATTCAAAATTGTACATGTTAAACATCACTTAACTTACATAAATTCCTAAGCCCATCTGTTACCTGCAAGCTGTTTCCAATTAGTTTAACTTAACAAATTTAGCTAAATAATTATTGAATTTTGTCCATGCTTCCTGATACTCCTCCTCCTTCTGGTCGTGGACTCTTCCAGTTAGATCGGCCAACTCCAAAAAATCCATCATCTTCATCTGCCATTCTTTCACCGTTGGTAATTTTTGGGTTTTCCACTTTTTAGCTAATAAAATTTGAGCAGCAGTTGTGGCATACAAAAATAATTTAACATCTTTCTTGGGCAATTCCAAACCTGTTATTCCAAGAAGAAAGGCCTCTGGTTTCTTTATAAATGTATATTTCAACATTTTTTTCAGTTCATTATAAATCTTTTCCCAGAAGTCTTTCACCTTGGGGCAGGTCCACCACATGTGAAAAAAAGTTCCTTCCTTTTCTTTACATCATTTTAGCTATTTCTTAACCAATTTTCCCGGCATATCTGAGCCAGGGAATAAAGCTCACCAGAGACATTCCATGTGCCAGATTTCGGACAGTTGGGACGAATCATTTCTGATTTTCAAAAGAACATAATGTTCAAGATTTATAATAGGGCTTTTTTTACATACTCCATCTTAACTATAGAGGCGTTCCCGTGCCTGTATAATTTTAATTTGAAGAACCTAAGCCCTTAAGGCACTTACACTTTAAAGAAATTCAATCCATGGAAATACATGCAAAACTTTGACATTTTTGCGCCTTATTTCTGATGTATAGGGCTTAGCACAGCTCGGTGCTTTTTGTGGTAACTATGGGAGAACGTCAACACTCAGCTACCTTTGCTCAAAACCAAATGCCTCAAAACCAAAAACGCTAGGTGAGGGGAAGAGATTATGAGTGTGGATAAATGCGATAAGCCATATGAACACCCCAAGCATAAAAGATTGAGCCTTTCATGAATTACGTGAAGAACTGGCTAACAAAGTCAAAGACTTTTCTGGAGCCAGCACCCTAAGAGGCGGAACAGACGTGCGCTCATTTTTGCATTATACTATTAACGAAAAAACAGCATCCTACAGTAAATGTTAAGTTCCTTTATATATGTTTTATAACCTTTTGCCCTAGTAGGTCACATTTTCTGTGTGTGAAAGAAGTCAGAAGAAGCTCATTTCTGAGCATAATTCAAAGTGTTGGTGCTGACCTTTGAAGCCCTAATCGGCCTTGGCCCAGTATATCTGAAGAAGTGTCTCCACCCCCATCGTTCAGCCTGGACACGGAGGTCCAGTTCCGAGGGCCTTCTGGCAGTTCCTTCACTGCGAGAAGTGAGGTTACAGGGAACCTGGCAGAGGGCCTTCTCGGTGGTGGCACCTGCCCTGTGGAATGCCCTCCCACCAGATGTCAAGGAAATAAACAACTCTCTGACTTTTAGAAGACATCTGAAGGCAGCCCTGTTTAGGGAAGTTTTTAATGTTTGATGTTTTATCTTGTTTTTATATTCTTTTGGGAGCTGCCCAGAGTGGCTGGGGAAACCTAGCCAGGTGGGCAGGGTATAAATAAATTATTATTATTATTATTATTATTATTATTATTATTATTATTATTAAAATAAATAATTTAGCATGTTGTAGTGGAGGGAGCAGTGACGGCCCTCCATCAGGCGACAGATGCCAAAGCAGGCTAGGGAGCGTTCACACAAAGCTCTCCTGGTTCCAAGTACTCATGTTCAGCGGTGCTATTGGAACAGGACTTCTGGGGCAGAAATCCAGGGTTCCCAAAGGACCATCTAAAGAGCACCTCCACTGCAGTAATGTAAATTCTTAAGTCATGAGTCTGCCAGATGAGTCTGAACAGATGTGATAATATCGTAGGATTTGGCTGCAGAGAACGAATGTTCACGGTGTGTTCTGAGTAGAGGCTGGAAGCGTGTAAAATCTGTGTAACAGCTGGTTTTCTGTATAAGGTGGTGCTTATATGACCATTATGGAGTTGCACAGCAGTTTCCAGGAAGTCTTTAAACTGTAATACCCACCCAGTGATGTGGGCAGAGAATATTGGTGGTATTGAGGTCTAAGCCAGAAGACACAAAGATATGAAAGAACCTATTATTGCTTACTGTTCCTAGGAGAAACAGGGACGCGAATGGCACTGTGGTCTAAACCACTAAGCCTCTTGGGCTTGTCAATTGGAAGTTCGGCGGTTCCAATCCACACAATGGTGTGAGCTCCCATTACCCTGTCCCAGCTCCTGCCAACCTAGCAGTTTGAAAGCACACCAGTGCAAGTAGATAAATAGGTACTGCTGCGGCGGGAAGATAAACGGCGTTTCTGTGCGCTCTGGTTTCTGTCATGGTGTCCCATTGCACTAGAAGTGGTTTAGTCCTGCTGGCCACATGACCTGGAAACCTATCTGTGAACAAACGCCAGCTCCCTCGGCCTGAAAGCGAGATGAGCTCCGCAACCCCACAGTTGCCTTTGACTGGACCTAACCATCCAGGGGTCCTTTACCTTTACCCTAGAGGAAACAGTTCAGATGTTTCATAAATGGATTTTACAATCCCTCTTAGACAATGGCACTTCTCTCTCAGAGATCTTAGGTAGTAGGCCTGTATTTGAATGCAAACAGTCCCCCAACTAAAATAAGTTACTCACCAGCATCAACAGGCTACATAACCAGAGGTAATGGGCACTGGGACTGGGCCTTGGAGACCCAGGTGCCAACTCTGTCCTCATGCCTACCCTAGCAGCACTATTAAAAGCCCTAATACGATCCACAGCATCAGCGGTTTATTCAGCTGCTCACAACTTCCAACATGATCAATGCCTTCTGCCAGCAGTGCCCTCTCCTGCAGTCTACGTAAGGTAAACAGGCCAGTCTCTTTACAAGAGAGTAAGTAAAGGTAAAGGGACCCCTGACCATTAGGTCCAGTTGTGACCAACTCTGGAGTTGCGCCGCTCATCTCGCTTTATTGGCTGAGGGAGCCGGCGTACAGCTTCCATGTCATGTGGCCAGCATGACTAAGCCGCTTCTGGTGAACCAGAGCAGCACACAGAAACGCCGTTTACCTTCCCACCGGAGCGGTACCTATTTATCTTCTTGCACTTTGAGGTGCTTTCGAACTGCTAGGTTGGCAGGAGCTGGGACCGAGCAACGGGAGCTCACCCCATTGTGGGGATTCGAACCGCCAACCTTCTGATCGGCAAGTCCTAGGCTCTGTGGTTTAATCCACAGTGCCACCCATGTCCCTTTACAAGAGAGTAAATTGGCACAAATTGGACAGAAATTGTAATACAGTTATACCTTGGGTTAGACGCTTCAGGTTGCTTTTTTTCGGGTTGCGGACCGCTGAAACCCGGAAGTACTGGAACGGGTTACTTCTGGGTTTCGGCAGTTGCACATGCACTAAATCGTTCTTTTCACATGCGCAGACGCACCAAATTGCAATCCGCGCATACGCAGATTCGCTGCTGCAGGTTATGGACACTGTGGGTTGCGAATGTGCATCCCGCATGGATCACATTCACAACCCGAGCAGCCACTGTATTGGGCAGGCAGTGGGCGAACATTTAAACTTTCAAGGACACTTTGTAAGTGCATAGGGAGAGTGAAATACGAAACTGGTGAATGAACAATGCATCAAAAGGTTCAATGTTAGCACCTTTGGATTGAATTAAGACGAGGATCCTGGCCAGGATACCAGGATCCGAACTTAAAAATGGAAAGTGTAATGCCGGTGGTCAACAAAAGAGGTTTAAAGACTCTCTGAAGGCAAATCTAAAAAAATGTAGTATAAACACCAACAACTGGGAAACACTGGCCTGCAAGTGCCCCAATTGGAGAACAGCCTTTGCCAAAGATGTCATGGGCTTTGAAGACGCTCGAACTCAGGATGAAAGGGAGAAATGTGCTAAGAGGAAGGCACACTTGGCAAACCCTCACCATGATCAACCCATCCAGAGATCTATGTCCCCACTGTGGAAGGACATGTGGATACAGAACTGGCCTCCACAGTCACTTATGGGCTCACTGTTAAGACAGTGTTCATGGAAGACAATCTTACTCGGCTACGAGTGATCGCCAAAGGAGTTAATCCAAAACTGTTTTATGATCCGCCACTGTTAATTATGTAATTATCACAGTCTCCTTTCTGACCTCACTGTTTACAGCCACCGCCATGCGTCACTCAGAATAACGCTTCATGCCTCTGTGATGAAGTGGGCAGTGGTCCACAAACTCTTACGCCATCCTAAATGGGCTAGTCTTTCAGGTGCCACGCGACTCCTGGTTGTTACAATTGCCTGACTGCACCGCTTAACACAATTTACTGGGAAGAGGAGTGGCAGTGGTCAAGGATGGAACAGGGGCACCTGGGGCCATCTGGTGCGGATGACGGCCGGCCTCTGGAAGGAGACAGAAAGGGCACATTCACGGCAGGAGCAAGGCTTCAGGAAACCAACATTGGGAACAGGCTGGAAGCGGGCATGGAAATTCCCACACAGAGCTTCTCCTGGCTGGGTGTGTTTATGTTTTTCTTTCCTCAGCCAGGCCAGGCACAGAGAGAGGCGCAAACTGTTTGAAGCCTCTTCGCTGTTGCAGCTTCAAATTCCAGTTTAGGGGCACTTAGGGTTCCCTCTTTTTTTCCCAGAAATGCCGGTAAAAGAAGTGGGATGCTCCACACATGGGGGAAATTCTATCAAACAAAAGCCACTCCGATTCCTGTGGCTTTCAACCTGAGGAAAAGGATGAAGCCTTGTGAAATATACACAGTCAAGAGTGGATTTCATGCTCTTTATTCAGCTCCTAGTGGTGAGGAGGAATGGAAGTTCCCCCAGAATGTCTGCTTTATATACATTATTTACACAATGGGCCCCACGTGATTGGCTAATTCCGGGATTCACCTGTAGGCCAATCAGGTTGCGGATTCACTTCCACCTGGAGCTGGATTGGGTGGCTCCTGTGGACCAATCAGACTGCTTCATTATGGACCCTATTGTTCTAGGACCAATCAGACTGCTGCCTTTTGGATCCTATTCAACTCAGTACATAACACTATGGGAATGCAGGTGTGTGGCTATGTGTGCACACTTAGGCCTCAAGAAGGTTGAGAGAGGTCCCTCGCCATGGTGATGCTTGCTTCTCACTCCTTTTCTCCTTTTGTAAAGCAGGACATCCTTTCTCCTCATGATCTGATATTCCTTGTGGAATGCAGAGAGGGAGAGGGACCTTGCATTCCTCGCATGCGTGTTTGCTTGGCAGAAATATACCCTTTTTCTTTAATGGCTCAAGATGCATCGGGTTTTTTATTCAAGCCTGGTGCATATTATAGCATCTTGCAAGGAAAGGCCCGATCAAGGGCATGCTTTATTATTGTGTTAGTGTTTGTGACGGTGTTTCTTTTTTTAAAACCTCAGTTTTATATTTGCATTGGCGGGGTTTTTAGGCTGCTGTCCTAAACCCACTCCCTTGGGGGAATAAGGCCTATTAAACGTTCTGGGACTCTTTCGTAAGCTTGCGCTTGGGTCATGCCATTACCTGCCTTGGATCTCGTAAATAAGTGAGAAGCAGGGTATCAGGGTTTTGATGAGCAAACACACTTGCACTCTGAGCATTAAGAGGCTACACTGGGGAGGAAGAGGGGGGCAGCTGCTTAGTGTACAAAACATGGCGAACCTGCCAGACCTGCAAGTATCTGATGACCCTGGCTTTGCAGACTTCCCAGGAAGCTGGCTGGACTCGACGAGCAGCCAGGAGTGAGTGGCGTGCGATTTGTCTAGTGAGTCACCGTCTGCTGTAAATCCCTGGGATACCTCTGCCTCTGGATGAACATCTCTGCAAGACAAGTTGAAACCCGGGGCCATCTGCCTCTTGCTGACCCTCTGCAAGCCCCTCCCTCTGTCTCTGCCTCACCTCTGTCTCCACGCTCTGTTAATCCAGCTGGTCAGAGTTCAAAGGAGCTGCTTGGAGCTGCGACCACCACTGCCGGGCTCCATCAATGCTTTGCAGCTTCCACGGTTGCTGCAGAGATGAACGGCAAAGCTCTTCTCTTCATGCTCCTCCTGGCCTTGGTTGTGATTTTTGCCTTGGTTTGCGTCTTGTTGACCAGAGGCGAAAATGCCACCTGGTGCAGTTACCAGTCGCGGAGCTTCCCGGAGCATCTTCACAGCGACTGCAGCCAGGTGTTTGCAGATCTGTCGCAGGAGGAAATGGCCCGTGTGGCGCTGTACCTGAAGTCCAACCTTGGGGCGAGCTTGGAAGATGCTTCGCAGGCAAGACCCTCTGACAACTGCATTTATTCCATTGACTTGCAGTTGCCAGCCAAAGCCGAGTCCCTCGCGTTCCTGGATCACGGAGGAATCCGCCCTCCTAGACAGGCGCTGGCTGTGGTGTATTTTGGAAACCAACCTGCTCCAAACATTACCGAGTATGTGGTGGGACCTCTCCCAGAGCCGACCTATCACCGGGATGTGACGGTGCAGAAATATGGAGGGCCGCTGCCTTATTATCGCAGGCCCCCGCTGGATGCCGAATACAAGCAGATGGCCCACTTTCTGCATGGGGTGGCGTTCCCCACAGCTCCGAGTTTCATGCAGCAGGTCTTGGACTACGACGGGACCAACCTCGCCGCCATGACCACCTCTCCGCGGGGACTGAAGTCCGGAGATCGCTCAACTTGGCTCGTCCTGTTTCAGAACGTCACCGGCTACTTCCTACACCCAGTTGGGCTGGAGGTGCTTCTGGATCACAGCAGCCTGGACCTCTCCCTCTGGGCCGTGAAGAAAGTGTTTTATGGCGGCCGCTATTTCCGGGACTTGGCAGAGCTGGAGAGAGAATTTGCCGAAGGACGTCTGCAAGTGGAGAAGGTGCAGAAGGTCCCGGCTGAAGGAGGTTTTGCTTCATTGAAGCCTAAGGTTTCCCCCGCCGGGCCGGGCCCTGTGAATTACGAGCCTCAGGGGCCACGTTACAGCGTGAAGGGCCACCAAGTCCTTTCCTCCTTCTGGAGTTTCGCCTTCAGGATGGATGTGAGCAGGGGACCACGTCTCTTTGACATCCGGTTCAAAGGTCAAAGGGTCGCCTACGAGCTCAGTGTGCAGGACACCATGTCGGTCTACGGGTCCAACAGCCCTGGGGGGATGTCTATCCGCTACATGGACGGAAGCTTTGGCATTGGGAGGCTCACCTTCCCCTTGGTTCGAGGTGTCGACTGTCCTTATTCCGCGACCTACCTTGACGTCCGCTCCCTAGCTCAAGCGGAAAGGCCCCTGGTCACCCGCGACGCCCTGTGTGTGTTTGAGCAGGACCTGGGCGCTCCGCTCCGGCGCCATTACTCCCACCTCCGTTCCATCTTCTATGGGGGGCTACCTGCCACCGCACTGGTCTTCCGCTCGGTTTCGAGCATAGGAAACTACGACTACATCTGGGATTTCGTCTTCCACACCAACGGGGCCATTGAAAGCAAAGTACGAGCCTCCGGTTATATCAGTTCATCTTTCCTCTACGGCGATGGGTTAGATTACGGGAACCGGGTTGGGGACCACACTCTGGGGAACATCCACACCCACTTCGTCGGCTACAAGGTGGACCTGGACGTTGGTGGTAAGTGTGTGCATTTTTTCACCTTCACACTCCTGGAGCAGTCTCTGTGTCTTGCTGCAATGTCCCGTTCTTGCTGTGGGATAGTTCTTGGTCTATGATGGAGGCTCGAATGGATCACCCTGGGATAGCTCAGCCGGTAGAGCATCAGACTCTTAATCTCAGAGTCGTGGGTTCAAAGCCCACATTGGGCAAAAGATCCCTGCATTGAGGGGGTTGGACTAGATGTCCCTTGGGGTCCCTTCCAACTCCTACTGCCGTTTGCACCTAGTAGGAGAAGACCAAGACTGCTACTCAAAAGGAGAGCACGGACCAAGCAATTCAGCCTCCCTTTCTTAATTTTAGTCTTAATACAGTGGTACCTCGGGTTACATACACTTCAGGTAACATACGCTTCAGGTTACAGACTCCGCTAACCTAGAAATAGTACCTCGGGTTAAAAACTTTGCTTCAGGATGAGAACAGAAATCGTGCTCCGGCGGCACGGCAGCAGCAGGAGGCCCCATTAGCTAAAGTGGTGCTTCAGGTAAAGAACAGTTTCAGGTTAAGAACGGACCTCTGGAACGAATTAAGTACATAACCAGAGGTACCACTGTATTAGTTTTCCTTGTGCTTGCCTGTCAGCGGACTCTCTGTCCTTTCTGACAAATGCATCAGTGGGTCCTCTGAACCATGGAGAACTCAATAATGTCTCTGTGCCTTGCAGTGAATCTGCCAGGAGTGGGGATGCAGGGCGGAGGGGAGAGTCATTCGTATATTTTCCTGTTCTGCCAAGATACTGGCTTGTGGATATACTAGAAAGATTTCCAAAGTCCTCGCCCAGTGGCATAGCGTGGGTTGTCAGCACCCGGGGCAAGGCAAGTAATTTGCACCCCCTAACCCGTGGATTTGCGCCCCCTAACCCCCAGATGTTGCGCCCAGTGCGGCCGCCCCCCCTGCACCCCCCACACTACGCCACTGTCCTCGCCCCACCCCAACTCTCAACTTCCAGAGGTGGCCTCTTGGTGTTTATTTTGCGAGGCTAAGATAATAGACCCGGTGGCCTGTGCTATTGAACTATCAGCTGTGCTGCAGATCAGTTGCCCAGGGGCACAGCCCTCCCATCTTCTGAAGCAGGTTTCCTTATCATCTCTCCCTTATGGATGAAGGACGGGAACACTGCAGCTTTTGTTGCTTTGTAGGCAGTGCCACCTAGTGGCTAGTGCAAGGCTTCCTGTTGCAGATTTACAAATGAATGGATTCCTTTTGAGGCAGGAGATACACTTCCGAGTGGCCTTGATGACTTGCTTCGGCCTCCTCAGAAGTAAGCCCTAGTGAGCGCAAAGGGATTGGGTCCCATACAAATGTGCTCCTCACCTGCCTGTGCCCCTTGCTCACGTCCACTTGCCCCGAGGCCTGGCCCATGCCTGGGGAGAGTAAGTGCTTAGAAATCCCTGGTAGGGATGGGGCAGGGAAAGGCCTCAGCTGAAAGCCAGAAGGCAGGAATAGGGTGGCAGTGGTGTTCTTCCTGGGTGGCCACTTGCTGCTGCCTGGAGCGCCCTCTTTTCAGCTGCCCAGTTCCTTGCCCTGCTGGGCCACTGTCCTCAGCACCTCTGGGAATGAAGAGCACTGGGCTCTTCATTGAGCACTGGGCACTGAGGAACGGCTAAGGGAGCTGGGCATGTTTAGCCTGGAGAAGAGGAGGTTAAGGGGTGATATGATAGCCATGTTCAAATATATAAAAGGATGTCACATAGAGGAGGGAGAAAGGTTGTTTTCTTCTGCTCCAGAGAAGCGGACACGGAGCAATGGATCCAAACTACAAGAAAGAATATTCCACCTAAACATTAGGAAGAACCTCCTGACAGTAAGAGCTGTTTGACAGTGGAATTTGCTGCCAAGGAGTGTGGTGGAGTCTCCTTCTTTGGAGGTCTTTAAGCAGAGGCTTGACAACCATATGTCAGGAGTGCTCTGATGGTGTTTCCTGCTTGGCAGGGGGTTGGACTCGATGGCCCTTGTGGTCTCTTCCAACTCTATGATTCTATGATTCTATGGGCTCTGGGCCATAAGCGCCACGAATGAGTGAGCTGGGGCTGGAAGTGGGCAACAGCAGAAAGAGGTTGAGATGGAGAGGAATGGGGTTTGTGTTACGGGTACCACTGAGGAGCTGGGGCATGAAAAGCAGAGAGGATCCAAGACAAATGAATAAACGTTTTATGTCAAACACACCTTACAGGGGAAAGCTTCGTGGTATTGTATCAGAAAACCTTTTCGCGTTACTCCCGGTTAGGAGAAAAGCGATTTTTGCTCCAGGATATCTTATGTGATGGGACGCGGGTGGCGCTGTGGGTTAAACCACAGAGCCTAGGACTTGCTGATCAGAAGGTTGGCGGTTCGAATCCCTGCGACAAGGTGACCGCCCGTTGCTCGGTCCCTGCTCCTGCCAACCTAGCAGTTCGAAAGCACGTCAAAGTGCAAGTAGATAAATAGGTACCGCTCCGGGGGGAAGGTAAACGGCGTTTCCGTGTGCTGCTCTGGTTTGCCAGAAGCGGCTTTGTCATGCTGGCCACATGACCCAGAAGCTGTACGCCGGCTCCCTCGGCCAATAAAGCGAGATGAGCGCCGCAACCCCAGAGTCGGCCACGACTGAACATAATGGTCAGGGGTCCCTTTACCTATCTTATATGAACATTGCAGCAGAGATGTCAATGTGGTTCGTACCTGGAAAAGGCAGGAAAAGGCAGGCCAAAAGCTGATTTTTGAGGCGGTGAGGATAGGTCCTAGGTTTCCCTGGCAGCATGTCTGCAAAGCAAAAAGCATGGGGACTTCGTGAAAAGTCAAGCAGAGCTCAGCTGAAGGGTAAAGGATTGTGGGGAAGATGCAGTGATCGTTCCAAATGAATTCAGAATGAGCTACAGTAGTACCTCGCAAAACGAATGCCTCGTAAGACAAAAAACTTGCAAGACGAAAGAGTTTTTCGTTTTTTGAGTTGCTTCGCAAGACGTATTTCCCTATGGGCTTGCTTCGCAAGACGAAAACGTCTTGCAAGTTTGATTTTCAATGCATTCCTATGGGAATCTGTGCTTCGCAAGACGAAAAATTCGCAAGACGAAAAAACTCGCAGAACGAAATAATTTCATCTTGCCAGGTACCACTGTATAGACTTGAGATAAAGAGAGATCAGTATGGAGTCCAATGATGCTGTGAGCAGAACATCCTGTACTTAAAGGATAAACAGATTCCTTTCCAGCTTTTCCTGGGAAGTTTCCAGCAATGGACATTCAACCATCTCCACAATCAACTTGTTTTCAGTGCAGAAGCGTTCGTAAGAATGAAGGTGTCCCCCCCCCCCCAAGTGTTCAACTTAAGCCTAATTTCCAGTACTTCGTAACATTATATTTTAACTTGTCCATATAGTAGAAGGCAGTTCAGTGGATCTGTTCCCCCTCCTCACCCCCCATTTTTCCTATGATACTTTTGCAGAATGTGTGTGAAGCAGCCAGGATTTGCACTACAGTGATACCTCAGGTTAAGTACTTAATTCGTTCTGGAGGTCCATACTTAACCTGAAACTGTTCTTAACCTGAAGCACCACGTTAGCTAATGCGGCCTCCCGCTGCCGCCGCGCCGCCAGAGCCCGATTTCTGTTCTCATCCTGAAGCAAAGTTCTTAACCCGAGGTACTGTTTCTGGGTTAGCGGAGTCTGTAACCTGAAGCGTATGTAACCCGAGGTACCACTGTACTTGAAGCCTCTCTGCAAAGGTATCTAAGGATTTGGAATTTAGTAGTACCAGTCAGATGTCGCCCAGCTCCATTTATCATTTCCATCCCAGTTAGGTGAGGCTCTGGAAGCGCAGAACCAGTATCTGGAATCAGTAATGGGCTGCTGGTCAAGAAACAAACGCAATCCTGGTAGGTGCTGTAGTTAGATACAGGCTCAGAGATAATAGTTTTCAGCCTGTTCTAGATGTGGTTGCCATCCCCCTCAAGCTGAGATCATACCCTCCAACATTTCTCTGATGAAAACAGGGCATTCTGTTCTATGTCAGGAAGCATCTCCCGCCTTTGATCCTGGTGCACACATGTGCGTCATATGCACACCTACATTGGTCGCTTTGAGCCTGTTACAACTTCTCCACCGAGCCTACCTCACAGGGTTGTTGTAAAGGAAAAAAATGTGTGAGGGAAGGGAATGTGTGCAGCACCTTCCACACATGATTGGAATGGGGGGAAAGTTAACTGTACGATGCCTTGAGTTCCTGTCAGGGAAAAAGGCAGGAATAATAATAATAATTAAAAAAAACAACTGGGAATGATCAGGAACATAGAGAGTAAATCCTATTGAACTTAGTGGGACTTAAAAGGTAAAGGTACCCCTGAGCATTAAGTCCAGCCGCGGACAACTCTGGGGTTGCGCGTTCATCTCAGTCTATAGGCCAAGGGAGCCGGCGTTTGTCCGCAGACAGCTTCTGGGTCATGTGGCCAGCATGACTAAGCAGCTTCTGGCGAACCAGAGCAGCACACGGAAATGCCGTTTACCTTCCCGTCGCAGTGGTACCTATTTATCTACTTGCACTGGTGTGCTTTCGAACTGCTAGGTTAGCAGGAGCTGGGACAGAGCAACGGGAGCTCACTCCGTCGTGGGGATTCAAACCACCGACCTTCTGATCGCCAAACCCTAGGCTCTGTGGTTTAGACCACAGCACCACCCGCATCCCATTAGTGGGACTTAGTTCTGAGTAAAAATAATTAGGATTGCAGTGTAAGGCTGTAGTTTACACCTTACCTGGGAGTAAGCTCCACAGAATACATTGAGGCTTACTCTTGAGCAGACAGTGTAAGGCTCCTTCTACAATAAATGAATAACACTCCCTGTGTTTCCTAAGTAATGGCTGGCTGCTGAAGCATTCCAGTTGAAGAATTCAAAGTGGCTTGTTGACCTTTTCCTTCGGAGTTATAGGAACGACTTCGTATGTCACCGTTTCCTTCATTTGGGGCAGGGATTTTATTTTCAGTGCGAACAGGACTTGCGTTTTGCACCACTTTAAATTGCTCTCTGAAGGAAAAAAGGAAAACTAGGACATTCCGGGATCAAATAAAAAACCAGGGCGGCTTCTGTAATTCGGGGGCTGGAAAATCGGGGCACTTGGAGAGTCTGTATTGGTGACCCCATAGATGTGGTTCATGGATGAACATCGTTCAGCCGCTAATATCTTGCACCACCAATATTTTCCAACCCGCAATTGCCGGAAATTGTAGATCAATGGGTCGGTCCACTCATAGACCTCAACCAGCTTGGCACAGGAGACTGTTTTTACAATGTTTGAGTTCAAAAAAGGCCTCGCATTGCAGCTGGGAGCATCATGAGGCTCTTTGACTGCAGTCTCCCAGCCAGCCGCCCCTCCTCAAAGGCGACATGTTGACATCTAGGCCCCACCAAGTTGGGGGGGCTAGACTCTGGAGGATATATTGTTTTGTTCTTGTCCAGGGCAGGGGCGATTGGGAGGGGGGGAACCTTGTACCATTGCTCTAGGAATGAGGTAAGGTTCCCAAATTGCAGCCTTCCTGCTGGTTGTTTCCTGGAAAGCTGCCCTGAGGACAAAAGGCCCCGAGAGATGCTGAGGGCCCCTTGCTCAGGAAATAACAGGCTACGTCAGTTTTAAGGAGAAGCCTTTGAGCTTTCATTGGCTGAGTACACCCACACCAAACGCACACCTGATGCATCCGGGAAACCAGGGCCGGCCCAGTCATTAGGCGGTGTGAGGAAACCGCCTCAGGTGGCAGAAGTCCCTGAGGCGGCTTCCTTGCATGCGCTGGAATTGGTGCTGATTTAGGGCGAGATCTCCCAAAAATCGGCTCCCGTGACGGCACCCTTTATCCTTGTGCTGGCCTGGTGTTTTTCAAACTTTTCATCCTTTAAATAGTTGACCTCCACTCAACCCACCACAGCACAAACTCCTTTGAAATCTTCCTTTCCCGGTGTGAGTGGGCCTGCTGCGCTTTGAGAAAAGGAAAGCCAAGAACCTCTTCAAAAAAAAAAAAAAACAACAAAGAAAAAACTAGTCCTTCAGTCTGTTGGATCCTTGCCTTAATTGCATTTCCATGTTTTGCAGTTCATTCCGCTTTTTCATCTAGAGCTGGCTTTAACTATGATCACAGATCTCTGAATCGTTTCCAGTTTTGTTCGCCGGCTCCTTACATTGCGGTGCCTCAAATCTGAACACAATAGCTATTGCTCAGCTGAAGTATTCAGAAACTGTGGGTGGTTGTACCCCCCTATCCTCAAATTCCCAGTTTCTGTCTTTTTTGTGTGTGTGTATGGTTTTTTTTAATAAAAAAAATATTAACTAATTTCCCCCCAAAGGTTCCTTTCTTGGACCTATTGTTAGACTTTGATGTATTTTGCTCAGTCTTGAACTGAATGAGGCCTGTCTTCTGTCTCAGGGCTGACAGCCAAATGTGGTTCTCAGGACCTCTTTATTCAGCACTTACATACCCTCCAACATTTAAGGAAGGGCTCCTGCTTTTTCCATTCAAACTGTTTCCTGCATCGACCTTAATTTATGCCTTGATCCAAGCTGCAAATCTAGGCTCCCGAACATGTTTTTAACTAATGATATGTTTCAACACTGAAGACCAGCATGGCTGACTCACTTAAACCAGCTGCCAGTAATTCAGGTTATCTCCTGGTCTGTGCACAGGTCCAGCTTTAACTCCTGCAGTTTTTCTTCCACTGGTCCCCAGAGTGTGAACAAGCTGAAAACAGGCTCCTCTATCTCCGAGTCTGGACTTCCAAAATAGACTGTGCTTTCCCAAACCCCAACTACTGCTGTGAATTCCCCTCTTGCCCAGTGGTGTAGCTGGGTTGCCAGGGCCGCGGGAGGGAAACAGAGTACACATGCTCATTCAACTGCCTAACAGCATCCATGTTCAGCCAGGAGAGATTGTAGCTGCAAAGATAAGAAAATAAGAGTCATTCCATTGTCTGGAGAGATCACTTCCTTCTTTTTTTGTTGGGACTTCTTGTGATTTCCAATTCTTAGCTAACAAAATTCTTGCTGCAGTTGTGGCATACGAAAACAATTGAACATCTTTCTTGGGCAATTCCAAACCTATTATTCCAAGAAGAAAGGCCTCTGGTTTCTTAATAAATGGATATTTCAACATTTTTTTCAATTCATTATAAATCTTCTCCCATAAGTCTTTCATCTTGGGGCATGTCCACCACATATGATAGAAAGTACCCTCCTTTTCTTTACATTTCCAACATAAATTATCACTGTTATGGTAAATCTTTGCTAATTTTACAGGAGTCAAATACCATCTATACATCATCTTCATAATATTTTCTTTTAACACTGTACATGCAGTGAACTTGACCCCTTGGGGAGATCACTTCCTGGCTCGCATGGAGAAAGCATTTTCAACAGAGGCAGCACCAGGTGTTGTGCCAATTTTGCACCCCTAACAATTTTGCACCCGGGGCAACTACCCCTATGCCCCACCACCACCACGCTACATCACTGCCCCTGCCCCTTAACCTTTCCCATTTCATACTGCTGCCCCACACACCTAGACACATAAAGCATCACGACTCTGCAAGTAACTGCAAAATTCCTAGTGCTCCATTCAGGGCAGGGCCAGATTCCAACTCAACAGAATGAGTTTGGCTTACCACATTCTGAAGCCGTATGTATTACCATCTCAAGAGAAGGGTTCCTGGAAGACCATTGCATCCAGAATCTAAAATTGCCTGACTCCAACACCAAAAATCTTCCAGTCCCAGCCTAAAAGCTGTCCTTCCATCTTGTTGACCTCCCCAGGCGCTCTGCAACTTGACTTCTGTGTTTACTTCTTCAGCCCATAGCAGTTGCTGATCAGCACATCTGTCATCTACATCCCCCCAGGCTTATCTCAAGGTTTTCCGCAAAGGGCAGCTGTAGTTCGGTTGAACTTTCTTGGTGTGCTGTGCGGCATGGCTTCCTGTCACCTGGCAATGTGTTGTTCTGATTTTGTTAGGAGAGCTACTGCTATTTTCTGGGACTCTGTTCAATCACATCAGCACACCCATTTCATCCAAATGGGAACAAAACTGGCAAGTGGTTCAAAGGAAGAAGAATAAGAATTTGGATTTGATATCCTACTTTATCACTACCTGAAGGAGTCTCAAAGCGGCTAACATTCTCCTTTCCCTTCCTCCCCCACAACAAACACTCTGTGAGGTGAGTGGGGCTGAGAGACTTCAGAGAAGTGTGACTGGCCCAAGGTCACCCAGCAGCTGCAGGTGGAGGAGCGGGGAATCGAACCCAATTCACCAGATTATGAGTCCACTGCTCTTAACCACTACACCACACTGGCTCTCACCCATCTCCTCCATGGAAGTAAAGCCCAGGACCTACAGCCTACCCAGACTGCTGTGTTATGCATGCAGAAATATGCCGTTATTTTGGGTGCATTTGGCGTTGATTTATACTGGGCTGTCCCATACCCTCCAACATTTCTCCAATGAAAATAGGGACGTCCCATTCCATAATGATTTACTATTTATACTCTACACATCTGACTGAGTGGCCCCAGCCACTCTGGACAGCTTCCAACATATATTAAAACATAATAAAACATTAAACATTTATTTTAAAAAATTCTCTATACAGTATAGGATTGCCTTCTGACGGCTCGGTGGGTCAGATAATTCCATACCCTCCAACATTTCTCCAATGAAAATAGGGACATCCTAAGGAGAAGTGGGACATTCCGGGATCAAATCAGAAACCGGGACGACTTCTCTAAATCAGGGACGTCCCTGGAAAATAGGGACATTTGGAAGGTCTGCTGTCTACACATAATCCACTTGTATTGGTTCTGATATGCTTCTCCAATGTTCACACATTATTGCATCCCTACATTAACTTTAGGGACGCGGGTGGCGCTGTGGTCTAAACCACAGGGCCTTGGCCTTGCCGACCAGAAGGTTGGCAGTTCGAATCCCCGTGACGGGGTGAGCTCCCGTTGCTCGGTCCCAGTTCTTGCCAACCTAGCAGTTGGAAAGCATGTCAAAGTGCAAGTAGATAAATAGGTACCACTGCAGTGGGAAGGTAAACGTCGTTTCCGGGCGCTGCTCTGGTTCGCCAGAAGCGGCTTAGTCATGCTGGCCATATGACCCAGAAGCTGTACGCCGGCTCCCTTGGCCAATAAAGCGAGATGAGCGCCGCAACCCCAGAGTCAGCCACGACTGGAGCTAATGGTCAGGGGTCCCTTTACCTTTACCTTTACATTAACTTTACCCATTCCGTTGTCCATGTTCCTGCCATTCTCTTTCCCCCCTCTTTATGAGCTACTTATGCCATGATGCCATGCCAACATATTTTCATTTGTGTACTTTTGTTAACATTCATGCTCATTTGCAGACATCCCCCCTCAGGAATAGTAGTACACAGCACCAACAGGAAGTGTGGGCTTTGTAAAAAGGGACAAGCTTCTCCCCCTTCTTTTTCCCTAAGTGTACGTTAGTTGTAAAGGTAAAAAGGACTCCTGAACAGTTAAGTCCAGTCAAAGGTGACTATGGGGTTGCGGCGCTCATCTCGCTTTCAGGCCAAGGGAGCTGGCGTTTGTCCACAGACAGCTTTCTGGGTCATTTGGCCAGCATGACTAAACTGCTTCTGGCACAACGGGACACCATGATGGAAGCCAGAGCGCACAGAAATGCCGTTTACCTTCCCGCTGCAGTGGTACCTATTTATCCACTTGCACTGGCGTGCTTTCGACCTGCTAGGTTGGCAGGATCTGGGACAGAGCAACGGGAGCTCATCCTGTTGTGGGATTCGAACTGTCGACCTTCCAATCGGCAAGCCCAAGAGGCTCAGTGGTTTAGACCACAACGCCACCCGCATCCTAGTTGTGTTGTGACACAATACCGCTATATTTTCATTTTTACACATATGTAAGTTTTGATGTTCAGGCTGAGATTGCTGGGCTAATCTATCCCTTATGTCCACACAAAACCCCACAGGAATGCCAGGGTCTTGACACCAAGAGGAAGAATGTAGAGGACACATTTCAGCACATTGCCAAGGTGCTCTTGCACTAACCACCCCAATTTTTTAGCGGGCACAAATCATATTAAAAGTGCAATCATGTTTAACTGCCCCCAATAGCATCGTGCCCGCAATTCATGACATCTGGAAGGAGCCTTGGGTTCAAATTCCAGGTGGAATTTCATTCTTCGCTGCTCTCGTCTCCTTTTTAATAACTGAATGAGACACACAAACGCACATACACCACACCCTCCCTGCTGCTGAAGCGAAGGCTGGTTTCCAAGAGTATGAAAATCAAGCCCATTAATATGTCTGGGCGGGAAGAAATAAGGACCTCTGAACTAGAATAACCAACGTAACAGTCAGCTCTGGGAACTTCCCATAATGGGAGCGACGAGGTGATCTGCCATGCTCTCTATGAAGGCGCCCTCAGGCCAGTGGAACAGTGGCAGACTGACTGCCACAGAGAGTCCCCAGATGTCTCGCTCTCTGGTGTTCAGATCTCCGACTGCGTAATAGATCTACTCTGTGATGAACCAGCTGTTCTGATAGGGTGGTCCTTGTTTTTTTGTTACTCACGTACTTCAGGCCTCTTCCTTTTGGCCTCTACCTAATCATCTAGCATTTCCTGGATTGAGTCATTTTTCCAGCTGCGTTGACCCAGCAGCCAAATGAGCGGTCACTGGGACGGACTTGGTGAGAGCAACTGGACAGGGCTTTGAAGCATTCCTTTGCCGCGATGAGCCCGAAAGCCCTGCTCGTTCTCCTGCTGCTCGCTCTGGTTGCTATTTTTGCCTTGGTGTGCGTGTTGCTGACCAGGAGGGAGACCTTTGTTCACTGTCCTGCGGGGTCTCAGGATTCCCTGAACGGAAAGCACAATGACCAGAGCCTGGTATTTGCTGACCTGTCCACAGAAGAGATGGCCGTGGTGCTGAAGTACCTGCAGTCTCACCTGGGGCTACCCTTGGTGGATGCTTATCACGCCAACTCTTCTGATAATTGTCTTTACTACTTGGAAGTGGAGGTGCCCCGCAAGGAACAGGTGCTGAAATTCCTTGATCATGCAGGGCCAAAGCCTGTTCGACAGGCACTGGCTGTGGTGTACTTTGGAAACCAGGCAGAACCAAACATCACAGAGTATGTGGTGGGCCCACTCCCGGCGCCAACATATCATCGGGATGTGACGGCGGAGAAATATAGAGGAAAGTTATCTTACCACAGCCGAACTGTGATGGGGAATGAATACGAACAAATTGGGAAATTCCTACTGGGAGGGAAGCTGCTGGAGGCTGCCACTTTCTTCAAACAGGTGTTTGGTCACAACGGGAGCGACTTTGCGGCCCTCACCTCAGCCCCTCGGGGGTTCCAGTCTGGAGATCGTGCCACCTGGTTTACCCTGTTCCAGAACATCAAGGGCTTCTTCCTGCACCCGGTGGGATTTGAGCTGTTGCTAAACCACAGCAGCCTCAACATCTCTCACTGGAGCGTGCCAAAAGTGTTTTATAACGGTCAGTATTATGATGGTTTGCAGGAGCTGGAAAAGGAATTCAAAGCGAATCGCGTGAAAGTGGCCAAAGTCGAGAGAATCTCCTCCGACGGGGGGTTTGCTTCGATCGACCGAAGGGTCTCCTCTCTGGGATCTGGTCCTTTGCACTACGAGCCGTGCGGACCGCGCTATAGCATAAGGAACAACCAGGTCATTTCCCCATCCTGGAGTTTTGCCTTCAGGATGGACGTGAACAGAGGACCCAGTGTCTACGACGTCCGATTTAAGGGCCAAAGGATTGTCTACCAACTCAGTGTGCAGGACGCCATGTCTGTCTACGGTTCCAACTGCCCTGGTGGGATGTCCACCCGATATATGGATGTCAATTTTGCCATGGGGAGGTATTCTTATTCCCTCGTCCGCGGAGTTGATTGCCCTTACTCTGCCACTTACCTTGACACCGCTTATTTAATTGAGACCGTGACTCCAGAGGTGCAGAAGAACTCCATCTGCGTTTTTGAGCAGAATGTGGAGGCCCCCTTCCGGCGACATTACTCCAACCTCCAGTCTCTCTATTATGGGGGGTTGCCTGCCTCTGCGCTGGTCTTTCGTTCTGTATCTACTATGGGGAACTATGACTACGTCTGGGACTTCATTTTCCATCCAAACGGTGCTATTGAAAGCAAAGTGAGAGCCAGTGGATATATAACATCATCTTTCCTCTATGGTGATGGGCTGGACTATGGCAACAGAGTGGCAGAGCACACACTTGGAACGATCCACACTCATTTCATCAACTACAAAGTGGACTTGGATGTGGGAGGTAAGGTCTACTTTGATCACGGCACTTTTGCTCTGTCTTCTGCCCTTGTTGAGAGCTCTGCTTCTTGCCACTGGGTGCTTTCTCACTCTTCCCACCCCACAACCCAGGGGTGCCAGGGGGCCGCAATTTCCACCCTGGGTCAGGTTTGTTGCAACAAAGCACTGTTTCCATTCTGCTGCAGTTCAGCTTCCGCTGAAACCTTAGCTATTCATCTTGCTATCTGCTATGGCCAAAACACATGCAGTTAATTAAGTAATTAATTGCACAGTTAATCTTGATGCATTGAGGGAAATGTCAAAACCATGCAGGAAATAACCACTTGTGTTAAATTTTCAGGCTGGGGGGGGAAAAAAGATAGTAAATGCCACTTGTATTTGCTTGCACAGTTTCCATTACTGACCTCGGACAAACATGCAAATTGGGTGAATTTCTGTTCCCCTTTCTGATGGAATTTGCTGACATTCCTACTAGATCTCCGTGAACTGAGTGGCAAAGTTTCTGCCAGGAGAGGGCACCATTGGAGCAACCACATCTATATACTGCTTCATTGCCCTTTGTGATAGGAACAACCTGTGTCTGGATTTGCAGAATCCATCTAAAATATTGTTTTTGACTGTGTTTCCATGGGACTCTTGGGTTTGATTAGCACCTTGCAGGGGTTCGATGGCATTTTACAAGCTCCCACTCATGCCCTCTTGTTCCAGTCACTCACCCTCCCTCACTGTAAAGCTTAGATTTTAAGTCTACAGTTATTCTAGTTATTTTATTTTTTTGCTCTTGCTGAGCTTGTAATCCATACATGATGATAAATCCAACACATTAGGCTTGTCTCTCCACTGTTTCTGCAAGCCTATCATAATAATAAACAATGATTTTATTATTTAAACCCTTCCCATCTGGCTGGGCAGCTTCCAGCACATATTTTTTTAAAAAAAGATGTCAAACATTAAAATCTTCCTGAGACAGGGCTGCCTTCAGATGTCTTCTAAAAGTTGTGTGGTTCTTTACCTCCTTGACATCTGATGAGAGGGCATTCCACAGGGAGGGTGCCACTACCAAGAAGGCCCTCTCTGCCTAGTTCCCCGTAGCTTCATGTCTCACAGTGAGGGAACCTCCAGAAGGCCCTCAGAGCTGGATCTCAACTATAAGCGTGGAAATGCTCCTTCAGATATACAGGGCGAAGCCTGTTTAGAGCTTTAAAGGTGAGCACCAACACTTTGAATTGTCCTTTGAAATGTACTGGGAGCCAGTGATCCTTTAGGATCGGTGTTATATGGTCCTGGAAGTTGCTCTCAGTCGCCAGTCTAGCTGCTGTATTCTGGATTAGTTGTAGTTTCCGGGTCACCTTCAAAGGTAGCCCCATGTAGAGCGCATTGCAGTAGTCCAAGTGGGAGATAACCAGAGCATGCACCACTCTGGCCAGACAGTCTGCGGGCAGGTAGGGTCTCTGCCGAATGGCTCCACCAGTATGGACATATACAAAGGATCTTGAGAATATGATTTTTCACTACCGTTCTACCCTCGCCATCCCTCTTTCTAGGTGTTCAGAATTCCTTGGTAGCCAACGACATGACTTTTGAAAAAGTGAAGGTCCCTTGGAGCCCGGAACACGAGATCAACCGGATGAAACTGGTGAAGAAAGTCCTAGACACGGAAGACAAGGCTGCCTTTCGCTTACACGACGACATGCCAAGATACATCTATTTTGCATCAGAAAGCAAGAACAAATGGGGCCATAATCGTGGCTATCGGATCCAGCCCATCAGCTTTTTGGGGGAACACCTTCCAGAGACGGATCCAATGGAGAGAGCTATCAGTTGGGGCAGGTAGTGATTGCGTCTTATGTGACATCACAGGCCCATCATCTAGTTATTCTCTTCCTGTCTTTTCCCCATGGTTCCTCCATTTCTTCCTCAGACCACAGAAAGTCCAACTTTTTCTGGAAGAGCATCACAATCTCCACATATGTAGATCCCTTTAGCACTATTCTTTTGTTGTTTTAGGGACGCGGGTGGCGCTGTGGGTTAAACCACAGAGCCTAGGACTTGCCGATCAGAAGGTCGGCGGTTCGAATCCCCGCAATGGGATGAGCTCCCATTGCTCGGTCCCTGCTCCTGCCAACCTAGCAGTTCGAAAGCACGTCAAAGTGCAAGTAGATAAATAGGTACCACTCCGGCGGGAAGGTAAACGGTGTTTCCGTGTGCTGCTCTGGTTCGCCAGAAGCGGCTTAGTCATGCTGGCCACATGCTGTACGCCGGCTCCCTCGGCCAATAAAGCGAGATGAGCACCTCAACCCCAGAGTCGTCCACGACTGGACCTAATGGTCAGGGGTCCGTTTACCTTTACTTTTGTTGTTTTAGGGCTTTGACATGGGCAGTGACATAACTGGGAAAAGAAACCTATCGTAGCTCAGCACACATTGTTTATTCCCTTTGCAACTTGTGCCATTTTATGACTCACTTTTTTCTGGTCACTGTTGTCAACCATGTTGCTAAAAGGGTGCCGACCAGAAATATATTTTAGATAGGCAGACAGGCAGGCTTTATAACATCATTAAGGCATTGTAGAAGTATCTACAGTGGCACCTCAGTTTTCGAACGTAATCCGTTCCAGAAGACCGTTCGAGTTCCGAAACTTTCAAAAACAGAAAACTCAGTACAGAAGCCTCAAAACAGAAAACTCAATGCGGAGTTTCATATTTGACTTCCAAGGCACATTCAAAAACCAAAGCATTTACTTCCAGTTTTACGGCATTCGAAAACCAAAATGTTTGTCACCAGAGATGTTCGAAAACTGAGGTACCACTGTATATATTTCATTTGAAAACGTATTTGCTGGGTAAGTGTTTAGCACTAATTAAAATTCTGATTATTATTTTTTAAAAAATTAGGGTCATAAATGGGCACCCAGTCACACTAAGGCTATAGTGGTTGCAAGTTTCAAATGGCCCACTCACAGCACACAAAACCCCTGATAGTGTGGGAAATCAATTGCATTTCTGCTTTGGAAGAGCAGTAAGGAGCCACCTCACCTGTCGGCAAGCGTCCCATGTCCCAATTTCAGGAGAGCATCCACTATCTTGTCAGCTGCGGTCAGCCACAAGCAAAGACAGAGCGCCATAGCATGATGCTGGGCCTCATCTGTAGGAAAGTGGGGATACTGTTCAGCTTCAGCGATGCTTCATTTTGTTTTCTGTTGTTATTGCTGCTGCTGCTTTTTTCTTTGCTACTCTACTTTCCAGGTATAAACTGGCTGTCACCAAGCGCAAGGAAGAGGAACCGTATAGCACCAGCATCTATAACCAGAATGACCCCTGGACTCCTTCAGTTGCCTTTGCTGACTTCATAGACAATGAGACGATTGTCAACGAGGTGAGTTAACACTCTCTGCCGCAGCTTCTGGTAATCTGTACAACCTCCATGGAATAGGGCAGGATGCAGACTCAAACCAGAAACTAGATGCTCGACAAATCTATTACACACCTGTTTCCCTTATCATATGACCCTTGATTTCTATTGGCTTCTCAAGCAGGATATAAAGGGGAATAGGTTTCAATGCATCTTTCACACGTCTTCGAAGTGGAAACACACATTTGAAGCAAATCTGGGGGTTTCTGAACCTGTGTTTGCTAGTTCACATAGACGGAGGGATTGGAGGCAGCATTTGCAGGAGAGAATCAGCAGCTGGTATGCTTGAACCTACCCTACTGCAAACCACTGAGCCTCTTGGGCTTGCCGATTGGAAGGTCGGCGGTTCGAATTCCACGAGAGGGTGAGCTCCCGTTGCTCTGTCCCAGCTCCTGCAAACCTAGCAGGTTGAAAGCATGCCAGTGCAAGTAGATAAATAGGTACCACTGTAGCGGGAAGGTAAATGGCATTTCCGTGCGCTTTGGCTTCCCGTTGTGCCACAAGCAGTTTAGCCGTGCTGGCCACATGACCCAGAAAGCTGTCTGTGGACAAACGCTGGCTCCCTTGGCCTGAAAGCAAGATGAGCGCCGCAACCCCAGAGTTGCTTTTGACTGGACTTAACTGTCCAGGGGTCCTTTACCTTTTTACCTTTACAACTAACTTACACTTAGGGGAAAAGAAGGGGGAGAAGCTTGTCCCTTTTTACAGACCCCACATTTCCTGTTGGTGTTGTATACTGCTATTCCTGAAGCGGGATGTCTGCAAATGAGCATGAGTGTTAACAAAAGTACACAAATGAAAATATGTTGGCATGGCATCACAGCATAAGTAGCTTATAAAGAGGGGGAAATGTGAATGGCAGGAACATGGACAACGGAATGGGTAAAGTTAATGTAAAGGTAAAGGGACCCCTGACCATTAGGTCCAGTCGTGGCTGACTTTGGGGTTGCAGCGCTCATCTCGCTTTATTGGCTGAGGGAGCCGGCATACAGCTTCTGGGTCATGTGGCCAGCATGACTAAGCCACTTCTGATGAACCAGAGCAGCGCACGGAAACGCCATTTACCTTCCCACCAGAGTGGTACCTATTTATCTACTTGTACTTCGTGCTTTCAAACTGCTAGGTTGGCAGGAGCAGGGACTGAGCAACGGGAGCTCACCCCATCGTGGGGATTCGAGCTGCCGACCTTCTGATCCCCAGAGTCGCCTTTGACTTCACTTAACTGTCCAGGGGTCCTTTACCTTTTTACCTTTACCTTACTGCCAGTACCTCCCAATATATTAGCAGGATTTTTTCCCTTTTCTGATTCCAAGGCTGGGTAAAATAATTGACTGGTGGAGAACTGGTGTTCTCAGAAGAGTTAACGACTCCCCATGCTGCCTGCTAATGAATACCTCATTGCTTCCTCATTAAAACTGCACCAGCAAATTCAGGATTAGAAACCGCCATAAGGCTTTTTGTCTTGTGTGGAATGCAAAAAATTGTGAGTTGGAGCAATGTTTTCCATGTGTCGCGCACATCCTCCTAAGCACAGTTGCCATCTCTTAGGAAAGAAATGATTAATGTGTGGCTAATAATAATGTTTTTGGGGTGTTGTCTTGATGTTAATGTTCATTGAACTCTCACATAAATGGAAGAACAGGCCGCTTGACCATTTTCTGTGGGATTTGAGGCGTGAGCCCAACCAAATCAACCCAACAGCTGAATGTTCTAGAATTCTTGGCCTGGAATTCTCGGTTGCATTTCTGTCAAAGGAAATGACTGTAAACATCAAGCGCTTTCCCTCCTGTGGTTGTTCTTGCATTTTGAAAGCTGCCCGGAAAGGCAGGAGAACGGATTTGCTGGCTGTGTGGCCCAAATCCATTTAACTCACCAAATTTCTTGGCGCTGGTAAGTGCCAACATTTATCCGATGAAAATAGAGACATCCTATTCAAGAACAAGGGACACGGGTGGCGCTGTGGGTTAAACCACAGAGCCTAGGACTTGCCAATCAGACGGTCGGCGGTTCGAATCCCCGCAACGGGGTGAGCTCGGTCCCTGCTCCTGCCCACCTAGCAGTTCGAAAGCACGTCAAAGTGCAAGTAGATAAATAGGTACCGCTCTGGCGGGAAGGTAAACGGCGCTTCCGTGCGCTGCTCTGGTTCGCCAGAAGCGGCTTAGTCATGCTGGCCACATGACCCGGAAGCTGTACACCAGCTCCCTCGGCCAATAAAGCGAGATGAACACCGCAACCCCAGAGTTGGCCACGACGGGACCTAATGGTCAGGAGTCCCTTTACCTTTTTATTCAACATCAGCAACAACAAATTTATTATTTCTACCCCGCCCACCTGACTGGGTTGCCCCAGCCACTCTGTGCGGCTTCCAACATTCATAAAAACATAATAAAACGTTAACCATTTAAAAACTTCCCTCTATGTACAGGGCTGACTCCAGATGTCTTCTAAAGGTTGCTTAGTTACTTATCTCCTGGGCTCAGGGGTCACACAACTCCAACATTTTTCCTATGAAAACAGGGGAAAGCAGGACATTCTGGGATCAAAGCAGAAACTGAGATGGCTTCTGTAAATCCGGGAATGTCCCTGGAAAATAGAGACACTTGGAGGGTCTGACATGTGTCCGTGGCCCTTCAACCCAGCGGTGATGTGGGGCAGAGTCAGAGGCTGCAGGGGCTCTAGATAGGGAGACCACTGCATCTGAGGGTGATGGACAGGAATCTCCATAGGGGAACCTCCTAGACAGAGAAGCCTGTTGGGAGCCGCCAGTACCTCTAGATTCTGCGTTTTCTATATTGTGAACCAACCGGAGATCTATGTGTACAGGGCGGTATACCAGTTTTGTGGGTTGTAACATCACAGAAAGCAGTCCAATACAACATTTCCTGTTTGCCCAGAGTGGACGCACAGGGGGATGTTGCTCCAGCCAGGAGGACTTCCTGTGACACCTGGCCTGGAGCGTCCTCCCTCCAGCGTATGACCAGGTCAATCGGCATGACCCTGGCAGACCCCATAAAATGGCTGGTCATGCAGCCATCTTTCTCTGGACCCTTCTCTTGATGCTGCTCTCTTGATATTCTTTTGCTGTCTGCTGGCTCTCAGCCAGCAGCACATCTTCTGTAACTACAAGCTAAAGCCTGCCTTCAGGATCATACTGTGAACTGAATGTAAGTACAGTGGTACCTCCAGTTAAGTACTTACAGTGGTACCTCTAGATAGGAACGAGAGGTAAACGCAACTAGTGACGGCATGTCTGCGCATGCACGCGTCGCTTTTCACCGCTTCTGCGCATGCGCGCGACGTCATTTTGAGCGTCTGCGCATGCACAAGCGGCAAAACCCGGAAGTAACACACTCTGTTACTTCCAGGTTGCCGAGGAGCGAAACTTGAACACACTCAACTCGAAGCATATTTAACCCGAGGTATGACTGTAATTCGTTCCGGAGGTCCGTTCTTAACCTGAAACTGTTCTTAACCTGAAGCACCGCTTTAGCTAATGGGGCCTCCCACTGCCGCCGCACCACCAGAGCACAATTTCTGTTCTCATCCTGAAGCAAAGTTTTTAACCCGAGGTACTATTTCTGGGTTAGCGGAGTCTGTAACCTGAAGCGTATGTAACCTGAAACGTATGTAATCCGAGGTACCACTGTAAACTTCTTATTACTGGTTTGGCCCAAATACTCCACACTCCCCCCCCCCCCAATTCCGACCATAAAAAGTAAAGTGTGGCTTAAATTCACAACCTTTCAAAAATTGGCATTTACAATATCGCTTCTTCTACATTTGCCATTTACGGGTGTGAGTGCCTGCGGAATTTTAAGGGAACGTCTTATATTCGGGTATTGCCTTTTCCCCCTTGAATTTTAAAGGTGTGGCTTATTTGCAGGTGCGGCTTATATTCCGGCCAATACGGTACTTTTAAAAGAAGACTGTTGTGCCTTGATTCTTTTTAAGAGGGAACAAGGGGGGGGGGTTACCAGGAACAAATCCAATCTGGACAAGCCAGACTGGATTGCTTAACTCAAGAGATTCTACCAACTAGTTTCCTGAAATATACAGGGAATGTGCTCTGCTACCAGCTCACTAGCGTGAGTGAGGAAGGATAATATTTACCGTATTTTTTGTGCCATAAGACGCACCTAGTTTTTAGAGGAGGAAAACAAGGGGGGAAAATATTCTGAATGAAACAGTGGATGTATGATTTTTGTGGTTCATGCTGTGGCCACAGACATGTGATCTGATGGTGAATTCGGGGTGACCCAATGCAAAAGTCCTGAGGATCCATGTGGATCCGTGCTTTGTAACCACATTTTTGTACCGTTTCAGCCCCAGGAAACAGTGGGTGCGTGATTTTTTTAGTTCAGGGTGTAGCCATGGACATGCTATGCGATCTGATGGAGAATTTGGGGTGACCCAATGTAAAAATCGTGAGGATCCATGGGCTTTTACCTCCTCCATCCCAGGCAGCCTCCGCTAGCCTCCCTTCTCTCTCTTCTGATCCCACCGATCAGCTGTATCCTTTCAACACTCCCTTCCCTCTTGTTTGCCTTAGTGTCTTTTCTTTAGCTGGAGCAGTTTTTTTGCTCCTCTTTCTCTTCTAATTTCTCTCCTTATTGCTTTAGTCTTCCTGTTTTCCCCCTTTGCAAGTTTGCTGTCTTTACCTCCCCCCTCCCAGGCAGCCTTCTTTATCTCTAGCATTCCTTTTCTCTCTCTCCGCAAACGATCAGCAGCTTTGTTTCAACACCCACTTCCCTCTTTCAAAAAAAAAAAAAAAAAAAGCATGACCTGCTTTTTGCCCCTGGGCAATTCGGCGCCAGGGACCTCGCATTCGCTCCATAAGACACACAGAAATTTCCCGTTACTTTTTAGGAAGAAAAAAGTGCGTCTTATGAAGTGAAAAATACGGTAATCAATATATCCTCTCCTACCATCCACTACAGGGGACACGGGTGGCGCTGTGGGTTAAACCACTGAGCCTAGGACTTGCCGATCAGAAGGTTGGCGGTTCGAATCCCCGCGACGGGGTGAGCTTCTGTTGCTCGGACCCTGCTCCTGCCAACCTAGCAGTTCGAAAGCACGTCAAAGTGCAAGTACATAAATAGGTACCACTCCGGTGGGAAGATAAACGGTGTTTCTATGTGCTGCTCTGGTTCACCAGAAGTGGCTTAGTCATGCTGGCCACATGACCCGGAAGCTGTACACCAGCTCCCTCGGCCAATAAAGCAATCCCAGAGTCGGCCACAACTGGACCTAATGGTCACGGGTCCCTTTACCTTTTACCTTACCATCCACAACAAATTTCAACAACAACAACAGAGGCAGAATCTGGACCCTCATGGGTACAGTCTCCTGAAGCCTCTGACTGCCCATCGGGGCAGAGAGCACACCAGGAGGGAGGCTATGGGATAAAGGGCAACTGTGCGTCTTCAGGTCAGAGACCTTTAGGGCTCTGGGAATTTGTATGCAAGAAATCAAGGAAGTGAGCCAAGAGGAAGCTCTCTGACTCGCGCCTCAGTTTAAATGGGGCCCGGCCACGCCCCCCAGCCAGCGGATTGGCTGGCAGACGAATGACACAGCTGGGAACCTCCAGGGGACGCAGGACTTCGTCCCCTGCCCCCGTAGGGGAGTGGGTGGCCACGTGGTCCACCACAACCCCTCCCCACTGGGAAGTGGAGTGGATTTCCCACGGCGGTTTCTGTGTTTTGAGATCTTCCCAATAGGAATCTTGTGACATTTCCTTCCAGATTTTGTCCCTCTCTCAGCAATCTCTTCCCATCTTCGGCTTCCTGAGTTGAAAGTATTTGATCCCGCAAGCTTAACTTGGTCACTTTGGGTTGTGCCTTGAGCCTTCAATTAAATTATGGCGTGAGCAGACCAACGCCAGCTTCTACAACGGGACGTTCATACCACACATGCCCCGAACCATCCCCTAATCTCCTCCAGACTGTTGGAAGAACAGATTTTGGGGCAAGCAGAGGGGAGATAATGTTCTGTTGCCCATGGAAAAATCATTGTGCCGGGGAAACGTTCATCTTAGGCTCTGCATCGAATTCCTCCCTTTTGTGTTTATTTACAAATCTACACGTTGAGCAGATTATTGTGGGAGTACAAGCAGGCAAGCAGCCACCACAAAATCCCAGTTCCTCCCTCACGAAATAGAAGCCATTTGTCAAAAGCTGCTTTCACAAATTGGCTCCAGACATAGAGTCTACCCCACTCCCAGGTTACGGGTGCACGACAGACAGTTGGAGCAAAGAATTTTCCGGCTTTTGCTAATAATTGCTCATTGATCCACATCAGCTATTTTCCATCCACCACCAGTCTGCCCCCAAACTTCAGATAGCTGTCTTTGAACCCATGAACGCATGTTGAAAAACTCTTTTGAGTTTCAGCGTAGACTGAGTTCACATGTTTAAAACACTCTTTATAGCACTTTAACAGCCAGAGCTCTCCCACCAAAGAATCCTAGGAACTGTAGTTTGCTAAGGATTCTGGGAACTGTAGTCCTGTGAGGGGTAAGCTACAGTTCCCAGCATTCTTTGGGGGAAGCCATTGCAGTGGGAGTGGCATAAATGTGCCCTCAGCTGTATCAACATTTTGGAGGTCCCAGGTCGCAAGGTGGTTAGATTGGTCTCAACTAGGGCCAGGGCCTTTTCAGTACTGGCCCCGACTTGGTGGAATGCTCTATCACAGGGCCCTGCGGGACTTGACATCTTTCCGCAGGGCCTGCAAGACAGAGCTGTTCCTCCTGGCCTTTGGTTTGGACTCAGTCTGACCCTTATGTTTCCCTCCCCTTATGGTTTTGCTCTATGGGCTACTTTTAAAATGAGGCTGCATTTTAAATTGCATTTTAAACCTGTATTTTAAATTGGTTTTTTCCCCCATTATGTTTTTACTGTAATTTTACTGGTATTAGCCGCCCTGAGCCCGGCTCTGGCCAGGGAGGGTTGGGTATAAATAAAATTTATTATGATTTATTACAGTGGTACCTTGGGTTAAGTACTTAATTCATTCCCAAGGTCCGTTCTTAACCTGAAACGGTTCTTAGCCTGAAGCACCACTTTAGCTAATGGATCCTCCCGCTACCGCCGTGCCACCGGAGCACGATTTCTGTTCTCATCCTGAAGCAAAGTTCTTAACTCGAGGTACTATTTCTGGGTTAGCGGAGTCTGTAACCTGAAGCGTATGTAACCCGAGGTAAAGGTAAAGGTAAAGGGACCCCTGGCCATTAGGTCCAGTCGTGACCGACTCTGGGGTTGTGACGCTCATCTCGCTTTATTGGCCGAGGGAGCTGGCGTACAGCTTCCGGGTCATGTGGCCAGCACGACTACGCCGCTTCTGGTGAACCAGAGCAGCGCACGGAAACACCGTTTACCTTCCCGCAGGAGTGGTACCTATTTATCTACTTGCACTTTGACGTGCTTTTGAACTGCTAGGTTGGCAAGAGCAAGGACCCAGCAACGGGAGCTCACCCCGAGATTCGAACCGCCGACCTTCTGAGCGGCAAGCCCTAGGCTCTGTGCTTTAACCCACAGCACCGCCCGAGGTACCACTGTATTATTATCATGTATGTGTGACTGCCCTGCATCACTGCTGCACCCTCTTAGCAGATGTCATGAGCCAATGTTTTTTCCCTCCCCAGGACCTGGTTGCCTGGATTACCACGGGCTTCTTGCACATACCACACGCGGAGGACGTCCCCAACACGGTGACGCTTGGGAATGCAGTTGGCTTCCTCCTGAGGCCCTACAACTATTTCGATGACGATCCCTCCATCTACTCTCCGGACGGCGTTTTCTTCACCAGCGAACAGGACCCGACTTCCTGTGCCGTCAACCACCTTGCATGCCTGCCGAAAACAGCGGCATGCTTACCCAACCTTCCGCCTTTCACTTACGAGGGCTTCCAAAACCTGACCAGGCTCTGAGAAGCTCTTGACTTTGGGTGGGTGGTTGGCAGAGGGGTCCGTGTGGACAGCTCAGCGTGAAATTAGTATGTAACCAGGGGCTGTTACTCCTAAGCAATTATCTCCCTGTCTATTATCTTTCAATCCAAATCTTAATCCTTGCTTGCGTGTATTGGACAAGTTTGGACAAATTAAATTTGCACTCCCAGGCACATTGCTCAACTGAAATTTACCCTTTTCACCAGTCACCTAAACGCTCGTATATCTTTTTCCTTCTGGAGATCTCAATAAGCCTAATTAGCTCCTGGAGTGGCTGACTTTTAACAGCAATTCTCCCTCCAAAAGGAACTCTGTAGGCTGCAATTCTGGAAATTGGATTGGCGATTTTTAACAAAGGCGTCTTAGCACCTTCACCAAACTGAAATTCCTGTAGTTACGCTGATGTAAATCAGGGGTGGGTTTGCAGTGAAGATCTGCTTATTCGCTTTCTTACTAGCAATCTGGGATTCCCGTGAATCGAAAGGTAGTCCAAGACCCAGTATTCCGGGAGAAATTGGCGTGTCTCCTTTAACCATGATATGAGCCTGACTTCATGTCATGACTTTACAAATTGCTTTACAGTATTCTTGCACAATTGCTATTCTCTCCCATCCAGCCCAGTGGATTTGGGTGAGATGCCCATCTTTAAGATAAAATAAAAGAATTAAGAGCACAAGTCTTCTGTAATTTCAGTAATATTTTCCTTTTTTAAAAAAAAAAATGAAATTGAGAGAAGGGGTGTGTGGAAGCGTTTTGTTTTTTAAGAAACTATTGCTTCAGTGGGTTGGGTAATCAGCACTATCGACAGCCAGCTTTTGCTATAACTTGCAAAAACTTCTCTCTTTTTAGCTCAACCCTAGAGGGAGAGAAAACCATGTATTTACCTGCAAGAGATGAGAGCACTTCGAAACTGGAACCACTGCCCTACAAATCACCAGGACACAAGTGGGGGAAGGGGAGGGAGAAGACATAACCTCAAAATAATGTTGCCTTGCGCAGGAAACTTTAATGCAAGGTGTAAAATATCCAGTGTGTTTCAGCCAGAGTCATGCTGCTGCTGCTGCTGCTGCTGCTGCGATGCTCCCCCCCAAAAATGCCTCATTTTCCCCTGAAGGTGTAACCTGAAACACAACAAGCATTTTAAACCTTGCGTTATAGTTTCCTATTCACCGTTTTGAGGTTCTACCTCCTTTTTTGATCACTTGCAGTCAGTCTATTTTTCTAGAAAAAGAGGTAGCAGAACTCACCACGAATGGCTCCCCCTCTTTCTCTTAGAACAACAATGGCACCCACCATAGAGTCCCAGCAGTGGCGTAGCGTGGGTTGTCAGCACCCGGGGCAAGGCAAGTAATTTGCGCCCCCTAACCCGTGGATTTGTGCCCCCTAACCCTAACCCCCAGGTGTTGCACCCGGTGTGGCCGGCCCCCCCTGCACCCCCCATGCTACGCCACTGAGTCCCAGCTTGAAAAAAAGCCCTGCTTGCAGTTGTGAATTCCTTAAGTGGAACCATAGCTCTGCCCTCACGGTAAAATGGCTTCCTGAGGGTGAGGGGTGTTTCTGTGTTCATGTTTTTGCTTGATTTGATGAAACCCAGCCACTGGTATGTTTTGACACCTCAGCGGGGTAAGGTGAAGATTCTTGGCAGACACTGTGAACTAGAAAAAAACTAAACTGTACATCTCTCTGAGCAAATTAACAAATAAACAAACAAAGAGCCGCACTCTTAAGCCTCCTTTGTCCAAAGTACTGTGTTGGGGGCAGGGGGTGAACATGGCTCCAAGTCTTGGGGAGCTCAAGGTTGCTATTTATTTAATCGTTTGCACACCACTTAACATTTTTGGCAATAAAATGAAATCCCCAAGTGGTTTGCAGAAGTTATAAAAGCAAAACACAGATAGGTCAGAAGACAACAAATACATTTCAAGTCCAGAATTTAAAACAAGCCCACAACTGAATTTCAGTAGCTAAAGTTTAGCTGGTCCTCAAGAGGGTCTGTAGAGGGGGATAAGCCTAAGAAAGTCTTGTTCCTTCAGGTTTGGCTTTTCCAAATTTCAGAACCGTGTGCCTTATTTTTGGTGCTGTTTGCTTTCTGCAAGTGGCCAGAGATGTATCATGTTTTAGGCAGACAAGTTTCCAAGGCTGTGTGAATTAGACCTATGGTGGCAGCTGGAAAACTACACTGGGTGTGTTACAAATTCCAGGTTTGCAATGTCCCAAATCACCAGCACACATTTGGAACACTTCCTAAGAAGCCGTTTCATTTCCCACTGAGTAACAGGAAAGTGCTTTCAGGTACATTATATTACCCTGTTTCCTTCATTGCAGCCCCGTTTTGAAGTGTGTTGCTCTTGCTCAGAAACCCAGTGGGTTTTTTTTTAAATCAAGGAACTGAGAGTTACATAGACAACCCACCACGATGGCACAGCTGGCTCAACAGTAAACTGAACACATACCGGTATTCTTATGGGGTGAGGGCCAAGCTAAATCTGTGCTTCTGGGGCTGGACCAGGGCGGTGGGGGACGGGCAATGTGAACATGGTGGAAATGAGCTTTTGAGCGGTCTGAGAAAAGGGCAGAAAAGGGTTTCTGCCGTGAGCAGGCATCATTACTTTCTCGGCTTGGGAGGGATCGGGTTACAGCAATTTGGACAGAAACCTCCTCCAACCTCATTCTCTCTGAGGGTCTCTGCTTAATCTGGGTGTTTTGCCTCTCTGGGGCCGTGCCTAGCGCCTGGCGTTCTCTCCAAAGACCTCTTGGGCTAATCCAAGACCTCTTGGCCCATCATCCTGGGCCAAGAGCAGCTTGGGCTTATGGTGGATACATAGCTGGGCAGAGAGAGCGCAAGGCTGCCTTTTATAGTCGCTGATGAGCCTCCATGCATTCCTAACTCTGAACCCTCCTCTAGTTCTGAACAGAGCAGCAGCTTTCTTCCCTCCCTCCCTCCTTCCCTCCCAAACCGTTTCCTGCAAGGAAATAGCAGCTGGGGTAGCTGAGCGTGTCGCGACCACTGCTGCCTTTCGCAGACACCGGCATGAACATGAAAGCCGTGGTTGTTCTCCTGGTATTGGCTCTGGCTACCATTTTTGCTTTAGTTTGTGTCTTGATGACCAGAAAGGAAAAAGTCGTTAGGTGTGGCGTCTCGGGGCTCCAGAATTCTCCCGAAGGCACCAACAGAGATCCGAGCGAGATCTTTGCTGACCTGTCAGCTGCTGAGATGGCCCAAGTGGTGAAATACCTCAAGGAGAATCTTGGCGTCCACCTGGAAGATGCATCTCGGGCAAAGCCCTCCGATAACTGCATTTACTACCTGGATACGCACTTCCCCTCTAAAGAAGGGGCTCTGGGCTTCCTGGACCATGGAAGGGCTCAGCCCCACCGGGAGGCCTTGGCTGTGGTGTACTTTGGGAACCAGCCAGATCCAAATGTCACCGAATTCGTGGTAGGCCCTCTTCCGAACCCAACGGGCCACCGTGACATCACGCTGAAGAAATTTGGCAGGAAGGTGCCGTATCACAGCAGGCCGGTGACGGTGAAGGAGTACAAAGATATTGACATCTTCATTTTCCAGGAGCTCGAGACGGCCAACAACTTCCTCAGAGAATGTTGTGAGTATAATAGGAATAACCTGGCTACTCTGACCACAGCTCCCCGAGGGTTTGAATCTGGCGACCGAGCCACCTGGTTTGTCCTGTTCCACAATGTCAATGGCAGCGGGTACTACATCCACCCCATTGGCTTGGAGGTGTTGGTGGACCACCGGAGCCTGAACATCTCCGAGTGGAAGGTGAAGAAAGTGTTCTACAACGGCCAGTATTATGAGAATATGGCCCACCTGGAGAAGGAATTTATGGATGGGCGTGTGAAGGAGGTCCGAGTGAAGGCAGCCCACCTGAAGAACGATTTTACTTCCAGGAAGCCTTCAGAATCTTCTCCTCATCCAGGCCCTTTGCAGTTTGGGCCCCTCGGGATGCGCTACACCGTAGCCGGCAGCCATGTTGTCTACCAGTCTTGGAGCTTTGCCTTTGGGATGAACGTGAACACAGGGCCACGCCTCTTCAACATCAGATTTGGCGAGGAAAGGATTGTCTACGAGTTGAGTCTGCAAGAAGCTCTTGCTACTTATGGCTCCAACTGCCCCGGGGGAATGGTGACTAGGTACATGGATGGGACCCTTGGCATTGGGAAATTTTCTTACGAATTGGTTCGGGGAGTGGACTGCCCCTATACGGCCACCTACGTGGACCGCCACTACTTGATAGACTCTGACACCCCAAGACTGAACAAGAACTCTTTCTGCATCTTCGAGCATGACACGGGCGTGCCTCTCCGGCGACATTTTTCTGACATGGGCTCTTTCTATTACGGGGGGTTGAACAACTACGCTTTGGTCTTGAGGGCCATCTCCACTCTCATCAACTACGACTATGTCTGGGATTTTGTGTTCTACCAAAATGGTGCTATAGAAGTCAAGGTCCATGCCACGGGATACATCAGCACATCGTTCCTCATGGAAGGTGGCACTGCGTATGGAAACAGGGTCGGGGAGCACACACTTGGGACCATGCACAACCATCTTATGAACTACAAAGTCGACTTGGATGTTGGAGGTAGGTGCCCCATACTTCCCAAAACGTTATGTTCTGCCATCCTAACTGTGGAAACCATAGCTGAATACTGAGAGGGGTTGCAGTTGGGGGTCCCCTGCCACCGGGTGCCCCACAACGAATCTAGCTTCCCTCACAGGAATCTCACATTCTGCATTTCAAGTAATGTAAGGATTTGTGTGACTGTTTAAAAATTCCTTTTCCTATTCAGTCTATTTATAGGGTTTGACGTACCAGAGCTAGACTAGTGGGTTACAAAAGGGACACTGTGTGAACCTTCCCTTATTTAGCACTCAGAAAACTAAACATTTTATTTTTTTGCTAGAACTTGGAAAATGGCATGTTGTTTTTTCTAACAATTTCCTAACAATTAGGCATGTTTGCTTCTTTCTTTTTTTGCCACAACAGATGGGTAAGAGTCTTGTGAGACATTTGTGATGTATTTGTATTTTGTTTATTCTGGCTTAAATTATGAGTCAGGGAGGCTCCTTTAGGACCCTTGGTGATGTCACTAGAAGTATGATGAGGTCTGATTGGGGCAGGGATTGGAAGAAAGAGAGTGGGTGGGATCAGGGGCGTAGGAAGGGGGGCAGTGGGGCGGACCGCCCTGGGTGCCCTCACTGAAGGGGTGACATTCTGTGCACCGTCTGCCTGCGACTCCCAAGCTTACCCCAAGCCGTCGGGGTAAGAGGGGAGCTGTGCCGCTTTGCCAGCAACATTCCCCCCTTCCCCTTTGGTTTTGACAGCTTGGGGTAGGCTTGGGAGTTGTGGGTGGGCGGCACGCCGAATGTCCACCCTGACTGCAGGGTGCATGCACCGCTCTGGGCACCTGAGCAGCTATTCCGTGCCGGGGAGGGCATCCTCCGCACCACGCTCCCCCCTTGGGAGCGCACCCGCCCTGGGCAGTGTGGGCATATGCTCCACCGCTGGGTGGGACCAAGGGAAAGACTGGCAAAGGTTAAAATCTGAGCCAGAGAATAACTTTTGGGGCTGCAATGCCCACCTTGTACAGTAAGCAGTGCAAATCTCCAAGCTTTGCAATGCTAAGCCAAGGATTGTGAAACTTGGATCTATCACAAGGTGAGGGAGAGAGAATAAAGGATCAGCACCCTTGGGAAGGTCAGCCACAATTTCTGGCATAATGCTGTTCCCAAACTCGAATGTGCTGTTTAGGGTCCCCTTATTGGATACTTGGGAACTGTGATGTCTGACATAAGGAGATAATTCTGTTATTAACAGAAGTGTGCAATCTGGGACGCAGGTGGCCCTGTGGGTTAAACCACAGAGCCTAGGGCTTGCTGATCAGCACATTGCTCACTTTCTCCTGGAAGAGAGGGAAAGCTATGGTGAACCACTGAAAAATGCTCAGATCTGGAAAATATGGCCTCTTGTTTTCAAGCCTCCTGTTGGCTCATTGTGCAAATTAGGCCAACTCAGGGCTTATCCACACTCACCCTTTGACCTGCTCTTTCCTGTTCTGATTAAGCTTTAAAGAGAGGGTTTTCATAGGGAAAGTTCTGGAGCACGTCAAAGTGCAAGTAGATAAATAGAAAGTTCTGGAGCACGTCAAAGTGCAAGTAGATAAATAGGTACCACTCCTGTGGGAAGGTAAACGGTGTTTCCATGCACTGCTCTGGTTCGCCAGAAGCGGTTTAGTCATGCTGGCCACATGACCCAAAAGCTGTACGCCGGCTCCCTCAGCCAATAAAGCGAGATGAGCGCCGCAACCCCAGAGTCGTCTGCGACTGGACCTAATGGTCAGGGGTCCCTTTACCTGGATACCTGGTGGTCTCCTCCTACCCCAGTCAGTTGTCCAATCCCACCTGGGGGAAGCGTTGCCAAGGAGACCAGGCCAGGTGGGGGAGGGATTACCTGCCCACACAATAGAGGGAGGATCTTACCTGGGAATCCTCACTTGGCTCCACTAGCAAAGAGCAGAAGCGAACCAGAAACCTGGGCCAAGGGGAAGTAGCAGCTTGTAAATTATATGAGCAGGAGATGCTCCTGTTTCATAAAACAGTGTTTAGGGCTTTACAGATGCATTGCAGAGAAAGAGATGTCGATGAAGCAGAGTTCTTTAAATGGTTGTGTTGGAATGGGGAAACAAGCAAAAGGGGGTGGGACCAGGAATGCATACGGTAAGACTGAAGTCCAGCCCCAAAGGAGTCTGAGGTTTCCACATCCCACTCACCCCCATCTCCTCCTCTCTTCTCCATCAGGATAAGCAAGAGGCACATTCCTGCCACAGAAAAGGGCTTGGGGGATAGTGTGAGAGTAGAGCCAGTGAGAGGAGTGGCCTAGAGAGAGGGGGGGTGGCCTTGATGGTGGGTGTGGCCTGGGAAGAATATTGAGGGTCGAATAGAGAAGCCCTGCCCCCCTGGGTTGTATGATCGGGATTAACTTCCACAGCAGCAGGAAACTATTGGCAAGGTTGGGAACGGCTTACCGCTTGCTTGTAATCTTACCCTATTCCTCTTTGCATGTGGAAATGGGGAGATGCCGTTGTTCGGAGTCTTCATTTGCTCAAACTCTGGTCCAATAAGGAATGTGGGGACAGCAGAAGATCACGGGCTTTGTGTACACAGAGCTCCGTTTTGGGCTCCTCCAAGTCAGGCTGGGAAAGACTTTTGTTGGAGTTCCCCAGAGAGCTGCCTGCCAGACAACAATCCTGAACAAGACACTGTGGGATGTAATCCGCTGGGAGCAGTCAAATACAACATTCCTTGTTTTGCTAGAGTGAACATGCAAGGGAATGTTTGGTCCAGCCAGTGTGGTGTAGTGGTTAAGAGCGGTGGACTCGTAATCTGGTGAACCGGGTTTGAGTCTCCGCTCCTCCACATGCAGCTGCTGGGTGACCTTGGGCTAGTCGCACTTCTCTGAAATCTCTCAGCCCCACTCACCTCACAGAGTGTTTGTTGTGGGGGAAGAAGGGAAAGGAGAATGTTAGCCGCTTTGAGACTCCTTCGGGCAGCGATAAAGTGGGATATCAAATCCAAACTCCTCTTCTTCTTCTGTTTCTCCTGGCCTGGAGCATCCTTCTTTGCATGTGACTAAAATGTGGGCTTGACCTTACCTGACCTAACAAAAGGTCCAGTCCTCTCTCTTTTCGACCTTCCTGCATCACCTAGACTGGACTGCTGCCTGCCATGTCGTCTCCCATATGGAGTAAACCTGTCTGCACGTGCTTGTAACTTTAAGCCTAAAGCCTGCCTTCAGAGATCAGACTGTGCTCTGCCTGGTCATAAGTAAAACTACTTTTTGTTTCTTATGAATAAACCTGTGGTGTCTTTATCCTTTTAGGGGGGATGCAAAGGAGACTTTACCAGGAACACACAATTCAATCTGAGCTAGATTGAATTGTATAATTGTAAAAGGCTCAGACAAGTCAGGGACTTGTTTTCCTGCTGTGTAAGAAGGGGAATGCGCTCTGCTAAGAGAAGAAACTTGCTGGCACAAGTTAGGAGGGATATTATTAAATGATACATCCTCTCCTGCCACCCTCAACATTCCCACAGATGGACCAGGCAGAGTCCTCTGTTACTCCACCTTTAGATAAAAGGCAAGGAGCCAGTCTTGTAACGCCACCTAAAAAGGCAGTGATGCCATTGAAATATAGTCGCTGTAGGGTGTTTCTGTATATAAAGGGCAGAGTGATACAGTACATTGCTCACTTTCTCCTGGAAGAGAGAGAGAGCTATGGTGAACCACTGAAAAATGCTCAGATCTGGAAAATATGGCCTCTTGTTTTCAAGCCTCCTGTTGGCTCATTGTGCAAATTAGGCCAACTCAGGGCTTATCCACACTCACCCTTTGACCTGCTCTTTCCTGTTCTGATTAAGCTTTAAAGAGAGGGTTTTCATAGGGAAAGTTCTGGAGCAAAAAAAAAAGGGGGGGCATTCAGATATGATACTGTAAGGCTCTGGCCGTGCCTGGAAAGTGCGGAGGAAAGTGTGGATAAGTCCCCCATCTCCTCTTTTTCTGTCCCTCTGTCTCTCCCAAACCCTTCGTTCTCCATCTGTGCACAAGGAATAAGACCTACTCTGCTGATAAAATATGCACTGATTCATCATTTCATGCGGTGGCTGTAAGGAAACCAAATTAGGAAGTCCACAGAGAAATGCAACCAAACGATAAGGACAGTTCCCACAATGGAAGTTAGGGAGGAGGGAGTTTCATAGCTGTTGATCAGCGAAGGGAAGCTCCCTGCCCGTTAGAATTTGCCAAGAAGAAGAAGAAGAGTTTGGATTTGATATCCCGCTTTATCACTACCCAAAGGAGTCTCAAAGCGGCTCACATTCTCCTTTCCCTTCCTCCCCCACAACAAACACGCTGTGAGGTGAGTGGGGCTGAGAGACTTCTGAGAAGTGTGACTGGCCCAAGGTCACCCAGCAGCTGCATGTGGAGGAGCGGAGACGCGAACCCGGTTCACCAGATTACGAGTCTACCGCTCTTAACCACTACACCACACTGGCTCTCAAGGTGCCAAGCTGTTCTTGGCTGGTCTTAAAAGTTTGCAATGAAACATAAGACAGATTGCCTCTGCGACCACCCTGTTAGTAGACCACCATTATCCCCATCGGACAGGTGAATAACTGGTGCTGAGAGAGATGGGGACCTGTGTAATCCTACACGATGGGAGATAATTTGAGGCAACACCTCTCAAATACAAGGTGGAAGTTTCCTCCACAGGCCCAAGCTGGTGTTCAGAGGTGCCATCTTGTGTCCAAGATTGTGAGGGGCTGGCATGCGTTTCACGTGTGTGAGATTGCATTGTCAGGAGGAGGCCAAGTGCCCAGCCCAGCATGGCTACCTCTCTCATGCTCAGGAAGAGCCAGCCATTGAACTGCACTACATTCGCCCTTCTCCACCCCCTCAGCATCGAAGGGGCCCAGCCCCCTGCCAGCAAATATTGAGAGGGCCAAAGACCCCTCCGCCCCTAGGAGTTGGTGCGCCTGTTATCCCAGTGGCTGCAAGAATCACAGAATTGTAGATTCAGAAGGGATCGTGAGAGTAATCTAGTCCAACCCCCTGCAATGCAGCGATCTTTTGCCCAAACTGGTGCTTGACGTTATGACGCTGAAGTTAACACTCTCTCTCTTTCTCTCTGCTTTTCAAGTTTAAACATTTCACTAATTTTACAACCATTTTGACTTCCTTCCCCCTCTTTCTGCAGTTCCTTAAATTTATCTTTAATATCTTCCGCCTATCCAAATTAACTTAATTTCCTCATTTGTTCATCTTCTTTCAATATAAACTCTTATGAAACTGCAGGTTATTACAAGAATCCTTCCAATGTTCTTATCTGTTTACAATTTGTCTGCAAATAATCAATAAACCATTTCCATTCTTTTATAAAAAATCTTGATTTCTTATTCTCCAGGTAAGTTTTGCCATTTCTGCATATTCCATAATTTTTTGTATCCATTCCTCCTTTGCTGAGACTTCTTCGTCTTTCCATTTTGGGGCAAGTAACATTCTTGCCGCTGCAGTCGCATACACGAATAAGTTTCTGTACAGTTCGGGTAGTTCTGTCCCTATAATTCCCAAATGAGGTGAACAGTCTGGTGCTCTACTAACAGTCTTGTTTTGGTGAGGGTTTGTCTCTAGGGGCCGAAATGGGAAATTCTTCTTTCTTAGTCTTTGCTTTTGTCAGGGATCAAGAACTCCCTGGTGGCTCTCGATATGGCGTTTGAGTCTGTGAAGGCCCCCTGGAGCCCAGAGCACCAGATCCAACGGCCCATTCTCACAACCCGAACCCTGGACAAGGAAGAAGATGCTGCCTTTCCGCTGGACGGCAAAGTCCCCCGGTACCTGCACTTTGCCACCAGCCGGGAGAACCAGTGGAACCATCAGCGAAGCTACCGCATCCAGATCACCAGCTTTGCTGGAGAACACTTACCTGAAGCTAGCACCATGGAGAGGTCCATTAGCTGGGGCAGGTAGGCAACAAGAACCATGATCTTTCTCTTTTTTTCTTAATAATATTTATACTTTTCAGGTACAGTGGTACTTCCGGTTGTTCCGGAGACCCAGCTGGATCCCGAGGTTTTCCCAACCGGAGAGACCGCTTCTGCACGCGTGCGGGGCGGTAGAGCGCTTCTGCGCATGCACAGAAGGGGTCTACCGCTTCAACGCATGTGCGCACAGCAAAAAACTGGAAATATACTTCCAGGTTTGCCGCTTGCGTATTCCAAAGTTTACGTAACTGGAGGGATATGTAAGCGGAGGTACGGCTGTATATACATTTCACCAATTTTACAATCATTTTGACGTTTTTAAAGTTGACTTCCTTCCCCCTCTTTCTGCAGTTCCTTAAGTTTATTTTTAATATTTTTTGCCTATCCAACTTAACTTACTCATTTATTTATCTTCTTTATAATATATACGCTTATGTAGTATTGTATAGTATAGTATAGTATAATATAGTATAGTATATACTCTTATGTAGCTGCAGGTTATTACAGTAATCCTGCTAGTGTTTTTATATGTTTACAATTTATCTGTAAATATTCAATAAACCGTTTCCATTCTTTTATAAAAAGTTTGTTATCTTGATTTCTTATTCTTCTGGTAATTTACGCTATTTCTGCATATTCCGTAAGTTTTTGTATCCGTTCTTCCTTTGCTGGGACTACTTCTTTCCATTTTGGGGCAAGTAACATCCTTGCCGCTATAGTTGCATACATGAATAAGTTTCTATACAATTTAGGCAGTTCTATCCCTATAATTCCCAAGAGAAAGGCTTCTGGTGTGTTTTTTTTTACAAACGTTACTTTAAACATCCTTTTCATTTCATTGTATATCATTTCCCAGTAAGCCTTAACCTTAACAAGACCACCACATATGATAAAAATAACCTTCTTCCTCTTTACTTTTCCAACACTTATTTGATTTAGTTTTATACATTTTTGCCAGTTTACTCAGTGTTAGATAGCATCGATAAATCATTTTAATATAATTTTCTCTTAAACCGTAACATGCTGGAAATTTTATATCCCTATTCCACAATGGTTCCCATGCTTCCATGTCTATATTATGACCAATATCTATTGCCCCAAACAGCAAACCATGGCCTGTTTGTCTTTCAGATAAATGCCACCCTGTTTCATTTTTTAAAATACTGATTTTTATTAAATTTTCAAAGCTTTAAACAAATTTATCATTCACTGATATTTTTCTTGTTGACTTCCCACCCTTCCTGCACTGATTTTTTTTTCTTATCCTTGGTTGCTGCATAATAAATGTAAAGGTAAAGGGACCCCTGACCATTAGGTCCAGTTGCAGACGACTCTGGGGTTGCGGCGCTCATCTCGCTTTACTGGCCGAGGGAGCCGACGTACAGCTTCCGGGTCATGTGGCCAGCATGACTAAGCCGCTTCTGGCGAACCAGAGCAGCACACGGAAACGCCGTTTACCTTCCCGCCGGAGTGGTACCTATTTATCTACTTGCACTTTGACGTGCTTTCGAACTGCTAGGTCGGCAGGAGCAGGGACCGAGCAGCGGGAGCTCACCCCGTCGCGGGGATTCGAACCGCCGACCTTCTGAACGGCAAGCCCTAGGCTCTGTGGTTTAACCCACAGCGCCACTCGCGTCCCTGCATAATACTTGTTTCTAAATCCCCCCTAATTCCAGCTTATCATTCATTTTTTGCTCCCCCTTATTCATAACTCAGAGTCCTGCTTGCGACTTCATATCGCTAAAATACTTTGACAGTCCAAAGAAAAGAAGAAAAAAGGCCTCTACTTTTCCATAAGCAGTTCATCATTCTGATCTCTTGGTTTTACGGTCAATTCTGTCATTTCAGCATAGTCCGTTGATTTTTATAAGCCATTCTTCTATGGTTGGAATCTCTCCCTCTTCAATTTCTGTGCATATAAAAGCTCTGGCTGTCATCGTTGCATGCATAAAAAGATTAATCAACTTCTTTGGAACCTCCGTCCCAATTATCCCTAGCAAAAAAGGCTTCGGGTTTTTTTGGGGGGAGTCACTAATTTAAACATCTTTTTGAGTTCATTATCCACCCTGTTTTCCTTTTGAGGGTCGTTCCTGGGTCACTTCAGTGCTGCTAACACAGCAAAAGCCGTTCGGGAGGCAGCAGTTATGAGTCACCAGTCTCTGCAGCCACAGCAGGTGCTGTGATTCTCTAGCAATTTGACTTCAACCCTGGAAGTGCACCCCTGGAGGACTGTAGCTCACTGGTGTGAAGGAATGGGTTTCCCAAATCTAAAATCAGTCTGAAATGGGCCCCAAAATCCATTTTTCCTTCTCCAAGGGTGCATTAGCTAAAAACCATTAACTTGAGCTCTTGAGCAAATGCATAGCAAGAACACAGCTGTATAAACAAAGCTCTCTCCTTTATCGGTCCATGACGCCTAATGAATGGCCTTGTCCATTCCAAAGTGGAGCAGGGATGGCACGTCTGGGTCTTATCTTACATCCTGACCACAAAGATGCACAGACCTTCTCAGGTCTGACAAGAGACCCGGAACGGCGCCAGGAGTGTTCTTAGAATTGGTGACCTCCTGCCCCAAGAAAAGAGTATAGGAACAGGAACAACCTTTTATGGTCAAGAGTACCGGAACAGGAATATCTGTTTATGGTCATGGATGTCAACTTCTGTGTATAAGCTGATGTGGTTAGATTCGTGGGGAAGGGAAGAGAGGGTGCCTGGAGGATATATATACTGCATGAAATTTCTCATTTCTTTGGACTTGCTGTGAACTGACCACGCAAGGAATAAAGACAAAGAACTTGCCTCTTGCCTCTGCTTTCATCCTCTCAACCATTTCCCCCGTTATCCGCATCCTTCAGGTACAAGGTGGCTGTTACCAAGAGGAAAGAGGAGGAGCTGATCAGCACGTGCATTTATAATCAGAATGATCCTTGGGATCCACTGGTGGTCTTTGCTGATTTCATAGACAACGAGACCATCGTCAACGAGGTGAGTGCTGAGATCCTAGAATTGCACAAGGGACTGTGAGAATCATCTAGTCCAGTGTTTCCTCAAACTTGGGCCCCCCAACTGTTGTTGTACTACAGCTCCCATCATCCCTAACTTGCAAGAGCGGTGGTCAGGGATGATGGGAATTGTAGTCCAACAACAGCTGGGGGCCCAAGTTTGAGGAAACACTGATCTGGCCCAACTCCCTGCAGTGCAGGAATTTTTCACCCAACGTGACCCTAAGATCAAGAGTCTCGTGGTCTACCGACTAAGCTATCCTGAATTATTGCTTCCTGTGGAAGAGAGGCAGAGGTCCGTTAGAGATGGAGAAAGCCTTTAAGGAGAAAGGGTGTGCTGGTCCCGGGGGGTTACCGTGCGGCGTGGTGCGAGTCCAGCCTGAGGTCAAGGGTGTGATATGGGGGCTGTCCGTCAAGGCTGAAGCGGGGTCCAAGGCAAGGAATCGGGTGAGGTCAAGAAGTCTGGCAGAAGAGCAGGACAGGGTGCAGGCAGGAACAGGTTACCAACAATGTTGCTCCTACAACCTGGGACTGGGGCTGTATGTCTTTTATCTGCCCCGAGGCATAGGGCGGCCCCAATCCTCAGGTGACTCACCTCTCCTGGCCTGGAGGCAAGCACTCCTCCTGCGGGAACTTAGTTCGCCTCTCTGCCCTGAGCCTCTGCAGCTCTGGAGAGGCTGGAGGGTTACCGGACCCAGAGGCAACCTCAGCTTCCCCTGACGGGGCTGGGAGTGGAGCACCTGCAGGCAATGGGTCCTCCATCCCCTCAGGAGCCAGAGCAGACTCAGCTGATGCCTGCACCTGAGGATCCAGCACAGGTGAGGATCCTTTAGGCTCAGGCCCCAGCCCTGGCTCAGCTGGTTCTGGAGGCAGGAACTCTTGTGCAGGCTGGGATTCCTCAGGTTCAGCCTCTGAATCAGATTCCCAGGCCATCACAAAGGGTAAAGGAGATGTACCAGTAATAATGATAATGGTCTAAATGTTGTGAGTCTGGCATACCCAAAGGACATATGGCCTTAGATCTAGGTGATTTTCTGCCTAGGGTACTATTATGTTGCAGGGTTATTTACAAGAAGCTAAGCCTCTTTGGTAGGGACTTCATTCCTGTGGAACTTCTTGCCTAAGGGGGCTTCCAGACAGGACAGGAGAGGCGTGAAGAGAGCAGAGCAAAAAGCAGCCACACTGGCATAGTCTCAGATTGGTTGGGGAAAACTCTGGCGAGGAGGAGACTTAGGCAGCTGTGGGAAGGCAGGGACCTTCAGACTCTGCAAGACCTTGTTGAAGAAGAGTAGCTGTGCTCATTAGGCCTGGTACTTCTGAGCTGATTCTGTTTCCTCTAAGAGTTAACTTCACCTACCCTGTGTGATTTATTGCTGGCTTGCTCCTGACCCCTGAGTTCAGTTGTGCATCTGATAGATAAAGGGCCCACAATTTGGCCACAGACCATCTAGGATGGTTGAGCATCATCTACATCAGGGATGGCGAACCCAGATATTGCATAATTCCAGCTCCTATCATTCCTGACCTCTGGCCATACTACCTGGGGCTGATAGGAACCCAGCAACCTCTGCAGGGCCACCAAGTCTCTATCTCTGATCTACATGCAGCCTGTTCTCGACTGGCCCACCAACTACAGGGGATACAAATCCTGTTTCAACACGCTGAGAACTGGGAAAATTGAAATTGAAAAAAATTGAAATACTTTATTGTCACTTGTACAACTTGTATACAGTGAGATTACACGAGCACCCCCCACTCAGCTCTCTTAGTCTTAATTCCCCTCGTTTACTGATGCACACCCACCAAACCTGAAAGTCAGTTGCCCGGTTGTTATCTTTTCATTCAGCAGCCTAACAGCCCATGGATAGAAGCTGTTCTTTACCCTGTTGGCGCAACTAATCATGCTTCTATATCTTCTGCCCGAGGGCAGGAGATCAAGAAAGTGCTGGCCAGGGTGTGAATCATCCCTGAGAATTTTCCTCACTCTCCTGAGGCAACGTTCTTCACTATTTCATCCAGCGGATTCACGAGACAGCCCATAATATCTTGTGCTGTATTCACTACTGTCAGGGTTTCAGGGACAGAGAGTGAGGGGGAGGGGTCCCAGGGTGACGAGGAAGAGGACGACGACGACCCGAGGTTGTCAGTGAGTCCGTCAAGTGAATCCGAGGATTCCCAAAAGGGAGCCCCCCTGGTCAGGCCAAGGGGCAGTAGAGAGGGAAGCAGTCAGAAGCAGGGGAACGAAGAGGGAATCCCCAGTGGGGGTTGGAGATCGGGACCGGCCTCTCCGTCGGAACGGAGTGAAGGGGGTGGAGTGGCCAGTGTGTCAGAAAGAGCAGAACAGGAAGCAGAGAGGGGAAGGAGTTCGGAGCAGAACGTCCTGCCGGAAGGGGAGGAGTGTAGTACCGAGAGTAGCGTAACGGTCGAAAGGAAGGTCAGAAGCAACGTACGCGCGCCAAGTTCAAATGTGGAGGCGCGCGGAAATGAGGAGAGCCCTGAGGAGGAGCCTGGTCCCAAAGCACGAAGGAGGGGGGAGCAGGCGTCAGAAGACTCAGCCTCGGGGGAGTCCCGGAGGGAGGGAGCACAGGGGGGCAGGAAGACCCTGCGGAAAAGGAAGGAGAGGAAAAGGTGGAGCAGTACAAGCCTCTTAAGCTGGTGCAGGGGCGGGACTGACTCAGAGGGGACTTCAAACATCTAAGGGTAACAGATGCTGAGCCACGGAGCTTGGATGTAACGACAACAATGTTCTTCAATAAAACGTTTTGTATATAACTTGGACTGGATTTTGGTCTCTTGTGAGCTGGGACCTCGGGTGGCTCTGACAACTACCCTCTGTAGGCACTTCCTATCAGTTGATGTCAAACCAGTGTACCACACATTGATGCAGTATGAAAGGACACTTTCTATTGTTGACCGGTAGAAGGAGATCATCAAATATTGATTGATTCTTTCGCAATATTCTGAGGAGATATTCTGAGTCTCTTTTGGGCTTTCCTAACCACCTGGGTTGTATTTATTTTCCAAGTAAAGTCTTCACTGAGATAAACTCCTAGGAATTTAAAGGAAGAGACTCTCTCCACACAGCCCTCCCCGATGAACAGCGGGGCTAGTTCTCCTCTCTTCCTCCGAAAGTCCAACACCATCTCCTTTGTCTTGCCGATATTAAGGTGCAAGTTGTTCCCTAGGCACCATGTAGATATTTTTTGGACCTCCCCTCTATACGCTGATTCCTCTCCACTTGTTATTAAACCCATTATGGTGGTGTCATCTGCAAACTTAATAATTGCCGTGGATGGGTCAGATGATACACAATCGTATGTATACAATGAGTACAGGTAGGGACGTAGCACACATCCCTGTGGTGTGACAGTTCTGATTTTTAAGGAATTAGATGTTACATGAAAAGAATTGAAGTTCTCTTCCATGACCATATTAGTGAGGAAAACATCTTCCACTCATGACAAACAGGCCTGTTGTGTTTCCTGCCGCTCTCCCCCCCCCCCCAGGACCTTGTGGCTTGGATCTCCACCGGCTTCTTTCATGTGCCGCACGCTGAGGACATCCCCAACACCGTGACGGTCGGCAACGGGGTGGGCTTCATCCTCCGGCCTTACAACTTCTTCAACGACGATCCCTCCAGCAGGTCCCCGGACGGCGTCTACTTCACATTGGACCAAGATGCTAGCCAATGCGACGTCAACCCAGTCGCTTGCTTGCCCGAGAGAGCTTCATGTTCCCCCAACCTACCTCCGTTCACCTTCAGTGGCTTCCAGAACTTTACAAGTCCTTGACAAGAAGAAAGACTTTGCATTCCCCACCCTGCCCCATCTCAATTTGCCCAAACATGCCTGTTTCAGCTGAATAACGACACTGTGGAGCCCCGGCAACGTCTGACCTGAATACTGCTCTCCATATTCCTTCCGTCTACTCCTTCGCTTGTTGCTGCCTTGTCCGTGTTATCAGTTTGGTGTTGGGGAGGATTTTTCCTCTTAGGCCACGGGTGGAGAACCTGGTTTCCTCCAGATGCTGCTAGACTACAACTCCCATCATCCATGCTTACAGGGGCTGATGGGAGTCGGAGTCCAGCAACCTGGCAGCAGCCCCTAGATCAGCTGAGAGACTAGACAGCCTGCAGGATCACTTTGCTGGCGCAGGTGTGCTATTTCCTCTTTTTCGATCTTTTTTTTCCACCCCTGCTGGTTGTTAGGCAAACGTGTCACTTGAGTTTGCTTATTTCCTCCTCCCTCCCAATCAGTTTTCCTCTTGTGTTGTGCCATTTTAGGTTGTAAGCCTGAGGGCCGGCCCACGACATTTTGGCACCTGAGGCGGACCCCAAAAAGGCCCCTCTCCCTGCCAGGGAATAAGAGGGTCAGGAAAGAGCTACATCAGGGATAAGGGGAAAGGAGAAAGATTGACATTGGGATCTGCTGCTGCAGATGGACCTTTGGGCATGAATTGACTCCCTCTTTTTTGTAGTGATTTGCAATATGCTTTGGGAGGCATATTTGGTTTAAGAATGGGATAAATCTTTAAATTCGAGATGGCTAACATTTTTTTTGACCCAAGGGGTACATTCACCCTTGACCAGTCCTTTACACTGGGTGCATGCCAGTGGCAGGTGTGGTCAAAATTGGGGTGGCTCCCCCATAGTCTCTCATGCTTACATGTAAACACAGAGGACACAAACATACAGCTACTATTGGCCTCATGCTTCTCACCTGACTCACTTTGGTGAATGGGAGTTATTGCCCTTTTCCATTCATCCAGTGATTGACCTAATGATTGAGGTGAAGGTGATCTGCATCCTCAAAAGGCAGGGATGGAGAAAAAATTTGATAAGAGTCGGCGCTGAAAACTAAATCGAGCAAAGGTGCACTTTCCAAAATAATATTCCAACTGAAACACAGTTATCTTTCAAAATTCAACTTTCCTGAATTTTGTGAAACCATCTGCCAAGGAAACAATGTGGTTTATATATATATATATATATATATATATATATATATATATATATATGCAGGTTTTGGTGTCCTCGGGTGTCTTCCCGTGTAAAAGTTGGGGTGTCTAGGCGACGTTTCGACGAGGTCTCACTCGTCATCTTCAGGCTGGTGCTTTCGGCTTCTTGTTACTGGAACAGAGTTTCCAGTAACAAGAAGCCGAAAGCACCAGCCTGAAGATGACGAGTGAGACCTCGTCGAAACGTCGCCTAGACACCCCAACTTTTACACGGGAAGACACCCGAGGACACCAAAACCTGCATTCCTGTACCCGTGAAAATCTACGAAAGCATATATATATATATATATATATATATATATGCAGGTTTTGGTGTCCTCGGGTGTCTTCCCGTGTAAAAGTTGGGGTGTCTAGGCGACGTTTCGACGAGGTCTCACTCGTCATCTTCAGGCTGGTGCTTTCGGCTTCTTGTTACTGGAACAGAGCGGGATCTCAATGTTTGAGTTCCTATAAATACTGTAGAGGGGGTGTGGTGTCTAGCCTCCAATGTTCTGGGCAGAGAGGAAGTTCCCAGGCTAGTGTGCCTTTTCTTCTTTTGTTCCTTAATTACTTGAGAGATACCTTGAGTGATTTCTTGAGTGATATCCTGAGTACCACTTAGGTGGGTCATTAGGTGTGGATTAGTTGCTAAAGTCTTTGTGTCTTGACCTCTTGAACTTTGTGAAGAGTTTTCCTGAGAAGATGGCTGTATTGCACTTAGTTGTGCTTTGGCTTGGCTTCGTGTATAGGGGCGAGCTGTGGTTTTGTGGCTTGTGTCAGCCAGATCTGTGTAGGGATTGCAGGGGGGTGCAGCATCCGGAGGTGCCACCATGGATTGGCTACTGGATGGTGTCAGTAATTCATCTGTGGAGAGGGTCTGGGTTTGGGTCTGGTGTGGTTGATTGGTGTTGGCGTTCTGTGTGCCTCTGGATCTGGTGTCAGTTTTTGTGGGGAGGGCTAATTTCCAGATGTCTGGCAAGCGGGATGTGTCGTCACGCTTGTTCATGTTGTGAGGGTGTTTCTCTATCTCGATGGCTTCCATGATTATTCTCTTGTGGTGATGTTCCGTGTTAAAGAGCAATTTGGAATCTGCAAAATTAATTTCGTGTCCTGTTTCTTTCATGTGTTGGAAAAGAGAGGAAGTTTTTTCTTCTTTTTTGACGGCATTCTTGTGTTCTGCGATACGTGCATTTATTCGTCTGTTTGTTTGTCCAATGTACGTGGCTGGGCAGACTTTGCAGGGTATTTCATAGATCCCTTGGTTTTCCAACTGGATTTTATCCTTGGGGTTTCTGAGGATATTGGCTATTTTTTGGTTGGTGCAAAAGGCTGTTTTGATATTGTGTTTATGGAGGATTTTGCTAATTTTATCTGTAGTGCCCTTGATATAAGGAAGGAGGGCCATGCCATTGTTTTCTTCTGTGTCTTGGTTTTTGGGGGGTGTTTCCTTTTGGATTAGCTTCGTAATCCTGTTTTGCTGGTATCCATTGGCAATTAACACATTTGAGAGATTCTGTAACTCAGTTGTCAAGTGGTCTTTGTCAGCCAGGCGTTTGGTTCTGGAGATGAGAGTTTTGGCTACGGAGTTTATTTGTGCAGGGTGGTGGTGTGATTGTGCATGTAAGTAGCGGTTGGTGTGTGTTTTTTTCTGGTAGATAGTGTGTCCTAGGGAGCCATCAGGTTTTTTGTAGATTAGGACGTCAAGGAAGGGAAGTTGGTTGTTGGCTTCTATTTCCATAGTGAATTGTATTTTGGGGTGTAAGTTGTTGAGATGTGTGAGGAAGCTATCCAGTTTTTCCTTCCCGTGTGGCCAAATTACAAAGGTGTCGTCAACATATCTGAGCCAAAGTTTGGGTTTGTGTTCTGACTTGTCTAAAGCATTGGTTTCAAAGTGTTCCATGTACAGGTTTGCGATGACCGGTGAGAGGGGTGATCCCATAGGTGCTCCTTCTATCTGTTTGTATCTTTGTCCATTGTGGATGAAGTACGTGTTGGTTAGGCAGTGGTTGGTCAGGTCCAAGATGTATTCGGGGGGATTGTATTTGTTTTGAATAGCTGTCAAGGCTTCATTAATGGGCACTTGTGTGAAGAGAGATACAACATCGAAGCTCACAAGTAGGTCATTAGGATGTAGGTTTCCTCTCTTTTCCAACACATGAAAGAAACAGGACACGAAATTAATTTTGCAGATTCCAAATTGCTCTTTAACATGGAACATCACCACAAGAGAATAATCATGGAAGCCATCGAGATAGAGAAACACCCTCACAACATGAACAAGCGTGACGACACATCCCGCTTGCCAGACATCTGGAAATTAGCCCTCCCCACAAAAACTGACACCAGATCCAGAGGCACACAGAACGCCAACACCAATCAACCACACCAGACCCAAACCCAGACCCTCTCCACAGATGAATTACTGACACCATCCAGTAGCCAATCCATGGTGGCACCTCCGGATGCTGCACCCCCCTGCAATCCCTACACAGATCTGGCTGACACAAGCCACAAAACCACAGCTCGCCCCTATACACGAAGCCAAGCCAAAGCACAACTAAGTGCAATACAGCCATCTTCTCAGGAAAACTCTTCACAAAGTTCAAGAGGTCAAGACACAAAGACTTTAGCAACTAATCCACACCTAATGACCCACCTAAGTGGTACTCAGGATATCACTCAAGAAATCACTCAAGGTATCTCTCAAGTAATTAAGGAACAAAAGAAGAAAAGGCACACTAGCCTGGGAACTTCCTCTCTGCCCAGAACATTGGAGGCTAGACACCACACCCCCTCTACAGTATTTATAGGAACTCAAACATTGAGATCCCGCTCTGTTCCAGTAACAAGAAGCCGAAAGCACCAGCCTGAAGATGACGAGTGAGACCTCGTCGAAACGTCGCCTAGACACCCCAACTTTTACACGGGAAGACACCCGAGGACACCAAAACCTGCATTCCTGTACCCGTGAAAATCTACGAAAGCAAATATATATATATATATATATACACACACACACACACACACATGCATGTATTAGAGGAAAGGGTGCGTAAAAATGAAGTTTGTGACAGTAACATACTGAAATGCATCCTATTAGGGGAAACGGCTCGCAAAAATGTGTGCATTACTCGAAACTGAGCTTATTAGAAGAAATTTGCACTAAAACTCTGGCAATGTTTTGCAAACTGCTTCAAAAGGTGGAGAGCTACGATACGATAGCAAAACAATAATCTTTATTGTCATTGTCCCATGCAGAACAACGAAATTGAAAAAATCAACATAAGACATTCAAAGACCAACAAGCCTGCTATCCCAACCTGGTTAGCCCCCTAAAAACTCTGATACCCCATTTTCAAATACAATATACTCCCATAGAGACTCCTTACACTGCGTTTAAAACCAAAATTGCATTTGGATAGAAACTGTTTCTCAGGCGGCTAGTCCTAGTCTTTATAACCCTGTACCTTATTCCAGAAGGCAGAGGCTGAAAGAGAAAGTCAGTTAAAGAGAAAGCTGAAGCTAAAGTTAGAAAAATTAGAAATGGAAGGAATCACAGAATTGAATAATCCTTCCATCAGACTACACTGGGCCCCACCCAACCCAATAATATGCATACTATGTCTACTTTCATTTTCCTTCGCTTTTTGCCACTGCTGCCAAAATTGATGACGTCCAGGGGGAGCAGAAACATTGGTTTGTGGACTATATCACCCGCTGAATGGGGGGGGGGCGCAGGGGTGATTTACCCCTGCTTCAAATAAATAAATGCCATCTGGAGGAACACAGGTTTCTCCAACCCTCTCTTAGGCTGACTGAGTGGCAGTGGCATAGCGTGGGTTGTCAGCACCCGGGGCAAGGCAAGTAATTTGCGCCCCCTAACCCTAACCCCCAGATGTGCAGTGCGGTGCGGCTGGCCCCCCCTGCACCCCCCACGCTACGCCACTGCTGAGTGGAGAATTTATGGGTTTACCAGATAGTCAATGAGGTGCTTCACACAACCATTTTCCCTGTGATGGCTTATTTAGGAAAGCAACTATGTGCTGGTTTCCTTAGGATGTAGAGCAGTCGTGTCACCTACCCTAGAGACAGAGGACGCAGACACCATCATACAGGAGCTCAGAATGGAAACTGAGATAATAATCTGGCCACAGAATGCCTTGCTGTACGACTCCTCCACTTGCAACAGGAATTTCTGCAGCATCCGCTGCCCTGGTACAAGCTTGTAAATTTCCCTTTGCCGTGAGCAGATGGTTCGCGGCTTGTTTCAGCGTTAAGTGAAATAAATGGGTTTGTGTGTTTTCAGTAGGGCCATTGGGTGTGTACGTTTATTGTGCAATTGCTCGAGATGCGTGCCTGAGTTGCGCCTAATAATTTGTCCCCTGCGTGCCAAGTCCGGCAGATTGAGCGGGCGAGACCAGTAGCAGATAAGAAAGTTAAGAAAGCGTTTCTGCAAGTGCTGTAGAGGGAAGTGAGTGGCAGGTGAGGCTTGTCCACTTGGGAAAGTAGCCCATCTAGGAGAAGGAAAACTCGGATCCTAAACCTTGGTGGGTCATTTTGGACCTGGAAGAGGGCAGAAAGGGCCTGGGCTTGGTGGGATCTGGCGACTGGAAGCACCCTGGGGTTCCCTGCAAAGAGACACTTCAAATGGGCCTTTGGAATAATACTTTTCTACAGAGTAGACACCGTACATTTAAAGTTGTTGTTGTTTAGTCATTTAGTCGTGTCCGACTCTTCATGACCCCCTGGACCAGAGCACGCCAGGCACTCCTGTCTTCCACTGCCTCCCGCAGTTTGGTCAAATTCAATCTGGTAGCTTCGAGAACACTGTCCAACCATCTCGTCCTCTGTCGTCCCCTTCTCCTTGCGCCCTCCATCTTTCCCAACATCAGGGTCTTTTCCAGGGAGTCTTCTCTTCTCATGAGGTGGCCAAAGTATTAGAGCCTCCGCTTCAGGATCTGTCCTTCCAGTGAGCACTCAGGGCTCATTTCCCTAAGAATGGAGAGGTTTGATCTTCTTGCAGTCCATGGGACTCTCAAGAGTCTCCTCCAACACCATAATTCAAAAGCATCAATTCTTCAGTGATCAGCCTTCTTTATGATCCAGCTCTCACTTCCATACATCACTACTGGGAAAACCATATCTTTTACTATACAGAGCTTTGTTGGCAAGGTGATGTCTCTGCTTTTTAAGATGCTGTCTAGAGCATCTTAGAGCAGTGCAAGGTTTCAGGGGTCCCTGGCACTTAGCTAGGATTTGTGTTTCCTGTGGAATGAGGGACAGTGGAAACTGCGGTCTTTATATGGTTTATTTACACAGTGGGTGGCGCTGTGGTCTAAACCACAGAGCCTAGGGCTTGCCAATCGGAAGGTCAGCAGTTCGAATCCCTGCGACGGGGTGAGCTCCCGTTGCTCGGTCGCTGCTCCTGCCAACCTAGCAGTTCAAAAGCACACCAGTGCAAGTAGATAAATAGGTACCGCTCCGGCAGGAAGGTAAACGGCATTTCTGTGCACTGCTCTGGTTCGCCAGAAGTGGCTTAGTCATGCTGGCCACATGACCCGGAAGCTGTCTGTGGGCAAACGCCGGCTCCCTCGGCCTATAGAGCGAGATGAGCGCACAACCCCAGAGTCGTCTGTGACTGGACCTAACGGTCAGGGGTCCCTTTACCTTTACCTTTACAACTTGAGCCTATGATGGAGAGGTTCACGGCATTAACACCCCAAAAGGGTTTTGCTTCTGCCATAGCTACAGCCTTGGATTCAAGCAGAAATCAGGCATGCCTCTGTCTCCCAGCTGCCTAACCTGCCAGCTTCTCACTTCTAGCTCACATAACTCAGATCCATCTCCCAACTCTGGCCTTTGTCCAACGAGCTGAAAGAGGGGGCCCCATCCAGTTGTCATCCAGCACAGAACCACTTCCCTTCTTCCCTTAATTGCCCATACTTAGAGGGCCATAACGGGACGCGGGTGGCACTGTGGGTTAAACCACAGAGCCTAGGACTTGTCAATCAAAAGGTCAACGGTTCGAATCCCTGTGACGAGGTGAGCTCCCGTTGCTCGGTCCCTGCTCCTGCCAACCTAGCAGTTCGAAAGCACGTCAAAGTGCAAGTAGATAAATAGGTACCGCTCCGGAAGCTGTACGCCGGCTCCCTCGGCCAGTAAAGCGAGATGAGCACCGCAACCCCAGAATCGGCCACAACTGGACCTAATGGTCAGGGGTCCCTTTTCCTTTACCTTTAGAGGGCCATAACCTCACCAGGAAGCTAGCCTGACTATTTCAGGAATCGAATCTGTATTGGTTCCAGGAATTAGAAGGGACTCAGGTATACAGCCTACCCAGTCCCCCCCCCCCCAATTTATAACAGTGCCAAATAAGTTAGGTATCTTATTGGATGTTGCCTTGGGCACATTTTTATGGAAAGATGGGGATTTAAACAAATGATGCCATTTCGTAGGTTTTTTGTAAACTAAATTTACACGGTTGGTTATCGTTTGTCCTAAATCTAACAAAAAAAAGCACAAACGGTGCTATTTTTAAAAGTGTTATTTGCCGGTCTCCGTCTTGCAATGTGGAGTATGCCATGGGCAGGAGACTCCATTATTATTATTATTATTATTATTATTATTATTATTATTATTATTATTTAGGTCAAACAGTTCTCTGCAAGAGAAGGAGATTTAGAAAGAGTCGGGTCATTTGGTGATGAACAGGGAACCTCCAGGAAAGAGGCACTTGGTTGAGGGGTGACCTTATATTGAATGGCATGTGGGGTGTTGTGTGTTTTAAATGCTCTATTGCTGTTCCTTTAAGCAAACAAGAACAGAAAGCAAGCAACAAATGGCCTTTGGGGGCAGTGAGTGCCTGAGGATGAGGGACGCCACGTGCACTGGGATTTTTCCTGCAAATGTTCAGTGAACTCAGACCTCCGAAAGAAAGACATTGCCAAGTGAAAAGAGCAGAGTTAATGTGTAACAGCTGGTTTGAATTACGGGTTTTAAGGTGAGGGAGGGAGGCTGCATTGATTGTCCTTGGCTTCAGGAACCCCTTGTCTCGTCACTAGGCCTCCCTGGCACAGGTCTGGCTCATGATCAGGGGTCAACAATACTCCTTCTGTACATGAGCATCTGTGAGGCAGGCGTCAGCAAACTTTTTTAGCAAGGGGCCGGTCCACTGTCCCTCAGACCTCGTGGGGGGCCAGACTATATTTTGAAAAATAAATAAATGAATGAATTCCTATGCCCCACAAATATGCATTTTAAATATAAGGGCACATTCTACTCATGTAAAAACACGCTGCTTCCCGGAATCAGAAGGCGATTGGGCCAGATCCAGCCTCCAGGCCTTAGTTTTCCTACCCATGTGTTAAGGTGTTGTTGTTTTTAATTTATTTATTTGGTTTTTCAGATTAAAGTTTTACAATCATATCTCCCACACACAACATAAAAACAAGATTCCAAAGAACCTCCTAGACTTCCCTCCTCCTCTTTGTGGGTTCCTAGTGTTAATCCTTTCCTCCGGCATCTTTTATGATAATCCAGATCTTTTATGTCACCATTATGTCCGAAATTCACCATTAAGGTACAAGTGTTATTCCAATCCTACTAACAATTTTAGCTGTTTACAATGGTTTTTAAGATAAATTATAAATCTCCCCCATTCCTTATTAAAATTTTGGGCTCCCTGATTTCTGACTCTTCTAGCCATTTCGGCATAGTCCATCAACTTGATCTGTCATTCTTCTCTCGCAGGGACTTCATCTTCTTTCCATCTCTAGGCCAATAACATCCACACAGCTACACAGTCTTTCTGCTCCCTTGGGATTTCGGCACCTAGAATTCCTAAAAGAAAGGCTTTGGAGTTTTTAAATAAAAAGTTATTTTCAACATTTTTTTCCATCTCATTATATATCAGGAGTGATGAGAATGAAGCCTGTTAAGTTTCTAACAGAGATCTCCCTTATAAAACCACTCCAGAGTCTGGGGCCTCAGTGGGGCCCTGATCCTGCTTGAGCCTCTGCTCCCCAAAACCAGGGCATGAGAGCTCCTTGTTGCTTTCGCCCTAATTCCGATACAAGCCATACTGGACCCCAAGCACACTTCTCTCAGGCTGTCGCCAGCCTTGCCTCTCTTCCCACCACCAGCATTTTATTTTTATGCTGCCTTTCCATAGTTAAAGCCATGCTTGCAACATGAGAAGGCTTACAGAACTGCAAACACAGCAAAAGCAGCTGTAAACAGCAAGTTGTTGTTGTTGTTGTTTAGTCATTTAGTCATGTCCGACTCTTCGTGACCCCATGGACCAGAGCACGCCAGGCACTCCTGTCTTCCACTGCCTCCCGCAGTTTGGTCAAACTCACGTTAGTAGCTTTGAGAACACTGTCCAACCATCTCGTCCTCTGTCATCCCCTTCTCCTTGTGCCTTCCATCTTTCCCAACATCAGGGTCTTTTCCAGGCAGTCTTCTCTTCTCATGAGGTGGCCAAAGTATTGGAGCCTCAGCTTCAGGATCTGTCCTTCCAGTGAGCACTCAGGGCTGATTTCCTGCAGAATGGATCGGTTTGATCTTCTTGCAGTCCACGGGACTCCTAAGAGTCTCCTCCATAATTCAAAAGCATCAATTCTTCGGCAATCAGCTTTCTTTATGCTCTCTCTTCCATACATCACTACTGGGAAAACCATAGCTTTAACTATACGGACATTTGTTGGCAAGGTGACTTCTCTGCTTTTTAACATGACCCGGAAGCTGTACGCCGGCTCCCTCAGCCAATAAAGCGAGATGAGCGCTGCAACCCCAGTCAGTCACGACTGGACCTAATGGCAGGGGTCCCTTTACATCATCATCATTATTATTATTATTATTATTATTATTATTATTATTATTTTATTATTATTATTACACCCAACAATGGGTGGGAGAGGCATTGTGCATGGTTCCCCTCCCAAAAGTGCATTTCCGGGCATGGCACGGCACCCAAAAAATGTTTGGGGTATCGTGTGAGAGTGCAGCCCCCCAAAAAGTGTTTTCCCCCCACAGGGAAATTGCACCACAAAGATGGCATCCCGGATTTGGGCTACCAAGTGTTGTATGCTCTTTGGTAAGAAATGAGTTTCTTAAAATCTCAGGGCCAAGCTATGTGTCACTTGGAAGCGTGTCAGGGATTGTGACATTTCAATAGGATCGTAGGTGGGGAGAGAAGGGTTAAGCCTCCCTGGCCTGTGGCACAATCCAAATTTCCCCTTGCCCTCCCTGCGCTTACTATCAAGTGAAAACAACAAACCCCTGACGTGTTTTCGGAGATGCGTTCAGTCCATGTGCCGTTTGACCCTCAGCGTCTCCTCTGCTCATGTGCAAAGCCATGTGGCCTGAATGCTGAGCAGGGGAAGTAGGCCTGGCGGCTGCTGGGTCTCTCTTTCTCTCCTGTTCCTTTGTCCACCTCCCCACCCCCCACCGTGTCCGTCCGTCCCTTTCAGATTAATTATTTGAGTAACTGTGTGGGGATGAAGTCAGGATTTGGTGTCAGATGATAAGCAGAGAGGCCCTGGGAAAGAAACAGGGAACATGCTCTCCTGCGTTGCTGAAATCTGGCCGGGCGTGTTAGTGGGACAAAGGTTGGCCAAAGAGAAAGGGGGAGCGTGGTGGGGCCTGCAGTTTTTTCTTGCATGCCCGTTTCCTAGGAAAGGTGCTGTATAAATAGTCCAAGGACGCCATTTTAGAAGCTCCTCTCAAAAACACAGAGGATTCCTTCTTGGCCCGTTTCTCTCCACGCAGCAGCCTGGTGCCACCCACCAAGTGAGGGGGGCAGCGGAAGGAATGGCACCGGGGAGGGAAAGAACTGCCATTTGGGCGCAGTTCTTGAAGCTGCAGCGCAGGGCACAGCAAAACAAAATGCCTCTTTTTGCATGCTGGCTGTAGCAGGAAACCCCCCCCCCCCAAAAAAAAATTCAGTTTGTACAAACTTCACACACACTCACACTCACACACTACATACGCTACGCTTCTGCTATAAATTCATAGAAAATCAACCATACATCGGATTTGCACTGTTCCACTTTTATTTTACTCCATGAAGGAAGGACTACAAAATGGGGAAGGTTTGATACAGGCCAGCCATAATCCCTTCACCATCCCAGCACATCCACAGGAGCCCTGCCCAGTTGCTATGCCAACCCTGATGGTCCTAGACAGAAGACAATCAAGATCACAAAGAACTTGCATATGGGAGTGGATTCAACACGGACTATAACAAAAGAACAGTGATTGGATTCCCCCTCAGGGGGCAGGAAACTGCGACTACCTTTTGTCTTCTGAAAATGACTCATGGGGAGGGGGGAGAAGGGAATCAGCCAGGTGACAGGACACTCAGGTTACCACCACAACTCCTCCCTCAACCCCTCCTTTCTGTAATGTATGCATGATGTTTCTGGGGGTGGGCTTGACCTACAGGATGGGAATTTCAAAAGTTTTTATAAGGTCTTGCACACCATTTTTCTGTGTCTTTCCTCTCACCTGCAAGTGAGGGGAGCACCCTATTGCAACAGTCAATAAAGGCCAAGCCTACAGGCTGCTGATTTGCTCCAATTTACTCTGGTTGGTGTCTTTACTTTTTGTCCAAGGGAGCCCTTGGATTTTTCCGGTAACATGGCAAACCTGGCAAAGTGCTTCAATCCACAGAAAAAACAAAACAGAAGGAAACCTGTCAAAGGCACTGGGGGAAATGGTGGTTTATGAAATTTGTTTAGAAATTTAACCAATGCAATTGGGGGTGAGGATCAGGAGCTATGAAACCGTCTCCATACTGTAATGGCATGAAGATCCTATCGGTATATACAGTGGTACCTCAGGTTACATACACTTCAGGTTACATACGCTTCAGGTTACATACGCTTCAGGATTCAGACTCCGCTAACCCAGAAATAGTACCTCGGGTTAAGAACTTTGCTTCAGGATGAGAACAGAAATTGTGCTCCGGCGGTGCGGCGGCAGCGGGAGGCCCCATTAGCTAAAGTGGTGCTTCAGGTTAAGACCAGTTTCCCTATACATGGCTGCCTTCAGACTCCATACTCTCCAGCATTTCTCTGATGAAAATAGGGACCTCCTACCATACCCGTATTGGGACGCGGGTGGCGCTGTGGGCAAAAGCCTCAGCGCCTAGGGCTTGCCAATCGAAAGGTCGGCGGTTCGAATCCCCGCGGCGGGGTGCGCTCCCGCTGCTCGGTCCCAGTGCCTGCCAACCTAGCAGTTCGAAAGCACCCTCAGGTGCAAGTAGATAAATAGGGACCGCTTTCTAGCAGGAAGGTAAACGGTGTTTCCGTGTGCAGCTCTGGCTCACCAGAGCAGCGATGTCACACTGGCCATGTGACCCGGAAGTGTCTTCAGACAGCGCTGGCCCCTGGCCTCTTGAGTGAGATGGGCGCACAACCCCAGAGTCTGGCAAGACTGGCCTGTACGGGCAGGGGTACCTTTACCTTTACCTTTACCATACCCTACCACATTTCTCCAGAGAAAATAGGGATGTCCTAAGGAAAAGCGAGACATTATGGGATCAAATCAGAAACCGGGGTGGCTTCTGTAAGAATGGGATTGTCCCTGGAAAATTGGGATGTGTATTGCAAACTGATGCGGAAATGTGGAAAACTGTATTTAGGTTTGGAAAAGTAAAAAACAGAGAGAAACTGAAATAGTCACACACACACACACACACACAAACTGAAATATACTCGGAGTCGAGTGTGAATTTCATGCTCTTTATTCAGCTTGTAGTAGCAATGAATGAAACTTTCCTCAAAACGTCTCGCTATGCATACATTATTTTCACAATGCGCCCTGCGTGAGTGGCTAATTTTGGGATACTCCTGCAGGCCAATCAGGTTGCAGATTCACTTCCTCCAGAGGTCTGATTGGCTGCTCCTGCAGGCCAATCAGGTCACTGATTCACTTCTACCTGGAGCTGGATTGGGTGGCTCCTGCCGTCAATCAGACTGCTGCATTCTGGATCTTATTGATGTAGGATTCAGCTCAGTAACACAATGTAGGATTCAGCTCATAACACAAACGCTGCAGTCAATACCTATTTTGGGCAGGGGGATTTGACACTGTACCTGTTTTTAAAAATGAGAAGCTATAGGAATTATCTGCCCACTGTGACAGTTTATTTTCCCCCTGTAGATATTAAATTGCTAACCACAATAATGCTGTACCCCAATGAACACCAAAGCATGCAATAATCTTTTATCCCGGCAGCTGCTGTGAATTTTCGAAAATTCAAAAAGCAACTCACAGCTTTCTAGGGAAAACAAAATGGCAGCCACTCCAATTCCCTCTGCGCACCAAGGAATTTCATGCTACCCCTGAAATATTGCTGAAACAAAACAGCCGGTTTTGATGCGGGTGACGCTGCTGGAAAATGACCTTTTATGCATGGCCTTGTCATTTTCCCAGGGCTTGAACAGATATTCCCAGTGGAGTATGCCAAAAATACACTAAATTAAAGAGGGATTAAGAGCCAGACTAGATGAGGCATGGGGCAGTTGGGGAATGCAAAGAAATGTAACTTCCGCTGTGATTAGAGTCTCCCACAATTTTTACTTTGTTAATTAACAGCTTAATGGGGCTGGTATGTAAAATTGAGGATGTGGTGATTTGGATGATGGCGTTTAATCTTTTCTTTCCATGCCCTTTGCCTGATTTAAAGCACCCCATACTCTCAAAGCTGCTATTTGCTTGTTTTTAAATACTTGTGTCCCCTCCCCCATGTTTCCAGCAATTCTTACTTTTATCTGTAAGCCACTTTGAGTCCCGTCAGGGGAAAAGGCGGGATTTAAATAAATAAAAAAAATGTAATTAGCAATGTTTTTCTTACAGTTGTAAATCATTGTGCTTTTGCTGTGTGTGTTTTCCATCGAATAAACCACTTTAACCCTCATGTGCCATTGTGGGGTTTTTTAATAACAATTTTCATGAAGTTTTCAATTTTGCATTTCAAAATAAACCTTTTACAAACTTGAAAATATCCAGTGACTTCCCTTCTTCCCCTTCCATGGTTCATTTTACATATCATACATTCCCGCTTATTTTAACTGTAAGCAGTTTCCCACTTTTACATCGATCAAATGTTATTGACACTGCTGAATTTATCTTAATACTGCCAGCGTTTTCAGCTGTGCAGTTATTTTCCGTACGTTCCATAAATGTTTCCCACTCTCCTTTAAATATATGTTCTTCTTGCTCTCTCATTCTATGTGTTAAATCTGCAAGTTCTGCATATTCTGTCAACTTAAGTTGCCAATTCTTTTAGTTGTGTGCCATTGTAATGGATTCCTTTGAAGTCATTTCTGCACCAGGTAAAGTACCGCATTTTTCGCTCTATAAGACGCACCAGACCACAAGACGCACCTAGTTTTTGGAGGAGGAAAACAAGAAAAAATATATTCTGAATCTCAGAAGCCAGAACAGCAAGAGGGTTCGCTGCGCAGTGAAAGCAGCAATCCCTCTTGCTGTTCTGGCTTCTGGGATAGCTGCGCAGCCTGCATTCGCTCCATAAGACGCACAAACATTTCCCCTTACTTTTTAGGAGGGAAAAAGTGAGTCTTATAGAGCAAAAAATACGGTAATTTTTAGCCCCCCAATTCCCACCCACCCTGACGTGTCCCGTATTTTGCCTGACCACAGGTGACAACCCAAGCCCAACAAGAGAAAGACTTTTGCCAGACTTTTGTCTCCCTAACAGGGGGCAGGGGTCATTTCAGGGAAAGAGAATCAAACGATTAGGACATATTGCAACATGTTTGTTTGTGGCCCCAGTATCTTTATTTTTTTAATCTTTATTGCAAAACATACAACACAAACAGACAAAAACAATACCACAATGACAACTAAACTTTAATTGACTACACATCATCTAACATCACATATATTTTTGATTCCGAATCACCTCATTGTGCTTACTAAATATTCTTAACCTATACGCACTTCCTGTTACTGTATATCTATTATATATCAAGAATTTTTTTTACGTTTATAATTTTCTTTAATATTCAAGATGCAATCTATATCTGTCAGCAGATCTGCATTTTCACAATATTGTTATTTTTTTTAACTTTTCAGATTTAGACATTTCACTGATTTTACAATCATTTTGACATTTTAAAGCTTCCTTTTTCTGTGATTCCTTAAATTTATGTTTAATATCTTCTGAATATCCTAATTAACTTTATTTGCTCATTTACTCATCTTCTTTAAATATATACTCATATGTAATAACTGCAGGTTATTGCAATAATCCTGTCAATGTTTTTATCTGTTTATTTTTTTTTAAGAAATATTCTTTATTGATTAAAAAAATTGCATGTCTATACAAATATTATGTACTGTCTCTTAACAGGCAGAAGAAAGAAAATTATATAAAATAGAAAATTTATAAAGAAATAAAAAATAAAGAAGTAACAAAGAAGAAAAAAACAAAAGAAGAAATGTTTTTATCTGTTTAACATTTATCTGTCATTATTCAATAAACCATTTCCATTCTTCTATGGAAAGTTTGATATCTTGATTTCTTATTCTCCTGATAAGTTTAGCCATTTCTGCATAGGCCATAAGTTTTTGTATCCGTTCTTCCTTTGCTGAGACTTCTGCTTCTTTCCATTTTGGGGCGAGTAACATTCTTGCCGCTGTAGTCTCATACATGAACAAGTTTCTATACAGTTTGGGTAGTTCTGTCCCTAGAGAAAAGCTTCTGGTTTGCTTGTTTTACAAACGTTATTTTAAACATCCTTTTCATTTCATTATATGCCATAAATGGGAAATGTGGCCCCAATACCTGGCCTGGTTAAAGTTTGCAACCATTTCTTTCCATGGGTTACAGAGACATCTCTGTTTCTAACAGCTGTTGCATGTTGCGCAGGAACATGCACAGGGCCGTCTTACTCATGGGCACTAGGGGTGCGGGGCAACCGGGGGCTCTCAGGGGCGCCAGGCCGAGAGTCTAGGGTCCGAGAGTTGAGTCCGGGGAAGAGCCCACCCATTGGTTGGAGCGCCATGGCGGGCTCTTCTGCTGCGGGTGGGTCTGCGCTGTGAGTTCGGGGGCAACTGAACCTGCGAGAGGCTGAGGCAGACGCCCAGTTCCGCCCTCCTGCACACCTGGGACTGGGCAACTGGGGGGGCGCTGGGCGGATCTTTACACCCTGGCGTCACATATGCTTTTTTCCCCCAAATTTTTTTTTATTGGTTTTCCACATTTATAACAGATATAACATATAAAACACACAAAAGAAAACACACTACAATACTAAAAAAAACAACAACAAAAATATAAACATTTGTTGCTTCTAAAACACTTTCGTTGTTAACTGACTTCCTCAAATCTCCCCTAACTGAATTTCATTGTATCACCTTGTAACAGTTCTCCAAAATCTTCTTTCTAATAAAATTAACTCCTTCAATTTACTATCTTCTTCTCTTTTCTTAGTAATCAAAATCCATAATGCTGTACAATTCGTTCTTATTTTAATCCTAAGCCTATTTGGTACTTTCAAGTGACTTCTAATTATCTTATATTACAATATTTGGCTAAATAATCTTTGAATTTCTTCCAAACTTCTTTCTGATCGCGGATTCTTCCAGTCAGGTCGGCCAGCTCCAAAAAGTCCAACATCTTCATCTGCCATTCTTCTACTGTTGGTATTTCTTGAGATTTGCAGTTTTTAGCTAATAGCAGTCTTTCTGCTGTAGTGGCATACAAAAACAATCTAACATCTTTTTTGGGCAAGGCGCCAGCATATGCTTAAGACAGCCCTGAACACACAAGTCAGGGGATGGCTGATTTTGGACTCTCCTGAAATTCTAGTTCCACGTCTTCACTGGCCTGCCCTCCAGGCCCATGGCCACTGCCTGCGCAGATTGTCGCGGGTCAAGGGCCCTGAGCCTGGACTTTCGTTGGTGAGTGGAGATAAAGGAGACATTTTCACTGGCCGGCCAGCAATCATTAACCCTGCTCTTCCTGATGGCCCCGAGTGTGGACATCATCGTGATTTGGAGGAGAGCTTGCTTTGTGCTTAGTGTTTCCAGGAACACAAGAAGAACAAACTGCACCGCTGGTAAACAGGAAAACGTGTCTGATTTCCCCCAGTTGGGGAGATGAAAGGCATGGCGTGTCTTCTGTTAACCTAAGGTTTGTTGGCAGGGCGGGGGAAAATAATTTCCTTTTCAACTCTTGGCTCCCAAGTTTCTATTCTACACATTTATATCCCACTCTTCAATACAGATATTTCCAAGACAGGCTAATGGCCACTATCAAAATAAAACAATAGAAGCAATAATAATAAAAAAACAGATGAAAAGAACTTGCAGATGCTAACACACATACATCCTGCTCTGGGCTTGTTCCATAATTTTCTCTGGGTGATTTCCTGCCCCTTCATATGACATTTTCTTGCTCTGCACTTGCGGGCAACTAAAGGCTAAACTACACGTGCTTTCACAAAATGCATGCTTAAAGAGGCAACTTTCATTTTAATGGAAATGCAGCAATTATTTAGGGCGGCCATATTCCTGGAAGTGAAAATCTGGACCAAGTTTGTTGTTTGGGGACTTTTATGGAGTTTTTAAAAGCATTTTTTTAAAAAATAAAATCTGACCTGCTTGTCATATGTCCAGGTTTTCACAGACATTTTTCCGTTTCAGCAAAAATCCGCCATTTTGCAGGCTGATTCCTGAGAAAACCTGGGCGTTTGGCAGCCCTAAATTATTGCCACTGTCAGGTAAGACCTTTCCCATTGAAAGACTCACTTTCAAGGGAATGAAATGCTAAATGTTAATTCTATTACCATCTGATGGTAGAAAAGCAATGCTAAACTCCCCTGACTTCAGAATAGGTAAAGGTAAAGGTACCCCTGCCCGTACGGGCCAGTCGTGACCGACTCTAGGGTTGTGCGCTCATCTCACTCAAGAGGCCGGGAGCCAGCACCGTCCGAAGACACTTCCGGGTCACGTGGCCAGCGTGACGAAGCTGCACTGGTGAGCCAGCACCAGCGCAGCACACGGAAACGCCGTTTACCTTCCCGCTATAAAGCGGTACCTATTTATCTACTTGCACTTTGACGTGCTTTCGAACTGCTAGGTTGGCAGGAGCAGGGACCGAGCAACGGGAGCTCACCCCGTCACAGGGATTCGAACCGTTGACCTTTTGATTGACAAGTCCTAGGCTCTGTGGTTTAACCCACAGTGCCACCCGCGTCCCGTTATGGCCCTCTAAGTATGGGCAATTAAGGGAAGAAGAAGCAACGGGAGCTCACCCCGCCGCGGGGATTCGAACCACCGACCTTGCGATCAGCAAGTCCTAGGCACTGAGGTTTTACCCACAGCGCCACCCGCGTCCCTTAGACTTCAGAATAGGGCGGACCTAAATCTTGAGACTTTTGCAGAGCTGTGCTCATAACCTCCTGCGCTCCTGCCTAATTGGCGATGACAAAAAATGCATTTTCAAAATCGGCACTTCACGTACGCAAAAGAAATAGAAAAGCAAAACATGCTTAGTTAAGTGTTAGAATTTGTACGGCGTGTTCGTTTGTTGGCGTGAGCACAGTGCCCAGCTCTTAAATAGCCTTTATTGAGTGGTTCAGCAGATCACACCAGCTGAGAGAGTCCGAATCTGGCACTTTGCATCGGGAACACAGCGTGACGGCCAAAGTGTCAGGCATTTGAACTGGCTAGTGTCAGCATTCCCTCTTTGCTGTTCACTGCTGCCTAAGATGAACTGCAAGAGAGCCTACAAGGTGGACCCTATTTCAAGAGAAAGGCAAATCCCAGCTGAAGAAATAGGAACCAGAAGAGGCCTCGTGCCCAAAATATTTATTGTCTGTTTAGTTTATTTAGTGCATCTGCATGCACCGCTCTTCAGCCCAAAAGACTCCTGGAGTGGCTTACAGACAAGACAGTCCCTATCTGTAGCCTTACAATCTGGGGGGAAACCAAACAAACCACAACACACAAGAGAAAAGGGATAGAGAGGGAATAAAAGGCTGGCTGTGGAAGCATTGCAGTTAAATAATTTAAAATGGATTGGTGACGTTTTCCTTCAAAATTATAGGATGGGCTTTGTACCCCAGCTTCACCCTTTCCTTCATGCAATGCAGTTATTTTATGTTCAGTATAAACAGGGCTGTTTTTACACCTACACACACCACTTTTAATTGTTCTCCAATACATGGAGGGGATGAAAATGGGAAACAGGGGCATTCTGGATTCAAATCAGAAACCAGGATGGCTTCTGTAATTCTGGGGCTGTCCCTGGAAAATCAGGGCACTTGGAGGGTATGCATTAAGTCTCAGCTTTGCTTCTAAATAAACATGCATAGGATCCAGCCTGCATATAACCTGAAACACTTACTGTACACATGGTTTCTACTTATGCTTATTGCATTATTAGCCATCACGACTGTAAGCATTAAAGGGGTGGCTCAAAGGTGTTGTGGAGTAGCTCATGTGCATTAATTGAGATTAATTGTGTGCATTAATTGAGATTAATTGAGATGCAGCATCCTGAGACAACAGATTTAGGGAGGACTTTGGAGCTGTGATAGGTATGGTCAAAGAAACTTCTAGAATCACTACTGCAAAGTGTGTGCTGCAGTTGGAGAACAGAAGAGGCAAGGATTCTGATGACTGCGCCGTAACAAGTGAGCGAACAAAACATAGCAATTCCACACTAAATGCCTAGTGTGGAAGAACCCTGTGTCTATCTGGTCTCTCTTAAATTTCATTGATTTTTAAAGGCAGAGTTGCTGCAGTTGCCTATTATTGGGGTTTTTTATGCAGGGGGAGGAGTGGGATAATATAAAATGACCTGTCAGGAACCCCTCAGTCAGCAGTACTAAAACCTGGAAAATTTGAACCCAGGGATTCCTGGCAAATTTCCTCCATCCACCCAGAGCTAGGATGCAGGAGAAGCTGTGCCCGAACCAGAGACGCTTCCCTTTACCCAGGGGGACGGGATGAAGATTTAATGTGGCCCTGGAAAGAGTTAACATTTTGGAGTTAACTGTTTTGGAGGGCTTGTTTGTTCCTCTTACATAAGTTTCTCTAAACTTGTTTGTCCCAAGCTAGAGGGGGAAGCACCTTTGATCGGGAAGGTGTTTTTGTACCAAAGTGATTTTAAGTCCAAAGCTCAATCTGCTGCACACGGAGAAGATAAAAGGCGATGAGAGCCGCCCAAGGGTGTAGTGCGGCTTCAGCACGGACCGAAATAGCTGGTCGCTCAACTATCAGCAGAATGGAAGCGGGCATGGACTTTCTCCATCACTCAGGCATCCAAGCCACACACTACCTCCAAACTAGCTACCCGGCAGCCCAGGATTGGTTCCTCTTTGTTTCTTTTGCTGCCGACCTCCGAAACACGTTCTTTGTCTTCTTCCCCATCTGGTTCCACCTCTGCGAAGCAGTGGGGATCAAACTCATCTGGGTGGCTGTGATTGGCGACTGGCTGAACCTCGTCTTCAAGTGGTAAGTGTCCTGCCTACTCTAAGGTGGTCGCCTGAACTCAGGCTTTCTTCATCTGGGCATGTAATGTGGTTAAGTAAAGGTAAAGGGACCCCTGACCGTTAGGTTCAGTTATGGCCGACTCTGGGTTGCAGCATTCATCTCGCTTTATTGGCCGAGGGAGCCGGCGTACAGCTTCCGGGTCATGTGGCCAGCATGACTAAGCCGCTTCTGGTGAACCAGAGCAGCACATGGAAACACCGTTTACCTTCCCGCCGGAGCGGTACCTATTTATCTACTTGCACTTTGACGTGCTTTTGAACTGCTAGGTTGGCAGGAGCAGGGACTGAGCAACGAGAGCTCACCCCGCCGCGGGGATTCGAACTGCCGACCTTCTGATCGGCAAGCCCTAGGCTCTGTGGTTTAACCCACAGCGCCACCTGCATACTTGTTAAGTAGGCACCAAGAATATCCACAGCTAGCTAAATTTGGAATGGGAAGACTTCCTGGCAAGTCCAAACCCCGGCAGCAAACCATTCTGCCCATTCCAGCTGCTCTCTGCTATTCTGTGAAACCAGCTGTTAGGATGGCCTCAATGGAACAAGTCCCTTCCATCTCCCTTCCACTCTTTCTTTCCCTTTCACCAGGTCCTCTCTGCAAGTTCCATGCCAATCTGGCAAGTTATTTTTTTTCTGTTACTCGTGGAATGGGAGGAAATTATTTGGTTGCCCTTGGTTGACATTAATGAGTTGTGTGCATGGCCTATTACTGCCTTTGGTGTTAGCATCTAGGATAAATAGCTATTTGCCATGTGGATGGGCCCAGCCCCCCAGATCTGTTTCTTTCCAGCACCAGACTCCAAAATACTCCACAAAAACATGGGACCCTTCTGGTCTGCTTGCATTGTGATCCTTAACACTCAGGAATTTGTGTGGGCGTCGCAACTCTCTTTCCTTTCGGCCCTAGCTGGTTCTGTTGTCGGCAATCCCTTCCTACAGCAGAGACTCACAGTGCCTCTCATGTTCCTTTTCTCTACAGGATCCTGTTTGGGCAGAGACCTTACTGGTGGGTACGTGAGGCCAGTTTCTACCACAACACCTCGGCCCCTGCAATCCAGCAGTTCCCTGCTACATGTGAAACTGGCCCAGGTGAGATGCCGAAGGAAAGGGTGGCCATGTAACCGGAGGCAGGGCAGGAAGCAAAAGAGGGAATGCATTAACACCAAAAAATATAATCATAAAGACAGTTATTCTGTGAACTGCCCCAAAATCATATGATGATATAAATCTAATAAATAAAATAATAATACAGTGGTACCTCGGGTTAAGTACTTAATTAGTTTCAGAGATCCATACTTAACCTGAAACTGTTCTTAACCTGAAGGACCACTTTAGCTAATGGGGTCTCCTGCTGCTGCTGCGCTGCCGGAGCACCATTTCTGTTCTCATCCTGAAGCAAAGTTCTTAACCTGAAGCACTATTTCTGGGTTAGTGGAGTCTGTAACCTGAAGTGTATGTAACCTGAAGCGTATGTAACCCGAGGTACCACTGTAAACAGGTTTGATAAATCTAGGCCGTGTCTTGAGGTAATCACAATTCCATATGTTTTGTGAGCACCTGCATTTTCTGTACTTTCTTGTACTGGAACACGATATAGCCTTGCAAGATTTAATTTCCTCACCCATGTCTGAAGCTTAATGAAAGATACTTTTTAAGAGCCAAATGGGTTAAGTTAAATGCTAAAAATGAAGTAAATGGTCAATGAAGATCTGCCTTAAACTCCCACCACCAAAACATGGTTCAGTCTCAGATCAAAATCCAGGCTCTCTCTGAATCCGTGTTTATCTCTGGAAAACAGAAAGAGACGCCAACCACAGGACTTGCTCAGCTGTTGCAGAATATGTTGCTTGGGCTCTGAGTGGTGAGCCTTGAAGGGGGCGGGAAATCAATACCTGAAGAGTGGTATTTGGGTATATAAGGCCTGCATCTGATTTTGGATTTTATTTCCCCTCTGCAAAGGTGATGGGTAATATAGATGGCCTGAAAGGGTTTTGTCTTTCGGGCAAGGCTGAGGGTGATACGGAGGTTTTGGAGCCAAGGCATCTGACTTTCCTTTTCACTTTAGGGAGTCCCTCTGGTCACGCGATGGGTTCAGCCGGCGTGTACTATGTGATGGTTACAGCCATTCTCTCCATTGCATTGAAAAAGAAGCAGCCATCTTGGAAACACCGGTAAGCAGCGCCAGCAATATTAACAAAAGGCACTCTATCTGAGCAAGGGAGAGTGCTGGGATGTATTTTCTGCTTCAAGGAGAATTAATATTACAACATGCAACAATGCTTCCGTTGTGGAAGGGAAAATTGGAGGTCCTGCATTTTATCCCTTTGGCAGTAACCTTTTACAAAAGGTACAAAAATACACTTTACAATAAGCCAGAGGTTTGATGCTGATAAGGAAAAGAGACACCAGGAGAGAACAATATTTTCCCTGTGGATATCTTAGGGATGGGTGGATCTGTTAATTTCAGTCCTCTAAGTTTCTCATTTCTCCAATCTTAGCATTCCCAGTTCTCCACATTTCTGCATTAAAAAAAAAAAATCCTCATGAATAGTTGACAGCATTTTAATGCGAATTTCTCCCAATAAGCACATTTTGCTATGGCTATCTGGCTAATTTTTGCAAGCAATTTCCCCAATTATCATGCATGTTAATGGTTCTGTGTACATTCCCCCCCTGCTATTGCATGGGGAACTGCATCACAAAATTCAGAGGAGGACAAATTTTGCAGGATAGCTGCGCTCACACAATGTTCGCACGTTGGTTCGAGAAGTGCAAGTTAGTTAGTTTCTCACTGAATTGCAATGAAGATCAAATTGCCCCTTCACCCCTAGAAGATGTTGTCATTAAAATTGTCTGTAGCAACTGGAAAAGTGAATTATTCTCATTGGGAACCAGGAGAAGGCATATACAATATTTCAAAGTGCAGCAGGGCTACACTGGAAATTCCTTCACTGCGATCAGTACAAGTGCTCCTCTCTCAGCTCATGCTTTGGAAAATACATTCCTGCATGTCTGAACCAGAAGCCAGATGATTGTGCGGATTGACTGCCCCAAGGTGTTGCCAAGGGATTTCTCAATCATCAGACAATGACAGCCTGCCTGAAATCTGTAGGGACAGCATTTGGCAGCTGAGCAGGATTTTGATTGGCTTGTTTGCTCATCTGTCATTTCACTTGTGAAGCCAGAAGGAAATCAGGCTCACACTGCAATCGAACAACCTGTTGTGACCTCTGCTTTCACATTACACCGGTCTTCCCCTGGTGACAGAGGCTGGCCAATGCAAAAAGTGCACAGGAACCCAAAGTCTTTGTTATGTACTGAAGTTCTCACCCTGGGCCAGCAGGGGGATACTGTAGATAGTTATGCAAATGAAGGATTGAAAGTGATGTTCAGTGATTGGATAGTTTTAGAAAGTTGTTACAGTAACGTGGTACTGGAGCTCTATATAAGCAGGCTGACTGAGCCCTTCAGTTCAGTTCTGTTCTGGCCTCTGAATAAACAAGAGCTGTTTGAAGAATCGCTGTGTCGTCTGATACGTTTACCCACAACTTAACAGTCTTAATTCTCCGGAGCTCTTACATTTTTCCTGACAGTGGGTGGGAAAGGATCTGTATAGCATGCAAGTGAGCTCAGGAGATACCCCAGAAAAGTCTGGCTTGCCAGTGTTCACCTCTATTCTCTTCTCATCTCTTGTCTCCTTTTGCAGTTTCTTGCAGGCAGTTCTCTGGGCGGCTTTTGCCATCGTCCAAGTCTGCGTCTGTCTCTCCCGTGTCTTCATCGCTGCCCATTTCCCCCACCAAGTTGTCGCTGGTGTCTTCTCAGGTCAGTGCAGGTTACTCACCGCCTGGTATGATATATTGAGATGTACGGCAAGGCTGCAGCTATGGAATACAGTAGAATTCGTTGCCGTGGACTCAGCGACAGATTCTAATACGCAGAATCCACAGAACAAAATTAGTGTGCTCCCCGAAATGAGGTCTTTTAAAATAATAATCAATTTTATTAAAGGTTTTCAACCTAATATAGCATAATTTTTTTAAAAAATGTATCAAACAGAAGAAAGAGAAAAAGAAAGATACATTAATAATATTTCTCATAAGTAAAGGTAAAGGGACCCTTGACCGTTAGGTCCAGTCGTGACCGACTCTGGGGTTGCGGCGCTCATCTCGCTTTATTGGCCGAGAGAGCTGGCGTACAGCTTCCGGGTCATGTGGCCAGCATGACTAAGCCGCTTTTGGCGAACCAGAGCAGCGCACGGAAATGCTGTTTACCTTCCCACTGGAGCAGTACCTATTTATCTACTTGCACTTTGACGTGCTTTCGAACTGCTAGGTTGGCAGGAGTAGGGACCGAGCAATGGCAGCTCACCCTGTCGTGGGGATTCGAACCGCCGACCTTCTGATCGGCAAGCCCTAGGCTCTGTGGTTTAACCCACAGTGCCACTTGTGTCCCTAATATTTCTCATATGATCCTCATTTTTAAAAAAACTAAGTTATAAATATATCTGTGCAGCCCTCGGCCACCAGTTTATCTTAACCTTCATACATACGGAGAACTGAATTTCCCTCCTCCCACGTGGGAGAGCTTCCCCTTCCACCCTGAGAAAAGCCACTCTGACCTGCCAAAATGAGGTCTTGATGAGGCTGTGAGATACCCATAAAAAAGAATAATTTGTCTTTGAGGTTGTGATGGCAATCCAGGTGTTCCACCTTGTTTAGTTTTCTAAAGACCTGAGTCGCTTTGCCAAGCATACTGCAAAAGATGTCGCTTCATAGCCTTAAGATTGCTTCCAAAAGTTTGGGGGTCTCTGTGTCCTGACCAGCGATGTATCCTTTCCCCCCCCCCCAATCCAGGCATGGTGGTTGCCGAATCTTTCCAGCACATACGCTCCATCTACAACCCCAGCCTGCGGAAGTATGTGGGCACCACCCTGTTCCTCTTCTCCTTCGCTCTGGGCTTCTACCTGCTGCTCAAGGTGCTGGGCGTGGACCTCCTGTGGACTTTGGAAAAGGCCAAGCGGTGGTGCGAAAACCCAGAGTGGGTCCACCTGGACACCACGCCCTTTGCCGGCCTCCTGCGCAACCTGGGGGTCCTCTTTGGGCTGGGACTGGCCCTCAACTCCCCAATGTACGTGGAAAGCTGCAAAGGGAAACAAGGGCAGCAGCTGGCCTTCCGGTTGGCCTCCATCGGCGCTTCGCTCCTCGTCCTGCACCTCTTTGATTCTTTCAAGCCCCCTGCTAAAGTGGAGATGCTCTTCTACCTCCTGTCTTTCTGCAAGAGTGCCGCCGTGCCACTGGCAGCGGTTGCCCTCATCCCATATTGCGTCTCCCAGCTCCTTACCCAACAAGACAAGAAAACTGTGTAGTCGCCATGCCGGTTTTATTTTCTATGAACTTGAGCAGGTGAAGAGCTACGATGCAAGGCCTCAAGGGCAAAAAGGGACAGCGTTCTTGGCGGTCCTCTTAACTGTGTTCTGGGCTCCCGCTGGAGCCAGGATACGGCCGACCCATCTGCCTCCCTAAAATACCAGCCGGGGTCTCCATCCAGTGCTGTCCATAGGTCGTAATTCCAGTGGCGCAGTTGGGTAATTCTTAGATTGTGGACATTATGGTTGAAAGGTAATGTGCGCCGTTCCTCTTATTTCAAAATGTTGCTGATATGCCAGCGCTCCTGCATCTGGGGCCCCTCCAGACCCTAAAGTCTTGGCCCCGGATGCCGTTGCTACGTGAGTCTTCCAGTGCAAGACATTTCTCCAGAAAAGTGTTACCTGCAATTTTGGCCGCCACCAGCAAATACAGTTACCTGCCCAGCCGAGATGACGGGGAAAAACTGGTATCAGCAAGGCGGGGAATGGGGAGAAAGCAGGGGGATTCACTTGGCATAGTTGGGGCAGAAGAGGAATAGAATATATATTTCCACCATTGCTTGTCTTGTGGCAGGAGAGGCAATCTGTCCATCCATGACACCCACCAGCATTGTTCATACTTCAAGGGAGACGCTCCCTAGTGAGCCTGGCTGGTGTTATGAGGTCAAGCAATGAACCCCTGTGTGTGCTACGGGGGGATTTCACATCACTGACGGTCATTTTTGGGATGGGGAGGAAGAAAAGATGGCAAACCCACCCGCGGCCTACCGCAGCCTAGAGATGGCTTTTGTAGATGTCTGCACGCCATATTTCTATATTTGTACCTACACCTTTTTGTTATGAATAAAGCATGTTTTGTTAGCAAATGAATGGTCAGCTTTCTTTTGGGAAAATATTTGAAAACTGAAGTATTAAATGTTGTTTCAAAGCTCCCCGTATCAATTCCCTCTGCCAGTTAACTATAAATGAACTCCTAGCCTTGATTTAGTGATGCAGGTTACAGTACTCCGACAGTGTTGTGCCAGAGCGCTAAACTTCGAGATGAAAATAATAATAATCTGCAGTCATTCTCTAAAGCTCTTCTCCAGTCTCTGCCAGCCCACTTTTTCACCTCTTTTAACTGCTGAAGAATTATTATCCAGTGTTTACGCAGTGGGTGGGCTACTCTGTGCCAAAAAATGATATCCTGAGACTTTGGTGGTGGTTTCTTCACCTGTTGACAGGTAGGAGAAGCAATGTTTGCTGTGCTTAATTTATAAAATGAAGCTGGGGATCTAGCCAGCTTTAGAGTACTGGAACTTCAGACCTGAAATCACTTGCTCCTAATCAAAGCAGGCTACAGTACTCATTGGTGAAAGAAAGGCATTCTGCACGTGGTCAGAGGCACTGTCTCCTCTTATTCACATATTTCAGAACTGAGTCTTGATTTGTTCCAGAGCTAATCCTTGGGGCAAGCTAAACCCTGTTTGCTTCCCTGTCATGCTAAAGACTGTGTCAACAGTTCATTAAACAGAGACTGCAAGGGGAAAGCTGGAGGAAAGGTTAGTGGGTGGGGCACACTGACTGAGCCACACAGCGCCAGTATATGAAGTAACTTAGAGTTCATCTCCATTTATTTTTGTTTGCTGTGTAAACCAACAACAAATGGTGATTACCGCAGACCCTGTTTTCCGGGGACGTCCCTGATTTAGAGAAACCATCCCAGTTTCTGATTTGACCCCAGAATGTCCAAGTTTTCCTTAGGATGTCCCTATTTTCATCGGAGAAATGTTGGAGGGTATGGAATTATCCTGAGCCATCAGAAGGCAAGTTTTTAAAAATGAAATGCTTAATTTTTTTTTAATATGTTGGAAGTTGCCAGAGTGGCTGGGGCAACCCAATAAGATGTGTGGTGTATAAATATTGAAATTATCATTATGGAATGGGACATCCCTATTTTCATCAGAAGAATGTTGGTGGGTATGGTAGGCGGTAGGACCACATGGCTTGCATTTTTTAAAAAAGAAGATTTCAAGTTGATATTCCTCATTACAGATAGCAAGGCTGAGGGAATGACCCTCCATTCTGGGCCAAGGGGGGTGGGATTCACTGCCTGACACACGCCACAGTCACAGTGGATAGATGAACCAATTGTATTAACAAGTTGGCTCGTAATAAAATTTGACGTATTTGCCGGTGGTGCATTTCGGGGGATCAAAATGGTGGGCATTGGGAGAAGCGGTACCGCCATAGGCAGGGGATAAAGAAACGAGTAACGTACAAATGAAGTCACTGCCATGACAGTAAACTTAACACACTCAAATCAACAAAATCCTACCACCAGGAGAAATCCAGAATTTAGAATATCTGTGACTGGGCAGCAGCAATCCACCCACAATGAACAAAGAATGACCAGTAGCAGAAGTTCGTCCTCTTTCTAACTTGGGTCTTATTTTATATGGAAAATGTGATTTATCTCAAATTTGTAAATGTTGTGACGTGGGGTTTGTGATTTCAGCTCTCTTGACATAATATGCTGGAGACAGTTCTCTAATAACACTTCTTTATTAAAGCAAACAAGACTGAGACTTGAGGAGGGGAGAGCTACATTTATAGGGACAGGGAACAAGCTAGAAAGGATACATTTTGGAGGGAACAATATCAGGCAATCACAGTCCTGCCTTTTGGAGGAAACCAATAAGACAGAGGATCCAAATACAGCAGCTTAAATGAACCAATAGTAGCTGTACCCTCTGGAACCAAAAGGCAGTTACTTTACCCTAATGCAATACAGACAATAATAATACAGATATAAAATCCTTTGACTCAATACACAACACCCCTCCCCCCCCCAGTGAGCACAGCAGACGTAATCTCTCACATACTGTGGGGGTCCTACAACTTCTACTTGATCTCCTGACAACAGGTGTTGCCGGTTCTGGATTGGGTGTCACCTGTGGTAGGGGGGGCTGCTATGGGGTTTCGTCAGGAACAGATGGAGTCCCAGACATCTCAGGGTCCCCTACCTGTACCTCGTCATCCTGAGGACCAGCAGACCCTGGTTCATTTGCTGAAGCCCCTCGTGACTGCACCTCTGGGCCATTTTCACCCTGGTCTTGTAGCTCTGCGTCGTTAGCCAGGGATGAATTATCAGACTCCTCTCTGCTGAGCGCCCGGCGCCTCAGCTGATCTATATGTCTCTTCCAAACGTGCCCATTTTCCAAGGTCACATAATAGAACACAGGTTCACTAGCCCGGGTGACCACACCAGCCACCCACCGCGAACCTCGTGAATAGTTCCTCACCCAGACCAGATCTTCAGGGGCGAGATACCTTGTTGTGTCAGTCTCAGCCTGGGGGGTTGCTCTTGCATTACGGTTTGGCATTTTATCCGGGTGGACATAATCCAGCACCGTTACCAGTCTTCTACCCAAGAGCAGCTCAGCTGGCGACTTGCCCGTTGCAGTACACGGCGTCGCATGCTGCAAAAATAACACTCGCGCGATGCGAGCTGACCAGTTACCCTCCATTAAGCGCGCAATGGATTCTTTGGCTGTTCTTACCATGCGCTCCGCCTGCCCATTGGAGGATGGGTGAAAGGGCGCGGATGTGACCCCTCTTATGAAGTTATCAGCCAAGAATGCCCTGAATTCTTGGGATACAAAAGCTGCCCCATTATCTGATACAATGGTCTCAGGTAACCCGTGGGTTGCAAACAGCTGCCTCAACACCTTGATTACGGCAGCTGATGCCATGCTAGGGACCATCGCCACTTCTAACCATTTGGAATATGCATCGACGATAACCAAAAAGACCTTCCCCTGGAATGGCCCAGCAAAATCTAAGTGCAGCCGGCTCCAGGGAGATCTGGACTGCTCCCACCAGTGAACTGGAGCTCTGGCCACTTCTGGCCGCACCTCTTGGCATGCCTTGCATGTTCGTACCCATTGTTCTATGTTCTGGTCCATTCCAGGCCACCACACATAACATCGGGCTAGCGACTTCATCCTGACCATTCCCGGGTGTCCCATGTGAAGCGTCTCAAGAACCCTGTTTCTCAGTGGTGCTGGGATGATCACCCTATCTCCCCACAGGAGACAACCCTTATGCATGGACAACTCGTGCTGCCTTGTCGCATAAGGCCTGAATTTGTCTTCATGCGGACCACCTGGCCACAGCCTCCCCACCCAAGTGAGCACACGGGAGAGAACAGCATCTTTCCTTGTTTTCTCAGCTATATCAGTAGCCGTTACAGGAGCCCCCGGAAGTGTTTCCAGCATCATTATGTGCTCCGCTGGGGCAGGATCCTCATTGCTCCCGCCAGGAAGGGGCAATCGACTCAGCGCATCAGCGTGGCACAACCGCTTCCCCGGCACATGGGTCAAGGTGTACTGGAACCCGTTCAGGAATATAGACCAACGCAACATTCTGGGGGAGAGAATTTGTGGCGTTTGTTTGTTCGGGTTGAACAACCCCAACAGTGGTTTGTGGTCCGTTTCAATGGAGAAATGGCGACCGTACACATAATCATGGAACTTTTTGATTCCTGCCACAATTGCAAGTGCCTCTTTGTCAATTTGAGCATAGTTGCGCTCCGTGGCCGACAACGTACGGGAATAGAAAGAGATGGGCTTTTCCGACCCATCCGGTTCCCTATGACTCAGCACCGCCCCCAGACCGTATTGAGAGGCATCACATGCCAGGACCAGCGACTTCGACTCATCATAATGAGCAAGGACGCTCCTGCTACTCAGCATTCCTCGCAAGGAGTCAAAAGCCTTCTGCTGCTCCTGCCCCCATCGCCACACATTCTTTTTCTGCAACAGTCTATGTAATGGTTCAGCTACCGAAGCTTTCTGGGGTAAGAACGAATGATAAAAGTTAATAAGTCCCAGGAATGACTGCAACTCCGTCTTGTTCTGTGGTCGTGGTGCCTCGATGATGGCCTTAACCTTAGCATCTGTGGGGTGGATGCCTGATGCATCAATTTTAAACCCCAAGAAATCCACAGTTGGCACCCCAAAACTGCATTTTTCCTTTTTTAGTTGCAATCCCACCTCCTTGAACTTGAGCAACACTGCACGGACACGCGCAACCAGTTCCTGTGGGTCTTTTCCAGCAATCAAAACGTCATCAAAAAATGGCAAGACCCCCGGCAGACCTCTTAACAGGCGTTCCATGAGCCCTTGAAAAATCCCTGGGGCCACACAAACTCCAAATTGTAATCTGTTAACTCTGAACGCCCCTTTATGTGTGACAATAGTCTGTGCTTCCGCTGATTGTGGGGTTACTGGCAGCTGTTGGTAAGCTTGTGCCAGGTCAATTTTGGCAAACACCTTGCCCCCAGCCAGTTTAGCCAACAGATGTGATACGACTGGAATGGGGTATGAGTTTCCCCTGAGTGCCTTATTGATAGTACATTTGTAATCAGCACAGATCCTGACTTCCCCATTTGCTTTAAGGGGCGTGACGATTGGAGTCTCCCACTTAGCAGAGTCCACGGGTGAGAGAACTCCCTGCTCGACCAATTTATCCAGCTCTGCTTCGATCTTGGGTTGCAGTGCAAATGGCACTCGCCTTGGTTTGAGTCGGATTGGGGCCACCCCAGGGTCCAATTCGAAGTCAACTGGGGGCCCTTTATAACAACCCAGTTTTCCATTAAAGAGACCAGCAAATTCTTTGCATAATGCCTCGCTCATCTCAGGGCAGGTTTGGATTGAATTAAGCCCTGATATACTCAGTCCCAGGACGGGGAACCAGTCAGTGCCCAGGAGACTGGGGCGACTGCCCTTCGCAATCACCAGTTTGAGTACCGCCTGTTTGTCCTGGAACTGTACTCTCACGGCACACATTCCCATGACATGGATGCGGCCCGCTGAGTATGACTGCAAAGTTGCTGGGAAGGGCTCCAGAGGGGGCAACGTACCCCTGGGGAAGAATGTCCTCGCGGTCTGGTCCGACACGATAGTGAATCCAGATCTGGAGTCCACCTCCATGTTGCACAGCTGACCCTCAATCTTCACCTTGACGTGTGCCTTGCCTTGCGCTGGAAACTGCACGACCCTCCCATTGATCTCCGTTACATAGTGGCAGTCCTGTAGAACGTGGGTTGCTGTGGGCGGTCTGCGATGCTCCAGTCTAGGTGCTCCTGTCACTCCCAATGCCGCCGATCTACAGACCCTGGCGATGTGACCTGTCTTCCCGCACGTCCGGCACATAGCATCCCGGAAACGACAACTCTTCCGCTCATGGTTTCTGCCACAACCAGGGCACCTGCCTTGGTGATCTTTGTGCACTGTGCAGGCCTGACGCACTGACTCGACCCCACGGACTGGGCTCTGGCTCGAAGTAGCCTCTAGCTCGTCCATGGCATGCGCAACTTCTATCTGTGGCTTAGGGACCCTGCGACTGGCATCAAGCTCCTCTCTTTCATAATTCTCCGTGGCGGTGGCCTCCTTCAATGCTGAAGCAAGGGTAACCTCTTCTTTAGCCACGATGCGTCTTCTGGCTTTCTTGCTGCTCAGACCACCGATAAAACGATCCAGGAGAGTCTCTTCCAGATCTTGGAAGTCGCAGTGCTGAGCGAGCTTCCGCAGTTCAGCTAGAAATGCAGATACAGACTCCCCAGCACGCTGCTGCCTCTTATGAAACTCCATCCGCCGGGCCATCTTGGTCTCAGTAGGCGCCAAATGGCTTGTTAGGCAGGCAAGAATATCTTTGAGAGATGTCTCACTTAGCTTCGCTGGAGCAAGCAATGCCTTGGCCAGCGTGAAGATCTCAGGCCCACAGTAGCTCAGGAATGTGGCCCTTCTTTTGCTGGCATTGGTGATCCCTTGAGCCACTGCGAAGAACTCGAAGCATTCGACGTAGTCTTCCCACGTGTGGGGCTCTGATGGCTGGAAGGGCTCCAATACCCTTGGACTCTCCATTGTCCTGTGGGCAGGGTCGTCTTCTCAGCTGGCCAGTGACTCTTGTTTTAGCTTCAATCCGGACTCTGAGGCAGGGCTGCGTTAACCGCTCCTCAGCATTCCGAATCCCATCCTCGTCGCCAGTTGTTGTGACGTGGGGTTTGTGATTTCAGCTCTCTTGACATAATATGCTGGAGACAGTTCTCTAATAACACTTCTTTATTAAAGCAAACAAGACTGAGACTTGAGGAGGGGAGAGCTACATTTATAGGGACAGGGAACAAGCTAGAAAGGATACATTTTGGAGGGAACAATATCAGGCAATCACAGTCCTGCCTTTTGGAGGAAACCAATAAGACAGAGGATCCAAATACAGCAGCTTAAATGAACCAATAGTAGCTGTACCCTCTGGAACCAAAAGGCAGTTACTTTACCCTAATGCAATACACACAATAATAATACAGATATAAAATCCTTTGACTCAATACACAACAGTAAACATGGGGGGGAAATTGCCTTGCCAGTTCTTATATTGCAATAGCAGAAGGTGGGGTCACTCGGATAGCCCTGCAATAGAATAATCCTTTGCAAATACCGTATTTTTTGCTCTATAAGACTCAATTTTTCCCTCCTAAAAAGTAAGGGGAAATGTGTGTGCGTTTTATGGAGCGAATGCAGGCTGCACAGCTATCCCAGAAGCCAGAACAGCAAGAGGGATTGCTGCTTTCGCTGCACAGTGATCCCTCTTGCTGTTCTGGATTCTGGGATTCAGAATATTTTTTTTCTTGTTTTCCTCCTCCAAAAACTAGGCGCGTCTTGTGCATCTTATAGAGCGAAAAATATGGTACTTTACGTTGGGGGTGGGTGGGTTTAGACTGACTTGTTTTCTTTTCAGGGAGAACGTTCCCCGTATAAAACAGCTGGCAGTAAACGTCCGTCTGCTAAAAGCTGCCACATTAGACTCAAGTCCCAGGTCTCCCCGAATTGAACACGGTGTCTGAGTTGCATGTGGAAGCATTGTAAGCAGAGATGTAGCACATAAAAAACAACAACACTGCCCCCCCAAATCCCCCGCCTAAAGTAAGGCTTGAGTTAGAGTATGTAGGACGGTCTTTGCAGCTACTCCTTTTGTGGTGTGCATGTCTGTAAGATCACTGCGAAATCCAGCTAAAATCCCAGAATTCTCCACATTTTTTTTCCCTGTGGCAAGCTATCCCAGCCATCCCAGGGGAGATGTGAAAAATGGAGGAGGCAGCAGAGCAAATACCACAATAAGCAGGGACATGGAGTTCCCAAGAAGGAGGGAGGCAATGTCACAGAGAGGATTTTCAAGACCCAGACGAGGACGTATGTGAGGAAAAATGCATTGCGTCCAGTCTCAGTCCCGTAGCCGGGGAATGCCTTAAAAAGCAGTTGCCGTTGGTGCACAGTCAATATAAATATACTAACTCCCCCCCCCCTTGATTGCCAGAAACATAATAGGTCTTATAAAATGATCAAGCTGAAGGTCAGCAATCCTCATAACTTGCCAAATATACAATGTATTCTTGACCATTTTCAAAACAGGAAAGTGATGTAGGGGTGGAGCAGGGACTATATTTGAAATATTGTAGCACCCTGCTTGTGGTTAACGCTTAGCTGGAATGAAATATTCAACGCAGCAATAGAGAAATTAAAATAATAATTTATTTGTCAGACAAATAAATGAGAGGCTCAGTGGTATATGGTTACCAAGCTCTGGCCTGGCCTCTTGCCATCCTGGCCAGCACTTATATTCCCTTAATCCAGCCCCCTTTGCTCCTCCTGTGGCTGCCTCTGTCCAATCAGCCTGGTTGAAATTCCTATTGGCTGTTTGGTAGAACCAATCACAAAAGATACACCCACAAAAGATACACCCACTTCCTTGCCCTTATAAGGGAGACAAAGAGCTATATATGTGACAAATAAGTAATAATATATCTTACATGGAATCTTAATTACCAGCTCACCTCTTGCCCTCCTTGCCCTATTGCCTTCTAAAACAAATGTTTAATCTTACATTTTTATGTTCAACAGATGTCAAGGATCTTGAGTTTCACATCAATATTGAAAGATTTCCTTCATTTGAAAGTTTCTAAACAAATGCCTGACAACCATATATATCAAGAGTGCTTGGATGGCGTCTTCTGTCTAGCAGGGGGGCTAGGCTGGTGGCTGACTTAATTTCAGGATAAATACAACTCTTACAACCATATGAAATAAGAATCTAGCATTCCTTAAATCCTTTGCATAATTACATTTAAGCCAATATATTTAAGCTAATATATTTCATTCACTTATCATAGGTAGCCTTTTAAAAGAATAAAGCCTTTGTAAAGTAAAAAGGAACTCAGTAAAAAACAGCTTTTAAAAAGAAGCCTCTTCAGTTTACACCTCCCCCCTTTCCCCCTCCTTTCCCAGCCAGCTAGATGCTTCTCCCATTAGCTCTTCCCAACAGCTTAGAAAATTTCCCAAAAATGCTCTCTTTTCTTCTAGCCAAGCCAGTTGCCTTTTTCACTGCTCTTGGCCTTTCAACCTTGGAAAGAAGATCTGGCTCATTTTACTGAGAGGCACATTGGTATTATTTTACTATTTACCCTTGCCTTTAATTGTGTTTTTTCAGCCTTGGGGCAGCATATGTAATTCTCCCTTTTTTATGACTTTGAGAATTGTTTTTCTACTATAAATCAATGGGGCCCCCTTGTCTTAGGAGAAAAACCTCTTGCCAAGGTTCTTTCTGCCTGGCATGAAACATTTGAAAATCCTTTTTTTTTTTAAGCTCATTTTTAAATACAAGCCTTGATTGCAATATATAAGCTTTGATAAAAAATGCAGGCTTATGATTAGATGCCTCAATATAGGAGCCATCTCACCACCCAATAAAATAATTGAAGACACTAGTGTGTGTGTCTTGCACCATGTGATTGATTATGTGGGGCAGGGCCTACCTATTCCCCTCCCAATATTTTATTCAAGTTGGCACCCCGTTTTGAAATCTGAACCGGGCAGCGTCCCCTCACAGGCAATATGTCAGAAGATGCATGCTGGTGGTAGGTATGGCCGAAGCCAGGGGTGAGTTGCAGGGTGCAGCCCTACTATGAGGCAGAGTGAGGCAGCTGCCTCGGGTGGCAAATATTCAAGGGCAACAAGTAGAGTGGGGTTCAGTGTGTGCTATGCAAACTGCCTGGCACCCTCAGGATGTAGTGAAGGATGAGGAAATAAGATTCAATGGGTCTGTTGAACTGTTTGCACCTGGAACGGGACTAGGAGGCGGTGGCGACTTTTCGCTCTTTGCTTCAGGCGGCAAAATGCCTTGGCCCAGCCATAGGTGGGTGGGCCTACCCAAATTGGATGAGGTACCCTTTACCTCTGCCTCTTCTTAAAGCGGGACAGTTGAGGGGTACGAACTCCTTTCCGCCATGTTTCACTTGCATCCAAAGGAGGCTGAAGGCCACAATAAATTAGGGTTCTGTACCTGTGATTCGCGCATCTACTTTTGCACACCAAAGGACACTGTTGCGCTCAGCAACTGAAAATCACTGGGCTGGGCCTTTACCAGCACTTTGCAAGAAAACTCTACTAGGAAATCGATTACATTTCCAGGTCCAAGGGCTGTAAAAACTTCAGATACCATAAACGCTGACACAGGTGTCACCTCAGGTCTCCTCAGGGAGAGGTGGGCAGATGTCAGGGTTGCGAAGATATATTTCGTTTGTGATTGGAAGCCCGACACCCAAATGCAAAAGTAAAGATTTCTGAGTCTAGGAATTTGAATTAAAGACTTCTGAGTCTCGGAATTTGGGTGCCAGAAATGAATGGAGGTCCTCAACCCTCCTGGCGTTGCGGAGCAAAGGAAATTAGAAGCAAAAGTTCCTCGTTTGCTGAATTCTGACTTCATGTTCCTTGAAAGTCCTAAGGACACACATGTTAGATTTCAGCTTGGTTCTTCACCCCTTTCATTACAGAAAAAGGTCAGCAAGTACTGCAAGTTAATGCTTAACTCTATTGTCTTCAACATTTATCTTTTTGCTAGCTACTGAATCAGCTTCAACCACTCCCATTAACTGATGTGTCCTATCGTTACACAATGAAAATATTGCTGACCTGCATTTATTTATGCAGCACTCGATTTTTCCCTCCTTGGTGGTGTCATGTGGTGTGTATTATTCCCGTTTCAGGCAAGGAGGGGCCATGTTATGTAACTCAGGGCTGCCTACAGCAATAATTTTGACGGTTTCAGCCTTGCAGTGATCCCAGTGTGATGCAGTGACTAGGGCACTTCCAGATTGTCATTATTTTGGGTGTTATGATTCATTTCCATACAGGCAAATTCAGGTCTGACAATTAAAGTGTGTACGCTCCAACGTTTCTCCGATGAAAATAGGGACGTCCCATTCCATAAGGATAATTTTTACTATTTATACCCCACGCATCTTTCTGGGTTGCCCCAGCCACTCTAGGCAGTGTCCAACATATATAAAAACATAATAAACATTAAACTTTTTTTTTAAAAAAAACCTTCCCTATACAGGATTGCCTTCAGAAGGCTCAGGGGTCGGATAACTCCATACCCTCCAATGGGACATTCTGAGATCAGATCAGAAACTTCTGTCAATCTGGGACTGTCCCTGGAAAATAGGGGTTCTTGGAGGGTCTGGAATAGTCAACAAACAACCCTCCTTGAAAACTGTGCACAGATGAATCAGGATGTTTCAATGAATAATCAAGGACTAGGAGGACTGAGGAGAACAATATCCCTATAAGGGAAAGGTATCTATCATCTATCTATCATCTATCATCTATCTATCTATCTATCTATCTATCTATCTATCTATCATCTATCTATCATCTCTATCTATCTATCTATCATCTATCTATCTATCTATCTATCTATCTATCTATCTATCTATCATCTATCTATCTCATCTCTATATCTATCTATCTATCTATCTATCTATCTATCTATCTATCTATCCAACTATATATATATACATTGCCTTTTAGGTTTTAAACAGGCCCCCAAAGCAGCATACAAAATTATGGAATACAAATACAATAGGAGAGTTTTAAAATGGAGCCATTAAGCGTTTAGAACAGAACACTTATTTTAAAAATCCCCATAAAAATAATCTGAAGGGCCTCAAGATAAACCAAATGTCTGGCAAAAAAAATAAAAAATCATAGAGTTGTAGAGTCGGAAGGGACCTCAAGGGTCATTTAGTCCAACCCCCTGCAATGTAGGAATCTCAGCTAAAGCATCCATGACTCTTTATTTAGTGGCAGGCAACCAAATCTCTGTAAGGCAGGCATGTCCAAAGTCCGTTTTGGGGGCCTAATCTGACCCACCGGTCGATTTAATCCGGCCCCGTGGCAGTATATGTCCTGTCCTGTGGTAAAATCCTTTACTTTGGGGTAAAATTGTAAAAAAAAAGCCCAACAACTTTGGCCGGCCCTCACACATGTTCACTTCAGCAAATCTGGCCCTGTTTGAAAAAAGTTTGGGCACCCCTGTAAGGAAATTGTTCCACAGCCTGGGTGCCACAACAACAAAGGCTCTGTTTGTCCTTCCCTCCCTGTATTTTTTATCAATGGCTACTGGCAGATGGTGCGAATGCTCTTTCAGTGGAGGGTGGGAAGGCACTGGAAGCATAGCTGTCAACGTTTCCCATTTTTTAAGGGAAATTCCCTTATTCCGAATAGGATTCCTCACAAGAAAAGGGGAAAGTTGACAGCTATGATTGGAAGTGCAACGCAGCAGAGCATCACCAAACAAACTGCCTTCACTCAGACCACAATTCCCATTAGGTAGGTCAGTAACTTGCTGCCGGCTGATATGTAAAAGGCTACTCAGTGCACAACAGGTATTTAAAAATAAGGTGGCAGGGGGAGAGGGACGACAGAAAACACTGGAATGCAATTATTTAGCCATGGTGTTTTCTGAATTAACCATAATAACTGAGTGAACAGAGCATCGCAATTCCAGAAAATAGCCGTATCCTCCATCAATTTATCTAGCCCCTTTTTAAAACTGTTCAAACTGTTGACCATAGATACATGTTTTGGTAGCAAACAAATGGTCAAGGTGCTGTCTGACTACAACTGCTTTTTAAAAGCATGCTTTTAACCCTCTTGGGAGAAGAAAGAAGCCACTGGGTCTCTGATCTAGCTTTGTACTCCTGGTCCAGCTGAGGCCTTTTTTTTCTGTTGAAAATTCCCACCGCAACCACGAACCGAGGGTTTGCCTGGGAGTCCTCCTATTTACCGTATTTTTCGCCCTATAGGACGCACTTTTTCCCCTCCAAAAATGAAGGGGAAATCCGTGTGTGTCCTATGGGGCGAATACAGGCTTTCGCTGAAGCTTGGAGAGCGAGAGGGGTCAGTGCGCACCGAACCCTCTCGCTCTCCAGGCTTCAGGAAGCTAGCAGCAAGCCTGGGGAGCCCACGGGAGTTTCCGCAGGGCTTCCTAGGCTGCAGATAGCAGCCTGCCGCCCTGTGCGCGGGGCGCCCTGAAGCAGAGTGCCCCTCGCGCCAGGCAGACATCCGCAGCCTGGGGAGCCCTGCGGGAACTCCCTGAAGCAGAGCGCCCCTCACGCCGGGCAGATATCCGCAGCCTGGGGAGCCCTGCGGGAGTTCCCGCAGGGCTCCCTAGGCTGCAGATAGCAGCCTGCTGCACGGAGTGCAGGGCATGCTGAAGCAGAGCGCCCCACGCTTCGGGCAGACATTGGCCAGCCCCACAAGCTCAGGGGACAGCAGGGAGGTGCAGCGCCGCCATCCCGCTGTTCCCCGACCTGGTTTGGTTTCCCTGACCTGGTTTTGGGGGGGAAATAAAGGGGGGGAAATTTCCTTTATTTCCCCCCCAAAAAACTAGGTGTGTCCTATGGGACGGAGCGTCCTATGGGACGAAAAATACGGTAATCTTCAGGTGGAGGTGCCTGTCAGAGGAGGGAGATCTTGCTCACCCAAGCTTCCACGCTAGAGGTCACAGCCCTCTTGCAAAGCAGAACACCCTGTTCTCTGTCCGGAAGAACATAGGTGAGCGTACAGGCAGGGGTGAGCTCGAACTCTGACCCCTCTTATTTATCTGCCTTCTCTTCCTGCCTGCCACCTTCCACCTTTCCCAGGAGTTCCATCCTTGACCCCAGCATGCCTATCTGCCAGCTATTGAGCTGTTTTCCCACCACGTGGGATTTCTGGGGTGCCCCCATTCTCAAAACCTACCCCCTGCTTCTTCCAGGACACTTTGGTGTGCCTGTAACAAACCTCCACCACCAGCTGCCTTACCCTCTGTGGCTGATTTCTTTCTCCATGTGGGCCCATTAATACAGTTGTTTGCTTTCTTTTATCACATAATTTGGGAAGCTGCACTTTGGATCTCGTTCACTCAGAAGCTGCGTGCCTTTCTGCTATGTGTTCCTCAAACTCCATGTATGCAAGATCATGCCCTTTGAGTCTTGATTAATTAATTAATTGCCCTGGAAAGATTACTTATCAACTCTTCAGTTTCTGAGCTGGGACAAAAATATATGTATGCTGCGGTGCCCTAGAGATATTGCCCCCAGTTGATATGGGGGAAAGACCGTCAGTGCAGAGTTGTCCAGTGGATCCAACTCTGATCCAATGGATCCAGTAATCTGATTCAGCTTCTTTTGTTCTTATGTACTTGGGGGGACGCGGGTGGCGCTGTGGGTAAAACCACAGAGCCTAGGACTTGCCGATCAGAAAGTCGGTGGTTCGAATCCCTGTGATGGGGTGAGCTCCTGTTGCTCAGTCCTTGCTCCTGCCAACCTAGCAATTCAAAAGAACGTCAAAGTGCAAGTAGATAAATAGGTACCGCTCCGGCGGGAAGGTAAACAGCGTTTCCGTGCACTTTTCTGGTTCTCCAGAAGCGGCTTAGTCATGCTGGCCACATGACCCGGAAGCTGTCAGGCCAGTAAAGCGAGATGAGCGCCGCAACCCCAGAGTTGGCCATGGCTGGACCTAATGGTCAGGGGTCCCTTTACTTTACCTTACCCTGTGCTTTTAAAAAAGAAACCCAACTTCCACCTGAAACACAGCTAAATTCAGCATGCTGCACGAATCATATAAACTCAGTGCTTGTCAGTCTGCATTCTTATTTGGCACATTTTATTATGCTTCCTCACTGAGCCTAGGGCTTGCCAATTGGAAGGTTGGGTTAGGGTTAGCTCCCATTGCTTGGTCCCTGCTCCTGCCAACCTAGCAGTTCGAAAGCACGTCAAAAGTGCAAGTAGATAAATAGGTACCGCTCCAGCAGGAAGGTAAACGGCGTTTCCATGCGCTGCTCTGGTTTCGCCAGAAGCAGCTTAGTCATGCTGGTCACATGACCTGGAAAACCTGTCTGCAGACAAACGTCGGCCTCTTTGGCCAGTAAAGTGAGATGAGCACCGCAACCCCAGAGTAGTTCGCAACTGGACTTAACTTCCAGGGGTCCCTTTACCTTTACCTTTATTATGCTTCCTCTAGAGATGGAGTGGTGTAGTGTAGGGCACACTAGGCAGAAGACTGAAGCCTTGGTCACTACAAAGACCCTATCTGCCTGCGGACTGTCTCACCAGAGTGGTGCATGCTCTGGCTATCTCTCGCTTGGACTACTGCAATGCACTCTATGTGGGGCTACCTTTGAAGGTGACCCGGAAACTACAAGTAATCCAGAATGCGGCAGCTAGACTGGTGACTGGGAGCGGCCGCCGAGACCACATAACACCGGTCAATAATAGTAATAATAATAATAATAATAATAATAATAATAATAATTTATTATTTATACCCCGCCCATCTGGCTGGGTTTCCCCAGCCACTCTGGATGGCTTCCAACAAAATATTAAAATACAGTAATGCATCAAACATTAAAAGCTTCCCTAAACAGGGCTGCCTTCAGATGTCTTCATGAAAGACCTCCACTGGCTCCCAGTACGTTTCCAAGCACAATTCAATGTGTTGGTGCTGACCTTTAAAGCCCTAAACAGCCTCAGCCCAGTATACCTGAAGGAGCTTCTCCATCTCCATCGTTCTACCCGGACACTGAGGTCCAGCGCGGAGGGCCTTCTGGTGTTACCCTCGCTGCGAGAAGCCAAGTTACAGGGAACCAGACAGAGGGCCTTCTTGGTAGTGGCGCCCTCCCTGTGGAACGCCCTCCCACCAGATGTAAAAGAAACAACTACCAGACTTTTAGAAGACAGATGGGCAGGGTATAAATAATAAATTATTATTATTATTATTATTATTATTATTATTATTATTATTATTAAATGCCTCCACACACCACGGATTTCTGAGATCTCATCTTGTATCCCCACATGCTTCCAAACTGGCCCAGTGCACATCTTTACTGGCTCAACACTTACTTTTTCATAAAATGAAAGCAGTGTATCCTCCCAACCTTCTATGGGAAAATTGAGACACGCCTCATATCGCTCTTCCCTGACAAGGCTTCCTGCTTCATCCCATCATATCATTGCGGAAAGATCTGCCCTTCCTCCTGGTAGTCTCATTTATTTATTTCTCCATCTATAATTAAAGAAAGAGAGCTGGGTAAACAGATGAAGAGGAAGATTCCCTGCTTGAAAAAGGGGGCTCACTTTTTTGCAGTTTGGAAGTGGAGAGAGCTGTGAACAACAGCAAAATTCTGCCCATCTTATGAGTGACCACTATGGTAGAGAAGGTGGGATCTATAGGTGGAGAAGTTACTTCATTGTTCGGATGCTGGGCAGCTGCTGCAATAGGGCTCCTTGCTGATTCCTTGCTCTTGTGCTCAACATGCATTCAGGGCAAGCACCACCCCACTCCATCCATTGCCCACCCAAAACGAGGGAAGTATGACAGAGAAAGCATTGCCCTCACTCCGAATCATCTTTATTTACTCTCACTCTGAATGAACTTTATTCACCCTCACTCTGAACTGGCTTTGCCCCAGTGTCAAATCTTGGTCTTGTAACATTGTCAGTGTGAGCAGCTGGGATAATGTTGTGATGAAAAGCCACCGTTGGAAAACAACGATCGCACAGAAGCAGCTAAACAGGCACAAACAGCAAGCTCTCAAGGGTCTTCCGAGCAAAATTTCAACCCTTGCAAAGCTCACCTTTGTGCCAAAAATGTCCACCCATGAAGCCCTTTTATGGACTCAACAAAGAGCAGAGACCTTCGGGCCAACCTACATTACAAACTTAGATTGGTTTTTAAATTGTTATTATTCGTATCATCATCTCCTGTAGGTAGCTGATGGTTTAGACCAGTGATGGCCAAACTTGGCCCTCCAGCTGTTTTGGGACTACAGTTCCCATCATCCCTGACCACCAGTCCTGTTAGCTAGGGATGATGGGAACTGTAGTCGAAAAAAACAGCTGGAGGGCTGAGTTTGGCCATCACTGGCTTAGACCCATGCATTGCACAGAAACTCTACGGCAGTTAAGGTGATTTGTCGGCTCTCGCTGTCTTGCTAATTTCTCCAGAAAGAGACATTATTATATTTAACTGTCATGGCTTTCCCCCCAAAGTCCTGTGAATTGTAATTCAGTGAGTACGCTGAGAATACTATTAAATAAAACTTGGGTTCCAGAGGAAATGACATTTAAGTAGTTCTGAGTGAGTGGTGCAGCAATGCCCTCTAAAACAGGAGCACTGACTCGTGCAAACAAACACACACTTTGCTTCATGTTGCAGCCTCTGTCAATATTTTTTTGGAGAGGGGAGGCAGTTAAGGATCAAAGATCAGGGGTTTCGGATACAATAAAGGCTCAGTGGCTAGGGAAACGAGCAAGAGCGAAGGTGGGAGAAGACAATCCCTGCTGAAGTTGCACCATGGACCTTCTGCACAGCGCAGGGGTCCAGGCCACCAGCTACCTCCAGGAGAACTTCATGGGCTACCAGGACTGGTTTATCTTCATCTCCACAGTCGCTGACCTCAAAACTACTTTCTTTGTCTTCTTCCCCATCTGGTTCCAGCTGAAGGAGGAAGTGGGAATCCGACTCATCTGGGTGGCTGTGATCGGCGATTGGTTGAACCTGGTTTTCAAGTGGTGAGCGCGGAGTCTAAGAATCCTGATCACCCCATTTGGGGGTCAGGAACAAGTTCTCCTCTCAGTCATATTGCCCAGAGACCACAGTTGCTCCCCTCCCCATTCCCGGGTAGTCCTAGTTCTTAACCTGAGCCAGCACTCTGTCCTGGACACTGTTTTCCAGGACTATGCAAAGTAGCAATTTAGGTTTGGTCTGAACATAATGTCAAAGCTTGGCTTGATATTATAAAAAGAACCCCGTTGTCCAGATTTTGACGCTGTTTTTCAGGGCCAGAGCAAACCATAGTTTACTGGTTCAGATGTGATGGCAAACTATGGTTTGACCCAAACTAAGAAGGAGGAAATTAAGCTGAGCTTGTGTGGAAAGGGAAGGGGTAGGAGCAAGCATGCAGGTCTCTTTCCAGACGCATTCTTGTAGTGCTAAATCACAGCTTTGCATTTCATATGAATCCTCTCCCAAAGAATGCCTTTGAGCACTTACAGAATGAATTCCCTGCATTGCTTCCACCCACAGCTATCCCCTGGGGTGTGAGGAGTCATGAAGGAGATAGTCGAATCCTGAAGAGGATTGGGAGGGGCTTGGAGAGTTAGAGCTGGACGACGCCGGGGTGCAGGAGGTAGATTTGGGATCCCGAAAAGTGTATGAGGCTGAGGAGCAGGCTAGCAGTCAAGTGTGTAGAGAGCTAGATCTGGAGAAACTGGAGTCAAGGAGGTTGGCAAAGGAGTGTTCTGCCCTTGTGGCATCAGAAACCGCAAGTCTCACACCTCTATTGACTCCTCCTGTTAGTAAGGAGATTCTGGGGAGGAAACTGAGGGTAAATTGGGTGCTCAGTTGCTTCTGACAAAACCTCTGTCTCCAAGGACACAGAGACGCTGGCATGGGTGTGAACAGACTTCGCAAACTCAACCCATTCCATGCCCATTTGCTTGCCATTCCTAGGACTCCGACTGCTTGCTTCACCAATGCTGTGCCCTTCCTGCTATTCAAAAGGAAGATGCAGGGGGCATCTCGCTTGTTGGATCAACATGTCAACATATTAGCTTGGGTTTAGCCGTCTATCTAGAGCAGGGGTAGGCAACCTAAGGCCCGGGGGCCAGATGCGGCCCAATCGCCTTCTCAATCCGGCCCGTGGATGGTCCGGGCATCAGCGTGTTTTTACATGAGTAGAATGTGTCCTTTTATTTAGGATGCATCTCTGGGTTATTTGTGGGGCCTGCCTGGTGTTTTTACATGAGTAGGATGTGTGCTTTTATTTAAAATGCATCTCTGGGCTAGTTTTGGGGCATAGGAATTTGTTCATTTCCCCCCCAAAAATATAGTCCACCTCCCAAGGTCTGAGGGACGGTGGACCGGCCCATGGCTGAAAAAGGTTCCTGACCCCTGATCTAGAGTTCTTATGTACCTGCTGCATCTTATAAGCTGTGCCTTGCCTAGTTACCGATCTGTTTTATGTTTTAAAACTTTGGTCGGAATCTAGACTGGGAGTTTGACTTCTCCGTCCGGCAGCAAGGGCCAGGCCAGTTGTGGGGGGGCAACCAACCTTTCCTTTTTGGAAAGGAAGCCCTCCTTGGTTCAGTTGCTTGAGTAATATGGAATAATTTATTTGTTCTGTAGGTGCTTTCCCATGGCATGGCCTGGACATTGTAAATGTCTCTGGGGAGAAGTTTTGCCTTTGTGTCAGGAAGGACACTGAATTATCTTTGGTACTTTCAAACACGGTGATTCTATGAATCCTCCATTTCCAGAATTTGCCCTAAAAAAGCAAATCATGGGATTGTGATTAACTTAAGAAGTAGCCAAATGTACATAATTTTATTTGATTTTCCTCCTTTTTCCCTCTCCCTCCCTCCCTCCCTTTTTCTTCCTTTTGCAAAATGTAGTTTTATTTTGTAGAATTAAATGAAAATTGCTTCATCATAGATTGGCGATTCAGATTTCTGATATTTGTTTGATGGTTTTTAAACATGGATAGGCTACCTTTCTATTAAAATACTATTCAAAGGGCTTTCAAAAAAATTAAACAACCATCTAAGGTCAACAAAGAGACGCACAGGCAACTCATAGTAAGGGTATTTTTTAAATTTAAAAGAGCTCAATAAATAAAATCAGGAATTAAAAACTGTAGCAAGGAATTAGAAATGAAAGCAATATTAATTAAATGTGAATGGTTATAAGAGGAAGAGGGAGGGAAAGGAAATGTGGCTGGGAACTAGAAGTCTTGAGTACAAAATAATCACACCAGTCTTTTCCAGTTCCTGAAGCCTTTAACAGTAGGATTCCCTGCAAGTTTGTTATTACTCTGAAAACATGGAGGGCTAGGTTTTTCTTTTTCTTCTGAGATGGATTTACTGAGGCAACTGGAATAGGCAGTGGCTTACATCTTCCGGTTTCTGGGGGCCCAACCACCACTCCTTAATCTTCCCTCCTTACAGGATCCTGTTTGGACAGAGACCCTACTGGTGGGTACACGAGACCGATTACTATGGCACCGCAACACGCCCTGTGATCCAGCAGTTTCCCATCACCTGCGAAACTGGCCCAGGTGAGGTTGAAGCTGCCCCCTCTTCTCCCTGTGCTTTCTTTAAGTGGCTGTAAGACCTCCCCCTTTCATTTACACTTGTGTCTCTCCCCTCCAGGCAGCCCCTCTGGTCACGCCATGGGGTCTTCTGGGGTCTACTATGTCATGGTGACAGCCCTGCTGTCGCAGCTCTTGCCGCTGCAGAAAGAGACCTTGGCTGCCAGGTGAGGCCCCTGCTCTCAACCTGCACCATCACCATCACTCTATAAGACGCACCAGACCACAAGAGACACCTAGGTTTTGGAGGAGAAAAACAAGAATATATTCTGAATCTCAGAAGCCAGAACAGCAAGAGGGATTGCTGCGCAGTGAAAGCAGCAATCCCTCTTGCTGTTCTGGCTTCTGGGATAGCTGCGCAGCATGCATTCGCTCCATAAGACGCACACACATTTCCCCTTACTTTTTAGGAGGGAAAAAGTGAGTCTTATGGAGCAAAAAATACGGTATTTTATTTTTTGTTTTGACTACGACAGACCAACACGGCTACCTACCTGCAACTAGAACCATCAGTATTTGTATTAGTATACCACCCTATACATGCAGGTCTCAGAGGTTCAGAGCAGCTGGGACCTTACTTTTAGGAAGACAATGTCGTGCTATCTCAACAGGAGAGCATCTCAGAACAACTTTGCTCCTCTGTCTCCATACTTCCAAGGAGACAAGAACTGATGCCCCTGGGGTGTAATGACAATCTAGTGCAAATACTGTTAACAGGTGGTTCCCTAGACCAGATGGATGGGAGGTTGCCTGCTCTTGAAGGGGTTACGCTCCCTCTGAAGGAGTGGGTACACAGTTTGGAGATGCTTCTGGAGCCTCTGCTGTCACTTGAGGCTCAGGTGGACTTAGTGGCTCGGAGTGCCTTCCATCAGCTTTGGCTGGTGGCCCAGCTATGCTCCACCTGGACAGGGATAACGTAACGTCTGTGGTCTACGCTCTCGTAACATCAAGGTTAGATTACTGCAAGACGTTATATGCAAGGCTGCCTTTGAAGACGACTCGGAAACTTCAGCTGGTGCAGAATTCAGCAACCAGGTTGCTCACCAAGGCAAGACAGTTTGAGTATATTACACAGATCCTAGGTGGACTGTACTGAATGCCTATTAGTTTCAATTCAAAGTGCTGGTTTTGACCGATAAAGCCTTAAACGGATCAGGACCACAATACCTCAAGGACTGCCTCTCTCCATATGAACCTACCCAGACCTTGAGATCATAATCTTAGGCCCTTGTACATGTGCCTCCTCCATGAGAGATCTAGAGAATGGCAATATGAGAGCAGGACCTTTTCAGTGGTAGCTCCCCATTTGTGGAATGCTCTCCCCTGGGCGGCTCACCTGGTGCCTTCATTACATATCTTTAGCAACCAGGCAAAAAACATCCCTTTAACCCCAATTGAACAATCTATGGCATTTTAAATGTGTTTATGGGAAAGGGGGGGGGGTTGTTGGCTTGTTATTGTTTATATTATGTGTTATGTGTTTTATATTGTATTTGTATGCTGTGAACCACCCTGAGATCTGCGGATTAAGGGTGATATACAAATTTAATCAATAATAACAATAATGTTAATAGCAATACAATATAGAAAAATGGAAAGATATGAAGGCTGTCAGTCTGCCACAGGCTGAATTGGTCAGAGTCCTGATAAGTTAGCATTTAAGACAATTGCAATTAAACATGCCTCAGCAAAAGTAGGGGGATATTTCTTTTTTAATAGCCTCTACATTGCCTTTCTATGCAACATCTCGCTTCAACATGTCTTTGAATTTCAACTTACTGAAATTCTGTCCAGTTTTGGAATATTGGGAATATTTATTGCTGTACCTCTCCTCCCATGAGCTACAGCCAGCATGGACAATGGTGAGGGATGCTGTAGTCCAGCTACATAGAGAGCAATAAGGTCCCCTATACCTGCAGATCATCTTGAAACCATCACATGGTAAATTCACAAATTGTGGGATGCAGCCTTTGACTGCAGTGGTTTTGGAAGACAAGTTCACTGTCAGGGGCTGGACTGGGGAGAAGTGGTGAGGGCTGCCCCCCTTCTCCTGAACCTCCCTGAGAACAGGAGGACAGTATAGATTTAGAACAGTGGTTTGCAGAAGGTCACAGTTCAGAGGCTGCAGAGAGGAGAAGATGGGAAATATTGGGGGAGCAGCAGGAAGCAGCAGCACCAGGGGAGAGACAGCTGACAGACTCAGTGTCCTTGGAAAGCATTCCTGACCCCCCCCCCTCCCGGAACCAGACGAGCATTGAGGGTAGTAGAACAAAAAGCTCAGACGCAGAAAGCTATTAGCCGGCACGGGGTGACGTAGAATAGGAGAGACGTAGGGGGTGGGACTTTACTTGGAGCAATGCCATTATCTAGGGGAGACCGCATTCCTTCGTCTCTCTCTGCGACTTTTGAATATATTACTTGGTAAGAACTCCTGATTTCTCTGCTTCTTGGCTGCCACTGGGGGAGGGACAGAGTTCCCTGAAGCCTGACATTCGCTGACTCTTGCCATTGGGCTGTGGCTACAGAACTGGCTTTCTCAAGCAAGGCAATATTTTCGTCAGCAAGAGAGAGAGAGAGAGAGAGAGGAATCATGGCTCTAGATCTCAAAGATTTAGATCAGCCTTTCTCAACCTGTGGGTCCCCAGATGTTGTTGAACTACAACTCCCACCACCCCTAGCTAGCAAGGCCAGAGCTCAGGGATGATGGGAGCTGTAGTCCAACAACATCTGGGGACCCACAGGTTGAGAACCGCTGATTTAGATGGTGGTGTGGTAAGATAATTCCTGCTTTTGCTCTGGTCTGAACAAGTCCCCCTCACTCCCAGGTGTCTGCGTGGTCTCCTCTGGGCGGGATTCTGGACTGTGCAGGTCTGCGTCTGCTTATCTAGAGTCTTCCTCGCTGCACACTTCCCACACCAAGTAATCTCAGGTGTGATCTCGGGTGAGTTTTTCCTAGGCTTTTAGCTGCACAACGAAATTTCTGTGCACCAGCGAAAAGGCCTTTATTCACTAGAAACAGAAGACGGTTAGGTGGTGTGTGTGTGTGTACTGGCCTCAGTCCAGTATACCTGAAGGAGGATCTCCACCCCCATTGTTCTGAGGTCCAGCACCGAGGGCTTTCTGGCGGTTCCCTCACTGCGAGAAGCCAAGTTATAGGGAACCAGGCAGAGGGCCTTCTCAGTAGTGGCACCTGCCCTGTGGAACGCCCCCCCCCCCACCAGATGTCAAAGAGAACAACAACCAGACTTTAAGAAGACATCTGAAGGCAGCCCTGTTTAGGGAAGCTTTTAATGTTTAACAGACTATTGTATTTTAATATTTTGTTGGAAGCCGCACAGAGTGGCTGGGGAAACTCAGCCGGATGGGCGGGGTATAAATAATAAATTATTATTATTATATTATTATAGAGTCAAACGATATGCAAAGGAGTCGAATGCCCAGCAATGCACGTATATGCAGTTGTCCCATCTGGGGATTGAACCAGAAACCTTGGATCCAGGTTGATCTTTGACTGGAGTCAGGAGGAAATAATTTTGCCCCAGCCAAATTGAATATTGTTGTTGGTGACTTGTAACCTTGCTCTCTGCTGTGATATGTGTGGCATGCTTTGCTTGTAGGAATAATCCGCAACCACTGCTGTATAATGCTCTCCCCAGGGACACCTGCCTGGCGCCATTCCTTTGGCACCACACAAATTATTTTTGTTTTCCTGGGAATTTGGGCAGTGCCAATTACATCACATTGTACTGATAAACCAGCTCTTTATAATGTTTATGTGATTTTATTGTTTTATTGTGTGGTTTTTTCCTTTTGGCAGTAAATTGCCGATAAAGCAAGCCTAACCTTAGTGCAACTGAGTTGGATGTTCCAATATAAAAGGGGCACCAGGTGGGCTATCTTGCCTTGTGACAGGAGTTTGGGTTAAACTCTCCCAACAAAATGAGTCTCTGAAGAGGAATATCCAGTATGGTGATATTCTGGTTAAAAGGATGGCTTATGTGGCAGCCTTGGTGGGCTCTGGCCTCAAGTGCATTGTCAGGGAACCTGGCTAGTGGCTGGGAAGAAAGGGACTTGGTGGAGGCTGGCCAATCTGGGGAATGGGGCACTGGCCCACCCACCTCAGGCTGGCACCAGTCAGCTGCCACGGCCACCCCATCACCTTTCTTCCTTATTGCCAATCCTGGTGTCGGCTGGGGCAGCTTCCTTGGTCTCAGTAATGTGATTGTAGAAGTCATAGAAATGTAGAATTGGAAGGGGACCCGAGGGTCATCTAATCCAACCCCCTGCAACGCAAGAATCTTTCGCCCAATGTGGGGCTTGAACCCACTTCAGGGGTCTCATGCTCTACCAACTGAGCTATGATGAATGTTAGCCAGGAGGAGGAGGTTTGAGGCAAAACTAGAATTAGAGGGCTCTGTCTGCCATTTGGCTCTGGCTACTGTTGGTCTTCCTGACCTCAGGCCTACCAGTACGAGTGGGCACCAGCTAACACTGCTACGGCTGCCCTGGTGTGTGTGTGTGTGTGTGTGTGTGTGTGTGTGTGTGAATATGGACAAGAGAGAAAAAGTAAAACGAGAGGAAGTGAAGTTCTGCTTTTTGATTTATAGAGGAGAGATAGGACCCTTATGGGCACCTCATGTGGGTCGCGGGTGGCGCTGTGGGTTAAACCACAGAGCCTAGGATTTGCCGATCAGAAGGTCGGCAGTTCGAATCCCTGTGACAGGGTGAGCTCCCGTTGCTCGGTCCCTGCTCCTGCCAACCTAGGAGTTCGAAAGCACGTCAAAGTGCAAGTAGATAAATAGGTACCGCTCCGACGGGAAGGTAAACGGCGTTTCCGGGCGCTGCTCTGGTTCGCCAGAAGCGGCTTAGTCATGCTGGCCACATGACCCGGAAGCTGTACGCCGGCTCCCTCGGCCAATAAAGCAAGATGAGTGCCACAACCCCAGAGTCGGCCACGGCTGGACCTAATGGTCAGGGGTCCCTTTACCTTTTTAGGACCTTGTGTGCACCTTGTGTCCAGGTTCAAGGAGACACAGATGGGCCACGCATAGGGTTTGATAACCAGTGCTTTGATGCACTAAATGGCTGACTGCTTATTCTCTAAAGTTCAACTCCCAAACCCTCTCACTCAGCCCTGCGTCAACAACACTGAAGGGAGAGGCGTTGCGTGGATGTGTTTGTGGATATTCCAGCTAAACAGAACGGTTTCCCCCCTCCTCAGGGATGCTGGTGGCAGTGTTCTTTGAGCACGTCCGCTCCATCTACAACGCCAGCCTGAGGAGATACGTGGGCACCACTTTCTTCCTCTTTGGCTTTGCCCTGGGCTTCTACCTGCTGCTCAAGATGCTGGGGGTGGACCTCCTGTGGACGCTGGAGAAGGCCCACAAGTGGTGTGAGCGGCCAGAGTGGGTCCATATCGACACGACGCCCTTTGCCAGCCTGCTTCGCAACCTGGGCATCCTGCTGGGCCTGGGGCTGGGCCTCAACTCTCCAATGTACGCGCAGAGCTGCAAAGGGAAGCAAAGGCCGCAGCTGGCCTTCCGCCTCAGCTGCATCGTTTGCTCCCTGTCCGTCCTGCACCTGTTTGATTCCTTCGAGCTGCCCACCGACAGGGAGATCCTCTTCTACATCCTCTCCTTCTGCAGGAACACCTGCGCTCACATCTGTGCTGTGGCCCTGATCCCCTACTGCATCTCCTGGCTCTTCTGGCAGACAAAGAAAGACGCATAGGGGGGCAGAAAGTTTGGAACACAGCTACCTTGGACGTGGTTCTCCTGTTCCAGCTCTTGCAAGGGCGCTCGGGACTCAGGACTAAAGCTTTACAAAACCTAGGAACATTGCCGACTCTTTTGTGGGAGATGGAACTGAGCTCCTCTGCACATTGATGAATACGAACTTCCCCCAGGTTAGCATCAATAGCATTCTGACATCCAATCAAGAACAGCGGCAAGGACAGGTACAGTGGTACCTCGGGTTACATACGCTTCAGGTTACATACGCTTCAGGTTACAGACTCCACTAACCCAGAAATAATACCTTGGGTTAAGAACTTTGCTTCAGGATGAGAAAAGAAATCGTGCTCCGGCGGCACGGCGGCAGCAGGAGGCCCCATTAGCTAAAGTGGTGCTTCAGGTTAAGAACAGTTTCAGGTTAAGAACGGACCTCCGAAATGAATTAAGTACTTAACCCGAGGTACCACTGTACATAGGAAGCTGCCTTACATCAAACCATACTGTTGGTCTGTCTAGACTGGCAGCGGATCTCCAGGATAACAGGCAAGGTTCTCTCCCAGCCCTACGGTGACAAGTGTAAATGTGTGTTGTGAAAAAAAAAAATCTTCAGAGTCCAAACTTGAACAGAAAGATAGATGAAGTTCCTTTCCGTTTTAAAGCGAGCTGGGGGTATCTTGGGCATTCAATAGTAGTTTTTGCTGCAACCAATTGCTCTTTCTGATCTCCGTTCAGGTGCCTTCTCCTGGTTTCTTCCTGTCTCTCACTATGAATGTATACACGCTTCTCCTTATTTGTCTCCATTCCTCTACCAGCCACAACTCAGTCTTTCCTCTTTGTCATCTCACTTCAGTCTTGGATATCTGCATTTTGCCCTCTGTTCCAATTTAGTCTTGTGGGTTTTGTGGATGATTATTCCTAACATGCCTTCCTTTGGCACAATATAGGTAGAAGACCCAAGTCTCTCTGGTAATGGTGGGTGTGTGGCTTTCTTATGTTAAAGGATGTCTTTTACTAGCAATACAACCCTAAGCAAACTTTCCAGGAAATGAATCAGTGCACTGTCATATTGCTCAAGAAACAAAGTCACGTACAGTGGTACCTCGGATTACAGGCGCTTCAGGTTACAGACTCCGCTAACCCAGAAATAGTACTTTGGGTTAAAAGCTTTGCTTCAGGATGAGAACAGAAATTGTGCAGCGGTGGCGGGAGGCCCCATTAGCTAAAGTGGTACCTCAGGTTCAGAACAGTTTCAGGTTAAGAACGGACCTCCGGAACGAATTAAGTACTTAACCCGAGGTACCACTGTATTCAACAACTTCTAGGTTAGCAAGAAAACTCTGGCGGACAGTGGTAAAGGTAAAGGTAAAGGTAAAGGGACCCTTGACCATTAGGTCCAGTCGTGACCGACTCTGGGGTTGCGGCACTCATCTTGCTTTACTGGCCGAGGGTACAGCTTCCGGGTCATGTGGCCAGCAGGACTAAGCCGCTTCTGGCGAACCAGAGCAGCACATGGAAACGCCATTTACCTTCCCGTCGGAGTGGTACCTATTTATCTACTTGCACTCTGACGTGCTTTCAAATTGCTAGGTTGGCAGGAGCAGGGACCGAGCTGTGCTTAATGCCCAAACATATCTGACTCCCTCCTGACAGTGGGGCAGTCCTTGGTGAGGCTTACTCCTCCATAAGCACATTTTAAGATACAAACATTTAGCAATATCTGCCTTTGGAGCACCTTGGCTGTAGTGTGCAGGGAGTCTCCAGAGGCCCAGCTGAAGTGGTCAAAAAGAGAGAGAAAAGAAGTAGCAAACACCTGCGGGGCTTGATTTGGGATTGAGACCGATTTGGGGACGTGCAAAAATCAGTGCAAGGGCTCAGAGGGACTCTCCAGCATTAACAGGGGGGAGGTTCCTTCTAGGAAAGACAGCATTGGCTTCCAGGAATGCTTTCCCTATCCACCCCTCACTTTTACCCCCCCCCCTTGAAATCTCTCACTTCACTGCTGTTTCCAAATCAGACCCCCGGTCTCCTTTGTTGACACTGCCACACTGAAAGTAAGAACCTAAAGGGGGAGAAATCCTTAGTTTATTACTTTACAGTCCTTAAGAACGGTTGTCATATTCACAGTGCGCCATTTATTCCCGTTGTCTATCCCATCACTGCTCTGTGCTCCGTTCGCTGACAAATGTCCGGAGGAGCGCTTCCACCTCTGGCCGCCGGCTCATCCGCATGGCTTTGCCCTGGTAGCGGCCCCGCTTCCCAGCCCCTTTTCCTTCCAGCAGTTCAGCCACCCTTGGGGGAAGAACAGCAACAAGGTCAGACTAGCTTCTCCTCGCGCCACATTTGCTTGGTTGGTCAATGGGCTCTCATAGAGTACAATGGTACTTCAGGTTACAGACGCTTCAGGTTAAATACACTTCAGGTTACAGACTCTGCTAACCCAGAAATAGTGCTTCAGGTTAAGAACTTTGCTTCAGGATGAGAACAGAAATCGTGCAGCAGCAGCATGGCGGCAGTGGGAGGCCCCATTAGCTAAAGTGGTGCTTCAGGTTAAGAACAGTTTCAGGTTAAGAACGGACCTCCAGAACGAATTAAGTTCTTAGCCAGAGGTACCACTGTACAGTCGTACCTTGGCTGCCAAAAACGCCTTGGTACTCGTGAATTTTGGCTCCCGAACGCCGCAAACCCAGAAGTGAGTGTTCCGGTTTGCGAACGTTCTTTGGAATCCAAACATCCGATGCGGCTTCCGACTGAGTGCAGGAAGCTCCTGCAGCCAATTGGAAGCTGCACCTTGGTTTTCGAACATTTTTGGAAGTCAAACGAATTTCTGGAATATATTCCAAGAGCCACGCCCGGGGCTGGGCAATCTCTGGTTTTCAACATTGCGCTATATCACAAGCTCAGCATTGCGATATAACAAAAGAGCACAATGTTTGAAATAGGGATGGAACTATGTAGAGCAGGCATAGGCAAACTCGGCCCTCCAGATGTTTTTGGGACTACAACTCCCATCACCCCTAGCTAACAGGACCAGTGGTCAGGGATGATGGGAATTGTAGTCTCAAAACATCTAGAGGGCCGAGTTTGCCTACGCCTGATGTGGAGGCATTGGCTGGCTTCATGGTTTTACCCACACTGTGAATTTTGCATAGCAAACACACACACAGACGATTCATGATATATTGCCAGGTCAACAATGATGAAGCCAATATCGTGATATGGCCTTCAAATCTGATATATCGCCCAGCCCTAGCCATGTCCTAGCCTGGCTGATTTGTTTCAGCCCTGCAACTGCTGCATGAATTTGCTTGTCTCTGTCTCTTCTTTCAAAGACCCCCAGAAACCTGTGATTCTTTTCTTCCTGACCGGCCAAAATGAACATCCATGCTCCCTCCCCAACACACACACCAATCCAGGCCTGAATTTATCCAGCTGGCTTGAATGACTCACCTGGGGCCCAGTTTCTCCACAGCGTCTGGGGGTCCCGCGAGGAGAAAAAGCCCAGCTGCTTTTTCATCTCCCACAGATAGGAAAAGGAGGGTTTCCTGCTAGAAGAAGGTTGTTTACAACAACAAAATATTCAACGAAGAACACACACACTTTGCGTGGCGATTCCCGCCTCCTCCCACAGATGGAGTAAATAAAGACACCAGAATTAATGTTAATGGGCGAAAATGGCCACAACTTTATTGATTACAGGTAAGAGGGGTATTGGCTTTAGGCATTGGCCCTAACATACTATCCGGTCTAACCGGGAAGGGTTAAGCACCAACAGGGGGAGCCCCCGAGATGCTCATCCCTAGGCGCTCCCCCAGGGGGTTACCGCTCGGGGGCGCGCTTTAGGCCCTAGCCTCCGTAGGTTTCGGATGAGGCGACGCCCCCCGGAGTCCTTTAACGAACTACCCTTCAAGATGTGGGGGAGGTGATGGCGTTCCTCCCCCCTGACCTCATTTGCATAACATTACCCCTGCCAATGCCTAACCACGAAAACCAGGAGTTGTGACGTTTTGCTACAAGGTAAGCGAAAAAAACCAAATGGCTTTCAAAAACAATGCCAATTAGCCAAGTGGAAAAACTCCTACCAGGCCCCTTGCGGCGACCAGCCGAAGCCCATAACAAAGTCTGGATGCAACCTAGAGGGAGGTTGGGTGGGAAACCGCTGCTGCCGTAGAGAAGAAAAGGGGGCGAGCCAGGGCTGCCTTGACCTTAAGAGCACCTAGGTAAGCCCTGCCCCTACCGCCAGCTGATTGGCTGGCCCGAGGGTGATGAATACTAATGAGACTGGGGAATCCCTGAGTCCCACGGGGCTGCCGCCAGCCCCGCGAGAATGTAGACGGGGGCGTGAGCCTGCAACACACACACCCCGTCCTTAGGTCGGGAGTGGCTTTATAATAATCTGATGCAGAGAGTCAGAATAAAACATAACATATGGAGGTCCACAGGTAAACAGACCGTGCCATAAATGGAAATGTCACCAAGCTAATGAATAAACCTTTTAATCTTTCGGGGTATAAGCAGTAGTCATGGATGCAAGAATCAAACCAAATTTAGCTTATCTGGGGCAGTCAGAATCCTGGGAACTGTAGGTCTGTGGAGGTACACTATGGTTCTCAGGATTCTTTGTGAAAAGTCATCAGCTCTAAATGTATGGTGTGGATTCAGTAATATTTTATAAATTTTGCTGTGATCTCTTTATTCCTAATTGGTATTTGGTAGCGTCACATTAAATAGCAGTATTTTAACCACAAAAGTTAGAACAAAATAGTTTCTATTTTCTAATAGCAGGTGCTCATTGAATCAATTCTATCTCGTCTATATCACATTAGATTTTATAGCTATGCTGCACACTGTGAGCTGCTACTTCTGTAACCAGCTGTCCTAATTTTAATTTCACTTTTGATTTGTCAGCTGCATAATCTGTAAAAACAATTACCATATTTTTCGCCCTATAGGATGCACTTTTCCCCCTCCAAAAATGAAGGGAAATCTGTGTGCGTCCTATGGGGCGAATACAGGCTTTCGCTGAAGCGTAGAGAGCGAGAGGCGTCGGTGCGCACCGACCCCTCTCGCTCTCCAGGCTTTAGGAAGCTATCAGCAAGCCTGGGGAGCCCGAGGGAGTTCCCGCAGGGCTCCCTAGGCTGCGGATAGCAGCCTGCTGCACGGAGCGCGGGGCGCGCTGAAGCAGAGCGCCCCACACTTCGGGCAGACATCGGCCAGCCCCACAAGCTTGGGGGACAGCGGGGAGGCACAGCGCCACCATCCCGCTGTTCCCCGACCTGGTTTTGGGGGGGAAATAAAGGGGGGGAATTTCCTTTATTTCCCCCCCCAAAAAACTAGGTGCGTTCTATGGGACGGAGCGTCCTATGGGACGAAAAATACGGTAAGTTTTTAAAGGCCTGGTTGGATCGGATTTGTGTTGATACGCTGGAGGTGGGAACCTTTCCAGCTCAAAGTAGGGAGCCTTCAGCACCTCTCAAAACCCCACTATATCTGGTGCCAAAGCTCAGAGAAACAAGAGAGAGATACTCACCCCAGCGCCAATCTCATTCGCAATGATGTTCATGAACTCAGAATCACCGTCTTTCCTGCAAGAGAGGGAAAATGAGAACAATCCAGATTGAGGGAGTGAGCCAAGAGGAAGACCTCCGTCTCGTGCCTCCATTTAAATGGGTCCCGGCCATGCCCCCAACAGCCAGCTGAAGTGGAGCAAACTTCCCTATCCCCATCCCAAGTCCTGAGAAAGCAGGATTGAAAATTCCACCTCTGCCGCACCTTTCCCTACAATAGGTCCACCAGCCCTGCGAGAAAGAAACCAGTAATGACTAGACTGACTTAAGCAAAAAAAAAGTATTAATAATTCATTTAGGTTGCATTGATCCACATTGTGTGTGGGTTTTTTTTTTTTAATTAAGAAATATATAACACACAATTTTGCTTTGACGGGCCTCAAAAACCTGTACAGTGGTACCTCGGGTTACATACGCTTCAGGTTACAGACTCCCCTAACCCAGAAACAGTACCTCGGGTTAAGAACTTTGCTTCAGGATGAGAACAGAAATCATGCTCCAGCAGCAGTGGTGCTTCAGGTTAAGAACAGTTTCAGGTTAAGAATGGACCTCCGGAACGAATTAAGTACTTAACCCGAGGTACAGCTGTATAGGTAAGGTGAGTGAGAACAGCAGTTTCTAAATGGGGGTTAAAAATCAGCAGTACCTTTCAAGTGGCAAAGTAGATAGCATCCAGAATTTTCCTATTTTTTCTGGGTATTTAAAACAGTCACCCCATGCAAACCCAACACGACCTTTCCCCTCACCTGTGCAACACCAGAACAGGTTCCTGATCCAGGTTGTTTTTTAAGCTCTGAGCTGTGAGGACGGCTAAATCCCTCAGTAGGTTCAAGTTGCTCTGAAAGAGAAGTAGACGTCGGAAAGTGGACATAGCAGTTGTGCGTGTTTTCATGGTGCCAGGGCAGGGGGAGCCTGTGTGTGCTGGGGCGCGGGGGTGAACAGAGCCTGCCACATGCCGGCCCAGCCCTCGCCGCTGGCAAAACTGGAGTGACACCAGCCCTGAGCTACTTTGCGAGGTGGGATCTGTTCAGATCCTAGCCTCACAAAGTGGGACAGGGCTGACTTGGGGAGGGGGGTGTCCCCTGGAAAAATGTGCCTGGGACAATCACCCTGGCAGCCCACCACCCCTCTGTTCCAATACTCAAGCAAGAGTGGAGGAAGTGCTGCTTCCCACGATCTTTGGAGGCTCCCTGCAATCCAGCTGCCCTTCCACCTCTCGCCTCTGAGCTGATGGCAGTTCCCTGACACCGCCTTTGACCTTTCGGGGACCTGGGATTCCCCGCCATGGCTCCAGAAAAGTTCACGGAGGAAGGTGGCCATTGCTCAACTGTACCTTTTGGAGCAGCTTCAGAGAGTTCTGTAGCCTCTTAACAGCTTCCACGTGCTCTTCAGGGCCAGTCCTAAAACGGGAAGGGTAACAAGAGGCCTTCAGGGAGGGTTGGTACATCATCTAATAAGAGTACAAGCTTGGGGATGAGGGAGGAAAAGGTGGTGGTGGGGAGTGAAACAGCTTGTGTTCAGTGGAGATGCACAACTGAACTGAGGGCCAATACCAACAGCTGTATGGTTTAGAATAGATAAAGGGACCCCTGACCATTAGGTCCAGTCGTGGCCGACTCTGGGGTTGTGGCGCTCATCTCACTTTATTGGCCGAGGGAGCCAGTGTACAGCTTCCGGGTCATGTGGCCAGCATGACTAAGCCGCTTCTGGCAAACCAGAGCAGCGCATGGAAACGCTGTTTACCTTCCCGCCAGAGTGGTACCTATTTATCTACTTGTACTTTGACGTGCTTTCGAACTGCTAGGTTGGCAGGAGCAGGGACCGAGCAACGGGAGCTCACCCCGTCAAGGGGATTCGAACCGCCGACCTTCTGATCGGCAAGTCCTAGGCTCTGTGGTTTAACTCACAGCACCACCCGCATCCCTATAATTGTTTAGAATAGGCATTCCCAAACTCGGCCCTCCCGATGTTTTGGGACTACAGTTCCCACCATCCCTGACCACTGTGTCAGGAACTCGTCCTACACTCGAGTAGGACCCACGCCTGACTGGCATGGGTCTCTCCCTCCTCGTCGATCATTCGGGAGCTTCAAAAGCTTTCTTCAGCCCGAATATCACAGCGACCGATGCCAACAGACATCGGCACACTTAGGGATCTGCAGAGTGTTCACAGTTTGCTTCACAGACCTCCTCAGCAACTCAGCCTTTTGGCTAATCTACTTTATTTACATATATAAACACACACGGAGCACTGCAACATGGCTCCCTCTCTCTCTAGCATCAGACAACAAAGAGAAAGAACAAAGGACAATAGTCCCACTTCATGGAACACAGTAACACAAACATCCTCTCTCCGTCACTTCCCACTCTGTGGAGTCAAAACATACACCATCATGTGAGAAACAACAATCCTATGACTGCAATCACAGAGCAGGAATTCTAACACACTGGTCCTATTAGCTAGGGATGATGGGAGTTGTAGTCCCGAAACATCTGGAGTGCCGAGTTTGGGGGTGCCTGGTTTAGAACATAAGATAGGCCCGCTGGATCAGGCCAATGGCCCACCTAGTCCAAGATCCTCACAGCAGCCACCCAGATGCCTGTGGGAAGCTCTCATGCAGTACGTTTCTGAGCACAATTCAAAGTGTTGGGGCCGACCTTTAAAGCCCTAAATGGTCTCGGTTCTGTATACCTGAAGGAGCGTCTCCACTCCCATCATTCAGCCCGGACACTGAGGTCCAGCTCCGAGGGCCTTTTGGCGGCTCCCTCAATGTGGGACATGAAGTTACAGTGGTGCCCCGCAAGACAAATGCCTCACAAGACGGAAAACCCGCTAGATGAAAGGGTTTTCCGTTTTGGAGGCGCTTCGCAAAACGAATTTCCCTATGGGGTTGCTTCCCAAGACGAAAAAATCTTGCGAGTTCCTGCGGGTTTTTCCCCGCTCCCCCCCCCCTTTCCTAAGCCGCTAAGCCGCTGGAAGCCGCTAGACCGCTGTAGCGCTAATCCACTAAGCTGTCAATGGGCTTGCTTCGCAAGACGAAAAAACGCTAGACGAAGAGAATCGCGGAACGGATTCTTTTCGTCTTGCAAGGCACCACTGTACAGAGAATGAAGCAGAGGATCTTCTGTTATTATTATTATTACAGTGGAACTTTGGTTGTCAAACACCTTGGATGCCGAATGTTTTTGCTTTCAGACGCCAACAACCCAGAAGCGAATGCTTCTGTTTTCGAATGCGCCCCTGAGGTCGAACGGCTTTGGAGGTACATTTCTCCATTTTTCCAATGGATTTTGCTGACCGGCCACTGCGCCTTGGTTGTCAAACGTTTCGTAAGTCGAACAGTCTTCCGGAACGGATTACGTTCGACAACCAAGGTTCCACTGTATTATTATTATTATTATTATTATTATTATTATTATTATTATTATTTGTATACTGCCCTTCATCTGTAGATCTCAGGGCAGTTCCCAACATAAAAACACAATATAAAAAACAGAAAATGCATAATAAAAATACTGAGTGGTCTCCCGCCCTATGGAACGCCCTTCCATCAGATGTCAAGGACATAAACAACTACAGTGGTACCTCTGGATGCGAATGGGATCCGTTCTGGAGCCCCGTTCGCATCCTGAAGTGAACGTAACATGTGACTGCGCGTGCGTGGGTCGCGTTTCGCTGCTTCCGCGCATGCACGTGACGTCATTTTGAGCGTCTGCGCATTCACGAGCGGCGAAACTCGGAAGTAACACGCTTCCACGGAGCGCAACTCGGAAATATTCATCCCGAAGCTACTTCAACTGGAGGTATGACTGTATCCGACTTTTAGAAGATACCTGAAGGCAGCCCTGTATAGAGAAGTTTTTAATGGTTTTAAACATTTAATCTTTTAATGTTTAATGTGTTCTAATGGAAGCTTCCCAGAATGGCTGGGGCAACCCAGTCAAGTGGGTAGCTTATAAATTTATTATTATTATTATTATTATTATTATTATTATTATTATTATTATGGCCCAAGCATAAGAACATTTTCTCCTCCTGTGGTTTCCAGCAACTGGTATTCAGACACAGTGCTGACTTCAGACTGTGCAGGCAGAGCACAGCCCTTGTGGCTTGTAGCCACTGAAAAATTTATCTTCCATGAACTTGTCCCATCCCCTTTTAAAACCATTGTTTGGGAACAGTTATCTTTAAATCCATTTACGGTATGGCTGTTGAAACCCTTCCGCTACTCATCCCGAGCCCTAAGATCAGACCAGAAATAACTGGCCCAACTTCCATAAACAACCGATTTGCCTATACAACTCACAATATCTTGCCTTGAGGGAAAATCCCCACCTTTGTGTGCTTTTCCTTTTGAGAGTTCAAATGAAATGTGAAGGCCGGTGGGTTTCCAGTCACCCTTCTGAGACTTTTGTTTCATTCTCTGGGACAGGGGAATAAAAATACTTGCTTAAGCAGTGATGTGAAGGACTTCTCGGTTGTGTGGCTTCGCTCCAACGTTTTCAGCACTCGGTTCCCAGCGAGGAAAACTAAGTTGGTCTTGTTCTTCTTCCCTTTTTCGGTGCCCAAGAGCTTAACCATCTTCAGAAGACAAACACATTTGTCTTGAGTGGTAAAATACTACATCTGCACACACCTATCCTGTCCCTTATATTGAAAGTGGGAAAAGGTCCAAGCTCAGTAGTAGAACATCTGCCTTGCAAGGTCCCAGATCCATACCCTGGAATCTACCGTAGTTTTCGCTCTATAGGACGCCCTTTTTCCCCTCCAAGAATGAAGGGGAAATGTGTGTGCATCCTATGGAGCGAATGCAGGGGGGAGGCAGGCAGGAAAAGCCCCCAAAAGCGGCATACAAGCTCCGCGCGGCTCTTGTGGGCTTTTCCTCAGGAGGGAGAAGGGACTGATGCGGCCAGTCAGTTCCTTCTCCCTCCTCGTAGAAAAGCCCACAGGAGCAGCGCGCTCCTTAAAGCCCACAGGCCATAGCCGCGTGCTGCCTCTCCCTGCCGGGAGAGGGTGCGCGGGGCTAAAGAAGCCATAGCTCCGGGCTTCCCCGGCAGCCTCGAGAAGCTTGCAGAGCAGCAGGAAGGCTTCGTGCCTTTCCGCTGCTCCCCGACCTGCTCTTTGGGGCTGGTGGTGGGCTTCCCCCCGCCAGCCCCAAAGAGCAGGTAGAAAGGAACCCGAAGCCTGGAGAGCGAGAGGGGTCGGTGCGCACCGACCCCTCTCGCTCTCCAGGCTTCCAAGGTAGCCGCCTGAAGGCGACTGAACGCACCTTGAATGGCACCTTGTTTTAGAGGGGGAGAACGGGGGGGGGGAATTCTCCCCCTCTGCGCAGCGCCTCCTGCCGCTTCACTGAAGGGGGGGCGCTGGGCAGAGAGTGGGAGAATTTTTTTTTCTTGTTCTCCCCCTCTAAAACAAGGTGCGTCCTATGGTCCGGTGCATCCTATAGAGCGAAAAATACGGTATCTCCAGGTGAAGATTTCCACCAGAAACCCTGCAGAGCCTGTGCTGGGCAGTGAAAATAATCCACTGTTTACACATTGGTCTGATCTGGCGAAGAAAACTTCCTATAGTTCTACGCGTCCAGGCGTTTGTTAGAAAAGCACAGGCAGGTAATTTAAAAGAAGGATGGTTCTCCCAATTACTTCACTATCCGAAGGAAGGAATCACTTGTAAAATTTCTGGCTGACTACTGACAAGCAGCAGAGAAGCCTTGTCAGAAAAAAATGGTGTCCAAATTAAGAAGGAGATCTGCTTTGCAATCCCTGGTATTGCTGGGTAGGGCCAGGAGAGAGATCCCTGCCTGAAATCCTGGACACTGAGCTACCTAGACCAATGGTATAGATCACATAGAGAGAATCTTTATTTGCATCAGCCACTAGCCATAGCAATAAAATAGAATGTACTAAAGATAGAGGTAAAAACATAACTATACAAAATACATTTTGGGGGGTTTACATCAATAATCAAATAAAAGATCTTATTCTAATTGCCCCCGCTAAAAACCTTGCAGTTTTTGCTGTCACCTGATCATCTTGAACTACTAAAAGGACTCTGTAGCAATGTTTGAGCAACCCGGCGTGGACAGTATTGGAGGGGTAATAACCTCACTCCTCAAATCTTTATAAAGAGTGCAAGCCAGAAACACATTAGCCGCTGACTCAATACTGTCATCTCCACAGGGACATAACCATTTTCCAGTGGAATGTTTTGAAATCAACCCTGGAATTGTTAAATTTTTCAAATAGGGTGCCAAAGTGTCAAAACGATTAGGTGGAAAATAATCGTACCATGGACAAAATTTCCTTACTGTGGCCAGACTATCCTGTCGCTCAATATCATATAGTAAAGGTAAAGGGACCCCTGACCATTAGGTCCAGTCGTGACCGACTCTGGGGTTGCAGCGCTCATCTCGCTTTATTGGCCGAGGGAGCCGGAGTACAGCTTCCGGGTCATGTGGCCAGCATGACTAAGCCACTTCTGGCAAGTCAGAGCAGCACACGGAAATGCCGTTTACCTTCCTGCTGGAGCGGTCCCTATTTATCTACTTGCACTTTGACGTGCTTTCGAACTGCTAGGTTGGCAGGATCAGGGACCAAACAACGGGAGCTCACCCCATCACGGAGATTCGAACCGCCGACCTTCTGATCGGCAAGTCCTAGGCTCTGTGGTTTAACCCACAGCGCCACCCGCGTCCCCAATATCATATAAGGCGCTGTCTAATTAAATTATTTGCTTTACTGAAGCTCAGAGTTACACCAATGGCAGCTTCTCATGTGTCACGAAGGGGCAGAATGTGTTCTCACAACAGATGTGAGTGGCAAGGCAATCCTGTGCTCATTTGTGAGGGGGTCCAACCTGGCAAAGACCTTGATCCTGGTGCTGCAAGCCACCCCCTGCCCCCATGACTCTCACCTGCAGGTCACCGAGGTTGGAGATGTGTGTGCCACAACACATATTGGCATCGACACCCTCAATGCTTATAATCCGCACGGGCCCCGTATGGTCGTCCGGCAATCCACGGCTCCTCACCTGCAATGCAGTACAAGGTTAAGAAAACCACATGTCGCAGACCTCTCTCCCTCTTCTTGCCTCTTGCTTACCAGCTCAACTTCAGGGTCGCCCACTGCCAGCTCTCGCACCACCACAGGGATCCTGGCTCGGATTCTGTCATTCACGCTCTGCTCAAGGGCTGCCACCTGATCTGCTGTCATTGAGGGGGTGTCCAGCTCTATAGTGCTTCGCTGGCGACCCAGCTCCCTGCCGAGGGTGGGAGAGAGGCAAACAACGTGTTCCCCAAGTCACACCGGAGATAGCTCTGGGTGCACAAGAGAGCTCCCTCTGTCCCCACAGCCCTCCAGCATCATCCTCTGAGGAAGGGTTACTGCACAGAAACTAGGCTAAGCCTGCCATCCTCTGTGTGTTTTCCCTGGGAACAAAGCCCTATTCAAGATACAGTGGTACCTCGGGTTACATACGCTTCAGGTTACAGACTCCGCTAACCCAGAAATAGTACCTCGGGTTAAAAACAGGAATTGTGCAGTGGTGGTGCAGTGGTAGCAGGAAGCCCAATTAGCTAAAGTGGTGCTTCAGGTTAAGAACAGTTTCAGGTTAAGAACAGACCTCCAGAACGAATTAAGTTCTTAACCCAAGGTACCACTGTATCTCCCCAGACTACACATCTTCATGACTACACAATGATTTAATTTTAACCTTTGCTTCTGGGTTAAAGTGACAACAAAATATTCCTTGTCAGTTAACAATATTAAGTCTGTAGGAGATTTGCAGGTGTAGGAAATTGTGGAAGTGACTTCTCAATAGGACTCTGTGGGGAAAGGAACACCAGTGTGGTGTAGTGGTTAAGAGTGGTAGTCTCGTAATCTGGGGAACCGGGTTCACTTCCCTGCTCCTCCACCTGCAGCTGCTGGGTGACCTTGAGCCAGTCACACTTCTCTGAAGTCTCTCAGCCCCACTCACCTCACAGAGTGTTTGTTGTGGGGGAGGAAGGGAAAGGAGATTGTGAGCCGCTTTGAGACTCCTTCGGGTAATGATAAAACGGGATATCAAATCTAAACTCTTCTTCTTCTCTCTCCTTGTAACCTACAAACTCTACCCAGGAAATGTTAAGCTACAGAAACATGCACAGTGCCCATTCATATTCCAATGGCAACTGCTATTGCTGTGTGGAGTACTGGTGATCCGTCTGCATCAGTTTCATTACCGATTAATAACCTAGATATTGTTGTAGGCATCCGCCTGTCTCGAGAGACAATGGAGTGCATCTCTGGGAGAAGTCAAACTGCTACGTTAGCAGCACCTAAGTGACCACCCTGGGCAGTGTGTAGGCAGGTCCTTGGCTGCCCAAACGACAAGACCCCCCTCTCCACCTCGCTGACGTGGTCCAAAGGAAAACAGAGCAAGACATTGGGCGCCAGTTTGGTTGCCGGAGTTGCCAGGAGACAGCCTTCCAACTGTCTTAGGAACTTCACTCTGGATTTGAGTAGGGTTTACAGTGGTACCTCGGGTTACATACGCTTCAGGTTACATACGCTTCAGGTTACACACTCCGCTAACCCAGAAATAGTGCTTCAGGTTAAGAACTTTGCTTCAGGATAAGAACAGAAATTGTGCTCTGGCGGCGCGGCAGCAGGAGGAAGCCCCATTAGCTAAAGCGGTGCTCCAGGTTAAGAACAATTTCAGGTTAAGTACGGACCTCCGGAACGAATTAAGTACTTAACCCGAGGTACCACTGTACTCCTTAGCCCTTACTTCTTGCCAAGACATCCCACAAGGCAGTGGAAGTTAAGGATCAGCTTTCCTTCTCCTAGATGGTCAGGTTGACAAGCCCCAACTGCCCCTCACTTCCCTCTGCAGCATGTACAGAAACCGCCTTCTTGACCGTTGAACTCACTACTGGCCTTGTCAGTCCACCAGAGCCTGTCTTCACATGCAGGGGGAATCCCTAACCCAGTTAATTCTCACATTAAGTATTAGCAAATAGGAAAGGAACTCTGGTCCAAGGTTGATTACAGATCTGTCCTCCTTCCAAGCAGTTCATGAAGTTATTACTACCGTATTTTTCTGTCTATAAGACGCCCCCATGTATAAGACGCCCCCTATTTTTAGGGACTCCAATTTAAGAAAATAGGGGGGAGATTGCCCCGTGTATAAGATGACCCACAGTTTTCCACATAATTTTAAAGTAAAAAAAAAAGTAGTCTTATACACAGAAAAGTACGGTAAATACGGCAATGGTGATCTATGCAGATTCTTGCCACTCTGGGTGCCCCGATTTCTCTTGAGGTTTTGTAGCGCCCCCCCCCCTCTGTCTCTCTCTCTCACACACACACAAATGCTCAAGCAGGGAGAAAAGGAATTAGCCAGAGAGCGTGCCTTGCTCACCATGACGTCGTCTTGAATCCAAACATCAGATCCGCAATAGCTGTGATGAGATGCTGCCCTAAAAGAGACGATTATAAGTGACAGTTTCTCCTTCTCACTAGGAGATTTAAATATATATATATTAAAAATGTGTGGGTATCTCGTTCCATCGGTTTCTTACCTGAATGCTGCTGCATGTGGTCAAAGCGCCGGTCCCAATCCAGCACCAGCTGCACCTCGCTCCCTGGCTCAAGGGGTGTCTGGACGAAGTGTAGAGCATCTGGACCTTGTCGGGTGACCCTTAGTACTGGGATGTCATTAATGAGCCCCCGGTCATCGGGCTGGAAAAAAGAAGTTAAAGTCACCAGCCCAGCTTTGGGGGAATATTCTCCTGCTGCAGCAGACAAAAGCATGTGTAAAATAGCAATGGCTGTGGGTTGTGAAGCTGAGCAAATGCTATACCACCCTCTTTTTAAAAAAAACAACACAAATTTGATTAATGAAGCAATTGCTGTGCAGAGGTTCTCTGAATTATCTTCACAATATTAATTAGCCCAAGTAAAAGTTTTGATTGTTATTATAGAATTTTTTTTTGCATTTTAAATTGCTTTATTGAAATTGTATACAAAAAACAAGAAAACAACATGTAATGAAATATAAAGAATAAAAAATAAAAATATATACTTATTACATTGTATCACATTCTTCTCAGAGGTTTGACTTCCCGTCAACCCCTCGTGCTTCTAAACATTATTTAACCTATCGCACATTTTACTCATTATGTTCATATATATTCTCTTTCCTGATACTCATTGATACGTTAATTGATTGTTATTATAGAGATTATAGGTATAAGGTAACAATCACACACTGAATAAACCCACTGCAATCAATGCACTTCAGTTACCCAAGTCCACTGATTTCAACTCCTCTGAACTTTGACTGAAATAAAAGCCCTGGTAATAAGATTTTATTTGGAAGTAAACTGACGTTTATTCCCCCAGTGTGTTTAGGATTGCAGGCTTAAACATATAAAAGAAGCACAGACAAGATCTGGATTTAAGAGCAAACAGGAGATCACACATTTCTAGTAATTCCGTGGAACAATTCGAGTCTTAGTTTCAAGAAATAGGCCAACAGTAAATCCCTAGTAGCATATTAAGATGTATACAATATGTTAGAACCCCCAAAACAGGTTCCACTTTCTGACCAAGAACCACCATTGTTGGTACCTGCCCTCCACCCTCTGGGAAAAGAATAGTGTCTTCCAAGATGACATGGAATCCCTGAAGTGTCTCCTTCTTTCCACCATTTTCTGTGGACAATTTTGCAGGGCAGCAGGAGACCACCTGCGTGGTGAACTGGGGAGGAAGAAGAAAGGGGGAATATGCATGACTATAGCTTCACTAAAGATCTGGAAGTCTTTAGGTTCAGAGGTAATGAAAGGTATGCACTAAACTTAAGAGATGGAATCTAAAGATGCTGACCAGATGCTTCAGCATGTCTAAAGCCAACGATTTCTAGCAACAGTTTTCTTCAGGGCAAATTCCCTTATGTACTGGGAAGCAGAGCATAGTTTACTATCTTCTAGCTGGCTTTTGCATGAATTTTGTCACAACAATAGGTGATAACCAAAGTTAGTCACATTCAGACTCACTGAAATTAGTGGAGATGACTAACTTAGGTCCACTAATTTCAAGTAGAACATACAATTAGTATTTTCAGTAACTTTAGATTATCTCTTTATTGTATTTATTATTTCTATCTCACCTTATAACATAAATGCTTCCAAATCAACTTAAGCAAAATGGAGTAATTCTTCACTTTTAATACATATTATAAAACATTTTACTAAAGCAATTCAAAAGCGAAACAACTGTAGAAGCATACTTTCAATTCAATCCCAAAATGCCTCACAGAATACTTTCACTTATCTTCAACATTAGACAAGGAACAAGAGACAGTCCCTGCAAGGCTTCTGTTGTAGATGCCAGAGTCACAACTACAAGGCTGTGTTCTTAGCAGAAGTGGGGTTTTTTTGCAATTCATAATCCCCCTTTGCTGGAGCTTCCTTCCTCTCCTGTTGATTTAAGATATGCTGTACCTGTTTTTTTGTATGATGACTTTATTGCACTCTGCAAGAAGCTTTGAGCATCCATTGTACTGTATCAGATTCTGTGAAGCCACATTGAATGACAGCCAATTGCTTGGTCCACTGATGTGCTATGCGCTAGGCAAAACACAGAAATGCAGCCATTCCAGCCCCAGTGGCATGCAACTAGGCTTAAAACTGCAAAATCATCGGGTTGGAAGGAACAACTACCACAAAAGGTCATCAACTCATGGCTGATGCAGAAAAACCCGGTGCTACACCATCTCTTACTGGCAGACATTCAGCCTCATAAGTGTTTAGTCCATGGAAGAACTGTGTGTGGCATAATCAGGGCCGGATTTAGGTTTGATGAGGCCCTAAGCTACTGAAGGTAATGAGGCCCTTTATATGTCCAGCTCTCCTTTGTCAACAAGAAATTGTTGCTGTTTTTTGTGTTGAATACATGCTATATGGTAATTTATGGACCTAATAGATATCTAAAGCCATTTGCACATAACAAAATATGTACTTTATCAGAGTAACTGTTGAAATGAAATACAATTAAGAAGTATATTAATAGTGAAATACAATTAAGAAGAAGTATATTAATAGTGAAATAATTATTAAGCTCTAACTTAAAATGATTTTTTATTCATTACAAACTTAATAATGCAAACACATTTGCATTTGGCAATAACAAAAGTTCCTTTATAAACACAATTTACAAAGTCTCATAATCTAGTCTCTAGAAACTTGCTATAACATGAAATAATAATATGTGTAAATATAACATGAAATAATAATATGTGTAAATATATGATGCAAACTATTTATAAATAAACTAATTATAAATAGCAGAATGTAGGCACCCTACATATAGAAATGAGCAAACTAGTGATATTTTAGGGAGCAGGCTCCATTACTTACATCATAGGAGGCTACACAAACAAAACATGGTTGCTATATGTATGTTTTTTATCTTATATTTTGGAAATGTACATCCAGTTTTTTTCTTTAAATTTTTTTGGGGGCACAAGAGAGTGGAGGCCGTAAGTGGCTGTTGTTTGTGTATCAGAGACTAAAGCCAGTGAGGTGAATCATGGCTATAATACTGGACCAGCAAAGTGTTCAAATTCTCATTCAGCCATGAACCTCACTTAGTGATCTTGGGACAGTAACTGTCTCTCAGCCTAACCTACCCCACAGGGTCATTGCTGAAGAGAAAACAGAGGAAGGGTATGTATGCCACTTTGGAGCTCCTTGCAGGAAAGGTGGGATATAAATATAATAATAAAAAATAACGTCTTTCCTTCTGCAGTGTTGGATGGCAGGTTGAGAGGAGTTCCTTATCAGGACAGAATTTGCTTGAGTGTGCTCAAGACATTGATTCCATAAAACATATTTGCTGCACTGTGCAAAATATGAGCAAGCCAGGGCTGAACTGATATTACCCTTGCTGGTACCTATACCGGGAAAATCAGAGGCTCACTATGTCAAGTTCCTATTGGAAGACCGGACCAACACTAGAACATTAGCAGTGGCGAAGTTTTTTATCGGTGGTTGCAAGAACCAATGACCCCTATCTTTAAGTCTGAACAAAATGCTTGCTTAACCTGGAGGTAGGCTGTCTGAATTGTGCATTGCTTTGTAACAATTTGTTGGGTCTCTGGACCGTAATAAAGATCAATTGATTGATTGAATAAAAAATAAGAATGCTAGGACCTGTAAATAGGGCTACAGAAGAGGAGCGAATCAATTCGATTTGGGCTGGAGGAAAGCACCTTATATGAAGCAAATTTTCTCTTATTATTATTATTATTATTATTATTATTAGCAGTAGTAGTATAGATCTCGGGGCGATTCACAACATAAACATACAATATAAAAAACACAAAATAAAAATACTGATTGATCTCCCATTAAAAGCTTATTGGTGGTTTACTCTGCTGCCAAAGGAGTAAGGAACCATTTTTTCAACCAATGTCTGCACGTCTTCATGGGCAACCTTACAGGAACCAACAATGCGAATTTGCTCTCATCCGCAATGATGCAAATTGGCACGAACTGTAACGGTATATATGCAGTTAACGGAAACGAGCGCCACCCCGCATCCCAAATTCCCTCGGTTCCTTTCACACCTGCCGGACCCAGCTGTCCCGCTGGCACATGAACGCCATGGAGCCACCAGCAGCGTCGGACCCCAGCGACCTCGGAACACGTTGGTCGGCACCTTTAGGCTTCAGTCGCAGCGAAAGAGCAGCTGTGACGGGTCACTTCCGCCCGGCCTAAGGCGAGCGGCGAAGGACAGAACTAGCCCCAAGTTTCCCTTGCGCTTAGCTGACGAAAGGAAAGGGGCGGGGCCTCGGTCTCCTCAGCCTGCCTTTTGCGCTCTTCTGTGAGGGAAAGCGGACCTCGGGGCGGGGCCTTTGCTGGTGCAGCAGAAAAAGACGCCCCCCACCTTGTTGTTGTCTAGTCGTTTAGTCATGTCCGACCCTTCGTGACCCCCTGGAGCAGAGCACGCCAGGCACTCCTGTCTTCCACTGCCTTCTGCAGTTTGGTCAAACTCATGCTGGCAGCTTTGACAACACTGTCCAACCATCTCGTCCTCTGTCGTCCCCTTCTACTTGCGCCCTCCATCTTTCCCAACATCAGGGTCTTTTCCAGGGAGTCTTCTCTTCTCATGAGGTGGCCAAAGTATTGGAGCCTCAGCTTCAGGATCTGGCCTTCCAGTGAGCACTCAGGGCTGATTTCCTACAGAATGGAGAGGTTTGATCTTCTTGCAGTCCATGGGACTCTCCAGAGTCTCCTCCAGCACCATAATTCAAAAGCATCAATTCTTTGGAGATCAGCCTTCTTTATGGTCCAGCTCTCACTTCCATACATCACTACCGGGAAAAGCATGGCTTTAACTATATGGACTTTTGTTGGCAAAGTGCTGTCTCTGCTTTTTAAGATGCTTGCTCTTCTCCCAAGGAGCAGGCGTCTTTTAATTTCGTGACTGCTGTCACCATCTGCAGTGATCATGGAGCCAAAGAAAGTAAAATCTCTCACTGCCTCCATTTCTTCCCCTTCTATTTGCCAGGAGGTGATGGGCCCAGTGGCCATGATCTTCGTGTTTTTTTCTTCGTCTCCCCCCCCCCCGAAAAACAAAAACAAACAAACAAAAACAAAGCCCCCCCTACATTGGTTCAAATGGGCTTATATTTCTGTGTCAAACGAATCCCGAAGCGCCTTACTGGACAATAAAATAAACAATAGACATAACAAGAGCATAACCAAGTTACAAGCAAAAGCCATTCTTTGTTTATTTCTCAAAATTTAGACACCACTTGCTCATAGCTGTCAACTTTCCCCTTTTTTAAAGGGAAATTCCCTTATTCTGAATAGGATTCCTCGCAAGAAAAGGGAAAAGTTGACAGCTATGCATTTGCTTCCCAAAAAAAGAAAAGAACTCTCAAAGCGGTTTACAAAAATATAAAACCGAGAAAAATTCACAAACCCTACTCTACAAAACATGCAAAAGTTTAACCCCCCAAAAAAATGGGATAAAATGACCTCAGCTTTCTAAGCATTTGGGCAGGCTGCTTGTCCAAACAATAATGTTTTATGATCTATAAAAACTATTAGCAAAACAGCAACTGTCGGTTTTTTGGCAGCCGTAGAATAACAGAAAATGTGTATTTTCCAAGCCAATGTAGGAGAGTGTTTGGTAGTTGTTAAAATGTTCCATCTGGAGGTACAGAGCAGGGAAGGCCCTTACATGTTTGTGAAAAGGGATTTTCCTCAGCTGATGCTATTCAAGATGTTCAAACCTTTTCTCACGGAGCCGGCCCCCCCATGAGGGAAGATGATGTGATTGCCTCAGGCAACAGGATCCGCAGAGGCAGCAGATCCCAATGTAGGATCTTTATTCCCCTTCCCCCTTGTTCCTGATGTAGATCTTCATTCACCCCTATTTCCCTGGCTGGGAGGAGGGGGCGCCATTTTGTTGTTGTTCGCCTCAGTTGCCAAAATATCTTGGGCCGGCCCTGCTCTCTCACCATCACCACACAATACGCACACATAAACATCCCTTGGGCAAACCTTTGATCGACTGGGGAGGGGGGGGGTTATTACAGTTGCCGCTGCTCCTTGCAATGGGAAGGCGTGGGGAGGGGGAGCGCCAGTGCTAATTTGCGCATGCTAGTTAACAATGTGGCGGAATTAAAGAACCTTTTAATGAGGGTGAAAGAGGAGAGCGCAAAATATGGTCTGAAGCTCAACATCAAAAAAATGAAGATTATGGCCACTGGTCCCATCACCTCCTGGCAAACAGAAGGGGAAGAAATGGAGACAGTGAGAGGTTTTACTTTCTTGGGCTCCATGATCACTGCAGATGGTGACAGCAGTCATGAAATTAACAGTCGCCTGCTTCTTGGGAGAAAAGCAATGACAAACCTAGACAGCATCTTAAAAAGCAGAGACATCACCTTGCCAACAAAAGTCCGTATAGTTCAAGCTATGGTTTTCCCAGTAGTGATGTATGGAAGTGAGAGCTGGACCATAAAGAAGGCTGATCGCCGAAGAATTGATGCTTTTGAATTATGGTGCTGGTGGAGACTCTTGAGAGTCCCATGGACTGCAAGAAGATCAAACCTCTCCATTCTTAGGGAAATGAGCCCTGAGTGCTCACTGGAAGGACAGATCCGCTGAGGCTCCAATACTTTGGCCACCTCGTGAGAAGAGAAGACTCCCTGGAAAAGACCCTGATGTTGGGAAAGATGGAGGGCGCAAGGAGAAGGGGACGACAGAGGACAAAATGGTTGGATAGTGTTTTCGAAGCTACCAGCATGAGTTTGCCCAAACTGCAGGAGGCAGTGGAAGACAGGAGTGTCTGGTGTGCTCTGGTCCATGGAGTCACGAAGAGTCGGACACGACTAAACGGCTCAACAACAACTACAACAACAACAATTAACAGTGTTACCAAAATTGCTGTTCTTTTGGAAGGAAGCAGGTCTGGAAAAAAGGGGGTGATTGCAGTGTGATCTGAAATTGTTCAGCTGCTGCTGCTGCGAATGAGTAGAGCGATTTGGCGCAAGCAGGGCTGCAAAGCGTTTTGTAATGTGAAAACTAAAAGCAGCAGTGTTGGACCGTAGGAAAAAAACCCCCATATTTGGGCAGTACTTTTATCAGGCCAACCAAATTAGCGTGCAAGCATGGAAGCCGTCAGGCTGCAATGGTAAACAAAGCAAGGGAACGGAAGTGAGTTGGAAGAATGTGTGTGTGTGTGTGTGTGTGTGTGTGTGTGTGTGTGTGTGTTTGGCTGATAGTAAAGCCATTTAGGTCTACATCTGGCAGGAGTCTGAAGCTGGTTTGGAGGGGAAGTTAGCAGATGTTGAAAGAAGGCTCTGCAGGTTTCAGGTTGCACCAGGGCTTACTTGGGAGTTGGAAGCTGATTGGGAAGAAAAAACATAATGCATTTGTAACAGCTGGTTTTTGTACATTCATTGCTAGGCGTTGCATGTTCCTTTTTCCTGATAAGCCTTGACTTCAGCACTAGCCAAATATTGCCGTATTTTTCTGTCCCTCCCCCTTGCTTTTATTTTCAACCTCTAGCCTGATGAAGAGAACTCAAAAGCTCTGTGCACTATTTTGTAATATTTTGGTGAGCCTAATCAAGATACAGATTTTGGAGATTTTGTAATATGGAAGATGCCTTAACAATAATATATCAAATGCCAACAGTGTCCTTCAGCTCTCTATATTGGACAAACAGGCCAGACCTTACGCCAAAGAATAAACGGACATAAATCGGACATCAGGAATCACAAGACAGAGAAACCAGTAGGAGAACACTTCAATCTCCCAGGACATTCTATACAAGATCTCAAAGTAGCTGTTTTACTACAAAGGAATTTCAGAAATAGACTGGAAAGAGAAGCTGCTGAATTACAACTTGTCACCAAACTTAAAACCATGGAGAAACCTGGCCTGAACAAAGACCTTGGATTCTTATCTCATTATACATGACAAAGCCATTTTTCACCTTTTCACCCCTTGCTTCTTCCTGTAAGACCTATTGCAGTCGTTAAGAGTCGTCAACAGGCTCATCACAGCTATTTGCCAATCACCCATTCCCACCACCCTTCTGAGTAATACCCCTCCCCACCTTCTCACTATATAGAAGGGTCTGGAAACTTCTGTTTCAGTGTATCTGAAGAAGTGTGCATGCACACGAAAGCTCATACCAAGAACTGACTTAGTTGGTCTTTAAGGTGCTACTGGAAGGAATTTTTTTTTGTTTTGACTATGGCAGACCAACACGGCTACCTATCTGTAATAATATTTCTGTTCGTGATGAAAAACATGGTTTTCCTAATGTGTAGCTATTGTTTAAATTAAAGGGAAGGCAGCAGGGTAGGATAGACTTGATTTCTCCAAACCCAACCCAGGACAGCATACTGCCGATCTGTTGAGGCATAGCCCACCTGGCAAGATTTCTCTCTCTCTCTCTCTCTCTCTCTCTCTCTCTCTCTCTCTCTCTCTCTTTATTCTTGATCTGCGTGATCACATTTAGAAACCCCTTTTGAATCAAAAGACTCACCTTAAGATGACGATCAGCTATTCAGTTCAGTGACTAAACTGTTGCTTGGAGACTCTGCACTGTGCGTGGCTCATGGTTCCCTCAAGGAATAAATATTACCAGCTAGCAGCAAGGATCCCTAGTGCTGGTAGCTACAGTGGCTTCAGTTTTCTAAAGCTTTGGGTTAACCACACAATGGGCCTCCTATGAAATTCTGGACAGAATATAAAGTACCGGTACTTCTTTGAGCATTCTCATCGTTAAAACTATGGAACTTGTTTCTGCAGGAGACAATGATGGCCACCAACTTGAGCAACTGTAAAAGAGGATAAGAAGTTCATCCATGGCGTCTACCAATGGTGGAAGCTATATTCTGCCTTCATGGTCAGAGGCAGTCATGCTTCTGAACACCAGTTGCTGGAAACTGCGTGAGGGGAGACTGCTGTTGAGCTCAAGACAGGTTTCCCAAAGGCACCTGGTTGTGGTTGCCATTGGCCTGGTTCTTACATTCTCAGATGAGGTGTTCCATTTTTGCCAGCTTCAGGGTGGTGATGACTCTTACTGAAGCAGATACCAACATATGAAGCAAGAAGCCCATCCTGATTGTTGACATTCTATTTGGCTCATGATGGTCTTTTGAAACAGATTGCCAGTGCAATCCTGCATAGAACTACAGTGGTACCTTGGGTTACAGACGCTTCAGGTTACAGACTCTGCTAACCCAGAAATAGTACCTCGGGTTAAGAACTTTGCTTCACGATGAAAACAGAAATCGTGCGGCAGCAGCGGGAGGCCCCATTAGCTAAAGTGGTACCTCAGCTTAAGAACAGTTTCAGGTTAAGAACGAACCTCTGGAACGAATTAAGTTCTTAACTTGAGGTACCACTGTACTTACAATTAAGCCCCATTATAGTTCGAATGGGACTTACCTCCAGGTCAGTGGGCATATACACACACACCTTGTTAAGTTATTAGCCGCTTCATTTCCCCAAGGCCATGTTTAGTGAACTCTTGCAAACTTTGGGCGTGTCATGCTAACTGCATACCTCATTAACTTTCAAATATTACAGTCCTTGCATTTAATAAACAGGTACTTTTGAGCTAGTCGGTGTCATTCTACCTGATTAGGCACCTGATCCCTCCTTTTTAGACTGTATAGTATATTTTATTATTGTTTTTCATAGTGGATCATGCTTTGCTTCTTGGTACTTATGGAACCCCCTTCATGGATCACTGCCTTGCCGTGGCGAAGGGGCTTGAAGAACTCAGAGAAGCTATGAACTATGCCGAGCAGGGCACCCAAGATGAACAGGTCATAGTGGAGAGTTTTGACCAAACGTGATCCACCTGGAGGAGGAACCGGCAAGCCACTCCAGTATCCCTGCCAAGAAAACTCCATGGACAAAGACAACAGGCATATAAAAGATATGACGCTGGAAGATGAGCCCCTCAGGTCGGAAGGCGTCCAACATGCTACTGGGGAAGAGCGGAGGGCAAGTACAAGTAGATCCAGAGCTGATGAAGCGGCTGGGCCAAAGCCGAAAGGACGCTCAGTTGCGGATATGCCTGGAAGCGAAAGGAAAGTCCAATGCTGTAAAGAAAAATATTGCATAGACTCTTGAGAGTCCCATGGACTGCAAGAAGATCAAACCTCTCCATACTGAAGGAAATCAACCCTGAGTGCTCACTGGAAGGACAGATTGTGAAGCTGAGGCTCCAGTACTTTGGCCACCTCATGAGAAGAGAAGACTCCCTGGAGAAGACCCTGATGTTGGGAAAGATGGAGGGCACAAGGAGAAGGGGATGACAGAGGATGAGATGGTGGGACAGTGTTTTCGAGGTTACCAGCATGAGTTTGACCAAACTGCGGGAGGCAGTGGAGGACAGAGGTGCCTGGCGTTCTCTGGTCCATGGGGTCACGAAGAGTCGGACACGACTAAACGACTAAACAACAACAACAACTTATGGAACAGCATGCTTCCAGCTTTTGTATGGTGCATAAGAAGTAACCTGGTGGGGAGGGGCAAGAGCATGGGCAAGAGCATGGGCAGACAATCTGACCTGAAACCCAATTCTTCCATAGTGAACTTGCAATCCTAACCCCATTCAAGCCCTAACTGAATTCAATTACACTTACTTCTTAGTAGACATGGTTAGGCTTGTGTTGTAGGTTCCAAGCTTTTTGTATGTATGCCTACCCCATTTTGCCCACATTTACCAAATTAACAACATGAAATAAGCCTTGGAGATTTGAAATAATGACGGGAATTCTTTCTTTACCTCCCTCTCTTGGCCTTTCACTGCAGACTGTCAGCTTGGTAGACCTACTGTGAGTTTAGCAGTGCTTGGTTTATGCTTGTTTCTGGTGGCTGAGATTGTAGCTGGAAGGATCTAGGCTCAAGTGTTGGGAGACTTTGGTCCTCCAGGCATCCTTGGACTCCAAAACCCATTACCCCTGTCCTCTGGCCAAGTTTGCTGGGGTTGATGGGAGTTGTAGTTCAGCAACATCTGGCAGGCCAAAGGTTCCCCACATTCCATCTAACTTATATTTTTAATCCTTATCTGCAGTCAGGAATTCTGCAGCCACAGTAACCTAGATTTACAGGGAAGAAGACAAATCAAAAGTAGCCTTTCCTATCTGAGGGTACCAGTTCAGCAATTGGCATCTTTTGAGCTTCTTTGCTAGTGTACCTGGCCAAGCATGTTGGATCTCTCCTTCGCAGCCCGGCAACACTCAAGACTAAACAAAAACCATTCCCTCCGCTGCAGCAATGGGTGACGGCCAACAAAAAGCTCAGAACTGTTACCAGTGTTTATTGGCAGAGATTTGAATAGCTTCGAACCTTTATATACAACATTCTTAAGGAACAAAAAACTCTACAGAGAGAAGCTGAGGACATGAGAAAGGGATGGAGGGAGCTGTAGGTCAGAGAGGCTGGAGAGAAAAGCAGAAACAAGGAGGTGTGGTATTGCCCATCTATTAATGAGAGTCTTGGAGGAGAGAGTCCCAGTCTATGGTTCGCAGCTGTCATGCAATCTCTTGGAGCAAAAGTGAAAAGAATGAAAATCCGGGGGAATGAGAGTCCATCAGTGCAGAGTTGCTCCACAACATTGTCTCTCGCTTACCTCTTGTTCAATCCCAGCACTGCTTTTGTACCTGGTGGTGGTGGGGAGAATAATCACAGAATTCACAACATCTCACAAATGGGATGAAGGCGAAGAAGGGATGAGGAATTGTGCATCACAGCAAACAGAGGCTCTTCAGAGCCATCTCCACTTCCAGATGTTCGGGGCTCAAGGCGAGTGTGTCAAGGGCTGGCACATTCCTGGGCACCTGCCCAGGCCCACTGCCAGCCTGCAGGTGTGTTCCTCTTCCTCCCTGACCTGTCAGCATGCTCCCTTGCCCTCCCCCAAGGCATAGCTTGAGAAAGGAGCAGGAGGCTATAATTGTCTTGTTCTCTCCTTCTGGGCTGTGGAGTGTGGACAGTGACAGGTAGGAGGGGGTCCAACTCAGGGTGGAGGGCCCATCAAAGGTCTTTAGGTCAAGGGCTCCATAAAGCTTGGGAACAGATACTATCAGAGCTGGGTGGAGATTCTTTTGACTGCAAAATGGTAAAGGTAAGGTAAAGGTAAAGGACTCCTGGACAGTTAAGTCCAGTCAAAGGCAACTATGGGGTTGCGGCGCTCATCTCGCTTTCAGGTTGAGGGAGCCAGCGTTTGTCTACAGCTTTCCGGGTCATGTGGCCAGCAGGACTAAACCACTTCTGGCGCAACGGAACACCGTGACGGAAACCAGAGTGCACGGAAAACCGTTTACCTTCCCACCGCAGTGGTACCTATTTATCTACTTGCACTGGCGTGCTTTCGAACTGCTAGGTTGGCAGGAGCTGGGACAGAGCAACGGGAGCTCACCCCATCAAGGGGATTCCCATGGCAGAGCAAAGGACTCTTTGTTAGGATTCTGGCTTAAGATTTCGAATTTAGTACACATTTAAAGCAGTATTATACCGCTTTTAACAGTCACGGCTTTCACCAAAGAATCATGGGAAATGTAGTTGGTTAGGGCCACTGAGAGTTGTTAGGAGACCCCTGTTCACCTCACAGAGTGACAATTCCCAGAGTTCCCTGGGAAGAGGGTTGTAACCACTCTGAGAATTGCAACCCTGCGAGAATCAAGGTCTCCTAGCGACTCCCAACACCCTTTAAAGATAAAAAGGTAAAGGACCCCTGACAGTTAAGTCCACTTGCAGACGACTCTGGGGTTGCGGCGCTCATCTCGCTTTACTGGCCGAGGGAGCCGGCGTTTGTCCGCAGACAGCTTCCGGGTCATGTGGCCAGCATGACTAAGCCGCTCCTGGCGAACCAGAGCAGCGCACAGAAACACCGTTTACCCGCTGGAGTGGTACCTATTTATCTACTTGCACTTTGACGTGCTTTCGAACTGCTAGGTTGGCAGGAGCAGGGACCGAGCAACGGGAGCTCACCCCGTCGCGGGGATTCAAACTGCCAACCTTCGATCGGCAAGCCCTAGGCTCTGTGGTTTAGACCACAGCGCCACCAGTGTAATTGTAGTTACAAAACTACAATTCCCAGGATGGGCGAAGCTATATGATACTGATTTAAATTTTAGTGCAGATGGGGCCTTCCATTGAGATGCTGCCCTGACAGTTTAAGATTGGCCTGGAAGCTCAAAGAAAACTGCAGTAGTCTGACATTCTTTTGTGATAGCTATTTCAGAGTTGCCAAGGCGTTTGCTTGTCTGCTTCCATGCCCCAACCCCTTAGGCAACACCCTCCTCTCCCCTTTTTAGGTCCCGCCAGGTGCTTGTCTGCCCACCCCTTCAGACATGGAGAGGGATGCCTTGATGATTACCTTCGAGTCTTGCGCTTTTCAGATGTCGTCCTAGGAAAGATCAGGACAGACAGGGAAAGATCAGTATCTTTGGGGCCCAAAGCATATGCCCTCCCAAGCTTGAAGAGGGGGCACCGTCTGGTAAAGAGAGCCAGTCTGGCGTGGACCTGACAGAGCTGAAAGGGGTTATAGAGATGAGATCTGAACCACATGGCTCTCACTTTCCTGTCATTCCCCCCAAAATACTTACATCAAGGTCATCCATGGCAGGAGGAGGGCCTTTCTTGGTGACCTTCTGCATGAGCTGGACGGAGAGAGGAAAGGAAACGTGAGGACTTCAGCACCGATTTTTGAGAACAAGGAGATTTGCATCTTCTTCTCCTTGCTCCACAGTGACGCACCTCAGCCGCCCTGAGCCCGGTCTCGGTCGGGGAGGGCAGGATACAAATAAAAGTTTGTTATTTTTATTATTTATTTTTAAATTTCTATCCAGTGGTACCTCGGGTTAAGTACTTAATTCGTTCTGGAGGTCCGTTCTTAACCTGAAACAGTTCTTAACCTGAGGTACCACTTTAGCTAATGGGGCCTCCTGCTGCCGCTGTGCCGCCACCGTGCAATTTCTGTTCTCATCCTGAAATAAAGTTCTTAACCCGAGGTACAGTGGTGCCTCGCAAGACGAAAATAATCCGTTCCGCGAGTCTCTTCATCTAGCGGTTTTTTCGTCTTGCGAATCAACCTTATTAGCGGCTTAGCGGATTAGCGCTATTAGCGGCTTAGCGGCTATTAAGGGCTTAGCGGCTTAGAAAAGGGGGGGGGAGACGTTTTCGTCTTGCGAAGCAAGCCCATAGGGAAATTTGTCGTGCGAAGCACATCGAAAAACGGAAAACCCTTTTGTCTAGCGGGTTTTTCGTCTTGCGGGGCACCACTGTACTATTTCTGGGTTAGCGGAGTCTGTAACCTGAAGCGTATGTAACCTGAGGTACCACAGTACTGCTTTATATTTTTAATAACATTCTCAAAGTGGTTTACAGCATATTCAGTCAATAAATCAATAAAACAATAGCCGGGCAATGTTCCTCCAGCCTCAGGAGGAGCTTCTTTTGTAGGGCTGGTTGAGTGTGGGCCCAGCCCCCTAGGCCAGGTGGTAAGGGCCTTGCGGAGAGCAGCCTCCATGCCTCACAGCTGGGCAATGTTCCTCCGGCCTCATGAAGAGCCTCTTCAGTAGAGATGTTGAGCAATGGGGAATGGCTTGGCTTTGTGCTCTGGGCTTATTCACCCCTCTGTTGGCATGTTGTATTGAAATATACTTGGAGTTGAGTGTGGATTTCATGCTCTTTATTCAGCTCAGTAGTGAGGAATGAAAGTTTCCCCAAAATATCTGCTTTATATACATTATTTACACAATGTGTCGCACGTGATTGGCTAATTCTGGGATTCTCCTGTAGGCCAATCAGGTTGCGGATTCGCTTCCACCTGGAGCTGGATTGGTTGGCTCCTGCAGACCAATCATACTGCTGCATTGTTCTAGGACCAATCAGATTGCTGCATTCTGGACCCTATTGTTCTAGGACCAATCAGACTGCTGCTTTTTGGATCCTATTCAACTCAGTACATAACATGTATTATTATTATCATCATCATCATCATCATCATTATGTTTTAACCATTGAAGAGGCAAAATGAAAGCTTGAAAGTACTTGCCCAATGGCTGATTACATCTTGGAAACCAAGAGTTGGTTGGTATGGTTTCTGCTGGTTTGAAAGTGGAGCTTAAGGGCATAAGAAAAGCCTTGCCAAAGGTCCAGCTAATTCGGCATCTTACAATGGACAACTAGGTTTCTGGAAAGCCCACAAGCATAGTTCAATCACTTTAATAGCTCCTTGCCTCTTTCTGTAACAGATAATGTCTGCAGACCGTCAAACTGTATGTACATGATAGGCCAGATGATAGAAAACATTTTGTGCCATGGAATTTTTTTAATGCAACTTATCCAGCATTTGTGCCCCTCCCTCAGCCTGCCTCTTAGCAATTAATGCGAGGACAAATAAGCATTGTGAAACATTTCACTCCCTGAGAAGGAACGGCTATATGTGATGCCTAATAATAATAATAATAATAATACTTTATTATTTATACGCCACCCATCTGGCTGGGTTTCCTCAGCCACTCTGGGCGGCTTCCAACAAAATATTAAAATACAATAGTCTGTTAAACATTAAAAGCATCCCTAAACAGGGCTGCCTTCGGATGTCTTCTAAAAGCCTACGTAATTGTAGCATAATTGTAATGGCAGAAGGTGCATTGGCTATAAAATTGCCAGCTGTTAAGTTGTGGGTGAACATATCAGACGACACATCGATTCTTCAAACAGCTCTTGTTTATTCACAGGCCAGAACAGAACTGAATTGAAGGGTTCAGTCAGCCTGCTTATATAGAGCTCCAGTACAACGTAACTGTAACAATTTTCTAAAACTATCCAATCACTTTTGATCCCTTATTTGCATAACTACAGTATCCCCCTGCTGGCCCAGGGTGAGAACTTCAGTACATAACACCAGCCACATTAACTGCGCTTTGCAGTCCACATCACAGGCTGCCTGGGTGAAAGGGTCTTGCTGTTCCTGCTGTCGTTGCTGGACAAGGAATCCAGACTTGCCACTGACCTACCGCTTGCCCCCCGGGGAAACCCAATCTTTACCACTAAATTGGACAAACCAGGTTTTCACCGGATTGACATTTGCCCTGCATTGCAGGGGGTTGGACTAGATGACCCTGGGGTCCCTTCCACTCTACAGTTCTATGAATCTAATTTTATCATGAAAGATCAAGTTTTCCTGGGGAAAGCAGTGAGGCAAGGACAAAACTGCTCAGACTCGTGCTTTCAAGGCACGTGACAAGTGGGAAAGCCCAAAAATCATAGGACACACAGCCAGCCACTATTGTCTCCTCAGGGTATAGGGCGTTATATAAAATCAATAAATAATAATAATCCTATAAGACGCAGCACTGCTGATCTGACTTGAAGAGAGCTCAAGACTCTGCTTTTTGGTCCCATAGCTGGACAGACTCACCTCCGCATAGTGCTCAACCATGGCCGCCTCCACTTCCTCATCCCCTTCCCAGTCGCGCCAGTTATCGAAGTCCACTGAGAGCCATGCTGGCTGCAAGTAAGATGAAGATTCACAGATTAACCCAGACTCCCTGCTTCTGCTTTTTCACCTGGCTGGAGGAGAAGCTTTGGGGGAACAGCTGGTCACTGAGCCAATCTGACTTCTGGATTTTATCCCTTTTCAACAATAAGACAGAATTGGCCTCTGCCAGAGTCTATTTTGTCCCCAGGTATTTCTTTTTCCAGGGACGCGGGTGGCGCTGTGGGTTAAACCACAGAGCCTAGGACTTGCCGATCAGAAGGCTTGCCAATTTTGGATGTACATTTCCAAAATAAAAGATAAAAAACAAATAAAATAAAACCTACATACAGCAACAGTGTTTTGTGTTGTGTAGGCTCCTACGATGTACGTAATGGGCCCCGCCTGCTAGCCTGCTCCCTAAAATATCACTGGTTTTCTCATTTCTATATATAGGGTAGGGATGCGGTTGGCACTGTGGGTTAAACCACAGAGCCTAGGACTTGCCGATCAGAAGGTCGGTGGTTCGAATCCCTGCAACGGGGTGAGCTTCCGTTGCTCGGTCCCTGCTCCTGCCAACCTAGCAGTTCATAGGCACATCAAAGTGCAAGTAGATAAATAGGTACCACTCTGGCAGGAAGGTAAATGGCGTCTCCGTGTGCTGCTCTGGTTCACCAGAAGTGGTTTAGTCGTGCTGGCCACATGACCCGGAAGCTGTACACCGGCTCCCTCGGCCAATAAAGCGAGATGAGCGCCACAACCCCAGAGTCGGCCACGAGTGGACCTAATGGTCAGGGGGTCCTTTACCTTTACCTTTATTTCTTTTTCCAATGTTTCGATAGCATAATAGGGCCAGATACTAGCCACAGCTGAGAATTCTGGTTTTTCTGACCCCTTTCCAGCAACTCAGTATCTGTTTGGGGGTGGCTGTTATGGGAATCCCTATTAACCAAAAGCTCACTCGTGTGTGTGTGTTTCCACAAACCCTTTTCAGCATGTGGCAAATGCAACTCAGCCTTATTGAGTTCCCTTCTTGAGCTCAGAGAATAGATAGCACTGCACCAAAGATTTCACTCAAAAAAAAGACGCCCCCCCAAGTGAGTCCTTTCAAGGGGTTGGACTAGATGATCCTTGTGGCCCCTTCCAACTCTACAGTTTTATGATCTATGACCTCAGCTCTGTATGGAAAAGAGAACAAGCCACGGGCCCTACCTTAAAGTCCTCCTTGGTGAGACGTGGCCAAGCCACTTTTTCCTTCCACTTGCGTGCAAAGAGGGTGATGGACCTGCCCGACCGTTTGTTCTGGGAATCCTGAAAGCGATGATGTTGGGAGAGAAATATCAGGCATCCAAAGAGGCTAATCTGAACCAGAACCAAGCTTGGGAGAATGTTCTGTACGTTTTATGAAGCAATGAGGGCTGAGCCCAGGTGCACTGGTCTGCAGCAATGACTAGATTATGGGTTTTGGAAACACATATTCCATTTTTTCATGTAATTCCAGGTCAACCAGCAACAAAAATAAGCAGGTAATTAGAACTGATTGCCTTAATCAATTATCTTCATACCAGCCAGATCCCTCCAAGCCAGAATAACTAACACTCAGAACCTACGGTGGGGCTCCTCAATAACACGTTCAGTCCTCTGTGGTTGTGGTCATTTGCAATCTGCAAATTTTCCCAGCAGCCACCTTGCCACCACTGAATTAATCATGGACACCAATAAATAATTGTTAATAATTGGACAAACAGATCAAAAATTAATTGAAGAATGGGACTGTGTAAAGGAGTACATGAAAAAACATTGTTCCGTGACAAATATATTGATATGCAATGAATAAAGTTCACAGGGTAGAAATATTGTGGAAACGGATGGAAGTGGAACAAAAACAATGTAATATTAATAACACAACGAATAAAAGAAGTTTAAGGGAAGGAGGTCAAACATGGGTGGAGGGAAGTCTATGTTTTTATGTGTTTTTTGGTGGTTCTTTTTCTTTTTTTCTTTTGTGTAATTTGTTTTTTTTTCTTTTGATATGGTTTCGTTTTTGTTACTGCAATTCAATAAAGTTAAATAATTTTTTTTGAAAAATTAATAACCCTTGGGGATACAAAGTGTGGCTATTCCACAATAACTGCCGAGTGAGGAAGCATCCCAATTTGTTGACACCGCAAACATGCTACAAATAAGCAGGCACAGAATGAATGAAGTTGATAGGTATGTGTGTTCTGTCAAATGTAATGAAAAAGCCTTGTGCCAACCTGTCTGTTGCCTCCACTTGCTGGAAGCCTCTAAAATTCAGAAGATGGAGTGAGGAGAAGGTCCTGCACAGCTTTTTGGACCTTGCCCTTGATAAGAGCTAAAGCAGTGGCAGCAGAAACTGCTCCTTGGTCATTTTTCAAAAGCGTGCACCATTTAGTCTCTGTGCAGAAGCAGCCACTTTTAACTGGTGGCAGGAGTGCCAATGGCAGCCATCCAAGGGCTCTATATCTACCAGCTGAACGAGACAAAACTTTGCATTATTGTTCATTCTGCTAGTGAAGAGTTCCGTGGCAAGGAGTAAAGGTTGAGGGCAGTTTTGCCCCTGGCAGTTGTAGCACACTCCTTCCAAAATGGCACACCCTTGTTTTGCTGCTCACCTTAGAATTAACCCGGGCATAAAAGGTAATCTCGTTGTACAACTCCACACCATCTGCGTTCTTGCAACTGTGGAAAGACAAAAAGATTACGGTGGGGTTCCTGAGGAGCTATGAAAAACAACTTCTGAATAACGTCCTGTGGTTTTATCAGCGATGAAGCTGCAACCATGATTAATCAGCACTGCAGTTGGCCCAAAAAGAAGTCAAAGGCCAGGCCTTGCTTGCGATCTTCGCAGCAATTGATTGCACAAAATTTGCTCACAGCTAGACGTTTGAAATTATGAAACATGTTTTATCTAAAATGTTCTCCTCACCACAGCAGCTGACCAAGAGATTTCAAAACAATTGGCCCGTCTGTTGGATCTTCATATTGTTTAGGGCAGGGATGGGAACCTTGTGGCTTTCCAGATGTTGCAGGACCAAAACTCCCATCATCTCTGAACAATGGCTTTGCAGGTTGGGATGAATGGGATTAAAATCCAAGAGCATCTGGAAGGCCACAGGTTTCTCGATTCCCCCACTCTTCACCAAATGGTCCAGGGTGAGTTATATAAAATTAAAATAACAACAACCAGCGGCAAAGTAACAAAACAGCAGGACAGAGCAGCCGTGCTAGAAAGGCAACCCCTTACCTGAACACAACTTTGTAATCGTCAAGATCTACTTTCACGTCTGTGCTGTCCTCCACACAGAACTCCAGGAATATCCATCGTGGGCGGTCGTACCACAGAGTTTTGGCTGGTTGCCTTAGGAAACATGCAGAAGATATTAGGATGGCGAAGATACAAGTGCCATTGCCAGTGGAATGAAGGGGGCAGGAGTGATCTCAGCCTACAGTGAGGACCCATTAGCAGTGCTACACATTTTAAACACGGTTGACACTTTAAATGTTTGTGGCTTCTTACCCATAATTAGAACAGCATGCATCCATCTTCCCTCTCAGGTTTATGTGTGGAGGGTTTGCTTGCCTGCACTTAGGACCTTGGCACGGCAAACCATAACTCTGTGATTATTAGTGAACCCACTTTAAAGCAGTGTGATACGTGGTTTCGGAGACAGAGCAACATTTTGGGTAGCCAGGTGCAAAAGAAGACAGGCTCCCAAACTTCTTTTTTGGTATATAATTTTTATAAAGTTTTCTGTTTTACAATTAAAAATACTCATTTTAAATCCACAATGATATCAATAACTTCCCTTCTTCTCTCTCTTTCCATGGTTCATTTTACATATCATAAATCCCTGAATATTTTACAGAAACTATACCATCGAGTATTCCGTTACTCCAGCCATCAAAACTTATTTACACTGTTGAATTGATCTTAATGCTGCCAGCATTTTCAGCTGTACACAATTATTTCCCATATATTCAATAAATGTTTTCCAGTCTTCTTTAAACGTATATTCTTCTCATTCTCTTATTGTAGATGTTAAGTCTGCGAGTTGTACGTATTCCGTCAGCTTAAGTTGACATTCTTCTTTGGTTGGGGCCTCGCTCATTTTCCATTTGGGGGCTAACAAAACACGGGCCGCAGTGGTAGCATACATAAATAACCTTTTTTGACACCTGGGAATTTCAGTCTGGATTATCCCCAACAGATAGGACTTTGGGGGTTTTTTGGGGGAAAGTACTTTTGAACATTTTTTTCAATTCATTATGAATCATATCCCAATACTCTTTTACCCTTTTACAAGTCCACCACATATGAAAGAACATTCTCAGGCTCCCAAACTTTTAATAGTTGGGTAGAAGCAACACAAACCTACGCTGGGCGAATTTTCCTCTTGTGCACAATTGATTAGAGGTCCCCAGGACCCTGTTTCCTTTTCCATCTGGCTTTCCAATCAAAAGTGGCCCTGCTTGGTGTTTGTGCAGCGCTAGCCCAAGACATTTTACTGCCTGTGGAAAGGGACACAGGAGAAAGCTGCCTTCTGCTGAGTCCGACCATTGGTCCATTCAGTGGCGTAGCATGGATTGTCAGCACCCGGGGCAAGGGAAGTAATTTGTACCCCCTAACCCGTGGATTTGCACCCCCTAACCCGTGGATTTGCGCCCCCTAACCCGTGGATTTGCGCCCCCTAACCCTAACCCCCAGATGTTGCGCCCGGTGCGGCCGGCCCCCCCTGTACCCCCCACGCTATGCCACTGGGTCCATTTAGTGCAGCATCATCTAAACTGACTGGCATCAACTCTTGAGGGTTTCAGACAGTCCCTGAAGGTGATGAACCTGGTGCTCCACTGCTGAGCTACGAGCCTTCCCTTTCCCTGACCCATGTACGGAATCTGGCAGGTCTGCCAGTTGACTCTCTTCACCTGGGATGCGACAGCATCGTCTGCTGCAACTTGAGGCCAGCAGGCTAGTTTAGAGGGTCCAGCATAGGAATGTAGCTGCATAGCTCCCTCTGACCTCCCAAGAGAGAGTAAAGGAATGGCTCCGAGCCTTATAAGCAACAGCCTGGGAGCAGCAACGGAGCCATCACTGCCCCCCAGTACCTGCTGCTTGGGATGGTCACCTCCTTTGCCTAAGGATAGGGCTGGCCCTGAGCACACACACCCTCGCTTTGCCTAAAGACTGCACTCTAATGGGGGCACTGTACAACCCTTTCATTGGGCAATCTTTCTAAGATCAGCTGTATTTCTGAGACCCCATAGTCGCCTTTGACATCCAGGGGTCCTTTACCTTTACCATTAGCTATTTCTGAGAGATTTCCTGTGTAGAGCAGGGAGTCCCCATATTTAAGGAGAAGTAAGGACTGTGCTAAGGGACGTGGGTGCTAAGGGACGTGGGTGGCACTGTGGGTTAAACCACAGAGCCTAGGACTTGCTGATCAGAAGGTCGGCGGTTTGAATCCCCGTGTCGGGGTGAGCTCCTGTTGCTCGGTCCCTGCTCCTGCCAACCTAGCAGTTCGAAAGCACGTCAGAGTGCAAGTAGATAAATAGGTACCGCTCCGGTGGGAAGGTAAACGGCATTTCCGGGCGCTGCTCTGGTTCGCCAGAAGCGGCTTAGTCATGCTGGCCACATGACCCAGAAGCTGTATGCCGGCTCCCTCGGCCAATAAAACGAGATGAGCACCGCAACCCCAGAGTTGGCCACGACTGGACCTAATGCTCAGGGGTCCCTTTACCTTTACCTTTTAAGGACTGTGCTAGGGACGCGAGTGATGCTGTGGGTTAAACCACAGAGTCTACGACTTGCCGATCAGAAGGTCGGCGATTCAAATCCCCACGAAGGGGTGAGCTCCTGTTGCTCGGTCCCTGCTCCTGCCAACCTAGCAATTTGAAAGCACGTCAGAGTGCAAGTAGATAAATAGGTACCTCTCTGGCGGGAAGGTAAACGGCATTTCCGGGTGCTGCTCTGGTTTGCCAGAAGCAGCTTAGTCATGCTGGCCACATGACCCAGAAGCTGTATGCCGGCTCCCTCGGCCAATAAAACGAGATGAGCACCGCAACCCCAGAGTCCGCCATGACTGGACCTAATGGTCAAGGGTCCCTTTACCTTTATTTACCTTTAAGGACCGTGCTTCTTTCCTGAAAAGGGGGGGGGGGGTTCTGTATTTCTAGACCAATCTGGAAGCCACCATCCTTCAAACGGGGGGGGGGGCAGAGAGAGACTGCCCCTAATCCCAATTTTAGGAGAGCTATTTGTGGCTGTTCATATGCAGTCACACAACATTAAAACCGATGAGTTGTTGAGCTCTGAGCCTGACACAGAGCATGGCTTCTTTCTAAGGGGGGGGGGGACGACCTCTGGCCAGGAAGGGATATTATTGTTCTATTTCCAGGGAATCCCGGGAATCAAACGATCGTTAGCAGTTGTAGAGGGACACCCACCTTGCCATGGCTTTCTTCCTGATTGCGTCTCAATCCCCGCAGCGTCCAGCCGGGCAGCCTTATTTTGAGTCCCCCTCCGGCCAGGCGGAGCCAAACCCCGAGCCTCCCCCTGCCCCGCTGCCGCTGTCCATCACTGTTCACCTCTTCCCCCATGGGACTGGAAACCAAAACGTTCCCGGTGAGCATTCCCAGGAAAGTCTCTGCAAAAGGTAAAAACTCTGGAACAAACCCGATTTCGCTGGTTAGCCACTTTGAACGTTAGTACCACATTTGCAAAAAATATTAGGCCTCCTGCAGGGTTTTAAAAGTCTGCTTGCTTTGTGAGAAGTACATTAAGTCCAACCATTGATCTAATTGATTATTGGACCACAATTAGCTAAATACACACTGTTGTCCTAAAAACACTCGCCAGGGGGTTAAGGCTCACCGAGCACCGTGACTTTACTTCCGAGTAAACCTGCTTTAGCTCCAACTTCTCTTTTAAGTTACACGGTATTTCTTGCCTGTGAATTTACCGTCGATCTGGCTGTTGCTTTTCAAATTCTCCTATATTGATCTTCTCATGTGTTTTTCTTCTAGATCGACCTCCTAGGGGTTTGGATAAGGGATAATAATTGTGAAGCGATACTGTCTAGCAAGGAACAACTTTAAGGTCCGGACGGTTGTGTTCAGACGACCCACTGGACGCTTGGATCTTAACAAGTTATTTGTTCAAGTGTGTTGTAATATGGGCACATATCCCCCACCCCTTCCCTATTCTGCCGCGCGTTAGAGGAATGTCGAGTTCTTTGGAGCAAACGCATTAAATGCTGCCATTCGATGCTTTTCTGCATCGTCAAAATCTCAAATTAGATTTTCTAGTGGCATAGCCACGCCCCTTCCCCTTCCACATCCACCCCATGGATTTATTTAAAAGGTTATGCATAACACCACATCGCCCAGCTTCCGGGTTTGTCTCTTGAGATTTTAGTTCACGGCTTGCTGCGGGCAAGAGCGTTAACTTCACACCTTTAAACGGCCTGCATTGCAAATGGCAGGAAGGATTTCCTACATGCAACTCGGCGCCGATTCCTTCCGCGCGCTGCCTGCAGCAGCTCACTCGCAGTAAATCATAGCATTGCAGAAGGGTAGACTAGGAAGAATAGCTGTCAACGTCTCCCTTTTTTTAAGGGAAATTCCCTTATTCCGAATAGGATTCCTCGCAAGAAAAGGGAAAAGTTGACAGCTATGCTAGGAAGGGACCTGAAGGTTCACCTAGTCCAACCCCGTGCAATACAGGAATTTGATTCCCATGTGCAACCAATTTAGGAAAGTTCCCAGCGTCCAGCATAACTGCAATTCGAGAAAGCGCCTGCTCCCTAATGTTCCAGGCTGGAGGCGGAGCCGCAGGAGTAGAACGTTCCATAGCTCTGCAACTATTGGCTGCCTGGAGGGGGCACAGGGCAGCCTGCTTAATTAGCATACGTGACGTCGCGCCGCCGCCGTGCCGGAAGTGACGCGCAAACCTTGCCGGTGCGGCCGCTCCTGACAGGAGCTTCCGGTGCGGCTTTGTCAACCCCCCGTTTTTGACCGTTGGCGGCGGCGGCCTCTCGCTGCTGGGATGGAGGCGACGGCGGTGGGGCCCGGCGAGCGCTGGGCGCCGGTGGGAGCGGTGGCCGAGGCCCAGCCCGGGGAGGAGGAGCCCGCGGAGGGGGAAGAGGACGCCACGGCGGAGGCCGAGCCGGGGTCTCCGCGGTCGCTGAGGGCGGAGCGGCGGCGCCTCCACTCGGCGCTCTTGGCGCTGGCCTCGCACTTCGCCCAGGTCCAGTTCCGGCTCCGGCAGGTGGCCCGCGCCGGCCCGGCCCAGCAGCAGCGCCTCCTCCGCGAGCTCGAGGAGTTCGCCTTCCGAGGCTGCCCGGGCTTCGGCTTCGCGGCGGCGGACGGGGTCGGCGGCGACGCCAAGGTGAGCAGGAGCCGCTTCCCTCCTTCGCTCCTTCCTTCCTTCTCGCTTGCGCCTACGTGGCTCAGGTGCCGGTGGCGAGGCTGAGAGGCGGACCCGTGAGGCAGGCGACCCCGAAGCCCCTTCTCCTGCGTCCACAATGCGCGGCGCGGGGGACAACGCCAGACCTGTTCTCAAGCACCGTTCCTATTATTATTATTATTATTATTATTATTATTATTATTATTATTGCAATCGTTCGCTTGTTTGCAGATAGGTCTTGTATATTATTATTATTAGTAGTAGTAGTAGTAGTAGTAGTATTTATTGAATTTATATAGCGCCCTATACCCGGAGGTCTCAGGGCGTTTCATAGAAAAGATCAACATAAAAACCACAATATATATAGATATATGTACCTTGATTCTCAAACGCCTTGGTACTCAAACAACTTGGAACCCAAACACTGCAAACCCGGAAGTAAGTGTTCCAGGTTACGAACTTTTATCGGAAGTTGGAGGTGCTCAGTGCCACACTTCCGTTTTGAGTGTTAAGCTGAGGTCGGTCTGTTTTTGCGGCTCTTTTTTTTTGTGACACTGTGGAACCCAGTTCAGCTACTGATAGACATAGCTGTCAACTTTTTCCTTTTCTTGCAAGAAATCCGATTCAGAATAAGGGAATTTAAAAAAAGGAAAACATTGACAGCTATGCTGATCGACTGATAGTTTGACTGCAGTACATTGTTTATTACTTTCATTTTATGGATCAATGATCTAGTTAGCAAAATTCATGTTAAATTGATGTTTTAGGGGTTGTTTTTAAAAGTCTGGAACAGATTAATCCATTTTGCATTACTTTCTAAAGGACCTTGGTTTTGGAACGGACTTCTGGAACAGATTAAGTTTGAGAACCAAGGTACCATTGTAACAACCCCCCCCCCCCAAAAAAAGAGCCACATTTTAAAAGGGCATAGGATGTCAAACAGATCAACCAAAGGCCTGGTTAAAAAGAAACCTTTTTCCTGGTGCCTAAAGATGTATAATGAACTTCCCTTTGTGGAGAGCATTCCACAAACGGGGAGCCACTGCAGAGAAGGCCCTGTTCTCATGTTGCTGCCCTCTGGACCTCTCATGGAGGAGGCACACAAAGAAGGGCCTCAGAAGATGATCTCAGGGTCCGGGTAGGTTCATTTGGAAAGAGGCAATCCTTGAGGTATTGCGGTCGTAAGCCATATTACATTATTTATATACTGAATTTGTATGTGGCCCTTGATCCGCAGGGGTGCCAACTTGAATAAAATATGGGGGGGGCGTGCAGGTAAGGCCCACCCCGCATAATTGATCACATGACATGGCGCACACACACCATTTGAATGGCAATGCTGATCAACTTTTTTGAGGGGGCCCAACCCCCTCAAATACTTTGTCAGGCCCTTCGGCTCCTAAGAGCTGGTTCCTATCCAAAGATCACAAGGCTGTTTGCAACATAAAAATACAAAATGCAAAATACACATGCGCAGAGGCAAAACAAACACATAATCTCCCCCCACCCATTTTAAAAGGCAATAGAATGTGAATTAGCCAAGTGTCTGGTTGATGAGAAACGTTTTCACTTGACGCCTAAAAATAGGTGTGTATGCAGTTGTATGCTTAATTGATTTTTTAAAAAATGATTGTTTCACCCCAGTGCTTTTGGTGATCATTGTTTTTTCCCCCTGTAAGACTTCCTGTAAATGAAAAATATGGGGTATAAAAAAGTATATAATAATAATGCATGTGAAGCAGATTTGACCACTTAAAACTGCTACACAAAATGCTCCTAGCTTTTGAAACCGTCAAAGGGCAGGTAAGTGGGCTGGGGATAAAGAAAATCCAGAGAAGCTATTTTGAAATACACAATTTTTGGATGGCTTTATACCTGCATAAAGGACTCAATCTTTTAAACGGAGCAGATCTTTTTAGAATCATGTATGATAATTAGAAAGGGAGAAGATGGTGGGGCCTCAGATGTGTGGGTGCACCCAGTGAGTACCTTTGTACCCCTGGATGCCATTGATAAGGGTGATATTGTGGCATCAGTCTTTTTAAGTGCTTTGATCAGATGGTGTTCCTGTGAATTACCAGGGCACACTGTTTTTTGCCCAGTGTTAAATAGCACCCATGTCCCGCTCCATGTTCAAAATGTTGCTATCAACCTTGATTGCATGTAAACAATATTTGAATACACCCAATTGGTTGGTTGTAGATTGTTATCCCATACACACTTATCCAGGAGTAAACATCATTTTGGCAAGTGAGACTTCTGGGGTCCACATGAGTTGAATTAGGCTATGTGAAATGTAAACATACCCCAGAATGTCAAAGTAATATCAGCCGGACTTACCCTGTATTTTGAGGTACGGTATCTTAAATGATCTGAGTGGCTTCCATTTGTGGTTTGTTTTCAGAGAAACTATGAGTGCTGCACTTAATGCAAAGCAAGCCTTTGGTTTGTTTCCTTCCCAGTTTGGTAACAGCAGGCGTGGAGGATGAGAAAATTTGGGTTTGGGTTTTTTTGCATTATGCACTAGTATGGTGCTTGCTCACATTAAGCAGTAGTTTTATTTTTAACCATAGTTTAATCTGCCATTCAAACCCTACCACTGTGGCTGTCCTTTTATCCCTTTGGGTTACAAAACATACACAAGCTGAGTGAGTTTGCGCACCTGAGCAATACCTCTATATCTGTCATGCATACCTTTGCACACCCTTACTTCAGCGATTAGAGCCTGCTGTACAAGAGAGGTTTGTATTTTTAAACTGATAAGCAGGATACGATGTGGTTGTTTTGAGACACGTGGTTCTGAGGAATGTTTCAAAATTTGTGTGTGAGTGAGTACAGTACAGTGGTGCCCCGCAAGACGAATGCCTCACAAAACGAAAAATGCGCAAGACGAAAGGGTTTTTCGGTTTTTGCGTCGCTTCGCTAGACGATTTTCCCTATGGGCTTGCTTTGCAAGACGAAACGTCTTGCGAGTTCTTGCAAGTTTTTTTCCTTTTTCTTAAAGCCGCTAAGCCGTTAATAGCCGCTAAGCCACTAATAGCCGTGCTTCGCAAGACGAAAAAACCGCAAGACGAAGAGACTCACGGAACGGATTAATTTCGTCTTGCGAGGCACCACTGTATATGTAATGTTCATTTATTTGATTTCTTTCCTGTCCATAAGGTCCCAGTGTAGCTTACAGTAAAAGAATATATGTTTATAAAAACAGCTTAAACCATGACAAAAAAACACACAAACTGTTCCACATGTTTTTTTTCTGCAGCAACTGGATACTTGCTGTCTGTGGGGTGAAAATGGCATTTCTCTTTGAGGCCTTGCTCTCTTTTCCAAAGGGGTGCAAGGTAAGATATTATCTCCTTGTTTCAGAGTGAGCACGAGAAGCAGGAACAGCTAGAGGCCCGGAAGGAGAAGCAGCGGGAACTCATACTGCAACTCAAGGCCCAACTGGATGACTTGGAAACTTTTGCCTACCAGGAGGGAAGCTATGATGCACTTCCACAGTCCATGGTTGTGGAGAGACAACGGGTGAGGCCTAGCTTCCCTGTGGAGGGACTCTTTTAGCTGAACCAGCTGGTGTTTTGCTCTTTGGAGTGATCTTCAGAGAGGGAGGGGGAAACACCTCTCAATCTCCTTCCTGTGTGGTTTTACAGGTGATTATTGAGGAGCTGATCAAGAAGCTGGACATGAACTTGAGTGAGGACATTGCCTCACTATCCCCAGAGGAGTTGCGTCAGCAGGTGGATGCTGCTGTGGCCCAAATTGTCAATCCGGCACGTGTGAAGGAGCAGCTGGTAGAGCAGCTGAAAACCCAGATCCGAGACCTCGAGATGTTTATCAATTTCATTCAAGGTCAGCCGGCACATATCTTGCATAATTTGGGCAGTACATGGGGGCACTTGACCTTGGGTATTCAGGGGTCCAAGGTACATATGAAATGTGTGCAGATAACTTGAGAGTAGAGGCATGGGGTAGTTTGTGGCAGACCATGATGCTAAATTCACATTAGCGTTAATTCACTTTGACAAGTTAAGACATCTTATGTCTTGTAATTGGGATTTGAGTAAAAGGAAGGAGTAAACAATAGGATATTCACTAACAAGTTCTAGAGGGATAGTCTTGTTGCTCTAAGTGCCACAAAAATGAGTCTAGCAGCACCTTTTAATACATTTATTACGGCTTAAGCAATCCTAGATCACGTTCACTGAATACATTAAGCGTCATCCCAAGTTGACAGATCCTGTAATAGTGTTGATTGAAAAGATTGACATCTGTGTTTGTTGCAGGGTCCGATCCCTGTGTTTGTGTCTTTTTATGCAGCTTGTTGCTGGCAAGTAAATGTGTTAGGTTAGGGGGCCGTTTGTAAACAAAGACTGGCCTATTACATAAGAATTGGCTTTAGATCCTGATATACTGGAGTGATTTTAGCTGTGAGGTGTTAAAGGACCTAACAGTGTAAACCACAGCATCAAGTCATTGGGCTTGAATTGCAACCATTCATAGATTAAATTATATAACCTGTGATATTCAATCACAATAATTTGTTTTATTCCACTAGAGGTGTCAGTTAGCTTTTCAGTGCTAGGATCCTGGTGGCATTACTCATGGTGAATAGTTACTAATTATTTTTTGTATACTTAAGATTTAACACAATCCTCAGTCTGCATTTTTTTTATTTTCTCTGGTTTCATTGCTTGCACTTTTTCTCTACATCCCATATGTATATATACTTGCTAAGTGAAGATAATGCTTCATGCATCTCTAAAAACACTTGCACGTCCCTGATGAAGTGGACTCTAATCTGTAAGAGCGTATGTCATAGTGAATTTGTGAATCATTAAATTGCCACATTTTTGTCCCCCCCCCCACTCTTTTCTTTAACAAGGGCAGTCCTGGACTAGTTGTTCATATAACCATTATTATAGTACCTCTTTTCAGGGTGCCTGTTGTCTAAAGAATGGCTTCTCTGAATCTGGATTTGGTTTGGTGTGAGAGGGTAGCACAGAAACAAAGTATGTCTGTACCTTGGAAATATTTGTCTTCAAATGAAAATGAAGCTGAGGAGGAAGATTCTTTGCTGGGATAGAGCTGGGGTTTAGAGCATATTGTACATGGATATGAATCAAGGTTGTTCTAGGTTTTACAATACTTAGTAAAATATACTTTCCTGGCTTTACAGAAGAAGTCAGCAGCCCAGGTAATGCAGAGAAGGGGCATTGTGACTGTTCAGGTGGAAAAGCTGGAAGTGGCAACTGCAAACCAAACATCCGGCAGCCTCATGGAAGACACCGAAGTGGGTACCTGGAGAGCCTTCACTGTGCATGGTCAACAGATGGCTTTTTAATTTCATTTTGTTTCATTGTTTTATTTAAGTTATATGCCATCATTTATCAATAATTTATTCCAGAGCAGTTCACAATATTACAAAAAGTACGTCCCCATTAACACTATAAAATACAGATTAAAACTTACAGAAGCACCACAACATAAAATGTTTATTGCTTGGCACCTCTAAAACTATGGGGAGATCTGTGTGTGTTGCAAAGACACTTTGAGTAGCGAATTGGGTCTCTGCCACCTTGTAATTCTTTTCTCCCTGCTAGCCCCATAGAGTAGCTTCCTTCACTAATATAGACCATCCCCGGTGTCTGTACCAATGCCAGCTATTCTTACTCTTCTCACCAATTACCAACCTAAGATAAGGCCAAAGTGGGGCCTACTCCATCACCGAAACACTCACTTTTTGTTGCCACTTGTCTGTCCCTGTCCCAGATAATCTGAGTAAAACTGGTCTCCCATAAGACGTCCCAAGGATACTTAGACCTGCAGTCAAACTCTGCCTCCTCCTACACAGCTTGGCAGGGTTTAATGTGTGGGGCCCACACCTGCAGCTGTGCTACCCATAGCAGGAGATGGGCAGGTGGAGTGAGCTTTGTGTGACTGCCAGTCAAAACCACAACAGGTGTTTGCTTTAACAAGCGGAAACCACTCCAGTCAGTCTGCTCCTCTAAGGAATGTTTCCTTTCCTCTCTCTGATTTTGTAGTGAATCCTGAAGATGCACAGAGGATGCGAGAGACGGGATTACATCTCATGCGCCGAATGCTCGCGGTGCTGCAGATCTTCGCGGTGAGCCAGTTTGGCTGTACAACTGGACAAATACCACACCATCTATGGCAGAAGGACCAGTCTGACAGGGACTATTCACCCTTGGTGAAGAAGTTAGAGGTGGCTGTGGCCCATGTGAGGCAGCTGGCCCAGAAGTACCAGCTGACAGAGCCAGAACATGTCATCAGCTGCTCGGGCTTCCAGGATGCCTCCTTGGGCGGGCGGGATGAGCTGACGCTGGCTGTGCGCAAGGAGCTGACAATAGCTGTGCGGGACTTGCTTGCCCACGGTCTCTACACCCCATCGCCAGGCATGAGCTTGGTTCTAGCCCCCATTGCCTGCTTGCTGCCGGTACTGAGCTCCTCTCCTCAGGCCATGCACCCATGGGAGCTCTTTGTGAAGTATTACAACTCTAAGAACGGCCGTGCCTTTGTGGAATCGCCAGCACGCAAACTTTCCGAGTCTTTTGCCCTCCCGGTGATGGGGGGAGTGCCCGCCACCCCGAAGCAGAGCCTGCTGTCGGCCATCCACACAGTGCTGTCGGAGCACGACCCATTCAAGCGTAGTGCAGACTCGGAGCTGAAGGCGCTGGTGTGCCTGGCCCTCAATGAGCAGCGTCTGGTTTCCTGGCTCAACCTAATCTGCAAGTCAGGGGCCCTGATCCAAGCCCACTACCAGCCCTGGAGTTACATGGCCCAGACAGGCTTCGAGGGGGCCCTCAATCTCCTTAGCCGCCTTAGTAACCTTCGATTCAGCCTCCCTGTGGACCTGGCAGTACGGCAGCTGAAGAACATCAAAGATGCCTTTTGAGTGGCTGAGGAGTCTGGAGTCCATCCTCAGCCACTTTGAGGAAACACTTCTGGCACAGCCCAGCAGGCCACTTCTGTGTGTTCACAAGGGGGGGGGGGAATGCTGCTAGTTGGTGATGGTCTTGTGTTGCTGAGTTGCTACTGGCTGCCTCCATTGCATGCACCAGACCGCATGGAGCTCCTGTTAATTTCCAGGGTCTTTATTGCCGTAGCCTCCTTGGTGCTGTGCAGAAAAGGTCAGTGTGCACAGTTCTTAGCTATTAAGGATAGGCTGTGGTGGAACCAGTCGGTAGGCTTGGCAGGAGGGCATCTCTCCTACCAGAGGGAATTTCTACAGGGCCAATAGGAAGCTATTTATATCCTGAGTCCCATGGAGTCAGGGCTAATCCACAACAGTATAGACAATATTTTGGTTACATCACAGAAGACTCCTTTCTTTCCCAAGGAGGTGTATGTGCCAGGCACACCATTCCAGACCTATAGTTTCATATTATCATATCATATATAAAATGCACTGGCTGAATTACCAAATCTGAGCAGGGTCCTTCCCTGTGTTTGATGGCCTTAAGCTATTTGACCCTCATGCTGCAAGGGACCAGTCACTTGCAGGGAGTTTTTCCTCCCAGTCAGATTATTGTGTGTTGGAAATGGATCCCTCATGTGCTTATTTGTCGGCAACATGCACCCAGTATTTACAACTGGCTCACTGGCCAAGGTATTGTGATGGACAGGTGAACTCTTTACAACTTTCCCCTACTAAGTATTCAGGTGGTATGAGAGGTGATTTCAAGGGAAGTCGGGGAAGAGAAGTGAAGAAAGACAATGCCTTGATCACAGAGAGAGGGTTTGGTCTGGGATCAAGCACCTTGGAGAGTGGGTGGATGTACCTGTTTTTATCTCTAGTGGGAAAGGTGTTGAGCTTACCTGTTCAAATAGCAGTTGCCGCAACTCCCACCTTGAAGGAGAAAGCCATCAGTTATGTGTTCTTTACTGGCACACAAAGTCACCTCTAATTTGTTTTTGGATGGCCAACCCTCAGCTGTTCTTTTGCGAATTAGAACTGCATGACCTCGAACCTTTGGGTTGCCATGTCTGATCTGTGGCAGTAGTAGGGCTAGGAAGAATCCTCATGTGCTGTTCTTCAGTGGAGCAGAACAGTGGTGGAAGATGCATCTAGAGATATTGAGACCAGGAGTAACTCTTCAGCTTGTGGCTCACCCCTTTGGACTCAGGGCACTGTCCTGATAGTCTTCAAAAAGGCTGGGTGCGCATGGTTTGTGAACAATTCCTAGACCCAGATTTGCAACATCTGTAACTCTTACCTGGCGTCTTGTAGACATCCTGCATTTGTGAGATCTGAAGATTAAGGCAAACTGCAGTGTCTTCAAAGCCAAATCTGACAACATCCTCAGAGTGTGCAAAGGAGGTTCAGTGGCAAACAGCACTCTTTTGTGTTAGGTGAAACCTGTGTATTTTTTGCAAGTAAGTTGGCTTGTGACGTGTGTATGTTAAATTGTCCTGCTGAAACTCCTCCGTTTAATGTAGGAGCTCTTCTGTTTTTACTTGTTGATTTATGTGTTGATGCACTTAAGAAAATTCTGTCCTTGGTTCCCGGGTATATCTGTTTAATGCTGTGTGTTTTTGTTCTGACTACATTTCAGTGCAAAAGGAAGAATGTATTTATGCAGAATTGTATCTGTTGTTAATAAATTCAGTCTGTCATCTTTCTTATTTTTGTTTTCTGTATTTTTTATTTTCCCTGCCATTTTTGACAGTTGTGGGGTCTTCCTTCTTGTACCGCATGTGTTTCCAATATGTGCAGAAGCAACTTGGCTCTCTGTGAAATTTCTCTTTAGGACAGAAAGAAATTAACTTATGGCACATCTTAGCTTCTCAAATATTTAGTAAGCAAAAATATTACAGTCCTGTGTGGAGGATAGTTATTTGGGGGCATACCTATAGTTATCATGAGAAAGCTTCATACTTGACCCAGTATATCTGAAAGAGCATCTCTAACCCCATTGCTCAGCCCGGACACTGAGGTCTTCCTCCGAGAGTCTTCTGCTGGTTCCCTCACTGCGAGAAGCGAAGTTACAGGGAACCAGGCACAGGGCTTTCTCGTAGTGGTGCCCTCCCTGTGGAATGCCCTCCCATCAGTTGTCAAGGAAATAAACAACTATTTGACTTTTAGAAGACATCTGAAGGCAGCCCGTTTTAGGGAAGTTTTTAAGGATTGATGTTTTTATTATCTAAAAACATAATAAAAACATCAATCCTTAAAATGTTGTAAGCTGCCCAGAGTTGCTGGGGTAACCCAGCCAGATGGGTGGGGTATAAATAATAAAATTATTATTAAAATAATAATTTTATTTTTTTATTTACTATTATTATTATACAAATAATGTATGCAGCCCTGTATATATTAATGAGGTGAGGATCACTTCCAGTTTTGCAGTGCGAAGAGTTCAGGAGAGACTGACTGATTGTACGGGCAGAAATATGTGGTCTTCCTCTCAGTTTACTTTCTCTCCTAGGGTGGTGCTGTCTGTCGTCTAAACCACTGAGCCTCTTGGGCTTACGGACTGGAAGATCGGCAGTTTGAATCCACATGACTCTGTCCCAGCTTCTGCCAGCCTAGTAATTCAAAAGCATGCCAGTGCAAATAGATAAATAGGTACCACTGCAGCAGGAAGGTAAATGGCATTTCCGTGCACTCTGGCTTCCATCATGGTGTTCCGTTGCGCCAGAAGCGGTTTAGTCATGCTGACCATGACCCGGAAAGCTGTCTGTGGACAAACGCCAGCTTCCTCGCAGTGCATCCTACTGCCACTGCTGCCTCCCAGGGTGTGGTGCTCACTTCATGTTCACCTTTGACCAGTCTCCGTTGGGCCACTAAGGCTGGGGATATCCTCTTCCCAGGCCCCTGTGGGACAGTGTGAGGAGGCACCTCTCTTTGGGGTGGGCGTGGGGCAGCTCAGAGACCAGGGGTGGCAGCAGCAGCTGCCCGGAGGACTTCCCAAGGAGAGGAGGCTGAGGAAACACTCCACAAGGGAGGGTGTTTGAAAAAGGGTGAGAGGATCCCACCCAGCTCTGCTGGCAAGGGGTGACATAACTGGGCTCCTGAGCCCAACAAGGTGAGCAGCAGAAAGAATGCAAGGGAGCCGTGGACTCAAATAGGTTGAAAAACCTCTGTGATAGACCATTTGGGACATTTGTAACTTGCAGTATGTCTTCCCGTGACAAAAATCACACAGAGGACCCTAGATACACTTGCATCTTTTTCGAGGACAAACCACTTCTCTATCACTGTGTTGTTGACAAATTGAAATTATAGTGGAACCTCGGCTGTCAAACATTTCAGAAGTCCAATGTTTCAGGTTTTGAACGCCGGCAAGCCGGAAGTGAATACTTCTGTTTTTGAACGTGCCTCGGAAGTCGAATGGATTTTGCCAACTGGCAATTGCGCCTCGATTGTTGAATGTTTCAGAAGTTGAACAAACGGATTACGTTTGACAACAGAGGTTCCACTGTGGTACAAAAAGGAAAGGCAGTCTTCTCAGCCTTTCACAAGCAGCAGTGGAAGTCTCTCTGCTGGCATCTTGTGGAGAAACTAGCTGTTGCAAGCCTTGTTTACAGACCCTTTGTGTTTTTATTTCCATCTGTTGGGGAAATTGTGGAAGACAAACACCCAATAAGGCTGAAACAATACTTTTGTAAAATAATAAAGTAGTCTCTGCAGCTTGGCTGCCAGCCCCATCATATATTTATCTAAATCTAGATATGAACTACAAATTAAGAACGGAACGAATTAAGTACTTAACCTGAGGTACCACTGTATAAGCTAAACAAGCTATAGCTTAGGGCCCCACTCTCTTGGGGGACCCCAAAAAAAATTAAAGGGGAAAAAACTGGGTGTACATTTCCAAAATATAAGATAAAAAACAAAATAAAACCTACATACAGCAACCGTGTTTTGTGTTGTGTAGACTCCTATGATGTAAGTAATGGGCCCCGCCTGCTAGTCTGCTCCCTAAAATATCACTGGTTTGCTCATTTCTGTATATAGTGGTAACTCGGGTTAAGAACTTAATTCGTTCCGGAGGTCTGATCTTAACCTGAAGAACCACTTTAGCTAATGGGGCCTCCTGCTGCTGCCGTGCCGCTGGAGCACGATTTCTGTTCTCATCCTGAAGCAAAGTTCTTAACCTGAAGTACTATTTCTGGGTTAGCAGAGTCTGTAACCTGAAGCATATGTAACCTAAAGCGTATGTAACCTGAGGTACCACTGTATAGGGTGCCTATATTCTGCATGGACTGGTTGCATTCAACACAAAAAACTGCCACAAATTGTTGTTGACAAAGGACAGCTGGACATATAAAGGGCCACATTACCTTCAGTAGCTTAGGGCCTCATCAAACCTAAATCCGGCTCTGGTTACATCAAATGCAATTTGACTGAAGTTGCCCCATCTCGGTCCCAGCTACACGCAGAAGCCTTGTGATCCGTCCATTAACTGTGCGGTGCTGCTCTGAAATGTTAAAAAACACCCTGTGATCTTCGGATGAAAGACGGAATAGAAATGTAATCTAATTAATAATAATTATTATTAATGATAAATAATAATACAATATATTATTATTATTATTATTATTATTATTATTATTATTAATAGAAGAATTGGAAGCAATGCGTTTGTTGGTGCTATCGGTACCCCACAATCATAAAGCATCTCCGAAACTCCGGATTTCTTCATTGTTTTCTGCTGGCAGCTCTCACTCTCGAGCTGCGGGAGATAAGGAGAAAAAAAATCCCAATTTAAGAACTCGGCGTGTGCTTATCTCTACCTCGCGCAGCTCTCTACGTTCCAGCAGTGCGCATGCGCAACCCAAGCCGCCGGGGCAGCGTGAAAGGCTGGCGGAAGCGAGCTTTCTTTCCTCTTCCGGTGTGGGTGCCATCGCTGCCGCAGCTCCAGTAAGTTGAAGGGAAGCGGGGTCTTCGGCGCAATCCGTCGCCATCCTCTCGGGCCGGTTGGGAAGCCGCAGTGCAGAGGTGTTCGGGGGGCTGCGGTGACTCTGCCCGACCGGGATGGGCTCTGGGGTGACTCGGGGAGTCGCGCAGGGCTCAGCCTTGTCGGTGCTCGTCTTTCTCGGATGGGAAGAATATACTTTAATGCGGGTCTCTGGGGATGGAAGGCCTTTGTCTCCCTCTCTCTCTGCCACCCTTTTTTTTTAAAGCTATATTGTATCTTGTAGCGGGGACAGTTTGCGGGATTTCCCCCCATACAATCAAGCGGCATATAAGGTTTTATGAAAGAAATAAAACGCAGGTCTCTTTTCAAATAAATCTCCCATACTACTGCTGTTCCGTGTGCATTTCGTATAAATGTTATTTATTGAATTTGTATACCGCCCTTCAGCCTAGATCTCAGGGCGGTTCAGAACATAAAAACACAAAATGCATAATAAAAAAAGAACAACCCCCCCCCCAAATAAAACTTCTTCCAATTAATACATTTAAATTGGTAAATATTAAATCTAAACACACAGAGAAGGTCCTGCGTAGCTTTCTCTCCTTACTCCAATTTCGTTGAGTGGGATTGGGGTATTTTAAGACACCCAGGTAATGTGGTGGTTAAGGGTGTGTTGGACATTCTACCTTGGAGATCTGGGTTCAGATCCACCCCTCCCCCCACCCCATAGCCATGAATTTCACTGGGTGGTTTTGGGCCCAGTCGTTGTGTTTCAGCTTGATCCACCTGGCAGGGTTGTGAGGATAAAGTAAGGGAGGAGTAGAATCACGTGTGCCAGCTTGAGTTTCTTGGGAAAGGTGGGCTAAAAGTATTATATAAATATAATTAACAAGACCATAGGGCCTATGCATACACATGTATATAGGACTATATGGAATAGGAGAGGAAACGCTGTCACCACTGCTGAGAGCTTGGTAAGTTAGGAAAAGATTGGCTAGCCCTTTTAAGTCCTTGGTTGCTGCCACCCTAGAGGAAGTCCTACATATTCATTCATTCATGCATTTTTAAAATTGTTATACCGTCTTTCTGTCTTGCAATACTCAAGGCAGTTTACAAGCTGAAGAAACTAAAAACGTACATCTTATAACAATCCAATGCAATACAAAAATGTGGTAATAAAACAACTTTAAAATAGGCAACCTACATCAAAAAGTAATATTCAACAATCATTAGAATAGTATTAAATAATAATAACATAAAAGTTAAACAGAAATCCACTCAACAGTTACAATAAATAGTATTAAATAATAATAATAACATATAAAAGTTAAACAAAAATCCACTCAACTGTTGAATAACTTCTGAACTATAATCAATAAAACAATGGCAAGCCACAGTACATAAAATAATACAATACAGATTGAGAAGCAGAGACTAGAGGGTGGAGCAAAGCATGTGGAAGGAGGCCTTGCTGGACGAAGTCTGTCCCCTCACAGTTCTTCCTCCAGGCACAGCTTCTTTATGAGGAATATCCTATTCTGTGCATACATATTGTACCTGTGTATGAGTTTGGGGGGAATGTTAGATTTTCAAATAGTGATGTGCAGGGATACGCCATGAGTGTGTTTGTTTACATTGTTCTTCACCTCCTTTTCAGAGATGGGCAAGTTTATGAAACCAGGGAAAGTTGTCCTTGTCCTCGCTGGGCGTTACTCCGGACGCAAAGCTGTTATTGTTAAGGTGAGAAAGTTGGACTTTGAGGAAAACGTCTTTTTAGGAGCAGGAAGGTAGAAAATTCTGGCAGACGGAGGAATAAGGTCTAATCTCTCTAGGCCGCTGTGGTTGCTGATGTGGTAGCACAGTGGTACCTCTAGATATGAACGGGATCCGTTCCGGAGCCCCGTTCGCATCTAAAGGTAAACGTAACTAGTGACGGCACATCTGCGCACGCACGCGTTGCTTTTCGCCGCTTCTGCGCATGCGCGCGATGGCATTTTGAGTGTCTGCACATGCGCAAGCAGCGAAACCCGGCAGTAACGCGCTCCATTACTTCTGGGTTGCCGCGGAGCGCAACTCAAACGTGCTCAACTCAAAGTGTATTCAACCCGGGGTATGACTGTAAATTGCTCTGTATCCTTGGGTCCAAAACAGTGGAGAATATTTGGCGTTACCTTTTTAGCCACACAGCTAGAGCTCTTGCAGTGGCTTACAGAATTGTACAAAAGAGGCTGCTATCAGCTAATAAAGTAAGGTCATAAGCCACAAAACAACAGAAGGCAAAAATGGCATAACATTTGGTTGCCAGTCCCACTTACAGCAATGAAGTTGCTTTTGCCCGTTAATCTGCCCCTGAATCTTTGTTGAAGGTAGTTAGTTGCATGCTAACTATACTGCACCTGATCCTTCTAACGAACCTCTTTCATACAGAATATTGATGATGGCACCTCTGACCGCCCCTACAGCCACGCTCTGGTGGCTGGCATCGATCGCTACCCACGCAAAGTGACAGCAAGCATGGGCAAGAAGAAGATTGCCAAGCGTTCCAAGATCAAGTCCTTTGTGAAGGTCTACAATTACAACCACTTGATGCCTACCAGGTGAGTGAGGAGCTTGATAAAGATATACAAGAGGAAAGGAAAGTGAGAGACTTTCCTCTGTCCTTCCGGTACAGTCAGCATTGGCCTTTGTGGGTCCCTGCCTTTGGCCATTTAGGGGAGGCCAGGTGACAGGGCAGAACTGCCTTCAGACCTATAACCCGCCTTACCCCCATTGTGTCTTTTGCCTAGGTACTCCGTTGATATTCCCCTTGACAAGACTGTTGTCAACAAGGATGTCTTTAGGGACCCTGCGCTGAAACGTAAAGCCCGGCGGGAGGCCAAAGTGAAATTTGAGGAGAGGTGAGTCTTCAGGAAAACGCGTCCACTTTGGGGGTGTCGTGAGTTGTGGCCAGATACAGTGGTGCCTCACAAGACGAAAATAATCCATTCCGCGAGTCTCTTCGTCTAGCGGTTTTTTCGTCTTGCGAAGCAACCCGATTAGCGGCTATTAAAGGCTTAGCGGCTAAAAGGCTATTAGCGGCTTAGAAAAACGGGGGGGAGCGAAAAAAATCGCAAGATGTTTTTGTCTTGCAAAGCAAGCCCATAGGGAAATTTGTCTTGTGAAGTGCATCGAAAAACGGAAAACCCTTTCGTCTAGCTGGTTTTTCGTCTTGCGAGGCATTCGTCTTGCGAGGCACCACTGTACTTTTTATTACGTGTGTATCCAGGTGAGCATGGAGAGATGTGCTTTACCTGTAAAGAGCAGCAGACTCTGGGCCTTCATCCCTGGGTTTCCCACATCCTAAGCCTTGTCACCTAGTCCAGTGTTCCTCAGACAGTGGGGCTGGGACCTGCCACCAGGCCCTGAACTGCTCTAGGCTCACTTGTCTGCTCTCCCCCCTAGGCATGTCATGCCTTTTTGCTGAACCAGTGCTAGCATCAGCCACACCTTGCATGCTGAGCAAAGGTGTCTAGAAGACAAAGGGAGGGTGGGTAGGTAGGTAGGTCTCCCTCCTCTGATAGGAGCGAGCGAGAGGAGGTATTTAACAACATTAGAAAGTGAGAAAGTGGAGGCTGGTGCATTAGGGCAACAGAAGCACTGCCCCACCAACCTCAGCTAGCCCCTGCCTTGCCTCCTTTGTTCAGGGGGTGGCACCCCCCCCCCCCGTCTGCTTCCTCCTCCATAGTCCTGGTGTTGCCCATTGCAGAATTCAACAGGAAGGAGGGTGGGCACAAAAGTTGGCTCTGGCAGTGTGAAGTTTCCCTTTCCAATCCCAATGGGTAGTAGCCACTGCTTCCTTTTGAGCCTCCTCTCTGGATACTCAGGTTGATGGAAAGCTGCCTAAAATGGAGCTGAGTTGCCTTAGCTGAAGGGAAACTGAACTGTGGAACTCCTTGCCACAAGGAAAACACTGGCATTTAGCAATTTCCAGAGATGGAAAGAGATGTCAGTCATTGCCAGTTGATCCTGCAAAAATGCACCCGTTTTGTGACTGTAGGGCCTCAGTAATTTTTAGTCTTCTCAAGTGGGCCCTTGTGGAAGAAAGTTTGAAACCCCCTCACCTAGTCCATTGCACACATCAACTGGCAGGGGCCTTGTGGTTTAGGTTATGACATCCTTGTACGTTGGGCAGTTTGTATCTCGTTTGATGCTGGGCTGCTGTTCACATAATGATACTAACAGGAGATCTTTCTTCATTCTCTTTCAGATACAAGACAGGCAAGAACAAGTGGTTTTTCCAGAAGCTCAGATTCTGAGTGGCATGCATTTGCACCAATAAATATTTTTGAAAAGCCCCTTTCCCCTCATTCTTTATTGTAAACACCCTCTCTCTTGTGGATTAATTGGGGGAATGGAGGGAAGAGAAGTAAAACACTATGGGCCTGTGAAAATCTTGTGGCATCATAAGAAGAGCCGCAGGATGAGACTGCTGGCCCATCTTGTCCAGCATTCCCAACCAGATGCATGTGTGAAGCCTCCTTCCTGGGAGGTTTTTAAGCAGAGGTTGGATGGCAATGGATGCTTTAGCTGAGATTCCTGCATCGCAGGGGTTGGGCTAGATGATCCCTGGGGACCCTTACAACTCTATAGTTCTGTGATAAGCATTAGTACAATAGCAGTTATGTGGACGTCACTGCTCAGGAGAAGGCTTTTTAAGGCAACTGCATGAAATAGTATTATTACTCCCCACATAGGAACATTTAACTTAGAGTGATGGTTTAATTGTAGGAATAGTTTTCAGGGTCCCACAATGTGGAAAAAGTATACAACAAATGTAGGTGTTGAGCTCCATACATAACCCACAAAACAGGTTTTGTGTGCTTTGCATTGCTTTTCCTTTGCAACCAGCTTGAACCAGGGTCTCTGCCTATCTAGGTGTAAGGAAGTGTGAGAGCCATGTAAATCTCTTTGGATTTTGAAGTGTTTGGGTTCTGGGGAGCTCACTGCGGTGGATGTGAGCTGGCATGACGGAAAAAGAGAAGGATTCCTTGTGTATTGGGGTCTTTGTGTGCTTTATCCTATTACCCTCTCTGCAACTTTCCCATCTGCTACCTTTAGATTTGAGGGTCTGTGTTAGGCGAGGGGTACTCCCTCTGGTGCGGGACACATGTTCATCCTGGGGCAGTTTGTCCACCTTTGGTGCCCGCCATGCACTCCTCTCTCACCTGTGACTCCTAGAAGCTGTCAGCTTGCGACAGCAGCCACATCCCAGGAACTGCTTCAACTGGCGGATTAAACCAGGATAGGGTAGTTGATGGGTCTCAAACCCTGGGCGAGCTAGGGATTTCCCCTGCATGTGCAGACAGGCTCTGGAGGATTGCATTAAGGCGGTTTCTGCACATTCTGCAGAGGGAAGTGAGGGCAGGTGGGGTTTGGCAGACTTTGGAAAGTAGTCCCAACCGCGAGAAGGAAAACTGATCCTAAACCTCTGCTGCCTTCGGGATATCCTTGGGGTAAGAAAAGGTTTAAGGAGTGCAGTCCCTAAGACTATTGGCCTCCTTCCAGTAACTGCAGTCTAAAGGTAAAGAGACCCCTGAGCATTAGGTCCAGTTGTGGCCAACTGCAGTTGCGGCACTCATCTCGCTTTACTGGCCAAGGGAGCCAACGTACAGCTTCCGGGTCATGTGGCCAGCATGACTAAGCCGCTTCCGGCGAACCAGAGCAGCACACGGAAACACCGTTTACCTTCCTGCCAGAGTGGTACCTCTTTATCTACTTGCACTTTGACGTGCTTTCAAACTGCTAGGTTGGCAGGAGCTGGGACAGAGCAGCGGGAGCTCATCCCGTCGCGCCGACCTGATCGGCAAGTCCTAGGCTCTGGTTTAACCCACAGCGCCACCTGCGTCCCCGCCTAGTTGGTGCCAAACGTACTGCTCTGCTTTCCTTTGGACCACATCAGTGGTATTGTCGTCTGGGCAGCCCAGGACCTCTAGACACACTGCCCAGGCTAGTTCCCTAGGGAGGTCATTTCAGTACAGCTAGTGCAGCCAAAACAACGTGGTTGGCAGTAGTTACCAGTTATGGGTCTCTGCAGTCACAGTATGTACTGTGATTCTCCAGCGATTTTCGGAAGAGCACTCCATTGTCTGAAGACAGATGAATGCCAATAATAATAATATTTATACCCCACCCATCTGGCTGGGTTTCCCCAGCCACTCTGGGCAGCTTCCGACAGAACACTAAAGTTTGGTAGTGATTTTTCTCTTTCACATCTGGTGGGAGGGCGTTCCACAGGGCGGGTGCCACTACCGAGAAGGCCCCCTGCCTGGTTCCCTGTAACTTGGCTTCTCGCAGTGAGGGAACCGCCAGAAGGCCCTCGGCGCTGGACCCCAGTGTCCGGGCAGAAAGATGCGGGATGAGATGCTGCTTCAGGTATACTGGGCCGAGGCCGTTTAGGGCTTTAAAGGTCAGCACCAACACTTTGAATTGTGCTCAGAAACGTACTGGGAGCTAGTGTAGATCTTTCAAGACCGGTGTTATATGGTCTCGGCAGCCGCTCCCAGTCACCAGTCTAGCTGCCGCATTCTGGATTAGTTGTAGTTTCCGGGTCACCTTCAAAGGTAGCCCCACGTAAAGCGCATTGCAGTAGTCCAAGCGAGAGATAACCAGATCATGCAGCACTCTGGCGAGACAATCTGTGGACATGTAGGGTCTCAGCCTGCGTACCAGATGGAGCTGGTAAACAGCTGCCCTGGACACAGAATTGACCTGCGCCTCCATGGACAGCTGGGAGTCCATAATGACTCCCGGGCTGCGCAGCTGGTCCTTCAGGGGCACAGTTAACCCATTCAGGACCAGGGAGTCCAAACCTGCCTATGGACTGTCCCCCCAAAACACTACTTCTGTCTTGTCAGGATTCAACCTCGATCTGTTAGCCGCCATTCGTCCTCCAACCGCCTTCAGACATGGTTGGCATGGAAGTGCAGAACAAATGGAAGCACTTGAGCAAATCCGTTGCTAACACTGTTCTCCAGCGCTTTTCTCTTGTCAAGCTGCTCCTCCGAAATGCTGACAGTGCACCTCTGAGCATGAGCAGAGTATGGCTCTACTCTGGAGTGAAGAAAGCTTGTCAATAGTCCATGAAAATAATAATATGCACACACACACACCCCGCTAGTAAATACATAATTGCTTAGCTGTGGGTGCTGAATTATTTTGTGGTGGGGGCACTTTGCACATGTTCATTGCCATTTAAACACTCCTATGCTGAACTCTGATATTAGACATGCAATCTATATAGCAAGGATAACGGGAAAGGTTTAAAGACAAGGCAATCCGTTATTCCAAAACAATCTCTCCATTGAGAAATCGGAAACTGGAAGGTTGCTCCTCGGAAATCCCAGATTAAACACACAAACTCTGGGGACCAAATAGATCCCTTCTTACCCCACAATTCTATGCTGAGATTCCTGCATGGCAAGGGGCGGGGGGTTGGACTAGATGACCCGGGATCCCTTCCAACGCCACAAAGGCGCGCCCATCCTGCCTGGGAGGCAGACTTCACGCTTCGGGGCGGGGCTTGGCTTGGGGGAGGAGGCTTTTAACAGCTGGAAATCGAAAGTGGAAGCGGCGCAAGGAGGCCAGCAGCTGCTGCGGAAGGTAAGATCGCTAGTTTGGGGGGGTCTTGTGGGCCTGATCCGCATCGGTCCCCAAACCGCAGCACCCAAACGCTCCGCTTTGCGCTTGGATAGAAGTGTCCGTGCGCGCCCTCTGCGCGCCGCCTGCCTTTCGACGCCGGACCGTAGGGCGAGGTCAGGATGAGTCCTCCGTAGGGGCGGCGGGTTGGGGCGGGTCAGCAACCCTTGCATTTGAAGCCTGGGGTTCGGGACCGGGCACTGTGAATTCAGCAAGCAGGGCGGGTTTCATGGGAGAAGCCAAGAGGGGGGAGGCAGGAAGTGGCAGCTGCCCTCCCAAATCAATAATCAATACATGGCAAACTGAGGTTCTGCCCCACAACAAAAATCCGGGCTTCTCCCATGGCGGGTCTCGACTTTTCCGGTGTCAAGTTTCTAGTCCGTATGACCGAGGAAGAGAGGCATGGGAGCGTGCAGGGAAACGGAGGCGAGGAAACAAGGAATCTCTGGATAAAGACGGGAGTTTTAGGGATCTAAGCTCTTTGTGCTGCTCTAGGGTATGTGAAGCAGAATAAATTATGCAAAGCAGACGCATATTTGCATAATAAAACCGAATTACATTCTCTCCCCTCCCCCCCCCCCGCCCTGGGTGGTATTTGGGTTAGCTCTGTTTTGTATTAAAGTGCACTACAAACTCAGCCCTTCTGTTTTCTTCCAGGTGTGTCAACAGGATGGATTCAGATGAGGTAAGCAGGCAACAGACAGGCAACTAAGAATCTGCCTCTGTGTGGCACCCAGAGGATGGATGAGGACTAAGCAGTACATATTTAAAGCAATATCACACCACTTTAAATAATCTTGGCTCCCCCCCCAAAGAATCTTAGGAATTGTAGTTTGCTAAGGGTGCTGCTTTTATATGCCTGTTGTCTTTGTCCATGGAGTTTTCTTGGCAGGGATACTGGAGTGGCTTGCCTCCTCCAGGTAGATCACGTTTGGTCAAAACTCTCCCCTATGACCTGTTCATCTTGGGTGCCCTGCTCGGCATAGTTCATAGCTTCTCTGAGTTCTTCAAGCCCCTTCGCCACGGCAAGGCAGTGATCCATGAAGGGGAATGGTCTGAAGCTCAACATCAAAAAAACGAAGATCATGGCCACTGGTCCCATCACCTCCTGGCAAATAGAAGGAGAAGAAATGGAGGCAGTGAGAGATTTTACTTTCTTGGGCTCCATGATCACTGCAGATGGTGACAGCAGCCACGAAATTAAGAGACGCCTGCTTCTTGGGAGGAAAGCAATGACAAACCTAGACAGCATCTTAAAAAGTAGAGACATCACCTTGCCAACAAAGGTCCGTATAGTAAAAGCTATGGTTTTCCCAGTAGTGATGTATGGAAGTGAGAGCTGGACCATAAAGAAGGCAGATCGCCGAAGAATTGATGCTTTTGAATTATGGTGCTGGTGGAGACTCTTGAGAGTCCCATGGACTGCAAGAAGAACAAACCTATCCATTCTTAAGGAAATCAGCCCTGAGTGCTCACTGGAAGGACAGATCTTGAAGCTGAGACTCCAATACTTTGGCCACCTCATGAGAAGAGAAGACTCCCTGGAAAAGACCCTGATGTTGGGAAAGATGGAGGGCGCAAGGAGAAGGGGACGACAGAGGACGAGATGGTTGGATAGTGTCTTCGAAGCTACAAACATGAGTCTGACCAAACTGCGGGAGGCAGTGGAAGACAGAAGTGCCTGGCGTGCTCTGGTCCAGGGGGTCACGAAGAGTCGGACACGACTAAACGACTAAACAACAACAACAACAACAAGGGTGCTGCTGGGAGTTGTTTGGCACCCCTTATTCCTCTCATGGAACTACAGTTCCCAGAATGATTTAAAAATCAATCCCTCTTCCAAGGGAATTCTGGATATCAAAGCTTTGTAATAGAGGGGTCTACTAACAGCTCTCAGCACCCTTAACAAACTACAGTTCCCAGGATTCTTTTGGGGGAAGCCATGAAGGTTTAAACTGGTATTTTTTTTTAAAAAAAAATGTAAAATATATAGGTCATTTGATTGTAAAAAAAAATCTCTAAGTGGTTTTGAAAAAGATAAAAACAAGGGAATCAAGGAAAAAATACAATAAAAAAATTAAAACAGTAAAACAGATTAAAACTTACACCAGCTTTCCTTAGTGTTTGGGTCATCTTGCTATTTTAAATGTAGTGCAATGAGCCCAGGATCTGCTGGGAAACCTCTGAGCTATTCTCAGTAAAACATCAAGTATTTCTGACGCAGTTGTTTTAAGAACAGCAGCAACAAAATGACCTCCTTAAATTATCCTGCTGAAATTATGAACGCTAAATGTAATCAGGACTGCGTTTTCATGTGGATATCCTTCACCAGCCCTTCCTCAAGCCCCCTAAACCAGTGGCATTTCCACCTTTGGTGGTGGCACATGGACATGAGTTAATTTTATGTTGCGTGAAGAAGAAAATACCCACCCTCTGCTAACTGACCATTAATTTCCTTGGATTCCTTCCAAGGCTGCGTGTTATGTTAATTAGTGCCACTGGTTCCCTTGCTTGGGTGCAAAAGTTGCATCCATATTTAACTTGCCCGTCCGGGGCTAGCAGCAGCTATCCAGTCCTTCCAAACCCCTTGGACTGGCAGCTGAGAGCCTCCAAGGACCCCTGACAGTTAAGTCGCAGACAACACTGGGGTTGCAGCACTCATCTCGCTCTACTGGCCGAGGGAGTCTGCAGACAGTTTTTCCGGGTCATGTGGCCAGCATGACTAAGCCGCTTCTGGCGCAATGGAACACCAAAACCAGAGCAGCACACGGAAATGCTGTTTACCTTCCCGCTGGAGCGGTTCCTATTTATCTACTTGCACTTTGACGTGCTTTCGAACTGCTAGGTTGGCAGGAGCAGGGACCAAGCAACAGGATCTCACCCTGTCGCGGGGATTTGAACAGCCAACCTTCTGATCGGCAAGCTCTAGGCTCAGTGGTTTAGACCACAGCACCACCCGTGTCCCAAGTTAACCTTAAAGGTAAAGGTAAAGGGACTCCTGACCATTAGGTCCAGTCATGACAGACTCTGGAGTTGCGGTGCTCATCTCGCTTTATTGGCCGAGGGACCCGGCGTACAGCTTCCGGGTCATGTGGCCAGCATGACTAAGCCGCTTCTGGCAAACCAGAGCAGCGCACGGAAACGCCGTTTACCTTCCCGCCAGAGTGGTACCTATTTATCTACTTGCACTTTTATGTCCTTTCGAACTGCTAGGTTGGCAGAAGCAGGGACCGAGCAATGGGAGCTCACCCCGTCGCGGGGATTCGAACCGCAGACCTTCTGATCGGCAAGCCTAGGTTCAGTGGTTTGGGCCACCCGCGTCCCCAGTTAACCTTACTTTAGTACTAATAGGGGGTGACACAGTTTGTTGTCCACTGATCTTGTCTTTGGATGAATCCCACGAGGGAATCCTGTGACTCCCTTGGCTTGTTTTGCTCCCCACTATGCATTCCTGTAATCTACTACTCTACGGTTAAGCCGCTGTTGCTGTGTGCTCTTTAGAGAATAGATCCTTTTCCATATCAACACCATATGCCTCTCTGCTAAACATGTTTGTTGCGTCTTCAGAGTGATATGAGAAACCTTGATTCAAGAGTGCCTCTTTCAAGTACAGTGGTACCTTGGGTTACATACACTTCAGGTTACAGACTCCGCTAACCCAGAAATATTACCTTGGGTTAAGAACTTTGCTTCAGGATGAGAACAGAAATTGTGCTCCGGTGGTGCGGCAGCAGCGGGAGGCCCCATTAGCTAAAGTGGTACCTTGGGTTAAGAACAGTTTCAGGTTAAGAATGGACCTCCAGTACGAATTAAGTTCTTAACCCGAGGTACCACTGTACAGTGATACCTCTGGTTGTGAACGTGATCCGTGCGGGAGGCACGTTCGCAGCCTGAAGCGCTGCGCATGCGCATGACGCGATTTGGTGCTTTTCCGCATGTGCGTGATGTTATTTTGTGCTTCTGCGCATGCATAAGTGCCAAAACCTGGAAGTCACCCGTTCTGGTACTTCCGGGTTCGGCGCTGTCCGCAACCCGAAAATGCACAGCCCGCAGCGTTCGCAACCCGAGGTATGACTGTATGCAAGTCGCTGCCTCACATGGCAGTTAGGGCAGCTCTGTGCATTTACTTCAAGAAGTTGATATATTTACCAAGTGATCAATAGTTAGTCCCCTTCTCAAACTGGCCAAGATGTATAAAAAGAACTCAAATGTTTGCTGGAGATGCAAAAAGGGGGTAGGTACCTTCCTGCACATGTGGTGGGACTGCGTGAGGATACGAGAATTCTGGGACTTAATATATAACAAACTCAAAAAGATATTTAAATTCACCTTCAAAGAACGCCCAGAAGCCTTTCTGTTAGGCATGATGTCTACCAAAATACAAAAAAATCTTTAGAAACTTTTTTATGTAAGCAACCATGGCGGCCAGAATTTTAATAGCAAAAAATTGGAAAGGTGACTCAACCCCCACAAAAATTGACTGGCAGGCGAAGATGATAGAATATTTAGAACTTGCGAAAATGACTGGGAGATTAAGAGGAAACTCAAACCAGAAAGCGAGTAAAGATTGGACATTATTCAAAGAATATCTAAAAAAGGATTGTGATAATGAAAATCTCCTGACAGGTCTAGATTGAATCTTGAATAATGAGGAAATTATAAAAGCAAAAATCTCCTTTTGATATGCAACAGTTAAAAAAATAAGGAAGTGTGAATAGACCAATAATGTGTAAAAAGTACAGTGAGGTGAATCAGAAGTCAAAAGTGTGTGTGATGCCAAATGATATGTTGTTCGTTCGTGTTTAGTTGTTATGAGGGTATGGTGTTGGTTGGTTTGTGTTTTTTTTATGTAGTGTGTAAATTGTTCTGCAATAAAGCTTTAATAAAAATAAAAATAATAAAAAGTTAGTCCCCTTCTCCCCGTCCCCACCATGTCTCATAAGTTTTTGAACTCGCCTCTGCGCTCCTGTTGCGTGGAGGCTGGAGGCCCTGGGCTGTGAACGAACATCCTTTTGTTCTGCTCTTCAGGACTCCTTCATCTACCTGCCCAGTCCAAGAATTTCAGCAAGTGAGTCTTTGGAGACACTGGCAGCAGAGCAAACCTTGAAATGGCAGGTACTCTTCTTAGGAAACAGCAGTTGTCTCTCATGTCGAAAGTGAGATGTGTTGGTGTACGGAGGCTTTCCTCAAAGCTCTTTCCTTTATATTTATTTTATTTGTAATTGCTTTTTATTTTAAACAGGATGGATAAGAACCAATGATTTTTTTAAAAATTGAAACCGGATTTTAAAATAAAATGCTTTTGGAATGACAAATCTTTCTAAAGATAGTTTTCTATTTAAGTTACATTCTACTCCAAAGGCTATTCATCAGGAAATAAGGGTTTGTTTTAAGTTTTTCATGTGTGCTAAAACTCAATCTAAGTTTTTCTTTTTTTAAAAAAAAAAAATTGTTTAACCACATCAGAAAAGTTGTCAGAATATAAACAGTTAACTTATTAAACCTCACAATAATTTCATAATTATCTGTCTATGTCTTTCTAATAGTATAACCAAATCAGTAATTTTTGATATAACTGTAAACAACTGCTCTGAAAATTTATTATTCCAAAAATGAAAACTTCCTCTGGTTGTAAATATGCAAGAATGAGTCCTTCTGTAAAAAAATTGATTTAAATCAAGTCTTACTGACTCGCGATTTAAATTGTGATTTAAATCGATTTGATTTGATTTAAATCAAATCCACCCTGGTTTTAAATTTATTCTCTGCATGTTTACTCAGAAGCAAAATCCATTCTGTTTAGTGGGGATCACCCCGAGTTTAGCATGCCTAGAACTGTGGCCCCCAAAGTATAAGCACATTACTTTTGTGCTAGCAAAAATGTAAATATATACCTGGTATTAGAGAGGGAGCTCGCCTTATGCTTCTTAAATATTTGTGTCTGCCACCTGAAAAGCTGAAAGAAACAATAGATAACACAAACTTCGTAGTAAACAAAAGGAAACCTATTATGTCGACAGAAACTTTCTCATATAGTATTAAAGAGCATCACCCTGATTGGAAATTCTCTATTTCCCATTTTGCCTACTGGAAAGTTTAAGAAAAATTCATCGGGATAAAAAAATACACATATTTTCTTCAGATTTCCCCTTTCCTGGTTTTATCCTTTCTGACTGTCACACGTCTACTTGTCACCTTTTTAGGATATGTGCAAAGCATTGGAGGCTGACCGGTTTTCCTTGGAGGCTGGCAGAAAAGAGAGCGAACGAGAGGCGTCAAAACTCGAGAGAGAAACTGAGCTTCTGCATAAAAGACTCCAGGAGCTTGAAGAAGAGTCTCGGCCCCACAAAGCAGGTTTCCAGGTACAGACCTTTTAAGACCAGGGTTGGGTATATTCTATCTTTAAAGCAGAGAAGGGGAAATGTGTTTGTTGTTGAACTCTCCAGCAACAACTGCAGGGCTACAGGTTCCTCAGCCCTTCTTTAAAGAAAAGCAAATTATTCATCAGTGTAACCCCAGTCCTGCACTGAGAGATGTTCAGTTATGCAGTCGTTCTGATGAAACATAAGCACCCATTTTCTTATTTTGCATCCTTTTATTTTGCAAGTCATTGTGAAAGGTCAGGAGGGGAAATACGACCACAGCAAATCGTCCTCCGTGTTTTCCTCCATCTTTCTGATATTTCCCCAGGTGTTGCTGATGTATGTTCATGTTATGTACTGAAGTTCTCACCCTGGGCCAGCAGGGGGATACTGTAGATAGTTATGCAAATAAGGGATCGAAAGTGGCGTTCAGTGATTGGATAGTTTTAGAAAATTGTTACAGTTACATTGTACTGGAGCTCTATATAAGCAGGCTGACTGAACCCTTCAGTTCAGTTCTGTCCTGGCCTGTGAATAAACAAGAGCTGTTTGAAGAATCGCTGTGTCGTCTGATATGTTCACCCACAACTTAACAGTTCAGGCTTTTCTTCCAGCCATGTAGGCCAAACACATGCTTTAAGGAAAGGTAGAGAGCTGAGATTCTCAGAAAATTGGACTCTGGCACCCTACCCCCAGATTAATACATGTACGTAATAAAAAATTATGCAAACTCTGTAACTTATGTGATAAGCCTGTTTTTACTTGTTTGTCAGGGACGCAGGTGGTGCTGTGGTCTAAACCACTGAACCTCTTGGGCTTGCCGATCAGAAGGTCGGCAGTTTGAATCCATGTGACTCTGTCCCAACTTCTGCCAGCCTAGCAGTTCGAAAGCACGCCAGTGCAAGTAGATAAATAGGTACCAGGTAAACAGCGTTTCCATGTGCTCTGGTTTCCATCATGGTGTCCTGTTGTGCCAGAAGCTGTTCAGTCCTGCTGGCCACATGACCTGGAAAGCTGTCTGTGGACAAACACCGACTCCCTCGACCTGAAAGCGAGATGAGCGTCGCAACCCCATAGTCGCCTTTGATTGGACTTAACCGTCCAGGGATCCTTTACCTTTTTAGCTATTTATTTGTTTGCAGTTATTGCACGCCTCCCCCAAACTATGTTCTCTGGGCAGCTTATGGTAAAATATTGAAATGCAATAGGTAAAGGTAAAGGCACCCCTGATCATTAGGTCCAGTCGTGACCGACTCTGGGGTTGCGGCACTCATCTGACTTTATTGGCCAAGGTAGCCGGCGTACAGCTTCCGGGTCATGTGGCCAGCATGACTAAGCCGCTTCTGGCGAACCAGAGCAGCGCACGGAAATGCCGTTTACCTTCCCACTGGAGCGGTACCTATTTATCTACTTGCACTTTGACATGCTTTCGAACTGCTAGGTGGGCAGGAGCAGGGACCGAGCAACGGGAGCTCACCCCGTCGCGGGGATTCGAACCACCGACCTTCTGATCGGCAAGTCATAGGCTCTGTGGTTTAACCCACAGCGCCACCCGCATCCCAATAATCGACCGTAAAAATGTGCCTATGTAGCAAACTCTTGGTTTGACTGCACTTTAAATATCCCATAGATGGGAGATGGAGTCCAAATACATCTTGAGCATATCTTGGGTTTACAGGTTGTCTGCACTGCAGACATCCTTTGTGTTCCCTGTTTAATGGATCACCATCTTTTCCCTGCAGAGAGAGATTCAGTTGGCGCTGACGGAAAAACGCCAATTGCTAGAAGAGAAACTGGCTCTGGAAAACGAACTGGAGCAGCTGGAAAGGTTTCAGGTTGCCCAAGAAGAGCTCCACAAGGTACTGGGTGTGGGGAAGCATGTGGCCTGAGAAATAGGCTAGTTTTCTCATGAAGACAAGCTTGTGTCTTTTCCGGAAGGAGCCATTGAATCCCAGTCATAATTCCTCTTGAGATTCCATCTGGTACGCAGGCTGAGAGCCTACCTGCCTGCAGACTGTTTCGCTAGAGTGGTACATGCTCTGGTTATCTCCCGCTTGGACTACTGCAATGCGCTCTACGTGGGGTTACCTTTGAAGGTGACCCGGAAACTACAACTAATCTAGCAGCTAGACTGGTGACTGGGAGTAGCTGCTGAGACCATATAACACAGGTCTTGAAAGAGCTATAATAATAATAATAATAATTTATTATTTATACCCCGCCCATCTGGCTGAGTTTTCCCCAGCCACTCTGGGCGGCTCCCAATCAGTGTTAAAAACCGTACAGCATTACATATTAAAAACTTCCCTGAACAGGGCTGCCTTAAGATGTCTTCTGAACGTCAGGTAATTCTTTATCTCTTTGACATCTGATGGGAGGGCGTTCCACAGGGCGGGTGCCACTACCGAGAAGGCCCTCTGCCTGGTTCCCTGTAGCCTCACTTCTCGCAATGAGGGAACCGCCAGAAGGCCCTCGGCGCTGGATCTCAGAGTCCGGGCTGAACGATGGGGGTGGAGACGCTCCTTCAGGTATACAGGACCGAGGCCGTTTAGGGCTTTAAAGGTCAGCACCAACACTTTGAATCGTGCTCGGAAACGTACTGGGAGCCAATGCAGATCTCTCAGAACCGGTGTTATGTGGTCCCGGCGGCCACTCCCAGTCACCAGTCTCGCTGCCGCATTCTGGATTAATTGCAGTTTCCGGGTCACCTTCAAAGGTAGCCCCACGTAGAGCGCGTTGCAGTAGTCCAAGCGTGAGATAACTAGAGCATGCACCACTCTGGCGAGACAGTCCGCGGGGAGGTAGGGTCTTAGCCTGCGTACCAGGTGGAGCTGGTAGACAGCTGCCCTGGACACAGAGTTAATCTGCGCCTCCATGGACAGCTGTGAGTCCAAAATGACTCCCAGGCTGCGCACCTGGTCCTTCAGGGGCACAGTTACCCCATTCAGGACCAGGGAATCCTCCACACCTGCCCGCCTCCTGTCCCCCAAAAACAGTACTTCTGTCTTGTCAGGATTCAACCTCAATCTGTTAGCCGCCATCCAACCTCCAACCGCCTCCAGGCACTCACACAGGACCTTCACCGCCTTCACTGGTTCTGATTTAAAGGAGAGGTAGAGCTGGGTGTCATCTGCATACTGATGAACACCCAGTCCAAACCCCCTGATGATCTCTCCCAGCGGCTTCATATAGATATTAAAAAGCATGGGGGAGAGGACAGAACCCTAAGGCACCCCACAAGTGAGAGCCCAGGGGTCTGAACACTCACCCCCCCCCCACCACTTTCTGGACACGGCCCAGGAGGAAGGAGCGGAACCACTGTATGACAGTGCCCCCAGCTCCCAGCCCCTCTAGACGGTCCAGAAGGATGTTATGGTCGATGGTGTCAAAGGCCGCTGAGAGATCCAGCAGAACTAGGAAACAGCTCTCACCTTTGTCCCTAGCCCGCCGGAGGTCATCAACCAGCGCGACTAAGGCAGTTTCAGTCCCATGGTGAGGCCTGAATCCTGATTGGAAGGGATCCAAATGGTCCGTTTCCTCCAGGCGTGCTTGGAGTTGTTCAGCAACCACCCGCTCAATCACCTTGCCCAAGAATGGCAGATTTGAGACTGGGCGATAGTTGGCCAAATTGGCCGGTCTAAAGATGTTTTTTTAAGAAGCGGTTTAATGACCGCCTCTTTCAGCGGGTCTGGGAAGGCTCCCTCACAGAGGGAAGCATTCACCACCCCACAGAGCCCATCGCCCAGCCCTTCCCGGCTTGCTTTTATCAGCCAGGATGGGCAAGGATCAAGGAGACAGGTGGTCGGTTTCACTCGTCCAAGCAGCCTGTCCACATCCTCGGAGGTAACAGATTGGAATTGATCCCATGTAACAGGACCAGACAGAACTCTAGCACTCTCCCGCCCTGGCCCTGCTCCCACAGTGGAGACTACCTCCTTCTGAATCTGAGCGATTTTATCTGCAAAAAACTTTGCAAAAGCATTGCAGGAGATCTTGGGGTCCCTACCAGGCCCCGGTGGTACAGGTGGTTCTGATAGATTGCGAACCACCTGAAAAAGTCTCCTGCTGCTGTTTTCTGCAGATGCAATGGAGGCGGCGAAGAAGGCCCTCTTCGCCGTCGCCATTGCCACTTGGTAGGCTCGACGTTGAGCTCTAACCCGTGTCCGGTCTGATTCAGAATGAGTTTTCCGCCACCGGCGCTCTAGCCGTCTCAACGATTGTTTCATCACCCTCAGCTCCGGGGAAAACCACGGGGCTGTCCGGGCTCCATGCAATTGGAGAGGGCGCTTCGGAGCCAGACAGTCAATAGCCCTGGTTAACTCCGCATTCCAGCGGGCCACCAGGGAATCAGCTGAAAGGCCATCAACTTGGGATAAAGCATCCCCTACCACTCTCTGGAAGCCAATTGGATCCATTAAGTGGCGGGGGCGGACCATCCGAATCGGTCCCACCTCCCTGCGAAGGGAGCTACATTGGCTTGGTACATTTCCGAGCACAATTCAAAGTGTTGGTGCTGACCTTTAAAGCTCTAAATGGCTTCAGCCCAGTATACTTGAAGGAGCTTCTCCACCCCAATTGTTCTGCCCGGACACTGAGGTCCAGCTCTGACGGCCTTCTGCTGCTTCCCTCATTATAAGAAGTGAAGTTACAGGGAACCAGGCAGAGGGCCTTCTCGGTAGTGGCACCCGCCCTGTGGAATGCCCTCCCATCAGATGTCAAGGAAATAAACAACTATCTGACTTTTAGAAGACATCTGACAGCAGCCCTGTTTAGGGAAGTTCTTAATGTTTGATGTTTTATCATGTTTTTAATATTCTGTTGGGAGCCACCCAGAGTGGCTGGGGAAACCCAGCCAGATGGGTGGCATATGTATGTATGTATGTATGTATGTATGTAGAAAGAAAGAAAGAAAGAAAGAAAGAAAGAAAGAAAGAAATTATAATAATTCCTATTATTATTCCTCTTTTCTGCCCTGCAAACCAACTAAGACTAGTGGCGTTTGTTCAGTTGCAAGGCAAAATCTCTGTCTATGCACAGAACTGCTCTGTCCTTTCCTTAACATTTTCCTTAAACTATCTGCTAGCTGAGTTCTACAGTTACTTATTAATTTAAAAGTTTTAATCAGAAGAGGCAATGTGAAATACAAAACAAGAAGAGTATGCGTGGGAGATACATCCAGTTGGAATTCTGACTCACAATAGAGTTTGTTGTAGAGTGCGAAACCTGGCAGGAAAAAAAACCCATTCTCATATCAACCTTCTCTCTCCTGCCAACTCTCCAGGTGCCAACCAACTTACCTGAACGGGCGATGGTGTTTAAAGGCCACGTGGAAGAAGCAAAGGAGGAAACATTGCCTAACCGTTTGACAGCCCGGCCACAGATTCGATACCCTGTGCCTGGGGGATCGGCTCTCATCACTTTTGAAAGCCATAAGGGTAGGAGCAGCTGTTCGGAATGAAATTATGACCCCGAAAAGATGCCACAGGGGTGGCCCTAAGTTGGGGAACCTAAGAGCAGGCAGAGTCTGGCAACTGGAAGCATTTTGGCCCAGGGATATTTCTGGGTCACTTCTGGGTTTGGCGCCATGATGCACATTAATCGGTTGCTGCAATTAATGGCCATGACTAGCTTACACCCGTTCATTGTAATGGATCTACTCTGAGTAATAGTTAGCTGAATACAACCCAAAGGCTCTTTGCAGGTGATTTCAACCAGCCCCTTGCCAGCAGTGGGAATCCTGTATAAATTCCCAACCACTTTTATCTCTAGTGATGGGACTTGCTCCTCCGCTATAGGGAAGGGATCATAACAGATCACCCCACCTCCTGGCCAGGTCCGGAAGTGGCTTTACAGACTCCGCTAACCCGAAAGTAGTACCTCGGGTTAAGAACTTTACCTCAGGATGAGAACAGAAATCACGCGGCGGCAGCAGTGAGAGGCCCCATTAGCTAAAGTGGTACCTCAGGTTGAGAACGGTTTCAGGTTAAGAACGGACCTCTGGAACGAATTATGTTCTTAACCCGAGGTACCACTGTATAGCTATTTATCACCTATCACCTTTACATCTGAAGGAAAGCAGAGCAAGACATTGGTCACCAACTTGGCTGCAGGAGTTGCCAGAAGGAGGCGTACAAGGAGCCATCCAACCACCTTAGGATCCGGATTCCTCTCCGGATCTGTGTAGAGTTTACTCCTTAGCCCAGTGGTTTTCAACCTGTGGGTCCCCAGATGTTGTTGGACTACAACTCCCATCACCCCTGAGCTCTGGCCTTGCTAGCTAGTGATGGGAGTTGTAGTTCAACAACATCTGGGGACCCATGGGTTGGGAAAGGCTGGTAGCCTTTTCTTCTCCTGAAGATATCCTGCAATGCAGCGGAGATTTCGGATCCAAATTTTCCTTCTCCCAGATGGGCTGCCTTCCCAGGCTGATGAGCCCCACCTGCCCCTCACTCCCCTCTATAGCACATGCAAATAATGCTTTCTTCACTTCTGGACCCACCATAGGTCTTGTCCGCTTAATCTGCCAGAGCCTGTCTTTGAATACGGGGAAGTCCCTAAGTCACCCAGGGTTTGAGATCCATTGACTACCCTTGACTCGTTTAACCAGCTAGTCAAAGCCATTCCTGGGGTGCAGAGTAGGGACCAAGCTACTCCAGAAAGAGCATGATGCGCCTTGTCTCTCCCCTAACACTCCACACACCCCTCAATGCAATCACACACGGACAAAAAAAGCATCTTGTTTCCATCTTAAAGGAGGATGGGAACTAATTCTGGGTTGCTGAACTAACAGATGGGGACGCGGGTGGCACTGTGGGTTAAACCACAGAGCCTAAGACTTGCTGATCAGAAGGTTGGCGGTTCGAATCCCCGTGACAGGGTGAGCTCCTGTTGCTCAGTCCCTGCTCCTGCCAACCTAGCAGTTCGAAAGCACGTCAAAGTGCAAGTAGATAAATAGGTACTGCTCCAGCGGGAAGGTAACCGGCGTTTCCGTGCGCTGCTCTGGTTTGCCAGAAGCGGCTTAGTCATGTTGGCCACATGACCCAGAAACTGTACGCCGGCTCCCTCGGCCAATAAAGCGAGGTGAGCGCTGCAACCCCAGAGTTGTCCGTGACTGAACTTAATGGTCAGGGGTCCTTTTACCTTTACGAACTGACAGATAGGAAAACATATGGATGGAAGGAGATAGTTGGAGTTGAATTGACCTCTTTTTCCACTCCTCCCTGTCAGTTGCCTCCAGGATCATTGAAATGGAGCAGCACCAGGTTCAACTGGATGAATTCAGCTATGTGCACGTGAAGGCTGAGCCAATGGTGTTACTCGTGCCCTCTTCCTTGGAGGTGGGTTCTGCATCTGTAAAATTGGACCCACAATACGGATCTGGCGCATCCAAACTTTGGGGTGATTGGGGGTAATTGTAATTGGGAACATTTGAAACAGAAAGTGGGCTGGAACAGGAAAGTTCGGATTCTTTATCGAATCTTAACTCTGTAACTAGAAACCTGTTCTTGGTTTTATTAGTACGGTGGTACCTCGGGTTACAGACGCTTCAGGTTACAGACTCTGCTAACCCAGAAATAGTACATCGGGTTAAGAATTTTACCTCAGGATGAGAACAGAAATCGCGCAGTGGTGGTGCGGCAGCAGCAGCAGCGGGAGGCCCCATTAGCTAAAATGGTACCTCAGGTTAAGAACAGTTTCAGGTTAAGAACAGACCTCCAGAACGAATTAAGTTCTTAACCCGAGGTACCACTGTATTATGGGATGCGGGTGGCGCTGTGGGTAAAACCTCAGTGCCTAGGACTTGCCGATTGTATGGTCGGCGGTTCGAATCCCCGCGGCGGGGTGAACTCCCGTTGCTCGGTCCCTGCTCCTGCCCACCTAGCAGTTCGAAAGCACCCCTAAGTGCAAGTAGATAAATAGGGACCGCTTTATAGCGGGAAGGTAATGGCGTTTCCATGCGCTGCGCTGGTGCTGGCTCGCCAGAGCAGCTTTGTCACGCTGGCCACGTGACCCAGAAGTGTCTTCGGACAGCGCTGGCTCCCATCCTCTTAAGCAAGATGAGCACGCAACCCCAGAGTCGGTCACGACTGGCCCGTACGGGCAGGGGTACCTTTACCTTTACCACTGTATTATTTCAAAAAATGAAAGCTAACATTCCCAGGCAGTTGAATGCTGCACATAGCACCACACTCAGCACATTTTCTGCACCTCTGCAGTAAGGCTACAATCCATGCAACTGTGATAGCACTCTGTCAGGGCCGGAGTCAAGCGTAGGTTAGCAACAAAAACAACAAATCACCCGAGGCCAGTGCAGTTGTTATTGGCCTTCACTGGCATAAGTGTAAACAATAAAACCATACAATGTCCTCCAAATACATTAATAATCCAAACACATATGATATATAAAAGACTAGATAGCCACCACTGAGTCAATCAGGCAACTTTAGATTTAGCTTTAAATATTCCAGAAAACAGACCACAGCTCAGGCCTAGTGGTCTCAGCAACTCTTTTCTAGGAGGCCTTGCACCGATGAAGCAGTTAGGAGGACTGAAAATCCCCGTCTTCCTGGTATCCACTAAGACTCCTCCTCTCCAGTGTCTTTCCAGTAATAATAATAAGAAGAAGCAGAAGAAGAAGAAGAAGAATAGAAAATTTATTATTTATATCCCATCTGGGTGGGTTTCTCTAGCCACTCTGGGTGGCTCCCAACAGAATATTAAAAACACGATCAAACATCAAACATTAAAAACTTCCCTAAACAGGCTGCCTTCAGATGTCTTCTAAAAATCAGGTAGATGTTTATTTCCTTGACATCTGATGGGAGGGCGTTCCAAAGGGCGGGTGCCACTACCGAGAAGGCCCTCTGCCTGGTTCCCTGCAACCTCACTTCTGGCAGGGAGGGAACCGCCAGAAGGCCCTCAGCTCTGAACCTCAGCGTCCGGGCCGAACGATGGGGATGGAGATGCTCCTTCAGGTATACAGAACCGAAGCCATTTAGGGCTTTAAAGGTCAGCACCAACACTTTGAATTGTGCTTGGAAACGTACTGCGAGCCAATGTAGGTCTTTCAGGACCGGTGTTATATGCTGTGTCAGACTGCGTCTGTACACAATCACCCTCTGCTCTGGCTGTTTCGTTTCTCTGTGAGTTCTAGGAGACCAGGGGAGAGAGGGACTGGCCACAGCAGGACGGGGAGAGGCCCTGGGTTCTTTTTTTTAAAATAATATTTATTAAAGTTTTAAAAATTACAGAAAGAGAAAAAAAGAATTAAACATATCAGAACAATACAATAAAATACAAAAAACCCCAAAAATGCTACATATACATAACAAAAACAAAACAAAAACAATTTTAAATAACACAATACTTTCAATGTTATTAACTTTCATTTACTTGTTTCAGCGACCTCCTCACACCTCCCTTTTTTGTATTCTAGTTCAATTAACTATTTCAACAAATCTTTTCCATCCTTCCCAATTTTTATCCTGATACAATGTAACTTTACCTTCTCTCCTTTCATCCATTAATAATCTATTTTTACTTAATCCTTTATAATACTTCTGCTAAAGTCACATAGCTTCATTCCAGCCTCCTTCTAACATTCCTTAATTTTAGAATATTTCTGTAAATAAACTTTAAATTTCTTCCAATCTTCTTCCACCGACTCTTCTCCCTGGTCTCGGATTCTGCCAGTCATTTCCGCCAGTTCCATGTAGTCCATCACCTTCATCTGCCATTCTTCCCGGAGGCCCTGGATTCTTCAGCCGCCTGCCTCTAGGCCAGCCTCCTCTCCAGCCTCCACTTCTGCCTCCAAGTTAGAACTGCTCTCTGGCACAGCTTCTTCTAGCTCACTAAACCCTGTCACCTCTCCTGCTGCTGATGCCTCCTTCCTCCGGTCCACTTCCTCTTCTGCTGCTGACCACTCATCCTTGCCCTGCTCTGAGCCTTCTTCCCCTGGGGCTTCCCTAGGCCTAGGGGGTTCCCCGGCTGTTGCCTCTTCTGCCTCCAGCCAGACCGTCACCACACTACTGTTTGAGGTGGATTGCGTGGAGGGAGGTGGCCTGCACCCAACCCCACATTTTCTTCTTTCCCCGATGGACTTCTTTCCTCAGCTGTGCCATGATGCGGCCGTTCTGGTTTCCTAAGACCTCTTCCCCATCCCGCACAGATCTCCCTGGAAAAGAGTCCGCGGCGGGTCCTGCTGTCTGGCATCGTGGCCTCCTCTCTGCCTGAGGACCGGCTGCTTGAGAAGCTGGAGTTGTTTTTCAGCAAGCGGCAGAACATGGGAGGCGAGGTGTTCAGCGTGGAGCGGCTGAGCGACACTGGCCACGTGGTGCTGACGTTTATGGATGATGGAGGTACAAGGAAAAAAAAAATCCTTCCAGTAGCACCTTAAAGACCAACTAAGTCAGTTCTTGGTATGAGCTTTCGTGTGCATGCACACTTCTTCAGATACACCTGTGCATGCACACGAAAGCTCATACCAAGAACTGACTTAGTTGGTCTTTAAGGTGCTGTAGGAGGTACAAGGAGATAGATCAAGAGGCAGTGGGAAGGGCGAGGTGGCTTGCTTACCTCAAAAATCAGTGAATTATTTTTGTCGCAAGGGAGGTGGTCATCCTGATTTCGCTTTCTTGGACCATCTCCAGCTCATCTACGAATGCTTAAGATTTATTTTAAACCAAAACTGCCATATTTTTGTTTGAGCTGCTGCTCATTTTACAGCCAGGGTGTAAGCAAACACGTCGTTTAATTTCCCTGTGAATGGGCTTGTTTTTTACCACCCCACAATACATGATAATGTTCATTCGGAAGAAACTTTGTGCTAGGTGCTGTACAGAATACAAGAGTCCCTTCTGCCAAATGCCAACTACAGGAGAACCTTGGTTCTCGAACGGCTTAGTTGACGAACAAATCGGAACCCGAATGCTGCAAACCCAGATGTCAGTCTTGCGGTTTGCGAACCTTTTTCAGAAGGTGGGAGGATGGGTGGCGGCTATCAGATTGAGATTGAATCCTGACAAGACAGAAGTACTGTTTCTGGGGGAAAGGAGGCGGGCAGGTGTGGAGGACTCCCTGGTCCTGAATGGGGTAACTGTGCCCCTGAAGGACCAGGTGCGCAGCCTGGGAGTCATTTTGGACTCACAGCTGTCCATGGAGGCACAGGTTAAATCCATGTCCTGGGCAGCTGTGTACCAGCTCCATCTGGTACGCAGGCTGAGACCCTATCTGCCTGCGGACTGTCTCGCCAGAGTGCTGCATGATCTGGTTATCTCCCGCTTGGACTACTGCAATGCGCTCTACGTGGGGCTACCTTTGAAGGTGACCCGGAAACTAATCCAGAATGCAGCAGCCAGACTGGTGACTGGGAGCGGCCGCCAAGACCATATAACACGGGTCTTGAAAGACCTACATTGGCTCCCAGTACGTTTCCGAGCACAATTCAAAGTGTTGGTGCTGACCTTTAAAGCCCTAAACAGCCTCAGTCCAGTATACCTGAAGGAGCGTCTCCACCCCCATCATTCTGCCCGGACACTAAGGTCCAGCGCCGAGGGCCTTCTGGCGGTTCCCTCACTGCGAGAAGCCAAGTTACAGGGAACCAGGTAGAGGGCCTTCTCGGTAGTGGTGCCCTCCCTGTGGAACGCCCTCCCACCAGATGTCAAAGAGAACAACAACTACCAGACTTTTAGAAGACATCTGAAAGCAGCCCTGTTTAGGGAAGCTTTTAATGTTTGATGTATCACAGTATTTTAATATTCTTTTGGAAGCCACCCAGAGTGGCTGGGGAAACCCAGCCAGATGGGCGGGGTATAAATAATAAATTATTATTATTATTATTATTATTATTATTATTATTATTATTATTAGAAGCCAAAAGTCCGATGCTGCTGTCGGCTATTGTTTCTGGGGCACTTGCACCAATCGGAAGCCGCGCCTTGGTTTTCGAACGTTTCGGAAGTCGAATGGACTTCCAGAATGGATTACGTTCAAGAACCAAGGTACCACTGTATTACGCTTTGGGTAGTTAGAGCTGCACCGTTTTTTAAAGGTAGTGAGATGGAAAGTTGCAATGTTGTCCTTTTCTTTGCCTCTCCCCCTTCTACAGTGGCCAAGCGGCTTATCCAAAAAGGTCAGTATCAAGTGCCCATCGGACAGGAGATTCACACAGTCAAGCTGTCACACTATGTTGGCGGAGAAATCGCAGAGCTGCAGGTGAGTTATTTTAAAATGAGGCTGCATTTTAACCTGTATTTTAAATTGGGGTGTTTTTTCTTTCTCCCCCCCTTTCCCCCCTATTATGTTTTTACTGTGATTTTGTTGGTGTTAGCTGCCCTGAGCCTGGCTCTGGCTGGGGAGGGCGGGGTATAAATTATTATTATTATTATTATTATTATTATTATTATTATTATTATTATGTGGCTATGTGCATTGCTTCAGAATGTGGTAAGCTGGGTCAGGGCCTGCTCTCCCATGAGGCAGACGGAGGTGGCCGCTTCGGGCGGCAGGATCCCAAGGGGCAGTGCCACCACCATGGGAAAAGCAGCTGTGGCTTCTCCTCACTTCTCCCTGCTGCCAGAACCAAGAATCTACAACCTCAGTTAAACGAGGGTGTGGCACCTTCCTGTTTCTCCTCAGACGGTGAAATGGGATGGGCAGTCCCTAGGGGTTCTTCATGCTCAAAAGGGTCCTGGCCAACTTACCCCAAGGCTCTACCACAACAGCAGTGCTGACCTCAGGAAACCAAATCATGCAGCAGCATTGCTGTCCAAAATCAGATGCATGTTGGGTTCCTGGATTTTCATGTTTTTCATTGCTGCCGGTGGTGGTAATGTTTGCATTTAGCAAAAGCAACCAGGACTCTTCAGCTCTGGCATCATCATTCATTGTGCGCTAAGGATTTCCGCTGCGTGCAAAGACAGGCTCCGGCAGATTGAGCGGACGATACAAATAGTCCGGAATTTTGTCAGGGATTTAACCAGCGCAGTCTGCTACATCGGCAAAATTCTGAATTTCACTTCTAACCCAAAATAGTGGGTCCAATGATTAAAAAGATGGTTTCAGCACATGACGTGTTAGAATTCCTGATCCATGGTTGCAGTCATGGGATTTTTGTCTATCACACAACGGTGTATGTTTTGACTCCACAGAGTGGGAAGTGACGGAAACAGGATGTTTGTGTTCCATGAAGTGGGACTATTGTCCTTTGTTCTTTTTCTCTTTGCTGTCTTGGTACTAGAGAGAGAGGGAGCCATGTTGCAGTGCTGCATGTGTGTTTATATGTACATAAATGCTGAGTTGCTGAGGTCTGTCACACGCATGATGCGCAAACTCTGCGGATCCCTAAGAGTGCCGGTGTTGGTTGGCATCGGTCGCTGTGATGTTCGGGCAGCAGAAAGCTTTTGAGGCTCCCGAACGAAAGACCAGGAGGGAGGGAACATGCCAGTCGGGCATGTGTCTCTGCCAGGGTCCTACTCGTGTGTAGGCTGAACTCCTGACATGACGTACCTAGGAAGGTAGCCCATCTCTGAGAAAGCTCTGATCGTCAACCTCCACTGCCTTGCAGAATATCTTTGGGAGATGTATAAGGCCAAGGAATGGAGTCCCTAAGACAGTTGGCTGGCGTCTTGTACGCCTCCGTCTAACATCTCCCGCGGCCAAGCTGGTGCCAGACGTATTGCTCTGCTTTCCTTTGGACCCCATCAATGAGGCCGAGAGAGGGGAGGTCTAGCCATCTGGGCAGCCCAGGACCTCCGTCCACACTGCCCAGGCTTGCACCCCAGGGAGGTCACTTCAGTGATGCTAACGCGGTGGTTCGACCACCCCCAGAGGCGGTCCTTCTTTGTCTCCCGAGGCAGACGGACGCCGACAACAAAATCCTCTATTTTCTTTCTCCCCGTTCCAGTTCCGTCCTTCGGTCTGCGCTTGGACTGTCCTGCTGTCGGGGATTCCAGATGTCCTAGATGAGGAATTGATGCGTGAAGCCCTGGAGATTCATTTCCAGAAGCCCAGCAAGGGTGGGGGAGAGGTGGATGTCGTCGCCTACGTCCCGATTGGACAGTGTGCGGTAGCCGTCTTTGAAGCGGAGGAGGAGGAGGAGGAAGACTGAATGTGACCCTGCCTTCCAGAGGCAGAGAAAGCTTTCTTAAATTGATTTCAGCGCAAGTGGCTGCTCAACTCCCATCAAGGAAAGATCCTGCCAAGAATGATGCAAAGCTCTGAACATCTGGGGGAGGGGGAAGTTTTGATAGTCCGAATTATGAATCGCTGCAAGGATGTGGAGACTCTTGGATAAATCTCACTCAGGTATAAAAATGGAATGGATATCCTCGCCAGCGTAATCCTGTATTGAGAAGAACCAGAGGATGGAGTTCTTGCTGTTTGGATTAAAAAAAGAGGCAGTCCCTGGCACACAGTGACACCCCTTTTCTCTGACGTGCGGACTTTTATCTGCATTATTTGGTTTGTGGTTTTTCCTGCTGCCTTGTCCCTGTTCAGTAATTCTGTCTCAAACGCAATTCGCCCAAAGTGAAGGAGAGACTCTCAGAAAAGCAGAATAAAAGAGAACAGCAGACTCTCCCTCCTGCTGTTTGCAAATAATTAAATCATTTTGTGCAGTTGTTACTATGAGAGTGTATTTTGAGGAGCATCACTCCAGGCTTGAAAAGTATTCTGAAAGGTGGCTTAGCAAACACACATTATTAATGGAAGGGGGCCCTAAGGTTTGCAGGGAAGAAAAATGCTTGTGTGTGTCTGCAAACGTCATCTGCAGCTACTCACAAACCAGTCCACAGAATTTAGTTCATTTATGTCCTGCTTTTCCTCAAGGATCTCCAGGCGGTCTACATGGTTTCTTTCCCCTCACCCAATTTTATCTTCATGACACCCCTGTGAGGTAGGTCAGGCTGAGACGCAAGTAAGTTTTGTGGCTGAGTGGGGTTTTGAAGCAGTCTTTTCCCATGCCTAATTAATAATAATTCTATACCACCCTTCACCCAAGGATAACAGGATGCTTTACAATATAAAAACACAAAAATACATATCATAGTAACAAACAATCCCCACACAGTTTAAAAGGCCATAGATTGTTTAATTAGCCAAAGGCCTGGGAGAAGTGTTTTTGCCTGGCAGCTAAACATGTATGACGATGGCCCCTGGCGAGCCTCCTTGGGGAAAGCATTTTGCAAGCGAGGAGCCAGCACAGAAAAGGCCCTGCTCTCGTGTTGCTGCTCTCCGGGCCCCTCTTCTAGGAAGCTCACAAAGAATTAGTTCAGAGGGGCTGAAGAGCATGCTGGGTTTTTAAGCTGCCCTTGCACCCGTACCTGCAGGAGTGCTGCCAAGTGTCTTCCCTTCAGCATGTTGAATCATGAAAAGAGAAGGTCCCAGGGTTGTTTTGAAGATAAAATGGAGCGGGAGAAAACCACATGCTCCACCTTGAGATCCTCGGAGGAAAGGCAGTATGTAAATACATTTGTGATTCCACAACGGCTACCCGCAAACTGCAGGATCTCTGAGCATGAACAAAGTGCATTTCAACTGCTCCGTGAACACTGCTAGCTAGCCTCATGCTTCTGAAAGGGCTTCCAGGGCATAAGTCGGTTTTGACCACTAGGAGCTTCTCAGGCGTGTGACACAGGTGGCGCTGTGGTCTAAACCACTGAGCCTTGGGCTTGCCGATCAGAAGGTTGGCAGTTCGAATCCCCAAGACGGCGTGAGTTCCCGTTGTTCAGTCCCTGCTCCTGCCAACCTAGCAGTTCAAAAGAACGTCAAAGTGCAAGTAGATAAATAGGTACTGCTCTGGCAGGAAGGAAAAGTGTTTCCGTGCGCTGCTCTGGTTTCACCAGAAGCGGCTTAGTCATGCTGGCCACATGACCTGGAAGCTGTACGCCGGCTCCCTCGGCCAATAAAGTGAGATGAGCGCTGCAACCCCAGAATTAAGTGACTGGACTTAACTGTCAGGGGTCTTTTACCCATAGCTTTGGCTGTGAACCAGGCTGCATCGGTTAGCACTGAGGGTGTAAAACAGGCGTCAGCAAACCTTTTGCAGCAGGCAGCCGGTCCACTGTCCCTTAGACCTTGTGGGGGGCCAGACTATATTGGGGGGGGATGAACGAATTCCTATGCCCCACAAATAACCCAGAGATGCATTTTAAATCAAAGGACGCATTCTACTCATGTAAAAACACACTGATTCCTGGATCGTCCGTGGGCCGGATTTAGAAGACAATTGGGCCAGATCCGGCCCCCTGGCCTTAGTTTGCCTATTCATGGTGTAAAATCTTTGCAAGATTGGACGAAACAGGTGCCCCGGGAATTCCCCAAGAAGGAATTCCTCACACCCCTACACACACATAATAACTTAACTAGGAGGTAAGTGACCTCTGCATGGAGGTTACATTGATTGACTGATCCCCCTTGGGTTCTTGTGCTTCGATGCCATCATGGAGTTGGGTGGGATCCCCAGCGGTCATCTAGTCCAACCCCATGAGATGCAGGAATTTCAACTAATGCATCCATGAAAGGTGGCCATCTAACCTCTGTCCAACAGCTCTTAACTGTTGGAACTGGTTGAGGCAGGAACTCGTGATGGAACTGGTGACGTTGTTGCAACTTGGATAAAATATGGGGGGGGGGGGAGAGAGTAAGTCCCGCCCCGCATAGTCAATCACATGACACAGCACATGCACACTATTTGAATAGCTTTGGGGTCGGGCCCCTCAAATATTTTCTTGAGCGGGACCGAAGGATTTGGCTCCTATGGGCTGGTGCGTTTCCGTGCGCTCCAGCAACCCAGAGTAACCTTTGGTGTGCATGCAAATCGTGCGCGTGTGGGGGGACGACGACATTGCACACCCCCCCCACACACACAACTTGTCCGCCCCTCCTCTCCTTCCGGCCTTTCCTTTCGCAAAGTGGGCGGTCTCTGGGACGCGACTTTCGCTTTCGTTTCCCTTTCGTTGCTGTTGTGGATGTTGCCCCGGCCACCCTCCTTCGAAGGTAGGTGCCTTTGCGCGCCCGTCTCCCCATCTTTCCCCCTGCTTCTGCGGCTGCCCTTCCCTCTTCTCCGTCTGAACACCCCCCCCACACACACACCCAGGATTTCTTGCAGAGCACCCCCAGGATAGAGGTGATCGGACTGTTTTCGCCCCTTTCTCCGTCCCTCTGGCTTCCTGCGAATCCGGCGCGCCATCGGATCGACAAAAGCGCTTTCTCCCGCTTCCGTGGCTGCCTTTTAGTCTCGCCTCCCCCCTCCCCCATCGCCCACTAGACCCTCAGCCAGCCCCCTTTTCCTCGGGGCAGATGGGAATGCAAGGGTTTGCAAGCTTTCCGCACTTTTAAAAACCGGGCCCCACATGTTGGTGTGGGGTCTGCTCGGAGCCATCGCTGACCCATTGCTGGTGCAGCTGTGCGCCCTTAGCAAACCCGAAGGCCCAAGAGCAAGTTTCTGCAACCCGGGCGCTTCCGATCCCCGATCCCTTTTGCCGACTGCTTCCCAAGTTCAGATAGTCGCCCAGGGGGCAGCCGCCAGCCAGACCCCCAGCGTTACTGCACGCCGAAGTTTGTGGATGAAATCCCTCAGGCTTCACAAGCAAGGCTTGCCCACCCTTCTGCTCTAGGTCAGCCTCGCCCAACCTGGTGCTCCCCACAGTTTTTGCGCTACAATTCCCATCTGCCCCAAACATCTGGTTGGGGAATCTCCCATCAACTTGGAGGCGGTGCAGTGCTTTGCTACAGAATCCAGAATAACTGTACAGTAGTCTGAATCGTTGCTTGAGTTCACTATAAAGTGTCTCACCATCTGCATTACAGGATTATTTGCAAAGCTTGCAGCCAGCTGTGTATGTGATGGAGGGCTTCCAAAGTGAATTAATTAGCAACAATTCTGCTTTAATGAATTATCATCTGGCTTCGTAGACATTCATTTATGTGAGTTTAAAAACACCAACAACACTTGTGTGCTTTGCATGCGACTTTAAAAGCTATCTGGAAAGTTTACACTGAACAGCCAAGTATACAACTTTTTCAGTAAAACCACGTTTTTCAAAGAAATGGCAACCTTTTCACAAATGGTTAAAAGCTCTGATAAAGCGCAGTGGAACTTCCCCTTTCCTCATATCCCCATGTCGTAGTCCCAGATCTGCTCTGGGGATTTCCCCAGAACAGATTGTGGGGTATAGGGAAAGGTGAGAGAGATTACACCCTATTCTGCAGGTATAAGACTTTGTACCAACAGATCAACTTACTTGGATACAACTCAACAGTTTTGTGGTTTACGTTAAGCTTGCTGGAATCAAAGGGCCTTCCTCAGCTTCTTGAAGGTCATAAATGTAAAGCTGGTTGCATCTCCTTGGATGGGTGCCATGACTGGAAAGGCCCTGCTTTTTGTGCCAGGCAGACTAACTAAATGGTGCTTTCCCGTGAGTACGTTTCCAGGCACAATTCAAAGTGTTGGTGCTGACCTTTAAAGCCCTAAACGGCCTCGGCCCAGTATACCTGAAGGAGCGTCTCCACCCCCATTGTTCTGCCTGGACACTGAGGTTCATCTGCATACTGATGAACACCCAGCCCAAACCTCCTGATGATCTCTCCCAGCGGCTGCATGTAGATGTTGAAAAGCATAAAATTATTGTGAGGTTTAATAAGTTAACTGTTTCTATTTAGACAACTTTTATGCTGTACTCTATTGGAAGGAGAAAAATAATCTGAGGGCCTTCTGGTGATTCCCTCACTGCGAGAAGTGAAGTCACAGGGAACCAGGCACAGGGCCTTCTCGGCAGTGGCGCCTGCCCTGTGGAACGCCCTCCAATCAGATGTCAAAGAAATAAACAACTATGACTTTTACTGGGAGCCAATGTAGGTCTTGCCGGCCGCTCCCAGTCACCAGTCTAGGTGCCGCATTCTGGATTAGTTGTACTTTCTGGGTCACCTTCAAAGCTAGCCCCACGTAGAGCACATTGCAGTAGTCCAAGCGAGAGATAACTAACTGTCTTACCACTCTGGTAAGACAGTCCACGGGCAGGTAGGGTCTCAGCCTGCGTACCACATGGAGCCGGTAGACAGCTGCCCTGGATACAGAATTAACCTGCGCCTCCATGGACCGCTGTGAGTCCAGAATGACTCCCAGGCTGCGCACCTTGTCCTTCAGGGACACAGTTACCCCATTCAGGACCAGGGAGTCCTCCACACCTGCCCGCCTCCTGTCCCCCCAAAACAGTACTTCTGTCTTGTCAGGATTCAACCTCAATCGGTTAGCCGCCATCCATCCTCCAACCGCCTCCAGACACTCACACAGGACCTTCACCGCCTTCACTGGTTCTGATTTGAAAGAGAGGTAGAGCTGAGTATCATCTGCATACTGATGAACACCCAGCTCAAACCTCCTGATGATCTCTCCCAGCGGCTGCATGTAGATGTTGAAAAGCATAAAATTATTGTGAGGTTTAATAAGTTAACTGTTTCTATTTAGACAACTTTTCTGCTGTACTCTATTGGAAGGAGAAAAATAATCATTAGTAACAATCTAAACAATTTATTCAACTAAAACAATAACATTATAGCATATGTATCCATGTTTGTTAACTGATGTGGTTACACTATTTTTAAAAAAAGAAAAACTTAGACTGAGTTTTAGCACACATGGAAAACTTAAAACAAACCCTTATTTCCTGATGAATAGCCTTTGGACTATAATGTAACTAAAATAGAAAACTATCATTAGTTTTTTCCTCCAAAATCATTTTATTTTAAAAATCTGATTTAAATAAAAAAAATCCGATTTAAGTTTTAAAAAAACCCAATTTAAATATTTAAAAAAACTGTTTGAAATTCTGGCTCAGTCATCTTCCGCCATGGAGGTGCTGTGCAATTGTCGGGGTCAAGGTAACCATTGACAGGGGATTTGAAGAACAAAATGAAAGGTCACCTGTTCCTTCTTATTGTTCTGGAAAAACTGTGGCTTTTTTGGTGCTTATAATCCCTTAATGCTGTACAAACATGACCCTGCTTTCTTGACCTTCCTTCTGGGGGTGGGGGACTCAGGTTCGCTGCCCCTGTCACTGTATTCCATTTCGGCTTAATGAGGTCTTTGTTTCTTAAATAATAATAAAGAATATTTGAACGCCCTGAGGCACCATGAATATTTATAGCAGGCGCAAACACCCCCGTTGCATGTTAATGGGCTCTCTGGTGAATAATGCAAGAGCCGAGAGTCAGGCTTGGCACCTGCGCCGGGTCAAGAAGGCCTTTGAGTGAGCTGACAAAATGGCTCCTCGCCTGCAAGATGCAAGGCAAGGCCTTCTCTCGCTGCATTATTCATGCCACCGTCGGCTTTGCAGACAGGCCTGGCTGGGTCAGCTAACAGAGTCCCGTTTGTTTGCCGCCGTGGCGAGCCGACAAAATGTGGCGGACCTCTGGCCGGGGGATAAATTGGGCAGGGAGATGGGAGTAGGCACTTGCCCCTTAGAAGCTGGTGAGGCAAAATTTTAAATTTCCTTCCTTTAAAACACACACACACACACACACACACACACACACACCCAATACCTATTAAACAAGGCTGAGAAGTGTTCTCTCGCACCACAACCAATATCTGAAGATAATTCGCCTCACAGCTGCACATCTTGGCAGCTGGTTGGCAAGGCAAAGGTGATATTATCTCTGCATTTTACGTCTGAGGCTGAAGGGTTATTGGGTTGTTGTTTTTATTTAATTACAGTGGTACCTTGGTTCTCAAACTGAATCTGTTCCAGAACCAAGGTGCGCTTTCCCTTAGAAAGTAATGCAAAATGGATTAATCCGTTCCAGACTTTTAAAAACAACCCCTAAAACATCAATTTAACATGAATTTTGCTATCTAATGAGACCATTGATCCATAAAATGAAAGCAGTAAACTATATGTACTGCAGTCACTCACTCACTCACTCACTCACTCACTCACTCAGTCAGTAGCTGAACTGGGTTCCATACAGTCACAATTTTTTTTAAAAAGCCATAAAACAAAAATGCAAAATAAATGGCAAAAACAGACCTCAGCGTAACACTCAAATCGGAAGCGTAACACTCAAAACGGAGCACGTTCGGCTTCCAAAAAAAGTTTGCAAACCGGAACACTTACTTCCAGGTTTGCAGTGTTTTGGTTCCAAGTTGTTTGAGTACCAAGGCGTTTGAGAACCAAGGTGCCAATGTATATATATTGTGGTTTTTATGTTGATCTTTTCTGTGAACCGCCCTGAGACCTCTGGGTATAGGGCAGTATATAAATTCAATTAATAATAATAATAATAATAAATATTGAACTTTTGGGTGTGCCAAGAAAAGATGGCAAATGCTTCCGTTTTCCCCAAATCGTGCTTCGTTTCCTACAGGAAAAGGTTGAGGGAGAAAGTATTTCCCACCTCCCTGCCTCATCCTCTGTCAACATCCACAAAAAAACATTTGTGGAGGTTGAGTTTTGCAGGTCAGCTGCCTAGAAGTGTCTCTGGAGATTTTATATCTCTTGAACGGGGTGTGAGTTATTTCCACCCCAATGGCGGTCTTCCTCTAGATATCTGTCTTGAAGCTGCCACCACCCAGCAGAGATAATGGAGGGGCTATAGCTCTGTGCTGGTGCATCAGCCTTGAACACAGAAGATTTCATTCCCAGCATCTCCAGGGATAGCTAGCAATGTCCGCTGTCTGAAACCCTGGAGAGCTGGTTGCTGGTCAGACAAGGCTGAGCTAGGTGGATCAATGGTTTGAGTTGTGTAAGGCAGTGTCTTGTGTTCCTAGGACCCAGCACATCCTGGGTTTCATGTAGACAAGACTTGGTTTTTCACAAATGCTGATGATTTTGTTTTGTTTTTATTTTATTTTATTTTATTTTATTTTATTTTATTTTATTTTATTTTATTTTATTTTATTTTATTTTATTTTATTTTATTTTAACCAAGTAATAACCATAAATAAATAAGAATAAAAATGTGCACCCCCCATTATAACTATCCAACCTCCCAAAATTTCAACACCTCTTGCGATGGTTTGACCCCTTCCCGTTTTAACAGTACAGATTCTACAAACACCCCTCATTTCTCCTGCCTATTCCCCACGACACATTTTAATTTATCATTAATAGCTATATCCCACACCTCTTTGGATCATTCTTCCATTTTATATTCAGCTTGCCCCTTCCACTTCCTTGCTATCATAATTCGTGCAGCTGTCAATAAATTTGTGAGCAAGTCCTTCCTAGGCTGCGAACCTTCTACCCCATCGTAAATTGATAATAATGCAACCTCTGGACTTTCGGTCAACTTTAACCTAGCAATTTCTGTTATCTCTTTAAATACCTTTTGCCCCCCCCCCAGGGTACATATTTACACCCCCACGACATGTCAATATAATTCCCTGTTTCCTAGCATCCTCTCCAACATAGCACCGAATAATGCTGCTGATTTCTTTTAAAAAATTAACAATTTCAACATAACAAAATATCAAAACATCTCATATTTATTATTTTTCCCCTTTCCCCCCACCTCCCCATCAAACCATCCCTCCCTCCCCCCGAGACTTCCCTCAGCTCCTCCTCTCAACCCATATTGTCCACTGCATACTGTAAAATTGTATAAATCCTTATATTATCCATCTACTATGTTAACAATAAATAAATTTGTATATGTTTATTCAAAACCTGCCAAGGAGTCCAATTCATTTTGTTGTCTTTTCAAGTAGTTTGTAAAAAGTTCCCATTCTTCTTTGAAGTCACAGTTGTCCTTACCTCACAATTTGTATGTCGGTTTAGCCAGTCCTGCATTGTTCATCAATTTGTCTTGCCACTGTTCTTTTGTCGGGGTTTCCTCATTCTTCCATCCTTGTGCTATCAAGACTCTTGCCGCTGTTGTAGCATACATAAATAAGTTCTTTATTTTCCTGGGCAGGTCTTGTCCTACAATCCCTAACAAAAATGCTTTTGGGTTTTTTACAAATGTCATTTTAAACATTTTCTTCAGTTCATTATATATCATTTCCCAAAATTTCCAGAATAATGCTGATGGTTTCTGAGCCTCCTGCAAATATGGTTAGACTATTGGTTGACGCTTAGGTTTCCTCAACAGGTTTGGCAGCATGTCTACCTGCCGTACCGTTTGCGTCCGAGGCTACCCTGCCGACTTACCGCTGGAGCGTGTGTCCGACAAGCTGATGATCCATTTTTTGCGAGCACGCAATGGAGGTGGAGAAATTGCCAGCATTGAATTTCCACCTGAATCCCCAGGCTGTGCTATGGTTACCTTTGAGGATGCAACAGGTCACTAGACGAGGAGCAAAATTGTTTGGTATACTGGTGGGGCGGGGAGTGGGTAGCTTACAGGTGAAACTCGGATAATTAGAATATTGTGGAAAAGTTCATTTATTTCAGTAATTCAACTTAAAAGGTGAAACTAATATACTGTGCTTCCTTAAGTCCAGGGTCAACGCAGCCATCTACCAGGAGATTTTGGAGCACTTCATGCTTCATTCCGTAGATGAGCTTTATGGGGATGCTGACTTAATTTTCCAGCAGGACTTTGGCACCTCCCCACACTGCCAAAAGTACCAAAACCTGGTTCAATGGACATGGGATTACTGTGCTTGATTGGCCAGCAAACTCACCTGACCTGAACCCCATAGAGAATCTATGGGTCATTGCCAAAAGAAAGATGAGAGACATGAGACCGAGTTATGCAGAAGAGCTGAAGGCTGCTATTGAAGCATCCTGGTCTTCCATAACACCTCAGCAGTGCCACAGGCTGATCGCATCCATGCCATGCCGCATTGAGGCAGTAATTAATGCAAAAGGGGCCCAAACCAAGTACTGAGTACATATGCATGCTTCTACTTCTCAGAGGTCTAATATTGCTCTATTTGCAGTCCTTGTTTTGCTGATTTCATTTAATATTCTAATTTTCTGAGATTGTTAATTTGGGGTTTTCATCAGCTGTACGCCATAAACATCACAATTACAACAAATAATGGCTTGACTTTTCTCGCTTTGCGTGTCATGAGTCTATCTCATATATTAGTTTCACCTTTTAAGTTGAATTACTGAAATAAATGAACTTTTCCACAATATTCTAATTTTCCGAGTTTCACCTATATGTTCATATATAAAACTGAACGTACGAGTGCAGTGGTACCATTAGGAAACTTGTGACCACTTTCACACCATACACTGAAAGAACCATGACACCACTTCAATTGGTGATAGCTTCCCCCACAGAATCCTGGGAACTGAAGTTTGCTAAGGGTGCTGGGAGCTGTTATGAGACCCTCATCCCCCCCCCCCGAGTTACAATTCCCATAGCGATCTAACAATAGTGCCTCTTTACAGAGATTTATTGAGAATTGTAGTTCTGTGAGGGGGAACGGCTTATCCTAAGAACTAATCACAGAAATATAGACACAACACGTAGGCTAATAACTGTTAAATCATATGGAACAGAATAATGACATTCAAAAGGTAGAAATAAATCTATTGGAATTCATATATACAATGTAAAAGGCTAGTGGCACAGAACATCAAGCCATGTGTTCAATATAGGCGTCAAAGGTCATTCTCACAATGGTTATTCAAAGGGTTCAACAAAAGACCTCTAAAAAGTAAGGTTTTCTCAAATGTTTTTCAAAAGTTCCAATGGAAGACGTCCCAAAAGTGTCAAGGGCAGTGTTTCCAGAATGATACTACTGTTTCATGATAGTCTTCCATCACCTGAAAATACAATACAAAGCACACAACCAATGAATGATAACAAAATTGAGCTACCCGCATACACCTTATATATTAAAACAGAATATACAAAACAAAGTGTATAAAGAAAGGTACGTACCCAACATTTCCCACAAAAATATGTAAGTAAGATTCATAAGAACTGCCAGCACCCTTAACAAACTACATCTCCCAGAATTCTTTGGGAGGAAGCCGTGGTTGCTTAAAGTCATCATGCTTTGAATATATGGTGTGTGTGGCCTGTATGTGTCATTTTCCCTAGCACATAGAGATGGTTAAATTTTACATAATGTCTGCAAACCAGTTGAACAGCTCCCAATTTTTCCAGTGTAAATTTCCAGGCGCGAATCCCACATTGCAGAATTTGTAAGATGTTTCCCCCTTAAACGTTGCAAGTTCTTGCTGGAATATTAGTGGATGTTTGAGAAACCCACAAATCTTACATGGCTTCCCTTTTCTCAACAACATAAAAAAGGGGCTTGAAAGATGACAGTGACCCAGAGAGTATCTGCTGGTGGACTGCAGGGAAAATGGATAACTTGGTTTTCAAATCAATTTGAGGGGCCTGAAATGCAAATCTTTCTGAGCAAGCCAAAGCATTGTGCTGACTTTCTCCTTCTTACCAATAGTGCCCCCCCCCCAAGCTAAAATCATAGAAGGGGCCGCAAGGGTCATCTAGTCCAACCCACCTGCAATTCAGAATCTTTTGCCCAGTGTGGAACTTGAACCCACGACTCTTGAGTGTCTCATGCTTTACCGACTGAGCCATTCTGCTCTGGAAATGAAAAATCTGCGCAAGCTGAAAAGATTCAGTTGTATAGACAGAATCTTTAATTTCAGAATTTTGAAATGTGAATTTTGAGTTGAGGATTTCGGGAAGCAACACTGAGAATTTGAGTAAGAATCAAAGGACTGAGAGAGGTGGAACAGAAGTGTGTGGAGAGCAAATGCGATGAGATTTTGCCGCCTCCAAGTTTGTTCGTGAGGGTGTGAGTTGTTGCTAGCTTCTGTTGATTGCTGGTTTTTTCTTCATTCAGTGACTCAGCAGGTACTGAAGGCCAAACAGCATGTCTTGACTGTCAACGGGAACAAGTACCCTTTGGAAGTGACGGCGAGCGCCGCTGAATTGAACCCCAACGAGGTAATAAAGAAGCTGAGAGGCCTGTTGTCAGGGTGGGGGAGCTGGACTTTGCAGATGCATAAAGGTAAAGGGACCCCTGACCGTTAGGTCCAGTCGTGGCCGACTCTGGGGTTGCGGCGCTCATCTCGCTTTATTGGCCGAGGGAGCTGGCATACAGCTTCCAGGTCATGTGGCCAGCATGACTAAGCTGCTTCTGGCGAACCGGAGCAGCGCACGGAAACACCGTTTACCTTCCCGCTGGAGCGGTACCTATTTATCTACTTGCACTTTGACGTGCTTTTGAACTGCTAGGTTGGCAGGAGCAGGGACCGAGCAACGGGAGCTCACCCCATCACGGGGATTCGAACCGCTGACCTTCTGATCGGCAAGTCCTAGGCTCTGTGGTTCAACACACAGCACCACCTGTGTCCCTTGCAGATGCATAGACTGGCACAAAAGAAAAGGCTCATCATGGAAACCCCAGTTCTGCAATCTGATCAGATCATGCAGATTAAACAAGCTTGCATAACGATGTTTTGCTAGCCTTGTGACATAGAAAGCAATAGCGATGAGACCACTTAGCCCGCACATATGCTCTGCGTAACACATGCCCACTCACCATAAGGGCAAGACACTTGTTTTCGTTTCATTTTTAATGTGAACACTGTTATGTAGTAGGTTTCTTGCGTTCTAAACCTTTTAGTTTCTGAGTCATTAGTCTTCATCGCCACACTTTTAAATATATTTTTTATACATTTTTATTAATTTTTTAACATTTCATTTCCAACAATCATTTAACATAACTTCTTATCTTATACAATATTTTAGACTTCCGTCAACAACCTCTGACGATTTTCCGCTCTTTATCACTTATTCTGCATTTCTTAATTTCTCTATTACTCTTAATTACCATTAACTAATAATTCTCCTCATAGCCTTTCGTGCAATATTTCAAATAGTCCTCATTACAAAACTTCTTGCAATCCTACTAGCGTAATCTGTTCATTACAGTTGCTTTTCAAATAATTCATATATTTACTCCAATCTCCTAAGAATCTCTGGTCCTGCAAGTTCCGAATCCTTTCTGTTAATTTATCTAATTCTGCTTAGTCCATTAATTTCATTCACCATTCTTCTTTCGTCGGTAATTCCTCTTGCTTGCATTTTTGTGCCAGCCACACTTTTAAATAGTATCTCTACTGCCACTGCCACCTCCCCCCCCTTTTCTGCATGGAAGGTAGGATTTTCGCTTCGTGGCACATATTCGGGTCATAGCTGTCAACCGTCCCTTAAACCGCCCCATGAGCTTCAACTGTGTTGCTTGGCTGCGTTGCTCACCCAATAAGGAGTCTAAGAACGACTGGGAGGGGTGGAGCTTTCATGCCTTGTGCTGATCAAATCGGCCACGTTGCCTGGGGACTTGCCTTTGCTCAGCGCTTCCCAGCGGAGAGGTGACGGTGGTTTTCCTTGCTGCATCCCCTTTGCTGGTATGCTGAGCTGTGGGAACCACCGCTTGAGGCTTCGTTTGGCTGCTGGCTGGGCTTTCTGCCTTTGGCTTTCGAGGCTGCTGGTCCCTTATTTTCAAATCTGCAAGTTGACAGCTATGATTCGGGTGCCCCAAGCACTTTGCTTGAATCTAGAGTTTTTCTGCCCCACAGAGCTGAATGCTGTATTCTCATAAATACTATGTGCTGAAGTGGTTATCTAAAAAAGGCATAGTTCATAGAAGTAGGATGCACAATGCCTGGTTTCCCTCTTGCAGCGAGGAGGACACTGTTAAGTGTAACATGTGGATGCAGTCTTTGGGCAAGAGCTGTGTTTCCGTTGTACCAAGAGTGCAAAAGTACATGGCCGTGGGGCGAAGAGGAGCTGCATCCCATGCACTTAGGCACTGTTTATCTGCAGCTGGGAGGAGCGGGTGGCGCTGTGGTCTAAACCAGTGAGCCTCTTGGGCTTGCTGATTGGAAGGTGGGCGGTTCGAATCCCTGCGACAGGGTGAGCTCCTGTTGTTCGGTCCCAGCTCCTGCCAACCTAGCAGTTCGAAAGCACGCCAGTGCAAGTAGATAAATAGGTACCTCTGTGGTGGGAAGGTAAACGGTGTTTCCGTGTGCTCTTGTTTCTGTCATGGTGTCCCGTTGTTCCAGAAGCTGTTTAGTCCTGCTGGCCACATGACCTGGAAAGCTGCGGACAAACGCCGGCTCCCTCAGCCTAAAAGCGAGATGAGCGCCGCAACCCCATAGTCGCCTTTGACTGGACTTAACCGTCCAGGGGTCCTTTACCTCTTTTTAAAATCTGCAGTCCACTCCCCTTCTGTGGGAGCTCACAAGGACTCAGCTCTGGAACCTAATTTCTGAATGCCAGAGCCCAGCCTCTGAAACAGGTGGCAGCATCATTACAAATCATTGTGATCCAGAGTTTTATTCAGAACATGTACATTTAAAAAAGGAGTTTTTTGAGTGGAACAAAATGAAGGTCTTTTTAAATGCAAGTGGATGGATCGTGTTTGTGCTGATTTCCCTTGAAAACTCCAGTCTTTGGTGTTCTTCCCTGAATGAAAGACTGCCACCAGCAGCTTTCTTGAGACTGGGGGTGCAGAACTAATCACTACATTATCTTTAAATAACACAACTGAGATATTTCTAAAACTGGGGTGACAGGGGGCTGGCTTTTTCTAAAGCTCACACCAGTGTAGCATCTCCCTTGATGGGGAAATGGATATCCTTGCAACAGAAGCCCAGCCTCTAGGGTAGTGATGGGCAAACTTGGCCCTCCAGCTGTTTTGGGACTACAATTCCCATCATCCCTGACCACTGGTTCTGTTAGCTAGGGATGATGGGAGTTGTAGTCCAAAAAACAGCTGGAGGGCCAAATTTGCCCATCACCGTTCTAGGGACAAAGACTGGAATGTGCGCAACGCATGAGTAATAACTGTTCATTCATTGGCCTGAAAGTTGATTATGTCGACTGGGCCAGTATCCTTCCCTTTGGCAACTTTGGTGGTACCTGTGGTGGAAAAGGAACAGTTTCTGTTGCAGCAGGAAATGCCCCTTTCTCTTGACTCTGCTTGCTGAATAATTGACTGGTATTCACATCCAATGTTTGTCCTGTCTGTCCAAAATCTTCACAAGCATCTGCACTGTGTAAGGATTATCATTGTCTGTATTATTATTTAAAAAGAAAGCTGCCAAACCCATTATTAACAGTTTGGCAGGGTCAGTGGAGACTGCTTTTGGCTGAGCAGCACAATACTTTCAAACAGAGAAAAAGGCCATAACCAGGGGGGGTTTTTAGCCAGAACCTTCCAGCACCTCTCAGGTGAGCGCCATTGTTATTCTAAAAGAACAAGGGAGGTGTTCGTGGTGTGTTATGGTACCTCTTTTTCTAGAAAAATAGCACTGGTTATAACTCTGCAAGAAGAACATTGTTGTTGTTAATAATAATAATAATAATAATAATAATAATAATAATAATTTTTATTTATACCCTACCCTTCCCGACCAGAGCCAGGCTCAGGGTGGCTAACACCAATAAAATCATAGTAAAAACATAATAGGGGGAAAAGAGAGAGTGGGGAACCCAATTTAAAATACAGTTAAAATGCAATTTAAAATACAGTCAAAGAGGGGTTTGGTGACTTTTTGTGTGTTTTTTTTAAAAAAAACCTTACACAGTGCTGAAGTTCTTGCAGTGTTTTGCATGAACATAGAACAGCCTTCATAAGCTCATAGAGTGGGAAGAACTTGTAACGTTTTCTAACTTGACACTGAAACTGAGCCATGAGTTTCTCTCCAGCTGGTTGCATGCATGCAGAGTTATGGTTAGTGTGTGCTAGAAAGCAGGAAAACAACTCCCCCCCCCCTTTTTTTTTTTTTACTGGCAGTGTAAGTTTCATGTCTGCATTACAGGCTTGGGATACACAAAATGTGCTTTCTAAAAGTTCCAGCAGTCAGACTGGCCACAGTTAGAGAGCCAGCGAAGAGCTGGGTGTGCATTATGGAGATCTGCTCAGCCTTGCTGGGTTGAGCTGCTGTTGTTTTCCCCCCTCTCAAAAGTCAGTTCATCTCAAAACCTGGTTCCAGTCTATGAAACTGCAACAGGTTAACCTCCTGTAATCAGCCCCTGAGGAAGAGCAGGGATGCAAAGGAACATTTGAATTCATCTTTAGAAATTTAGTTGTTGGGAAAGTTGCTGTGAGCAGCTCTGTCCACAGAGTGGCAACCAAAGACAAGTTTTGAAAGAATATTATCTTCGTTACGGGGTGGTTGTGTTGGGGAGGAAGCCAATCATTTGTAATACCTTTAAGCACAGACAGAGGGCATTTCTAAGCTCACAAGTTGATTTTACACATCTGGGACTATGGAGCCTGTAAATGCTGTTTAGAGGGAAGGTTCCCTGCTCACATTTTCTGCTATCTGAATTGTTCGGTGTTGATTGATTGGAGTCACTGGACTTTGGAGTGACTATTTACTCAGCAGAGCTGGAAGTGCACTTTGAACATGCTCACGCACAGACACTACGCAATGGGGTTTTTTTATTGTGCGCCCAAAATAGTAACGCATGAATCTTGACATGGGGATCATCCCAGAAGAGGGAAAGGGTAAGGTAAAGGGACCCCTGACCATTAGGTCCAGTCATGACCGACTCTGGGGTTGCGGTGCTCATCTCGCTTTACTGGCCGAGGGAGCCGGCATACAGCTTCCGGGTCATGTGGCCAGCATGACTAAGCCGCTTCTGGCAAACCAGAGCAGCGCACGGAAACGCCATTTACCTTCCCGCCGGAGCGGTACCTATTTATCTACTTGCAGTTTGACGTGCTTTCAAACTGCTAGGTTGGCAGGAGCAGGGACCGAGCAACGGGAGCTCACTCCATCATGGGGATTCGAACCGCCTACCTTCCGATTGACAAATCCTAGGCTCTGTGGTTTAAAATTGAGGGTGAGAAGCATTGGGCCTTCAGGACAATTGCAGCCCTCCAGATTTAAAATGCAGCCTCATTTTAAAACAGCTGATAAATCAAGACCATAAGGGGAGGGAAACATAAGGGTCAGACGGAGTCCAAACCAAAGGCCAGGCAGAACACCTCTGTCTTGCAGGCCCTGTAGAAAGATCTCAAGTCCCGCAGGGCCCTGGTCTCTTGTGACAGAGCATTCCATCAAGTCGGGGCCAGTACTGAAAAGGCCCTGGCCCTAGTTGAAACCAATCTAACCTCTTTGAGGCTCGGGAATATCAAAGTGTTGATATTCGTGGACCTTAAAGTCCTCTGCGGGACATACCAGGAGAGGCGGTCCCGTAGGTATGCGGGTCCTAGGCCACATAGGGCCTATGCCTCCATAGGACCTCCATACTTAGTATGGAGTAGAGGGCTGCTGAAAGTATGAGTTGTGGGTTGTTGGGTAACGTGGTTTGATGTTGTCTGGGCTGGTGTTGGGGTGGGCATCTCTGTGGAGGTGCAGTCTATGGAGATAAAGAGACTCCCCACCCCTGGTTTCAATCAAAAGGGAAACGGAGGAGGCAGATTATCTCACCCAACCTCTCTGCAAACCTGCAACATACATACATATATACGTATGTATGTATGTATGTATGTATGTATGTATGTACATACATACATTCACACACACACACACACACACACACAGAGAGAGAGAGAGAGGTTGGAAAATCAAAGTCATGAGCACCATTGAATCATGACTTGTGGAGTTGGAAGTGCCATCTAGTCTGCCCCCTGCAATGTAGGAATCTCAACTAAAGCATCCATGACAGATGGCCACCCAACTTCTGCTTTAAAATCTCCAATGAAGGAGAGTCCACAACCTCCTGAGGGAGACCGTTCCACTGTCAAACAGCTCTCACTGTCAGAAAGTTCTTCCTATTGGCTTCCAGTATGTTTCCGAGCACAATTCAAAGTGTCGGTGCTGACCTTGAAAGCCCTAAACGGCCTCGGCCCAGTATACCTGAACAGAGGAAAGCTGCAAAGAGCTTTTCTCTGTGAGCGAACTGAGTTAGTTGACAAAGGCGCCTTTTCCCCATTGATGGGCATTCCTGCACCATTTTATGGTCCTCACTCGTTTTCTGATTAACCATGTAAATCCTTTTGTGTTATGCCACACCTCACAGCAGCGACCCCTATTTCTCAGAATTCCAGTCCCCAAAGGTTGGCAGCCCCTGCTTTAGGCTTACCTAAGTGGCCATTTTGTTTATTTCTGTTCTTTCCTGGGCTGGTGTGGATAACCAGCAGCTGAGTTCCTAAAAGAATCAGGTGTTTTGATTTCCTAAAAGAATCAGGTGTTTTGATTCCCCGTGGCTTGGCTTTCTATCCACCTCTTGTTTTGGAAACCCTGATGAAGAGAGAGATTTCTAGCCTATGCTGAAGAAAACTGGGTTTACATAGTTTGTCATTTCTTTTTGTAAACCTGGCGTGAAGTCGGACCTTTGACAAAGGTTTTCTTTAAATAAGCCTTCCAAACAACAGTAAATTTCAACCAAGCTTGGCTGTGCTACCAGAATTGGAATCGGGGCAGGAAAAATGAGTCTTGAGGCAACAAGACTGCAGGTGGGGGGGCATGTTCAATGTAGGACAGGCCGACTCCTTTTGTTGTAAAAGGTGCACCAACACCCCTTTTTAATGTGTGAATGGAACAGACAGGTGACTGCCCTCATCATCCCATTTATTTTGGTCACCAAACATTTTATTACAGGTGTTTTAACAGGTAGCACCTAAAAGTTAACTGTCCAGGAACATAATGTCAGTTTGCATTTATTGATCTGAGGTGTAAAGATCTTTCATATTCTGATTAATTCAAGAGGGTTCTGGAAGCTTCTCTGTGTGAAAGGAACAAGCAGAAGGTTCGTGATGTTTGGGTTATACCTTCAGAGAAGCTGAGTACAGCTGGCTTAAACTGGGTCTGTTACCTCTTTCTGTCAAGGTCATTCTGACTATAAAAGTAGGGACAGAAGGAGCCTGGGTTTCACTTTTCCTTTTCCTTCTGGTGTGGTGTTCTTTACATAGTATGTTATAGTGTTAAGGTTTAGACTTACTATAAGAGCCAGCATGGTGTAGTGGTTAAGAGCGGTAGACTCGTAATCTGGGGAACCGGGTTCGAGTCTCCGCTCCTCCACATGCAGCTGCTGGGTGACCTTGGGCCAGTCACACTTCTCTGAAGTCTCTCAGCCCCACTTACCTCACAGAGTGTTTGTTGTGGGGGAGGAAGGGAAAGGAGAATGTGAGCCGCTTTGAGACTCCTTAGGGTGGTGATAAAGCGGCATATCAAATCCAACTCTTCTTCTTCAGTTAAGTCTTTTGCAACTGGCTTTCTTATGGACAGTGCCAATCCTTAGTGTATTGGATTGGTGACCATTATGCTCATTTGCCTTCAGTAACAGTAACGGTCTGCGGGATAAAATATAATTGCCTCTCGTCTATTTTTTCAGGAATCCTGCAACGCGTTTTAAGTTTCCACTATGCTAACTATACTTTGGAGTTCTCCTCTGGGTCAGTACAGAGTAGAATTCCAAGACACATAATTCCACCCTTGACATGCCACCTAAGCAGCTCTTGCTTTCCTCCTTAGATCTTTGTACGCGTCTGCATGAAGGTAGATTATGGCCGCTTCCCCGATGGGAAAGACACCCTGAACAGTCTGTGCCAGCAGTATGAGGGCATCCATATCAACTTCAACACTCAAGAGATGACCTGCACTGTCAAAGGCTCCTTTGTGGAGTTGCAGGCCTTCAGCTGTGAGCTGCTGAGGTGCCTCAATAGCAAGCAAAGGGCTGGCCTTCTCTTTGCGAACGGAGGCAGATCTGCTGAGAAGGCTGCGGGCGATGGCGTCTCGCACCAGGAGGAGACTCGGGCAGAGAAGAAGAGGAAAAAGAAGAGGGATGAGGAGGAGAAGGCTGCAGCAGGCCCATTACAAGTCCAGGAGTCTTCAGAGAGCCTCATAGAGCCCCTGGAGGACTTCTCCTTAGCGATAGACTCAGACATCTACCTCTACATGCAGAAGTTCTGCAGTGAGGAATTGGGCAACATTTTCCACAAGCAGCAGGTGGGTGTTGTGGACGTCCACAGCGACGGCATCACCACCCTCTACCTGAGAGCAGCAAACGATGGGGCTGGGGGAGTTAGCGCCCTAGTTTCAGCTCACCTGGCACTCTCCCAGCTTTCTCAGCAACTGGAGGGCACCCTGCGGAAAGAGAAGGTCCACAAGCGAGATTTGGGGATCGGTGGGAGTTTTCCAGCAGAGCTGCAGAGCCTCTACCCTCTGCTGCTGATTCAGGAGGAGGAGGGGGGTTTCTGCCTCATTGGGAATTTGGCAGAAGTTTCCCAAGCCAAGCGGCACATCCAGGAACTGATTGCCGCAAGGGGGTCAGCGCAGGATCACCGGAGACCCGGCATTCCCCAGGCAGCGTACCTCCAGGGTCCTAGCTCTCTGCCAGCTCAGCTAGAGTCGCCGGCGGAGTCCATGCCAAAGAAGCTGAGCTCGCCAAAGCCCAACAGCAAAGCCGAGCACAAGCTGGCTGCCAACTTTTCAGGTCGGGGTAGCCTACCGGCATGGCTGCCAGCTGCCAGCTTATTTCCAGCCACAGAACGCCCGGCTCCAGAGAGCGAGCGTTCCCTGCCGTTTTTGTCCGCTGCTACTGAACCAAAGAGCCAGATCAGGCAAGCTCTGGAATTCCGGAAAGCACCGCAAGGGATGAAAGCAGATCACTCGTCGTCCTCACCTGCAGGCACCGTGTCGAGTTCCGAGGGCTGGGCGAGCTTCGGTCTCACAGAGCCTCCATCCCTCCCTGTGGTCACGAGCGCCTTCAGATCCTTGAACCTGCTTGACACCACAGGGGCTGCCGACTTCAGAGTTTCTGAACCGAGGCCCCATCTCAGAAGGTCCAGCAGCCTCTCGCTGCAGAAGTCTCTGAGCGGCAATGAGTCCATGCCTGAGCCCAGGCTAACAGCTCCAGTCAATGCAGCCCATTTGAAGCAAGAGTCTCAGGAATATCACCACCGTATTTTGCAGAAGGAGATCAGAAAGGATGGGGTGACACAGGTGGAGTACAGCCAGGAAATGGAGTCTCCGATTACCAAACAAAGGCACTCTTTGCACACTGTCCAAAGCGATAACGGGAGTCCTTCAGGCATGCAAAAAGCAGAGGCCCTTGGAGAGTCTTGTGCTTATATTTACGACAGCTTTACCTACACTGAGCTGGCCATGGATGGACCAGAGGATGAGGCCCTGAGTGAATTGTGTAGGTACCTGAAAAATTTCGACGACCGCATTGTCGTCAGCCGGGACAGGTACAAGCTGGGCCTTATCTACCCCCGCGAGGAGAAGTTGCAGGTCCTGGAAGTGTTCTGCTTGTTCTCTGCCCGCCGGATGGCTGCCCTGTCCGAGCAGACTCCCTTCCGTGATGGGAAAATTCAGGGCGAGACATCGGCTGCAGGGAACGCTCAGCAGCCGAATGAGAGCAGGAGAGCCAGCCTGCTAGAGAGCTCCCTTGGCCCGGACAGCCTTGCCGGAGACACATCGCCCTCACAGGCTCAGAGACAGGGCAGCGGTTTCCAGCCTGCGCCGGTGCAGGATTTCCCAAGTGACCACAGAGCATGGCAGAGTGAGGCCCTCGACCAAACCCCGGGTGCCAGCAAGCAGGGCCGCTCCAGGAGACTGTTGGCTGAGAGCAGGCAGGGCTTGCCAGACAAGTTCCATTTTGCGAGAGACTGCAATAAGGAGGGGAGCAGCCAGGAAACAGAGAGGACCCCGCTGAGCTCCTTGCCTGACCTGCCACGGCATGCTTCTCCCCCAGCTGCAGAGGGGCTTGCCTTAGATTTGGGCCCGAGAACCACCAGCCTAGGAAGCGAGTCGGAGGCTGAAGAGTGTGTGCTGTGCCAAAACAGCCGCCCCACCCTGTCCCATGCCCCCTGCCCCCACAAGCCTTGCAGGGTGCAAATCCCAGGAGGCAGCGCTTCGCTAACTCACCCCGGCGCCTCCGCTGTCATTCCCGGAACCTTTGGAGCTTCCACCATATCGCAGAGCCTCCCTGGGTATATCCGAGATCCGACACTCAAAATAACATACAACGTTCCTGACGGCGTGCAACAAGTAAGTACCCAGCTGCCTGCTCCCCCTGTTCCGTCCCATCCCATCTTCGATAATTGTCAAGCTGTATTTGAACTCTGCAATGTAGGCTCCATAGTGCATTTTGCAAAGGTTATGGGTCCCACCAACAGGAGGGAAAGTCAGGGGGTCTCATCTAAAGCTGCCACCAGCTTACCTACTTAATAATAATAATAATAATAATAATAATAATAATAATAATTTATTATTTGTACCCCGCCCATCTGGCTGGGTTTCCCCAGCCACCCTGGGCGGCTTCCAACAGAGATGAAAAATAGACTAAAATGTCACATATTAAAAACTTCCCTGAACAGGGCTGCCTTCAGATGTCTTCTGAATGTCAGGTAGTTGTTTATCGCTTTGACATCTGATGGGAGGGCATTCCACAGGGCGGGCGCCACTACCGAGAAGGCCCTCTGCCTAGTTCCCTGTAACTTGGCCTCTCGCAGTGAGGGAACCACCAGAAGGCCCTCGGAGCTGGACCTCAGTGTCCGGGCAGAACGATGGGGGAGGAGACGCTCCTTCAGATATACTGGACCGAGGCCATTTAGGGCTTTAAAGGTCAGCACCAACACTTAACATCTTGCAGACTCTGTATTTAACCTTCCATTTGTGTTGCGTTAACAGATTATATGTGGGAGAATGTGAATTGAATTGGGGAGCGGGTGGCACTGTGGTCTAAACTACTGAGCCGCTTGGGCTTGCCGAATGGAAGATCGGCGGTTCGAATCCACACGACAGGATGAGCTCCTGTTGCTCTGTCCCAGTTCCTGTCAACCTAGCAGTTCGAAAGCACACCAGGTAAATAGCTACCACTGCGGTGGGAAGGTAAATGGCGTTTCTGTGCACTCTGGTTTCCGTCATGGTGTCCCGTTGTGCCAGAAGTGGTTTAGTCATGCTGGCCGCATGACCCAGAAAGCTGTCTGTGGACAAACGCCAGCTCCCTCGGCCTGAAAGCAAGATTAGTGCTGCAACCCCATAGTTACCTTTGACTGGACTTAACCGTCCAGGGGTCCTTTAGCTTTTAGACTCAGTATTTAACCTTTCGTTTGTGTTGCGTTAACAGATTATATATGAGATAATGTGAATTAAATAGCCGTTAGGAATAATGTCAGTTGAACAGTGCACGTGCATAACAACCAACAATTGTGCACATTCTCCAGTCAATGTGCAAAAACCTCCAGCTGGCCTTGAGGAATGTGTTTTATCAGGACAGGGTTTTGTATATTCTTTAGATAATATGCATAATCCCTATGACTCATCAGAGAATCTGCGCATGTTAGCAAAGTAACTTATACCGCCCAGTCAATATACATGGTCTCCAAGAAACAACAGCCTTAGTTTCTGTTGCTCATTAATGTAGTCTTTTCAAGGTTTCACAACTGGGTGTGGGCCAATCAGAAATCTTTCCGCTTGAAATAGATTGTATGCATAGTCTCGGAACTGATGTTAGAGAATGAGGTATTGTAAATATGTAAATATGTACAATGACTGGTTGTTTTGTGCATCAGCTGCTCAGTTCATCTTGCACCTTTTATGTCAGTTTTGGGGCGGTTCCTCTGCATGGGGCACTGAGCTGAGGGGGTGCAAAATTGAGAAGTTCCATAGTTGAGAAGATCCATTTGGGGCCACCAAATTTTCGCCTCACACAGGGTGCCATATTAGGAAAGATTACCCAAGTCCGTCCTTGATTACAGCAAGCTCCAGAATGCCTTTTAAAAAATAAAAGTGTTAAGGTTTATATCCCAGCTTCCCTCAAAGAAGTTCAAGGCTTTCCCATTTGTGAGGTCGGTTAGGCTCAAGACCACCCAGTGGAAATTCACGACCAAGTGGAGATTTGAACCTGTTTCTTCCCAGCCCTGAAGTCTGCATATAATCTGTGTCTCATATAATCTGTGCGTGGCTACCTTCTTCTTGAGTTAGAATTCCCTGCCAGTAATTCTAATTGCTGACTGAATCTCCCACACTCCGATCCTCTGGTTTGAATGAGGTCCTTTGCCAGAAACTTCAAGTGGTGGCAAAACAACAATAGCAATTCTTCTTTTGTACAGAAGACTTTATAGATGCTGCCCTAGATGCAATTTAGATGTTGCAGCCAGGCATAGCAGGATTCCACAGCATCAATAAATTGAACGGTAGCTTGTTTTCACATAAATTTGTTTTGCTAGCTATGAGGAAGGAGTGTTGTAATATTCAGCACCTGCATTCTGCTTTTGATGATATTGCAGAGGGTGGATGGAGGCAGACATTAAAGGTAAAGGGACCCCAGACTGTTAGGTGCAGTCGCCGACGACTCTGGGGTTGCGGCGCTCATCTCGCTTTATTGGCCGAGAGAGCTGGCGTACAGCTTCCGGGTCATGTGGCCAGCATGACTAAGCCGCTTCTGGCGAACCAGAGCAGTGCACAGAAACGCCGTTTACCTTCCCGCCAGAGCGATACCTATTTATCTACTTGCACTTTAACGTGCTTTTGAACTGCTAGGTTGGCAGGAGCAGGGACCAAGTAACGGGAGCTCACCCCGTCTTGGGGATTCAAACCGCCGACCTTCTGATCGGCAAGCCCTAGGCTCTGTGGTTTAACCCACAGCACCACCTGCGTCCCATTACGCCTTGCCTATTGGGCCTGTGTTCATTTCACACCTTTTAGGATTTTTGTTAGGGGGGCAGGCTTTGGGGGGGGGAGAAGCTCAGTTTTGTATTGTTTTGTATTGGTTTTTGATATTTGGGAGGCAACTGCCCCCTCTAGACTACGCCCATGGGAGGGGCACCGGAAGGAAACTAGGTTGGAAGGGGGCCACGGTTGGAAAAGGGTTGTGAAACACTGGTCTATCATACCCTCCCCTCCGTCCTCTTTCTACTCTTACCATGCTCCATCCTGTACCAGTTCAAAATTATCTCTTCTTTGAAAACCGAATACAGTGGTACCTCGGGTTACATACGCTTCAGGTTACACACTCCGCTAACCCAGAAATAGTACCTCGGGTTAAAAACTTTGCTTCAGGATGAGAACAGAAATCGGGTTCTGGCAGCAGCAGCTGGAGGCCCCATTAGCTGAAGTGGTGCTTCAGGTTAAGAACAGTTTCAGGTTAAGAACGGACCTCCAGAACGAATTAGGTACTTAACCCAGGTACCACTGTATTTGCAGAGATAAGGCAGAGCAATGGCATTCCAGCCCCTTAATATGAATGCCCTGGGATTAATCTCAGCTTTTGGGGAGTTCCTTTCCACTACACACAGAGAGAAGAGACAGAGACAAGAGACTTGCAGGTGACGTCGTCATCTTTCTGTTCAAGTATTATTATTATTTTTAAAAACCCTCTTCTTCCCAAAGGCTGGAGACCCTTTCCCAGGACATCTGTACCGAGGGGGCCACTTCGAGGCCTTTCTCCCAGACAACACAGAGGGCCGGCGGTTGATGGTGCTCCTGCACAAAGCATTTGAGCGCGGTCTGACGTTCCGTATCAGATCCTGCGGTTTGGAGGAGAGGGTGACTTGGGGACCCATCCCCCACAAGACCTCCATGGAGGGGGGCAAGGCCAGGTACCGTATTTTTCGCTCCATAAGACGCACCTAGTTTTTAGAGGAGGAAAACAAACAAAAAATATTCTGAACAAAACTGTGGATGTATGATTTTTGTGGTTCATGCTGTGGCCACAGACATGTGATTTGACGGTGAGTTTGTGGTAGCCAAATGCAAAAATCTTGAGAATCCATGTGAATCCGTGCTTTGTAACCACGTTTTTGCGCCATTGCGGCCCCATGAAACAGTGGGTGCGTGGTTTTTTGGGTGCAGGCTGTAGCCATGGACATGCTATGTGATCTGATGGTGAATTTGGGGTGGCCCAATACAGAAATCCTGAGGATCCATGGGCTTTTACTTCCCCCCTTCCCAGGCAGCCTCCTTTATTGCTAGCCTCCCTTATCTCCCTCCCCAATCGCTTACTGATCAGCTGCTTCCTTTCAACACCCCCTTCCCTCTTGTTTGCCTTAGTGTCTTTTCCTTAGCTGGAGCAGTTTTTTGCTCCTCCTTTTCTTCTAATTTCTCTCCTCAATGCTTTAGTCTTCCTGTCTCCTCTCCTTGCAAGTTCACTGTCTTTACCTCCCCCCTCCCAGGCAGCCTCCTTTATCGCTAGCGTCCCTTATCTCCCTCCCCGATCGCTTGCCAATCAGTGGCTTCGTTTCAACACCCGCTTCCCTCTTTCAAAAAAAAAAAAAAAAAGCATGATCTGCTTTTTGCCCCTGGGCAATTCAGCTCCAGGGACCACGCATTCGCTCCATAAGACACACAGACAATTCCCCTTTTTAGGAAGAAAAAAGTGCGTCTTATGGAGCAAAAAATACGGTAGGTGTTCCACGGATGGCCAGGGTAGTGATGTTCAGCAACCTCCCATAAGGCCTCAGGGGTGGCCTTGTGAGGTCGACAGGAAAGGGATGACAAAGTAACTCTGGAATTTGAAGAATGGGATTGCCAGGACAGGAAAGGAGTCAGAGGCCGAGGAGGACGGGTGTTGAGGGGAGAGGATGGCCGTAGGAAGCCTTAAACCAAGGATGGCCAGTGCCAGAACTCTCTCCCTTTCTGGTGTTTCCAGGAGCCGCTGTTCAGAAGAAGCACTGCTGCCTCTAATGATGGAGGTACAGCAGATGTCGATGTGAAAGGAATGCAAAGATCGGCCTTTGTAGTGGGAAAAGGCTTCTAGACGTTACGGCAGGTGCAAAGATATGCTTGGCAGCATGTAGGCAGTTCCTGCTAAAATCCCCAAAGCCAGGGAGGTTGCAGAACAATTCCCTCCCCCCCGCCCCCATTGAGGGATGGGGAGCTTCGGGTTCTGTCTTTTCCTTCCCCTAGCATGAATTATGCAGATTTCCTTAATTTACATAATGCATTGCAGGCCAGGGAAAAGGGATCGGGCCTCTTGTACACAATTTCATTTTATTCCTTAGCACAGAGCAAGCACACAAATTCTTAGTGTTTTTAAGTGCAGTGTGTTTCCAAATTTTCCATCTCATAAATCTTTAGACTGCGGCACTGTGATCCCCTGCTGTACCTTTTTGCAGAGCTCAGCCACTTTCCTCCAGCTGCTAAGCCCTTCATTTCATGGTAGAGAGACACTGGGCAATGCTCGCTTGTCATCTCCCTGATTTCTAGGAATTTCAGCTCTTAAAATTGTGGGGAGGCTGCACTTGCATGGGGCCCCTGTAGTTAAACCATTCCAAACCCTGTTAAGTGTCTTCCATGAGATCCTTCACCGGATAACCCAGTTGGAGCAGTGGAATATATATGCCACGGTTCCGGGAAAAGGGTTGCACTGAATTGCTTCATCCCACAGCCCACACCCGGTTTGCTTCTTTGCTTGCAGAAATGGCTACCCAGACAGCCAGTACCTCCAGCAGCTGAGTCTGAAGCTGAAAGAGCTGAACATCGAATGAAGGCCGACCCTCCTCCAAGCACCTTGGGAGCTCAGCAGCTTCCCCATCTTCTAAAGCCCATGCTTGGCATCTTGAGGAATTTGCCAAAAGACACACCTTAATCAGGATCTTTCCACCATTAACGTCTCCCAGCACTTCTGCCTTTGGTCTTCCGGGCTTCTTGCTACATTCAGAGCACCTGAAGGCCTTTCCACGCAAAGGGATCTTGACACGAGGACTGGCCGTTTCGTTGTTCTTCTGTTGTAAGAGAATGTCAGGAGTGCATGCAGGAGCCGGGCCCTGTGACCAGTAGGGCTTTGCAGGACTGGGGCCTTCTTAAGTTTGCTCTGGAGAGGCAAGGCACGGCCGCACAGGTGAGGCCACTTGGTAACTCACTGCACCTGGTGGCTAGAGCCGGAAGGGATATAAGGTCACCTTTCCCTTTGGCTCTTTACCACAGCAACACATTTCCTGCCTTGCTGCGTTTGGCTTCGTGACTCCCTGCTTCTTGATCCTCGGACCCCTGACTTCCTGACTCCTTGCTTCTGGACTCCCGTTCCTGCTCCCACCCCGCCATCTTGCCCCCGGTCCCGACGTCCCCAGCCGGGCCTTCGATCGCCCGTGAACTGGACTGTGACAGAGAAGCTCTTTGACATGAGGACTGTTCACATGCCTTCTGAAGGGGTACGAGTCACATGAGAGGACTGCTGCACTTGCTTTGGTGGTGTACTCAACCAAGCAGTCATAAGATGCCATGACATTACTAATAGGTCATGCCACAGAGTCTGAGGGAGCTCCCTGTCCTGACTCCTGCCCCAAAACACGCAAGCAGAGTCTCTTACTTGGAAGTAAGAAATAGATTTGTATACGGGCTCAGCAGCAGGGTAAGTAGTTCAGAACTGGATTTAAGTGGCATAGATGTCCCAACAAGTTTCCAGGCCCTGCCCTCCAAGCTTCTAAAGACTAGAGGCTGATGTAAGTGCTCACTTGAAAGGACTTGCGATGCGGAAATGTCAGAATTGCAAACACATGTTCTGTTGGGGTGGGTGGATCTGCTCCTATCTGCAAAGGCAGCAATTGGTTTTGGGGGACAGGGCTGCCCCTACCCTCCCGGGCTACCCAGCCATTCCCAATCTTTGCAGAGGCTCTCTGATCTGCAGGAAGGTCAGGCTGGGGGTGGGAAGAGCCAGAATCCCTCCTTCCCCTTGGGGAAGACAGGAGAGCTCCCACTCCCCACTGGTTTTTTCCTTTTCCTGCATTAGAGCCCACCAGGCAGGCGTTTACGCAAGAGCAATTCTCACACAAGAGGGAAGGGGGATAAAGGCCCCCTTGCAAGCATTGAAAGCAGTAAGTTATTTGCGCATCTGATTCGGTGCCAGGCCTAAAGCTACACTATTACTGGGAGAAGAGGACAAAGGAACGCGGGGAGGCTCTCCCAGGCCTTCAGATCTCGGCATTGTGATCTCGTTCCTAGCCTTGCAGGGAGAATTGTCCTCAGGGAGGGAGGGGTTAAAAAGCAAGCACATACAGTAGACCTGGCACTTACTGGTGCGCATTCAGTTTGACACACCTGGCAAGTTGTGATTCTACTGTAAATAAAAGCTCTTGTCCTGCGTCTCCACTTGTGCCTTGTAGCTTGAGTGTTTTGAGAAACTTGCAAATAAAGCTGTATTAATTCTCCATTCTTGCTTCCTTCTCCATGATGGCCAGGTTGCCCAGTCTGCTGTACATTGCAAGGTTTGCTTATCTTTAAATGCGGCTGTAACTGTAATGGACCCTGTGTTGCACCGATAGACCAAATATACACCTTAGAACAGCACTTCTCAAATGTTTTTCCACAGCTGGTCTGCCTGTTAGAGCAATCATAACACACTGTGCTGGGTGCTGTAGGAATTTGATTGCATTTCCGGTTTTATGTGTTACCGCATTACAATTGCATTCCATAGAATTCAAATTGTAATACAATATGCAAAGAATAAAAGCAATAAGATTACAAATAAAAACCAGTATGAATATGTAACACAGACATGTTGTGGGCCATATGAACAAAGTTTTCTGCCTTAGAAAGTTGCAAGACGAAAAGTTGAACTCCAGAATCTATTCCAGGCTTCCTCAACCTCAGCCCTCCAGATGTTTTGAGACTACAGTTCCCATCATCCCTGACCACTGGGTCCTGCTAGCTAGGGATCATGGGAGTGGTAGGCCAAAAACATCTGGAGGGCCGAGGACGAGAAAGCCTGATATTCTGAATGCAAGGACACAGTACCTAGAAATTGTGAAGTTATAATAAAGAGAAGTTTTATTTTTCTCCTGCCTGCCCAGAGTTTTATAACTCTTCCTTCAGATTGTCTTTTTTTCTGAACCCAAAATGTGCCAAGTCTTTCTTCACATGTAGAGTACCATTATATTATTTTTTTCCCAGTTGGCAGATGTGGTAAGTTACAGCCATGTGAATATCGGTGCACATACTCCTGTACCTCTCCCTGCCAGCTGTGGATCTGGAAACTTTCTGAAACTTCCCAGAAAACACAAATAACAAAGGATTCTCATCCTTGGCTGCACAGCTCAGAGCCAGCAAACACCGAACTGCTTTTGAATGAATGAAAGAGCCGAAGATCACAGGACAACGCTTGTCTTTCTTTTTCGTTATGCTTTTAATGAACACCCAAAAAACACATAAGGCATATGGTAACATTAGGCAGACTAGCATTTCATGTCTGAAATCTGTGTAAACAGCATTGGCACATTTGCGTGGTCGACGCGCACGCACACACACACACACACATACACACACGTGCGCAAGCAGAAAAGAGCGAGCTTCTTTCGAAACACCATACGAGACTTTTAAAGAAGCGCCTTGAACCAGAAGAAAACACACAAGCTGCTCATCACGAACCATCAAAAGAGGAACGAATGGGACATTGTGCCACAGCCTGCAGTGATAGGGACTGCGGCCATGTGCCCTGGCTGCTAACTGCCCTTCGCTCAGCAGAGGCGCCCCAGGCCTTAAGGGTATCTGGCAACATTAATGGTGGCTCCACAGGTGATTTGAGCTGCATCAGGCATACCTGCCGATGACCGTAACGCCTGGAGGCTCCTCACTTGTCACTCAAGACGACACCACACAAAAACACAAACATGCAAATAAAATGTATTGACACAGGCAGGGCCTTCCTTGCATCTTCCTCCCCTCCCTCGACCACCTCGACTCTCGTTTTCCCTTCCACCATCTCTCACGCAATGTTCCTTGTTATCGTTTTCACAAGCCAAGCTCAACCCAATCCACAACTTGTAGAACATTTTGGGGGGAAGAGCGGCACAGATGCAACTCTTCAAATTCTGAAGTGCGTTTACGCCAAGTCTGGTGTGTCCTGCCAATCTGCCTGAGGATCAATGTTCTTTATCGCAGAGTTGAAAAACCGAGTGCTTTTAACCCACCCCCAACTCCCTCCGCCACCAAAAGAGTTACATACGACACTATGAATAGGAACGTCGTAAAAATGTGGATTAGGCAACTGTGATTTTGATATTTTGCAAGGAGGCCCGCCGTCGTGAGGATTTTCTGGATAAAATCTGTGCTCAGTTGAGTTTTACCTCAGGCACCAACACAGGTGCTAGCTTTGGCACATGATGGTTTTATTTTATTTTTAAATCACTCTGAGGCAACTTTGCCTCTCGCATCTATGTTGTGTGAATGGTTCCTTACATGGTGGAAACTGGCGCTGTACATTGCGCACCAAAATGCGTCGAACTGTAGCTCACATGGGGGCCTGTAGCTTAGGAAGGCAGTGAAACTGAGATAGCCTCATTTCCTTCAGTAATAGCTTGGGTGTGGTGTTGTGCTTAAAGTCCACTGAGCTGGAGGGGAGAGGGGGTGAGAAGGCACATTTGCAGTTGAATTGTTCAGACTTTGGCCCTCTATTATAGCCCACCATATCCTAAACAGCAGCCTTCACCTGCCTCGCTTTAGCTCAAAACGCCATTTCATCTTATCTTGAAACAGTGCAACAAAAATCCATACAGAAAACAAGAGTGTTCTTATTGTGACGAGTTTTGCCCTTTGGAGTCAAGAAAACTCAGGTGACAGCTTATCTTTCCCCCCACCCCCACTTTGGTCCTTGAAGTTACGTACATGCAGTTTTAAACAAATTATTATTTTTTTAAAGAGGGCCAAGGGCCTTTATTTAATACCTGTGGCCCGTTAAAAAAACAAACAAAAAAACCAGTTGTCTTAAAACACACACTCAACACTCATACTCTCACACAATTAAGTCACAAAATAAGGGGGCGTTACTATAAAATTCAAGATTACAGTGTTAATCAGCAAGGCAACAAAGAGCAAAGTTATAGTGCTTTAAGATTGGATGTCTCCTGTATTTATTTATTTATTTTTTTAAAAAAACTTTAGGTACTGAGCACTAAGACAAGTCTGTGTTAAATGTCTAGCACAAAGGGGGAGATATTTTACTGTTCAGGAGGAGTGTCTCAGAACTGTCAGGTGTGGGGGGAGCTGCAAAAAAAAAAAACAAAAAGGAAGGGAATAGGATCATCACTTGCTGTTGCTACAGGTTAATGTTTTCTGGTTTTTCTAAGTGTTTTTGCACATGGGACAAATGCCTTTTCACCTCTCTCTTCCCAAGAGCAGTGGGATAACCTTTTAAAAAAAAAAAAAAAAAAAGCTACTGAGCCAGATTCATGCACCTTGTAGCTTCCTGGAGCACATTAATATTCAGAAGTGGTGCTCTGGAAGATTTAAGGCTGCAACCCTCCATATATTTTACCTGGGAGAAAGTCTAATTGAGCATAATAGGTCTTCCTTTTGAGGAGGTGTGTGTAAGGTGGCACAGCAGAAAGACTTTCTCAGCACATCTCTGAAAATGTCCAATGGCTCCCAGCATTTGGGATCTCAGGAGAGCTCAGCTCAAGTTCTCAGAGAGCACCACGGGTTCATGCGCTTGGGCAGAGGCACACTAAAATGTGCCAGCCTCATCGCTGCTTGTGTAAAATACAAGCCATAAATATTTGTGTGTTCACACAAGTTCCCGGAGAGAGGGAGGAGAAATCTTCTAAACAACTCAGATTTTGGCAAAGGCTTCTGGGGTTAGATAGACCTTACTCAATGTCTGAACAAGGCACTGGCGACAGGGTGGGGTGGAGTAACAATGCAGCATAGTTCTTACCAAGGCATGGTTGGTCCCTTGCAGTATTAAACAGGATGAGGTTACAAGAGTTTTGGAATGCCATCTGGAATAAGGCACCAGGCAGCAGCAAGGAGGAAGGCAAGACAGAAGGGAGGCTATATATATATTTTAAAAACACGGAATAGTGAATTTTTGCACCATTTCCCCTCTCTCTGTGGGAGATGGAAGCTACATGTGTTATCTTTTTTTCACTTAGCACACGGCAGAGTTGGGAGTCCTGCCGGCAAATGTTGCAATCCTATGCAAACTTACCTTGGAGTAAGTCCCACTGAACTCAGTGGGGCTTACTACTGGGTGAACACACAAGTGACCTGGACTTAGAGGAGAAGAAAGGACTATGTTGGGAGGTTCGTAGCCTCAGCAAGCCGGCAGGTAATGTTTGTTCTTCAGTATAGCCGCTCTCCACTGACAGCCCATCTTGGCCTGGGTTGCATTTGACTGATCTGTGAGACAGTAGCTAGCCAGCCGACCTTGCCTTGTGAACATACGTTAAGCTGGTTTGTGCCAAGTCAGAATATGGAGCGCCAGTGGCCAGGATTTCACAGCCGGGAGTCTTTTGTGCCATCACTCTTTCCCGACGTCTTTCAACCACAGCCAGCAAGGACTGAACTTGCGACCACCTGCTTGCAGCTCCACTTTTGGCCGCACCCAACTCTAGGGCCCTCTAAGAATTAATCTGACATTTGCAATACCCTTCGCTAAGCATGGCATGGTAGGACGAAGAATGCTCGACCCATGCTAAATGGCCTTAAATCCAAGTTGCTTGAGAAGATGGGACACATACCCCCTAAAATATATATATATATTCCAGCACTTTACGTGGAGGTAATGACTACATCCTGTAACAACAATAAAAGAGGCATAGCAAGGGGGGGGGGGGAATTGTTCCCAGAATCGGCTCTTTGCAACTTTTGGTTAGAATAATCCTCCTGACTTTCGGTTGTTAAGATCAAGTTACCTTCCGTGCTGATGGCGTAAGAAACCTCCTTGCCTAGCTCACTCGCAGAAATTGCTAATGGACCTGTTTGTTGGGTGTGTGGGTAGCTAAAGGGAACGCCTTGAAAAACGTCGGCATCAGCAACTGCTTCAGCAGCCAAATGCTTGGACGGACTGGGAAAGGCTCTTTTTGGCACTCTCACACGCTGAAGGTGCAAGATTCAAAGTGTTGGTGCTGACCTTTAATGCCCTAAACGGCCTCGGTCCTGTATACCTGAAGGAGCGTCTCCACCCTCATCGTTCAGCCCGGACACTGAGATCCAGCGCCGAGGGGCTTCTGGCAGCTCCCTCATTGCGAGAAGTGAGGGAAGCAGTTCGAGGGCCTTCTCAGTAGTGGCCCTGTGGAACGCCCTCCCACCAGATGTCAAGGAAATAAGCAGCTATCTTATTTTTAAAAGATTTCTGAAGGCAGCCCTGTTTAGGGAAGATTTTAATATTTAATGCTGTATTGTTTTTAACACTCGATTGGGAGCCACCCAGAGTGGCTGGGGAAACTCAGCCAGATGGGTGGGGTATAAATAATAAATTATTATTATTATAAGGTGTGAAGTCTCCGTGCCTCCCGCAACAGGGCCTAAAAGGCAGGGGTGAAGAACTCGCATCCCTCTGTATGTTGCTGGGCGACTGGCCATGCTGGCTGTGACTGATGGGAGCTCTAGCGGCCTCAGGTTGTCTGTCCCTTCTTACCACAAGGTTAAGGTGGAAGCATTCCTGCAGGCAATTCCTGGCCCCAATTCCTGGCACGAAGGGTTCACTGTGAGCCAAAACACAGCCCACGGTTGCCTTCCACTCTCACTACGGGGCTGGGAAGAGGGGGAAAGGGAACCAAGGGGAAAATGCCCAGGTTTTACAGCTGCGATTCCCTGTGCTCTTTATCGTTTCTTTACGCCAGGCAAAGGCAAAACGCTACCCTCGGAGGTTTGCTGCCTTCGCCAGGTATAAACATCAAGGAAGTGGACTGGGGAAGTGAGTTGGATCCGTTTGGTTGGACCTAGAGCAACTTCCTGGAAGGTGGGCCAGAGCTGACCCCAAGGCAGATACAGCAGTGCTTGGAGGGGAAACTCAAAACTGGCACAATTTTTACTCCATGTGTCGAGCTACAGAGTGATGCTTTGTGACCCGAGGACTGAAAAGGGTTGAGAGGTTTGCTGAAATGTTAGAGAGGGGAGAAAGAAGGCTCCAAGGAGAGATTAGCACACAAGTGGCACAACACAGCTTAAGGCAGCACAGCGACTCATTTTCCACACAGACCACTAACCAAAAGTGACAGGACCGGAAGCAGAAACTCTCTGCTCGTTGCAGACAACTGCTAAATTTCGCTGCCTGTTCTCCCACAGCCTGACAGGAAATGCAAACGTAAAGGGAACATTTAGCCAGCGTGTAATTCTGCCAGCTGTGTTCTGGAAGGCAATCGTCCTATGCCACACACCTGAAAGTGCTCTTGCTCTCAAAGAAAAACGACGACCAGGAGTTGCAGCAGGGAAGGGTTTCAGTGTCCCTCCCTCCTGCCAGATTGCGTATAGATTGTTTCCCCCATTCAAACATCCAACCACCAAGTCATGTGCCATTTACATGACCAGGACAGCTGATTCTGCAAGCGATAGCACGGTTTTTGAGATTGCCGACAAGTCAGCTGATTGCAGACTAGTCAGCTGCTTGGCACCGTTGTGTATGTGTCTACACAACCCAATTAAAGTGGAAAAAAAACCCAAGGTGTCTCTCAAAGGAAACCTAGGTGCTTTCTGTTGCCTCCTTCACATAACCATTGCAACTGCCAGGGCAGGTTTTTTATTATTATTTAAAAATGGTTTAGATATGCTAAGGTTGCCAGCATAGCAAATGGACATTTGCATACTGGAGGAGGTGACAGAATCAAGGGCATGTCTGCATCAAGATAACGCAGAGGCACAATTCTCTGCCTCTCCTCCATTCTTTGTGTCACAGCTGAGCTGAAAAAGTTGGATGCGGCCTGCTTATTAAATTTGCCCATCGGAAGAGGCAGGTTTGAAGCTCCGTTTCCATGGAGACTTTCGATGGCTGCTGTAATAATAATGTGAGTTTTACGTGCTCTAAAGTTATTAGTCACCAGAGGCAGGGGAGGCACTGGGTGGGAAGAGAAGAGGGCTCAGGAGGTGAATTTGGCATGGATTTTGTGGAGTTGTGGGTAGGTTACAAATAAAGGTAAAAGAAGGACCCAGAAATCAAGAGGAAATTTCAGTGGGTCTGTACTTCACTCAAGCACTTGCAAGTTCACATTGGGCCTTGTTATTCTTTTAATGAAGAGTTAACGCTACAAGAGCAGAGATGCAGGATCAATGCAATTCCTCTCTGTGATTACTTTCTATTTATTTACTTTTGAAAGGAGGCCGGCCAATGCTTTAGAGATGGTGCAAAGCGTTCTGTGAAACCCAGAAGCTTGCATCGCCCCCAGAGGCCACCAACCGACGACAATACATGTGTCTTTTCGGTCCTTACACCACTTATTCCATGAACAGCAGTGAGAGATCTATATGCCCATTCCTACTTCCATCAAAGGGTCAGACATGGGGAGGGGGGACAGGTTTAAAAAATAAAAATAAAAAAAATAACACAACCCAAAATACAACAACATGAGGACCTGAGGTCAGACAATCCACCCACGCCTTTCACTTTAGTTCTCTGCTGCTTTGCTTTCGTCCTTCGGTGGTGCTTCGGGAATCAGCACAACTTTCCCAACGTTTTTCTTCTCTTGCATCTGCTTCATGGCATCTACCACCTGCAGGGGGAGAAGGATGAGGGGCTTCATTTTCTTCCTTAAGGGTCTTTCAGCTGGCACTAGTCCTGTTGCCCCCTCCCCAATACACACACATCAACCCTCTTAGCCGGCAAAGACAATTGTGAAATCTCACGGAACTGGCCCCTTGGAACAGGGTCAAAAATCCATCTGCAATGTTGGTCAGCCAGATACAACACCCAAAGGGAGATTGGCCCTCCCCAACCTCTGAGAAACAGAAGATTTTCAGCCTTGGATTGATGAACGCTTCATGAATTTGTGCAGTCCTTGAATGCTATTCAGATAGCTGTAGCTTTTGCAGCATCCACTACCAACAAACTCAGCCAGTTTGCAATTCAATGAGTGAGCATTTCCTTTTTACCATTGCAGAATTACTGCTAATAAAAAGGTAAAGGACTCCTGGACGGTTAAGTCAAAGGCGACTATGGGGTTGTGGCGCTCATCTCGCTTTCAGGCTGAGGGAGCCGGCGTTTGTCCACAGACAGCTTTCCTGGTCATGTGGCCAGCAGGACTAAACTGCTCCTTGCCCAACGGGACACTGTGACGGAAACCAGAGTGCATGGAAATGCCGTTTACCTTCCCACGGCATTTCCGTGCGCTCTGGTTTCCGTCACTGTGTCCCGTTCATTTCCCAAGCCAGTTTTCAGTGTCAGGTCTTGGAACATGTAAGGCAACAAGGCCAAGAGATCTCTAAACCAAGGATTCAGCGCCTGGGAGCCTCTTTTAAAAGGCTCAGCCCTGCAAGAGGCAAACGCCAAGACTGGGAAGAGTGGTTGTGACAGAGAATCAGACCGTTGGGTCTATCCAACTCAGTGCTGCCTACATCTGAACTAGAGGTTCTTTTGCAGTCCTGCCTGCAAATGCAAAGGATCGAACCTTTTGTGAAAATAAAAACCACACAATGAACTTACTCACTAAAGCCCAGCGCTAGATTTGCTGGGGTTGGGTTTGTCCCTTGTTCCTTCTCTCTCTCAATGAGCAGCAAATACACATGTGATCTAATGACTCAACTTATTTCTTCACTCGCTCCCCACAGCACCCCGCCTCATGACTAAACACAAAGTCATGCAGTGAAAGGCTTTGTTCGAAATCACCCTGCTCACCACACTAGGGCTGAGCGATAACTGGTTATCAGTATCGCACATAGATGTCAACTTCAGATTTGAAAATAAGGGATCAGCAGCCTCGAAAATAAGGGATCAAGAGCCTCACCTGGCCCGGGGACAGTCTACGGGATATCTAACAATCTGGGATAGGCGCGGGAAACGACGCTGGAATAAGGGAATTTCCCGCAAAAAAAAGGGAAGGTTGGCAGCTATGGTATCGCAACATACCACCAGCAGGACATCGCGATATATCGATATCTGACGATATCTGAAATAAGGAACTATACAGAGGCGAACAGGACAATGTCCTGACGACTACTAGTACTTAGGGGTCCAAAATGGTTAAATGACAACATTCTCAATCAACACACACTCCGTTTCATCAGCAGGCAAGGCAAAATGCATCCCAACAGGACTTTGGGTTTTGGACTTGGCTACCAAATTCAGGGGAATCCAAAGTACGGTGTTGAGTCATAGTGAATAAAAATAATCTGGGACTGCCAGGCTGCCAGTAGGCCTGCTAGGAGGCATAAGTGGCAGCAGCCTGGCAGCAGGGGCACAATAATCAGCAGCCTGTGAAGCATTGCCATGGCAGTGGGTGGCAGAGGCAGCCTGCAAGGCCTTGGCATGGCAGTGGCAATAGTGGCGGCCTGTGAGGCCTTGCAGTGGCAGCAGGAGACAGCGGCAGAAGCTGAGGCCTCGCTGAGGCAGGCCGCCACAGCTTCTGCCACCGCCTCCCACTACCGCCAGGAGGACTTGCAGGCCGCTGCCACTCCTGCTACCAGATCCTGCCGCCACTGCAGGGCCTCTCAGGCCAGTGCCGTTACTGCTGCCACTTCCCATCGCCACCGCAAGGCCTCGCAGTCCGCCGCCGCCACTTCCTGCCACTGCTGCGAGTCCTCGCAGGCCGCCGCCGCCACTGCCGCCACTCTCTATCACCGCCGCAAGGCCTCGCAGGCTGTCACTGTTTGTGCTGCTGCTGCGAGGCCTTGCAGGCTGCCACCGCTACTGCCGCCATCTCCCGTCACCGCCGTGAAGCCTCGCAGGCCACCACCTGTGCATAGCTGTCAAGTGTCCCTTATTTGGCGGGACAGTCCCTTATCCCAGCGCCGTGTCCCGCTGCTGTCCCTTATTGATGATGTCCCTTAAATTTCCCGGGTTTCAAAGGAAGCAGCTCCTCTCCCTCCCTCCCTCCCTCCCTGCCGGCCAGGGAGGACGGAGGCTCCAACTGTGTTGCTTGGCTGCGTTGCTCACCCAATAAGGAGTCTAAGAACGACTGGGGGGTGGAGCTTGCATGCCTTGTGCTGATCAAATCGGCCACGTTGCCTAGGGACTCGCCTTTGCTCAGCGCTTCCCAGCGGACAGGTGACGGTGGTTTTCCTTGCTGCATCCTCTTTGCCGGGTTGCTGTGTTGTGGGAACCACCGCTTGAGGCTTCGTTTGGCTGCTGGCTGGGCTTTCTGCCTTTGGCTCGGAGGGGCTCAGAAGTTGAACATATCTGTGCCCGGAAAATCCCTTATTTTGGCTGCTGATCCCTTATTGTTGAGGCTGCTGGTCCCTTATTTTCAAATCTCCAAGTTGACAGCTATGTACCTGTGCCTCCCTGAAGCTAATTTCTCATCCTCTCTCTCCGTGCCTCTCCTGGTTCTAAGAAACCAGGGAGGAGGGGAGCTGGTCGCAGCAACAGACTCTTCCCAGTCTGTTTCATCTCTGACTCCCCCCCCCCCCAGCTTCAGCCTCTACCTCTTATTCTGGACTTCTATCTGCCACAGAGTCTCCCAGCTCACTAAACCCTGTTGCCTCTTCAGCCTCCGACACCTCCTCCTCCCAGTCTTCTCCATCTTCTCCCTCTGTCCCACCACCCATCCCCGGTCTCTGAGTCTTCTTCCCTGGGGGGGGGGGGGTTCCCCAGCTAGTTTCTCCCACCATTCCGCTGCGTTCAACCAGTCCGTAACAGTAAGATGCAATCCCCATAATTCCTTGAGGGAACCAGTGTGTGTTGAAATGCTGTGTGTTGAAATGCTGTGTGTTGAAATGCTGTATTGTGTGGCCGGGACCCTAGTCTACGCCACCTCCTGAAGAAGAATGCTAAAATGCTCCCCCCTTGACTTTCTCATCTCCAGGCTGCACATCCCCCTGCTATTATAACTCTTTCCTCACAAGGCTCTGTTTCCAGCTTCCTCAACATTGTGGTCACCCTCCTCTGGAAACACAACACAGTTTAGCAACGTCTTTTTGTTATATGTGGCACACCCAGATCCACAACGCAACCTGAACAGAGCAGAACCATTGTTCCCCGCGTGATCTGGAGACTGTGCTGCTGTTAAGGTGCTGGTTTTAACCTTTAAAGCCCTATACGGCCTAGGACTCTCGTACCTACGGGACCGCCTCTCCTGGTATGTCCCACAGAGAAACTTACGGTCTTCAAATAAAAACATCTTGAAGGTCCCAGGCCACAGAGAAGTTAGGCTGGCCTCAACTAGAGCCAGGGCTTTTTCGGCTGTGGCTCCGATCTGGTGGAACACTCTATCACAAGAGACTAGGGCCCTGCGGGACTTGACATCTTTCTGCAGGACCTGCAAGACAGAGCTGTTCCACCAGGCCTTTGGCCAGGGCACAGCCTGACTCCCTCCTTCGGCAATCTTCGCGGAGCTCTGGCCCAATGGTTGCCAGTGGTTTGTTTTGAATTAATTTTATAATGAATGATTTTAGAGTGTTGTGTTGTACTGTTGTACTGTTTTATTGTTGTTAGCCGCCCTGAGCCCGGCTTCGGCTGGGGAGGGTGGGATATAAATAAAAAATTTTATTATTATTATTAACGCAGCCTAAGATTGTGTTAGCCTTTTTAGCTGCTGCATCTCGCTGCTGGCTCCTGTTCAGCTTGTGTTCACACCTAAAGCCCCATAATCGCTTTGCATGTGTACCAGCCAGGTCCCAACCACCCCCATCCTATAGGGCCTGCCTGTGATTTCCTGCAGCTAAATGGAGGGCCTCCCTTTTATCTCCAAAGCCCTGGAATCACACCTAGAAACCGATCGCGTTAAGCACGCGAAGAGCCCGTTGCGCTGCCGCCCACACTCACCTGATCAAAGGGCCAAACGGAGTCCACCTTGGGCTTGATTTTGCCTTGGTTGTAGAGGGCAATCAGCTTGTTCACCACACTGGTCAAGAGCTCCACCTCCTCATCTAGGTAGCCCAGGTGGTATCCGCAGACGGCCTTGTTGAGATGCAGGAGCTGCAAGGCATTGATGCTGAACTGGTTCCACCAGGTCTTAGCCATAGCCATTAGGTTCTTCCTCTGCCCCGTTACCAAGTTGGCGACACCTGCCAAGCGGAAAGAGGCATCATTTAGCAACTGCCTGGGTGCTGCTGCACAGCAGCCAGGGTGTCTTGTTTTATATATATATGTAAATTTGTATTAACTTTTCTGTTTTACAATTTAGAATACTCATTTAAACAGCCTTAGAATAATGACTTCCCTTCTTCTCTTTCCATGATTCGTTTTGCAAATCTTAAATCCCTGCATATTTTACATAAATTATTCCATTCAGTATTCCATTATTATATCCATCAAAATTTATTTACCTTAATGCTGCCAACATTTTCAAGTGTACACAATTTCCCCCCATATATTCAATAAACATTTTCCAATCTTTTCTAAACGTATGTTCTTCTTGTTCTCTTATTTAGGTCTGAAAGCTGCACATATTCCGTCAGCTTCAGTTGCCATTCTTCTTTAGTTGGGACTTCGCTCGTTTTACATTTTTGGGCTAACAAAACATGGGCCGCAGTACAGTGGTACCTCGGGTTAAGAACTTAATTCGTTCTGGAGGTCCGTTCTTAACCTGAAGCACCACTTTAGCTAATGGGGCCTCCCGCTGCCGCCACGCAATTTCTGTTCTCATCCTGAAGCAAAGTTCTTAACCCAAGGTACTATTTCTGGATTAGCAGAATCTGTAACCTGAAGAGTCTGTAACCCGAGGTACCGCTGTAGCAGCATACAGCAGCCAGGATGTCTTGGAAGGTTAACTCTATTCTCCTACACAGGCAACCTCAGTCAAGTCTAGCTGAGCAATTAGCCTCTCCCAGACCATGACTTTAAGAACAGGAAAAGCAGCTGGGAAGGGAGGATTTTTTTTAAAAAAAAACAAAAACCACGATTTTATAAATTGTGCATCTTTGTTTCTCAATTTGTTCCTTTTACATGATTCTGCATGTATTGTGGTATTTTATGCATTGTGGCTTGCAGTTATCTTCGTTGGTTATCATTTAGTAATTACCACTGTAATTGTTCTGAGTGAATTTCTGCTTAATTATTATTTGCTGGTGTTTCGAGAGTTAATTTTGTTGTGTGCTATTACACAAGAGTTGCTTAGGGGCAACTGACAAAGTGCTCTGCATGTGCTCAAAACCGCTGTCTCACAGTGGCGTAGTGTGGGGGGTGCAGGGGGGGCCGGCCGCACCGGGCACAACATCTGGGGGTTAGGGTTAGGGGGCGCAAATCCACGGGTTAGGGGGTGCAAATTACTTGCCTTGCCCCGGGTGCTGACAACCCACGCTACGCCACTGGGCAGAGGCTGAAATCTTCAACTAGGAAAAACTAAACCCGTACTTGGAAGAGCATGTGAATGTAAATCCTTTGCATGTATTCTTCCTTAGCTATATGTCCTGCTAGTAAAGGCCTTGGAATATTTTAACAAGTGCTTGGACATGGCCTTAATTTCAAGAAAAGCGTCAGTATTGCACATGATTTGGCTTCCTAGGTGCAATTTAGCTATTCTGCCCAAAGTGGAGGCAGACGATTTCTGCAGCACCCAGGTCCCCAGCCCCACAGGGCTTCAAAGGCCAAGGACCTACACTTCCCCCCTCCAGAACAATGGGGCCCTGAGCTATACCAGTACCTCCCCTGTTTTGCAACTGAGCTTCAGTTTATCGCCCTTATCTAGTTCGTTACTGATAGCGAGGCTTCCTGTGCCTCGCCAGAATTAGATGTCAAGGAGAGATGGAGCGAGGTGACCTGGAGTTTTGAAGGCGGCCGTCATTAGTACCTGCCAACACTCCAGAACCCCAGGTGATCTCACTTGGTGGTTTCATGTGACTGAAAGGCAGCACAAGGAATAAACCACAAGGCACAAATGCCAGGAGGGCCAGAAGGGTAACAGGAGGCTTCTAGTAACATTTCCTGGAAGTGGCCATCCAGGAAGATAGAGCTACTAGAACTCAGTGGCCCTGAACCACAGAAGGATAACATGGGCAATGATGCCCATAGCCACTGAGAGACTTAGCAGTACCAGCTGTGAGGGCCTTGTAGCATTTCCCTCACTGCGAGAAGTGAAGTTACTGGGAACCGGGCAGAGGGCCTTCGTCGGTAGTGGCACCCGCCCTGTGGAATGCCCTCCCGCCAGATGTCAAGGAAATAAATGACTGCAGTCGTAAACTGGAGGTCGAACGGAATCCGTTCCGGAAGTCCGTTCGACTTCCAAAACATTCGAAAAGCAAATCACGGCTTCTGATTGGCTAATCGGGTTCCAAAAAAAACGTTCGCAAACCGGAACAATCACTTCCGGGTTTGCGGCATTCGGGAGCCAAAATGTCCAAGTACCAGGGCGTTCGACAACCAAGGTACAACTGTATTTGGCTTTTAGAAAACATCTGAAGGCAGCCCTGTTCCGCAAAGTCGTATTGTGTTTTTAATATTCTGTTGGGAGCAGCCCAGTCAGATGGGCAGTATACAATTATTGTTATTGTTATTGTTATTGTTATTGTTATTATTCTCCACCCTCCTTCTCCCAATGTAGGCCATTATGTCAAAACCAGGTTCAAAATCAGGCTGAAACAAATTTAGGTTTTGTAATGAATTCATAACCATAAACGGCAGCCTGGTATGTGGGGTCTTTACACTGCAGAACTGGAAATGACAGTGACCTTTTTTGGAACTCCATGTTGGCGTCTGCAAAAGCCTGCAAGTTTCAACTCTGAAACTTCTAGATGGCCACCCCGGGGTTGCAAGATTCTGATCTCCGCTGCCAGTTCGACTGTGTAAAGGCTTTGTCTGCGAGCACAGAATTACAGTGTGCTCTCTGCCGGAAGCAGGGGGAGAGAAGTATTCAACAGCTTTGGTGTTTGACTCCCACATGCCACAAAGCTTCTGTTACAGCTGCAGGGTGCTCAGTTGACTCAGATCAAGGGGGGTGTGCTTCAAAGGCTCTTTTGGAGATAGAAAGATGGGAGCTTTTGGTCTGACCCCAGGAAGCCAGCCCTTGTCCATTTCCATTTCTCAGGCTCTAGAGGCTGAGCCTTGAGAATTGCAAACTAGTTCCAGCGCAGAGCTGAGCTCCACATCTAAAGCGCAGCATTCTGCACATGCGCAGAGGCATTTTCTTATCCGAAGATTTGAATTTTGCGCTTTGGGATTCAAAAGATTCCAGGGCTGGATGGAGCCTCAATTCAATTTTCTTTACTCACCATAGGTGACTAGTTTCCCCATTGGCTTCAGGAGATTAAAGCCTTTTGTGGTATCTGAACCCCCCAGAGGGTCTAAGACGACATCTACACCTAACAAGACAAAGAGAGAAAGTTTCCGTTACAAAAGATTAATAAGGACCTTCCAGTATTCAGGAACAAATGTCCAGTTCCACGTCTGAAATATCAGTTTCTTGACAGTTGTAAACATATTTCCCTTAGGGGAACATTCCAAAAAATGCAGAAGGGAAAATCCTTATCTTTTTTAATATTACAAAGACTATAATGTGCTGTGTTCCCTTGGCCAAATTTAAACAGCACTCTAGCCTAATGAAAGGAAAGAGTGCTTTTCTCTCCAGGCCTCTTGTTTTTAATCAGCAGAATTAATTGCTTAATTTAAATTACTACGATTAATTATCCCTTTAACAGCTTTACAAATCAGAATAATTATTTAAAAAAAACTTGGTGGAGTTTTGCAGCAATTCGGCTGAAAACCACGTCGCAAGCAGAAACCCGGCGATGGAGATAATGACAATTATTGTTAATTTATTATTATTATTATTATTATTATTTATTGAATATGTTGGTTGCTTTATCTTGCCCAGGGTAACCCCAAAGCAACGTTCAACCAATCCAACAGGCAGGCAGGCAGACAGACAATAAACCCCACATAGGTACGTTAAAACCAGGAGGAAGAGAATTTTTTTAAGAACAACCCATACACTTCTAAAAGGCCACAGATAGTTAAGGGGCAAAGGTCTAGTTATATGGAGGAAAGTGCTTGCCTGCTGCTCCCTGGTTCCAGAGCTCTCTGCCTCTGCTCTTGTTACTGACCTTTGGGGGAGATTTTCCGGACTTCTGCCACATAATCAGCTGTCCGGTAGTCAATCGGGTGGGTGACCCCATTCTCCTTGAGCATTTCATGTTTGGAGGCAGAAGCTGTACCAAAAACGGTGACGTTCTCCACGGTTTTGCAGAGCTGGACGGCTGCAGTCCCCACGCCACCTGGAAGGAGGAAACAGCGGCAAGTGAAGCCGCGCATTGTGGCGCCGCTGGCAGCCAAGGGGCCCAGGTCCTCGTTCAACTCCACCCCAACGCGGGAAATATTCTCTCCACTCGCTGCCAAATTCAGTAGACAGTAGCTGCTCTGTTGGCCCATACAGAAGACAACGCGGACAGGCTTATGAAGAGCCAAGGAAAAGTTGGTTTCACAGAAGTGTATCAGCCTTCATTGCTTCCCGAGCCTAAACCTGCCTAAGTTAAGATGCATCAGAGATGTTCTCTCCGGTAATACCAAATGAAAAATGCTTGAAGGGAATATGTATGCCAGGAACTGGATCCTCACAGGGCCCCCACCCCGGAAATTTAGATCAAAAGAAGCATATTTTAGCCAATAGAATAAGTTGCGGGTTGCAGTTGTGGCGCTCACAACCATTTCTCCAGTTTGCAAGCATTCCCACAGGCCCCCAAAGATTGGCGGCCTCTGATCTATGCTATCGAATTAAGCTAGTTTGAGAATCACGGCAATTAAACACTTTGGCAAAGACTAGGAGGTCCCGTTCTATTGCGCAACGGCTGCGCTCACACGTCAACAAGATACATGAGCAGAAGGCATAGCCTGTTTTCACTCCTTCTATGGTGCTACCAGGTCAAGAAGTCAGATCACTGTGATGTCTGAACCTGGAATTGTGGTTTCTTTCTCCGTAACAAGCCAGGATTTCACAAGTCTACAGCAGCTAAGCCTGGGTCGTGATCCCGGCTTGTTAGGGAGAAACAAACCATGACCCCAGCTTTGACCAAGCTGCCTTGTGACATATGGGGAAAAGGTGGGTGGTAAGAAGAGAAGCTTGCGCACTATCTTGGGGAGAAGGGAGGATACAAATGTAATAAATACATTTGTAGTGCAGGAAGAGAATAGGAAGTCAAGGACTGCTCTGTGAGTTCCTCTTTCATTGATCTATAGCTTCCTACTGCAGAGGGGGAAATCCCTGGTTACCTGCTGCCATGTGGACCAGGACGCTCTGGTTGGGTCGCAGGTTGCCGAAGTCAAAGAGGACCATATAGGCGGTGATGTAGTTGACCAAAAAAGCAGCTGCTTCCTCGAAACTCATCCCTTCTGGCATGGGGAATGTCTGGTTGGCTTGGACGGTCACAATTTCCTGCCAGAGCCCCGACCTGGCCATCACCATCACCTTCTCACCTACCTGGGACAGGAGAGAGAAGAGGACAATCAGGGATGCTGGACTCAAGCCCAAATGGAAGACCACCACAAGCTAGTCATGGGATACGGAATCTTCACCTCTCTGGGTGTTGATGGGCTGCACATTAACCCAGACTATTGGCCATGCTGGGACGCGCGTGGCGCTGTGGGTTAAACCACAGAGCCTAGGGCTTGCCAATCAGAAGGTCGGCGGTTTGAATCCCCGCGACGGGATGAGCTCCCGTTGCTCAGTCCCTGCTCCTGCCAACCTAGCAGTTCGAAAGCACGTCAAAGTGCAAGTAGATAAATAGGGACCGCTCCGGCGGGAAGGTAAACGGCGTTCCCATTCTGGCGAACCAGAGCAGCACACGGAAACACCGTTTACCTTCCCGCCAGAGGTAGATAACCTATTTATCTACTTGCACTTTGATGTGCCTTCGAACTGCTAGGTGGGCAGGAGCAGGGACCGAGCAACGGGAGCTCACCCTGTCGCGGGGATTCGAACCGCTGACCTTCTGATCGGCAAGCCCTAGGCTCTGTGGTTTAACCCACAGCGCCACCCGCGTCCCTATGGTAACCTTACACTGACCTGAAAAAAGGTCTGAAAGCAAAGAAGGGAGCACAGTGTTCCCCTCTTTCTCTCTGAAGACCCCTCCACCCATCTGGGCAGTCACAGATGAAAAATACACAATCCAGGAAGAGATTTTTTCCAGCCCGTTCTCCTTGGTTGCCCTTAGCAGGCTTGCAAAGAACTGACCACAAGCTCACGACTGGAGGGAGGAAGTCTGGCTTGCATGGCAGTTGGTGGGCGGAAAGGACCCCACACCTCCTTGTTTACTGCCTCGAGGCGTTGACTTTTGGGGAAGTAGCCATTGCCCTTTTAAACTCTGCACCACCCAAGGGTTCGGGAGTTGCAACTTGCAACCAGCCTTTATTGGCATAAGTTAAAACAGTAAAATCATGCAAAGCCATCCAAATAACATTGATAATCCAAACACATGCAATATACAAAAGACTAAATAACCACCACTGAATAAACCAGGCAACTTTACATTTAGCTTTAAAGATCTCGGCTAAGTACCCCGAAACAATCTTAGTAGTTTCAGGAGTATTATCCCTCAACAAATATCGGATTACAGACCCTGTGCAAATCATTATTTTGATATTTAAGGGAGTCACTAGGAGATCCCTGTGATGGGTGTTGAGAAGAGGGCAATCCAAAATTATGTGATATGTTGTACAGTCAAACCCCGGTTCCCGAACACCTTTGTTATCATATATTTTGGCTCCTGAACGCCAAAAACCCAGAAATAAATGCTCCAGTTTTTGAACGTTTTTCAGAAGTCAACGTCCGACGTGGCTTCCGTTTGAGTGCAGGAAGCTCCTGCAACCAATCAGAAGCTGTGTCTTGGTTGTCGAACGTTTCGGACGTCAAACATAATCCTTCTGGAACGGATTATGTTTGACAACCAAGGTTTGACTATATCTGGTGTTTTCTTATTACAGGAACAGAATCTGCTCTGGAAGCGGATTTTTTTGAAACCTTCCAAACAACAAAGATGAGGGGAATGCATTTAGACGAGCTAGCACAAAAGCTGTGTTGCGATTGAGCTAGCATAAAAGCTCTGTGTTGCGACAGAGTTTCTAAATTATAAAAGTAATTAGGTGTGACTCCATGGTGAGGCTGAGATCCTAAGTAAGAAGATACAAAAGGCAGGGAGGGGTAGAGCTTTTGGATTTCATGATCTAGCAGTCTCTGCTTGATGAGAGAGCTATTGCAATCCCCATTTACCTGAGTTTGAGGGTAATAGCAGAAAACCACGGAGAATTATATGTGTCTCAGCCTTAAGAGTTGTCAGGAGACCCCTATTTGCCCCACTGCGAGCTACAATTACCAGAGTAGTTTCACAGTCAATCCCTCTTCCCAGAGAACTGTGAGAATTAGGGTAAAGTCACTGCACCCTTAACAAACTACAGTTCTGCTTTAAACGTATAGTACAAATGGGTCTCGCCTTACAAGTGAGGGTGGAAACAGCTGCTCATGTTCAGTATAAATTCTACAACTTGTTAAAAAGGATCTTGGCCCTTTGGGTTGTGGAGGGAGCGGGTGAGAGATAAACACCTGCAACATTACGTTTCCTTGCATGCTTCAGAAATACATGAAGCTGCATCATTCTGAAGGGAAGGAAAAATTCTTCGTAATGCATAACCGTTGTTTGGAATGCAACACCACAGAGCTCTGGGTGATATTTTCTGGATTAGAGGGCTAAATTGAAAAGTGGAAAATAAGTCCAGAGAGCCAAGCGCATCGTCTCCACCCGCTAGAAACTGCAGACCAACACTCAAGGTTGAGCACGGTCGCCCATTATGTTAATTTCAGGTATTCTTGTGTTTCTCGATCTGAAACCCAAGATTCCTAGAAACACTTCAAAGCCAAGGCCCAGAAACAGCACATGAACTTCCCTTGTGGGTAGGAGGCCAGGAGAGGGAAGAAACGGATTCTTTCCCTTCTTCAGCAATGTGCAGCAGGAGAAGAGGACTGGGTTGAGCTCTCTAGAACCCTCTCAATTTTCACAGTGTGATGGGGAGGTCGCCATGCAAAGCCCATTTTAACCCTTGGTTCTGTACCACATATACTAGGGCTCCCAAAGACCCTACAAAGACCCCCTGGACGTCCAAAGACCAGTTGCCTCTCCAGGGAAAGCTGCAGATTCCCAGGCTTGTTTGGTTTTAAGTAACTTTCTAGCATTTTTGCAGAAATGAAGATAGGAAGCAAACTCCCACTGCAAGAAACTAGCCTGCTCCCACCTTTAGTTGAGGAATGAAGTCACAGAAATGATTTCAGCATCTGGGAAAGCAGATCTTGGACAAAGAGAAAGCTACAGTGAAACATCCATTGTCCAGGCTCAAAAGGCAGGAATTATTGGTTCATTTTTAAAGCTTTTTTTCTATGCTGGCCTTCCCTGGTGGAGGCTGCCCCACAGAAAACAGCTCAGATATACAGAATTATAGACTCATGGAGCTAGAAGAGACCTGGAAGGGTCATGCAGCCCAACTCGCTGAAATTGCAGGAACGAGAAAGAGCATAGCAGGCTGCGTCGAACCCACAACCGCTCAACCACAGCCATTTTTAGCATCCTTTTAATTGGGGAGCAATGCGCCCATTGCTACCTTCTGTTTTCAAGTCCAGACAGGGGACCCGTACTCGGGTCATATTCCAGTCCCACACTTGTGAGTTTGCACACATTTAAAAATTACTCTGCTTATGCCAATGCAGAGAAAATCCATCACTGGAGCAGTGAGAGACACTTGCGTCATCGTTGTCGTCTTCGGCGATCACTCGTAGCTGAACAAGATTGTCTTCCATTAATACAGTCTTAACAGTGAGTCCATAAGTGACTGTGGAGGCCAATTCTGGATCTACATGTCCTTCCACAGTGGGGACATAGGTTTCTGGGAGGGAGTTGATCACGGTGAGGGTTTGCCAAGTGTGCCTTCCTCTTAGCACATTTCTCCCTTTCGTCCTGAGTTCGAGCATCTTCAAAGCCCATGACACCTTTGGCAAAGTCTGTTCTCCCACTGGGGCGCTTGCAGGCCAGTGTTTCCCAGTTATTGGTGTTTATACTACATTTTTTAAGATTTGACTTGAGAGAGTCTTTAAACCTCTTGTGTTGACCACCAGCATTTCACTTTCCATTTTTAAGTTCAGAATAGAGTAGTTGCTTTGGAAGGCGATCATCAGGCATCTGGACAACATGACCAGCCCAACAAAGCTGATGTTGAAGAATCATTGCTTTGACACTGGTGATCTTTGCTTCTTCCAGTACACTGGCATTAGTTTGCCTGTCAAGTTACTGACCTGGCTACACTCCTTTTGCTGGGGGTTGGGGAGGGAAGAGTGTGTTTGACACCCATAAAGCGTAGTCCAGGGTTGATGTGCTGGTGTTGCCAAGATTTTATTTATATTGTAGAGACATGCAATGGAGGTGGGGTCTGTGAAGTGGACTGCAGAAGATTGGAGATTATGGAAACAATGGAAGGGTAGACTTGGGACACAAGTGTCTCAGAGGCTGGGTCTAACTAGGGTTCTGTTCCCAGCTCCACCAGAAATGATACAGACTTGGTATATTTATTCCCTCCAGCAAAAAAAACCCCAAATTTTCAGAAGCTTGATCTAGCATGGCAATGTTTGCATTAATTCAACTAATAAGATTGCTTCTTGTACCCAGGCTATCTTTTATGGCGACTGGGCTCCCGGAGGGCCCATGGAAACAATGCAACTCCCTGGCGCCATTTCCAGATTTCCCCCGGCCACGTATCTCTCATGCTGAAAGAAAACACAACCATTTCCTTTGGAGAGGGGGAAATCCTGTGTTTATTTGGCTCTGCTCTCAGGAAAGGAGCATAACTGTGGCCCAGCATCCTTCACCTTCGGCGTGAACCTCCCTCTGCAGCAGTCATAAATACTTTGTATGCGTGTGGAAAGCCAAACAGATGAAGCCTTTTGGCCCAAAGTAGCAGAAGGAAGAGAGTTTCCACAGCTGTGGTTTCCACAGCAACATAGGACAAGACAAACCCAGCGCAGTGAGGCAGTTCAATCTCGGGACAGCCAGGTTCAAACTGCATCGCAACCATGGATATATACCGGAGGGCAAGTTCCCCAGACACACACTCAACTCGCAATGCCAATTTGGACAGACGAGCCGCTCAAATCTCGAAGGGCCATAGAGAGGGCAAACGATTCTGACCAAGTAAGAAATCCAATCCTTATGCGACCACGAATGCTCAGGTGTTACTGGACCAGAGATGGACAGAAGATAAAGTTCCTACCAGAGAAGAATAGCAGATAGAAGTTGATGGACTATGCCGAAATGACTAAAATGACCGGAAGAGACAGAAATCAGGAAGACCAACATTTGAATAAGGAATGGGGGGAATTTATGAGTTATCTTAAAGAGCATTGTAAACAGTTAAAATCGTTAGAAGGATTAGGATATCACTTGTAGTTCAAGGCTGAATTCTGGATACAATGGAGATGTAAAAGATTTGGATCATCATAAAAGATGCAGGAGGAAATGATTAATCATAGGACCCACCAAGTCCAGGAGATTCCTTGGAATCTTGTTTCTATGATTTATGCTTGATATACCTCTGTGAAATTTTAATTTGAAAAACCAAATAAAGTAATCTTTATATAAACAAAAAAGAAATCCAATCCGAACACACCATGAATAAGCAGTCTGTGCTCTCATTCCCTCTGCGCTCGTTTCCATCACCGGCAGCACATGCTCACACTACACGCCTGGAACTGAGGGGGACATTTCATGCACCTGAAGAAGTGCACTGAAGTCCTTGAAAGCAGAACCAGTCCAATACATTTGGGAACCTGAGGTGGATATCAAGATGGCACCCCCCCTCCCTGCCAGAGAAGAAACAGGGAGGGAAGATCTACACCAGGAACAAATGAGAAAATAAATAAATAAAAAAATAAATAAATAAATAAATAAATAAATAAATAAATAAATAAATAAATAAATTTATACCCCACCCATCTGGCTGGGTTTCCCCTCTGGGCGGCTTTCAACAAAATATTAAAATACAATAGTGCTTCAAACATTAAAAGCTTCCCTAAACAGGGCTGCCTTCAAATGTCTTCCAAAAGTCTGGTAGTTGTTTTTCCCTTTGACATCTGGTGGGAGGGCGTTCCACAGGGCGGGTGCCACTACCAAGAAGGCCCTCTGTGTGGTTCCCTGTAACTTGGCTTCTCACAGTGAGGGAACTGCCAGAAGGCCCTCGGCGCTGGACCTCAGTGTCCGGGCAGAATGATGGGGGTGGAGATGCTCCTTTAAGTATACTGGGCCGAGGCCGTTTAGGGCTTTAAAGGTCAGCACCAACACTTTGCATTGTGCTTGGAAATGTACTGGGAGCGAATGTAGGTCTTTCAAGACCGGTGTTATGTGGTCTCGGCAGCCGCTTCCAGTCCCCAGTCTGGCTCCCGCATTCTGAATTAGTTTCTGGGTCACCTTCAAAGGTAGCCCCACAAAGATCGGCTGCCCTGAGGCAATCGCCTCACCTCACCTCATGGATGGATGGGGCGGCCCTGCTGGAAAGCTTATGCCACAATCAATGTGTTCACCCAGGTATCCCCAAACTCGGCCCTCCAGCTGGTTTGAGACTACAATTCCTGTCACCCCTCACTAACAGGACTGGTGGTCAGGGATGATGGGAATTGTAGTCCCAAAACAGCTGGAGGGCTGAGTTTGGGATGCCTGTTAAAGATGTCACAGGACTCTCTTAATGTTGGTTTAGTAAGGAGCAAGTCTCGTTGTAGAACTTCTGGGTAGATACAAATGGGTTGCCCTCTTGTGAAAGCTGACTAAAAGTAAAGCAATGGCAAGTGGCGTCGCCATCACTGACGTCACACCGAGTACATTGGGCAAAACATTCCTGCACTAAAGGGAGTTGGACTAGTAGACCCTTCCATGATTCTATAGTACTTTTTATTTTATTTTTTCAAAAATATACATTTATACAACACTCTCTGTTTTGGTTTGTAACAAAAAAGAAAATGATAGCAACTGAAGCAAAGATACTTTGTATATCTCACAATACACATGACACTACAATTTATGAAAAAATAAAAAATGAAAAAATAAAATAAAGGAGAAAAAGTAGTTGAGGTTTTAAAAAGACTTCCAAACATTCTCATTGTACGTTATCTGTTAAATATACTTTTACCACACAGTTACTTATTTCTTCTATTTTTTAATCGTATTTCTATGTAAATTGTTGATTACCTTTACATACTACAAGGCTCAGTCTACGTCTGCCACATTACCCTTTATACCATGGTTCTTCAACTATTTTTTAAATATTCTCCATTCCTTGTGGACTTTTTGTTTTGTTTGGCCCTTAACTCTTCCTGTCACCTTTTGCTAGCTGCAAGTATTCTACCATTAATGTTTGCCAGTCTGCTATATTAGGTGTTTTAGTATTTTTCCAATTCCTTGCCGCTAAAATTCCCGTGATTCTATACTACTGTTGGGTACAAGAGATCTATTCCTCACAGGCTTTTAGTAATGAAACTCTTTGTGTCTGCCTTCTGCCTTCCCAGGTGTTCCCACAGTTGCTGAAGACAAGATGCATGCAAATGTGCGTTATCTAATCCTGGTGTGCAATTTAGTTGCCTCCTGCTGAAATGGTTCAGAATACAGAGAACGTCACCTTTCGCTATCAAATCAAATCAAATTTTATTAAACGGTCACAGACCAGATTGACTCGTACAGCTAGTCAGCGAAACATAACACCGGAAAAAACAAAGGACAATTTCAATACAAATTAGGCCATAACTACAATTTAAAATTGGACAACATGAATAAAATTAAGTATTTGCCTTTCGCTATCAGAGCAGAGCTAATAGCCAGACCCCTCCCCTTAGCGCATTCACATACTGCTAACAAAATTAGCATGGTTTGTTCAGATTCCTAATTCCAGGACCTTAGTGCAAAAATACAAGGCCCCCGTGCGCAGGTGGGTGGAGAAGCTGGCTGTTGCCTAATGCAACTTTTCCCAAACACTGGATGAGTTCCTGCGTGATATTACACAAGGATAAATGTTTTTATCTACTCTGAAAGACTGGTTGTAACAAGCCTTGCAGCTGAATAGCACATGTTCGTTGAAAGTTACCAACCCAATCTTTGGCTGCCGAGGCTGAATATACTGGTTTTGCCCTGTTCCCAAAGCCGTATGATGTCCATGAGAAGCGGATATTAGGAAACATGCATGGGGAAAATGGGATGCAAGAGCTATGAAAGTATGCAGCCACAACTGAACTAGGCCCCTTACTGTGTACATTGACTGCACATGTGGTAAACCAGGCTTCCTCAACTTCGGCCCTCCAGATGTTTTTGGCCTACAACTCCCATGATCCCTAGCTAGCAGGACCAGTGGTCAGGGATGATGGGAATTGTAGTCTCAAAACATCTGGAGGGCCAACGTTGAGGAAGCCTGTGGTAAACAAACAAATCCTATGTATGCATCGAACACGCTACTGCCTCCCCTTTCTTTTTCTTTCAATTATATTTTATTAAGTTTCAGCATTTTAAACATAATCAAAACACAATTCTGTCTCTTCTCTCGTTTTTGACGACTCCCCCCTGCCCCCAATTTATCTCGGAGTTGTTGTTTCTGTTAAATCACGACATTATAGTCTAATTACTTCCGTTGCTCATAGCTCAAACCCAGCTCGCGAGCTCACCACACTGCAATACTTCTTTGAGTAATCCGAAAGAGACACCCGTTCCTCCATAAAACACTTGTTAACATTCTTAAATTCAAGGCAGAAATACGAATTAGAGGAGCCACATGCAAGTGGTGTCTCCCCCTTCTTTTTTAAAGTAAAGAATAGTAGCTATGGAGGGGGAAAACACAGGAAGCTTCGTAACAACAAGTCAGGAGGGCTGTGCAACAGATCCAGCCAAATCCTGGATAACAACCTGAATTGGGTTACAGGTAGGTAGCCGTGTTGGTCTGCCGTAGCTGAAACAAAATAAAAAAAATACCTTCCAGCAGCACCTTAGAGACCAACTAAGTTTGTTATTTCGTGTGGCACGAAAGCTCATACCAATAACAAACTTAGTTGGTCTCTAAGGTGCTACTGGAAGGTATTTTTTTTATTTTGTTTCAAGCTGAATTGGGATGACCCAGGATTCTGCCAGATCAAGTTACGGCAAATCTGAATTGCATGAGGGCCACTTCTCCCTACCACATGTTTAAGTTACAATATTGGGTACAAATATGTACATTGATACAGAGAATTTTGAAGACTGGTTTTTTTTAAAAACTGAAGCCAGAACTCTTCCTGCAGGGACTTATAGATATACAGCGGTACCTCGGGTTACAGACACTTCAGGTTACAGACACTTCAGGTAACAGACTCCGCTAACCCAGAAATAGTACCTCGGGTTAAGAACTTTGCTTCAGGATGAGAACAGAAATCGTGCTCCGGCAGCAGGAGGCCCCATTAGCTAAAGTGGTGCTTCAGGTTAAGGACAGTTTCAGGTTAAGAACAGACCTCCAGAACGAATTAAGTTATTAACCTGAGGTACCATTGTACAGTTAGAAAAGCACATTGGAACTTTGTTACAATGTATGATTACTGCTGCGATACTCTTATATGCACAAAGATGGAAAGAACCGATTGTTACCAACAATCTCTCCCCCCTCCTTTTTTCCTTTATGTTTTTAATGTATTTAGATCAAAGTCTTAATTTGGATAAAAAAGGGGAAAGATATTTGATATTAAGCTTTGCATTTTTCTCTATAAATCCTAATAAAACTTATTTTTTAAAAAAGTAATAACATTGGCAGCCATGGGCATAGCCAGGATTTTTGTGGGGGGGGGGGGCAGAACCTCTGTTTACTATGTATTTTTACTGATTTGTATTGAGTTTGGGGGGGGGAGCTGCCTATGTTGGCAGCAGCTTCCCAGAGTTTCTGACAGATCTTCCCAACCCCACCTGGCAATGCCCGGATTTGAAGCTCCGTCACAGAGCTTACGGTCCTTCCCAACAGAGAAGCAACACATGTGCTGTGTGTATTAATCCTTGCCCTTGCAAACACACAAACCTGGAAACCGAGGAAATTTTTTTTATATATATATATAAATATTTATTAAGATTTTTGTAAAAGAAAAACATAAGTAACAAACAACATTGCTTATATCATAACAGAATTTCATAACTTGTTTAGACTTCCTCACGTCTCCTGCTCCCACTTACAGTGTTAAAAAGTTTTTTCAAGCAAATTATCATCTTGTTTGCAATCTTATATCCACTCGTTTAAATATAATCTAATAGTTCTCCCAAAGGGTTTGTCTTTTCCTTAATCTCATTTATCATCAAATTCCAATCTAGTTTAGTGGTGGCCACTTATTTATGATCAAGCATCCTTCTTAACATTCAATCAAATTACAGTATTTTTGTAAATAAATTTTAAATTTCTTCCAGTCTTCTTCAATCCTTTCTTCTCCCAGGTCACGGATTCTGCCGGTCATCTCTGCCAGTTGCATATAGTCTATCAGCTGCATCTGCCATTCTTCCAGTGTGGGTAGATCTTGAGTCTTCCAGTGGAAACCGAGGAAATTGGCTCCTTTGAGAAATGGTCACAGCAGTGAGGACAGGGTTAAGTCTGCATGCATACCTGAAGGTAAACCTCCATAATTCTGCCCTGACCCTGAGGTCCAGCTCCAAGGGCTTTATGGCGGTTCCCTCACTGAGAGAAGCGAAGTTACAGGGAAGCAAGCAGAGGGCCTTCTTGGTAGTGGCACCCACCCTGTGGAACACCCTCAGATGTCAAGGAAATAAACAACTATCTGACGTTTAGAAGACATTTGAAGGCAAGTTTTTAATGACTGATGTTTTAATGCATTTTAAAACTTTTGTTGGAAGCAGCCCAGAGTGGCTGGGGAAACCCAGCCAGATGGGTGGGGTATAAATAATAAGTTGTTGTTGTTGTCGTCGTCGTCCATGCGCACATACCCCATGCTGCATTTCCATTCTAGATTCCCCCTTCCCCAAAACTGCTTTTCTTCTTTTTTTAAGGAAAGTACCAGGGTGTTCTTACACATGGTCGCTTCTCACGCGCAAACACCTTACAATCAATAATTAAAATCCTTGTAAAACTACCGCCAGATGGGACACAGTCTGCACGCTCCTTTTGAAATATGCGAAGCAGCACACATTGCGCATTCAGGAAGGAAAGATGAAAGGCACTCCAGGGTTATTAATGCGTTCAAGAAAGAGACAGTGTGTTTGCAACGCCAACTCTGGGTGGGTTTGCTTGGTTATGTTTCTAGTTAAAGAATGTGAAGGCCAAGGGAGGCCAAATTTAACTTCCGTGTTGGGAGAAAATACACAAAGTGCGTCTGCTTGTTTAGGCTTCAAATAACAACAACTACTACTACTACTATTATTATTATAAAAAAATGTATACCGCCCTATACCCGCAGCTTTCTGGCAGTTTGCAACATAAAATCACAATATAAAAACACAAAATACATAATAAACCAAAAGACAACGCATGCGCCCCTGGCAACACATTTTAAAAGGGCATTGCATGTAACTCAGCCAAAGGCCTGGTTATTTAGGAACATTTTGCCCGACGCCTAAAGGTGTACAGAGGTACTTCCAGTTGCGGACGGGATCCGTTCTGGAGGTCCCAAGGTTTTCGCAACCAGAGGACAGCTGCTGCGCATGCGGCAAAACCCAGTAAAATACTTCCAGGTTTGCCGCCTACGTAACCCAAAGTTTACGTAACCAGAGGGTTACGTAAGCGGAGGTACTATTGTATAATGAACTCCCCTTCCTATAGCAGCACAGTCCAGAACTACAACTTCCATCAGCCCCAGCCAGTTCTGGAAGGTTGTCCTGCAGATTTTGATAGGCAACGAAGCATCAGCAAACAACACATGCTTTCAACTGCTGCAACAAAGCTGTTGCAGACATTTCGGCAGCTCATTGGCCTCTGCAATGGGCCGCTCACAAGCAGCCTGTTTGCAGGAACATTGTGACTTCCGAAGCAGCTACACACAGAGCATCGCTGCGCACAGAAGGCTGCAGCGGCTACTTCCATAACTGTGTGTGGTTTCCTCCCCAGCCCCCGTTTACTGATTAAAAATACATGCTGCCTTTGAAAACTACCTCTACACACACGTTCCACTTTGCCTCCAAGTTACCAGCGTGAAAGAGGATAAACTTTGTAGGGGAGGGGGGAAAACCCTAATGAACTGGTTTTTTACATACTGATCCAAGACAAACAGTTAACAGGATTTCATATTCAGCATCAAACAAGTGCTTAAGGAGCTTCAAAGAGGCAACTTTAGTAAGAAGAGAACAATTTGGAAAAGCCTCAAAGGTCACCAGCAAATCCTAGAAGTATTGTTAGGTTTTGTGAACTGCCTGGAGATCTAGGGATAGAGGGCAGCATACTAATTTAATTTTTAAAAATAGGAATAATTCACTCCCTCCACATCACTATCTCTTAGGTCCTCCAGAACTTGGAGGGTAAAAGCAGAAACTTTCCTTTCTCCACACAATTTAGGATCCCAATGAAGGGACGCAGGAAGCTGCCACAGGCAGAATCATACCACCAGTCCATCAAGCTCACTACTGTCTAGTCCAGTGTTTCCCAATCCTGGGTCTCCAGTTGGTTTTCGGACTACAGTTCCCACAATCTTTGACCATGGCTAGCAAGGGATGATGGGAGTTGTAGTCCAACAACAGCTGGAGACCCAAGATTGGGAAACACTGATGGGTCTCCAGGGTTTCACACAGAGGACATTCCCAGCTGCTCTATCTTGAACCTTCTGCAAATCCTCTACCACGAAACTATGGCCGCTCCCAGTTTTGCAGGGTTCAGTCTCATGCCAGAAATACGAACGGGGAGAAGAGATTGCCCACTTTAGACTTCACTCTCCAACTACTCCAAGGGAAGAGTGAGGCAGGGACTGAGCTTATTGTAGGATCTACATCAGGCATGTCCAAAGTCCGTTTTGGGGGCCTAATCCGGCCTTCCAGTCAGTTGAATCCAGCCCCTGTGGCAGTTTATTTCCTGGGGTAAAATCCTAAAGAAAACCTTAACAACTTCAATCCTAAAAGAAGCTCAACAACTCCAACCCTAAAAAAAGCTCAAAAACTTTGGTTGGCCCTTCACTTCATCAAATCTGGCCCTCTTTGAAAAAAGTTTGGACACCACTGAGATTCTACATGCAAGCAGGATATCTGAACATGCCTCCAATAGAGCCATGGAGTCATTAGACCAGTCATGGTTCAATGACAGACCACTTGGGTCAGCTTCCAACCTAGCAAGAGCATCTCAGCGCAAATCATAAGGACCACTGCAAAGGCCTCCAGGGCACCCTCTCCTTTTACGTTAGAAGGAACGCCTACTTCAGCCAGGGCCCTAGACCCGCTCAGCCAAGTTTCTCTTGGTGACAATGACCTCATCTCTACAGTTTTCCAATAACCTAAGTCAGAAATCAGGAAGACGTGCTTCAAATAAGAAAGCGTGACGGCGTTTCTGAGTGAAAGTTCTTTCTGGGAGAATTCGAGGACGGCGTCTGCCAAAGCTGCGTCTCTAATAAAATGCAGAAAAACAAAAATGGCCGCCCCAAAGGAGGATATCAAGTATTACCTCATGGCTTTATGCTTATTTCAATTTAATTTATGCTTATTTTATTTAATGCTGTATTGTTTTTAACACTCAATTGGGAGCAGCTCAGAGTGGCTGGGGAAACTCAGCCAGATGGGTGGGATATAAATAATAAATTATTATTTATTATTATTATAATTATTTTTGAAATGTAATACATAGCACGCACTTCTTCTGGCATTAACTGGAATGCATTGACCTAATTCCCGGCTCTTCCTCAGGTCCAGCTATTGCCTTGTGTATTAGTAATTAATTTAAAATAGCCAAGGGTAGCGGGCGGGTTTTGGGGTGGGAAAGATGGCTAGCAGCTGCCACATGCTATAAAGGGACTTCTCTTGCTGCAGCCAGGAAGGAAGATCAGTGCGTGAATAAACAAGATATTCAGGGGAGGAGCAACATAAGATAGGTGAATGATGACAATCCCAAAGGACAACAAGCCATTGTGATGGATGTTACATTCCTCATCCACAGAGCAGTGCCAAAATCAACACAGACTGGATGCACTTCATGACCACAGACGGAGCCATCCCCAAGTTGACAGGTATCAGTTACAGGGCTATTGTCCAAGAACCAACTCATCAGCCTGGCCTCTTTGAGTGGGCCAGGATTTGCAAGATCCGGACTTTATTTGTATCCATGTGTTTTTAAGCTTTCGTCCCTTGTGAGGGGGTTTTGTGAGGGGGTTTTGCCATTGGTTTTACCAGACACCTCCATTTCCCAGGGACAGTCCCCAGATCTACAAATCGGTCCCCATACAAAATCCATTGAATTTGAAGTGTGTCCCCGGATTCATTGAAACAAATTTGGTAACCTTATTTTAGCACCCATACCATTTCTTTTTCTTTCTTTCTTTTTATTAATCTTGTATAGAATGCCCTGGGAGATTGAAGTATTCTGCTGGTTTCTCTGTCTTGTGATTCCTGACATCACAAGATCTCAAAGTAGATTTCATATTACAAAAGAATTTCAGAAATAGACTGGAAAGAGAAGTTGCTGAATTGCAACTTATTACCAAACTTAAAACCATGGAGAGACCTGGTCTGAACAGAGCCATTGGATTCTTATCTCATTATACACGATAAAGCTATTTTTAGCCCTCTCACCCCTTGCTTTTTCCTGTAAGACCAATTGCAGTCGTTAACAGTAGTCAACAGGTTTACCACACCTATCAGCCAATCACCCATTCCCACCTCCCTTCTGAGTAATACCCCTCCCCACCCTCTCACTATATATAAGGGTCTGGTGACTTCTGTTTCAGTGTATCTGAAGAAGTGTGCATGCACACGAAAGCTCATACCAATAACTAACTTAGTTGCTCTCTAAGGTACTACTGGAAGAAATTTTTTATTTTTTATTTTTTTACTATGGCAGACCAACACGGCTACCTACCTGTAGTTTGAAACAGAAGCTGAAACTACAGGCAATGTAAAGAAACAACACACATAAAAACATGGCAAGGGGAAAGAAAACTGTCGATCTTTCCTTGATTACGCAAGGTTCTCAGGTAATCCAACCTGGTGGTCCACACTTACTCTCGACCATTCTGAAAGTGACAGATGAACATGTCCTGTCTCCTGAGGGAATGCACCAAAAACAAAATGCCAGGGCCTACACAGCAACAGTTGCACATACGCTTGAATGAAGCCTATTATTCCAATTGGGGTTCAGGCAAGGATATGGGACTGAATCCGACCTTGGCCACCTGAGAGGGGAGTGTGACCCTGTGGCTTTTACCTGATCTCTCAGTGGCTTTTGATACCATTGACGATGGCCTCCCATGAACCAGTTTTATGAGTTGGGTTATTGAAGGCACTGGTTCCAGTCCTATCTTCCAGTCCTATCTTCCAGGATCAATTTCAGAGAACAGCACTGAGTGATGATATTGGGTGCCTCCCCATCGGAAGCAACCTCTTACAGAGATTTGGGGGCAAAATTTAACCAGCACAGGACTATTTCTCTGGAACGTCTGAATCAGGCGAGGCCACGCAAGCCCTGGAAGGGTGAACTATGACTGCTTACAGGGCCTTATTTGTTTTCTGCTTTGTAAGGGTTTGTTGGGGCTACATGAGCTGGCTCAGAGATCAGTAAAGGCCTAGGAGGATTATTTCATTATCTCGCAATTTTATTCTTCCTGTTTTATGACTGTATTTGAATACAGATAGGGTGAGCCTACAGAATCAGCAGCTAGTGGAATCAGCCCTTTGGCATTTCCTTCTCTGTTACAGCAGCTTACTTATAGGAAAAAGGGCTGGTGCCGCAATGTTTGTATTACAGTGGTACCTCAGGTTACATACACTTCAGGTTACATACACTTCAAGTTACAGACTCCGCTAACCCAGAAATAGTACCCCAGGTTAAGAACTTTGCTTCAGGATGAGAACAGAAATCGTGCTCCGGTGGCTGGCAGCAGCAGGAGGCCCCATTAGCTAAAGTGGTGCTTCAGGTTAAGAACAGTTTCAGGTTAAGGACGGACCTCCAGAACGAATTAAGTACTTAACCTGAGGTACCACTGTACTTGTAAGGAAAGGGCTGGTGCCGCAATGTTTGTATTACAGTGGTACCTCGGTTAACCCACAAATAGTACTTCAGGTTAAGAACTTTGCTTCAGGATGAGAACAGAAGTGGTGCTCTGGCGGCGCGGCGGCAGCGGGAGGCCCCATTAGCTAAAGTGGTGCTTCAGGTTAAGAACAGTTTCAAGTTAAGAATGGACCTCCGGAACGAATTAAGTACTTAACCTGAGGTACCACTCTTTAATGATTTGCATGCAATCTTTTATGTGTATATATGTTAATTCTACTAACGCTGAAAATAATTCCCCCCCTTTTTTTTAAGACTTGCAGTTGAAGGTTTAGAAGTCTTGCAAGGATCAGGCAGGGCAGAGACAGCTATGCCCACCCCCACTAAATCTTCCACTCGTCCTTAAGGATAATGGAGATGCTCTATTCCCCTGGCACCCAACTCACAGGTAAAGAGGCAGAAATAATTAGAGAACACCAGGGGACGTTGTCTAGGAGCTGCTGCCTGTCTGCGTTTTCCCAGCAGGAGGCCCATTTAGGTAGCAAAAAAGCCAGCTGTTGTCTCTTGTGGGAATGGTGGCAGCAAGATTCCCCAATGCCCATAACAGCCCATCTCTGGCAAACACACACACAAAACCACAACACCCCCACTAAGCCTTATTAGGCAGCTGGAACATGAAATCTGCATCCCATTACAGGAGCAGACAAGTGCACTAGACTGACAAACTGTGCGTTGCTGCCTGAGTACCTGGCAACAACCGTAACTCCCATCAGAAATTGGACACAGGGCAAGGGGCAGTTGGGGAACCCCCCCCCCCCAAGCAAAACCGATAAACTCAAAGCCCTTTTGGAAGCCTCACATACTTGAGCAAAACTTTCCCCCTAATTTGCTCCCTCTTCCACGAGTGACACAATGCACAGAGAGCACGGCTTGAACTGAACGGCACCAGAGATTTTTGACCTGGCAATATACAGTGGTACCTTGATTTAAGAACAGCTTAGTTTATGAACAACTTGGATTAAGAACGCTGCAAACCCGAAAGTAGGTGTTTTGGTTTGTGAACTTTGCCTTGGAAGAAAAGCATGTTCTGCTTCCTGTTGAGTGTGTTCCATTTGTAAATTGAGCCCCCCGCTGCTATGGGAAAGCACGCCTTCGTTTAAGAACGGACTTCCGGAACAGATTAAGTTCATAAACCAAGGTACCACTGTATCGGTTTTCCTTCTCAAAGATGGGCTACCTTCACAGGTTGATGAGCCCCACCTGCCCCTCACTTCCCTCTACGGCAGGTGCAGAAACCTCCTTCTTGACCATTGGACCCACAATTGGTCTCGGCCTTTCAATCCTCCAGAGCCTGTCTTCGCATGCAGGGGAAGTCCCTAAGTCACCCAGGGCTTGAAACCTTTGAAGCCATTCCCAGGGTGTGGACACTGTCACATGCTGACAGCTTCTAGGAGCCACAGTTGGGAGCCAAGTGCAGGATGGGGACTGTTAAGTTGTGGGTGAACATATCAGACGACACAGCAATTCTTCAAACAGCTCTTGTTTATTCACAGACCCAGAACAGAACTGAACTGAAGGGTTCAGCCAGCCTGCTTATATAGAGCTCCACTACAATGCAACAGTAACAACTTTCTGTAACTATCCAATCACTGAACGTCACTTTCAATTCCTTATTTGCATATGTGGACCTGAGTGGAAACTATCTACTGTATCCCCCTGCTGGCCCAGGGTGAGAACTTCAGTACATAACAGGGACCAAAGGTGGACAATCTACTCCAAGGTGTACGATTACTCTTCCCCAACACCCATTCACTCCACTACCCACCTGGGTATCCTGGGGGTTGTCCCAGGGACCTTCCGCTTTGCCTGTGAGGTAGTCCTTCCCCATTAACTCAGCAATCCCATAAGCCACTCCATGAATCATCACTGGTCAGAAGTGAAGCTAGCTGGATCAGGTCGGGAAGGAGGCATAGCACAATGAGACTGCAGGACATTCTCTCGACCCCCCAAGTTCATTGGCCACTTCTTCTGGTCCAAAGATGCAGCCTGTGGAACTGTCACCAGGTAGCTAGATCACCTGGTCTCCTCCAAAGATGCTTTCTAGGGCTGCCTCTAAAGACACAGTTGACCAAACAAAGGAACTTGAGGGGCGGTGGCTCGCAGAGGGCAAAAAAGGAAGCAGGTTGGTGGCTGAATTACCCATAATCAGTTTGAAGTAACCAGGCAACTCTCTGCTTGCAAGATAGGCGCCCAGCCAATGAACTTGGTTGCCAAGGTGACTTTCAAGTAGGTTGGCCGCCTTAACTGGTCCAACTGGTGTTTCAATGTTCTGGTCCAATTTATTTTGAACCTATGGGGCCTTTCAGTAAGGACAAAGCCTGCCTAGAAAACCCATGGGTTAGGACTTCTACATATTATTGCAACTATTCAAATTCCAGGCCAGAGTATGCCATAAAGGTAAAGGTTAAAGGGACCCCTGACCATTAGGTCCAGTCGTGGCCGACTCTGGGGTTGCGGTGCTCATCTCGCTTTATTGGCCGAGGGAGCCGGCGTACAGCTTCCGGGTCATGTGGCCAGCATGACTAAGCCGCTTCTGGCAAACCAGAGCAGCGCACAGAAACGCCGGTTACCTTCCCGCCGGAGTGGTACCTATTTATCTACTTGCACTTTGACGTGCTTTTGAACTGCTAGGTTGGCAGGAGCAGGGACCAAGCAACGGGAGCTCACCCCTTCGTGGGGATTCGAACTGCCAACCTTCTGATCGGCAAGTCCTAGGCTCTGTGGTTTCACCCACAGCGCCACCCACGTCCCTTGTGGGTATGCCATAGTTTTATTCAAATTCCAGGCCAGAGTATGCCATAGTTCTTCAACCGGAATAAAACCAGAACATAGGGCTAATTTTACAAAGGCTTGCATATAATTGACTCCGGAAAGCTCTGGTTGCAAAACTGGAGGTTTTTGAGGCATATATCCAATGCTATAGGAATTATACTTCACAAATCTATACATATATGCAGGTCGTGCTGAACCAGAATGATGGAAATCTCATATCCCATGCTGAATTCACCACTGCCTCTAGAATTGTGGTGTTGAATTGGTCATCTTACGTAGGAAGATACCTCATGCCGAAGTTAGACCCTTGGCCCATATTCTAGGTTGTTGTTTTTGTTTTGCAGGTATATTCTGCATCATGTCATTCATGCAACAGTGGCGGAGTTATACTGGACTGTCTGCACATCCACTTCATTATTCCCACTTTATTATTTGTCCCACAATGTGTTATTGCATTATTGCTTTGTACTACAGCACAATGACTGAGGGACGCGCACAGCACACTTGCGGCATAAAAAGATACCACATTTCAGGAAATGAAAAGACTGGAGATGAAGCAGTACGTCTACCGCAAATCCTTCGCAGGTGAAGACAGTATCGAGAGTGGGATCGGGTATAACCATCACGAGGGCAAATCATTATGAACGCAGCATAAAAAGGATGTCTGCAGAGGCCGTCGCTCGGTGTTGCCGCTAAAGTGACTGGCAAGAACTCTCCAGCACTCTTCAGGCTGGCCTGACCTGGAGATGGCAGAGACTGACCGGAGAACCTTCTCCATCCCAACCTTCTGCGCTATGGCCCTTCCCATCTGACCTCTTCTTAGCCTCTTCAAAGAACAACAGAATACAGAATACAGATCTTGTTTCTGGGGTTCTGTTGGAAAGCAGCTAGTCAAACAGGTTCGGAACTGGCTTTTTGTAGTGAAAACCCAGGGACCAAACCCTGTACTTTTCAAGACAGGAAGCAGAAACCAGCATGGCTTTTCATCGCAAGATTAGCTAATTTGAAGAACCAGACTGAAGACACCCGAGTCTTAATTACTACTTATCAAGTGGCAATGATGAAAACGGTTGCACATCAAGTTTATTCAAGAAATCCATGGCAATCCAGCAATCTCTCTGAATTTGCAAAGGAGTCCTGTTCTTCTCAAGCAATGGTATGCAAAGGAAAGCAGGCCTGCCTGATCCTTGCAAAAATAAACCTTGGAGGAAGCTTCAACGTGCTTTGCCTCTAGCTTGAAAGCAATCGATACCAGAAAATATTTGAAATTGCTATGTTTTTATGATTACGCCCACGGAGAGTCTGGCTACAGAAGCTAATGGAATTTGCAGTTATGCCACTGCTCACTGCACACCAAAGGGATGTTCATATTAACAGCCATGACAAGGGTGAGGGAGAGTGAAGTCACAACCAGAGGCCACGCCCCACAACAGATGTTCGGCAAGGTGGAGAACAGGCCCTCTGCAAGTTGGGCTCCTCCATGCAATGGGAGAACCTGGGCCACTTATAATTCTCCCTTGGGTGCAGAGTTCCACATAGATCCATCAGGATGTATGCCTGTGTGGCGCAGTGGTTAACGTGTTGGACTAGGACCTGGGAGACCTGGGTTCAAATCCCCACAGACCCACAAAGCTCATTGGGTAATCCTGGGACCTCCCAAGGTTGTGGTGAGGATTGAATGGGATTTTCTTTGGGGGGGGAACCACTTATGGCACCTCGAGGTTGGGGTGCTGGCGGCGCGGAAGCAGGATAGGAACAAAAATTAATTTTAAAATGTGCAAAGGGCCCCTTTCCATAGCTCCAGGGTTCTTTTAAAGTATTAACAGGGTTCGCCTGAATTCTCCCTCAAGTCTCCGGGAATGCCTTCGAGATGAAGCAGAAGTTGCAGATAAAGCCTCCGCCCTCCTACATGCCCCCCGCAAATCCATGTGAGTTAAGATTTGCTTTATTTTCTCTGTTGCACTCACAGCCTCAAGCCCGCTTTTAAGTCACATGATTAATGAACTGGTTGAGATAACCGGTACACTTAAAATACACACCGCACCTTATAACCGTGTGCCGTACGAACACACAGAAAGGAAGCAGGAACGGGTACAGTCGTACCTCTGGTTACGTACTTAAATCGTTCCGGAGGTCTGTTCTTAACCTGAAACTGTTCTTAACCTGAAGCACTGCTAATGGGGCCTCCTGATGGTGTTGCGTACGATTTCTGTTCTCATCCTGAAGCAAAGGTCTTAACCCAAGGTACTATTTCTTGGTTAGCGGAGTCTGTAACTTGAAGCGTATGTAACCCGAGTTATTGCTATATTTCTTGAATGAGCCTTATCGGTATTATAAAGCTTACTGCCAAAATAGTGGTTGTGGGAAGAGCTGAGGTGACAGAGTGGAGGGGATAAATTAACCCCTCAGATGCAGGGTGGTGGCGGCTGTTATTTAGAAAATAAATACTTAATCTCTCGGAATAACCCTCTGTGGAGACCCTGGAGAAGGGAGGGGCAGCCACCAAAAGAAACTCTGCATCTCTTCCCACTGACATGCAGCTCCCTGCACAACACACAGTGGGGTGTGTGGGTCCATAACCCCAGTCACCAGGGTGTGGTTGTCTCCCTCCGAAGATCGTGACAAACTCCAGCCTCCTTCCCAACCTACGTATGCTGTGCTCCAGGCATGTGCAGAGTGCAACACAGCAGCTGGGACCACCCTCTGTGGCTGCTGCGCCACCCCCAAATCCCAAGGCTGTGGGGAGAAGGTGGGGCCACGCCATTTCCACATTGCATTTCTGGACATCTAGGACAGATGCGAAGGAATGACCCCACCCCACAAGCCCGAGGCAAAGCATGAGATCAGGAACAAAGCCCCGTGCCTCTTGCATAAGCGGGAGGGATGCGTGATCCTGCCCCCCCCCAAAAAAAACCCGAAAGCATTTCGGTCGTCTCCCCAAGCCAGCCAAGACGTAGACACTCCCTGCCCTAGGCAGTCTTCCTGCCCACACCTCCCCCAATCTTCCCCCTTCTGGGTGGGTCCCGGATCGCACCCTCTCGTGGGGGTGGGGGGCTCCTGAGTCCCTTCTCCCTGGGGCGCCCACTTCAGCTGAAGGAGGAGAGGGGGCGCCCCCTCCCACGCACCCCCACCCCACCCTTCCATTGTCTCAGCTCCACGCCCACTTTCCAGACAGGTAGAACGCCTGGGGCGGGAGGGGATCGCGCCCATCTCCCGACCCCCCCCCACCCCTTGCAGGGCAGGATCCTTCGCCTCGCCACGTTCCTTTCTCCTCCCAGCCCCTCCCGTTAGCTCCCTAAGGTTAGGCACCTTCTCCAGCGCCACCCTCGAACCTTCGGGTTCCCCACGGATGAGGGGGGCTGCGCGCCCACGTACCCCCCCCCGCCCACGCATCCAGATGCCCTCCAGGGGGGTCTGCTCCTCCTCCGCTCCCCCTGCCCCGCCACGCCCACCGTTCCCTGCACTGCGGGGGAAAGGAAGCAGAGTCCGCGCCCAGCCGCCGTCGAACCGGAGACGCTTCCCCCCCTCGGCACCCACCTTGGGGCTGGAGACGCCCTCGCCCACGGCCAAGACGGTGCCGGCCGCCTCCATGCCCGGGCTGAAGGGCAGCGGCGGCAGCCTGTCGTACACCCCCTGTCGGGCCAGCAGATCCGCGAAGTTGAGCCCGCAGGCCCGCACCTCGACGCTGACTTGGCCCGCGGCCGGGCTGGGCTCGGCGGCGGGCAGCTGTCGCGTCTGCACCTTCACTTTCTCGTAGCCGCCGAAGCCGCTCAGCACCAGCGCCCGGTACTGGCGCCCGGGAGCAGCGGCAGCAGCCGCCTCCGACGGGGCCCCCGCAGCCTTGCCCTCCTCGGCGGGCTGCGCTGCCGGAGTGGCTTCTTGCTGCTGCTCGGGTGGCGCCGCGGTGGCGCTTTGCGGGGCGCCCGCGTCGCCCCCGGCCGCCTCTTCCCCGGACATGGCAGCTTCGGAGCTGGCAGAGAGCCGTCGGGCGCGCAGATGCTGCTGCTGCTGCTGCGAGGGCGAGAGAGAGAAGGCGAGGAGGGCGCGGCTGGCCAGATGCGTAAAACAGCTGGAGAGGGGAGGCGGCGTGCAAGAGCCGGAGCTGGAAGCGGGCGCGGAGCGGCGGCGGCGGGAAGGAAAACCCGGAGCGCGGAGCACGGAGCGGAGCCGGGGACTGCCTCCCTCCCTCCTTCCGTCCGTCCGTCAATCCTGGACGCCCACTCGGCTTGCCTGCCAGGAAGCGAGGCGGAGACTGGAAGGAGGCGGCTGGGTGCGCCTTTCTGACGCAAAATGCAGCCAGCTTCTCCTCCCATGGCGTTTACTCCCAAGTAAGTGCAGATGCGCGTTTACCTAGGAGTAAGCCGTGCTGCATTGAAAGGGCCTTGCTCCGATGTGAGCATACACGTAGAATTACCATGCAACCACCTGGTCTCCTTGCGAGTAAGCCACCCTGAGTTCAAATGGTCTTAATCCTAAATGCTCTTCCGTTTCGCGTCTATCTTAGCACCCTTCTATGCTTAGCACCCTATTATGCTATTTCTATTTTTCTAAATCCCCTTATCAACTTGTAAACTATAGTCACGTTTGTCTCAACCCATTGCGCTGGTCATAATTTGTCTTCCTTGCATAGATTGGCCTTCTTCTGATCACACCTAATTCTACTGATCTGAATCTCTCACTTCTAAAGTTGTGCTGCTCAACTTGCTTTTTGTACTTGGATTGGACCCAAAAATTGATCAGTGAGTCCAGTTTGAATCCCATGACTCACTAGGGAGTGGACCACTATTCTGTCACCCCCCCAAAAAACAAACCTCAGTTCATCCCTCCCATTCATCCTCATCCTCATCATAACTTAGCTCATCTAACTGGGTTGCCACTCAGGGCAGCTTACAAAAACATAATAAAACATTAAAAACGTCTCTGTAGGTGCCTTCAGGTGTCTTCTAATGGTTGTATAGTTACTTTGTGTGGCCGAATGTTCAGTAGTTTAAATAGTCTGGTGATTTAAAAAGGATTCATAAATTATCCTGATTTATGGGTTAGCACCTAGGTGTCCTAGGTTTGCGCTAAATTGAGCTCCATCTGCGCTATACCTTAAAGCAGTATACCACTTTAAACAGTTGCGGCGTCCCTCAAAGAACCCTGGGAATTGTAGTCCATTAAGGGTCTGATCATTATTAGGAGACCCCCCCCCCCCAATTCCACACACAGAGCAACAGGTCTTGGAGTGGTTTAACAGTCAATCCCTTTTCCCAAGGAACTCTGGACACTGTAGCTCTGTGGCGGGAATAGGGACCTTCCCAGGAACTCTCAGCACCCTTCCCAAACTACATTTCCCAGGATTCATTGGGAAGAAGCCGTGACTTTTTAACAGTGGTAAGGTAAAAGGACCCCTGACCATTAGGTCCAGTCGTGGCCGACTCTGGGGTTGTGGCGCTCATCTCGCTTTATTGGCCGAGGGAGCCGGAGTACAGCTTCCGGGTCATGTGGCCAGCATGACTAAGCCGCTTCTGGCGAACCAGAGCAGCGCATGGAAGCGCCGTTTACCTTCCCGCCGGAGCGGTTCGTATTTATCTACTTGCACTTTGACGTGCTTTCGAACTGCTAGGTTGGCAGGAGAAGGGACCGAGCAACGGGAGCTCACCCCGTCGCAGGGATTCGAACCGCTGACCTTCTGATTGGCAAGCCCTAGGCTCTGTGGTTTAACCCACAGCGCCACACACACCTCTCTTTTAACAGTGGTATGATACTGCTTAAAATGCATTGCGCAGATGGGGCCTGAATTATTTGTGGTGAAAACCCAAGTAGATTGCAAAGAGCTCCGAAAGGATCTCTCCAAACAAAAAGCAGGCAAGAAAATGGAAAATGTGGTCCATTGCAAAGAAATGCAAACCAGAGATGAAGACCTGTGGCAGATATCCCAGATACCATCAGCCTGGCCAACCATCAGAGGCGATGATAGCTGGAGCCCAAAGCAGTTGAAGTGCCATCTTGGCTGCATTTTAAAAAAAACTTTCTATATATCATGATGAGTCTGAACTGGCAGTGACTAATCAGGACAGAGATCTTGAGCTCAGTTGAGATGCTGACATAATGTGCAGCTGTTGTGAAAAGGGCAAATTCCTTGCCATGATTATTAGGAAATGAAACTTTGGACAGTAATAACATTGGAACGGGAGGTGGTGGACTCATTCCTGGGAGGTTTTAAGTGGAGGTTGTGGGTGGTCAGGGGACAGGGTGGCACTGTGGTCTAAACAACTGAGCCTAGGGCTTGCCGATCAGAAGGTCAGTGGTTCGAATCCCTGCAACGGGGTGAGCTCCCATTCCTCGGTCCCTGCTCCTGCCAACCTAGCAGTTCGAAAGCACTTCAAAGTGCAAGTAGATAAATAGGTACCGCTCCAGCGGGAAGGTAAACGGCGTTTCTGTGCGCTCCTCTGGTTCGCCAGAAGCAGCTTAGTCATGCTGGCCACATGACCCGAAAGCTGTACGCCAGCTCACTCAGCCAATAAAGCGAGATGAGCGCCGCAACCCCAGAGTCAGCCACGACTGGACCTAATGGTCAGGGGTCCCTTTACCTTTACTGTAGATGGTCATCTGTCAGGGATGATTTAGTTGAGATTCCTGCATTTGCAGTGGGCTGTACTGGATTTGCCTAGGGGTCCCTTCCATCTCTACAATTCCATGATTCCATGGAAACTGCCAGGGCCGTGGGATCCTTGTATAAAGCTGTGGTGGGACCACGTTTGGAAATGTGTGCAGTTCTGGTTGCCCTGATGTCTCATAGTAGGGCCGGCGTTGTAAACAATGCAACACAGAGGCTTGTAAATCACACGCATGATGGAACTGTTGCAGAAACTGTTCCCTGTCTGCGGGATCTTCTGTGAATCGACTCTGGAGACCCCCAGTGTCCCAAGGAGTGCTTGTGCCACTCTCCTACGAGCTGCCAGCTGGATGCCACACCCAGTTGGCACAGGAAAAGCCAGCAGGAACTGCAGGACACTAGCAGTTAGGTACGCACCTCTTCACTTCTCAGCCTGAAATCTCCCTCTGCTCTTTTTTATCATTTTTTAAAAATAATTTTTATTACATTTACAATTTTTGTAATCACAATATCCATCAATAAACTCAAACCTCGCTCTTACCAGACCTCCTCCCGCCCCTCTTCCTGACTTCCATATATATTTACTTTCATCTTAGCATTTCTATAACCACTTTTTTACCAAAAAAATTCCTTCCAGTAGCACCTTAAAGACCAACTAAGTCAGTTCTTGGTATGAGCTTTCGTGTGCATGCACGAAAGCTCATACCAAGAACTGACTTAGTTGGTCTTTAAGGTGCTACTGGAAGGAATTTTTTTGTTTTGACTATGGCAGACCAACACGGCTACCTATCTGTAATTGGAACTATGGAAGGCACTTTTTACCTTCTCTCTTATTTTTATATTTCCCCTTGTTAAATGTAAATCAGTTCCTTATACTGTCATTACAAAACATTTCAACTCAAAGCTACAAACGTTTTCAGATGTTTAGAATATTCTTTCATATATTATATAAATTTGTTCCAGTCCTTTTGAAACAGTTCGTCGCGCTGATTCTGGATCTTCCCCGTCAGCTTTGCTAACTCAACGTATTCCACCATCTTACTCCGCCAATTCTTCCAGTTTTGAAATCTCCTGTGATTTCCATTTCTGAGCCAGAAGTATCCTTGCGGCCATTGTGGCATATATAAAAAGATTCACATCTTTTTTAAAAATTTCATCTCCAATTAGACCTAGCAAAAATAACACTGGTTTTTTACAGAAATTATATTTAAAGATCTTTTTTAATTCATTGTAAATTATGTCCCAATATGTTTTCACCCTAGTACACGTCCACCACATATGGAGGAAATTCCCCTCCTTCTCCTTACATTTCCAACAATTTTTATATTGGAAATCTCCCTCTGCTCTAAGAAAGGCGAAGCAGCTCACTGTTGAGAATGCCGCTTGGCTTGTTCAAATGCTGCTTCTGATGGGTAGAAACCTCGCTGAAATCTTACAAGATCTGCACACCCCATATAAATGCAGTGAAAATAAACTAGAGTGAACATTCTGAAGCCTGAGCTACAGTTCGGCCTCGGTCTTCCCTTCATGGTAATGGGCTCGTCACTCAGTTTTGCCTCTCTCTGGGTTTCAGGGCCTAAGTCAAGGGTTTCCTCCTCTCTTTGCTTGGTGCTTGAGCGCTGTCAGTAAGGGAAATAAAGGCTGGGGCATGCATGGAATAAACGAAACAGATTCAGGGTAAGATTCTCCCCCGTCCATTCCATCTCTTCCATTCTCGGCTTCCTGGTTGCTTCTAGCCCCTGGCACAAGCTGTGTGTCCTCCTGTCTCAGGTTAAGCGCTATCCTGCTATATTATGAAACTGCTTTTCAAATCCTGTGGGTTGCAGGAGCGCGAGGAGATGGCACCTTTCCGCCATCGCTCCTCAACGCGCCAAGTTGGCTTTTGCTCAGGCATCTCTGCTGAAACAGAGGGACTTCGCACGCTCACAGAGAGGTTTGTTTGCAAACCTCTTGTGCTGCAGCCATGTGGAGCTTTGCGGAGTTTGTGGGTTCATTTACTAAATACCTCCCCCGGGCTGCAGATGGAGACATCTGCGGTGATCAAAGCAGGCTTACAAAACACAAGGGCGCAATCCGCAGGGAATTAGGAGCCGGATCAGGCCGGGCCCTCAAGAGTTTGATGTTTGCAGGGCTGTCGTCCCTGGCTGGCCACCTGATGCCTCTGAACCCCCCCCCCCCCCAAAGCATATTCTGTTTCCCAGGGGAACCGTCATGTGACTAGACCTTATGACGGCAGTTGGATGTTGTCCAGGGTCACTAGAAACAAAACAAATCTCTCTCTCTCTCTCTCTCTCTCTCTCTCTCTCTCTCTTTCTCTCGTTCATTATTAGTAAGCAGCACCAGCATTTTCTAAGGTTCACAGGCAGCAAACTGAGTGGGTGCAGGGGAGGAGAACACAATATCCAGGGCAGCTTATTTCCTGTGCTCCCAGACTAATTTTACACCTGGCGAAAGACCAATTGAGAAGTTTTCCCAAGGTGGTTTAACATGGGCAAGAAACCCACATGCAAAAAGCAACAACTCAGAAAGCGTATGGTCTGCATACACACCATACATTTAAAACAACCTCCCCATCACACACACAAAATCCTGGGGGCTGTAGTTTGCCCCCCTCCACAGCGCTACAGTTCCCAGCACCCTTAACAAACTATAGTTCCCAGGATTTTTTTTGCCACATGCGGTGATTTAAAGCTACAGAGGCTAAGAGCCACGGACTTTAAGTTGTGCTCCATCTCTTTGGTGCTGCTCAAATCAAAGATGAAGATGCCACCGGTAAAATGGGAGCGTATCGTACGCTGCATATGAAACTGCCATGGTGTCCTTTGCAGTGCTTTTTAGTCACAGGGACATGGGTGGAGCTGTGGTCTAAACATAGCTGTCAACCATCCCTTATTGGGCGAGAAAGTCCCTTATCCTAGAGCCGTGTCCCGCTGCTGTCCCTTATTGATGATGTCCCTTAAATTTCCCGGGTTCCAAAGGAAGCAGCTCCTCTCCCTCCCTCCCTCCCTCCCTCCCTGCCGGCCAGGGAGGAGGGAGGCTCCAACTGTGTTGCTTGGCTGCGTTGCTCACCCAATAAAGAGTCTAAGAACGACTGGGGGGTGGAGCTTGCATGCCTTGTGCCAATCAAATTGGCCGCATTGCCTGGGGACTCGCCTTTGCTCAGCGCTTCCCAGCAGAGAGGTGCCGGTGGTTTTCCTTGCTGCATCCCCTTTGCCAGGTTGCTGCGCTGTGGGAACCACCACTTGAGGCTTCGTTTGGCTGCTGGCTGGGCTTTCTGCCTTTGGCTCGGAGGGGCTCAGAAGTTGAACCTACCTGTACCCTAAAAATCCCTTATTTTGGCTGCTGATCCCTTATTTTCGAGGCTGCTGGTTCCTTATTTTCAAATCTGTAAGTTGACAGCTATTGGTCTAAACCACTGAGCCTCTTGGGCTTGCCGATTGGAAGGTCGGTGGTTCAAATCCACATGACTAGATGAGCTCCCGTTGCTCGGTCCCAGCTCCTGCCAACCTAGCAGTTCAAAAGCATACCAGTGCAAGTAGATAAATAGGTACCTCTCCGGCAGGAAGGTAAACGGCGTTTCTGTGCGCTCTGGTTTCTGTCATGGTGTCCTGTTGCGCCAGAAGCAGTTTAGTCCTGCTGGCCACATGACCTGGAAAGCTGTCTGTGGACAAACGCTGGCTCCCTTGGCCTGAAAGTGAGATAAGCACCACAACCCCATAGTTGCCTTTGACTGGACTTAACTGTCCAGGGGTCCTTTACCATTTTAGCTTTTGAGCCTCAGGCCCCCTGGTGCGGGTTATATTGCATAGGAGCACAGCTGGGGCAAGAAACGCCGTGAAGAGCCTTTCCTAGGCAGCATAATATATATTCCAGCTTTTTCCATAGGTGCTTCATGGTAGAGGGAGAGAGGTCTGCGCACATATTGTGTGCCTTTAAAGCATATTTGAAGCATATTTCCCTCCTCAAAGAATTCTGGGCATTGCGATTCCTGAAGGGTTTGCTGTAGCCTCCAACATTTCTCTGATGAAAATAGGGACATCCTATTCAACAACATAGTGACGTATGGAAGTGAGAGCTGGACCATAAAGAAGGCTGATCGCCGAAGAATTGGTGCTTTCTAATTATGGTGCTGGAGGAGACTCTTGAGAGTCCCATGGACTGCAAGAAGATCAAACCTATCCATTCTGAAGGAAATCAGTCCTGAGTGCTCACTGGAAGGACAGATCCTGAAGCTGAGGCTCCAATACTTTGGCCACCTCACGAGAAGAGAAGACTCCCTGGGAAAATGTTGGGAAAGATTGATGGCCCAAGGAGAAGGGGACGACTGAGGACGAGATGGTTGGACAGTGTTCTCGAAGCTACGAACATGAGTTTGACCAAACTGCTTGAGGCAGTGGAAGACAGGAGTGCCTGGTGTGCTCTGGTCCATGGGGTCATGAAGAGTCGACACGACTAAATGACCAAACAACAATTCAACAACAATTTTATGATCTGACTGGGTCAGCCCAGCCACTCTGGGCGGCTTTCAACTTATATAAAAACATAATAAAACATTAAACATTTAAAAAAACAACTTCCCTATACAGAGCTGCCACCAGATGTCTTCTAAAGGTTGTCTAATTACTTATCTCCTTGGCTCGGGGGTCGCATAACTCCATAAGCTCCCAACATTTCTCTGATGAAAATAGGGACATCCTAAGGAAAAGCGGGACATTCCGGGATCAAGTCAGAAACTTGGACGGCTTCCGTAGATGCAGGACTGTCCCTGGAAAATGGGGACACCTGGAGTGTCTGGGCTGGGAATCCTAACTCTGTGAAGTGTAAACTATACAGTGCCCAGAATTCTTTGAGGGGAGGGGAAATGTGCTTTCAATGTGCAGCGTGCACAGAGTTCATTTCTGTGCGCTCTTGCAGCGTGTGACGTGGTCCGGCCTGGTCTGGGCCTCCTCCCTGAAACTTCCTTTCTGCATGTCGGAGAAAGGAATTTACCGGTACTGTCTGAACTTTCATCCCTGAAGGTGGGATACTGTCGAGCCTCTATACAAGATTAGATCCAAAAGCTAACTGAATATGCGGAACGAGAAGGTCTATCAGAAAAAAATAAAGAATAAATCAAAACAGGAATTTGTCTCAAAATGGGAGGTTTTCAAAGAATATTTGAAAAATAAATATAGTAGTTTAAATTCTGTTGCAGCATTTGAGGAACTTCAGTAATAGTTGCAAGGTAGATATAAGAAATTAGATATATTAAGAAAAAGTTTAATTATGATAAAAGTGTGTATTGGCAATAAGTAATATGAAATTGAAATATGGAATAGACGGGAGGTTGGGTTTTTAGTGTTAAGACCAGCTTAGGTTTTATTATTTGTTAAGAAAATTATGTGTCTATGGTTCCTGTGTGTAATTTGGTATTTTTTTCTTTTTTCTTGCTGTATCAATTAAAAAAAAAAAAAGCTCCTCTTGTGCCGTTAACAGTATCCTCAAGTGAAGAAGAAGAAGAAGAAGAAGAACCTAGGCAACTGGAGCTTTTCCATTTATTTTACCACCTTGCCAGGAAAACCCTCACTGGCTGTTCTGCGTGTCAGACTGTTATTAAAGGGAAAAGCATAGGTGATGTTAGTATGAAGTCAACGACCCTATCAGCAATTTTGACCATTGCAAATAATTGCTGTTCTTACCATGTGTGGAAGGGATGCGGGTGATCTTGCCGATCAGAAGGTTGGCGGTTTGAATCCCCGTGACTGGTGACCTCCCATTTCTCGGTCCCTGCTCCTGCCAACCTAGCAGTTCAAAAGAACGTCAAAGTGCAAGTAGATAAATAGGTACCACTCTGGTGGGAAGGTAAACAGCATTTCCGTGCGCTGCTCTGGTTTGCCAGAAGCGGCTTAGTCATGCTGGCCACATGACCCGGAAGCTGTACACCAGCTCCCTCGGCCAATAAAGCGAGATGAGCACCGCAACCCCAGAGTCGGCCACGACTGGACCTAATGGTCAGGGGTCCCTTTACCTTTTACCATGTGTGGAAACTGTCACAGCCATCTCATATGGCCTGTGACTCAGGAGTGTGGCATGTGTTTACGGCCCCAAGACCAGAAGAGGCCCCCTTCTCACAGAGCTTCCCATAAGATCAGACACAGCCTAAAATAATTCTTCGTTTACATGCTGTGCATCTTCCAGATTAGTAAGAGGGTTCTTGTGCCCCCAGACCTTAAAGCGAGCACTGATTCGAGCCCACAGTTTATGATGCAGAAGAGGGCAACCAGGGCAATCCAGGTCTGGAAAGCAAGCCATATGAGGAACGGTTGAAGGAGCTGGGTATGTTTAGCCTGGGGAAGAGTAAGCTGAGGGGAGATGTGGTAGCCATCTTTAAATATCTCAAGGGCTGTGTCCCATGGGTGTCCCATGGCTGTGTCCCAAGCTTGTTTTCTCCTGCTCTGGAGGGTAAGATTCGAACCAAGGGCTTCAGGTTGCTAGGAAGGAGATTCTGACTACAAATCAGGAAGAACTTTCTGACTGGAAGAGCTGTTTTGACAGTGGAATGAGAGGTGATAGACTCTCCTTCCTGGGAGGTTTTTAAGCAGAAGTTGGATGGCCATCTGTCAGGGATGCTTTTAGTTGAGATTCCTATGAAATTAAAAAAAATTAAGGTTATAGATAGATAGATAGATAGATAGATAGATAGATAGATAGATAGATAGATAGATATAGATGATAGATAGATGATAGATAGATAGATAGATAGATAGATAGATAGATGATAGATAGATAGATAGATAGATAGATAGATAGATGATAGATGAGAATGAGATAAATGTTCATAACTGCATATATAAACCACATGTCTGATACCCCACAGAAAAAGTCCTGAAACCATTTTGTCCCTCCCAAATTGACTTTAAATATTTCTCTGCACCGTCGAAGGAAACACAGCACCATCCGTGTCCTATATATATAATAAATGTTCATAAATGTACCAATCAAACCACGTACATAAATATATAAACCACATGTCTGAAGCAGCACAGGAAAACAGCCCTGGAACAACTTTGACTCCCAAACTGACCAAATGATTTCTCTGCAAGGTCAAGGAAAATGGAAAAGCCTCCCCATTGTCTTCTCCTTCACAAATCCTGTCTTAAGGGTATGTGTGTGTATGAATAGGGTGAGCCTGTGACCTGGCTCAGAAGCTAAGTATTTGTCATTACAAAAGACTGACCAGGCTCCCTATGGTATCCAATCAAGTGACCGTTAACAGGTAACCTGTCAGACAGGAGATAAACAACACACTCAGATTTCTGTTGTAGACCGCCTTTTCTGTGATGTATGTATGATGTATGGAGGGGTGGTCTTGAGCTCCAGGGCAGGGAATTTAAAATGTCTATATAAGGCCTTGCGCACCATTGTCTGAGGTCCTCCTCCTTTCCTGCATGTAAGGGGAGCACCCTGTTGCAACAGATCCATAAAGATCAGGCTTACTAGCTGCTTTGCTTCTCAATATTCTCTGGTTGGCCTCTGTTATTTTCTCCTACAAATAGGGAACCCACGTAAGGACTCTATATGGGCTCTTGGATACCCCATAAGGGGAAAAGGGCAGATTTTTATTGTTTACAACACTTCCAACTCTACAATTCTATGATTTTGTGGTCTGTTATTCTCTGTACTGATACGCCCGCTCCGATAACACCTTGTGCATCTGACAAGTGGTGTAAACAAAAATTGCCCTTTTCCCTTATGGGGTATCCAAGAGTCCATATAGAGTCCTTACGTGGGTTCCCTATTTGTAGGAGAAAATAACAGAGGCCAACCAGAGAATATTGAGAAGCAAAGCAGCTAGTAAGCTTGATCTTTATTGATCTGTTGCAACAGGGTGCTCCCCTCACCCGCAGGAGAGGAGAAGGAACCCAGAAAAATGGCGCGCAAGACCAGTGGCATAGCGTGGGGGGTGCAGGGGGGGCTAGCCGCACCGGGCGCAACATCTGGGGGTTAGGGTTAGGGGGTGCAAATCCACGGGTTAGGGGGTGCAAATTACTTGCCTTGCCCCGGGTGCTGACAACCCACGCTACGCCACTGCGCAAGACCTTATAAAGACTTTTGAAATTCCCACCCTGTAGATCAAGACCACCCCCCAGTAACATCATACATACATCACAGAAGGGATGTAACCTAAGACCACCCCTCAGATACATCATACCTACATAACAAAAAAGGCGGTCTAAAACAGAAATTTGAATATTGTTTTTCTCCTGTTGTTGTTTATCTCCTGTCTGGCAGGTTACCTGTTAATGGTCACTTGATTGGATTGCCTGGGGAGCCTGGCCATTCTTTTGTAGTGATAAATACTTAGTTCCTGGGCCATGTCACAGGCTCACACCCTATACATATCTTAAATGTGCCCTTAAGACAGGATTTGTGAGGAAAGAGACAATGGGGAGGTTTCCCACTTTGACCTTGCAGAGAAAACATTTGGTCAGTTTAGGAATCAAAATGGTTCCAGGTTGGCCTTCCTGTGCTGATCGATGTACGTGCTTGGTTGGTACACTTAGGAACATTACCATATCTCTAAGACCTCAAAATTCCTATCACACAAGTAGTTTCCTGGCTGCAGCAGTTCATGCTGGCAATAAAAGTCAGATCAGCTTGTTTCCCAAAGGCTGTTGTTTTCACTGTCACAAAACTACCGCTCTGCCATTTTACGTTGCTGTTTACCACACTTGGGTGTCGCTCTGGGGAAGATAAAAGCCTTCATTTGCAAGGGGCAAAGTTGGGGTCAGGAACTGACTCTCGACTTGGCAACAAGCCCATTGAGCAGAGGAAATGCCTGACTTTTAAGTCATCTTTCCAATACGGTGAAACTTGATCTCTGAACGGGCAGCTTCTTTCTCACCAGTTTCAGCTTCTCAAGTCAGCTTCGCTCTCTGCAAACAGATTCTGCAAGCCTTGCGAATCCTAAACTGCAGTTCCTACTTTTTTTCCGCCTACTCAGGCTGCCTACACACTCCCTTTGCAACCAGAGCCCACCACAACCTTGGCCACAACCCATATCTATCCTGTATCTTTCCTATCGCGTCTTTTGAAATACTGCTTTTTGATGCCTCCTCCCCTTGCAGATCTTTGAACCGACTTGAGAAAAAGAATGACCTACACAAAACATACGTAAGGAGGCATCGTTGGTGCATAAGGAAAAAGAAAAAAATCCAAAATCTGAGCAATACTTGTGTTAAGCCAACCAGAATGTCATAAAACACTGTACAAGCTTTCAGATTCTCCAAAACACTTAAAAATTCAAACATTTTCACAATAATCTTCCTATCAAATAATAACATTGTTTCATAAGTTGACTTCCCACCCCCACTCCCGCAGTGGTTTTGCTCAAACTGCATTATGTTTTTTATTTATTACACAAATCTTCTTTGTTACAATTAGCGTTTTTCTTCTGTTGCTTTTATCTCAAAACCTGCCCTCGATTTCATTCAACTGTAGTATTTTTTTTTTAAAAAAAACAAATTACTTTTTTATTGGCTTTAAATAAAAGTTATACACCATAAACATAATATTTTCACACATTAAGAAAAGGGTTCTTTCGAACTTTGAGACCTCCTTCCATCCCTCCATGGATTCCAATTCTAAATTTTATTCCTGCACCTTTTACTGTAATCTATCTGTTATATAATCATAGTATCCGAAATCCATGTTACAAGTGTCATTGTATTCCTGCCTATGGTTTCATCTTTTTACAGTGATCTCTCTTTCAGATGTGTTAGAAAGTTATTCCAGTCTTTTAAAAATAATTGGTCTTCCTGATTTCTGATCTTTCCCGTCAGTCTTGCCATTTCTGCAAATTCCATCAGCTTGATCTGCCACTCTTCTCTGGTCCGTACTATTTCTTCTTCCCATCTCCGTATTTTAAAATAGTCCTGGAAAAGCTTCCATTCTCCTACAAAAAGTTCATCATTTTGACCTCTTAATTTCAGCGGGGTTTTGTTTGTGTGTCAAGGGCCACATTTCTTCCTTGACAATTTTCCGGGAACCTCATGCCGAGGGTGGGGGCGGGGCAAAGGCAAAAGTGGTCGGGGCAAAGGCAAAAGTGGTCGGGGCAATGGAGTGATTATTCATACAGTAGGCTATAGTTCAGCAAGGCAAAAGCCAGGTGTTCCTTTGATGGAGCTTGTAGTAAGGTTAAGGCTTACTGGGAAATGATATGCAATGCAATGCAATGAAAAGGATGTTTAAAATAATGTTTGTTAAAAAAAACAAAAACCAGAAGCCTTTCTCTTGGGAATTATAGGGACAGAACTACCTAAATTGTATAGAAATTTATTCCTGTATGCGACTACAGTGGCAAGAATGCTACTTGCCCCAAAATGGAAAGAAGAAGAAGTCCCAGCAAAGCAAGAATGGATACAAAAACTTACGGAATATCCAGAAATGGAGAAACTTAAGAAATCAAGACAACAATTTTTTTACAAAAGAATGGAAATGGTTTATTGAATATTTACAGATCAATTGCAAACAGATAAAAACACTGGCCGGATTATTGTAACAACCTTGCATAAGAGTCTATATTTAAAGAAGATAAATAAATGAGTAAATTAAGTTAATTTGGGTATGCAGAAGATATTGAGAATAGATTTAAGGAACTGCAGAAAGAGGGGGAAGGAAGTCGAGTTTTAAAATGTCGAAATGATTGTAAAATCAGTGAAATGTATATGTCTGAAAAGTATAAATACAATTTTTAAAAGCCAGCTGTTCCTACGTTTTGGAATTTGACTTCATTTCACGGCTAACGGGTGGCTTTTTGCAGAATCATTTGTGTGTTGTGGGAAGAGGACCAAGGTTATGTACACATTTAGCGGCCTCAAAGGCAGCGAGGTCATTCCCAGCCCATGGCTATGCTTCAAGAGTGTGTGGTTTTTTGGGGTTTTATGTGCACACTAGCCAGAGCCGCCTCAGTATTCCAACCTCAACTTCACCACGGCATCCCTTCCCTAAACCGATGGAAGATGGCTCAAGACAGGAGTCAGCAAGCTTTTTCAGCAGGGGGCCGGTCCACTGTCCCTCAGACCTGGTGGGGGGCCAGACTATATTTCGAAGGAAAAAAAAGAACAAATTCCTATGCCCCACAAATAACCCAGAGATGCATTTCAAATAAAAGCACATATTCTACTCATGTAAAAACACCAGGCAGGCCCCACAAATAACCCAGAGACGCATTGTAAATAAAAGGACACATTCTACTCATGTAAAAACACGCTGATTCCTGGACCGTCCGTGGGCTGGATTGAGAAGGCGATTGGGCCAGATCCAGCCCCCAAGCCTTAGTTTGCCTACCCATGGCTTAAGCGAATCACAGAAGCATAGAACTGCAAGGAGCCGTGAGTGTCATCTTCTAGTCCAACGTCCTGCAAGGCAGGAATGTTTTGCCCAATGTGAGATTCGAACCCACAGCCCTGGGAAAACACATCGAACTGGAATGTTGCCCGAGAAGCTATGGCGTCTCTATGGACAGCAGCTAACACCCAGTGCATGAATCCGCTGCACAAATTTTAATAGCCAAAAAGTGGAAAACACAAGAACTACCAACTTTGGAAGAATGGCAGACGAAGATGATGGACTTTATGGAGCTGGCTGATCTTACCGGGAGAATCCGTGACCAGAAAGAAGAGGAATATCAAGAAGACTGGAAGAAATTTAAAGAATATTTGGATAAATATTGTAATATTAAAGATTAGTAGTTACTTGAAGGCACTAAATAGGCCTAGGATTAAATTAGGATTAAATAAATAAATGAGACATAGATGTTAAGAAAAGTTAAGAAATTTGATTATAATTGGAATATTGTATTTTTGAATAATGATATTGGAAAACTGCTACATTCAGTTACAAGGAAATTCAGATGGAAGAGATTAGAGGAAGTCAAGTAATATGTTTAAGAAGTTGGATGTTTAATTAATTAACCTTTATTGTTTATGTGTTTGTGGTTGTATTTTTGGTTATCATTTGCTATATTTGTTTTATTTCTTTTTTCTTTTTCTTTTATTCTTGTTTCATTGATTTTATAGTATGTGTTGTATTTGTATGAAACTTAATAAATATTATTGGGGGGGGGGGGAAACACCCAGTGTCCTCAGCATCAAACACCAGCAGTGGGAACGCACTGGAGCCCGAGGAAGTAGTAATGTGCATACAACCTGTAATGGTTATATGGGGTTACTCGTGCGTAAGTTGCCGCCACTCCTGGCTAGGTAGCCTGGTTAAACCTTTCCTGGCTGGACAGCCCTTCAGTTCGTGGCTGTCTCAGTCGCTGGCAGAATCCGTCAGTGGGCGTTTCTTGAACTTCTTCCAGCAAAGAAGTTCTTTGACGCCAAGTCTACGCCTACTTTCCCTGCGCGGAAGTCTTCTGCACAGGGTGGGTGTGGGTAGCGGAGGACCTGTGCTCTCCCCGCTGGTCTCCAGCGAAGAGTCCTGGAGCCCCCTTGCCAATTCCCCCATCTGCCCCCCTTTATCCCTGGTGTTACGCTGATTTCCTTCCCCAGCCGATGAGCTCCCTCTCTCCCTGCTGGGCCCTTCTCCGGCATCGCTTGGGAGCCCTGCCTCCACCTCTGGCTCCGATGTCAGTTCCCTGACACAACCCAACCAGGCTGCACTCGGGATGCTAAATGTCAGGGCCCTTCAGTGAGGTTTAAGCAAACTCCCTCCAAGCAGAATTGCAAGCCCAAACTTTGTGTCTGCACCCAGGAAAGGAAGACCTTCTACTGTTCTGGTCGGGAGACTTGCAGAACTAGCTCCTTAACATGTTGATAGGTTGCCTGCAGAGTGGATAAAAATCAATGATTTTTGAAAATAACAATAATAAAAATCAGATTTTTTTGATAAAATGCTTTTGGAGGAAAAATCTTTCTAAAGATAGTTTTCTATTTAAGTTACATTATACAGTGGTACCTCGGGTTAAGTACTTAATTCGTTCCGGAAGTCCGTTCTTAACCTGAAACTGTTCTTAATCTGAAGCACCACTTTAGCTAATGGGGCCTCCCGCTGCTGCCACGCTGCCGGAGCCCGATTTCTGTTCTCATCCTGAAGCAAAGTTCTGAACCTGAGGTAATATTTCTGGGTTAGTGGAGTCTGTAACCTGAAACGTATGTAACCTGAAGCGTATGGAACCCGTGGTACCACTGTAGTTCAAAGGCTATTCATCAGGAAATAAGGATTTGTGTTAAGTATTTCATGTGTGCTAAGTCTAAGGTTTTTTAAAAAAATTGTTTAACTACATCAGTTAACAAAAAATGGATACATATGCTATAATGTTACTGTTTTAGTTAAATAAATTGTTTAAATTGTTATTAAGGAAATGATTATTTTTCTCCTTCCAATAAAGTACAGCAGAAAAGTTGTCCAAATATAAACGATCATTTCAAAATTACCTCTCTTTGGATTTCTAATAGTATAACCAAATCAGTAATTTGTGATATAACTGTAAAAACTACTCTCAGAATTTATTATTCCGAAAAATGAAGCCTTCATCTGGTTGTAAATGTTAAGATTATACCAGCAAGAATGAGTCTTTCTGTTAAGTTGTGAGTTGACATAGCAGACGACACAGCGATTTCTCCAAAGCAGCTCTTTATTTTGTAAGCTGGAACAGAACTAAGCTGAGGAGCTCAGTCAGCCTGCTTATATAGAGCTACAGAACAATGTAACTGTTGCCATTTTCTAAAACTATCCAATCACTGAACGTCACTTTTTGATCCTTCATTTGCATAACTATCTACAGTATCCCCCTGCTGGCCCAAGGTGAGAACTTCAGTACATAACACTTTCTGTGAAAAAAGTCTTACTGGCTATTGATTTAAATTTAAATTCAAATCCACCCTGGTTGCCTGCATAATCAATAGCACATTTAAGATCCCTCTTCTTTTTCTCCCCACCATGGAGAACGACAGCATTGCCTCTTCATTTCTCCTGCACAGGGTGAGTTCCGGTTCTGCGTCTTATCTGGAGGCACGATGGAAGCAAAGTGTCTTGCTGGAACTCCGAGGCTGCTGGAACGAATTCCAAGATTTTGGCTGCTTGCCAGAGGAGGGCCTCAGCGCTGCTGCTGCTGTTTCAGAGGCGTTTCCTCGTGAGCTTAGAGGCCTGGGGATCCGCATGACTGTGGAAGCAGGGGAACACACATCTGAAGGGTGGGGTTGCTCTGGAAAAGAACCAATCTGCTGACCCATCCGGTTCAGCCTTAAAGCAAGAATGTGCGGTCGCAAGGAGTTTTGGAGCAGGAAGGGAGCGGCGGTATTCCGTCTGGAGAACAAGGCTGCAAGCCTAAACCGGCTTACTAAGAAGTAAGCCCCATTGAATTCAATAGGGCTTCCTTCTCTGAGTAGACATGGGTCAAGATTGCACTGTAAGTAAACCAAGAAGTGGAACTTCTGCAAGAAAAGGTGCCAGGACTCAAAACTGCTTGCAAACAGCGGCATCTAACCCCAAAGCCCTTCTTTCCAACCCCAGACATGTGAGGAAGGATGCTTGTTCTTGCTCTTTGGCAGTTAAGTGTCTTGCTTTGCTGCTGTTCTTTGGTCACAGAAACGCCCATCTGCCATTCTCCCAGCTGTCCCAGGGAACACCATACCCCCCAACATTTCTCTGATGATAATAGGGACATCCTATAGGGAAGTTGTGGGACGCGGGTGGCGCTGTGGGTTAAACCACAGAGCCTAGGACTTGCCGATCAGAAGGTTGGTGGCTCAAATCCCCGTGACGGGGTGAGCTCCCGTTACTTGGTCCCTGCTCCTGTCAACCTAGCAGTTTGAAAGCACATCAAAGTGCAAGTAGATAAATAGGTACCACTCCAGCGGGAAGGTAAATGGCATTTCCGTGCGCTGCTCTGGTTCGCCAGAAGCAGCTTAGTCATGCTGGCCACATGACCCGGAAGCTGTACGCCGGCTCCCTCGGCCAATAAAGCGAGATGAGCGCCGCAACCCCAGAGTCGGCCACAACTGGACCTAATGGTCAGGAGTCCCTTTACCTTTACCTTTATAGGAAAGTAGTAGTAGTAGTAGTAATCATAATCATAACAGTAATAATAATATTTGTACCCTGCTCATCTGACTGGGTTGCCGCAGCCACTCTGGGTGGCTTCTAATGCATATAAAAACATAAGAAAACATTAAATATTTTTTAAAAAACTTTCCTGCCTTCAGATGTCTTCTAAAGGTATATACAGTCAAACCTCGGCTCCCAAACAACTCCGTTTTTGAGCATTTTGGCTCCTGAATGCCGAAAACCTGGAAGTAAATGCTCCGGTTTTCAAACGTTTTTCGGAAGCCAAACGTCCAACGCAGCTTCCACTTGAACACAGGAAGCTATTGCAACCAATTGGAAGCCGCGCCTTGGTTTTGGAACGGTTTTGGGAGTTGAACAGACTTCCGGAGCGAATTACATTCGACAGTTGAGATTTGACTGTAGTTACTTGGCTGAGGGGGTCGCATAACTCCATACCCTCCAACGTTTCTCTGAAGAAAATAGGGACGTCCCAAGGAAAAGTGGAACATTCCAGGATCAAGTCAGAAACCAAGATGGCTTCTGTAAATCCAGAACTGTTCCTGGAAAACAGGGACACTTGGAGGGTCTGTGACCTCCTCCTTCAAGCAGAAATGCGGAACCTCTGGCCTGTAGGCCAAATTTGGCCCACCAAGCCATTACCCCAAACCACAGCCCCCTGCTCCTCACGAGGCTTTGTATGTGACATCAGATGTGGAACATATAGAATGCATGGAAAGCAGGATTGAACGGTGCACAGTGATAACATCGCAGTGTTCAGCTGGTGAGTTATCGCAATGTTTAGCTGGGGAGTTATCGCGATGTTGAAAACCAGATATCGCCTAGCCCTTACACACATTGTGATTCGCGGTTAATTATTGCCAGCTGAAGTATGAAACAATTATCACAATGTGAACTTCAAACCGGTTTTGGAAGATACAGTGGTACCTCGGGTTACAGACACTTCAGGTTACAGATGCTTCAGGTTACAAGCTCCTCTAACCCAGAAATAGTACCTTGGGTTAAGAACTTTGCTTCAGGATGAGAACAGAAATTGTGCGGCGGCAGTGGGAGGCCCCATTAGTTAACGTGGTACCTCAGGTTAAGAACAGTTTCAGGTTAAGAATGGACTTCCGGAACGAATTAAGTACTTAATCCGAGATACAACTGTATATCGATCTATTGCCCAGCCCTAGTTGTGGGGTGACAAGTTCAAGCCTGCTTGGTTCCTGTGCACCGGCAAATTATGCTCAGAGAACTTGTCGGCACACCCAAACCCTGAAAAAAGCAGGAGTGAGCTCCCCATGCCGTCAGCTGACGGATAGAGAGTTCAGTCCTGCTTGGTTCAGGCGTGGGAATGCCTAGACAGTCTTATGTTTGGGCAGATGGCTTAAATATTGCTAGATGGTTTGGGTTCCTTATAGAGTTGTTCCAGCTCACCTGCCTGCCTTCCTCCTTGCTGCTTGGATTGCACAGGCGACAGAAACAAACGTGATGGCATGCGTTAATTCAACCTTTCTCCGATGGAAACATTCCCCTTCTTGTGCACAGATGCTCCGTAAAGGCGGCACTGACAACAGCGTCAGTGTCTTTCCACCTCCAGATATTATTAATTTATTAATTTATTAATTTATTAATTTATTAATTTATTAATTTATTAATTTATTAATTTATTATTTGTACCCCGCCCATCTGGCTGGGTTTCCCCAGCCACTCTGGGCAGCTTCCAACAAAGATTAAAAATGCATTAAAATGTCACACAATAAAAACTTCCCTAAACAGGGCTGCCTTCAGGTGTCTTCTAAATGTCAGGTAGTTGTTTATTTCCTTGATATCTGATATTCCACAGGGCGGGTGCCTGGTTCCCTGTAGCTTTGCTTCTCGCAGTGAGGGAACTGCCAGAAGGCCATCGGAGCTGGACCTCAATGTCCGGGCAAAACGATGGGGGTGGAGATGCTCCTTCAGGTATACTGGACCAAGGCTGTTTTGGGCTTTAAAGGTCAGCACCAACACTTTGAATTGTGCTCAGAAACGTACTGGGAGCCAATGGAGGTCTTTCAGTGTTATATGGTCTCGGCGGTCGCCCCCAGTCACCAGTCTAGTTGGTGCAATGTTTTCTACCCAAAATATTGAGTTCTGTGTTAATCCTAAAAAGAAAAGGCAACACTTGGGTTACAAGACTGGTGTATAACAGCAGCATTGGGCCGCAGAATTGGCTGAGGAAGTGACTAATCAGCTGAGGATATCCAGAAAGTCAGTGCTTGCAGATGATTTTTATACACCGTGAAATTGTCTGATTGCATATGTAAACAGCCGCTCAGAGACAGACTCCTCTAGCAACTCGTGGTTCTATATGGTTGAACCTATTAGGAAAATCGGCGTCGTGTATACGACTAGCAAACTGATCCGTATTGCAAAGTCCAGGAGTCTTTAAGTACAGAGATTGCCTGGCATTTAAGTCTGTACTTAGGAGGTCTGAATTGGTTCTGAATTATAGGTCAACGTGCGAATGAACTAAACTTTTTGTTATTGTTGTTGTCTTTTAAAATGAACATGGGTTGGTTTCATCAAAATGAAGGGCTGTGATTTAATGCAGATCAGCTACTGTGCAATTTTAAATCCGAATTAAGTATCCCATCCAAAGTAAGTGTAACTTTTTCTACAAACAGTATTTTTTTAAAAAAGAACATTAAGCCTGCGGGGGGGGGGGAGAGACACATCTGGAATATAAAAAACACTGAAAAAATGCTTTTTTAAAAAACGTTTTGAATTTGTTAAAGGAGTGGAATGTGAATGGACAAAGAACAATGGCAATAAATTATGTCTACACACCAGGTCTGGGAACAGAGTCATGGAAGGGTTGCACACTTGAAATGGATATTTGTTGGGAAACAACAAAGGTGCTGATTGCAAGGAAACAAGAAAGGCCAGCTATGAAAATGGACTAAAATTAATAGAAGGATGAGAAGGTGATTAAAGAAGAATGAAGTGACAACATCAAGAAGCAATGGACATATTTTTGAAACAGAAGCAGGAAACCTAATTATCTTTTTTAAAAAATTGTATTAAATTTAAATAATTTGGATCGATTTGTTAAAGTTTGGAAAACGAATAAAAATTAATATATATAAAAAAAGAAATATATATTGAATTTGCCATAAGCTCACCATCGCCACCTAGTGTCACATTTTTATAGCGCTCTTAAAACGTTATATTTGCAGCTGTGTAGCTGAGTCTCCACTGAGAGGGAAAAGATCTCGCAGGAACAGCGCTCCGTTTTGAATGTTACACTTCTGATTTGAGTGCCACACTTCTGTTTTGAGTGTTATGCTGAGGTCTATCTGTTTTTGCTATTTATTTTGTGTTTTTTGTTTTTGTGGCTCTTTTTGTTTTGTTTTTGTGACTGTGGAACCCAGTTCAGCTACTGATTGATTGATTGATTATGTGACTGCAGTACATTGTTTATCGCTTTCATTTTATGGATCAGTGGTCTCATTAGATAGTAAAATTCATGTTAAATTGCTGTTTTAGGGGTTGTTTTTAAAAGTCTGGAATGGATTAATCCATTTTGCATTACTTTCTATGGGAAAGCACGCCTTGGTTTTGGAACGCTTTGGTTTTGGAATGGACGTCTGGAATGAATTAAGTTTGAGAACCAAGGTACCACTGTATTAACATGCATATGGGTCGCACAAATCTGATTCCCCCCCCAAAAAAAATGTTTTTGTGCACATTAGTGCTTTCAATTGAACTCTCTCATCACGGCAAATCCACACTAAACATTGAAAGAAAGCACATTTGATAAACATTTAAAGTACCCACCAAGATTCCTGGAAACTATAGTTTACCTCTCACCAAAGTATAATAACCAGTTAACATACTACAGTTCCCATGATTCTATGGTGCTGAGGAAAGGTGCTTTAAAGGTGCTTTATGGTGTGTTCAGAGCCTACAGTTGTGTTGACAATAAAACTTAAAGGTGTTTCCTTTGCCTTGAGGAATTCTGGGCACTCAAAGAGTTAAGAATTCCCAGCAATCCTTAAACTACAAGGGCCATATTTTTTTCTTTTTTTTCTTTTTGCAATATACAAATTAAAGGTAAAGGTCCAGTCACTGACAACTCGGGTTGCAGCACTCATCTCGCTTTACTGGCCGAGGGAGCAGGCGTTTGTCTGCAGACAGTTTTTTTGGGTCATGCTAGGTTGGCAGGAGCAGGGACCCAACAATGGGAGTCGCGGAGATTCGAACCGCTGACCTTCTGATCAGCAAGCCCTAGGCTCTGTGGTTTAGACCACAGTGCCACCCGTGTCCCAATATACATATTAAGGTAAAGGTACCCCTGACCATTAGGTCCAGTCGTGACTGACTCTGGGGTTGCGGCGCTCATCTCTCTTTATTGGCCGAGGGAGCCGGCGTACAGCTTCCGGGTCATGTGGCCAGCATGACTAAGCTGCTTCTAGCGAACCAAAGCAGCGCATGGAAACGCCGTTTACCTTCCCGCCGGAGCGATACCTATTTATCTACTTGCACTTTGACGTGCTTTCGAACTGCTAGGTTGGCAGGAGCAGGGACCGAGCTCCGGGAGCTCACCCTGTCACGGGGATTCGAACTTCCGACCTTCTATCTGCTGTCCAGGTGCTACCTCTTGACGGTCAGATTCAAGGCGCACCTGCCCTCGTTTCGGAGGGTGCTTTCTCTTTAAGCCAGACGGCCCTTCAGTGAGTGGAGCATCCCTTAATTTCTCTCTCTCCCCCCCCCAATGCATGACTGTAGGAAAAACCCCAAAAAGCTTTTTTTCAGAGGAATTTAATAAATTTGAACTGAAGGCTTAATAAGAAATTTGAAGCAGGAAGAGAGGAAATAGGGTTGGGGGGGGTTGGGGTTTGTTGTTGTTTTTAAACCACTAATAAAGGGGGGAATATACAACAATGCTCTGGGAAATAAATATTAATTAATTCCACAAGATACACTGTAAATTAAGGTAAGGAGTTGAAAAACAAGCAGAACTAGAACGAAATATTTTGAAATGTTCTCCTTTTTTGCATTAAAGGTTTTTTTCTTTTATTTTCTCAATTGTGCAATCTTATATCTCAATATCTATCTATGGCACTATGTTATGAATCGCAGTTATTCTCCAACCGGTAATTAAAAACAACACACTATGTAATTTGCATGACCGAAGAAGCAGCTCTTGGCTCAAACTCGGATCTGGAGAAAACCGCAGCTTCGCCCTCTTGTGGCTGCAGCTGGTAACTGTTTTCTCCCGGCTTCTGGGATGGCCTGCCCTCTTCTGGTGAAACAGGGAACTTTGCGAAATGACTCGAGGAAAGAGGTTATTAAATTCAGCCTCAACAAGGAAGTGACCAAACATTGCCAGCAAAACAAATACTGCAAATAAAAAGGACTGGCTGTTGGGGCCTCGTGTGTCTCCTGAAGCAGCCCACTGGATTTCTTTGCTGCTGAACATAGAGAGCTACTTAACCTACTCAATTTCAGCTAGCTCACGCTAGGGCTGGCAGATATATTCATATATAATCCAAAACCGGTTTGAAGTTCACATTATGATAATTGTTTCATAATATTTGAGCTGGCAATGTATCACGAATCACAATGTGTGTAATCAGTGCCGGATTTACGTATAAGTAAACAAGCTATAGCTTAGGAACCCACTCTCTTGGGGGGGCCCTCAAAAAATTAAAAAGAAAGAAACTGGATGTACATTTCCAAAATATAAGATAAGTTCAACAATTACGTTGATAAAATACATATTTTGTTATGTGCAAATGGCTTTAGATACCCATTAGGTCCATAAATTGCCATATAGCATATATTCAACACAAAAAACAGTGACAATTTGTTGTTGACAAAGGACAGCTGGACATATAAAGGGCCCCATTACCTTCAGTAGCTTAGGGGACCCCTGACCATTAGGTCCAGTTGTGACCGACTCTGGGGTTGCGGTGCTCATCTCACTTTATTGGCTGAGGGAGCCGGCGTACAGCTTCCGGGTCATGTGGCCAGCAGGACTAAGCCACTTCTGGCGAACCAGAGCAGTGCACGGAAACACCGTTTGCCTTCCTGCTGGAGCGGTACCTGTTTATCTACTTGCACTCTGACATGCTTTCGAACTGCTTGGTGGGCAGGAGCAGGGACCGAGGAATGGGAGCTCACCCCGTCACAGGGATTCAAACCGCCAACCTTCTGATCAGCAAGTCCTAGGCTCTTGCTGGTTTAACCCACAGCGCCACCCACATCCCCTTCAGTAGCTTAGGCCCTCATCAAACCGAAATCCTGCCCTGTATGTAAAGGCCAGGCAATATCTGGTTTTCAACATTGGGATAACTCCCCAGCTAAGCACTGCGATGTTATCAGCAACTACCGTATTTTTCGCTCTATAGGACGCACTTTTTCCCCTTCAAAAATGAAGGGGAAATGTGTGTGTGTCCTATGGAGCGAAGACGCCATAGCCCCGCGACCCTCTCCCGGCTGGAGAGGTGACGCGCGGCTATGGCAGGAACCTCTATAGCTGCGCGTCGCCTCTCCAGCCGGGAGAGAGTGCGCGGGGCTAAAGAAGCCATAGCAGTGCGACCCTCTCCCAGCTGGAGAGGTGACGCGCGACTATGAGAGCAGCCTCTCCGCTGCGCCTTTCTGCTGCTCCCTGACCTGCTCTTTGGGGCTGGTGGTGGGCTTCCCCCCGCCAGCCCCAAAGAACAGGTTGAAAGGAACCTGAAGCCTGGAGAGCGAGAGGGGTTGGTGTGCACCGACCCCTCTCGCTCTCCAGGCTTCCAAGGTAGCCGCCTGAACACACCTTAAATGGCACCTTGTTTTAGAGCGGGAAAACAAGAGGGGGGAAATCTCTGCGCAGCTCCTCCTGCCGCTTCGCTGAAGGGGCGCTGGGCAGAGAGGGGGAGATTGTTTTTTTCTTGTTCTCCCCCTCTAAAACAAGGTGCGTCCTATTGTCCAGTGCGTCCTATGGTGCGAAAAATACGGTAAACCTCACACTATCCCCTGCTAAACGCTGCAATGTTGTCACCAGCAGAACATTGCAATCTACCACAATATTTCAGACAGAACTACTGTATACAGAGACAAACAGGACAATGTCCTGATGACTACTAGTATACTTAGGGGTCTAAAATGGTTACATGACAACATTATCAAACATCACACACTCAGTTTCATCAGCAGGCAAGCCAGAATGCATCCCAACATGGAGTTTCAGTTTTGGGCTTGGCTACCTAAAAGTAGTATTCAGTAGAATCCAAAGTACGGCAATGAGTCATTGTGAATACAAATAATGTGGGACTGCCAGCAGGAATGATAGAGGCAGAAGCAGCAGTGGCAGAAACAGCTTCCCATGACCACAGCACTGTCATACATCATGTTACATCTGCTTCATGTTACGTTTTTTCAGGTTGCGTCCCGCGGCGACCTGGAAGTACCAGAAGGGGTTACTTCCGGGTTTTGCCACTTGTACATGCGCAGATGCGCAAAATGACGTCATGCGCAGAAGCGGCAAATCACAACCTGCATGTGCGCAGACGTGCAGCTGCGGGTTGCGTCCTATTCATGTTGCGAACGGGCCTCTGGAACGGATCCCGTTCACAACGAGAGGTACCACTGTATGTGTCGGCAGTAGGGGCAACAACCACGACAACCTGCAAGGACTTGCGGTGGTGGCTCAAACAGCGGTAGCCTGTGAGTCTTTGTGGCAGTGACGGGAGGGGGCAGAGGCGGCCTGCTAGGCATTGTGGCGGCGGAAAAATCAGTGGCGACTTGCAAAGCCTCGCACCGGCAACAGGAACTGGCGGCAGTAGCAGTGGCAGCCTGCAAGGCCTTGTGGCGGTGATAGAGAGTGATGGCAGTATCAGCAGCAACCTGTCACTCACAGCAGTGACGGGAGGTGGCGGCAGTAGCGATGGTGGCCTGCAAGGCCTTGTGGCTGCAACGAGAGGGGGCGGCAGTAATGGCAGCAGCCTGCAAGGTCCCGCGGCAGTGAGTAACGGCGGCAGCGGCAGAGTGTGTGGCTTTGCAGCAGCAACGGGATGTGGCGGCAGTAGCAGTGGCGGCTTGTGAGGCCTCAGGCAGCGACAAAAAAGTGGCGGCAGTAAGGGCGGCAGCCTGCCAGGCGGTGACAGAGTGACAGCAGTGGCGGTGGGCTGCGAGGCCTCACAGCCATGACAGGGAGTAACTGTTAAGTTGTGGGTGAACATATCAGACGACACAGCAATTCTTCAAACAGCTCTTGTTTATTCACAGGTCAGAACAGAACTGAACTGAAGGGTTCAGCCAACCTGCTTATATAGAGCTCCACTACAAGGCAACAGTAACAACTTTCTGTAACTGTCCAATCACTGAACGTCTCTTTCAATCCCTTATTTGCATATGTGGACCTGAGTGGAAACTATCTACAGTCTCCCCCTGCTGGCCCAGGGTGAGAAACTTCAGTACATAACAGTAACGGCAGTAATAGCACCCTGCAAGGCTTCACAGCGGTGACAGGAGGTGCCATCAGTATGGCGACAGCCTGCAAGGCCTTGCCGCGATGACAAAACAGTGGTGGCCTGCGAGGCCTTTCAGTGGTGATAGAGAGTGATGGCAGTAGCGGCGGTTGACTGCAAGGACTCACAGCAGTGACGGGAGGTGGCAGCAGTAGCGGTGGCGGCTGCGAGACCTCATGGTGGTGACGGAAAGTGGTGGCAGTAATGGCAGCGGGCCGTGAGGCCTTGTGGTGGTGATGGGAAGTGGCAGCAGTCATGGCATTGGCCTGTGAGGCCTAGCAGTGGCAACAGGATTTGGCAGCAGAAACGGTGGTGGCCTGCGAGTCCTTGTGGCAGCAGCCTGAGGGGATTCGTGGCACTGACAGGAGGTGATGGCAGTAGAGGCCTCCTACGAGGCCTTGACTGCGAGGGTCATCTAGTCCAACCCCCTGAACATAGCTGTCAACTTACAGATTTGAAAATAAGGGACCAGCAGCCTCAAAAATAAGGGATCAGCAGCCAAAATAAGGGATTTTCCAAGCACAGGTATGTTCAACTTCTGAGCCCCTCTGAGCCAAAGGCAGAAAGCCCAGCCAGCAGCCAAACGAAGCCTCAAGCGGTGGTTCCCACAGCGCAGCAACCTGGCAAAGGGGATGCAACAAGGAAAACCACGGTCACCTCTCCGCTGGGAAGCGCTGAGCAAAGGCGAGTCCCCAGGCAACGCGGCTGATTTGATTGGCACAAGGCGTGCAAGCTCCACCCTCCAGTCGTTCTTAGACTCCTTATTGGGTGAGCAATGCAGCCGAGCAACACAGTTGGAGCCTCCCTCCTCCCTGCCCGGCAGGGAGGGAGGTAGAGGAGCTGCTTCCTTTGAAACCCGGGAAATTTAAGGGACATCATCAATAAGGGACAGCAGCGGGACACGGCGCTGGGATAAGGGACTTTCCCGCCAAATAAGGGACGGTTGACAGCTATGCCCCTGAAATGCAGACAACTTTTGCCCAACATGGGGTTCCAACCCATGAACCTGAGATTAAGAACTGCATGTTCTAATGACTGAGTTATGCAACATGCCCACGTTTAGATACATACGCATGATTAGAGGCACTCTAGCCAAAGCTACAAAGACATAATAATAATAATAATAATAATAATAATAATAATAATAATAATAATAATTTATTATTTATACCCCGCCCACTCTGGGCGGCTTCCATAGAAACCAAAAATACAGTAAAATATCACACGTTAAAAACTTCCCTGAACAGGGCTGCCTTAAAATGTCGTCTGAATGTCAGGTAGTTGTTTATCGCTTTGACATCTGCTGGAAGGGCGTTCCACAGGGCGGGCGCCACTACCGAGAAGGCCCTCTGCCTGGTTCCCTGTAGCTTTGCTTCTCTCAATGAGGGAACCGCCAGAATGCCCTCAGCGCTGGACCTCAGAGTCCGGGCAGAACAATGGGGGTGGAGACGCTCCTTCAGGTATACTGGACCGAGGCCAGAATATTTCTAGAATATTTCTGTGGATGGTGACAATTGTCTGTCCTCATGTATATGTGCTATAACCTGCAATTTGGATTTTTCTATCTGGGGCACAGCTGTAGTTTCATTGAGCAAATCTGCACATCCTTATCTCACTTTGCACTGGTGATAAATTTTGCAGGGGCTGTTTGCATGGGGACCAATGCCAGGAGATGTCTCTGCTTCCAGTTGGGAAAACGCTAACATTTATTCATGAAAGATGAACCTGCTTGGAGAAATAAGAAACTAGACCCCAACTGCTCGTCCATTAATAAATGTCTCAGTGACACTGCCAACAACATTTTAATCTCCACTGCGTCTCTCTCTCTCTCTCTCTCTCTCTCTCTCTCTCTCTCTCTCTTATATTTTGTCCCATTCTTGACAAATTAAATTTTCCCATTACAGTAAATCTTTGGAGTTCTCTTGTCTTTGGCTCCACGACTCAGGCTGCCGGATATTAGCTGAGAGCTCTGTTCCAATAAATAAATAAATAACTCGGCTAATTGAAATGGCGAGGTGTCACAGATAGACATTTTTAGGACATTAGAGTGGCAAGGCTGACACGATGCATCCCTCTTGACATGGAGCGGCAGCTTCCAGAGGAGAGAGAGAGAGAAACTGAGATCTGGCTTTAAGTGGAAACGTGTCTAAGGCTGACACAGGTGTCTCCATCCTGCGCAGGTTGTGAGGACCTCTGACCCCGAGGAGTAGAAATGCATTAGCCTGCGCTCATCGCTCGAGTTCCCAAAGCTTGCCATTGCATCTGAGCTATGAACCCAGCCCCTCTCATCTTGTAAATTGGCTGTGCCTTTTTCAGAGCAGGTAGTCTGCCTTCCTGGGACACGGGCGGTGCTGTGGTGTAAACCACAGAGCCTAGGGCTTGCTGATCAGAAGGTCGGCGGTTCGAATCCCTGCGACGGGGTGAGTCCCAGCTCCTGCTCACCTAGCTGTTCGAAAGCACGTCAAAGTGCAAGTAGATAAATAGGTACCACTCCGGCAGGAAGGTAAACAATGTTTCCATGTGCTGCTCTGGTTCGCCAGAAGTGGCTTAGTCATGCCGGCCACATGACCCGAAAAAACTGGCTCCCTCAGCCTATAGAGTGAGATGAGCGTGTAACTCCAGAGTCATCCGCGACTGGACCTAATGGTCAGGGGTCCCTTTACCTTTTTAGTCTGCTTTCCTAGCTGCAGAGGTGAAGGGCTGTGGGGACGAATTTTCAGAAAATACTCAAAAACACATTTGCTTATAATTGCTACCGCCCAGAGGCAAAGGCCCATAATTTAATAAATAATAATAAAATATATCTGTGACCTGTTATATTGAGTTGGGTGGGTTTCGGTTTGTTATTATGACATGTATTTTGTGTTTTCATATTGTAAACCATCCTGTGATCTTTGGTTGGATATGCATACTCTCCGACATTTCTCAGATGAAAAGCGACGTCCTATTCCATAATAATAATACAGTGGTACTTCGGGTTAAGAACTTAATTCGTTCTGGAGGTCCGTTCTTAACCTGAAACTGTTCTTAACCCGAGGTACCACTTTAGCTAATGGGGCCTCCCACTGCCGCCGCACAATTTCTGTTCTCATCCTGAAGCAAGGTACTTAACCTGAGGTACTATTTCTGGGTTAGCAGAGTCTGTAATCTGAAGCGTATGTAACCCGAGGTACCACTGTAATAATAATTTATACCCCACCCATCTGACTGGGTTGCTACAGCCACCCTGGGCATCTTCCAACCTATATAAAAACATAACAAAACACCAAACATTTAATAACTTCCCTGTACAGGGCTGCCTTCAGATGTCTTCTAAAGGCTGCATAATTACTTATCTCCTTGGGTCGCATAAATGCACACCCTCAACATTTCTCTGATGGAAACAGTGACATCCTAAGGAAAAGCAGGACATTCTGGGATCAAACCAGAAACTGGGACGGCTTCTGTAAATCTGGGACTCTCCCTGGAATATAGGGACCCTGACCTGTTTTCCAGGCTGCGAAATGCAGTAAACAGCAGCATCCCAGCAGAAGGCTGTTGGAAGGGTGAAAACCACAGAGGGCGAGAGATAGGAGCAGACCAGCGGTAAATCACACCAAGCAAGTTGGAGTTAACCCTTTATTAGCAAAAATGGGGATCTGCACAGGAGTGTCAGGCTAAATGAGCACAGCACCTTGTCTATGGCAGGTCTTGCCCCCATGAAGGTGTTGCGGAGGCTGAATTCCTGCTCCATGGTTGCAGTCATGGGATTTTTGTCTATCACACAATGGTGTGTGTTCCACAGAGTGGGAAGTGATGGAGACAGGATGTTTGTGTTATGTGTTCCGTGAAATGGGACTATTGTCCTGTGTCTCTGTGCTGTCTGATGCTAGAGAGAGAGGGAGCCATGTTGCAGTACTCCGTGTGTGTTTATATGTAAATAAAGTAGATTAGCCAAAATGCTGAGGTCTGTCACGCAAACTGCGAAGACTCTGTGGATCCCTAAGTGTGCCGGTGTCTGTTGGCATTGGTTGCTGTGACGTTCGGGCTGAAGAAAGCTCTTGAAGCTCCCGAACGATCGACCAGGAGGGAGAGAACATGCCATTCAGGCATGTGTCTCTGCCAGGGTCCTACTCGAGTGTAGGACGAGCTCCTAACAGGTTCCTGCCTCACCACAGCTGCTGAGGTTCCCTCCTCTCCAGGGTTTATCCCAAGCAATCGGAGACTGTGCCTGCATGGAGCCAACGTCTCCTCTGCCCTTTTTCTGCCTCTTCTGGTCCTGGAGACCAGGGCAAAGGGGAGCTTGTCACAGCAGAAGGGGGAGACACCCTGGCTTCTTCACCAGCCTGACTTCTATATGCCTCTCGGCCTCCCTCCTCTCCTCCTTCTGCTTCTGCCTCCGATTCTCAACTGCTCTCTGCCACAGATTCTCCCAGCTCACTCAGCCCTGTTACGCCCTTCCACTTCTGACACCGCTTCTCCCTTGGACCACAACTCCGCAGGATCTGAGCCTTCTTCCTCTGGGGGTCCCCCAGCTGGTTCCTCCTACTGTTCCTCTGCGTCCAACCGGTGCGTAGCAGCGAGGCATGCTGGGAATTTAAAAGTGTTGGAAAAACAAAACTCTCTGCATGGGGACAGGAACACCCCTACCATCCCCCCTTCCTTCTCTACGTATCCCAGTAGGAATAGCTCTTTGGCACTAGGTTGGGTTTTTTTAAGCAGTTATTTGTGACCATAATGCATCCGGCTGCACTTAGAGTGCTTTTAAAGAGGGTGATTAGCAGCAAACGCTGCACTTCCTTAATGATCACCATTACAAAGCACTGAAAGGAGGCCAGTTCTGGCAGACATCTAGGCTTCACTCTGCGGGAACATGGCCCCCTTTTGACTTCTATGGGGCAGGTTAAGTTGAGAAGTCAAAGCTGTTCCCAGGGTGTGGCTGCTGTCACATGCTGACAGCTTCCAGGAGCCGCAGGTGAGACCTGAGTACAGCGCAGGGACCAAAGGTGGAAAAAGTTTACCTGAAGGAGCGTCTCCACCCCTATCGTTCTGCCTGGACATTGAGGTCCAGCACTGAGGGCCTTCTGTCAGTTCCCTCACTGCGAGAAGCCAAGTTACAGAGAACCAGGCAGAGGGCCTTCTTGGTAGTGGCACCCGCCCTGTGGAACGCCCTCCCACTAGATGTCAAAGAGAACAACAACCAGACTTTTAGAAGACATCTGAAGGCAGCCCTGTTTAGGGAAGCTTTTAATGTTTTATGTATTACGGGATTTTAATATTTTGTTGGAAGCCGCCCAGAGTTGCTGGGGAAGCCCAGCCAGATGTAAAGGTAAAGGGACCCCTGAACATTAGGTCCAGTCGTGGCCGACTCTGGGGTTGCGGCGCTCATCTCGCTTTATTGGCCGAGGGAGCCGGCGTACAGCTTCCGGGTCATGTGGCCAGCATGACTAAGCCGCTTCTGGCGAACCAGAGCAGCGCACGGAAAAGCCGTTTACCTCCCCGCTGGAGCGGTACCTATTTATCTACTCGCATTTTGACGTGCTTTCGAACTGCTAGGTTGGCATGAGCAGGGACTGAGCAGTGGGAGCTCACCCCGTCGCAGGGATTCGAGCCACTGACCTTCTGATAGGCAAGTCCTAGGCTCTGTGGTTTAACCCACAGTGCCACCTGTGTCCCAGGCAGATGGGCGGGGTATAAATAATAAATATTATTATTATTACTATTATTATTAGCACCCCAGAAGGAGCAGGATGTGTCCCCCCATCAAGGGACTACCCCTCCACTAGCACCCCACCCCACCCCAGGAACCTGAGTACTACCAAGATACCAGTAGCCACTTTTAAAGATCTCTCCTCCTGCTTTCCCCACATTTCTGACAGCCGAGGCAGACTCCCCAACCCAACCGATGCTAGAACAGTTACTCGTTCAGAGAGGCACCGGGCAGTTTCTTTTGAGGGCTGGCGATTCTGCACTGCGTTCTTTGACCATGCCCAGTGTCATGAGCGATGCAATAAAACTACCCACCTCCTCCTGGCAAGAGAGGAAGAGGCACAACCAGAGCAGCGACTCATGCAGAGACACAGCTGGCAGCCTCCTTTGAGATACAGATGTCCTCAGCAGCCTATCATTACCATTCGAAGCAGAGCAATAGGACAGCTTCCGCACCATCATGTTTCCTATACCTATTGTTGTTGTTTAGTCGTTTAGTCGTGTCCAACCCTTTGTGACCCTGTGGACCAGAGCACGCCAGGCACTCCTGTCTTCCACTGCCTCCCGCAGTTTGGTCAAACTCATGCTGGTAGCTTCGACAACACTGTCCAACCATCTCGTCCTCTGTCGTCCCCTTCTCCTTGTGCCCTCCATCTTTCCCGACATCAGGGTCTTTCCCAGGGAGTCTTCTCTTCCCATGAGGTGGCCAAAGTATTGGAGCCTCAGCTTCAGGATCTGTCCTTCCAGTGAGCACTCAAGGCTGATTTCCTTAAGAATGGATAGGTTTGATCTTCTTGCAGTCCATGGGACTCTCCAGAGTCTCCTCCAGCACCATAATTCAAAAGCATCAATTCTTTGGCAATCAGCCTTCTTTATGGTCCAGCTCTCACTTCCATACATCACTACTGGGAAAACCATAGCTTGAACTATACAGACCTTTGTTGGCAAGGTGGTGTCTCTGCTTTTTAAGATGCTGTCTAGGTAATGTCTTGTTTTTCTCTCCAACAGCAGTCTTGAGTGCTAATGGCAGCAAAAGGGGTTGTGAATTTTCAGATAATGCTCTAAATTAATCCCAATCAGAAAAGAAGGGTAACATTTTCTGCGGGGGGCGAGGGCCTGCCGAGCGAGCACAATATATAGGATAATTAAATATTTTTAGGCTCGCCCAGCTCTCATGATTAGTTGCGTTAATTAGAACCGTTTCCTCCCCCTCCTCCTTCGCCCAACGCTTGAGGGAAGAACAGCGCCCCCCGGTGGCCAAAGAAGGAAACAAACGATGACGCCGCCGACCGGGAGCCAAGCGCGTGTGCTGCTCTTTTATTTCTGCAAATGTTTTGAGAATTTCTCTCTCTCTCTCTCTCTGCATCACTACGGCATCTCTGTCTTGGGAGTGGCATCTCCCCCTTCCTTTTTTTCTTTAAACACTCCACCCAAATTCGGTGCTAGGGGGGGAAAAAATCTACTTTGCATCTTAATTTCTCATTTCAGGGGGGGAAAGGAAGCACGTTGAGAGAGAAAACACTTATGGGGGGGGCGGTAAAACAACAGGATTTTTTTTTATTTTTAAAGTGGGATTTAGCAATAAATCCCCACAAATGCTGGGGAGCAAGAAACTGATCTGCGTTTGCCCGTCCAAGCAATTGCATTTTTTCTTTTCCCCACGTGGTGGCCCCGAACGGGGAGATACTGGGGGCAAAAAGACAGAAGGAAAGGACCTTGCAAGTTTTCCCCCTTCTTCTTTCCATGATCAAGAAGGGGGCTTTTTAAAAATAGGGGGGCATGGCGATTTTTTTTTGCGGGGGGGGGTGTCGCCGTTCTGCACCATGGACGGAAGCCCCTGCGGGATGATTCCTAAAAGGGGGCTGTCGAAGAAGCCTCGTTATCCGAGATGCATCGAGGCAGATGGAGTTTGGGGGGGGGGGCGCGGAGAGGTAGGAGCAACTCATCAGCGCCCCCCTAAAATATTTGAGGGTCCGCCTCCCCCATTGATGGACATTGCCATTCAAAGTGCGTTTTGTGATCAATTGCTTGGGGTCCGCCACCCCCATTATTTTATTCCAATAAAATAAAATAAAATAAAATAAAATAAAATATTGGCATGGGGGGGGGGAGAGAGCTAAACCCGCCCCGCCCCCGGTTGCGCATCAGCAAAAGGGACCCTCCGGACGCGCCGGCGAGGCTGGTCTGGGGGCCGCCTGCTCCAGGGCGCCGCCTGCTGGCGACGGGAGGGTAGGAGCGCCGCGAGGGGGCCGGCGGCGAGACAGGGGCTCGGGAGGGCGGAGCAGGGGGTGCGGCATCGGGAGCCGGGGAGCCGCGGCAGGAGCCTGTCTGCCAGCGCGGAGAGGCGGACGGAGGCGGCGGCGATGTTGCTCCTGCTCTTTTCTCGGCGCGGGGACTGAGCGGCGTCCCGCGCCGTCTTGCCTGCCGGCCTCGGAAGGCGCCATGGAGAGCCAGCTGGCCCGCTGCAAGATCGTGGTGGTGGGCGACAGCCAGTGCGGCAAGACGGCGCTGCTCCACGTCTTCGCCAAGGACACCTACCCCGAGGTACGGGGCGCGGGGGGGGGCAGCCTCCCGCAGAGGGGGCCACATCCGACGGGGCGGGGAAGCCGGAGGGGACGGAAGGGACCCCCGACGGTCGCGGTGGGTGGGTATTGGTGGGTGGGGGGTTCGGGAGATGCAGCCGGAGAGGGGCGTCCAGGCAAGGCGAGCAGGGCTGCCGGTTGGCCAGCGGGGTCTCCGGTTCCTCCGAGGGGGCGGCCGGCCGGTCTCAGGACGTCGAAGAACCGCAGCTCGGTGGGGTTAGCGCCCGCTTTGCGCTTGCGGGAGGTCCCAGGTCTTGGATCCCCGACGGCAGCATCGTCCCAAGAGGGCGGAGAGCCCGTGTTTTTAGACGGTGCCCACTGGGTAGGGTGTTCCCTCGGATGTGGCCGGAGACTGCGGGATTTGGGGGGCGGTCTTAGGAAGGGATACGGCTTGTGTCACCTGTTGGGAGAGCCAGGGGCGAGATGGGAGCAGCGAGAGGCAAAACACACAGAACTGAAATAATATGGAAGTGGAGGGTCAAAATGCAAGGGTTTGTGTGTGTCATGTGGGGTGTAAAGTAGGTTTTTGGGGGGGGGGCTGAAGGGACCTAGAAGGGACTCTCCGCACAGGGGGGCTTCCCCCGTTCTGCCATAATCGATTCCTTCATCTTCCAAGGTGCCACAAAAATCCTCTTTTTCGGTTAGACTGACTTAGCAGGTTAGGTTAGAGAGTTTGGGTGTCTGGGTGTGGGGGGCAATTTTGAGAGGGGTGAAAGAGATGGAGGAGGTTCAATTGAGGAGTCTGGTTCAGGGCAAGCTGGGAGGGAGATTTAGGGTTCTGTAGGGGAACTATGGAACTGAGGAACTGCTGGAACATCAGGCGGAATGTCAGAAACCCGGAACAACCTGCCTGCCTTTGTGTTGCAGCTGGATTTAGGGCAGAGCATCTAGTTCCCTCTAGCTGAGGGCCATAATAATAATAATAATAATAATAATAATATACAGGTAGCTACTAAGAGGCTAGTAAGAAAGCAACTCTACCAAAAGGAATTATTGTGAAAATAAGAAATATTCTTTTTTTGCGGGGGCACCAAATTTTGTCCTTGCACAAAGTCGGCCTCTGCTGGGACCGAGGGTTGCAGAACTCAGTAAAAGACCTAGAGCCTCTTTTCAGTGCCTTGGCTGAGTCCTGGGACAGAACATCCTCTAAGCAACTAGGGAGAACCTCTCTTTTGCTTTTACTGGAACATGGCCAGGATCCCACACGAACCACAAATTAGGACGAAAGGCCTTCCAGAGGCAGAGGCGTGCACCGTAAATGTTTGCTTTCAGAAACGGAGTGTTGCTTTTGGGTTGTGGGGTCTGGCCGCGAGTGTGTCAGGGACCCAGGCGTGCGAGATCTGGGTTGGGGGTGCTTGCAGTGTGTGGGGGGGGATGTTTCTCCCAGTCGGCGGCATGGCCCCCGATTCTGTGGTTTCATGTATTCTGTTGTCTCTGCTGCCCCTCCCTTGCAGAACTATGTCCCCACGGTGTTCGAGAACTACACGGCCAGTTTTGAGATCGAAAAGCAGCGCATCGAACTCAACATGTGGGACACATCAGGTGAGTGAGGAGCAGGAGCGAGGGATTTGCGCTTGGGAAAGTCTGGGTTGAAACTTGGGTTGGGGGCAGGGAGCGCTCTGGAACTGGTAACTGGGCTGAATTTTGCCTGTCCCAGTTGAGGGTTTTGGCGACATATTCCTGTTTACCTAAATGAACGTGCCCTCTGAGTGATTCCAGGAGTTTTAGCACCACTGCTATCTAAGGGACAGTTTATTTGTTTCCTTTTTTTTCTTGACCATTCCTAACCTTGCTTGGAAAATCTTTCTTTCCTGGCTGCAGCTGCCTGGTTTGGAAGTTTTGTGCTTTGCATATGTTCGGGTGGATACTTTCCTCCCTTATAGTTTTAACTTGGAGCATTAGTTAAACCAGAGTTTCCCAAACTTAGGTCTCCTGCTGTTTTCTGACTACAACTCCTATCATCCTTGCTAGCTAGGGATGATGGGAGTTGTAGTACGAAAACAGCTGGACACCCAAGTTTGGGAAACACTCTGCGTTAAACCACCGCCAGGCTTTAAATTTCTCCCACTGACTTCCACAAAGGATTATCAGGTTCCCTTTTTCTCTTCGCTCCAGAAATTGCCGTCAACACTCGCGCAGTGTTTTCCAGCATTCTCCTTGCATGCGTTCTTGGGATTATTATAATTTTACCCCAAGGCTCAAGCCTGTGCTGTTCTCTGGAAAACCCTTTCCCTTAATCTAAAAATGCAGTAAGGGGAAAATCTCTCTTTCATATTTTTTGGCTAAGCACTGGTACATGCATTTTGGTGCTGAGCTCTAGTAAAACCTAGTTACACATCAAGCCCTTCGTGGCGGGGGAGCAGTTGTGATGAACTGGTGGTGAGAGAAAGACTCTTTGTATATGCTCAGAGTTTGCTTCTCCCAGAGCTGGGCATCAGCATTACAAGGTGATTCTGCTGCTGAGACCTGCTTCAAATCCCATCTCGGATATCCCTTATATAAAATTTCCCCCCTCAACTATAACACCGCTCATAACCCTCTCTGGATTACATGGCCTGCTCTACCTACTTTTTTGAAAAGGTTATAGGGGGGTAACATGATCTGGCTAAAATTGGGTGGGGGTGGAAATCATGATGCTGGAGTTTTCCAATTTCATTTAAGGACCCCTCCCTGCTTCTTCCACCACCACCCCTCCGCCCCCACCTGCAGTAATTAAAGTACTGCCTTCCTATCCACTCTGTGGCCTCTTTATTTTTGGTGTCCTGTTTCCTGGTAGCACCTGCCTAGGAGTACCTGTGAGAAGGTACAGAATGAATGCTGAGATTCAGGGTGAGGCCAAGAATGAATGAGGCACGAAAAGCTCCGGATCCGAGGGCAGACCTCGCCCCTGGAAGGAATGTAAGGGGAGAAGGGCCCGTTTTCGTACTTTCTTTGCCTGCAAAGAGGGAACGTTGAGTTCTTGCCAGCATTTTAGAAGCAGCTGGATCCTGGAAGCAATTCTGGGGATTGTCTGGCTCAGCCTGGCTGCCTTTTATGCCTTTTGCCTTTTATTTGTAACCCCTTCCCTCCCCCCCCAAAATACCCCATTTTTTGTGGTTTTCCATATGCGAGAGAAGGGGCGATGTTGTGCTTCAGGCTTGATGCTACAGAGGAGGAGCAGAAGAAGATGCAATGCTTTGGCCATGATGTGTAGGATAAATGTCCCCATTTTTTGTTTTGTTTTGAGAGAAGGCTCATCCAAACTACCGGGGCTTCTTCTTTCCTCTGCCTCGGCTCCAGCTTTTGCATTTATTAACTTCGCAGCCTCGCGATTGGCACGGCCAGAGCCTTCGCTTGGCACGGCACCTCCCGCCTGCTTTTGTCGAGTTGCGTAAAGGGCTCTCCTGTGTGCAGTGCAGCTGTGGCGAAATTGCCGGTGGCTCCTTGGGAGGCTGCAGAAAGGCTCTTCTGTCTGGGTAGAGAAAAGAGCGTCTCTTCCTTGGGCTGTGGGAGGAGGAAGCGAGCAAAGAATCCTCCTGCTGTGGGAGGCCGGAGCACGGTGCACAAAACAATCACAAAGCTAACGGTGCAGAGACGCGAGCGTTGTTTGGAGCTGGCAAATGTTCCGTGGCTAACAGGAGAACGAGCTGCAGCCACTGACTCTGCAGTCTGGCCAAGGGAGGAGAGTTGCAGAAATGCTTCGTAACGGATCATCTAGGCTCATGGCAAATTGGTGGAGGGTTGGTCTATCGGTGTCCTATTAAGCCATGTGTGCTAATGACGAAAACTGCACTGGGAGATGAGAGGCTTTTAGGGATGGTGTCCACCATCAGCTTGGAAAGGTGTGGACAACCTGTGGCACACCGGACATCGATAGATTCCCAAGTCCTAGCCGGTAGGCTGGGATGTTGCTCCTAGCAACATGTGGCTGGCCCCAGGTTCCCCATCCCTCAGATATAAGCCAGGATAGAAAGGGCTTCTTAATGTCACAGGAGGGGTGGCGATGTGGTCCAAAACACTGAGCCTCTTGGACTTGCTGATCAGAAGGTCAGCAGTTTGAATCCCCACAGCAGAGTGAGCTCCCGTTGCTCTGTCCCAGCTCCTGCCAACCTAGCAGTTTGAAAGCACGCCAACACAAGTAGATAAATAGGTGCCACTGCGGCGGGAAGGCAAACAGCGTTTCCGTGCACTCTGGCATCTTTCACTGCGTCCCCGTTGCACCAGAAGTGGTTTAGTCATGCTGGCCACATGACCCGGAATGCTGTCTGCGGACAAATGCCAGCTCCCCTGGCCTGAAAGCAAGATGAATGCCGCAACCCCAGAGTCGCCTTTGACTAGACTTAACCATCCAGGGGTCCTTTACCTTACTTCTATAGAGGGATTTTTGCCTCTGAACACTGACTGACACCCCAGACCCTCCAAGTATCCCTATTTACCAGGGACAGTCCCAGATTTACAGAAGCCACCTTGGTTTCTGATTAGATCCTGGAATGTCCCACTTTTCCTTAGGACGTCCCTGTTTTCATCAGAGAAATGTTGGAGGGTATCGAGTTATGTGCCCCCCCCCCCCCGAGCCAAGGAGATAAGGAACTATACAACCTTTAGAAGACATCTGAAGGCAGCCCGGTATAAGGAAGTTTTTCAATGTTTAATGATGTTTTTATAGATGTTGGAAGTTGCCCAGAGTGGCTGGAACGGCCCAGTCAGATGGGCAGGGTATAAATAATAAAATTGTTGTTGTTGTTATCATTATTATAATCATGGAATAAAGGAAAAGGTAAAGGGACCCCTGACCGTTAGGTCCAGTCGCAGACAACTCTGGGGTTGCGGCGCTCATCTCGCTCTATAGGCCGAGGGAGCCGGCGTACAGCTTCCAGGTCATGTGGCCAGCATGACTAAGCCACTTCTGGCGAACCAGAGCAGCGCACGGAAATGCAGTTTACCTTCCCACTGGAGCGGTACCTATTTATCTACTTGCACGGGCGTGCTTTCAAACTGCTAGGTTGGCAGGAGCAGGGACCGAGCAACGGGAGCTCACTCCATAACGGGGATTCAAACCGCCGACCTTCTGATCGGCAAGCCCTAGGCTCTGTGGTTTAGACCACAGAGCCGCCCGCGTCCCAATCATGGAATAGGACGCCCCTATTTTCATCAGAGAAATGTTGTGGGATATGACACCCGCGTTTGCCACATCCCAAAGGACTTTTGAAATTAGCCGTCCTGTTTCATATGCGCTTTGCCATGCAGCAAGGGAAGGTGTTATGTTACTGGCGAGATAAATGAAGCCTCTTGTTCCACCCAGGGCTCAAACATTCGTTCTACAGCCCCTGCAATCCTACTCCAGAATGGGTGGGTTTTCAGTCTGGTCCGGCAAAGCAGCTTTGAATGCTCTTGGAAGGATATGCCTGCCCTTGGCTGGCTTGGAGCAGAAACCCTCCGAGATTTGAGCACTTGGGTGGTGGTGCTCACATGCCCAAAGTAATTGATTAGGAACATTTCTGAGCACAGAAACTGTCTGCAAGGGAGAATAGGAGTTACAGCTGCTTAATTTAGTGCATTGCAAGTGCTGCAAGTCTGGAGGGAGGGTGGCGAGAATGTAAAGGAACGTTAAGCCTTCCTGATAGGAACAGCAGTGGATGTTCTAATTCATGGGTGGGCAAACTAAGGCCCGGGGCCCGGATCCGGCCCAATCTGGCCTTCTAAATCTGGCCCATGGACAGTCTGGGAATCAGCGTGTTTTTACATGAGTAGAATGTGTCCTTTTATTTAAAATGCATCTTTGAGTTATTTGTGGGGCATAGCAATTCGTTCATCCCCCCCCAAAAAAAAATAGTCCGGCCCCCCCCAAGGTCTGAGGGAGAGTGGACCGGCCCCCTGCTGTAAAAGTTTGCTGACGCCTGTTCTGATTCTCTCCCACTGTCTCTTGTTAGTTTTTTTTAAAAAACCAGGGTTCTTGGTTACATCGCTGCTTTTATCCTGAAACTATTTTAAAGCTAATAACGAGGAAGAAACAGGTGTAACCATTCAAATCCTGCACCTCTTGGTGTTAGTTTTTCAACCCTTCATTCCCAAATGCTTCCTTTGAGAAATGTGGTGTGTTTTTATTTCGAAGCGAGAAACTCCGGTCTGTTTGGAAGTTGCAGCGAATCCATAATCCCCAATATCGCAGGGGTCAATTGCTGCTGCCTAGAGGCTTTCTCTTTCGTTAATGCTTAGGTTATTTCCGTGTTGAGTCCTGGAAACTGCAGTCAAGTTTCATGGCTCACCTCAAGCCCCCCCATTCGTTCCATCTTAAAATCTTGTTCCAGAGGCAAAGCTGAGGACCGTGAATAGCCTACCTCAAGTGAAGCCCTTCTGGGCTTGGGTCTCCACAAAAGCCCTCTCCCAGCCTTTATAAACAACAACACCACAACTCTCACTATTTTCATAAGGAAACTTTGATTGCCTTCTTCCTTCCCTGGCAATATGTAATTTGACATCCTTTATTATGTTTGTTTGTTGTGTGTGTGTGTTATCTCACTGCATTACAGATAGGGATGAGGGGGGATTTTGTTTGGTCTGCATTTTTAAGCAAGCCCACCTAATTCGTGTCTCCCAGGCTAAAATCCACTGATCGGAACATAATTATTCTCCCACTTCTGCGCTTCTCTGAATTTTATTTCTTTATTCGCCCCTTTTTTCAGCCGAGAAGTGTATTTTAGGATAAAATGCATTTAGAAATGTGTGCTTTGAGATAAAAGATGAATTTAAATACGGTGGGGTTTTCTTGGCACCGATTTTAAAATGTGAGCATTAAAGTGGAAATGGGATGGAACAGGCATCCAGCATGAACTCATGCAAACTAGACCGATCCACCTGTCCGTAATTGCAGGTGGTGGAAGCCATTGGTCACTTTCTAATTAAAATCACCCCTCCAACTCCTGGTGGCATGTTATCTCTCCAAAGGCCTTGCTCTTCTGGGAAGTGGCTTGCAGAGGTTTTCTCCCCCACCCCCCAAAATCCCTGACCATATAAAGAACTGATGAGTATCTTTGAATAGGTACCCATGGTTTTTCCTTCCTCGCAAAGGAGGAATGCCATCTGTACTGTTGTTCTGTTCCGTTTGTTTTCTTCCTCCTTTACAGCCATCCTTCTCTAGAGACTCTGGTGAACAGTAGTCCCTTGGGGGAGGCGGGAGGGAGGGAATGACAGTGCTGCTGGGACTACAAATGGTTTCAGAGTCTTAAGTGGGTTGTCTTGTACCAGTGCAACCACTCTTGCACCTCTTTCGGTCTAGCTTGGGTCTCGTGAGCTGCTGTATGTGAGGCGAAGGTTGGTTCCTGGTTCAGCACACCAGCCTGAATAAGGGACTGATGTTCACATGCCCCTGTACCCCAAAATAAGCTGAAGACCACCCCATATCATGCACCCTCCCTTTGATACACACACACTAGGGCTGAGCGATATCTGGTTTTCAGCATCGTAATACAGTGGTACCTCGGGTTAAGAACTTAATTCGTTCCGGAATAGCTGAAACTGTTCTTAACCTGAGGTACCACTTTAGCTAATGGGGCCTCCCACTGCCGCCACACAATTTCTGTTCTCATCCTGAAGCAAAGTTCTTAACCCGAGGTACTATTTCTGGGTTAGCGGAGTCAGTAACCTGAAGCGTCTATAACCTGAAGCGTCTGTAACCTGAGGTACCACTGTATAGTAAAGGTAAAGGGACCCCTCACCATTAGGTCCAGTCGTGACTGACTCTGGGGTTGCAGCGCTCATCTTGCTTTGCTGGATGAGGGAGCCGGCGTACAGCATGGCTAAGCCGCTTCTGGCGAACCAGAGCAGCGCATGGACATGCTGTTTACCTTCCCGCTGGAGTGGTACCTATTTATCTACTTGCACTTTGACGAGCTTTTGAACTGCTAGGTGGGCAGGAGCAGGGACCGAGCAACAGGAGCTCACCCCGTCACAGGGATTCGAACCGCCGACCTTCTGATCTGCAAGTCCTAGGCTCTGTGGTTTAACCCACAGCGCCACCCGTGTCCCTTCACCACTGTGTATCACCAGCTAAAAAATGCAATATACTGCTATATCACAGTGTCTGAAATAAGGATTGAGCTATGTAGACAGGCATCGGCTGGCTTCACAGTTTTTCCCACATTGTGATTTTTGCCGGCGCCTGCTCTTGTGATTTGCTGCCCCCCTGCATGAGGCAAGAGAGAGCTGAGCCGGCAGAGTTAACACGGCCTGCAGGAATCGAGAGAAGCACTGGCTTGCTTCACGGTTTCCCCCATATTGTGATTTTTGCATAGCGCACATACTGTATATACCATGATTCGCGATATATTGCCAGGTCAAAACTTATGAAACAGATTATCACGATATGAACCAGTTTTGGACGATATATTGCCCAGCCCTAACATGCATGATGATTTGCGATATATTGCCAGGTCAAAAATTACAAAACTGATATCACGCTATGAACTTCAAACCGGTTTTGGGTGATATATTGATATATGGACCAGCCCTAACGCATGTGTGTGTGTGTGTGTGTGTGTGAGTACACACACACACACACACACACACACACACTGTCCTAAAGGACTGCATTGAAGCACGTTTCTCAAATGCATCATGCCCCTAGGCCACACTGAGGAATAAGGGAATGTTTGCACCCTGAAATAAAGTATTGGCCCACCCAAAATTTGACATCCCTCCCTCCAGAATACAATGGTACATCTGGATAGGAATGGGATCCATTCCGGAACCCCGTTTGCATCCTGAGTAGAACACAATCTGCAACTGCGCATGCGCGGGTTGCGATTCGCCGCTTCTGCACATGTGCATGACATCATTTTGAGTGTCTGCGCATGCGCGAGCGGCGAAACCCGGAAGTAACGTGTTCTGCTACTTCTGGGTTGCCACGGAGCGTAACCTGTGTCCATGCACAATGAATGAAGTAGAGGACTTCATACATTTCTTTTTCTAATGCCCTATTTATGAGCAAATAAGAACTAAGCTCCTCCGCTTGATCCCGTCCACCATTACATCTAAGGAAGACTGTTTGAAATCGCTTCTTGTGGATGCAAATCCCCAAGTTTCACGTGGGGTGGCAATCTTTATAGTGTAGGCCTTGAAACTCAGGGCTACTCTGACTGGGTAGTGTGTCCTAGACCTGGACCTGTTTTAATTCTTTCATTACCTTTTTAACCTAACGTGCCGAGCCTATTTTGGGGTCATTATTTGCTTTATATACATCCGCATCCTAGATTCCCGGCCCCGGCAACTAAATCTTTACATTATCGTCTTAGGGTAATTTAAATGTCATAACCCCAGTAATATCGCTTTGAATTTTGTTTGGTTGCTTGTCTATAGCATTTTTTGTTTTATCCTGCTATGGCTGTTTGCTAATGCAATAAAGGTTTGATTGTAACCTGAGAATGCTCAACCTGAAGCATATTTAACCCGAGGTGTGACAGTACTGCTTCCGGCAAGGCTACCCAGTGTCACGTCCAGACCAGTGCTTTGATTTTGCCCAGGTTCCTGCCAGCTATGCTGCTCATGTGCTGACAGTATGCCTATAAACGAATAAAGGATCGGTGTCTCTCCCCCCTCCAAACAGGCTTTGGGCTGTCCTGAATCATGCAGGCTTCTCCCAGATGCCTGGCCCAGAGCTTCATTTTTGCAAGTCACTTGCGATGTCCCCTGCCATTTATTTCTTCTCCTCGCAAGCGCACTGACAAATGCGTCCCTCCAGGAGCAAGGCTCTCCTCCAGCTGCCGCCGCTGCCTCTGGCAGCAGCCTCCGTTTAAGCAGTGAAAGGCAGCGCTTCCTTCGGATATCACAGCAGGCAGCCGTTTTAAAATCCAAAAGAGAAAGGGGGTGTATGGAAGCCATTGTGGTGAGCATTCCCCCCCCCCCCAAACCAATCCATCAGCTGCAAATGGGGTGGAGATTGGGAGTGTGGGCATTTTCCTATACAGTGGTACCTCGGGTTACAGACACTTCAGGTTATAGACTCTGCTAACCCAGAAATAGTACCAGGTTAAGAACTTTGCTTCAGGATGAGAACAGACATTGTGCAGCGGCGGCAGCGGGAGGCCCCATTAGCTAAAGTGGCGCTTCAGGTTAAGAACAGTTTCAGGTTAAGAACGGACCTCCTGAACAAATTAACCCGAGGTACTACTGTACAGTGGTACCTCGTGTTACGTACCGCCCCCCTTGCGAACGCTGCGGGTTACTAGCTCCGCTAACCCGGAAGTAGATGCTCCGGGTTTCGACCTTTGCCCTGGGATGCGAGTGGAAGTTGAGCGCTGGCAGCAGTGGGAGGCGCCATTAGCGAAAGCACGCCTCATGTTAAGAGCGGTTTCAGGTTGAGAACAGACCTCCGGAACGAATTAAGTTCGTAACCAGAGGTACCACTGTATGTCTAGAACAGGGTTTCGCCAAACTTGGGTCTCGAACTACAGTTCCCATCATTCCTGACCACTGGTCCTGCTGGCTAGAGAAGATGGGAGTTGTAGTCCAAAAACAGCGGGAGACTCAAGTTTGGGAAACCCTGGTCTAGAATGTAAAAGCCTATTTCATTTGTTGTGGTGGTGGTTTTTAACCAAAACCCAGTTCCACTATAAGAGACCCACTTAAAGAGTTGAGTTGCTACAGGTTTTCCGTGTGACGAGTGTTTCTGTTCCATAGCTGGATTTCATGGCAACGATGGGAAAGTGCATTTCAGTTCGCCATTGCTGTGTATTTGCCTCCATCTCACTATGCAATGCTTTATAACAGGAGCGGGAAACCTGAGGTCCTCCAGACCAGGTCTGACTCCCTCTCCCATCAGCCCCAAACATAGTGATCAGGACCCCAGGTTCTCCACCCACCCCACTTACAAAACGATAATACGGTACGATAATCTTTATTGTCATTGTCCCATACAGAACAACGAAATTGAAAAAATCTACATCAGACATTCAAAAACCAACAAGCCTGCTATCCCAACTATCCCAGCCTGGTTGACCCCCTAAAAACTCTGATACCCCATAATTAAATACAGTACACTCCCATAGAGACTACCTTACACTGCGTTTAAAACCAAAATCGCCTTTGGATAGAAACTGTTTCTCAGGCGGCTAGTCCTAGTCTTTATAACCCTGTACCTTCTTCCAGAAGGCAGAAGCTGAAAGAGATCACAAACTTCACAAATGGAGATTAATAATAAGAATAATAATAATAATAATAATAATAATTTATTTATACCCCGCCCATCTGGCTGGGTCCCCCCAGCCACTCTGGGTGGCTTCCAACACAGTGGCGTGGTGTGGGGGGTGCAGGGGGGGCCGGCCGCACCGGGCGCAACATCTGGGGGTTAGGGTTAGGGGGCGCAAATCCACGGGTTAGGGGGCTCAAATTACTTGCCTTGCCCCGGGTGCTGACAACCCACGCTACGCCACTGTTCCAACAAAACACTAAAATACAATAACCTATTAAACATTAAAAGCTTCCCTAAACAGGGCTGCCTTTAGATGTCTTCTAAACGTTATTTTTCTCTTTGACATCTGGTGGGAGGGCGTTCCACAGGGCAGGTGCCATTACCGAGAAGGCCCCCTGCCTGGTTCCCTGTAACTTGGCTTCTCGCAGCGAGGGAACCGCCAGAAGGCCCTCGGAGCTGGACCTCAGTGTCCGGGCAGAACGACAGATGTTGTAGCTGCATCACTGTTGGGTTTGGTCGGGTATTGTTTTGGGGAGCTGTGGGTTTAAGCGAAAGGAACATTGTGGTTGAGTTTCCGGAAGGATGTGGAGGATGACAGAGGACCAAACTAGATGAAATCTTGAAGGTAGCCGTGTGGTTGCACTTCACAGCCACAGAGGGCAGTTGGGAAATGTGGGGTGTGGGGAGGGGTTTTTCCATCCTGCCCCTCTAAGCTGACACTTGTCTCCAGAGGGAAGTTTCCGAAGGAAGCTGAACCCTTGCCCGACTCCACTGCACACCAATGTACCCATCAATATCCTCTTATTTTCTTAGCAGCTTAAATTTAGAAGGGGGTGGGGATGGGAACTGGACACATTAAACGCTCACACCTTTAGCTTGTCTACTCTGGCCCTCTGTGTGTGTGTTTTATTGTCATTTCCCCCAAAGCACTGGAAATACAAAGCAGGTAAAAGATGCTTTTTACCGGAACAACATAGCTTGGTATACGATTATGCAAGCTTTCAAGTTATAAAAAAAAAACACTTCCTCGGGCATGAATTGATAATTCTACTTCCATGGTTCTGGTTTCTTTCCCTGGTTTGTGGAAAGTGCTGGAGGAAAAGTAGGGCTAACCTTTGCCTCTTTTCTTGGGCTGCTGCTTCTGTGTTCTGTTTTGCAGAGTCAACAAACACCCGTTCCCTTGGACCCCGGCAGATTTGACCCCAAATTTCTATTTTCTTTTCTTTCTTTTTTTAAAAAAGCATTGTGCGAGCTGCCGGCTCGGCGAGAGATAAAGCACTTGCTAGTCTCTGTTTTTCTTGGTGCTCTTCCCGAAGCGAGGGAAACGGCTTATCGATTTTTCTCTTCCTCTTTCCCCAGAGAATGTGCGCGGCTGCTGAAATTGCTTGGATAAGGTCTGTGCTGATGGATGGATGCAAATCTTGGTGTGTGGAGAGCAGAGGGGAAGGGGGGGTGCCGTTCCCCTTGGGCGATGCAGTGATCCTGAAAACGACTTTCACAGGGACAGGACTGGTGAGGGAAGCATCACAAGGAGATAGCAAATTTGTCAGTGTGCCGTTTTGAATCTGAGGCTGTGAATATGTGAAATACCCTGAGAGTTATCTAGTCCAACCCCCCCACAATGGAGGAATCTCAGCTAAAGCATCCATGACGGATAGCCACCCAACCTCTGTTTAAAAACCTCCAAGGAAGGAAAGTCCACAACCTTCTGGGGGAATCCGTTCCACTGTCGAACAGCTCTTCCCGCCAGAAAGTTCTTCCTGGTGTTTAGTTGGAATCTCATTTTTCTTGTAATCCATTGGTTCGGTTCTGGCCCTCCAGAGCAAGAAAAAACAAGCTTGCTCCATCTTCCATCTTTAGAATTTGAAGATAACATTGGGAGATCATAGAGGAGAATGTATCTGAGGATGTGCAGAGTGCCAGCCTCTAACTACCAGAGACCAACAGCTAGCTCCCAAGGGCAGATAATAATAATAATAAATTTTATTTATACCCTGCCCTCCCCGGCCAAAGGTGGGCTCAGGGTGGCTAACACCAATAAAATCACAGTAATAACATAATACGGGGGAAAGAGAAAGAAAAAAACAAAAAACCCCACCAATTTAAAATACAGGTTAAAATGCAATTTAATATGCAGCCTCATTTTAAAAGTCAAAACCATGAAGGGGAGGGAAACATAAGGGTCAGACTGAGTCCAAACCAAAGGCCAGGCGGAACAGCTCTGTCTTGCAGGCCTTGCGGAAAGATGTCAAGTCCCGCAGGGCCCAATCTCTTGTGACAGAGCGTTCCACCACGTCGGGGCCAGTGCTGAAAAGGCCCTGGCCCTAGTTGAGACCAATCTAACCACCTTGCGACCTGGGACCCCCAAAATGTTGTCATTTGTGGACCTTAAAGTTCTCAGCGGGGCATACCAGGAGAGGCGGTCCCATAGGTACGTGGGTCCTAGGCCACATAGGGCTTTAAAGGTCAAAACCAGTACCTTAAACCTGACCCTGTACTGGGAGCCAGTGCAGTTGGTAAAGCACTGGATGAATGTTAGCCTTAGGTAACACTTCATAACTTTTCAGAAACCAGTTGCTGGCCCAGTGGGGTAATGAAATAAAATTGTCTAGAGAAAGAAACCTAATGCCTTTTGGAGAGTTGTGGGTTAAATGAAATGAGAGCTTGCATGAGTTGAGTGAGCCATAAAAGGCTTCTTGGGCTACTTAGCGGTGAGCAAAAAAAAAAAAAACAAAACACTTGGCACATGGTCCGATGTGCTCAATCATTACTTAGAATCAGAGTTGGAAGGGAACCTGGGGGTCATCTAGTCGAACCCCCTGCAATGTAGGAATCTTTTGCCCAGCGTAGGACTTGAACCCATGACCCTGTGATTACTGAATGATCTACCTCAGTGGTGCTCAGGCTTGTGCACGGAGTTTACCTACTCGTGAGGTTTGTTGTGCACAGAAAGTGTGACTGGTGCAAGGTGAGAGCAGTGCCTCAAACCTGGGTCTCTCTGGCCATAGTGCAATCTGTAAGCCAGGATGCCACCCTGGCTCTCTGTGGAACTGAGTCCTGGCGCTGAAAACATGCCTGACTGAGGATGCTAAAGCTTTGCCTTTGCCCAAGAACACACAGCAATCAGTGGGTGTATACAGTGGTACCTCGGGTTAAGAACTTAATTCGTTCCAGAAGTCCATTCTTTCCCCCCCCCCAATTTTTTTCCCCTCATTTTATAACACAAATAAAATACACAAACAGAAAAGACAAACAATACAAACAAATTCTTGTCATGTCCTTATTTTTCTAAGCATTGTTAAGTGGGCTTCCCCAAGTCCCACCTATCTGATTTTCATTTTACTTCATCTTTAGCAGTTTACATATATCATAATTTCTAACCATCTCCCCCCCCCCCCCCACTTACTTTAACCATAAAAACTTCACATTTTACTGGAGGTCCGTTCTTAACCCGAAACTGTTCTTAACATGAGGTACCACTTTAGCTAATGAGGCTTCCCGCTGCCGCTGTGTAACCTGAGGTACCACTGTACAGTGGTACCTTGGGTTACAGACGCTTCAGGTTACAGATGGTTCAGGTTACAGATTCCACTAACCCAGAAATAGTACCTCGGGTTAAGAACTTTGCTTCAGGATGAAAACAGAAATCGCGCAGCTTCAGCAGGAGGCCCCATTAGCTAAAGTGGTACCCCAGGTTAAGAACAGTTTCAGATTAATAACAGACCTCCGGAACGAATTAAGTTTGTAACCTGAGGTACCACTGTATTTCAGTTTTGGAAGCTTTCATTTGGATCAAGACGGGGCTTGTTTAGTTTGAGCCAGGCTTTCCTTCGCCCGGGACTCTGGTGTGCTTGTGCGCGAGATGTGACACTTTGGTGTTGGAATATGGGAAGTAGCAAGAAGACTGCTTTTCCCTTACCAAACATCTCATGTGGGATTGGGTGATGGCAGGTCAGAATCCTGGTTCCCAGGCAGGCTTGGACCCCAGCACCTTTCTCAAGGAAACTGAGCGCTGCCTAGAGCATCTTTATTTAGAAAGGCATCTTGCATCCTTTTTTTGAAAAACTCCAAACATGGAGAAAAGACTTTGGCTGTGGAATTCTCCTGTGCTGCCGGCCTTCCCACCATCCATCCAGCGAGCCTTTAGCTCAGAGAGGAGTGTGGGAACCTGCGGCTCCTGATAAAGATCCCCCGCTTTGCGGAAGGGGGGACATAAAGAATGTGGAGGAATGTTGATGAGATTAAGGAGACAAATAGGCAGCTGGAGAGTTGGGACGGGCGGTGGGGGGCGGGAGAGAAGGAGGGTACCCCTCTGTGTTGTTGCTCACTCCTCACTTCACAGCTAAGGACTAGAGAGTAGGGTGTCAGGAGTACCGCATCACTTCAGAACAGGAGTGGTGTTAACAGAGCATCATATACCCAAGTGCTTTTTTTCTGAGGGGAAAGTTGCTTTTCTCTCTTTCCATTCTCCAGTACGCGGCAGGGGAACTCACCACAAAGTTTGTTTGTTTATTGCGGGCCCAGTCATAGTGCCACACACGGGCAGCAGTTAAATGTAAAAAGGTAAAGGGACCCCTGAGCATTAGGTCCAGTCGTGGCCAACTCTGGGGTTGCGGCGTTCATCTCGCTTTATTGGCCGAGGGAGCCGGCGTACAGCTTCCGGGTCATGTGGCCATCATGACTAAGCCGCTTCTGGTGAACCAGAGCAGCGAACGGAAACGCCATTTACGTTCCCGCCGGAGTGGTACCTATTTATCTACTTGCACTTTGACGTGCTTTTGAACTGCTAGGTTGGCAGGAGCTGGGACTGAGCAACGGGAGCTCACCCCGTCGCAGGGATTCGAACCGCCGACCTTCTGATCGGCAAGTCCTAGGCTCTGTAGTTTAACCCCACAGCACCACCCGTGTCCCCTGGTTAAATGTAAGATGTGATTAATAAACTCGAGCAGACGATGGTCTGGATGAGAGATGGCCACAATTTTATTGATTACAGATCTAGGTGGATTTTGGGGCTTCCCCAGGCACGGTTCCCCCGAGTTCCTGCTAAAGAACTAACAACATGCCTATACCTCTTCTGTTCTCAAAATAGGCATTGCAGGGGATTCGACAAGATGAAGCTTGGGGCGCCTTCCAGTTCATGTATTCACAGCCTCAGATTCAAAACAGGGGCGGTTAAATTTGAACTCTGCGCTTTGGGGCTTAGAAATGGCACCAGACTACATTTGCTGTCTTGTTATGATAAAGGAGAGGCATTGGATGGTATGTTGCTAACACGCCAGGGGCTGCAAAGAAACGTAAAGGTGGCCACACCCTGCTTGGAGAATGGGCCATATTTCAAATTCTGGCCCTTCCGTTCCTAACATTTTCAGGCTAATGGAAGGAACCAGGTGTTCGCATACGTGTCCCAAGGATTCATTGAGTTCTTGTTTACTTGCATTGCTTTCTCATTTCTCTCCCTCCTCCGATGAGGAGAAACTGGGGTCTCAAATCTGCTGTGGTTTTGCACAGTCGGCGACGTTCCTTGCTGGTTGGCACAAGAAGGAGACACTCTTGCAAAGCACCTCAAGGCGTGCGATAAAAACATGACAAGGGCGGGAAGACAATGCGGTCTTTTGCAGAAGGGTCCCCCCCCCCTTCTCGGGGCCCGTTTCTGCGAGGATGCTGGTGCCATGGCGGAGGGCAAACTGGGCTCCAGAATGTCGTTGGCGGTTGCAGAGTTTGTCCGTGTCTCAGCGGGGGCTGCTCTTGGTTGCCTGCTCAGAAGATAAATGGAAGTCTTCGCTCCCCACCCCCAGCAATTTGAAATTTGCATGTGGCGTTGCCATGACATCACATGGGGAATCCTGAAATGGCTGCTGGAGCACAACCAAGTGAATGGTAGCTTGTGGGAAAGCGATCGACTCTGCCACAATGCTTCCTCTGTGGAGCGTACCAGGGCTCTAAGTACATCCCCAGTTCCCATTCTCTTTGGCAGGGTGGGGGAGAGTCTGGAAGGATTCTCAACTCCTCCCCCCCCCCCCGGTCAGGGCCTGAACAATTGTATGACAGGCAGAAACCCAACAGGTGAAGTTTCACCCCACTCCACCCCACTGTGCTTCCATGCTAGGGAAATCTTGCCTTCCAATTTCTGCCCTGTTAAGCAGCTGTCGGAGGCTCCTGATCTGTTTCTGCACTTATTTATTGTTTAATAGTCATCTTTAGGAAGACCTTGCTGCTTAAATGCTCCCTGTCCTTCTGGTTCTTTGCTCCCCTTTTAGGGCACCTGGCATTGTAGGAGCTAAGTAGCTGCTCAGTCAAGCCTGATTCTGCAAAAGGTTTCTCTCTCCTGCCCTTTGCTGACAGCCAGATCTCAAGAATCTCGCTTTCTAAGGGAACATTCAGCACCCTAGGAGTCCAATGCCTTGCATTTTTGGAGTATGTTAAATTTCTAGCCCCTATGGCTGCAGGGTGGGGGGCATCAGGGCAAAGCATCTGGGCAATGTCTTGTGAAAATGCTTCAAGGTGGGAGGGACGCAATGCAAATGGCTTCAACTGGTCTTGGGAGCTGGGGCAGAAGAAGACTAAATTATGGAAGAAATGTACTTGGTTTGATTAACTTACTCAGGTTGTAGAATAGTGTTGTCATGGTGCATAATTTAGATACTTTTTCACTTGTTATTGCTAGGTAGAGGTAAAGGTACCCCTGATCGTTAGGTCCAGTCGCAGACGACTCTGGGGTTGTGCGCTCATCTTGCTCTATAGGCCGAGGGAGCTGGCGTTTGTCCACAGACAGCTTCTGGGTCATGTGGCCAGCATGACTAAGCCGCTTCTGGCGAACCAGAGTAGCACACAGAAATGCCATTTACCTATTGATCTACTTGCACTTTGTGCTTTGAAACTGCTAGGTTGGCAGGAGCAGGGACCGAGCAACTGGAGCTCACCCTATCGTGGGGATTTGAACCTCCGACCTTCTGATCAGCAAGCCCTGGACTCTGTGGTTTAACCCACAGCGCCACCCACGTTAGTTACTAGGGTGCTTATTGCCCGATCAAGTGAAATTTCCATGGCAAGGTGAAAAACTCTGTGCTTTAAGCGTTTGAGAGAATCTCCCTGCTAAGGTGTCTCTGAAGAGGCAGCCTTTCCTTAATGTGGATTTGAGGTATCTCACATTTTATGTTGTGGCGCACAGCCCTCGTTCCTTATGGGGACAGTATAACTGATGGTGACTTTTGCACGCACAAAAAAGAAAAGAAAAGAAAAAGGATAAAATGAGGTATTCGGCCAGGCATGAAAAGGTGTGTTGCAGGGAGCAGGCGTGCCATTTTGGGTCGCCCAGAGCGCATTTGACCAGCACCAAGAGAAATCATTGGAAACCAATTCCAGCCTTGTGGAAGGAATTGGGAAGCAATCGTTGGGAGTTGATGAGGTGTTCATTTCTTGGCTTTAGTCTCCCAGGAGGAGGTGTTTTTGTGTGTCTGATTTTATACTTCCCTTGCGTGGCAGAAATGCCAGCAGGGGTCTTGGTGAAAACAGAGGGGAGCAAGTTGGTCCAGTGGGGGGAAAGCTATCTGAATGGTAACTCTGATACATTCATGGAGGACCTTGCTTCTGCTGAAATGAGGAGCGATTCCAGATCATTAGGGAACTGTTACTGCGGGTTTTGTGGCTGCTCTGTAATGAAGCAGCTCCAAAAGCTCTTGTGAAAACAGCATCTGTCGGGAGAGAGGGATGAGTGGAATTTTTTTATTATTAAAAAAAGGGGGGGAGACCTTAGCACAAGTACAGATTGCCTCCTTTGCATGCAAAAGTTCCCAGTTTCAGTCCTGCAGCATCTCTGAGTAGGGCTGGGAGAGAGTCCCTAACTTAGAGCACAGGAGCCCCTGACAGCTGCAGAAGACATTACTGAGCTCGCTGGAACCAGTGGTCCATTCTGTTTTCTTTCTGGGTGGGTGAATGGACCTCTGTGTGTTGAGAAGCAAAAGGAGAAAATCCCCAAATCACAGACACTTGGGATTTGCGTGAAATTCCATTTTAGTGCATGCTCCCTTCCACAACATTTGCGTGCGCAGCCTGATACCATTTTTGCACATTCCTCACTTCTTGGTGTCCCTGTGCACAGAGAAGAGCCTTGGAGGCATTCTGAACCTTGTGAGCTACGAAGAGCCACCTGCCACTGACTTTGTTGCAAGCTCCCAAGCAGACTCCAGTGGAGCGATCGTGCCATTTATTTATTGGGTCTCATTTCTCTAAGCTTTTGGCTTGGTTGCATGCTGATTCATAGCCCGCTGGCAGACGTGCAGCTTTTGCAGACAAACCCTAATCTGAAACATGCGCTGCCTGGCCGTAGGGGTCATGGTTTGCTCCATTTGGTTCTATGGGATGCAACTGTGTTGTGGCTTCACTTGCAGCCGCAGTTAAAAGCCGGTTTGAATGCTGCTGCTGTTAGTGACTGAGCGGAAACCTTGCTGACTGGATCAGGTTAGTCTGGGTAAGTGACGCCTGCAAACAAGGGGTGTGCGGAAATCTCACTCTGTGTTCCTGATCATTCCCCCCTTGCTTGCCTTTCTGCCCCAGATTTGCTCCACCCCTGAGAACTATGGTCGGACTAGGATGCTTGGAACACTTGATGGTCTCTGTACCAGCCTCTTCCATCGTCATGTTCTGGTCTCTGGTCATTGCTGTTTGTGCATCCGTGGTCATTTTTTTGTTTTCGAAACACTGCACTTAGAAAACATACACAATTCCTTTCTCTCTCCTTTCCACCCGAAGCTGGATCACAGGGGGGATGCAGGAGGGCTCAAATTAGTGCCCTAACCACATGTTGCTTATTAGTATACAGACTGAGTAATCCAGGCTAAAAGAGAGTGATTTGGAAGAGAGATGTTTTCATTCTGCAGTGCTCTCTCTCTCTCTGGCAAGGTTTTAGCTGCTGCTCCTTAGTGAACTGGCCAGACCTTCACAGCGATTTTAATTGGCTTTTGGAGGTGTTCGCACTCCAGGCCACTTCTGGTAAATCCAGGCTGACTGCATTTCTTAGATAATGGGGTGGTGGATTTCTCCGGCTTGAGCCTGGGGACCAGTCTAGATTCTATTGACCCAAAGCCTGCTGGTTCTGCTTTTCCTTTGGCAGGCCCTGGCATGGGGACAATTGATCGGCTATTTCTCGTGCAGTTTTGGTTTTTTGGGAGTGGGGGATAAACTTGGTACATCCCTTTCTAAGGCTAAAGGAGCTGGGCATGTTTAGCCTGGAGAAGAGGAGGTTAAGGGGTGATATGATAGCCATGTTCAAATATATAAAAGGATGTCACATAGAGGAGGGAGAAAGGTTGTTTTCTGCTGCTCCAGTGAAGCCGACACGGAGCAATGGATCCAAACTACAAGAAAGAAGATTCCACCTAAACATTAGGAAGAACTTCCTGACAGTAAGAGCTGTTTGACAGTGGAATTTGCTGCCAAGAAGTGTGGTGGAGTTTCCTTCTTTGGAGGTCTTTAAGCAGAGGCTTGACAACCATATGTCAGGAATGCTCTGATGGTGTTTCCTGCTTGGCAGGGGGTTGGACTCGGTGGCCCTTGTGGTCTCTTCCAACTCTATGATTCTATGATTCTTTCTGCTGGGTGGTGGGGTGTTCAAGGCTGGGGAGGGGGATGTGGACCGAAAAAGTGTTTCGGTGTTGTTGTTTAGTCGTTTAGTTGTGTCCGACTCTTCGTGACCCCATGGACCAGAGCATGCCAGGCACTCCTGTCTTCCACGGCCTCCTGCAGTTTGGTCAAACTCATGCTGGTAGCTTCGAGAACACTGTCCAACCATCTCATCCTCTGTCGTCCCCTTCTCCTTGGGCCCTCCATCTTTCCCAACATCAGGGTCTTTCCCAGGGAGTCTTCTCTTCTCATGAGGTGGCCAAAGTCATGGAGCCTCAGCTTCAGGATCTGTCCTTCCAGTGAGCACTCAGGGCTGATCTCCTTCAGAATGGATAGGTTTGATCTTCTTGCAGTCCATGGGACTCTCAAGAGTCTCCTCCAGCACCATAATTCAAAACCATCGATTCTTCGGCGATCAGCCTTCTTTATGGTCCAGCTCTCACCTCCATACATCACTACTGGGAAAAGAAACTGCACAATGGTTCTTCAGTTGCACTGGATTTTTATAGGGACATCGGGTTCAGTACATTGCTTTCCCTCGGCCTGATACGAAGTAGGTTCTCTCCCCACCCCACCCCAATCTGGAATGGAGGGTAGTGTTCAAAATTAGCCAGGCGTATTTTGCACCTGGCTATCAGCCACTCGCGACCAAGTGAAGATGCCTGGGCCCCAGGATAGTGCCTGACATCTCCACCATCTGGGGATCATTGGATCTGGACTGTTTTGACACACTTAATACCCCACCCAGTAGAATTCTATCAGTTATATTTTATCTGCACAATCAGAATGGATTTCTGGAACCAAAATGCTTTTTCTGAGCAGGAGCAGTCATCAGTCAGCAGGAGCAGAAAAAGAGGTCAGAATAGACCAATATACCGTATTTTTTGCTCTATAAGACTCACTTTTTCCCTCCTAAAAAGTAAGGGGAAATGTTTGTGCGTCTTATGGAGCGAATGCAGGCTGCGCAGCTATCCCAGAAGCCAGAACAGCAAGAGGGATTGCTGCTTTCACTGCGCAGCGATCCCTCTTGCTGTTCTGGCTTCTGAGATTCAGAATATTTTTTTTCTTGTTTTCCTCCTCCAAAAACTTGGTGCGTCTTATGGTCTGGTGCGTCTTATAGAGCGAAAAATACGGTATATATGGATTGTCCCTGGATCAAGTGACTTTTCTTCCTTAAGTTCTCAAAGTTCCTAACCCAGCTCAAGGTTGTCATTTGAACCAGCCAGATGTTTAACTGAGAATCAACCAGTCAGTCCATCATTTGAAAAATAAGTCTTTAGAGCTGTCTTGCCCCCAGACGGCAACTGGACATTCCGTTTTGGCGACTGTAACCTTGGTTTAAGGAGTCATTTGGCCCCTAGCTTACATACTTGAATTTCTAACAGGGGGGCAAGAGCTTCAGAGGCAGAGACCGAGCACAGTTTTGAAGCAGGCGTGAGTCCCTCTTTCCCCCCAGGACATTAAGTGACGCCTGGGCTCAGATCCCAAGCCACTTGCGTAGCTCATGCAGAGCGGCTGTGAGCGAGTTGTTCTGCAGCAGCCTGGCGATCTCGCAGTGGAGGCAGAATGTGAAAACCATTCAGTAGCTAAAATGTGCGGTTGAAATGAGAGCGATTGCTGGTAATGGACATAAAGGCCGGAGGAAAAGAATCCAATTCTTCAGAGGCAGCAACGTATATTCAGTGCCCAGGTGCTTGAGGTTTGATCAGCACGGTGTCACCTTGGTTTTGACAGATTATACAGCTTTCATCTGGAGGAACCGATTCCTCACGTTATTAGAGCAGCTTTGAAAATGCACCTTTGGGCACCATCCAAGCCCTCTTATTCCTCCTGGACTATTCTGTGATGGATAGAGTTGCGCTGGTACAAGGAGGCAGGCTGCTTGGCTTTTCTCTGATTTGCAACAGCTTCTCTTTACCCGCAAAGTACTTGGGGGGGGGGAAATAAATATTTTTATACCACGAAATGCTTTTAAAGATATCAAGACCATGAGCAGCGTAAAAACTGCCAGTAAATTTACACCAGTTAAAAAACCCACACATATTGTTTAGTCGTGTCCGACTCTTCGTGACCCCATGGACCAGAGCACACCAGGCACTCCTGTCTTCCACTGCCTCCCGCAGTTTGGTCAAACTCATGCTGGTAGCTTCGAGAACACTGTCCAACCATCTCATCCTCTGTCGTCCCCTTCTTCTTGTACCCTCCATCTTTCCAAACATCAGGGTCTTTTCCAGGGAGTCTTCTCTTCTCATGAGGTGGCCAAAGTCATGGAGCCTCAGCTTCAGGATCTGTCCTTCCAGTGAGCACTCAGGACTGATTTCCTTAAGAATGGATAGGTTTGATCTTCTTGCAGTCCATGGGACTCTCAAGAGTCTCCTCCAGCACCATAATTAGAAAGCATCAATTCTTCGGCAATCAGCCTTCTTTATGGTCCAGCTCTCACTTCCATACATCCTACGGGGAAAACCATAGCTTTAACTATATGGACCTTTGTCGGCAAGGGGATATCTCTGCTTTTTAAGAATAACAACACAGAGAATAACAAATCAACAAATCAAATAAACTTTACCGGATCACCTGTTGGAGTAAGGCTAGCTGAACAAACCTGTTTTAAGCAGGTGCTTAAATTCCAGTGGTGTTGACGCCTGCCTGATAATTTACCGGGAGAACATTCCAAAGGGCAGGTGCCACAACACTAAAAGCCCTGGGGAGTTTTCTTTGTAGATGCAAGGAGCTTGTGACACAGCTAGCAGTGCCTATTTCAAGGTATGCAGCAACCAGGCAGGGGTATGTAAGGTTAGGTGATCCTGAAGATAATCAGATCCCAAGTTGCTCAGGGCCTTGTCTGCTGAAAGCAGGATCTTAAACTTGTTCTGGTAGCATATTAGCAGCCCGTGCGCTTCTTTCAGCAATGGTGTTGCATGTTATAAAGGAAACCCAACCCCAAGCCTGCCGTCAGCAACCTTGCTGCAGCATTCCTTATCGGTTGCAGCTTCTGGACCAGCCTTAAGGGAAAGCACTATGTTTTCCTTGCACCAGGAAAACGAAAGACGTCCGATATACGTAGGGAGAAAACACGAAGATGCTGCTCCTTTCCAGAGGGATTGGGGCCTTTGGGAGGCCTTTTGGAACCAGAGAACCACAGCCTTTTCACAGCTCTGTTGTTTGAGCTTCCATGCCAACATTTCCTGCAGCTTTCCAGTTCAACTTTCGCCAGGAGAAGCTGCAGTTCCACCCCGCAATGTTAGAAATTTGCCAGGCGCCAGGCGCGTTTTGCCGCCGGTGCAGTTCCAATTGCAACGGTGCGGAGATCTCTGCATGCCAGACTGGGGGAAGCAAAATGTCACTTAAGAGAAGGATCTGAAATGTTTCCCTTGAAGCTTGGATTTTGGGGGTTTTCCTGGATTGTTTTATTTGATGTTTTAATGTGTTGTAAACGTTGAGATTTTTTCCTTGGAATATAAAGCGGTATATAAATGAAATGAACCATCCTCATCCCAAAAAAGTGCCAAGATATTCCATGGGGGTGGGGGGGACTCCCTGGTCCTGAATGGGGCAACTGTGCCCCTGAAGGACCAGGTGCGCAGCCTGGGAGTCATTTTGGACTCACAGCTGTCCATGGAGGCGCAGGTCAATTCTGTGTCCAGGGCAGCTATTTATCAGCTCCATCTGCTACGCAGCCTGAGACCCTACCTGCCCGCGGACTGTCTCGCCAGAGTGGTGCATGCTCTAGTTATCTCCCGCATGAACTACTGCAATGCACTCTACGTGGGACTACCTTTGAAGGTGAGCTGGAAACTGCAATTAATCCAGAATTCGGCAGCTAGACTGGTGACTGGGACTGGCCGCCGGGACCACATAACACCGGTCCTGAGAGATCTGCATTGGCTCCCAGTACGTTTCCGAGCACAATTCAAAGTGTTGGTGCTGACCTTTAAAGCCCTAAATGGCCTCGGTCCAGTATACCTGAAGGAGCGTCTCCACCCACATCGTTCAGCCCGGACACTGAGATCCAGCACCAAGGGCCTTCTGGTGGTCCCCTCATTGCGAAAAGTGAGGTTACAGGGAACCAGGCAGAGGGCCTTCTCGGTAGTGGCGCCCACCCTGTGGAACACCCTCCCTTCAGAAGTGAAGGAAATAAGCAGCTATCCTATCTTTAAAAGACATCTGAAGGCAGCCCTGTTTAGGGAAGTTTTTAATATTTAATGCTGTACTGTTTTTAACGTTTGACTGGGAGCCGCCCAGGGTGGCTGGGGAAACTCAGCCAGATGGGTGGGGTATAAATAAATTATTATTATTATTATTATTATTATTATTATTATTATTATTATTATGACCTGGGCCATTTGGTGATTAGATTATATATCTGAGTTTCTGACACTGCTTTCTGATACCACTTGTTGGTCTCCTTAAGTCGCGGGAGACATGTGGTGCTGTGTGAAGAATATTGCTTGTTGTTAATGCTCCTGTCACTGTGTGCAGTGCTTCAGAGGTGACTCATTGCAAAAGCAATTAGGGCTCCCTCTTTGTGTCAGACTGGCACTGTGCGTCTAGATCTCTTCTCTGCAGCGTTGCCCTGTTTGCTTGGAAGACACAGCAGAATCTTTCCCTTGCTCCTGTTTCCCCAACCCCAGGCTTGGGCTCTTCCCGGACTTGGATTTGAACATTAGGTAAAGGTAAAGGGACCCCTGACCATTAGGTCCAGTTGTGACCGACTCTGGGGATGCGGCGCTCATCTCGCTTTACTGGCCAAGGGAGCCAGCGTACAGCTTCCGGGTCATGTGGCCAGCAGGACTAAGCCGCTTCTGGCAAACCAGAGCAGCGCACGGAAACGCCGTTTACCTTCCCGCCACAGTGGTACCTATTTATCTACTTGCACTTTGATGTGCTTTCAAACTGCTAGGTTGGCAGGAGCAGGGACCGAACAACAGGAGCTCATCCCGCCGCGGGGATTCGAACCGCCAACCTTCTGATCGGAAAGCCCTAGGCTCTGTGGTTTAACCCACAGCGCCGTCTTTTAAAAGCAGCTACAGCGAACGGGGCTGTGCCTTCGGCAGCACGTGTGCAGAGCGCCCAGCCCTCCTGATAGTGGCACGTTGAGCTCTGGGTAGATATGTCTGGGGCTAGTCCTATCATGCAGCAGGGGAATTGGGAGAGATGAGCTTCTGTGTCCCACCCACCTTTGTAATGCTTGGATTTTGTCGATTTGGCTCAGCGTGCGCAGTGGCCCCACAGTCAAATTCTCTCTCTGATATTCTGGCACTTTGGCTGCCGTGATCAGGTCCTGGCACAGCGTAGAGCTACAAGATGCCAAGAGCAAAATTGGGCATCGCTGCTTCTGAACCGGAGCGGGCTACTGTCCCTGTGCAACGAATGTCACTATCTGCCAGAGCAGATGATGGATTGGCTCCGTTCTGGGTGCAGAGTGCAGCTGTTTGTTGCAGTCCTTGGCATGGCAAGAGAGTAGCAACTTGGATGATTTGGGACTTTGCAGGCAGCTCCGGGTGAGGGCAAAAGTAGACATTACGAGATGCACTCGCAGCTGCTCCCGAAAACAGCCGCTGCCTTTTGACTTCTCCCCTTTCCCTGCCTGTGGCATGAAGTACAGCTGTGTCCCATTCCTTAGTGCCACACGATTCCACATTAACCCCCCCTCTCAGTGGTGGCTGGCCGAGATAAAGGTAAAGGGACCCCTGACCATTAGGTCCAGTCGTGGCCAACTCTGGGGTTGCGGCGCTCATCTTGCTTTATTGGCCGAGGGAGCCAGCGTACAGCTTCCGGGTCATGTGGCCAGCATGACTAAGCCGCTTCTGGCGAACCAGAGCAGTGCACGGATACGCCATTTACCTTCCCGCCAGGTACCCCTGCCTGTACGGGCCAGTCGTGACCAACTCTAGGGTTGTGCGCTCATCTCACTCAAGAGGCCGGGAGCCAGCGCCGTCCGAAGACACTTCCGGGTTACGTGGCCAGCGTGACGAAGCTGCACTGGCAAGCCAGCACCAGTGCTGCACACGGAAACACCGTTTACCGTCCCGCTATAAAGCGGTACCTATTTATCTACTTGCACTTAAGGGTGCTTTCAAACTGCTAGGTGGGCAGGAGCTGGGACCGAACGACGGGAGCTCACCCCGCCGCAGGGATTCGAACCACCGACCTTACGATCAGCAAGTCCTAGGCACTGAGGTTTTACCCACAGCGCCACCCGTGTCCCACACACCTTTCCTGCCTATTTATCTACTTGCACTTTGACGTGCTTTCAGACTGTTAGGTTGGCAGTAGCAGGGACTGAGCAACGGGAGCTCACTCCGTCACGGGGATTTGAACCGCCGACCTTCTGATCAGCAAGCCCTAGGCTCTGTGGTTTAGACCACAGCGCCATCCGCGTCCCTACCAGCTGAGATGGGGATCTGCAAAAACCCAGGTGGTCATGGATGTTGTCCTAGACGTTAGAGCAGGGGTAGTCAACCTGGTCCCTACTGCCCGCTAGTGGGTGTTTCAGGATTCCAGCTGGACGGTGGGGGTTCTACGCCACATGATACTGCAGCACTGGTGGGTGGTAACGAAATTTTACCATCAAGAAAAATGCATTAGTGGGCAGTAGGTATAAAAAGGTTGACTACCCCTGTGTTAGAGAATGTCAGGAGTGAGCCAGCAATAAATCACACGGAGTAAGTGGCGTTAACTCCTTATTAGCAGAAACAAGGCCAGCTCAGGAGTGCCAGGCCTAAGGAGCACAACAACTCTTCTTGGTAGGTCTTTCCCCCATGAGGCAGTTGTGGAGGTGGAAGGTCCCTGCCTTCCCATGGCTGCCTAAGACTCCTGCTCTCCTGGGTCCTTCCCAAGCAATATGAGACTCCGCCAGCACACCTGCCTCTGCTCCTCTCACTTCACACCTTTCCTGGTCCTGGGAGACCAGGGCGAAAGGGAGCTTGTCACAGCAGAAGGGGGAGACACCCTGGCTTCTTCACCAGCCTGACTCATCTCTGCCTCTTGGCCTCCCTCCTCTTCTGCTTCAGCTTCTGTCTCTGATTTTGACTGCTCTCTGCCACAATCTCTTCCTGCTCACTAAACCCTGATACCTCTTCAGCTTCCGGCACCTCCTCCTCCCAGTCTTCTCCCTCATCTCCCTCTGACCACTTATCATCATCCCACCACCAATCCCCAGACTCTGAGCCTTCTTCCCAGGAGGGTCTCCCACCATTCACTTGCATCCAGCCGGTCCATGACATTGAAGGGGAGATGAGAGCTGGGCACGTAGCTGCTGGTTTATTGGCGGCAGCCACACGCATCTCATGACACCTTGCTTCACCCTGCACACTTTGATCTGGTGTGGGAAGAAGGGCTCGGTGCTCCAGCACTGGAAATAGTAATAGAGTGCATCTCAGCGCTTGGAGCATGCCTCTCCCTCGCCACCGAGTCAGCGCAGTCATTCGAGATATAATTGAGATTGCAGGTCAGAGATCACATCCAGCTAGCTCATCTCCAGCCTTGGAAATGAAGGACCGGTCATTTCTTGCTGGTAGTAGTAGCTGCTATCCAGGAGGGGCAATTCCTCAGCTGTGAAGTAGCAAGTGCTCCTGTCCCTAAGGACTAATCCAGAAGAGGACATTTCTTGCTAAGATAAGGGGAGGTTCAGAACGGGTCCAGTCTGGGCGGTGAGGTATCGCCCGTTGGTTTGTCCCTCCCTCCCTTCGTCCATTATAAGCAAGCACCTGTTCCTTCTTCCCTCCCAAGAAGCTGGACTCTTCTCGCGCAGCTGAACCGAAACCTCCGAAAATGTCGTGCCACAGACCATTGCTGTCTAGTGAGGCATTGGCAATTTGTGCCTCAAATCAAAGTGTTTGCTCCCATTTGCATTTTGGAGGGGCATGTGCTGTTGTGGATTCGGCTTCGGCAGAATGTATAATTGCAGCCTGCTAATTTATGGCCTGGGATGCGGGTGGCGCTGTGGTCTAAACCACAGAGCCTGGGGCAGGGGTAGGCAGCCTAAGGCCTGGGGGCCGGATGCGGCCCAATCGCCATCTCAATTCGGCCTGCGGACGGTCCAGGAATCAGCGTGTTTTTACATGAGTAGAATGTGTGCTTTTATTTAAAATGCATCTCTGGGTTATTTGTGGGGCCAGCCTGGTGTTTTTACATGAGTAGAATGTGTGCTTTTATTTAAAATGCATCTCTGGGTTATTTGTGGGGCATAGGAATTCGTTCATTCCCTCCCCCCCCTCCCCAAAAATAGTCTGGCCCACCACATGGTCTGAGGGACGGTGGACCGGCCCATGGCTGAAAAAGTTTGCTGACCCCTGGCCTAGGGCTTGCTGATCAGAAGGTTCGAATCCCTGCGATGGGGTGAGCTTCTAAACCACAGGGCCTAGGACAGCGGTTCAAATCCCTGCGACGGGGTGAGCTCCCATTGCTCGGTCCCTGCTCCTGCCCACCTAGCAGTTCGAAAGCACATCAAAGTGCAAGTAGATAAATAGGTACCGCTCTGGCGGGAAGGTAAACGGCGTTTCCATGCACTGCTCTGGTTCGCCAGAAGCAGCTTAGTCATGCTGGCCACATGACCTAGAAAGCTCAGCCAGTAAAGTGAGATGAGTGCCGCAACCCCAGAGTCGTCTGTAACTGGACTTAACAGTCAGGGGTCCCTTTACCTTTAATTTATGGTCTCTGCTGCGCTGGTATCCTGGCACCACTTCTACGTGATGAAAGCAAGGTGGGGGAATTTACTTCAGGCTACCTATTCTAAACAGAAGGGATGTTAGTTCCCTGGCTTCCAGTCCACGGCCACATGAAATTTCCTGCATGGCACTTCAAAAGTACAAAGCAATATACAGCATCTGTTTATAATTGCCACCACAGCCAATGTTTGATATAGAAGCTAGGTGCCAAATGGCTCCTTAAACCCAGGTTACATTCGCCAAAACGGAATGTCTAGTTGCCGTTTGGGGCAAGTCTTATTTTTCAAATGATGGGCTGACTGTGGTTGATTCTCAGTTAAACATCTGGCTGGTTCAAATGACAACCTCCTTGATCTAGCTTAAGAACTTTGAGAGCTTAAGGAGGAAAAGTCATTTGATCCCGGGACAGTCCACATATATATAGGGCTATTCCTAGCTCTTTTTCTTAATGGTGACCTGGACCATTCATAACGTAGGAACATTCTTCAGAACTGTGTGCAGGGCAGTGGGGTGGGTTAAGGGAAGACAAGCTGCTATATAGTTTACTATAATGTTATTGACTGCTCAGGCTGCACAGAAAAAGCATTTTGGTTCCAGAAATCATTGTGATTGAGCAGATAAAATATAACTGGTATAATTCTACAGGGTGGGGTATTTGTGTGTGAAAACAGTCCCGATCCTCAGATGTCAGGCACCATCCTGGAGCCCAGGCATCTTGACTTGGTTGTTAGTGCCGATAGCCAGGTGTAAAATGTGCCTGGCGTCTGGCTAATTTTGAACACTGCTCACAGCCCTCTAAGACCAGTTGTTGTTCCCATTTTACAGATGGGAACTGGGAAGCTATAATTTGCCCATGGACACCCAATGGGTAATGATGACGGAATTGGGACTTGGAAATAGATATTCAGGAAATATCTACCGGGGCTTTGGAGACTCTTAGACAGGGAGAGGGATAATTTTGTTGCGTGGCGATTCTTACCTTATTATCCTTGGTCTGCTTTGGTGGTCAAACGCCAGTTGCTAGACCCACAATCTTTTCTTAAGTGCTGGGTCAACAATGCTTTTTTATTCCTGGTCTCCTGGATTTCTCCTCTGCTGGGCTCTGAAACTTAAAGCAATTCTGGCTGGAGGGAAAGCAACCATTGGAAAACAATTTGGCGGGGAAAGGGGTTAAGCCTTCTGCACTCGCATTACTTCTGCAAACCGGGGTTTTTAGAAACTGTGTGTAGTTCTGTCTTTTTTTAAAAAAAAAAAAAAAAGGTGTTGCCTCATTTTGCAGGTTGAGAACCTTCTGGGCCTCCAAACTGGATAGATTGTGTTTTGTATCTTGTAGTTTTTTATGTTGGGAACCTCCCTGAAATCAACAAATGAAAGGTGGTATACAAATTAATTAAATTAATCTAAATTAGGAGGGCATTCAGGTTTGCACGCACCCCAGGAAAGTTGAAATGAACTGGGAGGGGGAATGCTTGACCAAACCGCATGCAAAAGTACTTAAATGCACGTTTCCCAAATCTGATAGACACTCTTTTAAACAGTTTCTTAATTATGAGTTGAGGAGCTTTAAAACAACCATAATATAAACCAGGGGGTGTGGAGTTGTGCATAGGTCACTTACCATCTACTGGAAGCCATTTATCATTCAGTCCTGCAAATTTGAAATTTCCGGATTTTAATTTCAAAAAATGTGTCGGCTCTGTGTGGAATTCTGTTTCAGCTGTTAGGGGATAAGCCCTCTGAGTTAAAAGGCCAAATGCCATGTATAATCTTAATACAAACAAGCTAATGTTATGTGTGTTTCTCACACAGGCTCAACATACTATGACAACGTGCGTCCCCTTGCCTATCCTGACTCGGATGCTGTTCTCATCTGCTTTGACATTAGCCGCCCAGAGACCTTGGACAGCGTCCTTAAAAAGGTGAGCCAGCTAGAATATCCTGGGGAGTTTGGGATGGGGCAGGGGATGATCTTTCAGTTTGGGGAGAGCTGACATCTTAGAAGATACAGCGGGACTCCAGAATCACAGTTGTGCTCTAAGCTGGCTTTGAAGACACTCAAACTCAGGATGCAAGGGAGAAACTTGCTAAGAGGAAGGCATGCTTGGCAAATCCACACCGTGATCAACTCCCGCCCGGAAACCAATGTCCCCCCTGTGGAAGGACGTGTGGGTCCAGAATTGGCCTCCACAGTCACTTACGGACTTGTTGTTAAAACCGTGTTTATGGAAGACAGTCTTACTCGGCTACAAGTGATGCCAAAGAAGAAGAAAAAGAACAGGCTCTAAGCTTTGGTTCTGACATAGTTTCCCTTCTAGAGCTTGCGTTCTGGGAATTTGGGGATGGGACTCCAGGGGAAAGACTCTAGTCCTCCTGCCTAGAATATCTCTGACAACTTGCCGGCAAATGCTGCTATCCGGGGAGCGCTGTCCACGTGCGAAAACAGGAGACTGCAAATGGAACAGCGATGCTGTTCTTGCATGCTGTTCTTCTCACATCTATTTGCGGAATATTCTGTGCCAGCTGTGGATTACGGCCAGCATAACCGAGAGCCCCAAATGTGCCTGGCAACATTGCATATTTAGCTTCTTCGTTCTTTAAATCAGAACGGCTGGAGCCAAGAGCTGTTTCTGTTACGTGACACTGTGAGTGAGGCTTTAACTTTATATTATTTTAGTTAAAAGTTCCCAGAAGTCGATGCCTCAGGACTCGGAACCCACCTAGTCCCAACTGCATGCTCAGTGACTTTGAGTTCTGGACTTCTGGGTGGGGGAAAAACTAAGAGGGTTTTGAAATGGGCTATCTCTCTGCATTCCGGCAAATTGTTCCTGTTCCCATCTATACCCTTCACTGCTCACCTTCGGTCTCTCTCTGCAGCAACCCTCCCAAAGGCTTTGAGAGGAACGTGTTGAGTGTTTTTTGAAGCTTAGAACAAATGGGTGTCCCATAGGACTTCTTTTCCGAACAGCTTTCTGCTTCCCTCCAGTGAACACTGCACAGGCTTGTGTGGCAGAAATTGTTCCTCAGGTGCTGCGAAGCAGAAATCAGGGGGTGTAGCTTTTTGATACTGATATAAATATGGGAGGTTTTGAAAGCGGAGTGTTGTGCCCCCAGGCTGAAATGTGAATGCATCGGGGAGGGGGGGGAGCCCTTGTAATTGCTGCCCGTTGGGTGCAAAACTGGAGTTGGCTGCAAAATAGGAACCGGCTTTTGATTTCCCACTGAGCTTTGGCTCCACACAGCTTGTAAGGCCAGAGGGGAAGGGAAGCCATTTGATGCTCTTTGAATAAACAACTTTGTAGAGACTTGATTTCTACTGAGCTGAGGCTCGGTGGAGCCACTAAGGTGACCCAAATTCTGTGCCAGAAATCTGTATGAACAATGCAAATAATCCTGAATTTTCCCATTTGTGCTTCTGTTATTTGCTGGTAGGGAAAAAACCCCTCCAAAGATTTATTCAAGGCTGTGTAGCAGTCCCCATCACTGACGGAACCGTTCTCAGCCCAGCCCCATAACACTGGAGACTTTCCCACACTTTGAAGTGTTTTCAGCCTCACAGGCTAGAAACTTGCTTTTATAGCTGATGTTTGAAGCAGAGATTCTTGGAATACTGAAGTACATTGGCCAATACCAATTTCTGTTCCTGGGGTGGGGTGACAATGAAGTCATGGAATGGACACAGCAGCGAAAAGAAAAGGAAGCCTTGGAGTTTATGCAGAGAACAGAGCCATCATCACTGAGCAAAATAAGACAGACTCTACCAATATATTATTTAGATGCCCAAGCAGCCCAGGCATTGTGCAAAAACTGTTGAAAGAGAACATGTCAGAACCTGAAAGCTTTACAACAGAAATCTTCAGCTTGTAATCTAAATTTTGCAAAGGGGTAGTGTATCATTTTTATGTGCTGAATATCGGCAAGCAACACCCTTTCCTTTCCTGGAATGCTGCTTTTCAGTATTGGTGCTGATTTATGGAATGTGGCATCGCATGAAAAAACATTACTGGTTGTATTTTGTTGCTCGTCTAAATAGCAACAAGTGTTGCGGCAGAGAGCGCTTTTAAAAAATGGCAAATGGAAAATGGCAAAAGTAGCATAATGGAGGTGAGAGGTGTCAGGGACTGGCTGGACCGAAGAGGGGTGGTGGGAGCCCCAAGGGAAACCCCAGAGGAGGAAGGATCAGAGCCCGGGGATTGGTGGTGGGAAACTGAGGGGAGGTCAGAGGGAGAATTGGATGCTGAAGGGGCAACGGGGTTTAGTGAGCAGGAAGAGCCGGTGACAGGGAGCAGTTCAGACTCAGAGGATGAAGCAGAGGAGGGGGGTTCAAGAGGCTGATGAAGAATCCAGGGAGTCTCGCTCTTCAGCTGCGACAAGCTCCCCTCCCCGCTGGTCTCCAAGAACACGCAGGATAATGAGAGCAGAATGGAGGCCAGAGGTGCACAGACGCAGTTTGAGACTGCTTGGGAAACATCTGGGAGAGGAGGATCCTTAGACGGGGTGGAGGGCAGGGGTCTTCAGTCCTGGCACTGCTCCATAGGGGCAAGACCTGCCGAGAAGTGTTGCTGGGTTGTATGCCGTTTCCTTGAATAAAGAATTAACTTCATTGACAACGGAGCCTTGCGTCTGACTCCAGCCCTGACAGCAGGCGATTGAGCCAGTTTTTCTAACCCCACTGTTCTTTATTTCCCGATTTTGTTCCCCCGCAGTGGCAGGGGGAGACACAGGAGTTCTGCCCCAGTGCCAAGGTGGTTCTGGTGGGCTGCAAACTGGACATGCGCACCGACCTGAACACCTTACGGGAACTTTCCAAACAGCGCCTTATCCCCGTCACACATGAGCAGGTATGTTGTTGTTGTCGTCGTCATTGTTGTTTTACTTATAGCCTGGGCTCACCATGCGTAACTCAGTGTTAGGCCTCGATTTTAAGATATGCTAATAAAAACAGAGACTGGCTCTGAGCAGGCGAAAGGTGCATTTCAAGTAAGTGAGATAGGAAGTCTTTGGTGCCAGAAGATGCGGATATGAGGCAGACTTGAGCCTGCCACCCCCTGTAGCACCTCTGCTTTTAAAAACTGATCATTGGCCTTGAGATGATAATGATGATGATGATGATGATGATGATGATAATAATTTTTTATTTATACCCCGCCCTCCCCAGCCAAGACTGGGCTCAGGGCGGCTAACAGCCAATAATAAAAACAAGTTGATTGAAATACAATTTAAAAGATTAAGATATAACATTAAAACATTAGGATGCAAGCTCTTCACAGGAGGAGAAAAGAAAAAGAAAGAGGGAGGGAATCAAATTGGCTCCAAGCCAAAGGCCAGGTGGAACAACTCTGTCTTACAGGCCCTGCGGAAAGAAATCAGATCCTGCAGGGCCCTGGTCTCATGAGGCAGAGCGTTCCACCAGGCTGGAGCCAGTGTTGAAAAGGCCCTGGCTCTGGTTGAAGCCAATCTAACTTCCTTAGGGCCCGGGACCTCTAGGGTGTTGCTATATATGGACCTTAAGGTCCTCTGTGGGGCAGACCAGGAGAGGCGGTCCCGTAGGTACGAGGGTCCTAGGCCGTGAAGGGCTTTAAAGGTCAAAACTAGCACCTTAAATCTGACCCTGTACTCCACCGGGAGCCAGTGCAGCTGGAAAAGCACTGGGTGAATGTGCTCCCATGGCAGAGACCCTGTGAGGAGCCTCGCTGCAGCATTCTGCACCCGCTGGAGTTTCTGGGACAGCTTCAAGGGCAGCCCTGCATAGAGCGAATTACAGTAGTCAAGCCTGGAGGTGACCGTCGCATGGATCACATTAAAAACTTAGGGTTCAGAAGTCTGAAGGATGCATAGATTCTTGCACCTGACATGTGCAGGAGCCAAACACATGTATTGCCCCAGTTGACTACAAGCACCAAGTGCATGTTAGCTACATTTATCTTCTCTCGTTTATGCACTGTGTGTGTGTGTGTGTGTGTGTGTGTGTGTGTGTGTGTGTGTGAACTCCCTACCCCCAGAAGTGTTTTCTGGCAGGAAATAAGTGGAAGGCAGCAAAAAAAAAAAAAAAGGACCGCAGGTAATTGCAGGTGATGCGAGCTAACGAGCCAGCCCATGTTCTCAGGGCTGCTAATTAATCTGCAAAATGGGGGGGGGGTGTGCTTTCCCAACCCATATATGGTCACGTTTTTAAATAATTCCTCTCTATCCTATCTGTACTGCAACCCACCCTGTGGCCAATGAAATGAGCAAGACAGAAACTAAGGTGAATAAAACCCCAACTCCGTATGTTCAGAGGCAAGTGCATCTGAAATACCAGGCAGGAAGGGACAAGGTGCCAGAGGCAGCGCACTCTGTGATGCTCCTTTTGCACATTCCCCCCCCGGGGGGGGGCGGCAGGGGGCAGAGGGGAGCCGAATGGCAGCTGAGAGCATTAGTCTCTGCACACGGCTTTCGTGCCAACCCAGCAAAGCGAGTGCTTAACATTGCTTTGCACTCCGGCACTCACAAACCCCAGCCTTTTTCTCACACCTCCCTAGTTTTACACACCAGCCCTTCCTCCCTTGCTCGTTTTGTGATATATATATATATATATATATATATATATATATATATATATATATTAAAAGAAGCACCTTGCACTCTTTCTACCTTCTAGGGAAAAAACTAAAATTAACTGCTAGCTGTGATGTTAAAGAAACACATGGAGTTAGCAGCGTCTAGGAAAGGTGGTGAGCCGAGAGTATCTGGTGGGGGCTCCGTATTAGTGCTAGGAGTACGGATTAGAGCCAGTGTGGTGTAGTGGTTAAGAGCGGTAGACTCGTAATCTGGGGAACCGGTTTCGATTCCCCGCTCCTCCACCTGCAGCTGCTGGGTGACCTTGGGCCAGTCACACTTCTCTGAAGTCTCTCAGCCCCACTCACCTCACAGAGTGTGTGTTGTGGGGGAGGAAGGGAAAGGAGAATGTTAGCCGCTTTGAGACTCCTTCGGGTAGTGATAAAGCGGGATATCAAATCCAAACTCTACTGCGCGTTGTTTTTTTAGGGGACGGAAGGGAGCAGGTCTTGGCAAAATCAAGGGGGAGGCTTATGAAACCAAGGTGAGAGAGAGAGAGGGGGGAAAAGCAGAAGAATAAATACGGGGGCCAAATTCTGGCGTAATGTTTTGGTGCTTTTCTCCCCCCCCCCCCCCCCCCCTGCACAGGGCAGCATTTTGGCCAGGCAGCTGGGAGCCGTGGCGTACGTGGAATGCTCTTCCAAGGTTTCGGAGAACAGCGTGCGTGACGTTTTCCACGTGACCACCCTGGCGTCCGTCAACCGCATCCACAAGCACCTCAAGCGCAACAACTCAAAGCGAGGGCTGAAGCGGGCGGCGCAGTTGCCCGCTCGGACGGACCTGTTGACTGACCCCGAGATCCGCAAAGACCGGGCAAAGAGCTGCTCGGTGATGTGAGAGGAGATGGAGGAGACCCCCCCCCCCAGGGGCTGAAGCAGAGCACTGCCTGTCTTGTTCATATCTCTTTGTACAGTATTTGGTCAGGGGGAGGTCTCTGCGCCGTTCCCCGGGATGTAGGCCTGAGGGAAAACAGGCAGCCTTCCCCCGGAAAAACGTTTCTGCCTGAAGCCGCGAAATGCTATGCATACATTGACAATGTCTGGATGTGGGGCTAGTATTGCACAGGACACAGAAAATGCTCAGGTAGCGGATGACCTCCGAGGAAAAGGAGCGCATCTCTGCGTGAGGCACAGATATCAGGGGGGTGGGGGGTGGGCAGAAATCTTCTTATTCTCTTCAGAGCAATTATTTTGGAGCTAGCGTATGATGTGTAGGTTGCCCAGGCCACTGGCCTCTTCGTACAGCCATGGCGTGGGGCAGTCAAGCCATGCCTTTAGCATGTGTACATGTGTGTGCGTGCGTGTTTGTGAATTGTATGCGCACGGCGAAGTGCAGGGCTAGCGCTCCCGCACAGGTCCGGTCACGGAATAAAGAGCTGCGGATGGGTTGGCAGAAAAAAGGTGGTCATTTGAGAAGACAAAATGGCGGCGGGTGTGGGTAGGGTGCGCGTTGTTTTGGGAAAGGCGGGGGAAAGATGGTAGCGGAGGCTGGGGGGGGTGAAACGCTTTGTAGGGGAATGGTAAACAGAAGTGCATTTAAGGCCTTGGACCATGGGGTAGCTTCACTACTGAACAGGTGAGGCACAGCCAGGTAGGTGGCTGGCAGGAAAGTTGGAGAGGTCAGGAGCTGTGTCGTCAGGAGCCATCTTTCCTCACAGCATCCTCTCAGTCACACCCTCTAGTGCCTTCAATTGCAGGACATCCGTGCCTCTCTCATTTGCTTCGTATGATTCAAGAGATGAGAGAGGGACAACTGAACCTCTCAGAGCCACTCCAGCGTCACGGGAGGAGCCCATTTCCCCTCTGTTGCCGTGCCTTCACACTCTCTCGTTGCTTGAAATGCTTTTGACCACTGCATTGAGGTTGATTCCAAAGCAGAGTTTGGGTGGGAGTTTTTTCGTCATATCTTTTCCCTGGGGAAAAAGGAGGGGAGGAGGAGGAAGGACAGCTCCACTTCTGTGCCACGGGTAGTAAATTAACCAGGACATTGTTTTGGCAATTTATTGCTGCTGTTGGCTTCCAGTTCCGCGGCGCTGCATGGTTTTGGTTTGCGCCAAAGAGAAGTCATTCTTTCGTTTTCCCTCAAAGCGCATTTGTGTCTGAAGTCTCTCCTTCTCACGTTGTATCTGGACGATGCCGCTTTGGGGCAGCGGGAACCCAGGCACGTTTATCGGGAGGTATGGAAATGCCGCCATGCAAATTCCCTCTCGAGAGGATTTGGAGAAATGGGCTTGATAGACAGGAGCGCAGCGTACGTGTGTGTCAAGAGGCCAGGAAGTATTGTCGCATTAGCATTCATTAAGGGCCCTGGCAGAGAGTGAGGTTGAGCCACGGATTGTTGCCAATGGACAAATCTGCAATGATTGGAGGAGGAGAGGGAGAAGGCTGCTGACCTTTGGCCCTGGACCAGAGAAGGGAACAGAGGTGGCCGTGTGTGTCAAGCAACTTCTTCTTGCAAATCAAAATAATAACTCCATGCTCCCTAATATATCTGGGAATCCAGCACTGGGGTTGGGTACCGTTTTAGGTTCTTGATGGGTGTAAAGCTCGTTCTTCCTAAAACACAAACCAATTTAATTTTCACCGCCACCATTAACTTTTTCCACCCTCTGGTGCCATCGAAGGACTTTTCTCTGGATCAAATGCTTGCAAAACTCTAAGGGGATGCGGTGGCTCTGGGGTCCAAGCCTGCCTGCAAAGTGTGATTTGGTTGTGTGGGAAACCACTTCTGCATATGGTCAGGTGTTCTAGGACTAAGAAAAAATAAAACAAAATATGGAGTGGTCATGTGCTTCTAACTAAGGGGAGCAAAGGGATTTTGGGGACAGAGCCCCCCGAGTTGGGCAAATGTCTTGTAGGCTGATCTCATACTCTCCAACATTTCTCTGATGAAATTAGGGGAAACACTGAACATTTTTTTAAAAAAAACTTCTCTATACAGGGCTGCCTTCAGATGTCTTCTAAAGTTTCCCTAGTTACTTATCTCCTTGGCTTTGGGGTCGCTTAACTCCATACCCACCAACATTTCTCCAGTGAAAACGAGGATGTTCTAAAGAAAAGTGGGACATTCTGGGATCAAATCAGAAACCGGGAGAGCTTCTGTAAATCCCTGGAAAATGGGGGCATTTAGAGGGTCTGTGATCTACCATGGCAGCGCCCACTGAGATCAGGGTGTGGCTAACCTATAACCCTCCAGATTTTGGGGGCACCTGGCAGAATTCAGGCCACAACCTTGCCAACCCTGCTTATAGGTCTTGGTTTGAGCTAGGCCTCAGGTGTATCTCTGCATATGTCGAAGAAGGGGGGGGGGTCTCCATTTTCTACCTCTCCTCTGAGCAGCCAGTGCCTTGTCCACACACCAGGACTTCAGGACTCTTGAGATTTCAGTGGCTGCTTTCTACGCTTGGTAGCCAACCCTTCTCCCTTTCGAGTTAGCGGACTGAGTGCCGCAGTTGCGCTGGCACCAAGGGATCTATTCACAGGCAGGATTAGCCGAGGCTGCCTGTTCATCCTCTCTGCCAAAATGAAATAAAAAAGGCACAATTGTTAACCGCGCTGGGTTTGAGGACAGCGGCTCCATTGTCCTTGCTGGGCAGCAGCTGGTGTTCCAGGATCTCCCTTCCAGCCTCTGCTTGGTCTGGGATTTCGACATGGGGTTATCTCAGGCCACGGTCGTCCATGAGGCCCAAACCCCACACATCCAGGCCTTCATTGGTAAAAAGTGCATGCCTATGTATGCACAAGAGAGGGGAGGGTATCCGGATGGAAGATATGGAACCTTTTATCCCTATATATTTTGCCAGAATCGAGAATCTACAGAAGGAAGGAAACCACAACGATCGCCCAAAGATTTTGAATTTGATAGAAAAATAATAATAATAAATTTTCGGGCTGAGGTGTTTAATTCCGTTTCTCTTCCTCCTCCCCGACCCCCCGCTCACTCCCGCATCCCCAAATGCAAAATGTTTGGGCTAATTTGGCAGTTAGCAAGTTTTGTTTTGTGTGAGGGACAAAAGTCGGTCAGTCGCTTAGCATGACCTGCCCGCTAAGCCAAATCATTCCTTGGAGCTTAGGTATTTTGCCGTCAGCGTGTGATTATTATTAGGCTTCTAATACATAAATTGTCTCCCCTGATGAGATGAAAACCTTATTAAGAGAACAATTCTTCCTCACAGAGTTGTGTTTTTCCTCCTCTCCCTCCTCAATAGCTCCTTTTGCTGCTCCATATTTGGTCTGCACTGGGAAGCATGGATGCTGAAGGAGACGTTTGCCAAATATTCGGGGTTGATGTTGTATTTCGTCACTAGATTACTGGATGCCATTCCTTTGTCCGGTGTGTTCAGCTGTGTTTTGTAATGCAAGGCCTTGGCACAAGGGCCCTTTAAGAAGCCGGAGTGCCTCTGAGCATGGGCAAATGTACCTATGATTGTGTGCTAGGGGTTCTGGAAGGTGCCTGTCCTGAATAAAATAATAATGGCTGCCTTTCTTCTCCTTGCCCATGGCTGATAATGAACTATTAAGTGATGGGCACCTTGGAAGTTAAGAGTAATACATTGCTGCAGTGATTTTCCCTGTCAGGAATGGGAGCCTTCATAATTTATTAATCCTATTTTTAGCATAATAGTTCTGACCATAAATGAACCTCACTAAAGCAAATTTTCGAGGTCTTTATTAATCATTAAATAGCATCCTCTCAGTAAGCTGCTTGAATAAAAGCTTCATAAACTCCCAAATTAACTAGCAGTGGGGCCCTGGCCATGGGTTGAAATTCAAAGGCTCCTTTTTGCAAACAAAAAACAAAAAAAAACCCCAACTTCTCAGTGCCAAGTTTGTCAAAGCTGGGAAGACAGGCAAGGCATTTGTAAAAACAAAACAAAAAAATTCCTTCCAGTAGCACCTTAAAGACCAACTAAGTCAGTTCTTGGTATGAGCTTTCGTGTGCATGCACACTTCTTCAGATACACCCATCACTGATGTACACTGATACACTGATGGTGTATCTGAAGAAGTGTGCATGCACACGAAAGCTCATACCAAGAACTGACTTAGTTGGTCTTTAAGGTGCTACTGGAAGGATTTTTTTATATATTTTTTTTACTATGGCAGACCAACACGGCTACCTATCTGTAAAAGGCATTTGTAGTCATTGAAAGGAGATTCAGCCATCTTTGATGGTAATCTACCTCAGGGATTATCCTGAAATGTGTTTGAACGATATAGGTAACCTATGACTCTCCCAATGTTCCTGGACTACAACTCCCATAATCCCTGGCCGTTGGCTTGATGGGGCTTTAATTCAGCAACACCTGGAGAGCAAAAGTCTGGGGCCACCTTCCTCAGAATAGTCTACCCTGGACTCTGCTTCTATGTTTACCTCACTTCCACCTGGTTTGTAAAGCCAGCAAAAGTCATTGGAGTCTGGTGGGTGGAAAGGAAGAGCTTGTTTTCATCTATGAAGTGGGCATGTTTTTAATTCCTGAAGATGTTCCTGGAACGTGTCCAAAATAATCAAGGGCCTGGAAACCAAGCCTTATGAGGAACAGTTGAAGGAGCTGGGTATGCTTAGCCTGGAAAAGAGGAGGCTGGGAGGAGATGTGATGGCCTGGGAATCTGATTCAGAGGCTGAACCGGAGGAACCCCAGCCTGCACAGGAGTCCCCGCCTTCAGGGCCGGCTGAACTGGGGCAGGGCCTTGCATCTGAAGCGCCTGCACCTGTGCCGGATCCTCAGGAGCAGGCACCAGGTGAATCCACTCTGGCTCCGGAGGTGATTGAGGACACAGTGCCTACAGGTGCTCCTCTCCCAGCCCTGTCAGGGGAAGGCGAGTCTCCCCCTGGGCTCAGTAACCCTTCGGCCTCTCCTGAACTGCAGAGGCTCAGGGCAGAGAGGCGGAGGGAACTGGTTTCTCCCAGGAGGAGTGCTTGCCTTAAGGCCAGGAGAGGCGGGTCTCCTGGGGGCCGGGACCGCCCCTGGCCTCAGAGAAGATAAAGGCCAGTCAGCCCGGTCCCAGGTTGCAGGAGCAACGTCATTGTAGAGCTGTTTCAACCAGCACCCAGACCTGCACCTTCAGAGTTCCTGTCCTTGCCCAGTTCCTCGCTTCCGACCCCGCTCCACCCTTGGAGGCCAATCTACAGACCCTCGACCCAGGACCCTGACCTCGCCTCTCGGTAACCTTTCCCCCGGGACCAGCACAGGAGATATGATAGCCATCTTCAAATATCTCAAGGGCTGTTCCATGGGAGAGGGAACAAGCTTGTTTTCTCCTGCTCTGGAGGGTAGGACTTGAACCAAGGGCTTCAAGTTACAAGAATGGAGATTCCGATTAAACATCAGGAAGAACTTTCTGACAGGAAGAGCAGTGAGACAGTGGAACTGTCTCCCTCAGGAGGTTGTGGACTCTCCTTCCTTGGAGGCTTTTAAGCAGAAGTAAGGTGGCCATCTGTCACGGATGCTTCAGTTGAGATTCCTGAATTGCAGGGGGTTGGACTGGATGACCCTCGGGGTCCCTCCCAACTCTACAATTCTATGATTCTAAGCAGTAGTGGGCTTGAAGTCTACCTGCCATGACGCTATGGCTGCTGCCTTGGTGGCAACCCTCAAGTGTGTGGCTGTAGCTACTTGGCAGTGAAGGGAAACCCACTAAGGTTCATAGCTGTCAACTTACAGATTTGAAAATAAGGGACCAGCAGCCTCAAAAATAAGGGATCAGCAGCCAAAATAAGGGATTTTCCATGCACAGGTATGTTCAACTTCTGAGCCCCTCCGAGCCAAAGGCAGAAAGCCCAGCCAGCAGCCAAACGAAGCCTCAAGCGGTGGTTCCCACAGTGCAGCAACCCAGCAAAGGGGATGCAGCAAGGAAAACCACCGTCACCTCTCCGCTGGGAAGCGCTGAGCAAAGGCAAGTCCCCAAGCAACGCGGCCGATTTGATTGGCACAAGGCATGCAAGCTCTACCACCCAGTCGTTCTTAGACTCCTTATTGGGTGAGCAATGCAGCCAAGCAACACAGTTGGAGCCTCCCTGGCCGGCAGGGAGGGAGGGAGAGGAGCTGCTTCCTTTGAAACCCGAGAAATGTAAGGGACATCATCAATAAGGGACAGCAGTGGGACATGGCGCTGGGATAAGGGACTTTCCCGCCAAATAAGAGACAGTTGACAGCTATGCACAGGTTCAGTGTCCTTCTCTCCAAGCAACATTGCAAGGTCCAGGCAGGAGCCCTGCTTCCAGAGTTGGAGAGTGAACAGATCTTGTTTATGAGCTTTTGCTTTCTCGGGGTTTGTTGCTACTTGAACGATACATAACGCTCCGCTCCCAAGTTTTATCTGCCTGTCGTTGCTAGGCATTGCCCCGAGGTGCGGAAGGAGTTGGCTGGGGATCAGATGGCTTCCTTCAACCCTGCTCTATAATCCCCAACAGAGAAGTTTTTGGGGATCAGGTTTATGGAACTGGAAGGGAGACGAAAGCCTCTTCCAGGACTTAACACCCACATAGGCTAGTCCACAAAAGCCAGAAGCCGTGTGCTACAAGTCGAGAGTAGGGATCCTCTTCTTAAAAATGCTGATATCTCCAGCAGTTTTCTTATTCATGTGGCTTATTGCTTATCTAGACAAAAACAAGCTGTTGACATAATTCCCAAGTGGACTTTCTACCTTTGCAGCTGCAGGGAAAGCTGAGCAGGCTTTTTGCAGGTTGGGGTTAAAGCATCAGAAGGAAGGCTGTCCTCATTCACTGCCTATTGGCATACCTTACAACATCTCTTCGATGAAAATAGGGACGTCCTATTCAATAATTATAGTTTTATTATTTATACCCTGCCCATCTGACTGGGTTGCCCCAGCCACTCTGGGCAGCTTCCAATATATATAAAAACATAATAAAACATTAAACATTTTTTTAAAAACTTACCTATACAGGGCTGCTTTCAGATGTCTTCTAAAGGTTGTCTAGTAACTTAGCTCCTTAGCTTGGGAGTCATATAACTACATACTCTCCACCTATTTCTCCAATAAATAAGGGAAAGTGGGGCATTCCGGGATCGAATCTGAAAGTGGGATGGCCTCTGTACATCTGGGACTGTGCCTGGAAAATAGGGATACTTGGAGTGTCGGTATTGGTGGAGGTTGGACCATGCCCAACAAAATTTGCTTCTCCTTTGCAAAAATTTCTTACGCTGGTGATTCACAGCATTAACAGCCAGCTCTTCAGAAGAGTTCAACCAAAGCAGAAACTTGTGGCCGTCACAAGCTGTGGCTGCCATTTTCTTTTGGGAACCAAAGAACCCAAAATGAAAGACTTCTAAGGAGTAGCAGTTGCCAGGACATTACCCTGTTTAGCTCCACGTTTCAGACATTGTGATATATATATATATTGGTATATCACGATGTTTAGCTAGTGATATATCACAATGTTGAAAACCAGACACCGTTCGGCCCTGCTCTCCATCCCATTGGGGTATTAGGACCTAGGGAGAAGTTAATAATGGTTTGCTAGAGGGCATAGTGGTGAGCAGAACGACTACCTTCTGGGAGCCACAGGAAATGAGAATTTATGATCAGAAAGTCCGTTTTCTCCTGGGCTCCTGCAGGACATTCCATAACCTTTGGGGATGTAGCAGAGCAGTACCATTCCCAACCAAACCTCTCAACAGACACGATTCACTGTCGGCAGAGCCTTCCATCAAAGGCTGTGGCTGCAGACAAACATGCCAACTGTATATTATTTAACACAGGATCTTGGCTGGACTCCCGTTTCCAACCATCACTGACAGTTGGCCATACTGGGTGGAGGTGATGGGATTTGGGAGTCCATCAACATCTGAAGGACAACCACGGTAGCTATCTGCTGGTTTAGCAGATGTATGTAGACAGGGACATGTGGATAATCCATAAGGGTCTAAACACTGAGCCTCTTGGTCTTGCCGATCAGAAGGTCAGCGGTTCAAATCCCCATGACAAGGTGAACTCGCATTGCTCTGTCCCTGCTCCTGCCAACCTAGCAGTTCAAGAGCATGCCAGTGCAAGTAGATAAATAGGTATGGCTGTGGAGGGAAGGTAAACGGCGTTTCTGTGCACTGTGGCTTCCATCACGGTGTCCCGTTGCGCCAGAAGCGGTTTAGTCCTGCTGGCCACATGATCTGGAAAACTGTCTGTGGACAAATGCCAGCTCCCTCAGCCTGAAAGCGAGACGAGTGCCGGAATCCCATAGTTGCCTTTGACTGGACTTAACCGTCCAGGGGTCCTTTACCTTTTTACCTTGTGTTAAGTTGTGGGTGAACATATCAGACGACACAGCGATTCTTCAAGCAGCTCTTGTTTATTCACAGGCCAGAACAGAACTGAACTGAAGAGTTCAGCCAGCCTGCATATATAGAGCTCCACTACAACGCAACGGTAACAACTTTCTGTAACTATCCAATCACTGAACGTCACTTTCAATTCCTTATTTGCATATGTGGACCTGAGCGAAAACTATCTACAGTATCCCCCTGCTGGCCCAGGGTGAGAACTTCAGTACATAACACCTTGCATACTCCAAAAATGTATTCTATGGGTGCGCATCCACTCCTGGCAGACATAGCCAAGAGAGAGTGTCCACTGATGTCCAAAGCAAAGCATCTTTCTTAAGATGCTCAAACCACATGTTGTCCCAGCCAGCATGAAATAGGAGCTACAGACACCCTTTCCCCTCCCTCCCCACGCCAAATGCTTTGTGCTGTGAAAGGAAACAAACAGGGCCTGTGTGTTCCCGACTGAAGCAGTTTTATCTAAATAAAAGTAGAGAGCCCCACATGTTTGTCAGGCTTGCGCCAGCCTTTTTCCAATGGATGCTCTGGAATGATGGCCTATGAAAGACTGAGCTCTGAGCCAGATTGGTCCAAAGTGCCACCTGGTGTCAAAAGCAGTGCTTGTGTGCTCTGGATGGTAGCAACTCCAACCAAAACGTATCATTTTAAGACTGAAAGGTTTTAAGAGAGCATTTGGCCAACAGCTCAAATGGGGCACCTAATTTAGGTCCCGCGAGCAGTGGGGGAGGGGATTAAAGAGAGGCCCTCCCTCCCCAAAAAAGCCTACAATGCGTTTTCTTTCTTGATGTACTGCAACACCTACAAAATACCATAGCAGGACGAAAGGACTTCGAAGTTGAGGGTCAGGTGGTGTCTTTTTAAGAAAGGGGGGAGGAAAGCAGAGGAGAGCCCTTGCTGGCATATTTGAAAACAGGAGCAGGGATGGAGTAAGAATGGAAAGCAGCAGCTGTGGATGCCATCTGTATGTTTTATAAACTGCCTCTGGAAGTTGCCCAGGCAGTTAATCCGTCGCATGGAGGCAACAGTGAATGCTCTTCGCTGAGCAAGCCTGGTGCAATTTTGCAAGAAGTTGTCATCTCCCACTCCCAATTTAGTAAATCCTCAAGACCTCAGTCACGGTGGTTTTGGACAAAACAATGGTGCCCTGTTACTAAAACAGATTAAGAAACAAAACGAGGGTCCAGTTAGCACTCAAAATGCAGGTTTGCAAGTTTCTGAGGCGCAGATGGGCACAAAAAGAGAGAGGAATATTTGTAGACTTCTTCCGTCTTAAGATGGTGGCAGAAAGTTTGAAGATGATGCTTAAAAGTATTGCCGCTCTATAGGCAAATACGTGCTGGTAGAATAAAGGACTGAAATGGATCTTCCCCACTTCCAAAGTCTCCGTAGCCAGTATGGGGTTCATTTCTGCCACTAACTCTTTTCAAGGATACCTCCGGAAGAAAAGTTTGGAGAGGCTACTGAGGTTAGCAGTATCCGGCCAAGAACCGAGTAAAAACCAAGTCCTAATAGCAAGAGCCCTGCCTTTTGGTGAGCTCACCCATGTTAAACCAACGAAAATATGGATACTAAACACCCAGACTTAGAGTAAAATATTTGTGGGTGCCCAGGCACCCAGGGCCCCCTGGAGTTGGCGCCAGTGGTAAACAGGCACAGGCGAAATCCGTCAGATGCAGAGGGACACTGTCTATATCAGTGGTGGCCTACTTTGGCCTGCCAGCTGTTTTGGGACTGCAATTCCCATCATCCCACTGGTCCTGTTAGCTAGGGATGATGGGAGTTGTAGTCCCCAAACAGCTGGAAGGCCGCGTCTGGCCACCACTGGTCTATATATAATCTATCATTCTTTTTGTTGCTTCAGGTGTTCTGGGGCAATTGAGAGGTCTAGCCACCTCTATCTCTCACCTGGCTGTTGTTGTTGTTGTTGTTGTTGTTGTGTGTGTTTTTAATGGGATGTTACAAGTTCCACCAACATTCTCTGACCCTGGAGCAGAAGCCAGAGAGCTTTCCCTCTGCTGCCAACCACTCCACAGAGAAAATACTCATTAACCAGAGCCTGGAGGAAAAAGAAGAAGAAAAGGATTCTACCAACCTGGCATGCAACAGCCCCCTTTCTCCTGTCTCCCACCTGGGAGTGGGGTGGGGGACCCGATCCATGACTGCAGGCTTGCACCCTGAAGTGTGAAACAACTTCTGTTCTGCCTCTGCCACCATACCCTCCAACATTTATCCGATGAAAATAGGGTCTCCCTTTTCAATGATAATAATAATAATAATAATAATAATAATAATAATAATAATAATATTTATACCCTGCCCTGGGTTACCCCAGCAACTCTGGGTGGCTTACAACATACAGTGGTACCTTGGGTTACAAACACCTCAGGTTACAAACACTTCAGGTTAAGAACGGATTCTGATAACGCAAAAGTAGTACCTCAGGTTAAGAACTTTACCTCAGGATGAGAACAGAAATTGCATTCTGGTGGTGGCACGGCGGCAGTGGGAGGCCCCTTTAGCTAAAGTGGTACCTCAGGTTAAGAATGGTTTCAGGTTAAGAACGGACCTCTGGAACAATTTAAGTTTGTAACCAGAGGTACCACTGTATATAAAAACATAACAAAACATTATACAATAAAAAAACTTCCCTATACAGGGCTGCCTTCAGATGCCTTCTAAAGGTTGTATAGTTACTTATCTCCTCGGCTCGGGGTGTGTGTGTGGGTGTGTGGGTGTGTGTCGCACAACCCCATACCATCCAGCATTTCTCTGATAAAAACAGGGACGTCCTAAGGAACAGCGCCACCCGGGTCCCAAGGAAAAGCAGGATATTCTGGGATCAAATCAGAACCTGGGATGGCTTTGTAAATCCGGGTCTGTCCCTGGAAAAAAGGAACACTTGGAGGGTCTGTGCTAATGCCCTCCTCATGGTGACCCCAGGTTGTAGCACTGCTGCACTGTTAGTTGGATTTATTTGGTTTGGTTTGGTTCAATGGGCCCAGTCCTGCAAAGCACTGCAAATGCCCAGAGCTTCCTTTATAGCCTTTCCAAGGTACTGGCCTTTGCTGCAGGTGTTTCTCAGCTAAGCAAGCAAGGTTATGCAGAGCAGGGAGGGCAGGCGTCCTTTTTTTAGAAAAGCATAATGATGGGAGTTGTGTTTCAGCAACATCTGGAGGACCACGAGTTCCCCACCTCTGGCAGAAAGTGGTGTCATGTTGCAGGAGACAATGGAGATCAGCTTCCAGGCGCAGTAGGCAAGGCTGAAAAAGATGGACTAAGTCTGCCTGAGGACAAGGCAGCTTAATGTGTTCAGTGTAGAAAAAGGTGGGGGTGACCTGGCAAATGGAAAGGGGGAGCAGGAAGCAAAGGGGGGGGGAGTTTAATGTCCTGTGAGTTTTGCATCACTCAGGCCCTGCATCTACAAAAGAATTACAAATTGCAAATATTTTTGTAATTACAAAATTTTGGCAACAAATCCCAAAACTCTGCAAACACTGTGTTTTTCGATCACAGCAGATTTTTTAATCAGATTTTTAAAAGTATGTATTTCTCATACATACTGTATTTCTCATACATACATACTGGTCCCATCATCTCCTGGCAAACAGAAGGGGAAGAAATGGAGGCAGTGAGAGATTTTAGTTTCTTGGGCTCCATGATCACTGCAGATGGTGACACAAGTCATGAAATTAAAAGACGCCTGCTCCTTGGGAGAAAAGCGATGACAAACCTAGACAGCATCTTAAAAAGCAGAGACATCACCTTGCCAACAAAGATCCGTATAGTTAAAGCCATGGTTTTCCCAGTAGTGATGTATGGAAGTGAGAGCTGGACCATAAAGAAGGTTGATCACCGAAGAATTGATGCTTTTGAATTGTGGTGCTGGAGGAGACTCTGGCAAGTCCCATGGACTGCAAGAAGATCAAACCTATCCATTCTTAAGGAAATCAGCCCTGAGTGCTCACTGGAAGGACACATCCTGAAGCTGAGGTTCCAATACTTTGGCCACCTCATGAGAAGAGAAGACTCCCTGGAAAAGACCGTGGTGTTGGGAAAGATTGAGGGCACAAGGAGAAGGGGACGACAGACAAGATGGCTGGACAGTGTTCTCAAAGCTGCCAGCATGAGTTTGACCAAACTGTGGGAGGCCGTGGAAGACAGGAGTGCCTGGTGTGCTCTGGTCCATGGGGTCACGAAGGGTCGGACACGACTAAACGACTAAACAACAACAACAATTTCTCATAATAGTTTTTAAACTTTTAAAGTTGTATATTAAACATTCCCTCCTACCTCTTTGCTTCCAAGCTTAATACAGTCACCTTAACGAACTATATAAAAAGATCTACCTGAATTGTAGCTAATTCCACAACACTTAGCTATCAAAAAGTCTTCCATTCCAAGCACAAGAGCTGAAATTAAAGATGATCTCTTTTTAGTTTGTGATGACCTATCAGAGCAGGTTGTCTGGCCAGTTGACAAGACTTGTACTGAAAGTGTCAGCCATTTACTGTAGCTTACCACTCCTTACAGGGATGCGGGTGGTGCTGTTGGTTAAACCACAGAGCCTAGGGCTTGCCAATCAGAAGGTCGGCAGTTCAAATCCCCATGATGGGGTGAGCTCTCGTTCCTTGGTCCCTGCTCCTGCCAGCCTAGCAGTTCGAAAGCATGAAGTGCAAGTAGATAAATAGGTACCACTCCAGCGGGAAGGTAAACAGCATTACTGTGCACTGCTGGCCACATGACCCGGAAGCTGTACGCCGGCTCCCTCAGCCAGTAAAGCAAGATGAGTGCTGCAACCTCAGAGTCATCCGAGACTGGACCTAACGGTCAAGAGTCCCTTTACCTTTACCTTTACCACCCCCTTGGCGCAAGGCTCCTCGCTGCTCGGCAGCTGCACGACAGCACAAAGTTCAACAGGTGCAGCTGTCTCCCATCGCACCACTTCTGTGGTCTTGCTATGAATAAAAGCCATTGATTGATGATGAAGCTACAGAGAGATGAACTCTCTCACACACAGAGAGAGACACAAGAACAGAACAAGAGGTAAAAGCGAGTGACAGATTTGTTTGGCTGGCTAATGACACGGGTGAAACACAATTCATGCAACCCACCCCATCTATCCTGCCATTGTTGGGCCCCAAATCCTTACACAGCCTTGCCACCCAGACACTCAGCCGGCTTCTGCTGCCGTATAAAGGGTGACGTAATGTGGAACAAGTGCAGCTAACCAGGCCTTGCATCTGACGGCCGCCTGCATTGCACCGTTTTCCTAACCTTCACTGCTGCAAGCCCAACATTTCCCAGGGAGGGTGCGCACAAGAGCATTTATTTAGTGCACGGAGTTCATTAGCAGCTGTGGCTGAGAGAGCAGGAACAGCACGGCGGCTGCAGCAACAGCAGCAACAGCTGCTTAAGACACACTGAGCTATTTCCACGCAATGTATTGCTTCTATCTCCATGGCACGCTGCAGAATACTGTACTCTGCTTAGCCATTTCTGCGTGCAGCCTGCTCCAAGATGTTCCATCTAACCTCTTTACCATTCTGAGAATTGCCTCTGTGCTTATTTAACAGACCAAGACTTCCCGGGGTTCGAGCCTTCCTGGGTTCCCTGCCTAGTCCTGTGTTTGATCCTCAGCGTGGCTTTCCTGCTGCGTACTGGCAGGAGGATCCCCTACAAAATATGCCTTCTGCAAAATATGCCTTTGCATATGAAGATCGCATACTTTTCAGATCCTCAGAAGCACAGGCTGGGAATGGCTTTGGGTGCAAAATGCCGTGCAGAGCACCAGCAAGGACGCATGGGTAGGCTGGAACCCTTGAGAAATAGAAATAAAAAATAAACTCCAAACAATTCCCCAATTCAGGGAGCCTATGGATTTATATATTTGCTTGCTTGCTGTGTTTTCATCCTGCTTTCCTGACCATGATTGGCTCCCAGAGCATCTCACATCAATTGAGGGAGGCAGAGACAAGTCCTTGCAAACCAAAAAAACAAGAGAGACACAAGGAGTGGGGAAGAGGCAGAGGAGAGCAACCAGGACAAAGTGGAGAGCTACAAAGATGGCTATCCAGTTCAGGCTGGGCCAATCACCTTCCTTTGCTAATGTTCTTGCTTGAACCAGCACTCACTAACCGATAGATAGGGCTGGAGTGTCCCTTCTTCGTCTTGGTTCTGCAGTCCTGGAAGAACAGGCATCTGGAACAGAACAGTTTCTGGCACAGAGGGGAAGGGGAAAGCATATTTGGCTGTGGTCTCCTACTGGCTGTAATGGTCTTCCTGGGAGGCAGTGGGTGCAGCCTTCCTTCCGCCCCAGGTCCCCTGGCCTGATGTTAGCTTTTGTGTCGTCACTGTATTTTAAACAGAAGCTTGCAAGCAGTCTTCAAAGGCAGACCCATGTCATCGAATCAAGGTGTTACCAGACTACCTGTCCAGGAGGGATGGGATTTAATGCACCAGCCTCACCTGGTGAGATATACTGTTGCATGTCACCCCAATCACTGAGCAGTGCAAGATTGCAGAGGGTTCTTGTTTCCTTTTGAAAACAAGGCGCAATGGAGACTGTGGTGTCTTTATGATACATGGTTTATTTACACACATATATAACCTGAACGGAGGGACGCAGGTGGCGCTGTGGGTTAAACCACAGAGCCTAGGACTTGCCGATCAGAAGGTCAGTGGTTCAAATCCCCGCGATGGGGTGAGCTCCCGTTGTTCAGTTCCAGCTCCTGCCAACCTAGCAGTTCGAAAGCACGTCAAAGTGCAAGTAGATAAATAGGTAAGGTAAACGGCATTTCCGTGCGCTGCTCTGGTTCGCCAGAAGCGGCTTAGTCATGCTGGCCCCATGACCCGGAAGCTGTATGCCGGCTCCCTTGGCCAATAAAGCGAGATGAGCGTCGCAACCCCAGAGTCGGTCACGACTGGACCTAATGCTCAGGGGTCCCTTTACCTTTACGTAAGGGTAAGTAGCTCTAATGGTCACTTGTCCTTATTTTTAAGGGCTGCTGCTCTGTGCTTTGAACAGCAGTAGCACAGACAGGTGTCAGCAGGTGAACATCCCTCCTCCCCCTTGCTCCCAGGCATTGAGATATCGCGGTGGGAAAGGCTACGGTTGTTGATTTCTTCCTGTTGTGCAAGGAAGTTCTTCCATGAAAAAGCAACGAGCAGCCGAGTTGCTAGGAAGCATCTCTTTTTAACATGCCACTGGGCTAATACACCAGTTGCTTACTACCTCACCCAGGTCCAGCTGCTCCCTAGCTTGCTTAACACAGCACTGTGATGGGCTGCTCTGCCAAATGCCAGAGGGCCCAAAACAGAGGTGGTTTTAATGGGCAGACTCACCCTAGGAGGGGAAATGTGCTAGTTCCGTGGCACAGCAACCGTCCGTTAGAGATTACATGATTCTGGCACATGCCGGCTCTCAGAAGCGGAGAGTCAAAAAACATTGGCCAACTCAGCCAAGGGTTGGGTGAGGACCTGGGGAGGCAGGGATGTGCACCTCTGTTTTTATTTTTTTTATTTTTTTTCTCATTCTTTTTTATTAGTTATTTTCAAAAAGAACACAAGGTAACACACAAATACAAAGAAAATACACAGAAAAGAAAAATTAAAAATAATAAACAGCAATTATCATTTCCATATCATCCATATAACATAGTTGTCTCTTACGGGGCTTCCTTCAGCCTGTCCGTAAATCATTCGAAGCAATAAATAAAATTACACGTTTCATTACTTATATTGTCATTATACCGATTCCTAATTCCTGTTTGTTTTGCACAATAACTCTTAGTCTTTCACAGTGCGTCTCTAAATCCCTTTAGCGTTATTTGCCCTTCACTAATACATTCCAGATAATCTACATACTTTTCCCAATCTTTGGTGAACACTTGGTCTCTTATGTATCTAACTTTTCCTGTTAATCTATCCAACTCTGCGTAATCTGACAACTTAGATCTCCACTCCTCCACCGTTGGGGTTTCCCGTAGTTTCCACTTCTGGGCTAATACTACCCTTGCTGCCGTAACCGCATAGTATACCAATCTGAGATCTTCCTTTTTTTATCTCTTGTCCTAATATCCCTAGAAGAAAGATTTCTGGTTTCTTTATGAACGTGTACTTTAATATCTTCTTCAATTCAGTGTGTACTTTCTCCCAAAATTGTTTCACCCTTCTGCACTCCCACCACATATGGTAGAAGGTGTGCACCTCTCTTTTTAAGAAGAAAAAACAATGCTACTACTTAATTCTCCTCCAGTGTATATATACAATTTCACAGTACTTGCATGGATGGGTCACAGCATTCACGGACAGCTCCATGTGTACTTAGCAAAGCCCAGATGAGTTGTGGAGTTCAGAACAGCCTTTCTAGAACCTTACCATAAAGGTAAAGTTAAAGGGACCCCTGACCATTAGGTCCAGTCGTGACCGATTCTGGGGTTGCGGCGCTCATCTCGATTTATTGGCCGAGGGAGCAGGCGTACAGCTTCCAGGTCATGGGGCCAGCATGACTAAGCCGCTTCTGGCGAACCAGAGCAGCGCACGGAAACGCCGTTTACCTTCCCACCAGAGCGGTACCTATTTATCTACTTGCACTTTGACATGCTTTCGAACTGCTAGGTGGGCAGGAGCAGGGACCGAGCAATGGGAGCTCACCCCATCACAGGGATTTGAACCGCTGTCCTAGGCCCTGTGGTTTAGACCACAGTGCCACCCATGTCCCAGAACTTTACCATACTCAGAGTCATATGCAGAAGTTTGGGGAAATTCTGAGTGGAACTTGACAGTTCTGGCCATATGATCTCCAATGGGTGGTGTAGCAGTTGCTATTGGCTGTGCTTGCTAGGGCTGATGGGAGTTGTAGTTCAACAACATGCACTAACTTATTAATAGGTATGGTTGTTATTGGGGACAAGGGTGGCAATGTGGTCTAAACCACTGAGCCTCTTGGGCTTGCTGATTGGAAGATCGGCGGTTTGAATCCCTGTGATGGAGTGAGCTCCCGTTGCTCTGTCCCAGCTCCTGCCAACCTAGCAGTTCAAAAGTAGATCAATAGGTACCACTGTGGCGGGAAGGTAAACAGCATTTCCATGTGCTCTGGTTTCCGTCACGGTGTCCCATTGCACCAGAAGCGGTTTAGTCCTGCTGGCCACATGACTCGGAAATCTGTCTGTGGAGAAACCCTGGCTCCCTCGGCCTGAAAGTGAGATGAGCGCCGCAACCCCATAGTCGCCTTTGACTGTACTTAACCATCCAGGGCTCCTTTACCTTTTGCTATACAGTGGTATCTCGGGTTACGTACGCTTCAGGTTACATACGCTTCAGGTTACAGACTCTGCTAACCCAGAAATAGTACCTCGGGTTAAGAACTTTGCTTCAGGATGAGAACAGAAATCGTGTGGCAGCAGCGGGAGGCCCCATTAGCTAAAGGGGTACCTCAGGTTAAGAACAGTTTCATGTTAAGAACGGACTTCCGGAATGAATTAAGTACGTAACCAGAGGTACCACTGTACTGGACCGAAGTGACAGGGAATGCAAAGGAGTCTTGTTAACAGACCAGCTTAAGGAGTATGCCATCAGCTTTCACAGAACTCTGAATAAAGAGTTCTTTAAAACTCAAAAGCTTCCACCCTTAGATAAATGTACGTTGGTCCAACAAAACATGTTGGCAAAAGAAGGGGGGTAATCAAGGAGAGTTGCTGAAGGGCAGACACACCCTCCCTCCCTAATTCCCGAAGTTTCTGCCCCACCTCTGCTGGCTGGAAGCCTGGTACATCTGTACCCCCTTGAGCACTTCTGCCCACGCAACCCCTCCTCGTGGCACATGCTGCCGGGGCAGGATGCCCAGGTGGCAGTCACTCACGGAGAGATGGGACTGTTTCATTACTTGCTGCTAGTCTGGCGCACGCACTCTGGCTGGCGCTGAGTGCCCAGAGGCTGGGTGGGCCGCCAAAGCCAGCCCCAATGTGACAGAATGCAGCTTACCTATCCATGTGTTAGGGGTGGAGAGGAAATCTAGAAGCTGTTTTGTAGAGCTATTTTTACACCCTTCTGCTACTCCTGGCAAATTACTTTTGAGGATAAGGCAGGAGTAAAGGTAAAGGGACCCCTGACCATTAGGTCCAGTCGTGACCGACTCTGGGGTTGCAGCGCTCATCTCGCTTTACTGGCCGAGGGAGCCGGCGTACAGCTTCCGGGTCATGTGGCCAGCATGACTAAGCCGCTTTTGGCGAACCAGAGCAGCACACAGAAACGCCGTTTACCTTCCCGCCAGAGCGGTACCTATCTATCTATTTGCACTTTGATGTGCTTTCAAACTGCTAGGTTGGCTGGAGCAGGGACCAAGCAACGGGAGCTCACCCTGTCATGGGGATTTGAACTGCCGACCTTCTGATCGGCAAGCCCTAGGCTCTGTGGTTTTATCCACAGTGTCACCTGCGTCCCCAGGAGTTGGTTACTCGCCCTTTATTCCTAGTTCCTAGATGTGGGTGGCACTGTGACCTAAACCACTGAGTCTCTTGGGCTTGCTGATCAGAAGGTTAGCAGTTCAAATCCCCGCGACAGGGTGAGCTCCCATTGCTCTGTCCCAGCTCCTGACAGCCTAGCAGTTTGAAGGCACGCCATTGCAAGTAGATAAATAGGTACTGCTGTAGTGGGAAGGTAAACGGCGTTTCTGTGTGCTGTGGCTTCCATCATGGTGTCCCGTTGCTCCAGAAGCAGTTTAGTCATGCTGGCCACATGACCTGGAAAGCTGTCTGTGGACAAATGCCGGCTTCCTCGGCCTGAAAGCGAGATGAGTGCCGGAATCCCATAGTCACCTTTGACTGGACTTACGGTAACTGTCCAGGGGTCCTTTACCTTTTTTTAACCTTAGTTTATTGTAGTTGTGTATGTGTGTTTTTAACCTTCCTAGTTCCTTATTGTGTATAGCTTGAACGTATGGGGAACCATGTATGTAAGGAGCTGCATAAACTCAATATCCTTATCCAGACTAGGAGTTGATACGGAAGGGGGGGGGCATGTCTTCTTCACCTTCTTCTTCGCTACAATATATCAATTTATTTCCAATTGTCAATGTCAAAAGGGACTAAAATCTATAAAATTCATAGAAAATCAACGGGCCAGTTTGCTCAATTTCTCTAGGACTCCATCACACCTCCCCTGTCCAGCATAATCCCTCCAGCAAGGTGTTAAGACCCTAATCCTGTCAAATGGCTCTGATCAGCCTTTCCTCCAGGCAATGTCAGGTGGCAGACTATGCATATTTGGGACCATTGTTTTCTCATCTCCGGCTCTGCATATCCCCCCTCCCTCCTCCATATGTTAATCTGTGTAACCCAACCTCCCTTTAATATATTCATGATGTAATCTGTGTAACCAAACCTCTCTTTAATGTATTCATGACGTGTTTTGCACTGTATTCTGGGACATGGAGGGAGTTTCAAAAACTCATGTCACCCCTTTCTCGCTGTTCAGTCTCGCCTTGAACCTGTTGCGCAATAAACTTGGATCTTCTGCAGTTTGCTCCTGTCTACGGCTGAGCTCATTTTCCTCCGCAGGGACCCACGGACTTAGTCCGATGAGCTGGGTGGCAGAGCAGCCTCACACCCAGATTTTAGCCGTAACAGAGTTAAATCTTATTTCAACACGGATGGATGAGGCAGTATCCTCCACAGCACCTGAGATTAGCTTAGTGAGCAGAAGTTACTGCTCTGTGCCCCAAAATGTCTACTGCCTGAGGTGCCCATCTCACAGCTGGAACCCCTGGGATCTTGCCCCGCTCAGAGACTGATGTGGTAAAGGTAAAGGACCCCTGGGTGGTTTAGTTCAGTCAAAGGTAGCTATGGGGTTGCGGTTCTCATCTCGCTTTCAGGCCGAGGGAGCCAGCCTTTGTCCACAGACAGCTTTCTGGGTCATGTGGCCAGCGTGACTAAACCACTTCTGGCACAATGGGACATCGTGGTGGAAACCAGAGCGCACGGAAAAGCCATTTACCTTCCCGCTGGAGCGGTACCTATTTATCTACTTGCACTGGCGTGGTTTCGAACTGCTAGGTTGGCAGGAGCTGGGACGGAGCGACAGGAGCTCACCCCATTGCGGGGATTTGAACTGCCGACCTTCCGACTGTTAGGCCCAAGAGGCTCAGTGGTTTAGACCACAGCACATGCAACAATAACCATTGTGGCTAGTAGCCTGACCGTAGCTATCAGGAACAACACCCACAGCCATGCCCCCAAGGAGAGTCGACAAACACACACAGCAGCGATATACAGCATAATACCGAATTTATTAGGATCAGCCTGATTGCAACCCGTTAAATGGTTTCCTGGGAGCAAGCACCATTGAATCCAGTTCTGCTGACTTCCGACTAAAAGGGTTCAACTTGTGAAACACGGAGAACTTTAACAAATCAATCTAAGGCAGCCTGAAATGCATCTTTTAACTTTTAATTGGAAATGCTAACCATCTTGCAAAGAAGTGTTACTAATCACACCATCAAGAATTAGAAGCCCCATCAAAGGAAAGGAAAAGAGACTTTGCTCAGACGATGTTCCACATTCTCCGCCTTCCTCTGTTCTAATCTGTCACAAACAAATTTGAAAGCTTCATTAACATCACTTCATTTACTTGCCAGAGCAGGGAGATTCTGTCAATTACCCCCTGCTCTTAAAAAAAGAGAGAGAGAGAAAGTCCTGGAGCTCCATTCCTCCTCCACTAAAGCTTTGCAAATTAACAGATCTTTACATTCAAAACTGTAATGCTAGAAAAATGAATTGGAAGAACCCAGAGGCCATCTAATTTACCAGCTGAATTGCACAACCACTTTCCCCCCCAGCTACCTGACCGTAACATTTACGGTCAGACTTTTACTGAGGCTTCCGAGTATTCCTGGGTAAGCAAACACAATCCTGTGCTTCCAGCTTTTAATCCGTTTACTGTTTTATATTGCATTTTAATTGATGCGTTTGTTTTGTGAGCCGCCCACAGAGCTTATGCTGTGGGGTGGCTACATAAATCCAGTTAATAAAATAAAATAAAAATAATGAATAATACATCCTTCCCAGAAGACTGAGCAGCGAGGGCTCCATCTGGGAATTCTGCTTTCCCTGGTTTGTGAGACAATTCACACACTCAGTAGAGACAGTCCCTGCTTCCCAGAGCTTCATGTCTTAGAAGAACCGTGCTGGGACTCGAGGGTGCCTGCCAGGCATATTGCCTAGGGCTGAAATCTCCACCCTTTGGCTCAAATATTTGAAAACAGCGTTCCCAAGCGGAAAAGCAGCTGGGAGGTGACACTGACTGCACACACATCACACATGTAAATCACATTTTCCACCCAAATAATATTGGGAATTGTCAGTGGCGTAGCGTGGGTTGTCAAGGCAAGTAATTTGCGGCCCCTAACCCGTGGATTTGCGCCCCCAAACCCTAAAACCCAGATGTTGCGCCCGGTGCGGCCGGCCCCCCCTGACCCCCCACGCTACGCCACTGGGAATTGTAGTTTGTTAAGGGTGCTGTGAACTGTAGCTCTGTGAGGGGGTAAACTATAGATCTGATGATTTTTTTGGGGGGGGGGGTGTCTACACTGTCCAAGTGCATAGTCAGAAGCTGACTTTGTTATCATTGCTTCAAAGGTGTCAGAAATGGTTCATTGGCACTGGTTTTTTAAGGTGGGGGGGCAGTGTTGTGGCTCTGATGGACCTTTGGCAAGAAAGACATACAAACAACATAACCATTTGTTATTTTTTTGGATCTAGAGACAGAAGGAATCCTACCAAGCATCTGACTCGGTCGCCCCAGCTACTCTGGGCGGCTTCCATAATGTATAAAAACATAACAAAACATTAGACCAGGGTTACCGGACCCAGAGGCAACCTCAGCTTCCTCTGACGGGGCTGAGAGTGGAGCACCTGCAGGCAATGGGTCCTCCATCACCTCAGGAGCCAGAGCAGACTCAGCTGGTGCCTGCACCTGAGGATCCAGCACAGGTGAGGACCCTTCAGGTTCATGCCCCAGCCCCGGCTCAGCCGGCCATGGAGGTGGGGACTCCTGTGCAGGCTGGGATTCCTCAGGTTCAGCCTCTGAATCAGATTCCCAGGCCCTCACACCAGGAATTTGTTCATCCCCCCCCCAAAAAAAACTCCAAACAAACATGGTCTGAGGGACGGTGGACCGGCCCACAGCTGAAAAAGGCTGCTGACTCCTGCATTAGATCTTAAAAAGCTTCCGTATACAGGACTGCCTTCAGATGTCTCTTAAAAGTTAGCTATGCATTTCCTTGATATCTGATGGGAGAGCGTTCCAGAGGGAGGGTGCCAGAAGGCCCTCTGCCTGGTTCCCTGTAGCTTCACATCTAGCTCAGGCTCTGCATCAAGATACCCCACCAACCCTAAAGGTACCCATGCTTCTCATTTCCTTTCAAGGCAATTTCTTAACTTTTCCCAACCCAGCATAAAGCTAGGTGTTCTCCCAAGCCAAGTAGCCAAGGCTCTGCTATTTAGTACCTCTAACTTGCCACCAGTAACATAATGGGTCGGCAAACTAAGGTCCGCAGGGTGGATCAGGCCCAATTGCCTTCTAGATCCGGCCCGCGAACGGTCCAGGAATCGCCGTGTGGATCGCCAGCGCGCATGCTCTTTCCCTCTCCCTCACACGGCGGCACTTTTCTCCTCAGGGATGGAGCAATCTTGTTCCACGGCAGGTGTCGTCGACGCCAGGAGTCAGCTCACCCACCTGCCCACCTGCCTCCTTCCTTCCTCCCATGGTGTTCAGGCAGCTTGTTGTGGTGGCTTGCGGATTGGCAGGGGGCTCTGTCTTCTCTTTTTTTTTCAAAAAACATTATTGGTTTTCCAAAATTTTAAACAAACAAACATACATACATCTTAACTGTACTTGATCCAGTTTTAGTAACATTCTTAAGTGCCTTCCTCAAATCCCCCTGGCCGAATTTCAGTGTATATCATTGTAACAGTTTTCCAAAACCATTTTTCTCATAAAATTAACTTAATCACTTAACATCTTACTTTGTTTTCATTTTGACTTTAAACATATTATTCTCTAACATCACATGATTAAATCCTATGCCAATCTGGTATTTGCAAGTTTTTCCAGTTAAGTTATCTTAGCATATTTAAGTAAATATTCTTTGAATTTCATCCATTCCTCCTGGTAGTCCTCCTCCTTCTGGTCGCGGACTCTTCCAGTCAAGTCGGCTAGCTCCAAAAAGTCCATCATCTTCATCTGCCATTCCTCCACTGTTGGGACTTCTTGTGATTTCCAATTCTTAGCTAACAAAATTCTAGCTGCAGTTGTGGCATACAAAAACAATCTTTTGGGGGCAATTCCAAACCTATTATTCCAAGAAGAAAGGCCTCTGGTTTCTTAATACTCTTTCTTCTTCTCTGTGGTGCCTCTCAGGAAGCAGCAGCAGGTGGTGGGTAAAAACTCTGTTGGCCCCCCCCCCCGGTTCCCCTCCCTCCCTCCCTCTGTGGTCCTCCACTGGGGCTGCTGCCAATGGCGTAGCGTGGGTTGTCAGCACCCGGGGCAAGGCAAGTAATTTGCGCCCCCTAACCCATGGATTTGCGTCCCCCTAACCCGTGGATTTGCGCCCCCTAACCCTAACCCCCAGATGTTGCGCCCGGTGCGGCCGGCCCCCCCTGCACCCCCCACGCTATGCCACTGGCTGCTGCTTCTGTCTTCGCCAGCCAACACGGCCTCCTACCCCATCATGGCGCTGGCTGACTGGAGAAGCCCAACTGCGGCTATTGGGGCGACAACTGGGACAGGTAAAGCAAAGCATCTTTAGGCCTCTTTGTGGGTGGGCGAAAATTGTTGATTTTTCTCTCTCTTCAAAATATAGTCCGGATTAATTTCGGACTTTGGTCGGGTGGCGGGATTTAAGTTGAACAAGCAAAAAACTAAGGTTCTAGCAAAAAAATTGACAATTACAGAAACAGATGAGTTCGTGAAAGAAACAGAATTAAATGTGGTTAAAAAAGTAAAATACCTAGGGGTGTATCTGACCTCCAAAAATTTGAATCTGTTTAAAGACAACTACGAGAAATCTTGGTCAGAAATCAAAAGAGATTTGGAAACGTGGTCAAGATTGAAACTTTCCTTGTTGGGCCGAATAGCAGCTATAAAGATGAATGTATTGCCAAAAATGTTATTTTTGTTTCAGGCCCTACAGATCGTGGACAAGGTGGAATGCTTTGGAAGGTGGCAGAAGGATATCTCTAAGTTTGTTTGGCAGGGCAAAAAGCCCCGAATAAAGTTTAAGATATTAACTGATGCGAAAGAAAGAGGGGGATTTGCCCTGCCAGACTTGAGGTTATATTACGAATCCGCAGCCTTCTGCTGGTTGAAAGATTGGATCTTACTGGAAAACACTGATGTCCTAGATCTGGAAGGGTTTGACAACGCTTTTGGGTGGCATGCATATTTGTGGTATGACAAGGTTAAAGTGCACAAATTGTTTAAAAACCACATTGTCAGGAGAGCAATTTTAATGGTCTGTACAAAATATAAAGACTTATTGGAGAGTAAGACTCCGAGGTGGCTCTCACCGGTGGAGGCCAAGGCACGTAAGAGACCTAATATGGAAGCCAATTGGCCTAAATATGAGGAAATTATTGAAAAAATTGGAGACAACTGGAGGTTGCAGAGCTTGGAAAAACTAAAAAACAAGGTGCGAGATTGGTTGCATTATGCACAAATTCAAGAGGTCTTTAAAGTAGATAAGAAGGTTGGATTCCAGGTGGAAAAATCGAAACTAGAGACAGAACTGTTAGAACCAAAAAGTAAACTACTTTCGAGAATGTATAACCTGCTGCTTAAATGGAATACTCAGGATGAGACAGTCAAATCCGCCATGATAAAGTGGGCGCAGGATTTGGGGCATAACATTATGTTTGAAGACTGGGAAAGGTTATGGAACACCGGAATGAAATTTACGGCATGTAGTGCCTTGAAGGAAAACATTATGAAAATGATATACCGGTGGTACATGACCCCAGTCAAGCTTGCTAAGATATATCACCTGTCTGATAATAAATGCTGGAAATGTAAAGAGGCGGAAGGGACATTCTTTCACCTCTGGTGGACCTGCCCGAAAGTGAAGGCCTTTTGGGAAATGATTCATAATGAACTAAAAAAGGTACTTAGATTTACCTTACCTAAGAAACCAGAGGCCTTCCTCCTGGGCATGGTGGACCAGAGAGTGCTTAAGAAGGACAGAACCTTTTTTATGTACACTACTACAGCAGCAAGGATCCTGATTGCAAAATATTGGAAGACACAAGATTTACCCACACTGGAGGAATGGCACACGCAGTTGATGGACTACATGGAACTGGCCGAAATGACTGGCAGAATCCGAGACTTGGGAGAAGAAACAATCGAGGAGGACTGGAAAAAAATTAAAGACTATTTGGAAAAACATTATAAGTTGTATGAATGTTAAAAAACGCACCTTTCAGGAAATTCTAGCTTCAGTAATGTTAAATTAAAGAAATGGAAATTAAGGTACAAGAAGTCAGAGATAGAATAACGAAACAACTTTATTGTGTTAAAATGAAAAAGTACATGATTTGGGTCATAAGATATTTGAAATTGGGTAACATGATAAAATGGAAGATACAATAAGTATTGAAACAAGTTAACAAATTGCAGATGTTATGTATTACAGAGAATGCAGGGTTGGGAGGACGTGGGGAAGTCCAGTAGATTTGGAAAAAAGAATAAGAAAAATTTGTAACTTTCTTTTTTTACTTTTATAATATGCTCTTTATTCTTTTTTCTGTATTTCATAAAACTAATAAAAAATATTTAAAAAAAACACACAAAATATAGTCCGGCCCCCCACAAGGTCTGAGGGACAGTGGACCGGCCCTCTGCTGAAAAAGTCTGCTGACCCCTGAGCAAGATGCTTATACAGTGGTACCTCTGGTTATGTACTTAATTCATTCCGGAGGTCCGTTCTTAACCTGAAACTGTTCTTAACCTGAAGCACCACTTTAGCTAATGGGACCTCCTGCTGCCGCCGCGCCGCCGGAGCACGATTTCTGTTCTCATCCTGAAGCAAAGTTCTTAACCTGAAGCACTATTTCTGGGTTAGCGGAGTCTGTAACCTGAAGCCTATGTAAGCTGAAGTGTATGTAGCCCGAGGTACCACTTTACTATGCAATGTAGCATCGTATGTTACTCAAAGCAGCAAAGCAATTTCTTGTGGCTCTGTTATCTTTGGAGGCGTGAACACTCCCAGCATCCTGGCCATTATCTGACCCAAGGAAATAGGTTTTTCTTTTCTTTTTTTTCTTTTTTAAGGTAATATTCATTAAAGTTTTAAAGGTTACAAAAATAGAAAAGAGAAAACACCAAATTAAGCAAAAACAAGACAACACATCACAATAAGAAAAAAGGGGGGGAAAGAAAAAAAGAAAAAACACAAAAACAGAAACAATTAAAAACACATCAAACCTTCCCATAACTTATCTTTCATTTGCTTGTTTCCTTGACCTCCTCACACCTCCCTTTTTTTGTATTCTAGTTCGGTTAGCTATTTCAGCAAATCCTTTCCATCTTTCCCAGTTTTTGTCCTATAATTTATCCAGCATGGTGTAGTGGTTAAGAGCGGTAGTCTCGTAATCTGGGGAACCGGGTTCGATTCCCCGCTCCTCCACATGCAGCTGCTGGGTGACCTTGGGCCAGTCACACTTCTCAGAAGTCTCTCAGCCCCACTCACCTCACAGAGTGTTTGTTGTGGGGGAGGAAGGGAAAGGAGAATGTGAGCCGCTTTGAGACTCCTTCGGGTAGTGATAAAGCGGGATATCAAATCCAAATCCAAACTCTTCTTAATATAATGTAACTTTACATTCTCTCCTTTCACCAATTAACAATCTATTTTTACTTAATCCTTTATAACATTTCTGCTAAAACCACATAACTTCATTCCAACATCCTTCTAACATTCCTTAATTTTACAATGTTTCTGTAAATAAACTTTATTTTTTTCCCAATCTTCTTCCACCGACTCTTCTCCCTGGTCTCGGATTCTGCCAGTCATTTCCGCCAGGAAAAGGGATTTCCCCCCTACCTACTGCCCCTGCTTCTGCAACGTGGATTAGCATGCAAGCCCTGCTGCAGGAATCAGTCACTTTGACTCCTTGATTTAACTCTCTTCCTCCTTAGAGCTGCCATAAATCCCTAATCTAAGGTTTAAAACTGTAGCCACCAAAGCCTTGCCTGGAGGGGTGGGGTGAGGAAGCAGAGAGGCTCTTTTGGAGACACCCCACTGGCCCCTCTGGGCTCCCAGATTCAGAGCAACTTTCCAAGGGATGCATGCCAGCGGTGAGTGGAGACAGAGAGGAAAGTGGGTGGAGCAATAAATGCAAATTTTGTATGTGTACTGTAGGCTAGTTTCTACACACATTCCCTTCCAGGGGTGCCAACTTGAATATGGGGGGGGGGGCAGATAAGCCCCACCCTGCACAATCAATCACATGACACAGCACACACATACCAATTGAATGGCAATGCCCATTAACTTTTTTTTGGGGGGGTTGCCCCCTCAAATATTTTATGTTTGAAGTATCAGCCCCTAGGAGTTGGCTCCTATATTCCCTTCTCTTTTTTATATATATATTATTTCTATTAAACTTTCTGTTTTACACTTTAAAGTACTCATTTTTCACATCCTTAAGCTACCAATGACTTCTCTTCTTCTTTCCATGGTTCATTTTGCATATCATAAATCCCTGCACATTTTACAAAAACTATACCATTCAGTATTCCATTATTACACCCTTCAAAACTTATTTACACTGTTGAATTTATCTTAATGTTGCCAGCATTTTCAGTTGTACACAGTTATTTCACATATATTCAACAAACGTTTTCCAATCTTCTCTAAAAGTATGTTCTTCTTGTTCTCTTATTTTATACGTTAAGTCTGCAAGCTGCTCATATTCTGTCAACTTAAGCTGCCATTCTTCTTTGGTTAGGACTTCGCTCGCTTTCCATTTTTGGGCTAACAAAACACGAGCCTCAAGGAGGTTGGATTGGTCTCAACTAGGGCCAGGGCCTTTTCAGCACTGGCCCCGACTTGGTGGAACACTGTCACAAGAGACCAGGGCCCTGCGGGATTTGACATCTTTCTGCAGGGCCTGCAAGATGGAGCTGTTTCTCCTGGCATTCAGCTTAGACTCACTCTGACCCCTTATATGGGATTTGGTATATAAATTTTCCCTTGGCTTTTTTGCTGGCCCATGTAGGACCAGCATGGATAGCTGGCTCGGGTGAATATCTGATGTTTCTTCCCTTTATGGTGTTGATTTATGGGCTGCTACTACTAAGATGAGATGGCAAGAATAAATACTGAGATCCTGGGCATCAGTGAACTAAAATGGACGGGAATGGGCAAATTCAGTTTGGATGACCATCATATCGACTCAAACCTCTCCATTCTTAAGGAAATCAGCCCTGAGTGCTCACTGGAAGGACAGATCCTGAAGCTGAGGCTCCAAGACTTTGGCCACCTCATGAGAAGAGAAGACTCCCTGGAAAAGACCCTGATGTTGGGAAAGGTGGAGGGCACAAGGAGAAGGGGACGACAGAGGACGAGATGGTTGGACAGTGTTCTCGAAGCTACAAATATGACTCTGATCAAACTGGGGAGGCAGTGGAAGACAGGAGTGCCTGGCGTGCTCTGGTCCAGGGGGTCACGAAGAGTCGGACATGACTAAACGACTAAACAACAACAACAAACTAAGATGAGGCTGCATTTTAAGTTGTATTTTAAGCCGTCTTTTAATTAACTGTGGGGTTTTTTCTATTACGTTTTATTCCAATTTAGTATTTGGTGTTAGCTGCCCTGAGCTCGGCCCTGGCTAGGGAGGGCGGGATATAAATAGAATTATTTGATGATGGTGATGAAGTGCCATGCAATGATCTTTTTTTGTTCCCCTTCACAGCCTTGGCTGCAACTACCTTTCCAAAGGCCCTGCATCTCTGCTCACCTCTCCAGAGAGATAATTTCACAGTGCCTCCTATGGGGACATGTTGGCAGCTTCCTCATGTTACCTGGGTAACATTTCCCAGATAGCTATAATCTCCTGGAAGGCAGATAACGGAAGCCAATGTGGACTTTGAAGATAAGCAAGCTGTCAGTCAGAAGGTGAGGTTGACTTGACAGTTAAAAATGTTGTTGCAGCTCTTGGCAGTGGATGGGGACAATCTTGATGCAATCGGGCTTCGGATTCTGCTGCTTGCTAATGAGTTCTTGTGAGGCAGTATCTGCCTTCATTATGCGGGCGTCAAACACACAACGATGCATCTGCTTCTCGTTCCAATGGAACCAATGGCAGACAAATCCATCACCGCAAGTGCCATTTTACATTTACAAAATGGGCACTTCACATCTCTTTCCCCTTCCACGGGAAACATTGGAGAACAGTTGCACTTGCAACCTGAAGCGTAACGGAACAGTCTAGGGCAGCGCGGCTCAACTTTTCATACCAAAAGGGCTGCAGGAGTACTTTGGCATGGCACCCGGGGGCCGCACATTGCCTTTCCATGCCCAGGGTGTCTGGCTTTGAGAAGTAGATGGAAGGACTCTAGGACTCTGTCAGAGCCTTCAGACAGACAGTGTTCCTCTATCCCAAAACCCAGCGCCTCGCTTACCTGGCTTTGGGAAGGCAGTGTGAGGGCGTCAAATGTTGCCAAGGGCCACCCCAAAAGGCACTGAGGGCCGCATGCAACCCTCAGCCACACATTTAATAATAATAATAATAATTTATTATTTATACCCCGCCCATCTGGCTGGGTTTCCCCAGCCACTCTGGGCAGCTTCCAACAGAATATTAAAATACAATAGTCTATTAAACATTAAAAGCTTCCCTAAACAGGGTTGCCTTCAGATGTCTTCTAAAAGTCTGGTAGTTGCTTTTCTTTTTGACATCTGGTGGGAGGGCGTTCCACAGGGCGGGCGCCACCACCGAGAAGGCCCTCTGCCTGGTTCCCTGTAACCTTACTTCTCGCAGTGAGGGAACCGCCAGAAGGCCCTCAGAGCTGGACCTCAGTGTCCGGGCAGAACGATGTGGGTGGAGACGCTCCTCCAGGTATACTGGACCAAGGCTGTTGTTGTTTAGTCGTGTCCGACTCTTCGTGACCCAATGGACGCCAGGCACCAAGGCTATTTAGGGCTTTAAAGGTCAGCACCAACACTTTGAATTGTACCCGGAAACATACTGGGAACCAGTGTAGGTCTTTCAAGACCGGTGTTATGTGGTCTCAGTGGCCGCCCCCAGTCACCAGTCTAGCTGCCACATTCTGGACCAACCTGGTCTAGGGGCAGGATACATGACTGTGGCTTTGGTGCGGGGGGTTACTTTCATTTCTTTTAAATAACTGCTGGCTATGTTGGCTGGAGTTGATGGGAGTCCCATATGTGAATGGCTACAGGTGAGGAACCTCCTTAAAGGTTTGTGGTTCAAATCAATGGTGGTGCAATGGTTAAAGAAGGAAAGCAATTAACAGAGAAAAATAAATCAATGAGCTTTTGCAATGTAATTGTGTATTATTTTCCAATCACTGTTTGTACACTAAGCCCCACTACATATTGCATGTTAAGGCCACCATCTAGTTAAACAAATCTGTTGTCTTGAATGGCACCTAACTCCCAAGAAAGTGTCCACAGAGCAGCCATCTTAGTTGATCAATTAATGCTGTATCTATGTGTGTATGGGTAAACATAATGCTCCTGAGGCAAGAAGTGTACATAAGCAATAACAGACATAATATCTTTAAGACAGGAATGGGAAACCTGCAGTTCTCCAGATATCAGTCTCCCATCAGTCCCAAGCAACATGGCCAGTGGTCAAGGCGATATTGTCCAACAGCATCTCCAGGACCATAGGTTTCCCATCCCTGAGAGAAGATAACTTCCACAATGCCTGCTTACCTGTACAGGGAAAGCACAAGGCAGGAACTAGGAGAGAAGCCAATAAGGGGATATGCTCCAGGCTCTAGGCCTGTCCCTTTAAGGACTGCCAGACCTCATCCATGAAGGTTAGAGCATGAGAAGGATAGTCAGAGCCAATGTGGAGCCACCTGGAACTAAGGCTCCATTTGTGTTCCTTTAATAATAATAATAATAATAATTTATTATTTATACCCTGCCCATCTGGCTGAGTTTTCCCAATCACTCTGGGCGGCTCCCCCAGACAAACAGTACAGCATTAAATATTAAAAACTTCCCTGAACAGGGCTGCCTTCAGATGTCTTTTAAAGATAGGATAGCTGCTTATTTCCTTCACATCTGAAGGGAGGGCGTTCCACAGGGTGGGCACCACTACTGAGAAGGCCCTTTGTCTGGTTCCCTGTAACCTCACTTCTCGCAATGAGGGAACCGCCAGAAGGCCCTTGGCGCTGGATTTGTGTCCGGGCTGAATGATGGGGGTGGAGACGCTCCTTCAGGTATACTGGGCTGATGCCGTTTAGGGCTTTAAAGGTCAGCAGCAACACTTTGAATTGTGCTCGGAAACATACTGGGAGCCAATGCAGATCTCTCAGAACCGGTGTTATGTGGTCCCGGCGGCCACTCCCAGTCACCAGTCTAGCTGCCGCATTCTGGATTAATTGCAGTTTTCGGGTCACCTTCAAAGGTAGCCCCACATAGAGCGCGTTGTAGTAGTCCAAGCGGGAGATAACTAGAGCATGCACCACTCTGGCGAGACAGTCCGCAGGCAGGTAGGGTCGTAGCCTGCGTACCAGGTGGAGCTGGTAGACAGCTGCCCTGGACACAGAATTAACCTGCGCATCCATGGACAGCTGTGAGTCCAAAATGACCCTTTACAGTGATCTGTCTACAATGGGCACTCTCTGCTTTCAGTTATCATACTGGGCATGTCCTCACTGATCCCAGACAGCTAGCTGGACCTTCCACCTCCCAGGCCTTGAGTGGACTCTGCCACCTCAGAAAAAAAGTGCTTGCCATGTGACTTTCTAAAAATATAAACACACGCATTAAAAATTACATTAAAAAAACCATCTGCCTAATTAAAACGTGCACCATTTTAGCCAATCCACCAAACTTGTTTATCAATTAAATACCACACCCCTACTCTGTAGCCTGTGTCTATGCACATAGAGATCTATTAAAAAAAGATTATTGGGCCTAAGTGATTGATACTGAAATGGTACAGTGCAGGCAGATTCATTGTGTTTTTGTAAGGTTGCCCCCAAGGCTCTTTTGCTATAGGAGGCTTAAACGTTGTGTTGCTTCTTCAGGATTGGATGTGGAGGGAGCAGCAATCCCAAGCATGCTTCCATGCTGGCAGAATGCAAGCTTCCTTTGCTCACATTATTTGAAAACATAAAACCGCTGGATCCAGAGCCTCAGGGTAGCTGGCAAACTTAGCAAAAACAGAATGCCAATAAAAAGCTACCATGAAATATTTAAAATATTAAAACAAACAACACGCTGTAAAATATGCTTCTGAGCGAGCCCATTCTCATCCGTGGAAGGAAAGAAACGAGAGTCAGCTAGCAAGGTGAGGACCCAGCTAGCAAGTCTTTCTTCCATCATCACTGTCCTGTCCCCTTCTAGGGAGGAGGAGGGAAGGCAGGGCTCTCATTCTGCTTAGACCTGAGCAAGTGGGAACTGTCTTTTCTGTAGATGACTTCTCCTGCTGCACAGGGTGGGTAAGCAAATGTTTGGATCTCATGGCAGTGTCTTTACCTTTAAGAATCCCACCCTCCTCTCAAGAAGGAGACCTGCTCTACACAGATCTTACATGCCAGATAAAACCTGTGCAGGAATGGAGTGGTGACTTTTCATTAAAAAAAAATCCTGCTACTTTCTTCCACTGGAACCATTTTTATTTCTTGCTGTGGTCTGTTTTGTCATAGGTTTATGGCACTCTGTACAATGTGCTGTTTTACAGTTTTAGAATATTTTTTGTTCTTCTACTAAGCCATATTTGTAGGTATTGGTGAAATACAAATTCCAAAAGGGAAAACTACAGCTCTGTGTCGGAACTGACTCTCACAGAAGTGTGTGAGTGAGCAAAACCTGCCCCTGACTTATTTGCTTTTAGAATTGCAGAACATCGAAAGATTGCTCCAAATGCATTATGCAATGTAACTCTTTCAAAGCTAACTCGGCGGGGCGGGAATTGAAAAAGAAAATAACATGATAGGTTCTACCCTTCTTTTAACTGTAAACAAGCAAATTTTATTTATGGATCTCAGTTTGCTTGACAATAAGAAGTGGTAAATATTCTGTTGTTTCAAAGGCACTTTTCCATACTTGTGGGAACTAAGCTAGCAAGTTTTTTTAAAAAATTGGTGCTTTGTCCCATGGTACATGGAAGAAGTAGGCTGATCATATATCCTAATCCAAAAATAATGGCTGGGTCTTCTGTGGACCCAGGAATATAATGATCAAAACCTGTTTGCATTTAACTTGCTAGAGAGATGCTAGATTTATTTACTTTGAGCAAACAAATATTTGACATACTTCCTTATGATGCAGGGGCCCATTGAAGTGTTTTTTTGTGTGTGCCATCTCCAGTCTGACTGTGCTTCTTATTAGAAGATGTTGCTATGCCAGTATCCCAGCATAAGTGCATCTTTGTACGTGAACACCCTACCCCATTAAACAAGCAGATAAAATACTGCCATCCTCTTGAGTTAATTGAAGCTCTCAGATCCATATAACTCTTTCAAACGATTACATCTCCAAGACATGAAGAGAAAAGTCTCCCAAACAAGGCAGCAATTGGATAGTAAATAATGCATCTGCAACAGCACAGAAGAGCACATTATTGCTTGGCTCACGACGGCAAAGATAGAAGTATCACAGTTTTAAGTTCTGCCTTTGGCAGGCGATGGGGTGTTTTCATGCCAACTGAAATATTTATCTCGCAAGTGAAACCACAGTGTCTGTGAGGAAGCCTTTCACAAGAGTTCCGCAGAAATCCTTTCCTGAAGATTCTGTGTTCAAAAGGCCGTCCTTTCACACCTGCTGCATGATGTATTCATCAAATGCCTGACGTTGATAGCATGCAATACTGTCCAGCATCCACTCTCGTGAGACTACAGTAGCACTGCATTGCGGTGGGATCCCTGCAATACAAGATCAATTGTGAGAATTTTAATGTCCACACTCTCTTGTTCCCCTTCTCTCTACCCAGAGGGCTCAGGAATGCACTTTCTTTCAGAGCATCTTTGATGGATGACCTTTCAAAATGCCAGACGCACAAAAACTGCAAATGACAAGGGGCAGATCGTGTGAGCGGGTTTGAAGTGTTACTGCAACATCCCTTGACATTACTTGTTAGCTATTTGTTTAGCTATCAAGCAACTTTGAGTGATAGTGTGCATGTGTGGGTAAGGATGGGCCAAGCCCATGACCTAATCTAAGTCACTAATCCACATCCCTTGCCCTTCATGTTGGGGAAAGAGAGGCAGGTATACGTGAGCCAGTGAAGGAGGAAGTTTTCTTCTCCTTCGTGTAACCTTGCTGTGTCTCCCTCCAAAGCCATTTTAGGAAGTACAAGCAGAAAACAAATGGGAAACTAGGAAGCTAGGGGGCACAACCAGCTCTCACCACTACATAACATCAATGTGAGACTTTAGAGTTGCACCAGGAAGTATCCACAAATAGGCTTGCCAGCCTACTGGCACCAAATGACTCTAGCTCTCTGGGGAACAGGATTCCTGCAGTACACAGACCCTTTCCCTGCCTGGAGCTGTCACTTGAGATCCCAGTCTGGAGAAAGTAAAACACAGGCATCTCTTCTGAGCAATGGCAAGAGGGAGCACTGCTTCAGTTTCTTACCTTCCTCATGGTAAAGGTAAAGGGACCCCTGACCATTAGGTCCAGTCGTGGCTGACTCTGGGGTTGCGGCGTTCACCTCGCTTTATTGGCCAAGGGAGCTGGCATACATCTTCTGGGTCATGTGGACAGCATGACTAAGCCACTTTTGGCAAACCAGAGCAGCGCACGGAAACGCCGTTTACCTTCCCGCCAGAGCGGTACCTATTTATCTACTTGCACTTTGTGCTTTTGAACTGCTAGGTTGGCAGGAGCAGGGACCGAGCAACGGGAGCTCACCCCGTCACGGGGATTCGAACCGCCGACCTTCTGATTGACAAGCCCTAGACTCTGTGGTTTAACCCACAGCGCCACCCGCATCCCTTCCGCATATACTAGTGCAAATGAGAGAAGCCAGCACCTCTTCCCCAAACCCCTTTGTGTGTACTACAGGGCTATGGGGGTTGGTGTTAGGCATTATTTATTACCGACTAGTAAAGTCAAGCTAACAAATGTGAACTCCTGATCCAGAGCCTTCCACAGCTAATTCTGCTTCCTCTAGACATTTATTCTGTCATGGCTGGTATTTATTATTGCAAACCAGTACACAATCGGACACTTTGTAACCTATGTTTATCTTGGGAGACATGGGCAGCACGATAATCTCACCTTGGCAGGCAGTGTCTTCGCTCCAAGCTTCGGGCTGAACGACCACCACAGCAGTAGAGTTCTAGGGGTTGCAAGATAAAAGAGAAGAATGAGGAGGAGGAGACATACACTGGATCAAATTTGCCTGCCTGTCTGCAGCCAGAGATACTGTTGGGACAGGTTGTTCTTCACTTTGCTGCAGCATTGCAACTCGACAGGGAGTTGAGGAGAAACCTTCCCCCTACCTTCCCAACTACACAAAAATTAAGCAAATATGTTAGGAGCCTAAGACAGTGCCAGAGAAACTAGGCTTGAAGCTAAGGGTGGCACAGGGGTGGTCTAAGGGCACACTGAAAATTGCACTCCCCCAACACATGCCCATGAATGCATGTCCTCTCAGCATCAAATTGTCCATAGCTCTTTGCTCGGACAGCAAGTGAGATGTCACGGTCCTATATAGTGTCAGGTGTGTGTGACTTGTGAAAAGCAAAAATCAGCAGGTCACATTCTGCCACTGAACTACACATGCCTGATATACACAACGTTTCAGATTAAAACGTTCCTGGCAGCAGCGCTAGGAAACAAACTGCTATCTGACTGATGTTTGGAGCAAAGGTGGGGAGCTTTCTTCAGGTCAGGGGTTAAATTTCCTTGTGACCAGGCTTTAGGGGCTGCACAGGTGTGGCCAAAGTATGGCATGACCACATTTGGTGCAGCTGCCCAACTCTCTCTCTCACATACTCTGCACAGTACTGAGCTAGATGCTGGTCTGACTCTGTATGCAATTAGAACCCCCATACATACACCCTTGCTCAACACAGGCCATGGGTCGATAAAGTTGAATAAAAAACAAGGCAAGCCAAATTCATCAGTGCTTCCAAGGAATTAAAAGGGACAAATGGAAATGCTCTCCCTCTGTCTGTCTTGTTTCTCACACACACTCAGATTGGCCCACAATATTAAATCCACACTTACTGTTGAATGTGAGAATAAGTGAGGTTCTTTCACAACAGAGGCACCGGACAGCTCTACCATCCACTCCAATTGTTCTAATTTCCACCCAGAGGGAAAGAGAGACACAACATCAATATACAATGGTAGAACAGGTTACCCCAACCAACATCAGACATACACACACTCCAAGCCCCAAATAGCTCCTCACCTCTGTTAGGAGATATACAGACATTTTATTTTTATCAAACTCTGGGAGATTCAGGAGTTGTATTCCAAAGACGTGACTGCTTAAATGAATCTGGAAAGGTGTGGGCTGTGACACCTTATCTTGCCATTCCTTATGACAGTGGTGGGGAACCTCCGCAGGCCAAATCAGGCCCAGCAGTTGTCTTAATCTGGCTTGTGAGGCAGCTTTGCCCCAATTTGCCACAAAGGAAGAATCAGGAACCTTAAAGTGCCCTCTCTAGCAAGGTTTGTTGCAAGCACTCATTAGCTGGCTGCTGGTGATGGCAAGCTCCTTTCGGATCAGCTGCATTACAGAGTTCCCAGTCAGGTAATGCAGTTAATTCCTGCTTAAAGCAGGGCTTACAGTGATGCTGCTTGCAGCAAGTCTCATAAGGAAAAGCTACCTTTGTGCCACCCCCCGTTTGATTTCAAACCACACAAGCAGCTTTGCTTGAATTCATGTTGGTCTCCAAAGGAAGATACTTTCATGATGCCATTGTGATGGCAGGTGGCCGCCTGTCAAAGTCACCTGCTGGGGCTGGGAGACATCAAGATCTGATCACTGGTCAGATCCAGTCTGCCCCCCACCCCCCGCCTGATAAAACCAGAAGCAGAAGAAGTTATACAAAATAAGGAAAGAGATGCAGATTAATTTGCAAAACTTATTCGGGACACAAAATCATTTTTTCCTGGGGCACAATATGAGCAGAGAGCATACATTTGCCCAGCGTTCCAAAACAATGACTGATCAAGCAAGGAAATCTCAGAGTGCTGTGGTCCGGTCCATCTTTCGACAATATTGGACAATTTCATCGGTGACTGAGCATGATCAAAGATAATAGTAATCCTGCTTCACTTTACAAGATTCCTTGTCTTTGAACAATGAAAAGGAACTAAAGAAGAGGGATTAACAGATCAATCTATTTCTGAACCATATCAATTTTACAGGTGTTTACTCATGTTTGTTCCATTCCATTTCTGGATTAATCTTCAGATATATTTTTTTAAAATCCATACCAGAATTTGTATGCACTAAAATATGTATTTTATCACAAAATAAATATTTAAATGTGGAATTCATCTCACTGCATATATTTCTAAAATTATTTTATCCTGAAATACTTTTTTAAATGCTTTTGGGTACTTTTGTTGAGACAAGAACTATCAAAACAGTCAGATATGTGTGACACCTGAAAGATAATTAACTTTCCAATCTGTATTTTAGTCTGAGAAGTGCAGATTAGACCCATTTGCTTAAATGTAAACCAAACACAATTCTTCTCCATCCCCAGTAAGGATTCTCAGTGGCTTCTATCGTCTGGGTTGTTTTCAAGCTCTTATCAACCTCTCTCCCTTATCGCAATCTCCTCACCTGGGAGCATGTCAGTGAATGGCCCGTAGCAGCATATTTCTAAGCCTTGGAAAAGCTGGAAAGGAAAGCAAAAGTGTCAGAAGGGGTGTGCAATGAACTCCCAAACTAAGGAGCTCAATATGGGTATGAACTATGTTATAGGGGTCTGCTCAGACCTGAGTATGTACAGCTAATACTATCCGAGTTAAAAACAACACCAGGCATTTAGATAAAAGATGAGCGCTTAACTAAACTTTGTCTCCATCTAAAAGTGCAGCATTTTTCTTCCCATCCCAATCAGTCTTTACGGTGACAAGGCAATGCAGAACAACAACAAAAAATAATACAGGCCGAACTGGCAGGCCACTACATCTTCAGGTCGGGGGTGGGAGGCAAAATAAACAATTCAAATCAAAGCTTTGCAGCAGGATCGTAAACACAATTTGCATCAGTTCCTAATTATAACCCTCCTTCGCTCCTTGAAGAACTAGAAATTAACTTTCTCTCTATAGCAACAGGGCAACATGACTTTTTATATTCTGCCAGCCTCTTCCTTATTAGTTTTTAATAGTAAGAAGTAGTCAGAGGGTTCTGAATATAACTATTTTTTAAAAAAGATAAGAGCCACCATACATGCTTATCAATGGTATTTCATTTTCAGGAATTACAAAGTGTCAATCACACACTCATAGGCAAGCACCGTTAAGCATTTCTGTAAGGGTTACTCAGGAGGGTATAATCTACCTGTTTGCACTTACCTTACAGCCATAGATTCTTCATATTTCTCCCCCTTATTTACATCATTATAAACCACCCACCATTCAAAAATATTGTTGCAGTGTACAAAAATTAATAAAAACAAAACACTAAGTTAAATCAATATGTTAAATCCACATGTAAAACTAGCATAGACAAGATCCAACAACGCTGTCCTGAAAAACCTTGTTGAATTTTAAAAAGTATTGAAAGAGGTACAAATTGAAAGAACAAATTGTTGGCACTATCCTATTCTGCAGAGGGAGGATATTCCAAAGAGTGGGTGCCACCACACTAAAAGCTCTGCTGGGTGGGGAGGACCTTAGGAGGAGCTGGAGAGAGGCATAGTCTCAAGACATTCCTGTGAACTGTACAGGCCTGATACATATTCCCTTGTATAAATGATAATGGTTAATGGATGCACACCTTTCCAACGGGAGATTCCCTTGCTCTTTTGGGTCCTTGATGGTTTCTCCCATTGATCATGTCTCCTCTAACTTCAAAGTCCTCCTGGAAAACAAAACACATGAAATGAAATGACAATGAAACTCTGGTTGGTTTGGCCAGTTCTGAAGCAGGAAAGGAATGCTTGCACTATAGGTGGAAGCCTCTCTGTGAAAATCGAGACAGAAGGAGAGGGTTTTTTGGAGGGTGGGGGCTATAGAGACAACAGCTCTCATTGCACACTTAAAATCAAATAAACGTTCCTTTAAAAAGGAGACACAAAAAAGACACAACTGGAATGAATAACTTGATCTTCACAGAAAGCGAAACTCTGAACTGTTTACAATGTTCACAGGAATCTTGAAAAGTAGAAGTTCAAGAGCTTAGAGAGGAATGGAACAAATTCAGAACATGCTATACAGTCTAAACAAGTGGTTCCCAACCTTTTTTTGGCCATGCCCCACCTAAGCATCTCTAAAATCCTGATGCCCCCGCCCCCCCCCCCGTGACATATAATTCTTATTATTCAAAAAGTGAACTGCTATTCACATGGAGGAAGCCTAAAAGGTCATTAACTGTTAATAACTCATTCTCGAATTGGCCCCCTTAAAAATCAAATTGCCCCCCTGTGGAGCGTGTGCCCTATGTTGGGAACCACAGGTCTAAACAACTTTAGAATCTAAATTGCTTTAGAATCTAGACAGATTCACCAAAAACTGGTGTTTCAAGTGCAGTAAGCCCCTGTAACTTGTACGCATTCAGCTTTACGCGCACGGCAAAAACATAAAAAGTGGTGGAAAGAAGGCAGGGTTCTGGGGGGAAATGAATTTGGAACCCTACTTGCCATTCAACCCAATGGGTTTTGACTATACGCGATTTTGGCTTCAGGCGCAATCCCTGGAACGTAACCCCTGCGTACGTTGTGGGAAGGCATTGTGTAATTCACACAGATGCTGGAGGTATAATGTTGGAAATGCCTTTTCCAACATAGAACCATAGAATCGTAGTTGGAAGGGACCCAAGGGACATCTAGTCCAACCCCCTGCAATGAAGGAATCTCAGCTAAAGCACCCAATAAATTATTTATAAGTACAGTGGTGCCCCGCAAGACGAACGCCTCGCAAGACGGAAAACCCGCTAGACGAAAGGGTTTTCCGTTTTGGAGGCGCTTCGCAAAACGAATTTCCCTATGGGCTTGCTTCGCAAGACAAAATGTCTTGCGAGTTTTTCCGACTTTTTTCCCTCCTCCCCCCCCCTTTCAAAGCCGCTAAGCCGCTTATCAGCTGATCCGCTAAGCCGCTAAAAGCCGCTAAGCTGCTAATAGTGCTAATCCGCTAAGCCGTCAATGGGCTTCCTTCGCAAGACGAAAAAACCGCTAGACGAAGAGAATCGCGGAACGGATTCTTTTCATCTTGCGAGGCACCACTGTATTAGCATTTAAATAACGTATTTTTCGCTCTATAAGACGCACTTTTCCCCTCCTAAAAAGTAAGGGGAAATGTGTGTGCGTCTTATGGAGCGAATGCAGGCTGCGCAGCTATCACAGAAGCCAGAACAGCAAGAGGGATTGGTGCGCACCGATCCCTCTTGCTCTCCTGGCTTCAGGGATAGTCATGCAAAGCCTCTTGAGAGCAGTGGGAGCGCTCCTGCCTCTTCGCTCAGGAGGCTTTAGGTTGAGGCTTCCGTCTTGCTGTCCTGGCTTCTGGCTTAGCCGTGGGCAGCCACTTCCAGGCAGGGGGAGCCTTCATCCCGCTGCCCTGAAGAGGCTTCGTGTGGCTATCCCAGAAGCCAGAACAGCAAGAGTCTACCCCAGCAGCCAGATCCCTCTTGCTGTTCTGGCTTCTGGGATTCAGAATATTTTTTTTCTTGTTTTCCTCCTCCAAAACATAGGTGCGTCTTATGGTCTGGTGTGTCTTATAGAGCAAACAATACGGTGAACAGAAGGCAAAAGGCCACCTTCGGTAGTGGCCCTTCCTCCTGCTCCCCCATTCTAAGTACTCTGCAAAATGCTCACATATAAAAAATAGCAAAAGAGCAGACACCAGACATACCTCATTAAGAACTCTTCTTTCCTTCAGTGACTGTACAACCCCTAGGACAGATCAGGCAGAAGCATACTATTAATTATAATGATACAGTAAATAGCTCTTTTTAGCACCTGCCACACAATCTTCAGTTCTTACCTCAAGATACAAAATAAATAAATAAATACTGCATCAATGCGGTGCAAAAGAGCAAGCCCATGTTTAAATAATACTGCCTGCTGGCAGTATTACTGTACACTGCTGGAAACCTTATCCTCCCCACTCCTTTGAGATTTCAAATCCATTTCCTTCACGAGTACGAATGCTGAACTAACTGAAACAGTTTATGGCTTATTTCCAGAGAACAAGGGCTGGCCCTGCCAAGAGCAACTCTAGGTGGGTTGATGCTTTAAAGAAATTCAAAGGGTCGGGGGGGGGGTGAGAATTCAATGACCTGTATGAATTAGGCAAAACTAAATCAAATTTACATCTCTTTGCTTGTTTCCCATGGTTCATTCTTTTGGAGAAGTGCACTGAATCTCTAACTTCATTAATAATAATAATAAGAGCAACAACAACAATAATAATAATGATTTTTATTTATACCCCGCCCTCCCCAGCCAAGGCTGGGCTCAGGGTGGCTAACAAGCAACAAGCAATAATAAAAACAAGTTGAATGATTACAACTTAAAAACAAAATTAAAATACATTAAAATATTGAAACATTAAAATATTAAAATGTAGCCTCATCGCAGGAGGAGAAAGGAAAAGAAAAAAGAAAGAGAGGGAGGGAGAGAATCAAATTGGCTCCAAGCCAAAGGCCAGGCGGAACAACCCTGTCTTACAGGCCCTGCGGAAAAAAATCAGATCCTGCAGGGCCCTGGTCTCATGAGGCAGAGCGCTCCACCAGGCTGGAGCCAGAGTCGAAAAGGCCCTGGTTCTGGTTGAATCCAATCTAACTTCCTTAGGCCCCGGGACCACTAGGGTGTTGCTATTTATGGACCTTGAGGCTCTCCGTGGGGTATACCGGGTGAGGCGGTCCCGTATGTATGAGGGTGCTAGGCCGTGAAGGGCTTTAAAGGTCAAAAGCAGCACCTTAAATCTGACCCTGTACTCCACCGGGAGCCAGTGCAGTTTGAAAAGCACTGGGTGAATATGCTCCCATGGCAGAGACCCTGTGAGGAGCCTCGCTGCAGCATTCTGCACCCGCTGGAGTTTCTGGGACAGCTTCAAGGGCAGCCCCGAGTAGAGCAAATTACAGGAGTCAAGCCTGGAGTCAAGCATGAATCACTGTGGCCAGCATCTTTTCTCCTTGATTTCACCACTGTCCATATTTACTGACTACATCTGCTAAAAGTGGACATTCTCAGGATGGTGAATTCTTTGCCCGGTGCCAAACTCCACACTTGGATGATGCAAGTGGGGTGGGAAATACAGAGCCTACACTTTGCATAAAGAGACAGACAGACTAAAAACACTGAAAAGGTAGCTTATGTTTTGGGGCCTAGCTAGATAAAATGTGGGCAAATTCAAAACATGCAGTCCCCTCCAGAGCTTGTTGGACTCCTCAGATGCAGCCAATGGTCAGGGATGACAGGAGTTGGCAACCCAACAATTTTCAGAGGGCCACAAAGATACCAGAAGCTTTATGGCACTTGTATGTTTCCACCCTCCCTCGGCCACATCATGCAAACAGCCAGTGGCGTAGCATGGGTTGTCAGCACCCGGGGCAAGGCAAGTAATTTGCACCCCCTAACCCGTGGATTTGCACCCCCTAACCCGTGGATTTGCGCCCCCTAACCCTAACCCCCAGATGTTGCACCTGGTGCGGCCGGGCCCCCCTACACCCCCCACACTACGCTACTGCAAACAGCAGCCGGGGGGGGGGGGGGACGGGACGACAGAAATTTAGATTAGGAAAACAGTTCCTGTGGTGTGGAGAACGATTGCCGCTGCTCCCCCATTTGGCCTCTCAATGACCGCTTTGAACTTTTAAAAACCCCTCAAAAATGTGGGATATCGCCAAATATCTAGTTTGGCTTTTGCATCCTAAACATTAAATTCCCTGTGGCAGTACCCGGGCTGAGGAACACCCTGTCCTGAGCGGACTGATAGCCAAGAGCCTGTTACCTCTGCCTGATTATTCCGCTGAACTTTGCCAAGAGTGCAAGGGGAGAGAATAGAGATATTTCAATGAATGTTCACACTTACAATGGTAGCTCACCACCCACTTCCGTCCAGCAATACCTAGGAAGTATTTCAGGGTCCGCTCGCAAACCAGATCCTCATCTGAAGATTAAGCAGAGAGATCTCAATTAGTACTTAGGCCCGGCCCTGCCTTTGGAAACCTTGTAAGAAGCTTTTGCAAGAGAGGGGCTGTGAGCAACACCGTGGGAGATGTGTTTCTAGGACTAAGGTGAAACTGTGAAGCTCCCTTGTTAATTTTGCTAGTGGATGCTGCATGTTGTTTAAGTAATCTTGTTCTACTTATAGTATTGAAATGTGGTGGGTTGTTTGGCATGTTATTATATTTGCTATTGTTTTGCTATGTTATCATGAAACTGTTTTTGTAGTGTTTGTTTGAAATGCATACCTGTTTTCTTTGTTGTAAGCTGTTTTGAGCAGGATCTCCTTTGAGGAAAAGTGGCATTCAAATAAAATTATTTGGGCATACCCAAGGGCATGGGGGTAGGTCCAATGGGATTTTTAAAAATGGTTTTTCCTTTGACAGCAGATCCTCCTGCTGAGTAGTACCTTCAAAAGATTGCTAGGTGACAGGGGAAAGGGTGCCAGAGGGAGGGAAGATGGCATGTGGAATCAAGGACCCAATTCTTTGGATCATGCCCAAGTACCGTATTGTTTGCTCTATAAGACGCACCAGACCACAAGACGCACCTAGTTTTTGGAGGAGGAAAACAAGAAAAAAAATATCCTGAATCTCAGAAGCCAGAACACCAAGAGGGATCGCTGCGCAGTGAAAGCAGCAATCCCTCTTGCTGTTCTGGCTTCTGGGATAGCTGCGCAGCCTGCATTCGCTCCATAAGACGCACACACATTTCCCCTTACTTTTTAGGAGGGGGAAAAGTGAGTCTTATAGAGCAAAAAATACGGTGGTCTGACAGGCAAGCAACCCTTAGAAAGTTCTGCCAGGTACATGCCAGGATGTTGTGCAGATTCACAGGATGCATCAAGCAGGCTATAGCAGCGTTTCCCAACCTTGGGCCTCCAGCTGCTTTTGGACTACAACTCCCATCATCCTTAGCTAGCAAGACCAGTGGTCAAAGATGATGGGAATTGTAGTCCAAAAGCAGCTGGAAGCCCAAGGTTGGGAAACACTGGGCTATAGCACCTTTCAAGATCTAAACTGCTTTTTGGAAAGCGGAGGAGAGACATTAGTCTCCCTCTCTTTTTGTTTTCCAGGAATTACCTGGTTGATCCATTACTATCACCTTCTCAGTGGTGATACAAAACCAAATTATGCGCCAAGGAAAGCTACCCTTGGCAATCTGAAAAAATGAAGAAATGAAACAGCATGCGTGTTTGTTTTTGAGACATAATGTATTTTGTTAGCCACAGGATAAGACAAGAAACTATACTACTAGAAAGCTGCTCAGCTTATTTTCCTATCCATGAGTTTCCTATAACTTGTCGGCGTTTGCAGTTTATCTCTGCAAGCCACGTGGGATAGAAACTTGCATTTAATAATAATAATAATAACCACCACCTAAAAAGCTGAATTACCAAAGCAAAGAGTATGCAGCCCTCTCTATCTACAAGGAACAGGAAACAAAACTATAGCAGGAAAGGTCAAGTTTGGATTTTGACTCAGAACTTTCAAAGCCCCATTCAACACTTCCTCAACATTGCTGTGCTAGCTCAGGCCAGGGGGCATCTAATACAGCATTCTGTGTTCAACAGTGGCTAGCCACATGTATCTTGGAAGCTCAGTATTTGGTAATCAGAAAAAAACCATCTCTGAGCTCGTGAGTTTCAATAAGCAATCATAATTAACAGTTGTTGGTTCTCTTCATGCAATTATTAAATTGAACTCTGGCAGTCTTGACGGCATACCTACCTATTCATCTACTTTATGTGGCAATGCAGATGGGAAAGTTCTCCTCTGGGTTCTCAACTCACCTGTTTTCATTACTACATGAGTTGTTTCATAAGAAATCTTATTAGACCACGTGCTCTCATTTTTCCTGGCAAACATCTGTACTAGTCGCTAGAAATAAAGCAAATATTGGAGTTAGAAATTATTGATTTTATCAACACATTAGATATTGCTGTCTTCTCAATAGAGCCTCTAAGAACTTTTAAAAGAACATACCTTTTCCCGTAACAATGTCCAAGGTAGCTTACAACATTAAAACAACCACAGTAAAACAATAATTAAAACTAAGATTACCTAGACTCTGCGCCATGACTGCTACTTGGGTAACCAGGTTCATGGCCAGATCCAGAAGTACCCTCACACTATAAACCTGACTTTTCAAGGAGAGTGCTACCCAGTTCAAGAGAGATTGAGCTGCTCTTCCCAGATCAGAAGTCCTATGGATCAGGGTCGCCTCTCTGTTGTTTGGATTAAGCTTCCATTATTATCTCTCTCAACCATATTCACATATAAATAAATGCTAAATATTTTTTTATTTATACCTGCCCTTCCTGGTTCAGAAAACCGGGCTCAGGGCGGCTAACAACAAATTTAAAATACTTAATTGTAGAAGCAGAATAAAATACAGTATAAAAACATGAATAACAATAAAATCCAAAGTTCAAAAAATCAATTTGGAGGAAATCCATCTAATAAGCATTAGATAGTCACCAGGGCTAGCTGGCTGAATTAGTCCTACTTGGGCCAGTGAGGAGGACAGGGGAGAATTAGCTGTGGGGTCTCAGAGCAGGTAATCTTCATAAAAGGAGAGGGAAGAGAAGGGAAGGGAAGGGAAATAAAAGATCAGGCTGAATTCAAATTAAAAGCCAGTGGGAACAGCTCTCTCTTACAGGCCCAACGGAAGGAGGTTAAATCCTGAAGGGCCCTAGTCTCATGGGATAGAGCATTCCACCAGGTCGGAGCCATAACTGAAAAGGCCCTAGCCCTCTAAACTATGGTTATTCATGGACCTTAAGGTCCTCTGTGGGGCATACCAGGAGAGGCGGTCCTTTTACTGACTACAGGCCATAGTTTAGAACAGCATTGGGGAACCTGTGATCCCTCAGGTATGGTTAGACAACAGCTTCCATCATCCCTGACGCTTGACCATGTTGGATGGGGCTGTTGGGTGGAGTCCAACAATACCTGGGGAGAGACAGTCTACCCGTTCCTGGTATGTAACTACAACAGTCCCCCCGGAATGTGGTGGAATGGGGGAGGGGGGAAATGGAAAGGGAGAGACTATTCAGTGCCGTCCATATATTGGTGACATCACTTCCAAAACATCTCCAGCAGTTTCATGTCAATGTTAAATAGCATAGGGGACAAGATGGAACCCTAATGTCAGGATGATATGCATCTAGATCAGGCTTCCTCAACCTCAGCCCTCCAGATGTTTTGGGACTACAACTCCCATGATCCCTAGCTAGCAGGACCAGTGGTCAAGGATGGTGGGAATTGTAGTCTCAAAACATCTGGAGGGCCGAGGCTGAGGAAGCCTGATCTAGATAATCCATACCGTCTGGGAAAGCTGAAGTTGAGATGCTACTGTACTCAAGAATGCTGCTGAAGAATGGAACATTAGAGACTGGCCAGAAATTATTGAATAAAGTGAGATTAAGCACTTTAAAAAATAAAGGTCTCGCTAATGTCTCTTTCAGTAGTTGGTTCTTGGAAATGACACTCTCCCATAAGTTTACCACTCTCATTACCCAGGTAGGCCACTTCTGTTGGACCTAATAAAAAGTATTATGCTACTCTTTCATAGTCGAAGTAGTGGCAATTCCCTTCCCTAAAACAAGGAAAGAAAACCCAAAAGCCCTGTTTACTACAGCAATTTTAGATTGGAGTCTAAAAGTTTTACATAACTTTTCTGTACTGCCAAAGCTGGCTAAGAAATATTTTGATTATGGCTTCTTTAACTATCAATTTTTTTACAGACCTGCTTAAAAATAAGAATGGACTGAGAGTTTGTCAATAGTATTTCTCAAAGCAGGCTGCATGGTCTCTCAGCACCAGATCCTAGATACTAATTCCATGGTTTTGAGTAGTTTTTTAGATGGAAACTGAGAAAGATCAGGATTTGAATTGCAGCCTCTGAGCCTTGCCCTAAATATGAATCATACTGATTTTACCATTGAAGGAGTGCTTACCAACTCGCCCTGGTTCAGACCCGAGGCCACCAGAGACATATTCTTCTTGCTTGTCAGAAATGGCCTCTCTGAATTCCCTTTGCTTGTGCTACAATGTGTGATTCGTGACAAGGGGAAGACTGGACTTCCTTGCGCACTATGCCTCAATGCACTTTGTCTTCCTGCATCATGTGTGGCAGCAGGAGGCCCCATTGCTGTCTCTGTGGCCAAAAGGCTGGAAATCTGCTCTTTAGACATTGAGGACCCTGGAGTCCCTTGCATGTTTCTCACAGGGGTAGAAAAGGCACCTTGGAGGCCTTGTTTACTTTCAGAACTCAAACCTGCTTTACTTCCTGAAAAAGAAGAAAATATATCCATTAGAAAAGCATTTCCTTCCGTTTTTGGAATGGATTAAAGATCCATCACTTAGACCAGTCATTATCAGCCTAACATACTTCCAAGGTCCCATGGATGCCAGAAGTACACTTCCTTTCTTTACCATACCTAAATTTACTGCAATGCTCTCAGAATATGAAATATTATCATGAAGTATTAGCTGACAGTTTGTATTGTCTAGGTACTTATGAAATTTGTAGAGCATAAGTGCCTGCATTTTATTTTAAGAAACACAAATATACCAAGCATTATAGAGGAGCTGCAAGCAAAGCTTTATTAATTGGTCATCAGAAGTAGTATGTAGACCTCAACATTATCTTACAGAAACTTAAGAAGCTTTAGAGAAAAAGCTCAGAAAATAAATGTGCTTAAATGTAATTTAAGGAACAGCGATATCTTCTCTACATTCTATTCCTGATAGTTTCACCCTTGAGGAGTTAAAATGTTTGTGAACATTCTTGGCAGCTCTGCAGAAGGCTGAGTGGGTGGAAGGGAGCCTGCACTTGTCTGTCACTGATGGACATGTTTTTAACCCTATTATATACTTATCATTATCACAGATTTCTTAATTGCCTTATAGACAACCACTCCAAAGGTGATGAACATTGAGAATAAAGAAGAAAGTTAAACACACAAAAACAACAAATACATTAACAACAAAAGTGAAACCATACAAAGTGGACTCCCCTGGTAAAAACCCATTTATCCAGCCAGGAAAGTCTGTTGGAACAAAAATGTTTCCAGAAAATGCAGATAGTGGGCATCTGCTGGATCGTAACAGGAAAGATATTACACAGAAACAGGGGCAGCCATACTAAAAGAAAGCCTTGCTCTGGGTTACTGAGGAATAGGCTTCTGAGATCTTTGGAACTTTTACTGAGAAACTATCCCACAGCTATTTATGAAGTGTATAAGGGTGAATAAGAGATAGACTTAGTATAGGGTACTCTGTTTTTAGGTGAGTTGGTCTAGATTCTAGACCAATGCCTCAACCCTCCAGGTTTGAAAAAAAATAAAATGTTAGTGACACAGTTCTCAGCCAGTAACTTGAAGTGACATCAGTCTCTAAAGCAGCTTTAGTATTTTGCTGATTTATTGTGAAATATTCATCATAAAATGTAGAACCGTATTAGTTCCTGACTCTGGAGAGTAGCTGCATCTTTAACGGTCTATAAAACACTCACAGTCCTACATCAGTATATAATACACCACCGACTCAATACTCAAATTATACTTTGAATATTCAATCACATTGGAAAAAACACAAGGTGTCAAGTGATGCGTTTGGTGGAACTAATGATAAAACAGCAGAAGAAACATGGAAAGAGCAGAACAGGCCTGAGGCAACGTTCTCTTCACTACTTTTTTTTAAAGCTTCTTATTTATGGTGTCTCAAAAGAGCTTTAATATATCTCTTCTCCCCAGAAAGTGATTAGAAAGAGGCAAAAGGTTTTTTTTTAATAGCCAGGAGAGACGCTGTAATTTGTAATCAAGCCATCAATAAATGTAATCAGGTTGAAGCTTTTATGAGGCGCCCCAAAATACTTTATACTGGCCTGAAAGCCCAAACAAGGGCTCTGTTAATTAAGTTGTCTTCAGTCTGTTTCCGAGCCCAGAGGAAGCTAATTAATCGATTTCACCGACTTAAAACTCAAACGTGCTATTTATAGCTATCTAAGGATTTGGCTTTGATTGGATTTGAAATTGCTGCAAAAACATTCGCCTGCAAACCAGTTCCATCAGGAACAGCATATTATTCTCACACTAAGATAAGGTTCTGTTTATGTCTAAATGCAGTGGGCTTCTAAACCCAGAAAGACTGTCCCTAGAATCACTGGGGGATTGGGATGAAAATAAACTAGAAAAGCACAGCAGACTCATGACTGCCATTCGAGAAGTTGCTAATCACTTTTGCGATTTATGTTAAAGATACTGGGTGGTATTCAGTTCAGTTTTACTCAGAGTTGTTGTTGTTGTTGGGGTTTTTTGGCATCCATCTGTCACGAGAGAAAATGGAGTATGCCTCCAGGGGTGAAGCCAAACCTCTTCATTAGTTTGGCTAAGCCTGGGTGGTGTGTATAAAGGTCCTGGGCTGCCCAGACAACGTCCCTCCTCTCAGTCTCACTAATGTCGTCCAAAGGAAAGTAGAGCAATACATTTGGCACAGCTTGGCTGCAGGGGTTGCTGAAGGAGGTGTACAAGGGACCAGCCATCAGTCTTATGGGTTTACTCCTTAGCGTTTTCTTCTCCCAAGGATACCCCACAGGACATCAGAGGTTTTGTTTTTTTTTTTTTAATAAAATTTTTATTAGGGGTTTTTACAGAATAGAGTACAAAGACAATAAACAACCTTGCTTTTATCTCAACAGAGTTTCATAACTTCTTTGGACTTCCTCACATCTCCCGCTGCCATTTTCATCATCATAAATTTTTTCCATGCAATTTATCATCTAGTTTGCAAATTTTATAACCGCTTATTTAAATATAGTCCTCTGCAAATTTATTTCTCTTAATCTCACTTTACATCCCATTCCAATCCGATTTTGTGGTGGCCAATTATTTATGATCAAACATCCTACTTAACTTTCCACCAAATCACAATATTTTTGTAAATAAGTCTTAAATTTCCTCCAATCTTCTTCAACCCTCTCTTCTCCCAGGTCTCGAATTCTGCCAGTCATCTCAGCCAGTAGGACATCAGAGGTTTTGGATCAGAGTTTTCCATCTCCTAGATGGGCTATCTTCCCAGGCCGAGCCCCTGACTCCCCTCTATAGCATGTACAAAAATTGCCTTCCTGACCACTGGACCCACTATTGGTGTCGACCGCTCAATCCACCAGAGACCGTCTTTGCATGCAGGGGAAGTCCCTAACTCACCCAGAGTTTGAGACCCTCACCTGGTTTAGTCAGCCAGTCGAAAAAGTTTCCTGGAGGGTGGCCACTGTTGTTTGTTGACAGCTTCTAGGAGCCACAGGCGAGAGCTGAGTGCAGGGTGGGGACCAAAGGTGGACAAACTGCCCCAGGAGGAGCATAATGTACTACCAGAGGTACTACCCTTGCCTAACAACCCATACATCCACTGAAATTAATGAATAGGATTAAGTGAGGTCCATTAACTTAAGGTCTACTCTGAATAAAAGTTGGACACCACCAATTGTATCAAAGATTGAAAGGTAAATCCCACATATTGCTCCTACAAACTCATAGCTGTCCTTCACACTCAAAAGCTGTCCCTTTTTTTAAAGGGAAATTCCCTTATTCCGAATAGGGTTCCTCGCAAGAAAAGGGAAAAGTTGACAGCTGTGCAAACAGTCGTGGGGAGCACAGACCTTGAACTGTGTTCAAGACAGCTCTAGATAGCCTTGCAGATGAATCTACAAAATCTGCTAGCCCACAAAAACTTTCACTAGCATGACTGGCCACACGTAACAAAATCACCTGTTGCATATCAAGAGCATGAATTAGATAAAGGAACAGCTCCTCCAGTTTACAGAAACAGCCATGCCCGGTCAGCTGAAAAATATTCTTATTTGCCATTAAGTGAGAAGGCAAATTAACATTTACAAGCCTGCGAATATTTTGTAATCCACATTTAAAAGAGAGATGGGACGGTAATTCTTGAGTTGTGTCTTTTCCGTTTCCAATTTGGGTATCAATGTGATAAAAGCCTCTTTCCACGATTCCGGCGCCTTCTTTCCTTCCAAAATTTCGTTGCCTACCTCCATCAATGGTTGTATCAAATAATCTTTCAATGTCTTATAATACTTGGAGGTAAGCCCGTCTGGCCCTGGAGATTTGCCCAATTGCATGTTCTGAATGGCTTGTTCAATCTCTTGTCGTGTTATTTTGCAATTCAGGATTGATCTATTTTCTTGTGACAGTTTTGGTAGTCCATTCTTTATCAAAAATTGTTCTATCTCAGCCTCATCTTGCGGCCCTTGAGTATACAGTTGCTTAAAATATCTCTGGAAGCACTTTCTAATCTCCATGGGGTTCTGTATATTTCTTCCTTCAATCTCTAAATTTGTAACTGTGTTCATTTTTTGTCTCTTCTTCAACTGCCATGCTAGCAGTTTCCCACATTTATTCGCCAATTCAAATGTTCTTTGTTTCATTAATTTGACTTTCCACTCTATTTCCTGATTTATCAATTTGGAATATTGTGCTTGGTAAAGTTTAATTTCTCTCAGGATCGGCTGTGACTTCGGTTTTAATCTTAATTTCTTCTCACATTCTTTAATTTTCTCCAAAATCACATCTTTTTTCTCGTTTTGTATCCTTTTCTTTACAGCATTCTGTTGTATCAAGAACCCCCTCATCACGGCCTTGCTTGCGTCCCAGATAATTCTTTTTTCCACCGTAGTGTTCAAATTTATCTCGAAATAGTCTTTCAAAGCTTTTTGGGCCTTCTTAGTAATCTCCTGATCTCGAAACAAATTGTCATTCATTTTCCATCTAAAGGAGCCGGTTGGTAGTAGTCTCATGTCCATCTTTACAGCATTATGGTCGGAGCAGGTCTTTGGGCAGATTTCCACCTTTCTAATCTTGGGTGCCAGACCTCTAGATATCCATGTTTGGTCGATTCTTGTCAATATTTGGTCGATTCTTTAGCAAGTAGATTCAAAAAAGTTTTAAATGAAATAATTCACAAGGATCAGGCAGGTTTTCTCCCAGGCAGACATTTGTTTGCTAATACAAGGATCATTATTGACATTTTGGAACTCTTGCAAACAAACATTAATACAAGAGCCGTGTTAATTTTTATAGATGCGGAGAAGGCCTTTGACAATATTTCCTGGAAATTCATGAAGAAAAATTTGGAAGGGATGGGAGTGGGACGGGGTTTTGAAAATGGGATAGACGCAATTTATTCAGAACGAAAGGCCAAATTGATAGTTAACAATGTGGTCACAGAAGAGTTTAAAATTGAAAAGGGAACACGACAAGGCTGCCCTATTTCCCCATTGTTATTTATTTCGGTCCTGGAGGTGCTCTTGAATATGATTAGAGGAGACCAGTTGGTTGAAGGAATCCAGGTCGGAGCGAAACAGTACAAACTTAAAGCCTTCGCAGATGACCTAGTTTTGACCCTACAGGAGCCAGAATCTAGTACGAAAAGAGTATTACAATTGATTCAAGAGTTTGGTTGGGTGGCGGGTTTTAAATTAAATAAGCAAAAAACTAAGGTATTGGAAAAGAACTTGACAGTTACAGAGTCAGAAAGGTTTCAGAAGGAGACAGAGTTAAACGTGGTTAAAAAGGTAAAATACCTAGGGGTGAATATAACTGCAAAAAATTTGAGTCTATTTAAGGACAATTATGAGAAATGTTGGTCAGAAATTAAGAGAGACTTAGAAAGTTGGACAAGACTGAAGCTTTCCTTGTTAGGCCGAATCGCCGCGATAAAGATGAATGTATTGCCAAAAATGTTATTTTTGTTTCAAACTTTGCAGATTGTGGACAAAACTGAGTGCTTTCGGAAGTGGCAGAGAGATATCTCCAAATTTGTCTGGCAGGGCAAAAAGCCCAGAATTAAGTTTAAGATATTAACGGATGCGAAAGAAAGAGGGGGCTTTGCCCTGCCAGACTTAAGGTTGTACTATGAATCAGCAGCTTTCTGCTGGTTAAAAGACTGGCTGCTTCACGAGAACACTGATGTATTAGATTTGGAAGGTTTTAATAATGCTTTTGGTTGGCATGCATATTTATGGTATGACAAGGTTAAGATTAACAAGACTTTCAAGAACCATATTGTCAGAAAAGCAGTGTTTAATGTCTGGACAAAATACAAAGACTTATTGGAAAATAAAACTCCAAGGTGGCTGTCACCATTGGAAGCTAAGGCCCGAAAAAAACTCAATATGGAGGCCGAATGGCCGAAGTATTGGGAAATATTAGAAAAAGATGGAGATAATTGGAAATTGCAGAGTCAGGAGAAAATGAAAGACAAAGTGCGAGACTGGCTACATTATGCTCAGATTAAAGAAGTTTTTAAACTTGACAAAAAGTTAGGATTCCAGGTGGAAAAATCGAAGCTAGAAACGGAATTGTTAGAGCCTAAGACTAAGGTACTTTCAAGAATGTATAACTTGCTGTTAAAATGGAATACACAAGATGAAACGGTTAAATCGGCTATGATAGAGTGGGCACAGGACATTGGATATAACATCATGTTTGAGGACTGGGAGAGGTTGTGGACTACGGGGCTGAATTTTACTGCATGTAATGCTTTGAAAGAGAATGCTATGAAAATGATATATAGATGGTATATGACCCCAGTCAAACTTGCAAAAATGTACCGCTTGTCTGATAACAAATGTTGGAAATGTAAAGAAAATGAAGGAACATTCTTTCACCTCTGGTGGACTTGTCCTAGAGTGAAGGCTTTCTGGGAAATGATATATAATGAGCTGAAAAAGGTGTTTAAGTATACCTTTCCTAAGAAACCAGAGGCCTTCCTTCTGGGCATTGTCGGCCAGAAGGTGTTAAAGAAGGACCGAACATTATTTATGTATGCAACAACAGCAGCAAGGATACTTGTCGCTAAGCATTGGAAAACTCAAGATCTACCCACACTGGAAGAATGGCAGATGCAACTGATAGACTATATGGAACTGGCCGAGGTGACTGGCAGAATCCGAGACCTGGGAGAAGAGACAGTGGAGGAAGATTGGAAGAAATTTAAGACTTATTTACAAAAATATTGTAAACTGTATGAATGTTAAGAAGGATGCCAGAGTATAAAAAACTTGGCACCATTAAGCTAGGTGGAGTGAAATATGAAGAGAAGCTAAATTTAAGAAAAGGCAAAGTTTGGGAAATTTTAGGTTATATTTTAATTTTTGAGATTTGAATTAAAGTTACCTAAATTAGAGAAACAACATCAGAAAATAGATAATAAGAATAGAAAAAAGGGGATAAATTTGCTGGATAGAAATTTATTGTCAGGAATGCAGGAGCGGGAGATGTGAGGGAGTCCAAGAAGTTGAGAAAATTATGTTAAAAGATGTGTTATATTATATTGTTTCTTTGGTATTGTAATTAAGATAAAAATTATCAATAAATATTATATTAAAAAAAAAATTTACAAGCCTGAGCTAGTCTTGGGGTAGGTGGGGAGTTAATTAATCAACTTTTTCCCTTATTGTAGAATTAGGAAAAGCCCACCCTTCTCCCAATTTCCTCCATGAATTTGTCCAATCTGCTTTTAAGCCATCCACGTTGGTGGCCTTTACTGCCTTCTGTGTGAGTTTCATAGTTTAACTATGTGTTGTGTGAAGAAGTACTTTATTTTAACTATCCCGGATCTTCCTGTGTTCAGCTTCACTGAATGTCCACAAGTTCTAGTGTTATGACAGAGGCAGAAAAACTTCCACTTTCTCCATGCTGTACGTAATTTTGTAAACCCCAATCATGTCATCTCTTTCAGGCCTTTTCTCTGAATTACAAAGTCCCAAATACTGCCACTTTTCTTTATGGGGGGTCACTCCAACTGCCTGATCACTTTGCTTGCCCTTTTCTGAACCCTTTCCAAATCTGTAATATCCTTTTTGATGTGAGGCAACCAGAATTGGGCACAATACTCCAAATGCGGTCACACTCCAAATTTGTATAACAGCATTACGATGTTGGCATTTTATTTCCGATTCCTTTCCCAATGCTTCCTAGCATGGAGTTTGCTTTTTCCACAGCTGCTGTACACTGGATCGACATCTTTATCAAGCTATCCACTACAACCCCAACGTTAGCTTCTTGTTGTGTGATGCTCTTTCAAAGCAAAGCAATGACAAGTTTTGAATCTTTGTCCTGATTTGAGTCCTCATTGGCTATTATGAGTGTGGGTGGAACTAAAGGAGGCAAAATCTTAAGGACTTTTGAGAAGTCAACTTACAGTGAACTCAGCAATCACCGCTGTCCACCCCCAATTGTTACAGCCATATAACCAAGTCTGAAGGAGCCATATTTGCAAATAAAAAGGTAAAGGGACCCCTGACCATTAGGTCCAGTCGTGACCGACCCTGGGGTTGCGGTGCTCATCTCACTTTATTGGCCGAGGGAGCCGGCGTACAGCTTCCAGATCATGTGGCCAGCATGACTAAGCCACTTCTGGTGAACCAGAGCAGCGCACGGAAACGCCATTTACCTTCCTGCCAGAGCGGTACCCATTTATCTACTTGCACTTTGATGTGCTTTCGAACTGCTAAGTTGGCAGGAGCAGGGACTGAGCAATGGGAGCTCACCCCGTCGCGAGGATTTGAACTGCCGACCTTCTGATCGGCAAGCCCTAGACTCTGTGGTTTAACCCACAGCGCCACCCACATCCCATATTTGCAAATAGGGGATTGAAAAATGCAAATAGATCAGACATGCAAAGATGAGCATACTCTACAGAATCACTGGCACTGAATGCAGATCGCAATGCCCTTTGGCAGTCAGCTCATTAAGGCGACAGTTACTCTGAACTTTTAAAAACGTTTCAGCTGCCTTAAAATTCTGGGTCATCTTGCTCATTTGGCATGGGCCTCATTCTTCCTCTTGGAAGTAGCTCTGTTGCTTTCTACTGCTGGTGTTTTACAGCTGGCTCCCCCACAGGCCTCCCAAGAGAACCTTTGACCTGAAGCCTGGTGGAGATTAGCATTGCTCTGTTTCGCTTGCCCACCCTTTTGCAGAAGGCAATGATGCCTACTAGCCATAGCCCTTGTTTGCCTCCATAGGGTGTCAAAAGATTAAGCACCTGGGACCCTGCAACACCAAAAGGTTATGAAGTTAGTCTAAGAGAGGGACCCGGCTGTGTTGTTGATGCAGCAATTAAACTGGCCTTCCTTGCCCAGAGGAACAATTTGAGTAGCAAATAAAAGCCCTGAATGAATGTGTACACTTTCTTGGAGTAGCATTTCTATTACAAATTTTATCAGTACACCAGGTCACAGTTCCAAAAGAAGGGCATCCCCTGCAAAGCCAAGGTAGCTTCTGGGCTTTATCTAGCTAAAGAAAACAAGTTAATGTGATACACTGTCACAACAATATGGGGATGGCAATGCATTTTAAAACCAATGCCATGGCAACAGAGCTCAAACTGATGCATAAACTCCTCTGTAAAAATGCAAAATTAACTCTGTATTGCATCATCAGCAGAAACTATAGCGTGGTGCTTTAACAGAGAGAAGAAACATTTGTTTCTGGAATTAAAGAGGAAGGATAAACAGATCAGAAGAGGGCAAACAACACTGGACTTGCTGCGAAGGTTCCTTCTCATCTTAACTGTGAATGGAGATTACTCCTCTTACTCATTCCAAAGGAAGAACTAAGAAAATCTTGGTGCTGTCCTTTCTGCTGAGACAAGGACCCCCAACTCAGTTTCAGGACTTGGTACGGCCAATACATTAACAACCACCATAACTGTAAAAACACTACAGTACTAGAAGAAAGGGGGGGAAGAAAGAGGAGGAAAGGAGAGAAAAGGATCCCCAGACTCAAACCAAGCTGAACTGTATGCCTCGGAAGCCAAATGCATCATCCCTCATCTACCCTATGACCAGCAGGGGAACTTGAAGGTGAGCCTGAGTACGACTGGATATCCTTCCACGTACTGATGAGAAGAAATATCCATGGTAAGTTCAGCGCTCTGTTCTCTATTAGTGGAGGAAGATACCTAAACTGGAATGTTCAACTGTTGTACCAATATCCTGGTCTTTCCCCTCACTACTCAGGGTCTAAGGTCAAAGGGTCTGTAGGGACACCATTCTTACAAAAGCCACATTAGCAGAAGCAATTATGTTGAACTGGTAATGCTTAACAAAATAAGAGGCCGAGGTCCAGGTGGCCCTGCTAAAACTCTTCCAATGGAGCATTTGTGCTGCATGCTGAAGTCGCATCACTGTTGTGGAATGAACTGTGACCCTTGAGGGGCCATGTGCTGTACATTGTAGGCTAGAGATACAGGGTTTACTCCACGTACCTATGTTAGCTTTGGAAACTTTCCTGCTTGTTGTGGAAAGCTAATAGGCTGTTAAGCTGTTTGATTACAACAGATTCATGTTTGTTGCATGTCAGGCTTGTACCACTCCTCTTTGGGGGTTGGGAAGAGGGGAAGTTTGAGCCTAGGAAAGGTGGCAGGAAGCAGAACCATGTGACAAATGGAACTGATCTCATTAAAGCAGAGTCGGCTGTAGGCCTTGCTGCAAACTTGGAACTGCAAAGGTATGCACCAATGACCAGACATATCTCCTCCAGCAATGCTCTCTCTCAGAAAGCAACCGTGTAGCAAGACAGCACTGCCAACAAGAGTCAGCCAGGATACTCTCTGGGATCTGAATGTTGCTGGAAGACTGAACTAGGACTAACATTCCCAGGGCCATTTGACTGAGGAAGCCAGGGACAGCCTCCTCTCAAGGCCTAATTTATTGAAAGGACACAAAGAGGAATCTGTGTCGATGCAGGGACTTGGTTCTGACAATATAAAACTTGAAGGTCTGGCAGTGACCAGTGCAAACTGGTCCAGTTCAAGGGGCATGGTTGGATGAGAATAGGAAGAATGAAGGCAGGATGGGTTCCTGAATCTTGTGAAAACAGAGTTGATTTTTTAACTAAAAGCTGGATCTATATTGAGGACTTGGTGGAAGATGCACAATTCACCTTCCGCTAGAAGAACTCCCAGTTCCAGTACTGCATGCAGAGGTATCCGTCATGAGAGTGGCACTAAAACAAATAGTTGCACATTGCTAGAACAATGTGAACAATGTGATTAGTTCCCTCTCCTCCCCTATGCTGCGCCAAATCTGCTCTGCATCCCCAGAACAAATTCAGGGGAGGGAGCACAGGGGAGGGGAGGAGAAGCAGAGATTGTTTTGTTGTGCACTCGGAAATCCTTGTGCTAATGGAACAACCTGCTTAATGCTACGTTGACTACAACCCAGTCTTTAAAGTGAGAACTTTAAGTCAAAGTGTGGTCCAGTCAGAACTTTCAAAACATTGTAAGTATTCAGGTGGACACTTGATGCAATGAAGGATTGACAGGAGAGGCAGCTCTCATGAATCTGCAGTGTGCGGGTGAGTGCCCTGTGAGCTGCAACCTGAGCCATCAACGTGCTCCTCTTGTGCAGCTTCCTAGCCTTCCTGAGAGAAGCTCACTCCCTTTACCCTCATTCTAGCTATCCCTCAGCAGGGCCTAACAACAGAGTATGTGTGTGGCAATGGTGGAGAATGGTAGTTCAATGTTATCTCCTATTCAAAGTAGCTTGTTAGCAAAGTCAGCTGCTGGCAAGAGTAATTAACTTAGGTTCAGCATCTCTTTGTGTCAGTAGCTTATGACTTTTACAATGAAAATCATAATGCAATATTTGAAAATAGAAAATAAGACACAGGTCTATTTCAAGGTGTTTGATAAGAAGTAGGAAAGCATTCTTAATACCCAGGCAATCTTCCTGAGAAAAAATAGAAGGGACTGCATTGCTTACCCCTTGCTGATTTTGTCTGTCCTCCAGTGAAATCACCTTCCTCACCAGGAAGCAGTGATCCTTCACGGACAGCACTCTGGCTTCCCTGTTTGAGAACTGCTTCAAGAATAGCCATCTTCTGCTGGAGTTTCTTTAAGCTGTTTTGCATGGCATTTTTTTGCTGCAGACGAGAGAACAGAACACCGGATTTGCCCATGATAAATTATCTCTTTTCAGTGAAGAGAGAGTATCCTTGCATCCCATCTAAGGCAACGTTGTAGTGCAATACAAAGGTGTAAGCAAGGGCACAGAGAAGTTCGATGGGGAAAAGAAGAGAAAAGGACACCCTCAGTGCTCAATTTATTCTGACTGAAAGCCCTGGGAGTCTCTCGCAGCCTGACCACAAGCAGTGAAACAACCATACCTGGGTGAGTAGGACACTGATACCAATATCCACTAAAGCAGGCATAGGGCAAACCTGGCCCTCCAGATGTTTTGGGACTACAACTCCCATCATCCCTAGCTAACAGTACCAGTGGTCAGGGATGATGGGGATTGTAGTCCCAAAACATCTGGAGGGCCGAGTTTTCCTATGCCTGCACTAAAGAGAATGAACATATCATGGTAAGAGCAATATTATTTTCTCCTTCCATGAAGGAGTCCTATAGCAACCCATGTGGTGCCTTCTAGATCAGGGCAGTCCAATGTGTTGCCTGAGGATCACATGCGACCCTCAATGCTTTTTTTGCCTTTAGCAACACTGGATGCCTCCCTCTCCCACAGCCTTCCAAAAGCCAGTTAAGCAAGGTGCTGGGCTTTGGGAAGGAGGCATGAGGGCTCTGACAGGGTCCTAAGGTCCTCCTACCTCCTTCCCAAAGCCCAGTTAGCATTTTCCCAGCTTTGGGAAGGAGGTGGGAGGGCTCTAGGACCCTGTCAGAGCCTCATACTTCCTTCCCAAAGCCCAGCACCTCACTTACCCGGTTTCTAGAAGGCAGTGCAAGGGGACTGGGGGAGTGTGCGCATCAAATGTTGGCCTCTTCTCCCCACCCCCCACCACCAATAGGTTTCGTGTCAAAGTACTCTTGTGGCCCACTTGGTATGAAAAGTTTGACTGGCATGTTCTAGATATTGCTGGACTCCCAATTTCCAGATCATTGTCCATCCTAGCAAACTGATAGGATTTGGGAGTCCAACATTTGGAGGGCATCATATTGGCTACCTTGTTCTCAATGTTCTTGTGCTCCTCCCTTTCATGTCCTTCACCAAAGCTAGTTTGATGCCAGCCAAAATAGTTCCCTTGTATGTCTCTTTTATTATAATAAAGACCTCCCCTCCACAGTGGACTTTTCCCATTGAACCGGTGGTGGCTGGAGGAGGCACCCTTCTTGTGACTCAAACCACATTCTAGCTGCTTCCCAAAGATCCACGAGGGCAGCATGGAGCACAGCCAGTTTTATGATGTTCTGACTTCCTTTTGTACCATTATAATTCAGAAAGCATGGTGGGGGGAGAAGAGAACCTTCAGAAGCTTAAGGTAAAAAAACAGAATAGGAATAGAGCTTTAATGAAGACTTGTTGTATCAGAGCAGGACGTTTTAGGACTAGGAGGAGTTCCTTCTACTTGAGAAGAGCAGGCAAACTTAATGAGAGCAAAAACCTTGACTAGAGTTAGCAGGAGGAGTAAGCCACACAAGGATACCCTCCTCAGCTGAAGGAGAAAGGTTTGCAGCACTGGGAAATTTCTCTTTCGTACATAAGTCAGCTTGCTGAATGCATGCAGAAGTACACATTACAATTGCAGCAGTTGCAACGGAGCTGGTAGCAGAAATCTTATTGAAATATTTCTGTAAAAGAACTTTATTGCAGGCTTTTTGCTAGCAACGCCCCACCCCCCAGCAGTAGCAACTATCACTGGCTCCGTTCTTTCCCTTCTGCAGGAGTAGGAGTGGGACAATGCTTCATGCCCAGTGAAGGAGAGGAAGGAGATTCATCCCCCTCTTCTGCCCACCACATGAGAGAAGGAAGCCAGCGGGGTTCCCAAGCACCTGCTGCTGAGCAAAACGCCACAAAGAAGTTCTTTCTGGTGCCTCCCACAGCAGCACTAGGGATTTTGAAAGGTGGGCTGCCCTTGAAGATGATCCAGAGGCTGCTGCCAATGCAGAATGTGGTTGCTAAGCACAGCACTGGCTGCAAGTGAGCTACAAGGCCCAATTCAATGTGTTAGTAAGTAGCTTATGAAGCCCGAAATGGCTTGGGGCCCAAGTATCCCAAAAAACACCTCCCCCCATATAAACCAACTCAGGCCCTACAATCAGCAGATAAGGCCTTGTTGGTGGTGCCACCACTGGAAACTGACCTATGACAGGGCCTTTTCAGTAGCGGTTCCCCATTTGTGGAATGCCTACTCTGGTGAGGAAGGGACGTGGGTGGTGCTGTGGGTTAAACCACAGAGCCTAGGACTCGCCGATCAGAAGGTTGACGGTATGAATCCCCGTGACAGGGTGAGCTCCTGTTGCTCGGTCCCTGCTCCTGCCAGCCTAGCAGTTCGAAAGCACATCAAAGTGCAAGTAGATAAATAGGTACCGCTCCGGCAGGAAGGTAAACGGCATTTCCATGCACTGCTCTGGTTCGCCAGAAGCGGCTTAGTCATGCTGGCCACATGAACCGGAAGCTGTACGCCGGCTCCCTCGGCCAGTAAAGCGAGATGAGCGCCACAACCCCAGAGTCTGTCACGACTGGACCTAATGGCCAGGGGTCCCTTTACCTTTACTTTACCCTAGTGAGAAGCACCCACCTCCAACATTAACTTTGAAAACATTCCTATCCACCATGTATTTGGTGGCTGAAAAATACTATTCCTGGCAACCCAAAGATCATTGGATGAAATAATGTTACTAATGGTAACGTAAAATGCTTTAAACTGTTTTAGAATGCTTTTTAAAAAAAAAGTGGATGTGCTTGCCACCTATGGCACCATTGGGAGGAAGAATGAGTTATGAAACAAACAATAAATAACATGGATTGATTCTAGCTCATTAATCCATGCTGGTCCAAGCAGCTCTTAAAGGCCTCCAGTGACAAAGGTTCAACCATGTTCCCAGTATGACATGTGGTTCCTTTATACCACTAGCTTTCCAAGACTTCTCTCCTCCCAAGATCTTATCCTCCCTTGCTGCAGCTTGTCTGCGTTAGTCCTTCACAGCCATGCCTGAAACTGCACCATTTCATACCTGTGTGGTGAGAATCTCACTCTGGAAAGATAGGCCTGATGAATCTCCCAAGCAGCTAGCTTCACTGTCATAGTCCAAGGTCTCTTCACCTTCAAAAGACAAGAAGCCTGTTTCTCATACAAAATATTGGAGAGCATACGGAGATAATTCCCAGGCAAGGCTTCTTATTTATTGATACAAAGATGTGCCCAACATACCACCCCCAGAAAGGAAGAGGGGAGCTTTGGCTGAAAGAACAAGAAGGAACGGAGAAGGTTAGGAAAGCTTCCTACAAAATCACAGCCTGGGTTCAAAGCATGCAGTTAAGATACAGTGACAGGGCTGGAGAAATATTTCAAATTCCTAGGTGCCAGGGACAAATATTTATGCACCCAGGATTATTCAATGTTAGGCACTGAGAACACTGAATATATATGAACAGTACATGGAGGTTAACCCTTACCTCAACAGCTTCAACCATCACTGAAAATTGCTCGCCACGCCCTCCATGCAACAATTAAGCTTTTAAAAAATTTTCTATTGTCACCAATGGAAGATTTTTTTAAAAACCACATAATACAGGAGGGCAGGGTGACAAGTACAGGCTGAATAGACGAGTATCACCAGAGGTTTCCCATCTTACCCATCCCTGTTGTAAAAGGTCTAAGGGCCAATTTATACTTTATTCAGCACTATAGGCATACTGGTGACTGCAGTAGTGAATATTAAAAATGTCTGGTATGTGCATCTCCTCTCTGTATTCAGAAAACCCAGGAGAGGGGCAATAGTGTAATGTAAACACACTTACGGGGGGACGGACGGACAAGAACCTCCATTTCAGTTAGCATTTAAAATGCAATATGAAGACTTCCAAGTGAAACAGGATTCTTCCTTAAACTGGATGTATCAAAAGAGGTACCATCGCCTCCTTAGCTGTTTCTATATATGGGCCTATGGCTTGCAGACACAAGATAACTCATAAAACAGTACACTGTAGTGTAGAAACACCTCATTTTCAGCTGAACTGGTAATAAGAGGCAAAAGGGAGAGGATTCAATATGACGGTAGGGGATTCAAAATAGCATAAATTTTAAATATCATATATTCGTACCTAAATTGAATTCTGAATCCACTTGTTCTTGCTGTTCATCTTTCTGTTGTCCAGCATCTTTTGAGACTTCATCCCTGGGCTGAGTGGCTTTTTTATTCCCGCTAAGACTTTCCAGATTTTCTCTAGAAGTGGGCGCTGGAGTTAAGTGTCTTGAGTCATGAGGCCTGCTGCGGAAATCCTCAGCTGTGTGTGACTGGGAGGAAAAGAGCTTCATAGAGCACTCTGAATCCTGACTTGGACAGACATGCTCATCTTTGGTTTCTACATTACATTTGTTGCTGCTCTTCAGCGCTGGCATCCCTCCCAATGTCTTTTTCTTTTTCAATGGTTCTAGCGGTGTGCTTGCCGATTTACCAAATATCAGTGCCTGAAAAGATGGCAACTCTTCATCTTCACTAGAATCTTCCTCCGAGGATGGCAGCTTCCGTGCCCATCTCTGCTGTGTGCGAACGAGGCCTTTTTGGCTCAGCCTGGAACTTCTTCTGTTGCCACTACCCAGGTCTCCCTTAAGTGGGGTTCGCTCGTCTGTGCCAGGAGACATGGCCAAGCTATCACTCCTCTCTATTTCCCCAAGGTTAGGTGAGCCCTCTATGCTTCTGATGACAGGGCCTAGCAAGCCCTCTGGTGTCTCCGAGGACACCTCAAAGCCATGGTACTCCTCCTCAGCGCACTGTTCCAAATTATTACTGTGAACCAAGCACTTAGGAGTGCCTGTATTGCAATTATTGGTTGCTTCTTCTGTGTCACTATGCAGTTGCTTTTGTTCCATGGGGCTATTCTTTCCACCATGGACGCCACTGAATTCAGAATGTGGTAGCTGACAAATTACAGGACATGGCTCCATGAATTCTGGCTGAGAGTTTAATGCCAGCCCTTTGTTTTTAGTGCTTTCAGATTCTGCATCTTCAGAGTTGTTTATACTAGAATGGGTCTCATTAATGACGCTTAAACTGGTGCTGTGGATGATGACATTTCTCCAGACATTTGGGCTTCCACTGCTGCTGCTGTTATTTGAGTTTGCAACTTCTCCCCTAATTTGAGGGGACATACTCTTTTCAGTTACTGGCTTTTGACTTTGCTGGGGACTGTCTGGATTCTTGGTGGCTAATTGATCTGGTGTGGATGGATGATCTGGGAACGCAGTTTGTGAGGCAAGCTGGGGATGCTCAGTTCTCCTCTCATGATCAGGGAAACCAGGAGCACAAGATGCCAGACATTGGACAGAGCTGTTCACCTCACAGGCAACAGCATCTCTTCTCTCCTCACAAAATTTATCGATGCAAGTTGATTTCTTCAAACAGTCAACCTTGCCATCTTCCCCCAAGCCAAGGCGTGTCCCTTTTTGAATTTCTGCAGCAGATTCCTTTACTGGATGCAACAAGAATGACTGGCGTTTGCAGCCATTGAATATCTTCTGCATGAAATTTGTATCCAGTTCACTGTCCTCAGTTTCTGAGTTCAGCTCCAAAGTTCCTGCAGCTTCATCATTTGTTTCAGGGGGTTTACAGCCTCTCATCATATCCCCTGTGCAAAACTCATCGCCCTCTAGTTTCTGGGTACATAACACATTCTTCTCCGTCTGGTGTGCTACTGTGAGATGTTTGTCCTCAGAAGTGTTTTGCTCCACCTCTGGAGAAGCAAAATGCAGAAGTGAGCTGCTGTCCTGGGAACTTGCACTGGGAACAATGCAACAAGGACTGCTGCCCTCTGTGGTTTGTTCAACACCTACCTGAGGAGAAGCTGGAGGGTTAGCACAAGCTCTACTTGCATCCCCTTCCACGTCCATCAGGCTGGTATCTGACAAAGACAGGCCCTTTTGGAGCCTGCCCTGCAACACACTGGGGTAATTTTCTGCTATGGAAGGCGTTGGCGTGTTTTCTTCATAAGACCACCTACGCTTCTTTGTTTCTCTCTTATCCAACTGTTTCCTTCCTCGCTTTACTGGCTCACTTCTCCTCCAGGCGTCTTCTGTCGACAACTGAAGCCTTCTGCTCCGTCTGACTTGCACCTGGCCTGTGCCAACTTCCCTTAACTGATCATTAGTCTGTATCTTTGCCTTCTCAGGGGACCTGGAGCCTCTGTCCATCATTAACTGCAATTCGCCAACAGGCTTGATTAATTGTCTACGTATCTTGCTCAAAGTGTTACTTTTCTTCTTTAGATGGTTAAGGTTTGATTCTGGCGATTTCTGGCATATACTCTGAGATGGTGCATTTAAATCAGTTTCCAAAACAGACAGCCCTTCCTTGACAGGAAATTCAGTCGGCAGCTCAACTTCCTTTTGATCTGCCACAGGGCTATTATCTACAAGAGCAGGAGCTTGGCCACCTTCTTCCAATGCAGTATCTTCATCTCCACCAGGCCTCCTACTATTTACTTCCACATCTTGCCTCCTAATGAAGTCATCTGGCAGCAGTTCTGATGTGGCCTTCCTCTTTCGTGATAATCTTTTTACAGGTGCATCACAGGATTCTGTATTCATACCAATGCCTTCCTTTGCTTGGATACAAACTGTTTCCCTCTTATTCCAAAGAGGGGTTGATTTGCGTTTCCTCTTGTATGTTCTCCCAAATAGTTTATCCTCAACTTTAGAGGTAACTGGTTTGGGCAAAGACCTGTCACCTTCACATTCCACTGTGAAGACTTTCTGGTATCCAATCTGTTCAGTCTTCTGAGAGACCAGAGAGTCTCCATCTGACAAGTCTGGATCTTGATCCACCTCCTGTGTGTGAGTATCTTGCAGGGATCTTGGAGAAAGACCCTCCTTGCTTTTAGACAGCCATGCTTTGACTTTCTGGATGCTCCGCATCAGTTTCTTCCCAGAGACTTGACTCAGAGGACGTTCAGGGGAAGTTTGTGACTGCAGTAGCTGTTCCTCATTTTCACACAGGACATGTTTATTTCCAGAAGGCAGCCCCGTATTAACATTTCCTGCATCATGCCCAGCCTGTTCATCTGCAGTGGGCTTTGTGGCTTCATCAGCCAATTGTGCCATATTGAGTAAAGAGCAAGAACCACCCTCTGGCATGGAATTGGAGTTCCTGTCATGTTTATGCAGGCAGGGATCTGGAGAAGACAAACCCTGACTCTTTTCCACAGTAGCATTCTTCTCAGGAATTTCTAACTTTCCAATGCTGGCTCCTTCTGTGTTTCCAAGTTCTTCCAAATAATCACATACACCTGAAAATAGAAAAGTTTATAAATGGGATTGGCTTGCCTCTTACACCAGCTACCTTTCTCAACTGCTGCCTTTCCTCACCACCAATTAAGCTAGTCCAAGCCTGCCACCACTCTCTTAGGAACCGAGTTCCTGGTTGAGCTCCCCAGAAGGGAGGCTATTTCTTTGAGAAGTGAGTTGTGGTCAGACGCTGGGACTCCCTGTGAGAATGCAGCAAGTCGTAAAACTCAGGCCCAAGAAAAGAGTGCTAGCTGAATTTCACAAGACATAAGTAAAACCCCCCAGAGTGGTGAACTGAGCCCGCATGATGCCTAGGCATTTGGATTCTTATTTCAGGTGCCATCGAGAGAAAATCCTCATACCTAGGATATTTAATGGTGTCTCATCTTCAGCACTCAGCTCAGAAAACTCCATGTGAAAAGGGCTTGGGCTTTCATTCTTGGCACACCCTTCATCACCTCGAGCTGGATAATTACATCTTAAACTCACACTGTGAAGAAGAAGAATGAAACAAGAATGCCCAGGTGACCAAATGATGAACTGCAAACAACCTCTTAAAACCAAGTTCCTGCCATTAGGGTTTACAACCCCAGTACAGGGGTTCAGGGAAATAAGGACAGGAAAGAACAAACCCTTCAAAGTGCTCACATTATTATCCAAAGTCTTAAAATTAGGCCTCAGATATGTGAAAGACCACTTCCTTCCCTGCAGACACTTGTTAAGATCATCAGAGGAGGCAGAAGAGGACTTTCTCTGTGAGAGTTCCCAAGTTATTGAATGCCCTCCCCCCAAATATGAATCTGGCACCTTCATTATGTAGCTTTCACTGCATGCTGAAGACGCATCTCTCTATCCTAGCCTTTGACACTCAAGATATATATAGTTTACGACCTGTCCTTTTCTTTTGATTGTATTTATTTTAAACTATAAAGTTGTGTCTTAAATTGCTGTACAGCATCCTAGGACCTTGTGAAGGGCAAGTAAAAAATTCAATAAATAAATTCTAATCACAATGCCTCTATACTGTGTCCATACTTCATGCACACACACCCGCCCCATTCTTCCAATTTGTTTCAGGAAATCCAGAAGTGAGGAAAGATGGACAACAGAAGGTGGGAATGACATATGGCATCTCCCAAGCAACTACAGCTGTTTCACTGGGTACCAGGATTTCTGTAACCAATTAAGAGCTGGCAAGAGTTGCTCTCCTTGGCCCATCCCTTTTAAATTTCCAATAATACAGCTGTTGGATGAACCAGGCACCATGCAGTTGACCCATCTTCCATGACATGATGGTCATCTAAAGAAGTCTTGAGGCAGATGCCAACTAAGCACAGGAACAAAGAAGTGGGAAAAGGAACTCTACTCGTTCCAAGCTCTGGCATATCTCTCCTGTTGCATCTGAGAAGACCAGCTGACACACAAGACAACTTGCCTGAAGCCCAGTGAGTGGCCCAGGCTGTAGTTCCTTCACCCTCTCAATTCAGATGTGTGTCATAAATGCTGCAGGCTAAGCTATAAATTAACAGTTATGACCAGAATCCATTGCTCCTTTTAACATGCTACTTGGAGAAGTAGTGAGAAATGTATCTCCTTTTTTCCTACTCTCTTTCTAAACTGTGGTCAGTGGGCCATTTTTTTATTTATTTTTTGAGAGGTATGAGAGCTCTATTGTGCTGTAGTAAACTGTATGTGCCTGGTAAAAGGCTGGTCCTCTTTTAGCTTTGTTGGTTTTAGGGTGAATTTGGTTGCTTTTATGATACGCCACAAAATTTTGATATATTGGCTGCTTGCGTGGGGAGAGTTTATTTGTGACCAAAGCAGAGGTGGATAAGCTATGGGTCTCCTAGGTTATTGGGCTACTCCTCCCATCAGCCTCAATCAGCATGCCCAATAGTCAGCCACAGGTTAGCCACACCTGGGCTAAAGTGTGCATTATCCTTTGACATCCCTGACTATTAAAAGATTTTTTTCTAGCATAGGAATATATTGATCTGGTGTTTATGAATTTTGTATAGCTATGCAACTACCCCCACTGAGTGTCAAAGAAAAGATGTTAAAGATTAATGCACAGCACCAACAACAGTGGCAAAAAAGAAAAGTAAAAAATCCACTAAAACACTTCAGCAGGGAGAGACAGTAGCAAAGGTCTCACTGACTAGAGCTGCAACTGCAAAGTCTGACCTTGCTACAATGAGACAAGCTACTGTAGAATAACTTGTGCATTGCAGAACTGGATTTGTGTGGCTCTGATCTTTATTCACAAGCCATGGGAGCAACAGAGTCCAATTCTAATCCTCAACGGGAACAAGATAGCCATAAGAAGCACATGCAGCCCTGTTATCCTTCACAAATTGACCCTGTTAGAGCAAATCAGCATGACACGTTCAGTCCTCTCACAATGACACTCTAAATTTCCCACCCAGTCACCTGCCTATTTTCGGCGATCAACCCTTGGCCATGTCCACAAGGTTCTCTGATGGCCACTTGCTCCATTGCCTCCTTTGGAGAGGCAATGGAGAGCCAGTGTGGTGTAGTGGTTGAGAGCGGTAGTCTCGTAATCTGGTGAACCGGGTTGGCTTCCCTGCTCCTCCACATGCAGCTGCTGGGTGACCTTGGGCCAGTCACACTTCTCAGAAGTCTCTCAGCCCCACTCACCTCACAGAGTGTTTGTTGTGGGGGAGGAAGGGAAAGGAGAATGTTAGCCCTTTGAGACTCCTTAAGGCGGGATATCAAATCCAAACTCTTCTTCTTCTTCTTCTTCTTCTTCTTCTTCTTCTTCTTCTTCTTCTTCTTCTTCTTTTTCAGTTCCCTTCCTGTTCCACCTACATTTTTTCCTTGCCTCCGTCTTCTCCACCCAATCTTCCTTCACGTCAGGTGCGCCAACTCTATGGGGCTGAGGCTTCTACAGACCCCCCCCCAAAAAAAATGCCTGCTGCGATGGGGCTCAGCCCCCATAATTTTAAGGGGGCAGAGGAGGCCTGGCGGGAAGTCACTGCGCAGCATCTCCCAAAGCTGTGCCGCCTGGCAGGCGACTGTCGCAACGGGAGGTGGTCTGGTTGGCCTCTCCCAATGTGATAATCATCACACATGTGACGGCTACAACTAAGCACCTGTGCTTCAGGTACTAGTTTCTGAACTCAGTGCCCCTTTTTTCATCATTTTGCCACTGGACCCTTTCTCCAATGCAGATGTAATTCCCACACAAGCAAATAACAGGTGACAGTGAGATAGTATTTTGATTTTTTTAGCCTATAAAGCTGTGCTTCTCAAACTTGGACCCCCAGCTGTTGTTGGACTACAACTCCCACCAACCCTCACCACTGGTCCTGCTAGCTAGAGATGATGGGAGTTGTAGTCCAACAACAGCTGGGGACCCAAGTTTGAGAAACACTGCATAACAGATAAACTCCTGGAAGGTGAGCAAGTAGCTCTCTCTCAACCTACCACCCCCAAACCAAGGGTTGGATCCAGAGTAAGTTAACTGTACTTAGGTTCCATAGATTCAATGGGAACCAAGCACAGCAAGAGAAGAGTCCCTGTGAAAAGGCCACAATTACTACATTTCTTGTTAAGTACAAGGAACGATGGCAGAGATAGCGTATGCAGTGCATTCCAGTGTTCTGAACTATAACTCCCATGATCCAGGACCACTGACCATGCTTATTGGGCTGATGGGAGTTGCAGTCTAAAATTTATGGAGGGCACCATGTTGAGTACCTCTGTATTATGGGATAGCCACTACATTTCTATTCAGCATCTGAGGGGGAAAGGAAAGAGATAAACTTCCTTTACAGCAACAGCTCCATTGCTCCAACGAAAAGCACCAACGAAAAAATTCTGTAAAGGTCTATCTGTTTAGACAATCAGGCAGAGGGAGATTTAATTAAAGTTAGTTGCAACTCGAGACACCTCAGGTCAATTGAGTTCCAGTGCCTCCTCAGAGCCCCTTCCAGCCCAAATTCAGTGTTCAACTGCTTGCAGGAGCCTTGTGCTTCATTGAGTTGCATGCAAACATGTTGCAATTTTAAATATTTATAATTCAATTTAAAAACACATTTTTACATAAAAGCAGGGCATTTATATACTTAGCAAAAAAGGCATACTATTCAAATTAGGCTTCCCAGATTTGTAGATCTGGACAAGGCAACCCTATTATGCCTCAGATTAAAGCAAGGAAGATTAATGCAAAAGTTTAAATTGCACTAAAGCGTAGAAGTAGTAAGAAAGGGAAGAACAGTCGCAAGTGTGGAGCTTTTTTAAGGTAGCCTTTAAATGGTTTCTCCCTCCTGCACTATTGTGAGTAGAACTTATGGTTCAAAGATGGTGGCCTGAAATATAATGTATTTGGTACTTTCCCTTTGAATTCTGCATTCCCCTTCACACAACTCCTGAAACGAGCAGAGCAAGGAACAAACAACTGATGGGCAGCAGGGTCTGCACTGGCCCTATTTTTCCTTTGTGAGCAACCCCAGATGTGTGTCCAGTGGTGGTCTTTGCTTTGCACCATGAAACTTAAAATTACAAAGTGAATTTATTATGGCATGAGTTTTCATATGTAAGACTGATTCACCAGATGCATGGTTAAACAGCACAGTTTCATCCTCAAAAGGCTCTAAACTGGATGGAAAACTAAATATATAAAATGATACATAATTCATATTGAGAACAGATGTCTGCTTTCCTTGGCCCAGAGTACTGGGGGGGGGGTGTCATTCATATAGTACACAAAATCCTATTTATGTTCTATCATGAGTTTGACCAAAAGAGTTTGACCAAAAGAGCCCTGTTGAGGATTAAAAAAATCTCAAAGACAAATAGACCAAATTCACTTGCAACAAACCATAGTTTGTTACAAGCACAGGGAGCAGGATGCCAACACTTGTGTGTAAGAGAAGACTTAATGCTTCGGTTCCTGGTTAAGTACAAACCATTGTTTGTTGCTTGCTCTGAATGAAAAACGGTGGTTTGTTCAAACCAAAATTTGTTAGCAAGGCATGTAATCACACAAATAACACCCTGCCTTGTTGTGACAAACTGTCTTGAACAAATCAGCATTTGTTTAAGTTGAGCCAAAGCAGTAACTATGCTTTGTTCCTAACAATAAATGGAAGCTTTAAATCTCCTCCCCTCATATGAGGCCAAGGTTCACTGATATAAGAACAAACTATTTTTTAACATGTCTAAACTGGGTCAAACAGAAACACCCCCAGGAGCTGCTCCACTGCACTGGGGATTCAGCAGAGGCAGTTTAAAACCTTGCACTGAACAAGTAGTTGTGATTAAGCAAGTACATGCTATCTATTATTATTTTTTTGCCATTTATAATTAACTTAGTGCCATCTTCTGAGCCCTAGATATAAGTGCAGATTAGAACAATAAATTTATTAAAAATCTACTTCACAGGTTCTGGGTCTTCAAAATAAACTAGAAGTCAATAGCCAGTTGTCCCTGGGCTGAAACAAGCTTTCTGAAAAATACCAGCCTGTACCCTGTCACCTTTCCTTCTATTCACATATCGATAAAGAACCCAGAGAATAGGAGGTGGAGGAACAGTAAACATTCCACACACAAAATGTAAGCACTCAGCAGAGAGAAGACCAAGAAACAGCCATTGCAGAACACTTATCTTCATAGGATGCTACAGAGTAACAAGGCATGAGAGTTGTTTTTTCCTCTTACCTGTACTGCACAGCTGCAATTCACAGATCCAGAGGGCCATAAGCACTACTAAGTATTAAAGGAACATCTGCAAAGCATGGTAGTGTACCACCCCCAAGATGCAGCAGGGGGGGGGGAATGAATACTGTAAACAAAAAGGTACTGACAATTTAAATTGATGGCGCTACTCACCATCTGATTGTATCTGTCTTCTTAAATGCATCTTCAGAAGAGTCTGATCCTTAAATGCACAATGTTTACTATTATAATTTTGACAAAAAGGGGATTCAAAAACCACAATTAGCATTGCTGGCTAAGGTTTAGCAGGATCGTAGCCACTCTGTGCAGAACCTTTCCCTCAAATATTCCGTAAAATCCAGGTTGACTGAATCAGCAATACAGCTCATAGAAACATTTAAATAAAATATATATGCTGGCAGGCAGTCCACTGGAATGTGAACAGTGTACCTGGATTAGGGCCCAGAAAGTTAAGTTTGGGCAGGATTTGGTCTTGGGAAACCAAGGCAGAGAGCTGGCTTGCATGCCACAATAAGCAATAAACCATGGCTTCCTCTGAGCAAGCATCACCCTTCTTTGCACTAGACCTGCCTAGAACAGGAACGAACATCAGAGGTTATGGTTTAGTTTCTCCCCAAACAAACCACAAGTGGAAGCCAAGGTTTGTTGTTGGCTTACCACTCAAGAGATGTTGGAGAGAAACGAATCATGAGTCCCGGTTCACACATACTGTTATGCCAAGCCTCACTGTTTTCCCCAGCTCCAGGCAAAGCCACCAATGTGGGAGCAATTAAGCAGCATGCAGGAGCATGCTTGTTTACAGTATGTTTGCATTTCAAACCCTGTTCAGCTATGTCCACTAGGCGATCTGGGACAAGTTAGAGCAGTAAGCAATTCTTCTATTAGGATGCACCAAGATTCACCATTCCTTATCGTAATTACCAAAGAGGGGACACTATTAAAGAAAAAGTAGTAAAACCAAAAAAAAAACCAGGCACATTTAGGGATACAAAGATGCTACTTTCAGCAGATGACAACAGGTAAGTATTATTGTTCCAACTCCTGCTATTCTGACTGACCCCATTTGTTGAAACACTTACCAATTTCAAACACAGCAGCTTTACTGGAATTGCTTTTCTTTCTCAGGGAGCGCCTTGTTCCACCATCTAATGGCAAGTTGGAGGTCTCACCTTCCTAAGGGAAGCACAGAAGATGTGTTAGGGGCCTACAGACATTAACATGCAATCCAGATGCAGTCTAGTCTTTAGGTCCATCACAAAACTGAGTCTCCCCTGTACTTTTCAACATCTATATGAAGCCGCTGTGAGAGATCACCAGGGGGTTTGGGCTGGATGGTCACCAGTATGTGGCTGATACCCAGCTCTACCTCTCTTTTAAATCAGATCCAGTGGAGGCAGTGAATGTCCTGTGGTAGTGTCTGGAGGCGGTTGGAGGCTAACGGATTGAGGTTGAATCTTGACTGACAGAAGTACTGTTTTGGGAGAACAGGCAGGTGTGAGGGACTCCCTGGTCCTGAATGGGGTAACCATGCCCCTGAAGGACCAGGTGCGCAGCCTAGGAGCCTTCTTGGACTCACAGCTATTCATGGAGGCACAGGCCAAATCTGTGTCCAGGGCAGCTGTCTACCAGCTCCATCTGTTATGCCAGCTGAGACTCTACCTGCCTGTGCACTGTCTAACAAGAGTGGTGCATGCTCTAGTTATCTCCCTCTTAGACTACTGCAATGTGCTCTACGTGGGACTACCTTTGAAGGTGAGCCGGAAACTGCAACTAATCCGGAATGCGGCAGTTAGACTGGTGACTGGGAGCGGCCACAGAGTCCATATAACACTGGTCCTGAAAGACCTACATTGGCTCCCAGTACGTCTCTGAGCACAATTCAAAGTGTTGGTATTGACCTTTAAAGCCCTAAACAGCCTCAGCCCAGTGTACCTGAAGGACCGTCTCCACCCAGATCATTCAGCCTGGACACTGAGGTCCAACTCCGAGGGCCTTCTGGCAGTTCCCTCCCTGAGAGAAGTGAGGTTACAGGGAACCTGGCAGAGGGCCTACTCAGTAGTGGTGCCTGCCCTATGGAACACCGTCCCATCAGATGTCAAGGAAATAACTGACTTCTAGAAGACATCTGAAGGCAGCCCTGTTTCAGTAAATTTTTAATGACTGATGTTTTACAATTTTTTATATATGGTGTACGCCGCCCAGAGTGGCTGGGGAAACCCAGCCAGATGGGTGAGGTATAAATAATAAAATTATAATTATTTTAACCATAGAACTCTTAAAATCTGATGTTGAAGAAACTCTAGCTCTCTTGAGGCATTTACTCCTCTACGCATAAAAAGATCCCCTTCTGACTTGAGCAGGAGCACTGTCAGCACATGGGGCATCACTGAGGACTTGAGTGAGCCCCACCTGTTCCCACAGGCCCCTTTGCAAGTTTGGCAGTGAATGCTTGAGGAGGGTTTCCCTCTCACACACAAGTTATACTGATACAAGTTTGTAGAAGATCTTGAATGAAAACTTTAATGTAGAACACCAGTGTTGGCCTCCTTAGGGTTGGGATAAACATTTTCCACTCATCAAAAAGAAAAACACTGCAATCTATACTAAAGTCAATAGCTATATTAAATTACCAAACCTGGTTGGATGAGACCTCCAAAATATTCCTTGACTAGAGGATTGCAGATGGCTAGACAAATACAGAATTGGTCTAGGCCTGGCAGCACAAGGGAAATAAGCTGCATCAATCCAATAAGTTTGCCAAGTTTCCTTCCTCCTTGTCAAGTGTTGCTGGTGCCCAAAGGTCCAAAAGAGAATTAGTGTGCCTCAGACGTCCTTTGGCTCCACCTTGCACAGCTCCTCTACTTATTTCTCAGGTCTTAATAGGATTCTAGGCCAGCTTTCTGAAGTTCACATATAAGCTTACCTCTATTGGATATTTAGTTGACCAGCTGTTCACCTGAGTACTCTTCCCTTGGCTTGCCAGACTATTTTACTTCCCTTACCCATCTACACCAGTGTTCCCTTTCATTTTGTTATGGGCTAATCAGCCTACTCAAACCATTGCAATTTTCTTATATTTCCTTGGTCAGCTGCCTCGATGTGGATTGGGTTCCTCCCCTTTAACTGATGTGCCCACCTTTAAGATAATGGCACTCATGATTAGCCACCAACAAGATCTGACTTTAAGGCAGGTCAGGAGCCAGAGAAAGGCAGAGTGGGAAAACAAAAAGGGAAATTTAATTGTGGTGACCAGTTAACTTTTATCTCCCAGTTTCTTGAAGGTTACTGCAATGCCAAAACCATTTGGTTATAACAAACCTCTGCTTTAGTCTGCGGTGTCCCTTTTTAACAGTTACTCTTTGAAGCTTCCCTGAAACACATTAGCATGGAAAAATATCCCTCACAGCGGTAATTTCAATGACAATTAAAATGCATTATAGCTTCAATACTCCAAAGCAATAAAAACAGCTTTCATTCAGATGCTTTTTAAAAATAAATAGTTATTCTAAAGGGAGTGATTATATACTAGCACTTTTCACAGCCTTGGAGTCCAACTCAAGTGCTGTTTATAATTTTATAGTCTAAGCAAATCAATTTGAAGCCATCTTGCTAAAGCTAAGCAGGTCTGTATTTGGTCAACACCCAGAAGGGAGTCCATCGGATAACCCCAAGTACGCTGCACTCAGCCACATGATGGGGGGGGGAAGGAAGGAAAATCCTCTTTGCTACATGAGCAATCAGGCTGCCACAATGAAGAGGACTGGATCAGGTCTCTTGCTATCACATAATGGCAACAGAGCCAGCTCAGGATTCAGCAAATATTGTGCCAGTCCAGGTCTGCCCCCAGAATGCCTGTTCTGGGGGTTTCCACTGGCTACTGCCAGTCATAGTTTCCACATACCCACCATTTGGGTGGGCACATCAGGGCATTCCTCACCAGCAGTGCCACGGAGAGGCACCTCTATCTCACCAAACCTTCTCCAACATAGTGGTTCAAGGGCTTGGATAGCTCTTTAAATATCATTAGGATAGCAGGCAAAAGGAGAGAAAACACTGTTACCAAGCTAGCATTTCTCTTTTTCACTTCCTTCACTCTCTTCAGTCTGTCCCTGTAGCCTTTGCAATCAATGACTTGTTTTTCTTTCCATGAAACAGAAGCAGAAGCATCTTCTAAAGCTTTCTTAGGGAAACACAGATCATCTGAAACTGAGAAGATTAAGATAATCAAGAAGCAAACCCTTCATCTCAAAAACCTGGGACATGAAGTCAACCTCTTAATAAGAGGTGAGCTTTGCAGCACAAAGCAAGCCAAGATGCACATAAAACATTATGGTTCAGGAATTCTGCTGCCTTTGGACTTGGATTTGGGGAAGGGGGGCATTTCCACTGGGGGCAAGCAATATGTAACATTTGCAGAATGCAAGCTTCATTTACCATAATTTTACATAGATTTTTAAAAGACTCCTGTTTCTAAAACACTGCAAAACCAAAATGCTTACTCACTCCTAGTTATCATACAGTTGTCCAAATACAAAGGTACTACAGTGGTCAGTGGTACCTCGGGTTACATAAGCTTCAGGTTACAGACTCCGCTAACCCAGAAATATTACCTTGGGTTAAGAACTTTGCTTCAGGATGAGAACAGAAATCGTGCTCTGGCGGCGCGGCAGCAGCAGGAGGCCCCATTAGCTAAAGTGGTGCTTCAGGTTAAGAACAGTTTCAGGTTAAGAACAGACCTCCGGAACGAATTAAGTTCTTAACACGAGGTACCACTGTATATCATCTCTGGAAGGCACCCAGGCTCAAACTTTGCTCTACTTCAAGAGGAAGGGCTCCAAGGTTGTAGACTAATGTCTTTTTCTCCCACAACAAGCAGCAACCATTTCACATGGGGGTTCCATTCCCGGCCCCTGTACATGTCAGCGGAGAGCATATAAGTACACCCTGCCCCCGTTCTCCCTTCTTCCAGGTCCACAAGGACTCATGTGTCAGCAATTGTGTGTCAATTGGACACACCTAAAATGGTCGCATCCTGTATTCAATCTGGTTCTATGAAGCCAAGGTAAGAAATATGCATTTCAAAGGGTACTGTTTGACACCTTAGAGCAGGGAGTGGTCCTCTAAATGTTGTTGGGACTACAACTCCCATCATCCCTGACCATTTGCCTTGCTGGCAGGGCTGATGGGAATTCAAGTTGAGACAGTTTCCCCACCTGTCTTAGAGGTTGAGATAGGATGCCAGAAGATGAACTAGTATAGACCAAATCATTTAGAACTTTATAAGACAAAACTATCATCTTGGGATTTATTTAAGGATGCAGAAAATAGTTGTGCAGTTCTGCACCACAAGAAGACCGGGGGGAGGGCGGAATTCTAACTGACCCAGCTTGTCCTCCCCCAGCCTAGCAAGTCTCAGACGTTCATGGAGATACATAATACCTACACTTGAGCCCTGTATCATGTTCAAAAGCACGGATGGCTTCCAGCACCACTTTGATTACTTGCTTAAATCGGACATCTTCCCATAGACTTCTGAAAAAAATAAAGACAACAAAGATATGTAGTCAAGAAGATGAAATAGACATTTTTATCTACAGTCACCTGAGACAGCGCTCAGGGGACTGGATTGGGAAAGTGGAATAAGTAATAAGAAAGGTTTCCAAGCAGTAGATGCTTGAATTTCTAAGATGCTGCAGGCTTTTGTCTAATTACAGAATTACTCACTTTATAATAACCCAAGAGACAGTAGGTATTGCACTTGCTGTTTCATACCCGTTTACTCCAAGAGTCCTTTGGTGTGAAAACAGCAAGCCATAATAAAAACAACAGGGTTCTGATCAAAATTTAGGTAGAGATGCAGAACTGTTTTCAGCCCAAGAGACACATGTAGCTGGTGGGTGGAGCCAATGCAAAAATGGGGAGGGCCACCCTGTTTATCCACACTCCCCCCCCCCACATTAACAAAACTCATTTGCCAAGGCATTTATACACTCACAACGGCAGTAATTAGATTTGAAAAATGTACAGGAGCAGTTTTCGAGCTTAATTGCCATGGGTTGGGGAGATAACCATAGCCGTGCCTCTCTTCAGACATTAAAAGTTCTTCCACAGGTGTGTTCTCATTGCAGAAGGCTCTAGTTATCTGCCTATTGCTGAAACTGTTATCCTGGGTCTGCACTGCAGTGTGCTTAGTTGCATAGTTGTTTCATTCTGTTCTAATTAAATTTGGTCATGAGGAATTTACCTTTTGGTGACTTTGGCATTGCAAAGTGGACACCGTACCGCACCCTTCTTCTGTTTAAGGAGCTTAAACATGCAGAAACTAGAAAAGAAAAAGGAAAGTCTAGGTGTGAATACTGGTCTTTATCTGAAGTGTGGGGCACCCTACTAAGCCCTTGTTGGCTTGACCACCATGTACACACACCTCTGTCAAGATCAGTTACCACCACTGCTTTCTTTTGCTAGTTTGAGCCAAAACAAACTGCTTACTTACAACAGTTTCAGAGGCATGTGATCCTCTATACTCTGCCTCAACTGGACCCCAAGGAAGGAAAAGAATCAATATACCAGCTTCCCATGCTTACCAGTGTAGTAAAATGTTGCCTCCTTTACACAATTTCTTAGCTTTTGCTTATCTCAAGTCCTTCCCTCAGGAAGTACTGTAGAAATGATTCTATGACTTTTTGCTTCATCCTTTTAAAAAAATTATTACTATTCAAAGTTTGTGCAGTAATTTACAGGCACAACATAAACATAACAAGGACTCACAGTGAATTATAGGTAGTATGAATCAGAAATAACAATAATAATTTTTCAGTATGGTAGCTGAGATTAAGATATAACAAGCTTGTTCCAAAATAATTTTTGGAGAGGAAGTGGTTTGTATAGGGTCCGGAGAGGAGTAATGATTATTATATTGTTGGAAGAGATCGAAGTACCACACAGAGTGAAAGGAATCTGGCTTGACTCAACTTTTAGATAAGCATGTTTAATGACTTAACCTTTCTAGGAGGAAAGTATGTTGCCAAAAACATTTGTACCATGTAAGCAACATGGTTCTAGTAATTTCCATACAACTATTTCTTGAAACTTCTACATACAAAATCTGAAAAAAGGGCTTACCTGCAGAAGATGTGGGCACAGTTTGTTGAGACTGGCTCCTTCATTACCTCCAGGCTAGGAAAAATATATATAAAGAATCAAAACTAGAAAACAAATGCAATTCACTTTATGTCCTCAAATAATAAAAGGGCCAATAGGCAAATTTTATAGAATAATAGCAGGTTTCAAAGATAAATCTGGCACATTTATAAGGAAATGAGGGAGAGATATAGGCCAGGAACCAGAAAGAGATTAATAGAGATGGCTATGAACTAAAATGCCACCTAAACTAATATCAGTGGATTCTAAAGAAATTGCTTTTAATATCCAATATCAATGTTACCCAGCACTACATAAATACATATATGTACACACAATTCAAAATGTAAGTAACAACTCACAATAATTGCTGGAGATGCAAAGGCTCAAAATCAGATTTTATGTATATCTTTTGGGAATGACCAAAAATAGTCATTTTGGAATACAATTCACATTGCAATCAATAAAATTACAGGATACTCATTATTATACGACCCTAAATCTTGTCAAGAAGAAACTGAGCTGAATTTGTTGACAGCCATTTTGTTGCAAAAAATGGAATAAAAGCAACTCTTCATCAATAGCAGACTGATTTGACATAATCTAGTCAAGTATAACTATTATTAAAATGAAGTGTTTTAGATAAGTTTATAATGAACAACCAAACAAGGTTTTAGAACAATGGTCATTTCTCATTTTTTAGAATGATAGGCATCAAAATAATATACAAACAAAAAAATACTTTTTCTTTATTGTAATTGTATACTTCTACACAAGCCAAACATGTAAAATTACTATATTAATATTTTGTTTTAAAAAGTAAAATGTAAAGCCATAGTATATTTTTGCATTTGATTAAGCAGAGTAAAAAAATAAAGCACCCAAACTACCCATTTCAAATATGGTATCCTCAATGCAATGTCTGTATAGGAACAGACTGTGCTCTATCATATTAACATGGAATCGGTTCTCTGCAAACACAAAAGAATCTTGCAGCACCTTAAAACATAACAGATGCATGAATTGTATCCTCAGTTGCTGTCCTTGCATAGAGATAGCCACCTAACCTCATATAGCTGCTCATTAACAGAGACATAAACCATGGGATTGTATCCAACTAAGACCAACGGCTGTACTCCGAGTAGAACTATTATGTGATACAACCCTGGGATTAGGCCCTACAATAAATCTAGATGCCAATTCTGTCCCCATATTTACCCAGGCAACAGTCTACCAGCAGAAGATCATAAATTCAAAAACTAATCAACACATTACTATCATGAAACATGCCATTACCTGCCAACAATACTGTACATTCCTGGATGCCACGTTGGTGACTGGAGAAAGCAAAATGTCACTTAGAGAAGCATCTGGTATATTTTCCTTGAAGCTTGAATTTGATTAGTCTAGATTGTTTTATTTGATATTTTAATGTGTTGTAAATCACTCTGAGATTTGTTCTTTAAGTTTCTAGCACTACCTATGTGGTAGGGTCTGCAGACCACCAATTAGGAACCCCTCTCCTAGACCACTCTGATACTGTCTTGAAAGCCAGTTCTTTAACACACACAAAAAGCATGAAATTTCTGAACACCTGTCAGCAAGTTTGATTCTATCCATTTAGAACACAACTGAAGTTAAGGTTCTCTCTCCCGCTACATGAGGAAATCAGTATAGCAAATTTAGATTGAGTTTTATGCCGCATATTGCTATTGATGTCACCCTGTTTATCTTGTATATATGTTTGAGCTTTGAATAGATGTCAAAGAGATAAACAACTACCTGACATTTAGAAGACATCTGAAGGCAGCCCTATTTAGAGACGTTTTTAATATGTGACATTTTAATGTATTTTAAATCTTTGTTGGAAGCCGCCCAGAGTGGTTGGGGAAACCCGGCCAGATGGGCGGGGTACAAATAACACATCATCATCATCATCATCATTATTATTATTATTATTATTTCACAGGCTGTATTTTTTTTTTTTCATTTCATGACCTTTTGGGCTCACTGTTTGCCTGCCCCCACCTCCTATAACAATTTATATACACTGGTACCTTGGGTTAAGGACTTAATTCATGCTCGAGGTCCGTTCTTAACCTGAAACTGTTCTTAACCTGGGACACCACTTTAGCTAATGGGGCCTCCCACTGCCGCCGCGTGATTTCTATTCTCATCCTGAAGCAAAGTTCTTAACCCGAGGTACTATTTCTGGGTTAGCGGAGACTGTAACCTGAAGCGTCTGTAATACAAGGTACCACTGTATATACTTCTGCTAACTAAACACCTGATGAAGTGGACTGAAGTCCACAAAAGTTCATATCTGTTAATATTTAAAGTGCCATAAGGTTATTACTTTAAGGGAGCTTGTAAGTGTAATACATCTGTGGACAACCCCCACCACCCCATCACAGTTGGTTCGGAATTAACTATTACCTCAGGCTCTTAAGAAAGATATTAGAAACACTGCCCATGATGATTTTTCGCTCTTTTGAAACAACCCAGCTTTAATAATAAATACCCATTTCAGGAACCATCTGCTCTTTTAGCAAAATGCTTAACACACACATCCCACACACTTCCAGGTCATACTTACAAATTCCCCAATTTGGTACTACTGCTGTATTTTTTGGTACTGTATTGAATTCTCTCTTTTTGCAGTTGTCTGATAAAGGATAACAGAATGTCTTCTTGCTTTGATATAAAAATCAAGGGTATGGCTCAATTGTGACATCACAGCCCAATCATAATTTAGCCATCAGGAATGTGCTATAAAGTCATGTGCCCCATCCTCTCCTTGCATACACCAATTCCCACTTCCATTTCATGTTTTGTGTTATCTAGCATTTACTGTAATGTAACTGCAATAACCAGAATTTGACACGTTCACTTCAAACCAGTTTTTGAAATCTGACTTGGAGATAACTCTGGTTATCAGTGACCACAGTCTGCTTGATTTGAAAATCATGGAAAACTGTGGTTATTGCAAATCAGGAAGTGACCGGGTTTACCACACCTCAGTCTGATGCTCAGTCTATGGTTTCTCCACAACATCTGAACTGAGCTTAATTGAACATCTTTGACAAGCTGCGGTGATTCTCAAAATCATCAAAATAATATACAGTAATAATAATGATTTATTATTTATACCCCACCCATCTGGCTGGGTTTCCCCAGCCACTCTGGGTGGCTCCCAACAGAATTAAAAACACAATAAAACATCAAACATTAAAAACCTCCCTAAACAGGGCTGCCTTCAGATGTCTTCTAAAAGTCAGGTAGTTGTTTATTTCCTTGACATCTGATGGGAGGGCATTCCATGGGGAATGTGCCATTACTGAGAAGGCCCTCTGCCTGGTTCCCTGTAACCTCACTTCTCTCAGGGAGGGAACTGCCAGAAGGCCCTTGGAGATGGACCTCAGTATCCAGGCTGAATGATGGGGGTGGAGATGCTCCTTCAGGTACACTGGGCCGAGGCTGTTTAGGGCTTTAAAGGTCAGCACCAACACTTTGAATTGTGCTCAGAAATGTACTGGGAGCCAATGTAGGTCTTTCAGGACCAGTCTTATATGGTTTCTGTGGCCGCTCCCAGTCACCAATCTAGCTGCCGCATTCTGGATTAGCTGCAGTTTCCAGCTCACCTTCAAATGTAGCCCCACGTAGAGTGCATTGCAGTAGTCCAAGCGGGAGATAACTAGAGCATGCAGCACTCTGGTGAGACAGTCCACGGGCAGGTAGGGTCTCAACTTGCATAAAAGATAGAGCTGGTAGACAGCTGCCCTGGACACAGAATTGGCCTGTGCCTCCATGGACAGCTGTGAGTCCAAAAAGACTCCCAGGCTGCGCCCCTGGTCCTTCAGGGACATAGTTGCCCTATTCAGGACCAGGGATTCCTCCACACCCGCTCTCCCCCGTCCCCCAAAACAGTACTTCTGTCTTGTCAGGATGACAAGTATCTGCTTGGTTTTATAAAACATTCTGGAACAAAATGATCTTCATTCAAAGATCCCATGAGAATACAGTACACATAATAAAACAAGCATGAAGCATATTAGAGTGGTCTGATGCTAGGACTGCATTTTCTAGTGTAACACTTATGTCCTTGATTTTGGTGCCCCCAAGTGTTTGCTGCCATGACAACAAGTATTTAGCACCACCATAGTGTTGCATGTCACCCCGTTCTCCCAGCAGTGTGAGGTGCCAGGGTTTCCAGCTGCTCACCCAGGATTTAGTTTTCTTGGAATGAGGGGTGGTGGAGACTGTAGTGCCTTTGTGATATATGGTTTATTTACACACACCTGTGACCTGAGCCCAAGATTGAGGGGCTCACAGCATTAACACTCCAAGAGCTATTGCTTCTCCCTGTCACAACCTTGGACTCAAGTAGAAATCAACCATGACTCTCTCTAGCTGCTGTATGCTTCTAGCCCATTTCTCTCATACACCACCCTGGGAATTGTCCCTCTCATCACCAGCCAGGTAAAGGAGAGAGCTCACTCATTTGTCCTCTGATACAAAGCCACTTCCTTTGTTACACAAACAACCATGCTTAGGCCCATTCACTCACCAAGAAGCTGGTCTGGCTACTTCAACAATCAAATCCCCCATTAGATTTTAACCCTTGCTGGGTCCAGGCCCCTAGCAATTGCAAGGGACTCAAGCATCATGCAAGCTGACCCCCTCAAACTCAAAGCAATGGGGGGGGGGAGGAAATCACCAAAGACCCAGACACCATTCTACAATGCAAAAATAGCAAACCCAACTCTTAGCTATGTACATCACTATGAATGCATATAGTATTTAACCATAGCTTTATATTCTACCTGACCAAAGCCTGCTATGGCACATCTATACTAGAATCCTAAATGATTTTCAAGCTTATTTAACTGCTGCAAATTCCAATGCAAGGAATCCTAGTAATTCTTTAAAGCAATTAGAGATCTCCAATAAAAAAATTCCTAGCATCTTCAGTGATATTTACAGCAATCCTCAGAGGACTCCTATGACAATTCAGCTGGTTCAAACCAATACTGCAAATGTGCCATAAGGAGATACAGGAGGACAGAGACTGAAATAAGCCAAAGGAGGAACACATTCATATAAGGTCAATTTTGAACAATGTGGCACAAATACAGCAAGCTGGCAGGAGCATTCTATGAAAAAGCACTTCACACATACTATAAACTTTCAGATAAAAAGCTTGATTGGGCAATGGAGATGTTCCTTCCCTGCTTCTTACTCATTTGCAACTGACAGAAGGCTTACTGTGTTTTTTGTGTTGTTTGGATGTCATATATAAAACTAATAAAGAGTAATTGAGAAAAAAGAATCTGAAAGATACAGGCTCAGTTGAAACCTAACAGGAAATCATGAAGTTCACATTCTCTCATTTTCGCAGTCCTCTTTCACAAGATCGAAAGCTTCTGCTTTAGATGTTAAACTAACCATAGTTCCCTGTCACACCCACGTTCAAAGAACAGTAGCTCTAATGATAGTCTTTAGATATTGTATTTTGAATCAGAAACCAAGGGGACACTAATTTTTTTCCCATACCATATTGGGCATTCCAAGTTCTTCTGCATAGCCAGCAATATGCCACGAACCTCCGCAATGCTTGGAATGGAGGAATCCATAATGTCTTCTACACCTTCAAAAATTAAAAGGCTTCATGTTAAAATAGTCTAGTATTCTAGGCCTAAGCTACAGTTTCAGACCTAAGATTCTATTAAATGGGTAGCCCAGACTGATTTGGAAATAAGGCCTATTGAGTTCAGAGGACTTTTACATCCACTGTAAGTGTGCAGATGAACCAGTAAGAATGACTTTTATTCTGCAAATCCAATAACATTTCAGTTCAACCCAGTGACTACTTTTTTTAAAGTTACTCTCAGCTAAGTAGACAGACAACTGAAACCTTACAACCTGATCATATGCATGTTTTACTCACAGCATAATTACTTGCTATGTAGATAGGATCACTGGACACTTTTTCTCACAGAAGGATTATTGTTGCTATCAACAAACCCTGAATGTTACTAACAGCTTTTAACATCCTGATTAAATGAATGATAATAAACGTATAAATTTGTTCCTATATAGTAGAAACCATGTAGCACTGAAATACTCATCTTCAATAGAGGTGTGTTGCACTACAGGCTACTCTTTCCTTATAACTCCCACTCCTTTCTCTTATAAATGGATGAAGGGGTGGGGCAATGGCATCATTTTAAGCAGGGGTCAGCAAACCTTTTCAGCAGGGGGCCGGTCCACATCCCTCAGACCTTGTGGGGGGCCAGACTATATTTTGAAGGGGGAAAATGAACGAATTCCTGTGCTCCACAAATAACCCAGAGATGCATTTTAAATAAAAGGACACATTCTACTCGTGTAAAAACACCAGGCAGGCCCCACAAATAACTCAGAGATGCATTTTAAATAAAAGGACACATTCTACTCATGTAAAAACATGCTGATTCCTGGACTGTCCGCGGGCCGGATTTAGAAGGTGATTGGGCCGGATCCGGCCCCCGGGCCTTAGTTTGCCTACCCATGATGGTCAGGGATCCCCTTACCTTTAAGGATGCAGCAGGAAAGCCTGAGGAAGGCCACAAATACACCTAACCAGTTGCAGGGTGGTGGCAAAGGCATGAATGCTGGCTGGAAGAAACTATGCGCCCCAGACCCCACCCTGTCTCACCTGTTTGAGAAAACTGAAGAGAGAAAAACTTGGCTACTCACCATAAACAGAAGAGAAGATAACACCCACTGATTCGGGAATCTATTGCTTGCCTGTCGCCTCCATTTAGCTTTAGGCACCAGGCAAAGACTTTCCTTTTTAACCTTTAACTCTCCGTGGCCTTTTAGGAGTGGGTGGGATGTTTTTAATGCACTGCAAGGGATTGCAGTAGATTACCCTCGGGGGTCCCTTCCCAAACTCTACAATTCTATGGTTAATACACTTCTTCCCCCCAAAAAAAACCCCTGGGCTTTAATGTTGGTTTGTTTTGTTGCCCCGGGGGCGAGATAAAGCGGCTAACAAAAGTTATAAATATAAATCTATTATTTATTTATTTATTCAGTTTATATACCGCCCTATAGCCGAAGGTCTCAGGGCGATTCATAGAACAAAATCAGAATGTACAAACACAAAATAATCAAAATCAAAAACAGCAACCCAATAGCAACCCACCCAAAAAAGAAACACGTTTTAAAATAAATAAAATAGCCGCCGTTTGACCGACATTGCTTCATGAAGCGAGTCCTTGGTTTTAATTTAGGAAAACACCGCTGGGCCCCCCACCTTCTTTTAAAAACTGGGCGGAATTCCGAGTCTTCAAGACACACACAAGACCCGCAACTCGCCCTTCCCATTTCACAAGCTTTCCCCGTCCGGTCAGATAACTCTCTTTTTCAAGCCACCTTGACTAACTGCGCCCCGAAAGGAATTTCCCCCGCCGGCTACCCGGACGCTGCTAGCCTTCTCTCGCCGCCGCCCCCCCCCCAAAAAAAACCATTTAAAGTTACCTCAAGAGAAACGCCAAAGCCCGTTTCGCTCTCTTCCCTCACGCATATGTCCCCTCAGTCAGTCGTCACGCGCGCGCGCGCTCTCTCTCTCTGGTCCTCTAACCGTCTCTCTGGCCCTTTTTCGCGCCTTCTTTCAGAACCGTCCCCTAGGCAACCTGTTCGCCAACCAATCATCTCCTCGCTTCCGCATCCGCCGCGATCACGTGAACCAGAACGCCACTCTTCTCCCTCACCCACCCACTCTCTCTCTCTCTCCCCCCAATTGGCCGCCCGGGGAATGACAGCGGAGGGAATCGCGCTGTGTTTAACCTCAATTTCTGAGGCTAAGCTACTTTATCGGCTCAGTACTGTCTACGCCAGGGGTCAGCAAACTTTTTCAGCAGGGGGCTGGTCCACTGTCCCTCAGACCTTGTGGGGGGCGGACTATATTTTGGGGGGTGAGACTGAACAAATTCCTATGCCCCACAAATAACCCAGAGATGCCTTTTAAATAAAAGCACACATTCTACTCATGTAAAAACACACTGATTCCAGGACCGTCCGTGGGCCAGATTTAGAAGGCGATTGGGCTGGATCCGGATCCCCAGACCTTGGTTTGCCTACCCATGGTCTACACTGACTGGCAGCCGCTCTCTCAGCCGTATCCTTGCCAAGAAAACTCCATGGACAAAGACAACAGGCATATTTATTTTTACTTATTAATGTTTACGATTTGAATGGAGGCCGAGAGGGAGCACTGGTATAAGCTTTCCTCTCCACCCCCCCCCCCGCCGCCAAAAAAAGCGGAAAAATTATTTCTGGTTCACCCCTATTAATTCTTCGTCCACCTTCGGGGTGTTAAGTTTTAAGAGGATGAGAGGAACAAGCTGTCACTTCCGGCTCTTTGGGCGAGACTACAACTCCCATGATGCCCATCCCTCATTGTTGGGACGGGAAATAGACGCCTCCCTTACAGAAGTGTCGCGTTGGAAGGGATCCTCTGGGTCATCTAGTCCAACCCGCTGTAATGCAGGAATATAACCCACTTGTTGGTATTGTCTGCCCGTTCTTTATTGTTTCTGTCTGTGTAGCCTGCCTTAGTTGAACTACGAAAAGGAAAGGAAACTCCAGTGAAAACACTGTGAAAGTGGTGGTGGGAAGTCAGTTTCTTTCTGAAGGTGCGTCTCCACCCCCATCGTTCAGCCCAGACACTGAGGTCCAGCACCGAGGGCCTTCTGGCGGTTCCCTCACTGCGAGAAACCAAGTTACAGGGAACCAGGCAGAGGGCCTTCTCGGTAGTGGCACCCGCCCTGTGGAACGCCCTCCCACCAGATGTCAAAGAGAAAAATAACTACCAAACTTTTAGAAGACATCTGAAGGCAGCCCTGTTTAGGGAAGCTTTTAATGTTTAATAGGTTATTGTAAAAAGGGACGCGGGTGGCGCTCTGGGTTAAACCACAGAGCCTAGGGCTTGCCGATCAGAAGGTCAGCGGTTCGAATCCCCATGATGGGGTGAGCTCCCGTTGCTCGGTCCCTGCTCCTGCCAACCTAGCAGTTTGAAAGCACATCAAAGTGCAAGTAGATAAATAGATACCGCTCTATGTGCTGCTCTGGCTTGCCAGAAGCGGCTTAGTCATGCTGGCCACATGACCTGGAAGCTGTACACCGGCTCCCTCAGCCAATAAAGCGAGATGAGCGCTGCAACCCCAGAGTCGGCCACGACTGGACCTAATGGTCAGGGGTCCCTTTATCTTTACCTTATGTTATTGTATGGGCGTGGGTATAAATAATAAATCATTATTATTATAAAATTATTAATAATAAATATTATATTGTTATATTATACTAATACAAATAATAATTAAATAATTAATACTATTTATTGTTGTTGTTATTGCTATTAGCCCCGCCTTCTTCCCTAAGGGCTCCAGGCCGCTTTTACGTCACCCCCCCCCCCGAAACGCACTTGAAGGCGCGCGGGCGGGGCGGGGGGGGGAAGAAAAATGGCATCTTCCCTCGCAAACCCGGAAATGCCTACTCGGGGCGATCGAATGCGTCACGCCCCCTTCTGCCGCCGCCGCTGTTGTGGTTCCCAGGCCCTCCCCCTGCCCACCAACCCCGCCTACCCGGGCCGCCCAATGGAATGAAGAGAGCGGCGTGAGCGGCGCTCGGCGGCGTCCAATCACCTCCCGGCAGCCGCTGTTGCGAAGGCCTCAGCCTCGGCTGGAGCCGCCATGTTTTTTCCTCACGTCACAGCGCGGGGCGGGCGCGAGGAGGTGCGAAGAGAAGGGGCCGCCGGAGCGTTCGCTGCCGAGACAGCTGCGGGCGGGCGCGCGCAGCTCCCAGGGGACCCGGCGGCGCGACGGTAAGGGCCGCTCTGTCGTGAGGCGGCGGCGCGACTCGAAGGAGGCAGGGTCGCTTCGGTGGGCTGGGGACTGCGGAGGGGAGAGCAGTCTATGCTCCCCCCCCTTCTGTAAACAACAACAACCACCATACTATTGTCTTTGTGGTTATTATGGAGTTAGTTTCTCTCTCGTGCCCTGTGGCGAGTAAAATAAATTACCTCTCTGAGGCGACGGCGGGGTGGGGGGAGCCCAAGTTGCTTCCCTGCCTTTATTTCTGCACCCTTTTAAATATGTTGTTGGGGGGGGGAGTTGTTTTTATTTGTGTTTCGATATCGTGTTTTTATTCTGTGAACCACCCCGAGATCTACGAACGAAGGGCAGTATACGAATTTAGATATTATTATTATTATTATTAATAAAATTTCACAGCTGGGTGAGTATTCTAGCATCGCCTCTCCAGCTGCCTGCCAACCTATTTCAAATGCAGCCCAGAAACACCATGGAAGCCCAAAGGGATGTTTAGTGGTAGTAGACTAGATAGATAGATAGATATAGATATATATAGATATATATGTGTGTGTAATGTATGTATATGTGTGCATATATATATGTGTGTGAATGAATATGTTTGTATATATATATATACATATATATGTATTTGCTTTATACATACATATACATATATATGTATGTATATATTCCTATACATACATATATATATATGTGTGTGTGTATGTGTGTGTATATATATATATATATATACACACACACACACCCAAAAAATATATCTCCCATTTCCTAATACGTGGCTAATGCTGCTTGATCCCAATGCCCCCAAGCGCTGCTTGTCTCAGTTATGGTCTTGGAGTTTTCTCCCATCAGGCAAGTATAGTGTGTGGCAGTTGCGGCCTTTAAACTTAGGGTTGTTGGTGTTGTTTTCGCTTCAGGGCAATCTCTCGCCAACACAGGCAACTAGGTCAGATGGGTAGCCGAGTTTCCGGTATGCACCCTGTAAGAATGCAATTTCCTGTGCTCAGGGATTTACTCCCAAGATGGTTCCCCCTCAGGAATCTTTGTAGTGTTCCAGTTAAAACATTATCTGTACCTGCATTGTTGTATCTGTATTTCAGCTATTGCAGGACTTCTCCCCACCCCTTTTATCTTAGCTGTGTCATTTGTTTAACAGGTTGGGCTTCAGTCTGTGGCTCATATAACCTGTAATTGGGTTGTGTATGAACTAAGTAGTACAGTCTGTGCTCAACAAGGTTGAGGGGAGGGCAAAGAAGAGATCAATACCATTGTCGAAACAGAAGATATGAAGAGAAAAACAATAGCAAGAACGTCAACAGAGGTAGATGTACATAAACCCCAATGAAATTTGGTGTTAGAGAGTGTTTAAATAGTGGGTTGGTGGCTGGAGTAAAAGGCATTTCTGATCTTGAAAACTGTTGGCATAACATTAGTATTTTACAAAATGTTAATTATTTGCATTAGCAAGACACGGCTCTTGTTGTTGAAATCCCTGTTTTTCAGTTGTCATTAATCTGAATTTCTTAAAAGTGTAGTTGGATTTGTTTATTTTTAAATAAGATGAGGTCCTGGGTGGACATGATTACAGGAGTAAGAAATGTTAGTGGGTGGTGTTTAGTAAACTACTGTATATGGTCTAGTTTGTTTATGACGTTAGGAGAATTAGAGTCAGGTGACTGGAAGCACTAAATCATGCAAACAGCTGTTGAGAGATTATCTAGAATGAATCTGGGCGGTGTCTGTAAAAACAGAAAATAAATTGAGTGAGTGGCAATACCTAAATATTGGGCTGTTTAAAACCAAATAGCTTAGTGTAAAACCAACTTTTTCTCTTGATAGCCTCACTTGAGACAGAATAAGTGTGTTACTTTATTATTTTACACTACAGGCAGCTTTTCAAAAGTTATTTACAAGTAAATCAGCCCAGTCAAAGTTCACTGTTGTAATATTAAAAGAGAAGCTGTGAGCAGGTACGAAGTGTTATTGCCTAAGCACTGGGGAGTCATGGTGCTTGGCTGGCTGGCAGGGGGGACAGGTTGGAACTGGGAGGGCTTCAGGAGCAGTAAGAAAAACATTCAAGTAAACCAGAGCCCCAGCCCCTCTTTTTCTGGAGGTGGTTGCATTCACTTCAAAGTATCCAAGCTGTTTAGATTTTAATTGCTTTCATTTTCTTTCCATAGTCCTGCAGCATGGATCCACAGGTAAATCTCAGTGTGACCTTCCAAGGTGACACACAGAGCTTCCTTGTGTCAGATTCGTCTAATACCACATGGGCTGATGTGGAAGCCATGGTGAGTTGGATCTTTGATCGTTGAAATACACTGAACAACGCAGGAAAAAAAGTAGATGAATTTTCAAAATTTATATATAGAATGAAAGTTAACTCTGGTTATCAGACTTCCACATTTTTGCTTGCCATGATTAGGGCTGGATGATTATATTGATATAGCATATCATTATATTGGGTTCATATTTTTGACCTGGCAATATATTGCAAATCATGTTGTGTGTGTCTGCTATGCAAAATTAAGTGGGGGAAACTGTGAAGCTAGCCAATGCTTCTACATGGCTCCACCCTTATTTTAGGCATTGTGATATATTGGTATATCATTATGTTTAGCTGGTGATATATAGTGATATTGAAAACCAGATATCACCCACCCCCATGATAAGCTTGCCACTGCCTTCTGGCAAGCATGATATAAACCCCAGCCCTTCTTCCCAGTTAGGATCTGCAGAGGTGAGTGGGAATTGTCTGGCTCTTGCACAGCCCTTACCAACTCTTGAGATAGGAAAGAATACTAAAGGCTGTTTGGCTGCTGCCCTGCTGACATGGCTGAAGTGCCTCGGCCACACAGTGGCCAACCTAGCAACCCCTCATCAAAACTTTCCCATTTCAAACCTAATGTAGCAGATTGTCCCTGACCTTGTGTGGAGACTCAGTGACAAGGAAGGGGCAACCACCACTTTCAGTTTCTTACCAAGGTTTGCCAAAGATGGTGAGTCCCTGGTGATGGTAGCCATAAATGTAAGTTGAGTTCCCATTTAACTTTCTGAGTGTCATTTGTGTTCTGTAAGCTCCATGGGAACAAACAAATGAGGCCTGGCACACGGGAACTTGGTAGGAGCTTCATCAGGAGCTAGATGAGGATTGAGCTACAATCCAACAGGATGGACTTTTATTTGAAGGGAGAACTTGCTAGAAAACAGAGCTCATTACTCAGATCTGCTTGAAATACAGTGGTTCCTTGGTTTAAGAGCAGCTTAGTTTATAAACAACTTGGGTTAAGAATGCTGCAAACCCGGAAGTAGGTGTTTTGTTTTGTGAACTTTGCCTCGGAAGCAGAACATGTTCCGCTTCCTGTTGAGTGTGTTCCATTTGTAAATTGAGTCCCCCGCTACTATGGGAAAGCACACCTTGGTTTAAGAACGGACTTCCGGAACGGATTAAGTTCGTAAACCAAAGTACCACTGTAGATGAGCAACTAGTACTGAAAGTGGCAGGAAGTGCACAGATCTCTGCAGTTCTACTGCTGAAAGAGAAGCCTGGCTGAATGTAAATCCAGTGTTCCTGTCTGCCACAAAGTAAAAGAAATGCCCACTTACTCTTACTCTTGGCGGAGGGATAGTTTGGCTGGATTTTATCATGAGCTTGCTTTGCCCTTTGTACACAGGTGTTTACCTTGCTTGTACACTACTGGCTTGCAGTGAGTGGAGCATTACATGATTGGTGCAAGGTACATTTTCTCTGGAGAGTCTGGCAAATATTTTTGGAATATTACTTAGTCCTCAGATTCTCTGGAATTTCATACTGGGTGCAGAATTAAGCACTCTTGAGAATCTACTATTATTTCTATTGCCTTGCTTCTAATGGCTGCAAGGATAGGCTTAAAAACATGTGAGCAGCATCTGATGAAATCCTGGGCGCTGGGGGCACTGCTAAGCAAACTGTCCAGTGGTCAGCTCAGCCTCTTTCTCCCGTCACCGGGCAGCCAAGCTGGCAGGCGCTGCCGCCGCCATGCAGCCCTGCACCAGCGACACGCCTCCTTCACACACCTTTGCTTGCTTACTTACCCTGAGATCGTTAATATTATTAGTATTATTAGTGTTTGTATTGTTTTGTGCCCCCAGAAGCTGAGCGCGCACGTGGAGGTAGATGGTGGAAGGACAAAAATCCTCTTCCCTCTCTTTCTCTCTGCTTTCCCACCAACGTTTCTCCTCTTGTTCTCCCTCCAAGTCAGGCCATTGGGGAAATAGTTGTAATAATAATAATCTTCCTCCTGTCACCGCCGCCCCGGGGCCGCTGTGGGCCAGAGAGCAGAGCAGACATGTTTGCTCTGCCTGCCCGCTTCACGAAAAGCGGTGGCGGCTCTTTGTCTAGGCAGGGAGGAAGCCTGTTTCGCACCACCGGTGCCAGCCCTTCGGCAAATGAGGCAGGCGGCAAACCGAGAAGGGGGTGGGGTGGGGTGGGGAGGAGGACTACTTTCCCCCCTCGCCTCTTCTTCCAGTCCCGTCCCCCCCCCGGTGCTGCTTCTCTAGAGCCGCCATCGGCCGTTCTCTGCATATTGAACTTGCTGCCCTTTTCTCCATGGGGCGATTGTGGGTCTATGTGTGTGTGTGTTTTGGGGGGTGGCAGAAGGATGAGCAGCTTGGTGGTATGTGAGCTTGTCTGTTGAGGAGCCTTCCCCACCCCGCTTTAATGCACACTCTTTTATTTTATTATGCCTGCCCTTCCCCCACCCCATTCTTCCCAGTGTGCGTAGGAATTCGTTCATCCCTCCCCAAAAATATAGTCTTGCCCCCTACAAGGTCTGAAAAAGTTTGCTGACCCCAGGCATAGCAGCCTAGTTCATTGCACTTCCATTCTCTTGCAGGTGAAAGTCTCATTTGAACTGAATGATATCCAGATCAAGTACCTAGATGAGGATCAAGACGAGGTACATTATCTCCACAGTTCCTGTGTAGGGTCTGTTTTAAATGTGAAAGTTTGGGGAGGAAGGTTTACGGAGTCTGACACCGTCAATTCCCTATAAAGAAACTTGCATCTCTTACAAAATAGTTTCCTTTCTCAATCAGTGAACGCTTGTTCTGTATTGGGTAATATTTAGTCTTTGGGTTTTCTCAGTCGTGAAGCCTGTTTTAACAGAATGGGGATTCAAAGGAGTCTGAGAATAATTATCCTGAAACAAAATCTGCCTGCAGCAGGAATGGGGAACATGTAGCTCTCCAGATGCAGTTGAACCACAACTCCCATCGGCCCTGGAACATAATGTCCAGTGGTTGGGGATGATGAGAGTTGTAGTCTTAAAACATCTGCTGTGATATTCCTGTTGCATAAGGTGTACTGGCTCTTTTCCACTGTATGACGTTTTCTGTCTACATTGGATCAGTTGCGCGTCACAAACTGAACACCACCCTCTAATGCCAATAGGCCTGGTCTTGCTTATCCCAAGAGAAGGGAGATGAGTTCTTCATTTTTACCGCAAGTCAGTCTTTATGCGTTCAGTTCATTCTGGTACCTGCCTCTCCACATTTCTCCCGTTGCTGAGAACTGACATGCTAAGATTCCAAAATGAGGAAATCTTGCTGGGCTGAGGAGAGGCTGGGTCTCCTATTGTAACTTATTAGGCTAATTGGTGTCATTGTCATTGTGCAGAGAACTTCAGAAGTGAAGTCTGTAACAGTCCTGCCCCTAGAAGAGTGTTGTGGATTATGAAAAGCTTTTGTGTTAGTGGGAGATTTGCAGCGTATAAAACTTGAATAAAGTCTGTCTTGTGTGTATCTGTTGCCCTGGGTCTAATCTCCTGAATCGTAGCCTGGGTGGAGTTACTGGGCTGGGCAGTGCCTTAAAGTATGAACCTGCTTAGTGGGGTGGTAAGGAGAAGGGAAGCAAGCTAATGATATGAAGGAGAGTGGCTAGAAACAATGTGAGTGGTGACAGAAGCCAGGCAACTGCTCTGAAATCCTGGATGAGAAATCCCCTTTTAATTTTAGGGTGGTGAATGTGACCAACAGGGAATAAGCCTTCATTTGTGCTTGATTTCTTTTCACAGGTGTCTGTCAATACCGCAGGTGAGTTTCTGTTGCTTGCTTGTAACATCTGATGAGGATTATCAGCTGCATTTCTCTGAATAAAACCTGCATTTTTATATCCTGTAGGGGGGAATTTGGGTACAAATAGCATTGCACTTTTTATGCACAGGAGAACATGCCTCACTTTCACCACATAAAGAAGTCTGCATTCAGTGAAGTTACAGGGTTTTCCTAGCAGTTCTCCTGTACACATAGGAAGTAGCCTTTCTCACTGCAGTGTTCCTGGTTCCCTTTATGTAATTATACTTAAGACTAGCAACCAAAGATTTAACTGGCTCGCTCAAATTAAAATGTCATCCAGTTCCTGCTCTACCACTTTGGGCTCTCCACACAGCCTTTTTTATTACTGCCTGTCTTTCCTATACCCTTCCTTGCTGACTTTGCATCTCTGACTCCACTCCACTCATACAAAATAGTTGATTCCTTTCTGTTCAATGACATCACAGCAGCACAGCCAATAGCAAATGAGATCAGGACTCTCAGGCAGTAGGCAAGTGTCAGTTTTTTTGTTTTTTGTTTAGTCTCTTAGCATCCTATAAAAAAATTTATGCCCTTGTGAGTCAGTTAGGCTCAAGTATTTACACTGTTTAAGGTCTGAGAGTACCAAATGCTTGGCTTTTAATAAACATTAGAATTGAATTAGAGCTGGAGACCGGAAATGGCCAGACCCAAGTATGTATTAGCAATAGTGGGAGGTGTGACATACTCGCTTATAAGCACCAGTAGTTAGCATAGGTAAACACTAATTAAATTAGGCAGATTTATGAAGCTGGCTAGGATTACTGTCCTAATACACAATCAGCAAGTGTTAATTGAAACGTCTAATTCTACCGGCTGCCAGTTTAAAGCATCGAAAGGTATATTGTTGCTGCTGCTGCTGCTATGGAATAACCTGGCATGTTCTGCTGCTGCTGCTGCTGCTGCTGCTGCTGCTGCTGCTGCTGCTGCTGCTGCTGCTGCTGCTGCAAACTTCCTCCATTGTAGACTCCAGCTTGTATATATGCGTAAACAAACCATGTATCATAAAGACACCACAGACTGCTCTATGTCTTATTCCCAAAAGGAAACATGGACCCTGGTTAAGCTCCTGGAACCCCTGAAGTCTCGTGTCATTTGGCAGAAATAGGGGTGGCATGTAATAATATATATTTGGGCCTCACTGACTCAAAGGCTATAAAACCCGAATACTTCCCAAACTGGAGGAAAGCTGAAATGTGATGTACTCACACAATCCAGGACACTGCAATAGTTATTTTCTTTTCAAGTTGGAAACTTTTTTGCATATAGCATTTGAAACCGAGGACGTGGGTTGTGCTTTCATGATAGCAGTCAGCATTAAATAAGTACCTACGTTCATGCATTGCAGAATAACTGTAGGAATTTCCCTTTCACATCCTTGAATGGGCCTTGAATTGGGGGGGAAAGGGGGTTTAACACAGCGGCCAGAAGGAAACGTAGTGAGTAGCGTACAATACATTCATGTAGCATAGGGCTAATGTAGATGTTGATTTATAAAATGTGAAAATGTGACTTTTATTGCAAGTCTGAATACAAGAGAGCTCACTGTGGCTTTCTCTCTCTTTGCAGAGGAATATGAAGAAGCTCTTAAGGTAATGGATGTGATCAGCATTTATGGCTATTTTTGAAACAGTACAGCTACAAAATCCTGGGCATTCTTTGGTGTGGGAAGAATCTGTGGAAATCTCTTCCTTCCACATTTCTCAGGGTTATCAGGTTTTACTAGTGGTTCTCTTAACACCCTGTGCCTTAAACCCATTGGGAGTGATGTTGTTATCTCTCGGTTGTAGGAGCATTGCTCCCACATAAATTTCATATCTGAAGCAGAATGGAGGCGGGGGCAAAGTTTTAAGGCCTCCTTCACTGGTATGTCTGCTTGTGACACACTCTTGCTGCTGTCAAAAAGCAAAAAGCCAAAGCTTAGTGTAATGCTAATAGGCCTACCTTGCATGAAATCTGCAGGGGGTGGGACCCAGGCGTGACATCTAGTGCACTCATTTTTTTGGCACAAGGATTTCTGTTTGCACCAACAAATTTAGCAAAGGAGGAGGAGGCAGGGACAGCCAAAAGTCCTTGCACTGAAGGTTGCATATAACCCCCCCCCTCAATTTTGTAGATCAAATATTTGCTCTGTGTCTGTCATGTTAAGCCTCGCAGGACTGTTCCTGTAATATTAAGCATGCTTGAGAAGATGGTGCTTGAGTCACGATGTTACTTGTACTTCAGTGTAGGTAAAAGCGGCTACACTTAACACACACTGATGCATTCCAGGGTGCTGTAAAGTTCTTGCGAATCCACACTACACTTTCGTGATCACTTGTCTGTGCACTGATCTCCTCTTAGCTGGACTGCTGTAACTCCACTCCCAGTTGGCTCTCCAATTGGCTCAGGACACATCCGCTAAGCTCCTCTTTTTCTCATATAACTGATCACATCACCTTTCCCGACATTCTTATGCGGGTTGCCTGTCGTGCCTCAAGGTTCAAGGCCTCTCTCTTACCTATAACACTTGGATTTGCAGAGTACATTGAAGCTAATTTTTTGTGGGTGGGTGTTTTACCCTCCAGGCCACCCTGTGTGAGAGATCCTTTTTACTGTTTCCATTTTACAGGCTGGCAGAATTAAAGCCGAGAAAAGTGAATTGGCCAAGGCAATGTGCATCAAGGCAGAATTGTTGGCTTGTCAATTTGCCCCATAAAGAGACTTGTGGTCTTGTGGGTGCGCTGTCTGAATTTTGCCTTTCTCTTCTAGAAGTTAACCTTAGTTTGATCCTGGCCCCTGCTTTTGATGGATATTTTTCATTTCCTGACACTGTTCCTAGGGTTCATTTCTACATGTTGACTTTACCAGCTACCTTTGGAAACAAACCAAGGCAGCATTCCTCAGCCTCAGATTCAGAACTTCTTGTTTGCTCTGTTTCTGAGGTTGTGTGCTTGTGCGTTTTATTCTAACTCCAAACAGCTGTGTTTCCCCTGAACAATAAGATTGACTGATTCCAGGTTCGCATGTGATTTTCATTTTTGGCTTTGCCTCTTTAAGAAAGCCCTGCACAGGATTCATGGGGGAGTGTGAGTGCATGTAAAAGTATATTTATTGCAAGCTCTTTCTTTAGATTGCAGTGAAACAAGGCAATCGGCTACAGATGAATGTTTATCAAATAAGCGCTCCTCTGGGCATGCCTACACAGCAAGCCCCCGAGAAGGCTGAGAAAACCCAGAGCCCCAGAGATGGGAGGAAGCCCCTTTCCCACTATTCCCTGCTTGCTCGGACCTTGGCTCAGGACAGAGATACTGGAAGAGAGAATGAGAGGAGACAGGTAGGAACAAAAGATGTGTGTCCCTTGGGCCGCTGGAGCCATCCCGTTTACCTGATGCGCTAGAAGCATATCAACATGTTATGCGCTTCCAACAGATAGTTATAACACAGCTCCACATTGCACCCTCGCCAGCAGTGGCAAGCAGATATTCTGCTTTCTGTAAACTCGAAGCTGTGGTATTGAGAAGTAGTGGGAGATGCTTGCTTGCCTCTGGCTTTTCCACAGCTAAGGCAACCGAACACACGAGACAAATGCTCAGGAACTGCTCTCCACAAGTAGAAAGGTGCTGCTTACATTCTGCTTTGCCAGAAGAACGAAACTCCTATTCCTAACATGGAGTTGGTGTGCATCTTTCTTTTGGAGGAAAAACACTCTGTCCTGCTTCAAGGGATGCATGTCGCTGTTTGCTCAGTCTCAAATTAATTGTGAACTGTGTACAAGGAAGTTGTGTGATAAGTTGTCTGGCTGCATTCCCCCCCCCCCTCTTTTGTCTCCCCAGAGTGAGCAGCATCCCAGTGAGGCCCCTCCTGAGTGGTTCACCAGCTATTTGGAAAGGGTGAGTTCCTCTCCGCTCTTAGATTTCTGTTTGTCTTTTTAGACCTTGGGGAAGGGGTTATTGGAGGGTTTCTCAAGCAGACCATGAGAACCACAGATTTCCACACGCAAACACACACTTGTGCTTCCTTAACATAATGGAGCTTGGCCCGCAAGTTGAAATTTGACACCACACTACATCAAATTGCAGTCTGGATAAATATCCAATGCTTGGCTCATATTGTTAACAGGGCACTTAGTTGATCTTAAGTGTTGCAATGGGTGGAGGAGTGCACTTGGTAATCAAAAGCATATAAATACAGTCCTACCTTGGGTTGAAGTAGCTTCAGGATGAGTATTTTCGGGTTGCGTTCCGCGGCGACCTGGAAGTAATGGAGCGTGTTACTTCCAGGTTTCGCCGCTCGCGCATACGCAGATGCTCAAAATGATGTCATGCTCAGAAGCAGTGAATTGCGGGCATGGGTTGCGTTCGCTTCAGGATGCGAACGGGGCTCCGGAATGGATCCCGTTCGCATCCAGAGGTACCACTGTATGGTGATTGTCCTGGGTTCCATAACAGTGTGTGTTTGTGGCCAACACTGTTTTGTTGTCATCACCCTACGTATTGCTTCCCAATCCTAGCGTATCTCTGCATGCACCTGTTCTGGGACAGGGGAGTGGAGCAGAAGTACCTTTTAGAGAAAATATAGGAGACTTTGCTTATGGCACACCTCTTCCCCTTTCCAGTTCCGGGAGCAAGTGGTTCAAGAGACCGTTGAAATGCTTGAACAGAAGCTGAGCGAGAAGCTCCTCCTTTCTGGCCAGCTCCCCAGCTCCTTGAGCAGCGCCACGCCCCACACCCCTGCAAGCCCCTCTATGCAAGGAAACCCCTTTGACTGGCTTCTCTCCTGCAGTAACTGTCAGGCCTCTATCGTGGGTATTCGCTACCAGTGCAGGTAGGCAGAAGGGTGAAAATGCAAATTGTACAGCTGTGTTGGTTCTTTGTGTCCAGAATGTCCCAATTTGCCATCCAGAGACTCCAAGGGGAAAGCAAGGGAGGGTGTGTGTGTGTGTGTGTGTGTGTAGTTATGTAAAATGTCAGAGTTCTAGTCCTTATGACTAAAATGATCTAAAATAAATATTGGAAGCATGTTCTATGGACTGGGAGGGGAATCCAGTGACCTTTAAATCCCCTTTTTCATTGGCACTTCTGCCCTTTTTAAAAATTTGTTGTCTTCACCTGTTTGCCTTTCTTAGTTTTTTTATACTTTTTTTAAAAATCTGCATTAAGAAAGGCAAATCAAGCTACATCAGCAAGTTGAGGAATTCTCTTACTGATGTCTGTCTTTTCCTGATGCTTCTTCATTTTGGCAACCATGAAAGGGAAATGTAGACGACAACGGAGCTCAGCTGCAGGGCTACTAAAAGTCAAGAGCTTTGCTGTTTGCCTCCACCACCATTGTCTGGTAGTAAAATTGGTTATCCTTCAGGGGTTAGTTTCTCTTCACTTTCTGGGTCCTTTACCCACTCAGTTTCCCAGCCACCAGCCTCCCATCCAAATTTATATTTCAGTCCCCTTTCAAAAGCTGCAGTGTTTTCAGAATCCTGTCGCTGGCACCTTCACACTAAGCTGTTAGAATGTTTGTGAACATGTCACGGCAATGCAAAAGCTCAGCCAATTGGGGGCGGGAAGGATGGTGGAATAGCCCACAAGCAAGGTAACGTTCTATGAGAAGTGAAATCTTTTAGCCTGCATGCTAACAGAATTGAAATTTCTTTTGTTTTATTTCAGGCTTTTCTCACATTTGTAATCGCATCTTAACACAAATTGATTTAACCAGTTCAGTTAGTAAAAGATGAAAAAGCTGTTGGGTATCTCATAGCCTTTCCTCTCTTGACAGTGTGTGCCCATCCTATAGCATCTGTGAATCATGTGAAACGGGGACATATGCCCACGACCCTAACCATGTACTTTTGAAGTTGAGGAAGCCAGTATTGTGTATCTCAGAGACGTATAATCTTGGGCAGTTCGCTCCTCGCTTCGCCACTCTGGAACAAGCCAGGTATGTAGCCCATGCTCTGCAAACTGTGTGCAAACATGTTGTGCAAACCTTGGATCTGCCTACATATTTGGGGTGTGTGCTGGTAGTGGATAAGCACACAAGAAAACCAATAGAGGGATCCCCAGAGACCTGCAGAAAAGGATTTGGTTCTAAGTTCAATGTAAAATTCTGTTTCCCCCTGGCATCCTGTGTTCTGTGGCTTTTTTGTCTTCAAGCTTCTTTTGCCTACCTGCGTACAATATGCAAGGAATGCAACGTGTTGGGTTTTTTTAAGGCTCCCAGAGCAACTTAGAAATGTCAGTGACAAAGACAATTCCTGTCTTCAGACTTGCAGTCCAAACTGCCCAGCACAAAAGGAATAGGGAGGCAGGAGGATGCAGAACAATCAGCTGGAATTGAGAGATTTTTAACTGAGAGGGGGAACCAAACATTGCTTGTCTTCCAGCATTTCCTGCTGAAATGGCTGCTAAGTTGAGGGTAGGAGCCTGATGGAGCTGATATTACAACAGTGTTTGGAGAGGCACGGCAGTTCTTTCTCTTCCTCTGTCCAGTAGGCACCCAGGAGCCTACTGTGTAGAGCAGGCATGGTAAACCTGTAGCCCTCCAGAGATTATTGGACTCCCAACTCTCATCATCCCTAACCACTGGCCTTGCTGGCTGGGGCTGATGGGAGTTGAAGTCCTACAAACATCTCAAGGGCCACAGGTTCCTTACCTTTTCGCGTAGAATCTTCATGTCCCCATTTGCAATGAGATGCCCCACTGGCACCCGAGGGGCTTTTGGATGTGACACTCAGCCCAGCTGAAGGAAATGGCCTCGACAGCCACCGCCTCTCCCCCCCCCCCCCACCAACAGCCTCGGTCTGGCTTTAGGTGTGCAGATCCTCCTGTAAGCAAACCAAGTCTCCGCTTTCGACCTGCACAGGCTTCAGAAACAGATGGACAAGCGCTTTCTGAAGGCGGAGAAGCAGCGCTTGCGAGCAGAGAAGAAGCAACGCAAAGCTGAGGTGCGGGAACTCAAGAAGCAGCTGAAGCTGCACCGGAAGATCCATCTGTGGAACTCTGTCCATGCTCTAGAAAACGCTGGCTTGACAGCTGCCCAATCGGAGAGCCTGCAGCCCAACACACTTCTGTAAGCAATCTGAGGACTGGGCTGCATGGGGGAGGCAATTTTATCTGCATGTTTGGAGCACTTCTAGGGGGTGCTGCGCCCTAGCCAAGCTATGGGCTATTGTGAATCTCTGCAATGTTTCCAGCATTATTTGACTCCCTGAACCCTGGGGTTATATGCAAAGCAGCGCCAGCAGAGTTCTGCTAGCACAGTGGTGTTTCTGTTTCCTCTCCTTCCCCCAACCCCCCCCCCCCAGTCTTGTGGAGCTGATCTTCAAGGTACTCACGGGGCTGCAGCAGAGAGGAGGGGAAAGTTACTGTATTTTTCGCTCCATAGGTTTTTAGAGGGGGAAAGCAAGAAAAAAAATATTCTGCACAGAGCATGTAAGCGGCTCTCGCTTTTCTTGCTTTACATGGCTTCTGTCCCGCTTTGTGCAGCTCTCATTTGCTTGCCCATCCCTCCTCCCGCTTCACTGTAAAGCGCGGCGAGCAAAAGGAGGAGGAGACACTGGGACAGGTGCTTTGCTCGCTTTACAGCGAGGTGGAAGGAGGGGTGGGCAAGCAAAGTGAGAGCTGTGCAAAGCGGGACAGAAGCCATGTAAGCGGCTCTCTCCATCCCTCCTCCTTTTGCAGGCAGCAGAGCAAGAGGCGCTGGGCAGCTCTTGCTGAAGCCAGTAGAGCAAGAACGATAGCTGTTCAGCGGCTTTTGCTCTGCTGGCTTCACAGCGAGGGACGGGAGCCATGGCTCCAGCTGCGGAGGCATCCCTCAGCTCACAACTGCAGCAGTAGTAGCCGAGGTATCCCTCTGCCAACCAGTGCATTCGCTCCATAAGACGCACAGACATTTCCCCTTACTTTTTAGGAGGAAAAGGGTGTGTCTTATGGAGCGAAAAATACGTTACATTCCACTAGCACAAGTTGCTTGCACTTGCGGAGCAGATGCATTGGATAGCGCCCCCGGGATTTATAAGTTGGGCTGCTGAGGATCCTTTGTTCAAGATCCCCAGTCCCTTCTTAGACCTACCTCTCCAGAACACTCCGCTTGGGAGAGTCGGCGGTAGATTGCAGCTTAGAACGTCTGTTAAATGCAGGTCCTTTAAACTTTACTGTAGATCTGCCTCCCATAAGCGGACGGAGTGAACTTTCCTTCTCTCAGCTTGAGATCAGCAACTGTACTGACTTTCCCCTCTCTTTGCAGTCCCCTCCAGGGCTGCCCAGTCATTGTCCCAACGCTGAGCGCTGCCTTCGTGGATGAGAACCTTCCTGACGGAACTCGCCTGCACCCAAGGACGACCTTCATCAAACATTGGCGCATGAGGAACACTGGCAACATGGAGTGGAGCTCTGACACTAAGGTGCGTTCCAGTGCTTAAGGTATGTGCTGGAGCTGAGATCTCCCTGCAAGCGATGCCCTAGTCCCCACACTTTCTTCAGCCCAGATATGTAGATTTTTTGGTTACTCAGCAGCAACAGAAAGACACCCTGCAGAAGCACAACATACAGTGGACCCTCCGGATATGAACTTAATTCATTCCAGGGGTCCGTACGTACCCCGAAAAGTCCGCAACATGAGGCGCTGCTTCTGCGCATGCACGCGGCGCACAGAGTGCTCCTGCGCAAGGTGTTCAGAGCGCTTTTGTGCATGCGTGTGCAGCGAAACCTGGAAGTATACGCTTCCGGGTTTGCTGCCTTCGCAACCCGAAAGTTACGTAACCCAAAGGTTACTGTACTGCTTTTTTATTATTTCACAGGCTTCAGTACAGAGCCCTGTTGCCATCCTTTGCCTATCACCACCTGTAAATTATTTGGGTGAGGAGTTGGTTTTGATTCTCAGCCAGCCAACAACCGACATGGGGCATTGGCGAGACTCCTAAAGGTGCAAAGCCTAAAGTTCCATTGTGTTCAGGGCTGGGGAACCTTTGTCCATCCCCTCCCCCCGATGTTGCTGGACTACAACTCCATCATCCCTGACAATTGGCCATGATGGATGGGGCTGGAGGGTATTCTAGCCTAACAGCTACAGTTTTCCCATCCCTCCCATAGTTGTTCATTTTTGCTGCTGAGCAAATCCAAAGCCACAGGATTGATTTAAGAAACACAGTGAAGCATTGACAAGCAAATTTTTTGCTTTTTTGTGTGGAAGGCGCAGTAGGAGACCATGTGTCTGTCAGATAAAATTGCTCTAACTGTGCCCCACAGCGCACACATTGCTTCTGAATTCGTTCCAAACTTTAGCCTGCCCTAGGTTGGGACACCATTAATTTAAAAGATATTTATCATTTATCAAGTTAACCCAAAACAATACAGGAACAGCCTTGGTCCCTCTGCCACCTTAGTTTGCTAGCCTTTAGGATTTTTGTCTCCAAAGCTGTCTAGTTAATTCCTTAGAAAAGACTTGGGGGGAAGCTAGGTTTTTTTTAAAAAAAGCTTTTTTGTTGCCGAAAGATACTTACGGTGAATGAGGCTCCCTTCACATGCTTGGTTGGGACGAGGAAGAAGTTAATGGCCTTTTGTTTTTTTCTCTGTCTCCATCCTTCAGCTGAAATTCATGTGGGGGAACTTAACTCTGGTGTCCTCGGACAAGAAGGATGTCCTTGTGCCCTCCCTGCTGCCTGGGCAAGAGGGTGTTGTCTCTGTGGAGTTTGTAGCTCCTCCAATGGAAGGAACCTACACATCTCATTGGCGGTTATCGCACAGAGGGGAGCAGTTTGGGCCCCGGATCTGGTGCAGCATTGTTGTAGACCCCTCCTGCAACACAGAGTGCCCAGAGAATAGCAAACTGGTGTCCAGTTTCTTCCAGAAGGGCAGTTCCCATTGTAAGAAAGAGGTGAGGCCCTTATTTTATATCCCTGAGCCTGTGTAAGTTGTTTTCCCCCCAGCTCTGCATTCTGCTTACCACCTTCCCTTAGATCTTTATCCTCAGGCCTCTGCTTCTCTGCTTTCTGCATATACAGTATATTTCCCCTCCCCTTCCTTCAGCAACAAGGTTTATTCAAGTTCCTCAGCTAAATTAGCTCACTTTTCTCTTAAGATTTTTTTGAATTATTGCCAACAAATCACTGTTGAAAGGGTCATTTGTATTTGCACTAATAATAGTATGTGGTGCAATATAACATTGGTAGCACTGTGTATATCATAAACTTCCATGTAACTACCTTCCTTCAGCCACCATGCCTCCAGGCACCCCTATTCCTCTCTCTTCTCTCTCTCTCTCTCTCTTATTTCAAATTAAACTTTTACAAACTTTAAAATATCCAATGCCTTCTCTTCTTCTCCTTCCATACTTCATATATTTAAAGAAGAATGGAAAAATATTTATTGAATACAGAGATACCTCGGGTTACAGACGCTTCGGGTTACAACGTCTGCTAACCAGGAAGTGGTTGCTCCAGGTTAAGAACTTTGCCCCATGATAAGAACAGAAATCAGCAGGAGGCCACATTAGCAAAAGCACGCCTCAGGTTAAGAACCGTTTCAGGTTAAGAACGGACCTCTGGAACGAATTAAGTTCTTAACCCGAGGTACCACTGTATATGGAAAATAAGATTAGAAAGTCTGAGTCAAGTCAGTGATGTCATAGCAGTTTAGCCAATGGCAAGTTGGGCCTCCCAAGCAGCAGAGATAAGGCTTGTGACATCCATTTAGTAACTGTGTTCATACGTATACATGTCTGTGTTGCTTTTTCTTGGTCTCCCTTCTTCGTCGAATTAAAAAACTCTCTTTGAGCAAAGAGTAGCTAACAGTGGTGTCCACTGGCCCCACAAGGTTTTGTTCCTGTTGCCTGCAGGTGGGGCTGGGAATGATTTCTATTGCATACCCTGATGCCTGCCTGTGTAGGCAGCACTGCGGTAGTTAGACACCTTCCCGTGTTCCTAAGTGGAGCATGAATGTAATTGAACAGATGTGAAAGATGCATCTTTTTCTGTGGGAAAAGAACAAACACTCTGTATCTTGCTTTCTATATGGCATTTATTCCACCAATAGGATTTTACAAGATCCTGCAAACTTTCTGTGCGGTCAGCTATAGAGAATTGAGAGGAAGGTCGTTAGTCCCCATGATTCCTTTGGTCTCTTGGCACAGCCCATAATTAAGCATTTCCTATTTTTTTTCACTGCACCCCTTTTGCCAGGAAGCTTAAGCAACAAAATGGAACTCTAGTGCCCAAGAAACCGTCCTATATGTTGATGGCACAGTAAAAAGATGGAGTTTTTGCTTGCCCTAAGTTAGGATGAGGCTGCTTGCCTTAAGAGTCCCCTCCGTGGTCCTTTCACTGTTTCTCTTTCTCCTTGTAGGAAAGACCCTCAAAGTTCAAGGGGCAAACTCTGCAAACTGCTGATGGTGCCATGACGGGAGGTGTGGCTGGTCGGGCTGCTCCACCAAAGCTGAAGAGCATCCTCAGCGCTAGAGAGTTCTACATCCCATCAGTCGACCTGCTCACAGCTCAGGTAAAATGTCAGGTGCAAGCCAAGCTTAGAGGCAGGGAGGGTTCACAGAAAATCTCTAATTCCGCATTTGTTCTGCCCTTCAACATCAAAGTTTCTGCAGAGAGGCAAGGCTGTTTTCTCTTAAACTTAATAAAACTTGGTGTCTAGCTGACTTGGCGTGGCAGAGAGATGGACTGTTGCTCTCTTTTTATCCCCTAACTTGAATGCTTTCGTTTCCTCCCTCCCTCCTAGGATTTGCTCTCCTTTGAACTGCTGGACATTAACATAGTGCAGGAACTGGAGCAGGTTCCACACAACACTCCTGGAGGTAAGCATCACTCCAACCCCAGGAGGTCTTTGCGTGGTTGTTGTGATGGCCACATCCTTGCCCGTCTCCCCTAGAGATGCAGGTCTAGCACTCCATCCAGGGCCAGTAGGAGGAGCTGACATCGTTGGGCACCTGTCGGGACCCGTGCTTCAGTAGGAACCCCTCTGTCAGTCCCCAGAGACTCCTGGATCTGCTCCTCCTCCTTACGGTTCTTGCTTGTTACCTGCCCCTTTCAGTGGTAGAGAAGAGGCAGGCAAGGCTGGTCCACTCAGAGCTTTTCACCAGTAGGTCCCAAGCTTCCACCAACCTGGAACTGGCACTAGCTCCTCTGCAGACCAGGGCAGGTTCTTTTGGCAATTCCCTCTTGTATTGCCACAGCTGCATCTGAGGTCGTCTGTGCTGCTTTGAAGCTGTGCTGAGGACTGTACCCCGATTTTGGCTTGCCTGTGGGCCATCATTTGCTTGCCTTGGACTCCCTGATTGCTTTGCCTGAGCAGATACCATTTACCATATAGTTCTGTCCGAGACTGCCGGCCAGTCGAATCATGGGCGCCCAAAGGCGATGAATTTGTAACCCCTTCTGGCTTCAATCTGAGCTGTGTTGCCATACCGAGCATGTGTGGTGCATTTCGTTTGCCAATAAGTAATTAAAGGACACCCCTAGCACTTTCAGCCTGTTTGGAACAGTTTCAGGCAGGTTTTAGTTCCTGCACCTTCACAACACTTGAGGCAGTCCACAAAAATAGTTTTGGGAATCCTGTTCCTTCAGGTGGCATCTTGCTCTTCCAGACATGAAGCCTGCTGGTGCATGTCACTGCTGCCCCATGACAGTTCCTTGCTGGAGAAGGCTGGCTGGGACCAGATACAGGAAGAGAGCAGGGGGAGAACATGTAAATTTGAAGCCTGAAAGGTTGTGTTACATTTCTTCTAGTTACAGGAAGGGACAATAAGCTACGCTTCATCCACTGCCAGACTAGAAGGTCTTACTTAGCCTGTCTTGTGTCTCTGAAATTTCACCAGGCTCAAGTAATTTGAAGCCTATTTCAGCTCTTCCATAAGTCCTAAGAGCATATATATTTTTCAAAAATGAAAGCTGAGATTCTTAGAATGCTGACATCCGCACCCAGTAATAAATTGTGCCCTTGCTTAGTTGCCTTCATATGTTATTTTGAAATAATGGACCTTCCCAATTATCTGGTGATCTGAACTGCATTGGGCTCCCATTGTTTCAAGTCTCTGTATAATAATTTGGGTTGGTTACTGAGGATGAAGATCAAGCCCCCAGCTTCTAGGGCTGCTTGAGTTCTAAAACTTGCGGCGAGTGCTAATGAGAACTTTGCATCCTACAGATGCCCAGGCAGGGAAAGGGAAGGCTGAGAATCCGGCTAACTCCGAGGAAGGAGAGGAAGACATGAGTGGGACCCAGTTTGTTTGTGAAACAGTAATTCGTTCTCTCACCTTGGATGCTGCGCCTGACCACAGTCCCCCACAGAGGAAGGAATCGTTGCAGAGTGAGTGTTTAAATTGTCATCTTGCTGAGCGCATTACATGTACAGAAAAAGCTTAAGCCGACCTCGCATTTTGATCGGCTCCTGTGTTTTTGTTAATTTAGGTTCTCTACAAGCACTACAGGACAATGCCCACTGCAGCCCAAACAAGGACCCTGTTAGGATAGAAAATGTTCCTTCTCCAACACTACAGGAACCAGAGTCCAAGAATCAAGGCATGGAGGTGGCCCAAGAACCTGAGTTTGGTAAGGAGAAGTGGCTAGAGTTTGCTTCTTTGAAAGAGAGACCAGGACTGGCAGTATCAGTCTCTCTGCCCCATGGGTGGAAAAAGCTTATAATAGATCCCCATGCTCAAGAAGGATAAATTCAAACTGGAATAAGTTCAAAGCAGAGCATGATAGTGGGGGTGGTGAAACCTTTCTTAGGAGCCAAGATTAAGAGCTCTTCCATTAAACCTGGATCAGGTTTAAGGTGCTGGTTTTAACCTTTAAAGCCCTATACCGCCTAGGACCCTCGTACCTATGGGACCGCCTCTCCTGGTATGTCCCATGGAGGACCTTACGGTCTTCAAACAAAAACATATTGGAGGTCCCGGGCCACAGGGAGGCTAGGCTGGCCTCAACCAGAGCCAGGGCTTTTTCGGCTGTGGCTCTGATCTGGTGGAACGCTCTGTCACAAGAGACAAGGGCCCTGCGGGACTTGACATCTTTCCGCAGGGCCTGCAAGACAGAGCTGTTCCACCAAGCCTTTGGCCAGGGCACAACCTGACCCCCTCCTTTGGTAATCCTCACAGAACTCTAGCCCAATGATTGCCATTAATTTGATTTGAACTGATTTTATAATGAACTGATTTTAGAATGCTGTATTATTTTACTGTTGTTAGCCGCTCTGAGCCCAGCTTCAGCTGGGGAGGGTGGCATATAAATAAAATTTTATTATTATTATTATTTTATTTCTCGCAGCTTCTGTTTGCAGCTGTGCATTGCTTAGGCTGATCTATGGAAGTGAGCTATAGGGGACAGGACTGTACTTTTTATTGTTTTTCAGCCGCATGAAAAGGCTTTTGTGGAGAATATCTTAGTTTTATGGTGCCCAATAGGGCAAAACAAATTACATTGAGGAAAAGATTCCTGCATTGCAGGGGGCTGGATCAATAGAAAGGGGCTGCAGTAGTCTTTGTAATCAAATTGTTCCGCTGCTTCTCCTAGAGGAACTTCTGCTGCAAGACGGGGTGGAATCGAGTGATGGAGAGGCCGAGGATGATGCCAAGGATGAAGTCTGCAGCCAAGCATCCTCTACCTCCTCTGAGGATTACATCATCATCCTCCCTGAGTGTTTTGACACCAGTCGCCCTCTAGGCGAGTCTATGTACAGTTCTGCGCTCTCTCAGCCCAGCTTGGAAAAAGTGGCCGAGGCCTCGGCAAGTCCTGCGGGAGAGAACCAACCCTCAGCTCACAGTATCAACGACATGCTAACCACCTCGCAGACACTGGACGAGGTGCCTCTGACCCCTCAGATCCTGGAACCACAGCCTGCAAGGTACCAAGTGGACCCGGAGCCAAAGTGTGCTAAGACTTCTTTATCTGTGTAGTCATAAGCAACCTTCAGAAGGAGATATAAAAGGGGTCGGCTGCTGAGTTTGGGCCTAGTGTGCCAGCCAACCAAAGCACAGAAATCGAAACGCAAGCGAAACTAAGTAGGGTGTGTTACTAGGGAAATGGCTTGAATGTGTAGCGTAGCTCAGGTTTGGTGGGTGTGCTTTTTCTCCAGTTTCTGGCTACTACACCTTCCCACATGCCTGCTTTTCTTCCATTTTTTAACAATAGATCTCTGGCCCCACCCCAAAGCAACAGCTCCCAAGAAACAAGTGTTCCCAGTGGAGAGGATGCCTCTTGGTGGGTTCCAGACCAAACCAGAGAAGGTACTGTGCTATGATTTACAGGCTGATAATTGGTTAGCAACTGCTCTTAACTCAAATCATTAGTTTTACAGCCCACCCTCTTCCAGAGCCTCAAGGTGGGTGGTGGCAAATCAATGAAAGGTGCTGCTTTCATTAAATAGATTCAATGAAGGGTAATGCTGTTTCCCATTAAATTTCTCTGATAGTCGCTATTTGGTTCTTTCCTGCCAGTTCCTGCTCTCAAGCTCCCAAATATTTCTCTTCTAGTGGTCCAAGGAGCAGATGTTCCTGAACCTCCGCCTGCAGGGAATGTAAATAGCACACCAACATGTCCAGAGTTCTCCAGGTAACAGAAGCTGGGTCAGACTGGGATTTTGTTGTGATCTGGTTGGCAAGTGGTATCTGTCCTATTTGTCCTATTTCTCACTGAAAAATAAGTGTCTGTTTCTGTATGCTTTGAGATCGCCTCCCACTCCTACCCAAAATGCCTACTGACAGCTGTGTAAACTTAATTTATGCTAGGCAAGGTGTGCTTATTGAGTTGCAAACTGCACTGTGCAAGTACGTAGGCTGGCAGTGACATTTTTATGAGAGATGTCTGTAGCAAATAGATTGGTATTATCTGATTATCTTTTTTGGTTTTACCTGCCTTGTTTCTTTCCTTGCATCTTATCACTGTTGTATTTGTATTATTGTGGTTAGTCTCCCCTGAACACCATTTTGGTAGAAAGGCAGGATTGAAATTTAACAAAAATTTGGCCCATAGTGGGAATTCAGCAACTTGAACACAATAGTTTTTGTTTTTTTAATAAGGGGCAAGCTTCTAGCTAATATGGCTGCTAGGATGGGCATGAAAATGAATGGGAAATGCCTTGTGAAATCTCAGAGAGGACGATTACTTCTTTTCATTTAATATCCAACCCCTTTTCTCTAGAACTTTGAATCTGGCATGCAAAGGGTTCCTGGGCACTTGTTCCATCCAGACATAAAACCTTCAGCAAGGTTTCTGTATTGCATTCATTCTGTGGAATTTCCATGTAAAAGAGGCTTGATTATCAGGGTTGGAGATCTGCTGCCATTCTAAGTACAATGGAACCTCGTGTTACAGACGGGATCCATTCCAGAAGCCCGTCTGTAACACGGAACTGACGCAAGCCGAAGAGCTGTGTCTGTGCATGTGCATGGCATGATTTAGCGCTTCTGCACGAGCGGCGAAACCCAGAAATAACCTGTTCCAGTACTTCTGGGTTGCCGCGGGACGCAACACAAAAACACGTAACCTGAAGTGGACGCAACATGAGGTATGACTGTAGATTATATCGATCTAGATGAACCACCTGCCCACCTAGCAATTTGAAAGCACGTCAAAATGCAAGTAGATAAATAGTTTACCTTCCTGGCGGGAAGGTAAACAGTTTTCCATGCGCTGCTCTGGTTTGCCAAAAGCGGCTTAGTCACGCTGGCCACATGACCCGGAAGCTGTACGCTGGCTCCCTCGGCCAATAAAGCAAGATGAGCACCGCAACCCCAGAGTCGTTTGCGACTGGAACTAACGGTCAGGGTAGCTTTACCTTTACCTTTAGATGAACCACTAGGCTTATTTGGTATAACACACTGTCAAATGCTGGTCAAGTCACAGGATCGTGGTTTTCTTAGTACAGAATATTTATTTATTTAGGCTTAGGCACAGAAGACAGAAATCCTCCCTTTTAGCATTCTCTTTTCCTGAAAGGTTTGGCCCAAGCAGTGCATCCCATTTTCCTTACCGTTAAGACAAACCCTAGCATGTGCCCCGTTAAGACACCCTGCTCGGTTCTTTTACTTTTGTTATTTATGTCCTTTACTTGCAATTTAACTCTGCAGGCACACCCATGGGAACAGCCTCGCTGGTGACCTCGTGAAAGGGGCCTTGTCAGTGGCTGCCTCTGCTTACAAAGCGCTGTTCGCTGGACCACCCACCGTGGAACAGGTAGGCAGCTCCTTGGGATGATAATGCTCCCCCAGGAATGGGCAAGAAAGGGATCGGAGCAGAGTTTGCATATTTTGTCTCTCCACAGTCGCACTGCAAGTACAAATTTGGTGTTACGTGCACGTGAAAACAGGGTTCTAGCTTTTGTGGCCGCAAAATGAACTTGATAACATGTGGCACCAGGGATTGCTATGTCCAGGAGCTGGATGCTGGCCACCAGATAAATATTTCCACGTTTAAATGTTGCTTTAAGAAGGCGTATGTCCCCGTAGTCAGATTAGACTTCCTCTGATGGAAACCTGGACAGAAAATAGGGAAGTTTGATTTGGGGCAGGTAGGCGAAGAGGTCAATTGCTGGTGTCTCAAATCAGCACTGGATGGCTCAAAAGACTCCGGGTTTGATGCTCTGATCTCCAGAATGTTGAAAGCTCAACCTTGTAGTTGTGGATTCCTTGGAAGCCGTGGGCTATCAGGAAAAGCAAGGAGGAGGGTAGCTTCCTAAAACAAGGATTGGGATCTTGCGCTCCCTTGAATGCTAACATGCTCCTTGCCCATCTGGAGAAGCCATTTTGAAATGGTTTCAGAAGACCTGCAGCATCACACAGATGGCCCTTGGCTCCAGCAAGTTGGTGCTGTATCATTTCATTGGGACAGTCACCTGCCTTGTTCTGTCAGACTGCGGCCATGAGCTGCTTTGTTCTTTGGACTGGTTGCCACTAGCCTCCTGTATCTCACCATGCTCCAGAACCAGAGTGGAAAACTTTACTCGCTCCCATTGCATTCTGGTTGCATTCTCTCTTCCCTTTGACGACAGCTGGGCAGTGGGAGAAGCAAGCACACGCAGTGCTCCGTCCTGTTAAAAATTAATAGATAGCAATTGGGAAAGGAACTTGGCCGTGTGAGCAAAAGTGGAGCTACCTTCCCACCTGCTCTATGCAGAGAGGAGAAGAGATGGGGATGGTTGCACCTGTAGTTGGCAGCAAGTATTCCAGAAATCCTTTAAATCGCAAAGGTAAAGGACCCCTGACAGTTAAGTCCAGTTGCAGATGACTCTGGGGTTGCAGCGCTCATCTCGCTATACAGGCTAAGGGAGCCAGCGTTTGTCCGCAGACAGTTTTTCCAGGTCATGTGGCTAGCATGACTAAACCGCTTCTGGCGCAGTGGAACACCAAAACCAGAGCAGCGCACAGAAACGCCATTTACCTTCCCGCCAGAGTGGTACCTATTTATCTACTTGCACTTTTTGGCATGATTTTGAACTGCTAGGTTAGCAGGAGCTGGGACCAAGTAACAGGAACTCACCCCGTCACAGGGATTCAAACTCCCAACCTTCTGATCGGCAAGCCCAGGAGGCTCAGTGGTATAGACTACAGCGCCACCTGCGTCCCTCATAGTGCTGCAGAAATAGGCAGGATCAAAATGGGGGTGGTAGCTTCACCCACCAGAGTGATGTGAAAGCCTTCTGTTATTGAAATGCCGCTGACACTGGAGTGCGTGGGAAGAGTAACCCGTATATTTTGTCTGTTATGAAGATAAAATAATGGGGGGGGGGGGAATGGGTTTCCTGAAGGAAAGGTGGGATATGAATATAATTAATAATTGCCAAGATAACATCCTCTCCTGTGGAAGGTGGAGATTTATTTCATTCATACAGATTGGGAAAAGCATTGGCAGAGAACCCTAGATGTAAGCAAGCATGCACATTTCCTGGTTTTGATCGTTCTCCTCCTTCCATCCTTCAAGGCTCTTCCTGTGGCCACCGAGGAGCAAATGAACCCCTTCCTAGCCAACCTGAGCGAGATGGGCTTCTGCGACAGGCACCTTAACCTCAGGCTGCTACGGAAACACAACTGTGATATGTCCCAAGTTGTCACTGAGTTGCTGCAACTGAGTCCCAGCGATTGGTACGAAAACCAGTATTGAACCTTTTCCCTCACCGTGCTCATTAAAACCTGAGCAGTAAATGGCACCAGCAGCTCCCAGCTCCCTTCTGTTCCAGCACAGCAGAGATGGCTTGGCTTCTGTTTCCCATTGCATCATGGTTCATCACCAGCACTACCACCAGTATCCAATGACTCGGGCGCTAGGATTTCTTTAAAACACTAAGGGTTGTTCCTTCCCCAAACTGGCATAATACCAGATTTTGTTGTAGTAAAAAGAGGTGAATGTACACACGAAATACAAGTGAGCTGTGTTCCTAAGAATTTTAGGGCTTTCGTTCATGAGCGGCAAGCAAGCAAGAACTTGAGGGGCCTTCCTGTATTGTTCCTGCCCATCTGGTGGTGGCAGCGGTGGAGCTAAACTTAAAGACCAGCTCTTTCAGATTCTGTCCTCTCATGAAGGCGGTGGTGGAGCCGTTTGTCCTCTAGTTTTGGAATCATCCTGCATTTTGTTGGAGCAATAATTCCACCAGCATTTTCATGTTGTGTTTTGCAGATGCTACCTTAAAATGCATTCGTCATAGTCTAGCTGTTGGCGTTCTTGGCCAATCCCATCAAAACCTAAATGCTGCTGTTTGCTGTTAGTTACTGGGAGTGAAATAGACTATGAAAGGAGCAAAGTCGGTAGCAAGACTGGGTGGGTGGTTCGCCATAAAAATACCAAAACAAAGAGCAGTTGCTCCTCTTGTGTGAATCTTTACAGGTATTATTAATAGCTATCATAACTTAAGTATTTGATTGACAGATGGTCAAGACATGCTTGGTGGGGGAAATGACACAAAACTATTTTTGTAGACCCATTCCTCTTGTTTAGATGAATAGACTCTCACATCCAAGATTTCTGACCCACCCTGCCCAGCCAATGGACCAATTTTTTTTAGGGGGGGGGGAATGCACATTTTTAAACAAATGTTGATTCAATTTAAACATGTTAATAAAGCCCTTAAATATGCATTTGCATAATTTTCAGCATAAAAGAACACGAGGAATTGCTGGATCAGAGATGGCATTAAGGGAGGAAGATTCCCCCATCCCATCAGGGAAAAGAGACAGAAGGAAGTTCTGCCCAAACCCCATTGAATAAACAGGATGTGTGCCCATTCCAACTGGATTATTTAGCTCTCAGGTGCTCCTTTGACTTTTCAAACAATATAAAAAGAATGGCTGCTATCATTTAAAAAAGACACACCTACCCTTGGAGATGTGGCTGAACCCATACCTGTTTTTTGTGTGTTGGGGTAAACACAGGTCTGTTTTTTTCCTGCAACTTTGGGCAGGAAAATATGATTGGGAGGGAAAATTCAGAAATGATGGAAGCGATTCAGACCCCTTTTTGCTTTAGAAGAGGGAAAACGAAACGAAACACCTACTTCTGCAGTGCACTGCCTTTCCTCACCCTCATTTAACTTGTGCATGGAAAGCTACATATCTCTGATCAGAGATCTCCAGATTAGGACTTATTTTGCTTTGGGTTGATGGGTGAGAATCTTGGTATTCCTAGGTAGATCATATTGTTTGACTTGAATTAGTTCTGTTGCTACCAATCCTATTGGCAAACCTCTTGTTAACCCTGGTAGAGAGATATTTCTTTTTAGGTTTCATAAAAGCTGAACTTTTCTTTTGTTGGCTTCATATATTTTATGAGAGGGGTGCATGGATGATAATTTTAAAAAGTGCAAATATTAAGATCTTTGTATATTGCTTAGAATAAACACTTTGAACAGTCTTTGGGGTGTGACAAATGTTAAAATAAAGTATACATTAAATAAGCATCCTTGCGTTTATGAAAATAAAACCAGCCCACCAAACATTCCTTGCTGGGTGGGGTTTGTGAGGGAAACCATTCTTAACCTTATTTCGAGAAAAGTAACTTCCACTGAAATGAAACATTTCAAGTAAAATTGGGGTGGCAGGGCTTCTCGAGTGAGGCACACTTGTTTATATTCAATGGCAGTATGTCTAGTGCTTTTTTTCAGCTGGGACACATTTCTGGCACCTCTCCGGTGGGTGCCATTGAGGACTGGCACACCCCCCCCCCCAATTCTCCTTCTAAGAAGTCCAAAAAACAAACATTTCAAATCAAAATGGAAGCTGGCCAGCATGGGCGAGTCTACAATTTTTTTATCTATGACTTTACCTAGCTCCTAGCTGCATTTGGTCAAGCTACATGGCAGAGCCAATTCGAATTTCCTTTTCTTCAGACAAGGGTCCTTCCAAGCTGCCCTAGCTATCCGTCTGAACCTAAGAGGAGAGAGGCGGGGGAACATTTGACCAGCACCAGAACCAGAGGCAACCTCTAAACCAATTAAAGGGACAGCTTGCATTGGTTTTTAGCACCTCCCCGGGCGCTGAATGCAGCTGTTCTCAAACTGGCATTTGTTCGGGGCTGTCCTGAGTTGCCCATCAACTTACTGTAGTAGTAGTAATAATAATAATGATAATAATAATAATTTTATTATTTATACCCTGCCCATCTGTCTGGCTTTCCCATAACAACTTCACAGTGAGTTCTGGCATCTATTTTTCTTTGGGGGGGGCACATGGAGGAGGTCTGAGGATTTGCTTACAAGAAAACAACATTACACTGAACAAGCTTTGTATAAAAGGTTGCCTCTCCCCTTGCCACCAGAGGTGCTAAGATAATTTAAGTGCTGCATGGCACCCTTTTTTTTGCTGAAGCCCAGCACACCTGAACCCAGAGCCAGAGGTCTGTGGAAGCTCTGTAAGTGTACATGTGTCTCGGGAAACAGCAGTGGGAATACTTTTTAAGTGATGTATCCCTGGGTTTTTAAGAGAGCTTCTGAAACTTCTCTTTAAAAAAAAAAACCACACAAAAACTCAGCAGATTGTTTGCTAGATGCACAATCCACTGTTGAAAAGAAGTGGGGAAAGCACAACAGTCAACAAACTAAGCAAACTGCTTCAAATATCCTCAAGGGTTGACTTAAGGCATGGCCAAACCTGGCCCTCCAGATATTTTGGGGACTACAATTATCCCTGGCCACTGGCCCTGTTAGCTAGATATGGTGTCTCAAAACATCTGGAGGGCCACGTTTGGCCATGCCTGACTGTCTTAAGCAAACCAGGTGAGTTTTTATAGGACAAGTGTTTAATAATTACCTGGCTTTTTGATGGGGAGAACAGAGACTTAACCACATAAAGAGCTTCTTATATTTCTGTCGGTGGCAGCAAAGGAACCAGATGCACACAACTGGAAGAACTTGGGCAGTTTACCAATAGAAACGATAAATTTGGCCCATTGCTCCGATGGAGAAACTTGCCAAACGAACGCAGGCTTCAAAGGGACAACAAAAGCAATTATTTTATTGAGATTTGGTACATGTTTATTGGTAAGCCTAGTTTACAACTGCCAGGCACACATAGTAATATTTGGCAAAATGTTATTAACTCTTGCATTATTATTATTTTCAGGAGCAGGGTAGGGTGGGGGAGACCTTACCCTTTTTTTGTCAGTATTATTTACTTGTAATAAAATTACAAAACATAATTGGGTGCTGTTTTGACCTTTGAAAGCCCTCAATAGCCTGGACTTGGGCAATTGTCAGAACAAGCAGTTCTCATAAGCATTTGTGTCTGGTGAGATGAATTTGCTTCCCAAGATCAGGACTGGACAGGTTTGGGGACTTCTCTGCCATAGCATGCCCTGCAATTTCTCCCACCTAGCTTGTGTCTGAATGAATGTTGTTTATAGTGGTTTTAGAAGTATTGGCACAAAGAACAAGATGTAATCAAGATATTAAAGGTAGATGAGTGGGACAGAGACAATATAAATTAAAAGCATTTGCAGATGATGTGATGATTATCGGTAGAAGAACCAAGAGTCAATCACGAAAGTATTACAAGGGATAAAAAATTTTGGTGAGGCAACAGGTCTTAAGATTAATAAAGATAAAACCAAAGTCTTGGTTAAGAATATGAATGATGTGAGTAAAAATAAATCCAGATGCGTCTGGATTAAAGATTGAAAGGAAGGCTAAGTATTTAGGCATATGGGTAACAGCAAATAATATAAATCTGTATAAAGATAAGTATTTAAAAAGCTGGGAAATTATTTGGAACAGAATGAATCTTTCACTATTAGGCAGTATCGAGTCTGTCGACCATAAAAATGAATGTATTATTTAGAATGTTATTTTTCTTTCAAACAATTCCGGTGATTGGCAAGGTGTTTCAAAACATGGCAAAAAGATATTTCTAAATATATTTGGCAAGGGGAAAAACCCAAGAATAAAATGTAAAACATTGAGAGATGCAAAAGAGAGAGGTTTCTCCCTGCCAGATATGAGATTATACTATGAAGCATCTTGTCTTTGTTGTCTGAAAGAATGGATGATATTGGAGAATTCACATATTCTAGACTTAGGTCATGATAATATTTTTGGTTGGCACACTTATTTATGGTATGAAAAGGTAAAAGTACCGCATGAATGTTATGGATGTGGTGAAGGAAACCACGTCGTCCTTGGCAAACCTTTCCAATTTTTGGACTCCTTGATTGCATTTCTATAAAAAAAAATTTAGCTCTTTTTCCAAGGCATGCGAAGAAGAAGAAGAAGAAGAAGAAGAAGAAGAAGAAGAAGAAGAAGAAGAAGAAGAAGAAGAAGAAACAAATAGAGCTACTGTCCTTGGCACACTTTCCTGGGTGTAACCCCAATTCGACAAAGTAGGATTTCTCAATAAGTCGGTGACCAATTTCACTAAGTTCTGTGGCAGAAGGGATCTCTGGTGGAAAGTTGGGCTGCTGGTGTTTCATCGCCTTAAATCTAGATATTGTAAAAGTATGCTTCAGTGGTATGGTCATGGGAAACAGGTTGTGCTTTTTTCACCATAGGGAGAACAATGGGGATCTTGGTTTGTGGCTGAGGAGGCGCAGACATAATGAGGAAATTCCATGGAAAAGCCTGGATTGCTCAATTTCCTCTCAGAGCAGTGAGAGCAACTGGAAGGACGGCTTTGCCCAGTTGTCATGGCTGCCCTCCAGGTGAAAAAGAGGACTTTGGAAGGAGCATAAATGGAGCGAGCAAAGGGGTTTATGTTCTGAATTGAGCGCAAAAAAGAAAATAAATAGTAGCAAAGTGGGCGAGTGAAAAACTAAACCTGGAACACTTCAGGCCATTACCTCACTTACAAGTTGAGAAGCGAATCTCAAATGCCTTAAAACAAAAGACGGTTTAAAAACCGAGTATAGGCATTTTCGGAACGCGCCAACCTTCACGCAGCCTAGGGCCGCTGGCAGATGCTGGCCAACCATGACGTGGGAAAGGGCAACAACACGCATCTTCGAAACCCCGAAGGCGACTTATTCGAAGCCGTGGGGCGATTCACCCACGAAGCTGCGGCCGTCGCCATTTATGGACCAGGGGAGAATATAACGCTATGACGCCTTTTGCGGGACCTTTTGAGGGAGGCTTTACTTTCGAGTAAAGCGCGTCGAGAGCCCCATTCCCCACGCTTACTCGCGAGTAAATGCCAGCGGCGTGGCCGGACTAGCCGTGCTTTTTTCGGGGCGCGCGGCTTCTGGCCGGGTCCGAGCTCGGCTCCCCCCCCCCCAATCTATTTGAAATTAAGCACCGGCTAAAATCAGTCGCTGAGGGGAAAGCCGAGAGCGGGCCGCCGCCATCGCCCCTTTCTCGGGCGGGAAATGCCCGCCGGGGGTGGAGCCGCTCGGCTGTCTCCCTCTCGGTGGCCGGAGGAGGGCGAGGCGCCGCCGGTTTTCGCTTTCGTTTCGTTCCGGAGTCCGCCGGACGCTGCAGCAGCCTGGCCGCTCTCCTCAGGCGGGGCGCGGTGAGAAGGTGTCCCCCTTGGGTCTCCTCTGAGGGGCCGCGTGCGACCACCGGCCCCTCGCCCCTCGCTTCCTTCCCCTGCTGCCACTTTCTCCCCTTCTTCTTTGCTGCGACTGCCCTGCCATTTCCTCTTTCTGGCTCTCGTTTTCTCGGCGCCTCGACAACCGGATCGTCAAATTTAAACCCTTGAAACCGCCGCCTGCCTGGCGGGTCTGGGGAAAGGATCCCCGATCCCTCCCCCAAACAGGCACCCAAGAGCCCCCTTCCCTGCAGCACAGTCGGGCTCGCCGGGGAAGCGCGTGTCAGCCTCGCCTTCCTTGGCCCTAAGGTGGCATTTTGCGAGGAAGAGGAACAATGGCCATTTTGCAAAGTAATTAACTGGCAACAACATGGCCTGGTTGAGCAAAATGGGAAAGCAAGCAGGGAGTGGAGCAGTGAAGGTGATTGTCTGGATGCGGTTGGAGGATGGATGGCGGGTCACAGATTGAGGTTGAATCAGTGGCGTAGCGTGGGTTGTCAGCACCCGGGGCAAGGCAAGTAATTTGTGCCCCCTAACCCGTGGATTGGGACGCAGGTGGCGCTGTGGGTTAAAGCCTCAGCGCCTAGGACTTGCCGATCGAAAGGTCGGCGGTTCGAATCCCTGCGGCGGGGTGCGCTCCCGCTGCTCGGTCCCAGCGCCTGCCAACCTAGCAGTTCGAAAGCACCTCCGGGTGCAAGTAGATAAATAGGGACCGCTTACCAGCGGGAAGGTAAACGGCGTTTCCGTGTGCGGCTCTGGCTCGCCAGAGCAGCGATGTCACGCTGGCCACGTGACCCGGAAGTGTCTCCGGACAGCGCTGGCCCCTGGCCTCTTGAGTGAGATGGGCGCACAACCCCAGAGTCTGTCAAGACTGGCCCGTATGGGCAGGGGTACCTTTACCTTTACCTTTAACCCGTGGATTTGCGCACCCTAACCCCCAGATGTTGCGCCCGGTGCAGCCGCCCCCCCCCCTGCACCCCCCACGCTATGCCACTGGGTTGAATCCTGACAAGACAGAAGGATTGTTTCTGGGCTTAGGGGACTACCTGGTCATGAATGGGGCAACTGTGCCCCAGAAGGACCAGGGGCGCAGCCTGGGCATATCTGTCAACTTTCAGATTTGAAAATAAGGGATCAGCAGCCTCGAAAATAAGGGATCAGCAGCCTCACCTGTCCCAGGGACAGTCTACAGGATATCTAACAATCCGGTATAGCAGCGAGAAACGGTGCTGGAATAAGGGAATTTCCCGCAAAAAAAGGAAAGGTTGACAGCTATGAGCCTGGGAGTCATTTTGTGCTCAAAGCTGTCCATGGAGGCGCAGGTCAATTCTATGTCCAGGGCAGCTGTCAACCAGCTTCATCTGGTACGCAGGCTGAGACCCTACCTGCCCGCGCACTGTCTCGCCAGAGTGGTGCATGCTCTGGTTATCTCCCGCATGGACTACTGCAAGGTGCTCTACGTGGGGCTACCTTTGAAGGTGACCCAGAAACTACCAGTAATGCAGAATGCGGCAGCTAGACTGGTGACTAGGAGCGGCCGCCAAGACCACATAGCACCAGTCTTGAAAGATGTTTCCGAGAGGGACAAGAGTGGCGCTGTGGTCTAAACCACTGAGCCTCTCAGGCTTGCCAGTCAGAATGTCGGCGGTTCAAATCCCCGCGAGGGGTGAGCTCTCGTTGCTCAGTCCCAGCTCCAGCCAACCTAGCAGTTCGAAAGCACGGCAAAAGTGCAAGTAGATTAATAGGTACCGCTCCGGCAGGAAGGTAAACGGCGTTTCCGTTCGCTGCTCTGGTTGCGCCAGAAGTGGCTTAGTCATGCTGGCCACATGATCCAGAAAAACTGTATGCGGACAAACGCCGGCTACCCTCAGCCTGTAAAGCAAGATGAGCGCCGCAACCCCAGAGTTGTCAGCGACAGGACTTAACTGTCAGGGGTCCTTTACCTTTACCTTTTTACGTTTCCGAGCACAATTCAAAGTGTTGGTACTGACCTTTGAAGCCCTAAACGACCTCGGCCCAATATACCCGAAGGAGTGTCTCCACCCCCATCGTTCAGCCCAGACACTGAGGTCCAGCTCTGAGGGCCTTCTGGCTGTTCCCTCATTGCGATAAGTGAGGTTACCAGGAACCAGACAGGGGGCCTTCTCGATAGTGGTGCCCACCCTGTGGAATGCCCTCCCATCAGATGTCAAGGAGATTAGTAACTAACTTTAAGAAGACATCTGAAGGCAGCCCTGTATATGGAAGCCTTTTAATGTATTAATATGTGTGTGTGTGTGTGTGTGTGTGTGTGAAGACCCACAGAGTGGCTGGGGCAACTCAGTCAAATGGGTTGGATTTATTATCATCATCATCATCATCATCATCATCATCATCATTGGTGTTATGGAGCCCTAGGCCTTCTCTTTTACAGGGTACTGTGCAATACTTCAAAATGTAGTAAGCCAGCTTTCTTTATTTGGGTGTTGGTCTCCTGAGTGGGGCTTCAGCCAGTTGAGATTCCTGCATTACAGGGGGTTGGACTAGATGACCCTTAGAGCCCCTTCCAACTACAGTGGTACTTCGGGTTACAGATGCTTCAGGTTGCAGACCCAAAAATAGTACCTCGGGTTAAGAACTTTGCTTCAGGATGAGAACAGAAATTGTGCTCCCGTGGCACGGCAGCAGCAGGAGGCCCCATTAGCTAAAGTGGTATCTCAGGTTAAGAACAGTTTCAGGTTAAGAACAGACCTCCAGAACGAATTAAGTCCTTAACCTGAGGTACCACTGTACATTTCTATGGTTTTATACTACTACAGTCAGGAAGGTAATCCCAGTCCCATCTAAAGCTACTTTTGCCAGCCAAAACTCCTTAATCTTTCCAAACAAGCTTCAAACTTGGTCACTCTTTGCTTTTCTGTCCACGTTTAGCTCCCCGCCATCTGCTCCCAGTATATAGAAAAGGCAGTGATCTACCCATTGGCATTTTTGGGGGGAGGGTTGACCAGAGTTGTCCACTGCTGACAATAGCACACAGCGCTACAGCAGCCAGTAGACAAATGAGCCCATCTCTTTGCCCTCCTTGCTGGGGAGGAAATAAACGTCAACGTGCCACACCTCCTAATATGGGTCCCGCGATCAACCTGTTGGACATGCCTGGTATATATCTTCCCAAGTAGGGTTGCCAATTCATCAGCCTGGGATGTTCCTGGGCTTTATTTACAGCAGCTAATCTAAATTGTAGTGAAATCAGTAGTTAAAACTCTTCACAATTTGAGGATGAAGTGTTACCACCTGCTAATGTTTTGTTAATCTGCTTGTTAAAGGCACAGTGACAGAGGTTGACTGAAGAGTTGGCAGCACTACTCCCAAGCCTTCATGCTGCTTTCAGTGCTCATCCTGTGAGGTATGTGCAACCTGTATTTCTGGGTTACCTTTCTAGGTGATCTTGAGTTTTTGAATAGAAAGAACAGCTCAGCCCATTGAAACACAAAGAAGGGGATAAGTCTCCTTTGTGTGTGAACGAAGCCTGCCCCTTTTAAAAGAGCTGAATCTCTCCTGTAGTCAGTTTATAAAAAGAGTGTGTTTATCTAGAATTTCTCCTTTTCTAATCCCAGATATGCAGTACTTGTTCTGGCTGCTAAATCCTGCTCTCAGCTAGGCAGAGGTATTGAGAATCCATCCTGTTTTAAAATAGAATAGATCGGCACAAGTTTGGAACTGGGGGAAAGCTTTGCATAGGTTGAGAAATACTTTTCTGAATTGTGATGTTTTGTGGGCTGTGGCTCATACTGAGTCTGCAGTTTTTCCTTTTCGTTCTTTATAAAAGGCTGAGGAAACCACAGGTCAGCTAGGTTATGGAGCAGAACTATCTTGTCTAAGCCTTGTTATCACTGAACCTGATTCAAAGCAAATGCTTCAATCAGCCCAGGTCAAAATCAGATTAACAGTTTAATATCTGAAGTTGTAAAAGCTATGAAAGATAAACACTGCTAATTAATGTTAAAGTCAAAAGTTATAGTTCACTAAGTCAAAAGTCAACACTTTGTAGTTTCCAACACTGTGTATCTAGTAGCCTCCACGATTGGGAATGTTTGTAAAATATTTGAATCGGTAGAATATGCGTTTATTTTGTTGGTAAATTTGAGTTAGCAGGAGGACTTGCTGGAAAATGTTCTCTCTCCCTTTTTACCCTGTTGAACTCCTCTCTATTTCTTTGAGTACACATGTGACCCTACCCAGCAGAAATCCACGATTCCTCCTCCTCCTCCTCCTCTTCTTCTTCTTCTTCTTCTTCTTCTTCTTCTTCTTCTTCTTCTTCTTCTTCTTCTTAAATATTTTCTTGATTTACAAAAGTGTGTGCAATGTCTCTCTCTCGTATTTCCCCCCATGTAACGTTTTTACAAAGCAGTTTCATTTGTTGAGACATTAGGAAGAAAAGCGGGAAAGAAGTGGAGGAGAAAAGATGGGGGGGGTCAGGTGGTGATGTTTCTATTTTACTTACTATATGTAGGGTTTGGTGTCAGCATTGCTTGTGCAGGTTCTTTGCTGTTCACTTATGTTCCTTTGGTGCTGAGAGAGGTTGGGGTTTGCCTAGGGTGTGGTTGTTCATTTGTGGCTGGCTGTGAGGGTCTTTGTTTTCATGTGTGAGTGGGATGGGTGGGTGTTTTGGATCAGGTTAACCATATTGACTTCTATGCTGTTGGTGGATTTTTGTCCTTGTCTTGTTGGGCTGTGTATGTGATAAAGGGGAGCCATACCGGGGTGAAGGTGTCTTCTTCTATTGGTCCCCGTGTCAGTAGTTTCAGTTTATTGGTTAATTTTTCTAGTAGGGCTGTTTCCCATACTATTTGGTACCACGATTCCTCTTCTGAGGGTAGGTGGGAATTCAACAGCAGTGTTTGAAACCTGGTGATAAATGATTTCTCAGATTTGTATCTCCCCTTTCTCTCCCCCTGCAACCCAATTTTCTTTTCTCCTCCTCCCCCAATCATTCCTACTTTGCCTCCCCTAGATATGATTCCTGGCATTGAAAGGACTTCCTTAGAGGAAATGTTAAACATCTGACACTGGTTGGGGCCTGTTCTAGGAGTCTGCTAGTATTTACCTCTGATACTTGTCCTAAGTAGGGACTTCTGGGAGTGATTTTTCCTTGCTTCTGGCTCCCCAACTCCCAGGTAAGAACTGTGCCCGCCTCAAGCTCCTTCCAATAAGTTAGATTGATTATCCCTTCACACAGTTGCTGAAAGAAACCAGCCATGGGTTTAGCCAATGGGGCAGTGCGGAGGGGGCAGCTGCCCCTCCTTATCAAGTAAAACAATACAAATATCAATCACATCAGTTCTGCACCCCAACAAAGTCCTGTCCCCGCCCCCCATAAAAATCCTGGCCATGCCCATAAAGCCAGCTGTTTTTAAGCCATATCTCCAGAATTTGCTGCTGAAAACAACTATTGGTTATTGGCTTGTTTTGTTAGTGCTTTTATTACATATGTTGTTTTTTAACCTTGTGTTTTTTATGCTCTGAGATCTATGGATGAAGGGCGGTATACAAATTTTATAAATAACAATAACAATAAATAAGAAGTGCCTATCTCTGCAAACTCAGGTGGCAAGCAATGACAGAAATTGAGAAACAAGAGGGATGAATTACGGTAACATGTTTTAGGGGGAACCTCAGTGTTTGCAGAACTACAAAAAAAAAAAAAGTTTTTAAAAAGCCTAATGTGAAAACTGAGCATACTCAGGCGCAATGAAACGTTAAATGTCAGTTGAAGAAGAAAAGCAGAAGATTGTGGAAGCCCTGCTTGAACTTCTTACAGTTTATGGTTTCCTGAAGGGAGGGTTGGCTACCTGGCTGGCTGGCTGGCTGGCTGGCTGGCTGGCTAGCACCCTGAACAGGAACACTCCACGTTGGGCAAAAGATTTCTGCATTGCATTGCATTGCATTGCATTGCATTGCATTGCATTGCATTGCATGGGTTTGGACTAGTGACCGTTGGATATCCCTTCCAACTCTGCAATTCTGTGATGCTGTATCTAACTAGAGGCAAATGTGGTATGAGTCTATGCCCTAGGGGTGGGGAGCCTCAGGCCCATTGGCCAAATGTGGCCCTCTAAGCCTTCGTCTCTGGCCCTTGAGATTCTCCCCAGGCCACACCCCCTATTGGCCCTGCTTCTCACCCTCCTTAAGTGTTTCTCCATCACTGGAACATGAACTATAATATTGCCTCTTGCAATAAATAGAGGGTGAATTGAATGGGTGGAGGGTTGGAGGAGAGGCAGAAATAAGAGCTCATTTGACTGTGTCTAGGGGGCGCAATCTGGACGGTTCTTTCAGGGGCGCAAGATCACCTAACTACGGCTCTGGTTTCAAACTGCTTTCAGTTCTCTGAAGCATTGCTTTTGAACTTACAAGGCTGGAGGAAATGGGAGAAAAGGGGAGAAGGAGGAGACAAGTTTGAATGGCAGAAGGAGATGAGTTTGAATATGACAGAGTAGGGCATGTTGAATTTTTCAAACTCCAAAAATGAGGGGTGCTCAAAAGTTGTAACATGACATGGGAATTCAAGGTGTATTTTGGTTAAATTAATATAATTCAGTTTTGCTTGGTGAGTGAAATGTGTGTGAAATTGCATAGAAAATTGTTAAAATGATTGCCTGATTGCCAAGTACTTCCAGTTACATATATTTGTTATTTTTATTATTTAGCGTTACCTGACTTTTTCAGAAGGTGAAATTATAATTATTTGGTTTTCCCAAAGAACTTTATGTGCTTCTTCATCAAATGTAGACTTGCAAATCTAAATGTTGTCCATTCACAAAAATAATAGCAGGTTCAAGTTCCTCACTCTCAAAAACTTATGTTTAAGACCCCCTCACTGAAAAAAAAAAATGCAAAAATTTTCACCCCCCTAAAATAGCACAGAGGGAAAATGCAAATGTTAATACATTCCTCTTTACCCAAGCCTTTGACCATTAAATAATCTGCTAAATAGGGGCGGAGAGGCTGTTGTTGTGGTTATTTTACTATCATTATGTGTAAATTATGTTCTTAAGGTTGTAATAATAATAAAAAATTTATTATTTATACCCCCGCCCATCTGACTGAGGCTGGATCTAGACATGTCTAAGAGGCGATTCAGATCTAGACATGTCTAAGAGGCGATTCAGTTAAACACGTTGTAAACTCATACAGGGAAATTGGGTAGGGGGAAAATGGGACTCTACACCGCCATCTGGCGTCACAGTGTTATATCGCATATACAACACATACAAAACACTTTTTCTTTACCAATTTAGCTGAGTCCTGGGCAGTGGCGTAGCGTGGGTTGTCAGCACCCGGGGCAAGGCAAGTAATTTGCGCCCCCCTAACCCTAACCCCCAGATGTTGCGGCCGGCCCCCCCTGCACCCCCCACGCTACGCCACTGGTCCTGGGTTGCCTCAGCCACACCTCCCTGGGATTCAAATTGAATAAATAAATAAATAAATAAATATAACAACAACAGCAGTTCAAATATGGTAACCAAAAGAGCCAAGCACGTTTGAATGTATATCACTGATGGGGAACATGTGGCTCTTTAGACATGGCTAGACCACAGCTCCCATCATCCCTGACCCCTGACTACGCTAGCTGGGAATGGTGGGAGTCCAACAACATCTGAACGACCACAGGTTCCCCATCCCTGAGGTAAACCATTCCAACAGCCTTCTGGTGGTTCCCTCCCTGAGACAAGTGAAGCTACAGGGAACCAGGCAGAGGGCCTTCTCTGCAGCAGCGTCCTACTTGTGGAACACCCTCCCAGCAGATGTCAAGGAGATAAATAAGTATACAACTTTTAGAAGACATCTGAAGGCAACCTTGTATCGGGAAGTTTTAACGTTTGACATTTTATTATGTGTTGAAAGCTGCCTAGAGTGGGTGGGGCATAAATAATAAAATTAGTACTACTACTATTAGTAGTAGTAGTAGTCACAAAGGGGAAAAGGTATTGCTGGGGAATGTAATTTTGTTGTGCCAGGTGTGCCTTCCAGGTGTCCTTGATCCTTAGGCTCATTTAAGAAATCAAGTACTGCCTTTGGGGACCCACAAGACCATGGGTAGGCAAACTAAGACCCGGGGGCCGGATCCGGCCCAATCACCTTCTAAATCTGGCCCGCAGATGGTCCGGGAATCAGCGTGTTTTTACATGAGTAGAATGTGTGCTTTTATTTAAAATGCATCCCTGGGTTATTTGTGGGGCATAGGAATTTGTTCATCCCCCCCCCAAAAAAATAGTCTGGTCCCCCCGCAAGGTCTGAGGGACAGTGGACCGGCTGCCTGCTGAAAAAGTTTGCTGACACCTGCACAAGACCCTTAGATCTTCATTTATCAAAGTCTCTTTGTCAGACAGCATCCCTGAACAATGGACAGAGTCCTCTCGTGGCTGAGGAAACTCTGCGGCAAGGAAGAGGCCGAAGAAGAAAAAGGAGAACGCGACTCGCTACGGGAGAAAAGTTCGGGTGATGAGGATGAAGCACCCTACTATGGTACCATCAACGGAGGCAATGCTGCAGAGGCGTCCTGTGCTCCTTGTGTTGGCGCTGCCAGCCGTGGCTCCGTCACCTGCCCTACGTGCCAGGGCACCGGGAGGATCCCCCGGGGTAAGTTTCAGCTCCAGACCTTGTGTTGCCCAGGTTCTTCCAAAGCTAAGCCAGCCAGATCTTTCCAAGAAGCCGACAAGCAGCTCTTGAAGGCACCAGCCTGTACAACTAGCTGATCCAGACATACTTAAAACAGTTGGTGTGTTTTTTTAAACAGACACATGAATGTCTTCACAAGTTCTGCTACATCTTGCTTAAGAAGGAAATGGCCCAAATTACATGCAATGTTCTGCATTGAGATGTACATACTGTTCTCTTCATTGGACCAGATCTGTGCCCCCTTGCATTGAGGGGCGTTTTCCAGACCTTTGCTTATTCTCTCTCTCTCTTTTTCTCTCTCTCCCTTCCTCCTCCACTCCCATTCCAGAGCAAGAACAGCAGCTGGTGGCCCTCATTCCATACGGAGACCAGCGGCTCAAGCCCAGGCGAACGTAAGTTCACTATGTCTTTGTTGATGGTGCTCCCTGCCCTTCTTCCCACCGTCTCTTTCCTAACTTTGCTGCCAGCAATCTGATTCTTTTGTGGCGGTTCAGCTACTGCTAATCTGCCTTCCTCCTGTTTTTGCAGGAAGCTGTACGTAAGTCTCACAGTGGCCATCTGCCTGCTGATGACAGGCCTCATGATGTATTTCCTGTTTCCACGCTCCATTGCAGTGGTCCCTGCCGGACTGAATTTCTCATCTATATCCTTTGACAATTCTACTTACAGCATCACCCTTAATATGACTGTGAGTCCCTGGGGGTTGGATCGTATTGATGTCACAAAATCTCTCTATTTTCTTCTTAAATTGAGATTGTGATTAATGTAATGTGTGGGTTCTTATGGGGTTGTTGTTGTTGTTAATACAATTACTGGGCTCAGAGCTGCCTGGAAGATGCATCTTCTTGAGTTAGAGGGGCTTCTTGATCATGGATCTCAGCAGCTTGGTTGTAACTGCAGAGGAAAAATCCATTATGCCTATGAAAAGAGGCATCCTTTATCACCGCACATGTTCCAAGGCTGAGAAGTGACGTTCAAAGCAGGTTGTGGGACTCAACTTTGCCCCAAATTTAAGGCTTTATCTATGGAACAAAGGAGCAGGTGACTAAAGGAGCCTGTTGTAAATGAGATTAGGAAAAATTAAAACCGCCTTTTTGTCTAGTCCAGGGGTCAGCAAACGTTTTCAGCAGGGGGCCGGTCCACTGTCCCTCAGACATTGGGGGGGGGGGGGGCTGGACTATATTTTGAAGAAGAAAAACGAACAAATTCCTATGCCCCACAAATAACCCAGAGATACATTTTAATTAAAAGGACACATTCTACTCATGTAAAAACACCAGGCAGGCCCCACAAATAATCCAGAGATGCATTTTAAATAAAAGGACACATTCTACTCATGTAAAAACATGCCGATTCCCGGACCGTCCGTGGGCCAGATTTAGAAGGCGATTGGGCCGGATCCGGCCCCTGGGCTGTAGTTTGCCTACCCATGGTCTAGTCCTTATACTGTACTCAGCACATTACACTCAAACGCACATGGCACACCATACAGGCGTGGGCAGAAGCAAGCAACATCCTATGGGCAAACACATTTCCATTTTTGCTTGTATCAATCTGTGCTGGATGAGTACAAGACACCCAGAGGGCACCAGATTGGTTTATACAAAAAGAGTGAAGTTTATTACACCTGAAATTGTTTCTGATCTAGACTTGTCATTGACTCTCCCTCCTGCCATTCATTCCTTAGGATCAGGGATCTCAAGTAGTACCTAACAGGAATCTTCTACTGGGCTTAACCTAGTCCAAATATCAAGGCCAGTTCCATGTTCTGTACAGAGCTTTGTACTGCACAGAGATGGTTCATGTTGGTCTCACGCATGGGTAGGCAAACTAAGGCCCGGGGGCCGGATCCGGCCCAATCGCCTTCTAAATCCGGCCCATGGACGGTCCGGGAATCAGCATGTTTTTACATGAGTAGAATATGCCCTTTTATTTAAAATGCATCTCTGGGTTATTTGTGGGGCATAGGAATTCGTTCATTCCCCCCTAAATATATATATATAGTCTGCCCCCCCCACAAGGTCTGAGGGACAGTGGACCAGCCCCCTGCTGAAAAAGTTTGCTAACCCCTGGTCTCATGGAACAGGTGAGACCGAATCAGATGGATCGCCTGATCTTTAGCATCTTCCTTTTCAATGTGTCCAAAATACTTTCTGGATCCATTGTGAAAGCCCTCCTCCATGCCTTAGTCATATTTCATCCAGACTTCCCTTTGCTCCAGGCCTCAATTCCTGCTGTATTCTCCTTCTCTGCCCCTGTGTGTTTATCTAATGTACAGACTGGGCATTCCACTTTTTCTATGGCATCATATATTTGGATAGGGCAGCAGCAGCAGCAGGGTGCTAATTATGGGATAAATATTCAGTTGCGGAACAGATGGACACACATGTACCAAGATGTCAAATATATCAACTCATCCCACATAACTCATACTGCCTGCCTGTCCTTCTCTCTCTAGAATATGCTGAATGTGACAAACAACAACTTTTACACTGTGCATGTGTCTCAGCTTGCTCTCGAAGTCTTGCACAAGGCACTGGTGATTGGGAAAAACACTGTGACGACACAGCTGGACATCAGACCTTTACATGGGGCTCAGGTGAGGACCATGCTAACGTGTGTGTAACGGAGAAGCAGTAGACAAGCAGCCCAAATTAACTCGCTCTTTCTTATTTATTTGTAGATGCATTACAGCGTCTCGAGTAAAATCATGGATAATAACACTTAGTAAGTATGTCTGTGAAGTCTATCCCTGCACTTGGGGGGGGGGGGTCTCAATTCAAGTTATGCTGTCAATTGATGGATTTTTTTTAATAATGACTTTAACCAATTATGGCTGGCAAATTTATATGTTTCAGACCTAAGGGAGATCCCTTTGTTTAAAAAAATCATTGAACAAATTGACTGCTTTTAAGTATGAGCAAGTTACAATTTCTTAAACAAATGTTTCAACTTTAGAAGGAAATATCAGCATCATTTTTTTTAAATTGAGTTATATAATGCATAGTGTCCCCATTGCAGTAATGCAGCACAGCTAAAATGGACTTTCAAATTAAGCCAGTTGAAGCCTGTCAGTACTGCCCAAGATCCAGACAGATGGCCTACTATCTGTTTAGTGGGTTACAGTGAAGGAAGAGGCACAGTGAGACTAAGTAGATGCTTAGGCATCTATATCTATACAAGAGAGCTAGGATAGTTGTTAGAGAAGCTACAACAGACACACTTAAGATCACACCTGCATTATGCATAGCACCTCAAAGAGTCACAGCTTGTCCCAGAGAATCCTGGGAACTGTAGTTTGTTAAGGGTTCTCCTGAGAGTTGCGAAGAGACCCCCAGTTCCCCTCACAGACCCAGAGCTCCTTGGAGAGAGTGCAGATGGGAGAGGGGGGAGCTAAGGCAGAAAATTAGAACGGCAAAGAACAATGCATCTATCGCTTGTCTGTGTTGCTTAGTGTGCTCTTCAATTAAACAAATATCCCAGCTTCAGAACTTGAGTTGTGGTCTTTATGCAGTAACCGAGGGACTGACTTTTAATGTCAACCTGGAGACAGACCATTGCGAGGGACTCTGGGAACTTGTGTTACCTTTATAGCGAATACATCCAGTCCAGCCCTGACTGGCAGCAGCTCCTACTTCCTAATATATTTTTAAACTGGGGGTGCTGAGGACTGTTGGTTGGCATCTGCCCGTCTCAAGACACAATGGAGTGTGCCTCCAGGGGTGAAGTCTAACCACTGGAGAGTCACAGTGTCTGCTGTGGCTGCAGACCAGCAACGTTTAACTGCTGCCTCCTGCATTGTTCTTGCCACATTTCTAATCAATACCACGTGGATTTAGCTTTGGGGTGTCAGTATTTCTTTCCAACCACCTGTTTGCTGAGGACTGGACCTGTGAAATTCAGCATGCAGAACAGGGGCTCCGCCCCAGAGCTATGGGCCTGTTTGTGACAAGAGACAGAAAACCCCATCCCCATTAAGTTCTGCATGCAAAGTGTTGGCATAAGCAGCCGGAAACTAATTATCTTCCCTTCTCTTTCAGCAACATTTGCACGTGGTCCAAAATAAAAGTTCACAATGTTCTCCTGCACATACAGTAAGCGTCATTTCCTTGACAGTAATCTGACGAGTTTCTGCTCTTCCTCTCCCGCCCTGCTCCCTGCTCCAGCCTCAGTGCTTTCCTCCAGCCAGTAGCATAGATTTCCCCATGACAGTCCCCTTCACCTGGCTGGGCATTTTCTTCCCGCCACCAGTCAATTCATGACATCTTTTAAGCTCCACTTTCTCCCTCTCGGTCCCGAGATCATGTCACCCTTCCCCAGAAGTCCTTGCACTAGCTCTACCAGCTTTCAATCTTTTAACATTCTCCTCCTTGGCATCCTGATTCGTTCTTCTCCCCCTCTTTTCAATCCCACCATGCACAGCCTCGCTTTTCCACATACCTCTCGCAGTCTTCAGCAGTCTTACTCTCCGTGAATCTGGGCCCATAACCTGTTGTTGGGATACTGCCAGGGAGACGAAGGCAGCAGGCAGGCCTCCAGTCGTCTCCGGACAATCACCGGTCTCCCGTGGAACAGCATCAGTCAATTAGCGACACGAGCCTCAGAGACATTCCAAGACTCGTGCACACCATTTCAGCAGAGTCTCCACAACGAAAGATGCAGACAGGAGAGCATATTTATAGCTTTATTCAACGTAGATCAGAACAAAGGAAAAACATGACTGCTTGCTTCCGTGTCCAGGAAAACAGCTAGAACAAAAGCTACAGTGGTGCCTCGCAAGACGAAATTAATTCGTTCCACAAGTCTTTTCGTCTTGCGAGTTTTTCGTCTTGCGAAGCACAGTTTCCCATAGGAATGCATTAAAAATCAATTAATGTGTTCCTATGGAAACCGCCTTCAGACCAGGTCCGGGGACAGTCTGTCCCCCGACCTCTTCTGAAGGCCGGTGGGGGGCAAAAGTCTTTGCTTCCCCCCCGCCTGCCTTCCCGGGAGAGCGGAGAAACGCAGCGCTGCGTTTCTCCGCTCTCCCGGAAGGCAGGCAGGGGGGAGCAAAGACTTTTGCCCCCCGACAGCCTTCAGAAGAGGTCCAGGACCTCTTCCGAAGGCGGGCGGGGGGCAAAAGTCTTTGTCCCCCCTGCCTGCCTTCCCGGGGGCTTTTAAATCGTCCCGGGGTGATTTAAAAGCCTCCGGACGGCTTTTGAAGGCAGGCGGGGGGGAGCAAAGACAGGCAGGGGGGGGAAAGGCTTTGCTCCCCACCGCTAGCATTTAAAAGAGGTCCCCCGGAGATTTCCCTATGGGCTTTCTTCTTGCGAAGCAAGCCCATAGGGAAATTCGTTTTGCGAAGCGCCTCCAAAACGGAAAACCCTTTCGTCTAGCGGGTTTTTCGTCTTGCAAGGCGTTCGTCTTGCGGGGCACCACTGTATATACAAAACGGAAGTTCCCAGCCAGAACTGGAAGTAAACAGGCGTGTGATACACAACAATCATGCCTGACCCTTTAAGGTGGAATGGAACTATCCTAACACAAACCCCGTTTGCTGCACTCCAGCCCCTTGGCCATCGGGCCCCCGTTTTGTTCATTTTAAAGTATTTATACGGTGCCTTTCAGCCCAAAGTGAAAAAAAATTGCAGCTCCTCCCAGTTAATCTGCCCGTTGATCCAGCACTGTTTGAGGACCCCGTTGAGCTTGAAGGCCAGCCCCATCCCTGACTCTCCTCTTCCCAGAACAAACCTATCTACCCCTTTGCTTGCTCTTGTGTTGCCTGCCAGCTGGCTTTCCCCCTTACTGCTCATTGTCAGTCTCTTGCATTTGACTCCCATCTCTTCCTTGCTTGTCTAATGTAGATTCTAAGCCCAAAGGGCAAAGGCTGGAATCATTTATGTATCTTGTACAGTCCTGGGCCTGAAATCTAGACTTGAATTAAGCTGTGGTTGGAAAGATGGAGGCGGTGAAGAGGAGGGGAGAGCTTCGTATGTCTTTGGTGGGTTGCGTCAGGTTGGGAACTAGACTTGGGGAAGTCATCACAGCTGTCAATTTGCAAACATTTTGAGCTGGCCTTTCTCTCCCTCTCCAGGGGTACTGTAACTTGCTCATACCTTGCTCACTCGGAGCAGTTGGCCTTTGAAAACTACCAGTATGTGGACTGCAGAGGTAATGTCATGCTTCCTGGGATGTCCGGCTCCTCCTGTTCCCCATAGCTGCTGTGAACTCCCGGAGGAGAAACTGTCTGCCACATCTTCCGCCCTCTGCAATGAAATCGCAGCAGCAGCAACATTTTCATCCCTCCTGTAAACTGTGGGGTCAGGAAGGGAAAGGTGTTTCATTCAGTGTTGCTAGTTCTGCTGCTAAGACGAGGGGCAGCCTCATCAGGATATAGAGATTTGGGTGATGCTGTTTGACAACATATATCTTGAGGGACCAGCAGAAATGCATCTGATTGTGGAAGATAGAATCCAAGAAAAGCATGCTGGAGCTTTGGGATTTTGCGCTGGAATTTGCATAGCTTTGGGCTGTGCGCGTCCAACACCGACTGGCCAGATTGAATTGATCTTCTACAAATGTTTTCTGGCCTGAAGAAGTGCCAAGTGTGTGCTTTATGGGAAGGCTGAAGTTTACCTTTGATGTTGTCGTGTTCAAAACAATCTTCCCTCGCTAAGCAGCAGAGAACTATGGACTTTGCACTCTTTACTTGCACAGGCAAACACTGCTTCTAAATGAGGCTGTATGTTTACTCATCTCTCATCCCACTGGCCTCCTCCTGACCATTGGATCAGCCCTTTGCAATGTGTAGCGGAGGAAGAGTACACAAAGGTTTTGGAAGTCACAAATGTATTATTCCATGTTCAAATCCTGTCTTTCTAAATGCACCCCTCTCTCTTCTGGGCAGAGTCGGGGAGATAATAAAATCATGCTGACCTCCATTTTCTGCCAGATTGCACAATTCTCAAAAAAAGGACTCCAGAATAAATAGTCTCATGCATTGTTATTGGAGGCGGTGTGCTGTTGCTTCTTTGCTTACACATTGTGATGGGAGATTTTTTTTTTGCTGCGTGTGTGCAGTGCTGCCTGGTGGTGAGTTGAAATTATTGCACAAGAGAACTTTGTAGACGAGGAAGAAAGATGTCTGATACTCTTAAGGCTGTGTGCACACCAGGGCAGGCATAGGCAAACTCGGCCCTCCAGATGTTTTTTGGGACTACAACTCCCATCATCCCTGACCACTGGTCCTGTTAGCTAGGGATGATGGGAGTTGTAGTTCCAAAACATCTGGAGGGCCAAGTTTGCCAGGGCAGTGAATGTGCATGTGAGTTGCATAGATCTGATTTTTCAGTGTGCTTTTTTTTAGTGTACTTTTGCCCACAAATTTAAATCTCTCTGTGTTTCCCTTCCACATTGGGCAGAGCTTGACTGGATGCATTTGTGCTGTGTGGTGTTGCCTCCTTCCTTCAATTGGAACTTTCCTGATTCCTGCAAGTTCTGGAAATCTGAGACCCATTGTAGGTGTGCGTGCAGGCATTTGTTTACCTGTTTTGCCTCTAATTGCATGACAACAAACTTCCAGCCTAGCCAATGTTTCGTAGCAAACGAGCCAGATTTTAATTTTAATGTTATTTGAAATACAAGTTGTTTTTTGTTCCACCAGATTTGTGCAAGATAGCAGCTCTCCCATCCCTCCTAAAGTGTTTTTGAGGTAGAGAACCAGCAGCCCACCACCTCATGAGGCTTAATAATGACCAGGCAGGTGAAAGTACTGGTGCCCCCGATCTGCAGACCCTCCCAATAGAGCGCTGTGAAGTCAGCTCAGAGAAGAGCATAAAACTGTGCATTTAACACACAAGCACAACACACTATGGCAGGACAGAGAGAGTGATTTGTGCAAGCCTGTCCGTCCCCTCCGCCGCCCACTTTTCCTTACCTGCCTCCTGTGCCTGCAAAGGCAATTTTTATTTTAATACATCGTGGTTTTTTGAATGAGTGTTTTGAAAACAACAAATACTGCAAACGTGCCTTCAGCAGCGATGGATGGAGGTAGACACCCTAGAGCCTTTACTGTGAGCTGGTGGGGAAATGGCCAGGGCTGTGTTCAGCTGATGAGCAAAACAGAAGTGGGCATTTTGTCCTAAGAGTGCACTTAGTGTGGCAAGTCCCCACATTTGTTGCTTCGGTGCATCCCCGTTCAAGTAGGAAGTCATTTTACGTTGGATTGTTTTCTTTCACCGAATTATCCAGATTGGAAAAATCCAAATTAGTTGGAGCGGAAAGTGCAGGTTAGCCACTTGAACGAGGATGATACATGGATAGTGTGGAAGTTTGCATACATGGGATGCCCTGAGTCCACTTTAAACTGCCACGTGTACATGCCCTAAGAAAGCTTCCTTCCACACCAGCCCTTTTCTGTGAAATGGCTTTTGCTATGTTACATTTTACAGAGAGTCCAGAGGTGCAAATCTCTGCAACCCTGTGTTTTTTCAGCCATGATTTGCAACAGATTCTATTTACTTTTGCAATAAAATGTGCAACTGCAGCACTGTCCTATGTGGAGTGGCAAAGATTTGAGGAAGCTTTTGGGGGGGCTCTTACTCTTTTAATTAAAAAGTTTCCTTTCTGCAGGTCCTACCTGTTTTATTAAAAGGATGTGGGTAGCGCTGTGGGTTAAACCACAGAGCCTAGGACTTGCTGATCAGAAGATCGGCGGTTCGAATCCCCGTGACGGGGTGAGCTCCCGTTGCTCGGTCCCAGCTCCTGCCAACCTAGCAGTTCGAAAGCACGTCAAAGTGCAAGTAGATAAATAGGTACTGCTCCGGCGGGAAGGTAAACGGCGTTTCCGTGCGCTGCTCTGGTTCACCACCAGCAGCTTAGTCATGCTAGCCACATGACCCAGAAGCTGTACACCGGCTCCTTCGGCCAATAAAGCGAGATGAGCACCGCAACCTCAGATTCGGTCACGACTGGACCTAATGGTCAGGGGTCCCTTTACCTTTACGTGTTTTATTGCTTCTGGTTTATCAAGGCTGCAGGATTGGTGAAGAATAGCCCCTTAATGCCCTCAATGTCTGTTTCTGCTCCTGTGGCTGAAAGTGGGGTGATTCTTTTAACACCAAAATGAGGCTATTTTTTAAGGTTAAAATGAGGAACTCAATCATCAAAGCTACCCCCAACCACTAAAAGTGACATTGGAGGAATTGAGGGACTATTCATTGTTAATCCCCCAGCTTCAATCAACCAGAAGCAACTGAAACAGGAGGGCTTCCCAACAGGAAACTCTTCATTAATGTTGCAGAGAACCTTTCATAAATGGGAACTAGTTGTAAGTAAATACAGAAGAACCCTTGTCATGGGGAATGAGTATCGCTGGGTTACTAGCATTACCTTAAGGAATGTGCAGAACCTGCATTTCAAAATCACAGACAAGCAATGCCACAGCAACCTAAATTCCTGCCCTAAGCAGCGACACCCACATTCTACCAAATTGTGTCCACCAGATTCCTCTCTAATCCTTTCTTCAAACCTCCCAAGGAAGGAGGACAGTTGGCTCTTGTTCTGCCGGTGATATTTCCCCCTATTTAAATCTAGTTTCCTTTCAGATAGTGCTGGGCAACTGTTTGGCCACAATTAGCTGCAGTGGTCTGCATTTTTAGGAATAATGTGATCCACCCCAATTTAAGGTTGTGCAGCGGCTCAAAGTTTCAAGAGGAACAAACGTTTTTGAGAAAGCCATGGAACAGGCATAGGCAAACTCCAGCCCTTCAGATGTATGGCTCCCAGTACGTTTCCGAGCACAATTCAAAGTGTTGGTGCTGACCTTTAAAGTCCTAAACGGCCTCGGTCCAGTGTATCTGAAGGAGCATCTCCATCCCCATCATTCTGCCTGGACACTGAGGTCCAGCGCTGAGGGCCTTCTGGCGGTTCCCTCACTGCGAGAAGCCAAGTTACAGGGAACCAGACAGAGGGCCTTCTTGGTAGTGGCACCCACCCTGTGGAATGCCCTCCCACCAGATGTCAAAGAGAACAACTACCAGACTTTTAGGAGACATCTGAAGGCAGCCCTGTTTAGGGAAGCTTTTAATGTTTAACAGACCTCTGTATTTTAATACTTTGTTGGAAGCTGCCCAGGGTGGCTGGGGAGACCCAGCCAGATGGGTGGGGTATAAATAAATTATTTTTATTTTATTTTATTATTGGGACTACAATTCCCATCATCCCTGACCACTGGTCCTGTTAGCTAGGGATGATGGGAATTGTAGTCCCAAACATCTGGAGGGCCAGAGTTTGCCTATGCTTGCCATAGAATGACAGAAATGTAGAAGAGATCCCTGGGTGATCTAGTCCAACCCTCTGCAATAACTTTAGTTATGCTCAGTTCTACATAAAGGAGTGTGGTTTCGGTCTATGACTCTGGAAAGCTTTCATTTTATGGTTAGGGAGGGTGGGAGAACCCTCCGTGTTTTGCCCCGGGAAAAGTGCTTTTACAGCACATACAATGGACACCATTCTTCCTTCCAGGTCCAAGTTGCAGAGGAAGCTTTTCTCCCTGCTGCTGCCAGCAGCTCAGTTGTTACCACTGCTGTATGTACTCTGTAGTCTAAAAGAGAAAAGAGAGGACATCAGTATTGGATCGAATCCAACAACAACAAAGCCACGCATTTCACAATGTTTCCTCCTCCATTCCAACAGGCTGGTTCTGGCAAAACATTTGAGAACTTCATTGTCCGGTTCTACCCAGACATAACTCAGTTGGTGCTGATAATGCCAAGGTTGCAGATTGGATCGCCTGTGATCTTCAGGCGCCCTTCCAGCTCAATGATTCTACGTAGAATGCCGATGCATGTTTTATTTAAATCTATGTAGTTGAGGAATTCACTGCTAATATGCCGGTGTTAAAACCATTAGGAAGGAGATATCTGAAGGGGGAGCGAGGATGGGAATGAGCAGAACGGGAACGGCCATTCGAGGCATACAGAAGACCACAAAGTTCAGTGAGCAGAACAACGTGGGTAAGAGAGAGATTCACTGCCGGCTGCACTCAAAACAGGCTGCCCTGCCCAAAGGTTGCAGCCTAGAGGTCATTGATTCATAAAAGGTAAAGGGACCCCTGACCATTAGGTCCAGTCGTGACCGACTCTGGGGTTGCAGCGCTCATCTCGCTTTATTGGCCGAGGAAACCAGTTTATAGCTTCCAGGTCATGTGGCCAGCATGACTAAGCCGCTTCTGGCGAACCAGAGCAGTGCACAGAAATACCATTTACCTTCCCGCTGGAGTGGTACCTATTTATCTACTTGAACTCTGACGTGCTTTTGAACTGCTAGGTTGGCAGGAGCAGGGACTGAGCAACAGGAGCTCACCCCGTCGTGGGAACTCGAACCGCCGACCTTCTGATTGGCAAGTCCTAGGCTCTGTGGTTTAACCCACAGCGCCACCCGCATCCCCACTGATTCCTAACTCCCCGCTTTTCCCTTTTGGACTCACCGAGTATCTTTTCAACAGCTTGCCACTCTGATTTGGCACATGGTCTGTTCTGCACAGGCAACAGTCAGCCTGGACCCCTGCGAGAAATTAAAAGGGGAAAACCAAGTTGTATACATTTGAACTTAAAAGGATCCAGGGCCCAAGCTCTGAGACATGTTATGACGGCACAGACTCCCAATCTCTCAGGACCAAGCAACCACAAGCTGGTTAGGATGGAAGGAAGGCATTCTGGATTGCAGCCAAGTTTGAGCCTCTCTTAGGAAGGAAGACCTAGCAACTGCATACTCAGATCAGCTTCCCTGTATTCCATAAAGTGATGACATCTACCTCACAGGGCTGTTGTAAAGAACCATGCAATGGGTCTGTGCATCTGGCTACTAAACAAAAGGTTGGTGGTTCAAGCCTACCCAAGGATGGCTGTGGGCAGGATTAAAACACTGCAGCGAGTTTAACTAGATACCTGAAGAAGCGTCTCCACTCCCATTGTTCTGCCCGGACACTGAGGTCCAGCACCGAGGGCCTTCTGGCGGTTCCCTCACTGCGAGAAGCCAAGTTACAGGGAACCAGCCAGAGGGCCTTCTCGGTGGTGACACCCACCCTGTGGAATGCCCTCCCATCAGATATCAAAGGAAAAATCAACTAGCAGACTTTTAGGAGACATCTGAAGGCAGCCCTGTTTAGGGAAGCTTTTAATATCTGAAGGATTGCTGTATTTTAATATTTTGTTGGAAGCCGCCCAGAGTGGCTGGGGAAACCCAGCCAGATGGGCGGGATATAATTTATAAATGGTTGTTGTTGTTGTTATTATAGATCAGTGTTTCCCAACCTTGTGCCTCCAGCTGTTTTTGGACTACAATTCCCATCATCCCTTGCCACTGGTCTTGCTAGTCAGGGATGATGGGAGTTGTAGTTCAAAAACAGCTGGAGGCACAAGGTTGGGAAACACTGTAATATAGATGACTCTTGGGTTCCCTTCCAGTTCTACAATTCTATGATCTTATGAATGTCTGCAGGAAGCACTTTGGGCACCTGAAACCTATAAATGGCAAAGTGTCTTGCAATACCTTCTGAGATTTAAAGCAGTGATGGGAAGCCTGCAGATCTCATGATGTTGGACTCCATTTCCCATCAGCTCCACCCAGAAGGACCAATGGTCAGGGTTAACGGGAACTGTAGTTCACCACCAGGAGGCCCACAAGCTCTCTACTCTTGATTTAAGGACAAGGGTACCTGCACCTGATGAGCTTGGTACGACTCGCACACTTTTAATTTCAGTCTACTCTCAAACCAAAGTATCATGCCCATGGTCCACAAGCTTCATTCAGATGGTCCATGGCATGTCTGGATTTGTGGCTAAAGATGGAAGGTGGTAAATAGCGATACTGAATTTTATTTGTATTTTTACTGCTTCTGGTATTGTACTGTCTTGTATTACAACTTGAATTTTATGGATTTTTTACAAGTTGAATTTCATAAAATTCAAGTTGCAATACAGCTAAAAACAGTACATAATGAATAAAATAAGCAATAACAATACCCAGTGCTTTTTTTCTAGAAAAATAGGTGCCGATACTCACCATGAAGTTGTTAAAGTAAGTGTCACACTTTGTTCCCCCCCCCCACCCCCTGGGAAAAACAGCACTGGCAATACAATTAAAAACCATACAGCATTTGGCGTTGTGCATTACAATTGCTACAACAGGCTGAAACATCTGTAATTGGTCTTCCAAGATGTACAGCAAGTTCCGTGGCGAAATGAGTTTGGGAGCCACTGTCCCAACCCATTTTGGCATCTCGCTTTAGCTCCGACAGGTTGGATGTTTGCAGGAAGAGCTCGTTTCGTTTACGAGATATTTTGTTGGTTTCGCTTGGCAACATATGAATTTGCAGAAGAAGCTGCCATCCCTAAACCACAAGCAGTGCTTCTAGTGGAACTTGATTGAGCGCCCTCATCCCCCGAATCATGTTGAAATTGTAGCCGGACCTGTGGAGACCACCCATGCTGCAATCCTGGGCACACTTGCTTGCGCAAGTCCCACTGAACGCCTGTTTTCTAGCGCGACAAACCCTTGTAATTTGACCCATGTCTTTCAAGGGAGGGTACACGGCTAGGTTAGCCTACACCTGATTTTCCAATACCTTCAGTTCATGAATATTTCAAAGCTCAAGCTCAGTTGCAATGGGGGCTGAGGATCTGTTAACAGCTCATCTTCTGTGTGTGGAAGCCAGGTTAGTTTCCAAGTAAGGAAAGGCATAAGGGGTTAATTCCAGGCAGAATGAACTCTATTCTTTGAAGTTGCAATGGGGGCTGAGGATCTGTTAACAGCTCATCTTCTGTGTGTGGAAGCAGGTTAGTTTCCAAGTAAGGAAAGGCATAAGGGGTTAATTCCGGGCAGAATGAACTCTATTCTTTGAAGAATGGTTATCAGATGGAAGGCACTGAATAATTCTTTCCCGTGGCAGAAGAGTACCCAAATTAAGGTGCTAATTTACACACCCCAAACACATTCGAAGTGTGCTGCAGTATATAAGAATCACATTCCTACTTCTGTTATAAAAAGGTAAAGGGACCCCTGACCGTTAGGTCCAGTCATGGACGACTCTGGGGTTATGGCGCTCATCTTGTTTTACTGGCTGAGGGAGCCAGCGTACAACTTCCGGGTCATGTGGCCAGCATGACTAAGCCGCTTCAAGATGATAGACTATGCCAAAATGGCAAAATTAACTGGGAAGCTCAGAAATCAAGAAGACAAGAACTTTAAGGAAAAAAATGGGAAAAGTTTATAATTTATATACGAGACCACTGCAAGCAGGTTAAAACACTGGCAGGATTTCAATCACATTTGTAAAGTAACAGAAACTATGGACAATTCAGAAAGAAAAAATATTTCGATAAATATTGACACGCAGAGTAATCTCAGTTTTGGGATTTTGAATTGATGTTTGTTGTGTGTTTATAAAAATGAAATAAAAAAATATTTTTTAAAGAGAGGTTTCCTTCTCCTAGATGGGCTGCCTTCCCAGGTTGACCAGCCTCACCTGTCCCTCACTTCCCTCTGCAGCAGGTACAGAAACCACCTTCTTGGGCCTACGATAGGTCTTGTCCGCTCAATTTGCCAGAGCCTGCCTTTGCATACAGGGGAAGCCCCTAACTCACCGAGGGTTTGAGATACCGTAGATATTCCTTTCCGGAGACTGGGTCCAGGGGCCAGCCTAGGTAGGTGATGTTCATAGGCAAGGAATCTCTGAACACCCCCTTCTCTTGTAACAGCTTCCCACCCTTCCCCTTACCTTGGGAGACTGGAGTCTGAGACACGGTGTTGGAGGGCAGCGGGATTGAGCATTTTGCTTGGATATCCCTCAAAACATGGTCATGCTGCTGTCCTCCATAGGCGCCTCTCGCCTGCATGCAACCACAGACACGCAAAGTGAAAACTGCCATGTTACTTTTCCCTGGCTAATACCTGCCCATCCTGTACCAGGTGTGCATTTTCCTGTTCCTTCTCCTTCTGCAACATCCCTTTGGATTTCTCCCTTTTCAGCCTGGGTAACTGTCTAATTAAGGGGGACTGGGTGGCGCTGTGGGTTAAACCACAGAGCCTAGGACTTGCCGATCAGAAGGTTGGCGGTTCGAATCCCCGCGACGGGGTGAGCTCCTGTTGCTCGGTCCCTGCTCCTGCCAACCTAGCAGTTCGAAAACTCGTCAAAGTGCAAGTAGATAAATAGGTACCGCTCTGGCAGGAAGGTAAACGGCGTGTCCGTGCGCTGCTCTGGTTTGCCAGAAGCGGCTTAGTCATGCTGGCCACATGACCCGGAAGCTGTACGTCGGCTCCCTTGGCCAATAAAGTGAGATGAGCGCCGCAACCCCAGAGTCGGCCACGACTGGACCTAATGGTCAAGGGTCCCTTTACCTTTACCTGTCGTCGTCTTCTTCTGCTGCTTATTATTATTATTATTATTATTATTATTATTATTATTATTATTAATTTGTACCCTGCCCATTTAATTGGGTTGCCCCTGGGGAGGGTGGGGTATAAATAAACTATTATTATTATTATTAAAATAATTAAACATTAAAAAGCTTCTCTATACAAGGCTCCCTTTCTGTTCTGCTTTCTCATCTGCTTCCGCTTTTTATGTTGCCTTAGTTTTGACGGGAATGTGGCTTCACCATTTATGCAGCGATTGCTGATATATGGACAAAATTTCCCTTGCCAATCCTTCCGAACCCCTTCCCTTCCCCTCTGACTTCTGCACCCCACAAATTTAGTTCCTTATTCCTCAATTCCCATCTTCTGCTATGCTCCACTTGCACGCTCCAAAGCTACACTGACTGGCAGCAGCCCTCCTGGTTTTCAGACGAGAGTCATTCGCAGTCCGATCTGAAGACTATTCAAGGATTGGACCTGAAAAACCTCTGCAGACAAAGCTATGGGCCTCCCCACTTTTCCCTCACATGCATGCACAAGGTGTTAGTATTCCTGATTCATGATTGCAGTCATGGGATTTTTGTCTTTCACATGACGGTATATGTTTTGACTCCACAAAGTGGGAAGTGACGGAGACAGGATGTTTGTGTTACTGTGTTCCATGAACAAAAAAAACAAAAATCCTTCCAGTAGCACCTTAAAGACCAACTAAGTTAGTTCTTGGTATGAGCTTTCGTGTGCATGCACACTTCTTCAGATACACTGAAACAGAAGTTTCCAGACCCTTCTATATAGTGAGAAGGTGGGGAGGGGTATTACTCAGAAGGGTGGTGGGAATGGGTGATTGGCAGATAGCTGTGATGAGCCTGTTGACGACTCTTAACGACTGCAATAGGTCTTACAGGAAAAAGCAAGGGGTGAGAAGGTGAAAAATGGCTTTGTCATGTATAATGAGATAAGAATTCAATGTCTTTGTTCAGACCAGGTCTCTCCATGGTTTTAAGTTTGGTGATAAGTTGCAATTCAGCAGCTTCTCTTTCCTATCTGTAACTGTGTTCCATGAAGTGGGACTATTGTCCTTTTTCTCTTTGCCGTCTGATGCTAGAGAGAGAGGGAGCCATGTTGCAGTGCTCCGTGTGTGTTTATATGTAAATAAAGTAGATTAGCCAAAATGCTGAGTTGCTGAGGTCTGTCATGAGCAAGTTGGGCAAACTCTGCAGATCGCCAAGTGTGCCGGGGTCGGTTGGCATCAGTCACTGTGATGTTCGGGCTGAAGAAAGCTTTTGAGGCTCCCAAACGATCGACCAGGAGGGAGGGAACATGCCAGTCAGGCATGTGTCTCTGCCAGGGTCCTACTCGAGTGTAGGCTGAATTCCTGACACAAGGTCCTCTAGCCAATCCCTTGGCCTCTCTAGTTGTTTTTGTTATTTATTCAATTTATCCACTGCCCTTCATCCAAGATTACAGGGCAGTTTATAGTATAAAAACACAAAAATACATAACATAATAACAAACAAAACAATACTCACCCCAGTTTAAAAGGCCACAGATGGTTAAATTGGCCAAAGGCCTGGGAGAAGAGGAATGCTTTTACCTGGAGCCTAAAGATATGTAATGTAATGCAAACCTTCCTGGGGAGAACAGCCCACAAGTGGGGAGCCACCACAGAAAAGGCCCCGCTCTCATGCTGCCACCCTACGGACCTCTCGTGCAGGAGGCACATAAGAAGTGCCTCAGGTGGTGATTGCAGGGTCTGGGCTGGTTCATATGAGAGAGGCTGTCCTTGAGGTACTGAAAGGATCAAGTGGCTGTGGAGGCTGAAGCCTTGTAGATCTTGGGCAGCTGCTGGTGGTCAGAGAAGACAACTAGACACAGAATCCAACTCCTAGGGGCCAAGGTCCCTTCATCACATTCCTAAAATATTTGAGGGGGGCCGCTTTCCCAAGTTGCCGTTCAAATGGTGTGCATGTGCCATGTCTTGTGATCGATTATGTGGGGCTGGGCTTAGCTGAAGGAGCATCTGCACCCCCATCGTTCTGCCCGGACACAGAGGTCCAGCGCTGAGGGCCTTCTCAGTAGTGGCACCCGCCCTGTGGAACGCCCTCCCACCAGATGTCAAAGAGAACAAGAACTACCAGACTTTTAAAAGACATCTGAAGGCAGCCCTGTTTAGGGAACTTTTAATGTTTGAGGCATTATTGTATTTTAATATTTTGTTGGAAGCCACCCAGAGTGGCCAGGGAAGCCCGGGTATAAATAAATTATTATTATTATTATTATTATTATTATTATTATTATTATTATTATTATTACAATACCCCCCCCAAAAAATTACAGTGGTACCTCAGGTTACAGACGCTTCAGGTTACAGACTCCGCTAACCCAGAAATAGTACCTCGGGTTAAGAACTTTGCTTCAGGATGAGAACAGAAATTGTGCGGTGGCAGCGGGAGGCCCCATTAGCTAAAGTGGTACCTCAGGTTAAGAACAGTTTCTGGTTAAGAACAGGTACCTCGGGTTCAGGTTCTGAACCCGAGGTACCACTGTACAGTCGTACCTCTGGTTACGTACTTAATTCGTTCTGGAGGTGCGTTCTTAACCTGAAACTGTTCTTAACCTGAAGCACCACTTTAGCTAATGGGGCCTCCGGCTGCCGCTGCGCCGCCGGAGCACGATTTCTGTTCTCATGCTGAAGCAAAGTGCTTCACCTGAAGCAGAGTTAGCGGAGTCTGTAACCTGAAGCGTATGTTACCCGAGGTACCACTGTATTCAAGTTGGCATGCCTGCAACTAGATGAACCAAGCAACAACCAACTCAAGATAACGCAGCGCTTTGTGACTCCCATCATATTCTCTCCTGTGCCCCACATTTCCCCACCCTCTGGTGGGAAACCTTTTGCCCTCCCCCTTTAAACGGCTCTCCTGGACCTGAGGTTTCCCCTCGTCTCCCTTGCCCAGGTACCTGCATTTGCCAGCATCTGCGCTCCAGCTGCATCTGCCTGCGCCGCGCTTCCCAGTGGTAGGCGCCCGCCATTGTGCTGCCCGTAGGACCGCCTGCAGCCGCGGGCAGCCGCGGTGGCACCGTCGCCGAGGCCCGTCGGGTCACACAATGCCGCGATGCCCGGGCAACTGGGAAGACGCCGCCGCCCCACCTGCCGCCCGCTGCCGCACCTGGCCGCCAGGGGGCGGCAGAAACCAGGCGCTGCTTCTCCCAGTCCTTGCCTGGCAGAGGCGCGTCCTGGGAGCGCGCGACTGATTTAGCATCCCGGGGTGCGTGCCAGGCGCTCTGCACCCAGGCAGGGGAAAGCTTTTTTTTTTTTTTTTTTTGCAAGATCTCGCCCAGAAAGAGCGGGAGAGCAGGCAAACGATGACCCAGAAAAGCTGCAAACGAAAGCCCGGGGATGGAGGGAAGCGGGAATCTGGGAAGTTTGCAAGCAAAATGCAAAAGTCGGTTGCAAAATTGCTGGTTGCAATTATCCTGTGCGCGAACGATCGCCGTAAAAAAGCAAAAAAAATAGGGGAAGAGGGAACAGCACGTGCTCGTGTTTGTTACTTCTTGGATCTCAAAGCTGCAGGACCGAAAACCAGGCTCCGGGGAAAAAATTAGAATTTTGCCTTTGCATGTCCCCGCGCGGAGAAAGCTAGCTTGTAAAGGAGACGTTCCCTTCTCCCTTGCTTTCTACATGCAAACAAATGTGTATTTATTTATATCCAGCCTTTCCCTCCCCCGACAAGGACTCAAAAGGCGGCCTTTGGCTGGTTGACATCCCATGTCCTTTTCAATGTGTTCGTGGTTTCTTTTGCATAGAATCGTAGAGCTGGAAGGGAGGCTCTTCTAGCCTGGTCCAACCCTCTGCAACACGGGGATCTTTTTGCCCTCGACGCCGAGATTAAGCGTCTCGCGTCCACGGACCGAGCTCGTTCTTGTTTTATCCACGACGCATTTTGCGCTCTGTGTTGTGAGCCGCCAGGGACGGGAAGCATGCAAATCTATAACAAATCATAATAATAATTTTTTTAAAAATGCCTACAGATTGCTGCAAGCCCGGCTGCCTTTTTGCAAAAAAGAAAAGTCCTGGATCGCAGCTCGCGCGCTCAAAACTCCGTGCCCAGGGAGCGAGCGCACCGCGCGCCTTTGGAGAAGAAAGCGCTTGCAGTTCCGAGGCGGAGGCGGCGCTGTCGAGCGCGCGCTCCCGATTGGCCCGTTCCAGGAAGCCTCCCCCGTAGCCCTATCTCGGACGCTGGTTGGCTTCGGGGGCGCTGACGCCGCCCAGCTGGCCTCGCCTTTCCTCTCCCCGGGAGGAGAGAGGCATCCGCGGGCGAGCTGGGCGCGTGGAGAGCCCGAGCTGCGCACGGCTTCTCGGCGAAGGTGCTGCTGCTGCTGTTGCTGCGGCGGCGGAATCCCCATGGAAGGTAATCTCTCTCCCGATCTCTGGAATCTGCGATCCCTTCTAGGCCTCCCCGGTTCTTAATTCGGCCCGCTTTCGCCGCAGACGCGGAACTCGGTAGGAGAGGGTGTCCCTGAGCATGTACAGAGTCCGTTTCCCTCTCCCGCGAATCTCTGCGATCCCTTCTAGGCTTCCCCGGTTCTCAGTTCGGCCCGCTTTCGGCGCAGACGCGGAACTCGGTAGGAGAGGGTGTCCCTGAGCATGTACAGAGTGCGTTTCCCTCTCCCGCGAATCTCTGCGATCCCTTCTAGGCTTCCCCGGTTCTCAGTTCGGCCCGCTTTCGGTGCAGACGCGGAACTCGGTAGGAGAGGGTGTCCCTGAGCATGTACAGAGTGCACTTTTTTAATCTCCCGGGACTGGAGGATTTGGGCGGGCGCGTCCGCTTGCTTGGAAAAAAAACGGCTTTCCGAATCGGAGGGTGGCTTTTCCCCGCCTCTCTTTCTACAGACTCTGCACCGTCTGCCCTTGCTTGCTCCCCTTTTTCAAAAACAACAACAGCTTAGTTGAAATAAGGTGAATTAAAAGTTTGCCTGTTCTGGTACATCCACCTCATGTTGTCGCTCTGTTACCGTTTTATTAATTGGATTGTTTTGATACTTCTTTATTTTTGTTTTGCTTATTGCATTTCTTATGTGCTGTTGGAAGCAACTCTTGATATTGTGTTGGCGGAAAGGGTGGTCTGCACACTTGGAGGAATAATAAATATATCCTTCAAGGGCATCCATCTCAAGCGCCAAAATCTGTTTACAAGGTATAGGCCAGTCTAGAAGGGACAACATGCAAGAGTCCTCAGAATATATTCAATTATCTTTTCCCCCCTGTAACCTCCAGCCATAACTTGACTTGAGTACGACTGAATCTCATGTTTAGAAACTGCGCTCAGCCCAGCACTTTTTTGTGTATACCTTTCAGTAAACATTCAGTTGATATTGCGGCATTCGAGAGGGTTGTGTTTTGGGAGGCTGCTTCTTCCTGAGATAGAGTCCCATGTTCGGAGAGTTTTTGAGCACAGATCCTGGCCAAAGGACCTCTTTAGGCTCTGTCTGCCACAGTCATGGTGCCTATTTAAAGTAATACTGCTTCTATCCTTGGCCAGTAATCCAAAGGTATTGAGGGGGAGGACTGTAAGTCTTTGAGGGGGAGGTTAGTTCCCTCCCCACACTTAAAATCTAATAATAAATTATTATTTTTTTTAAATCACTGCTTCAGATTCCTTCTTACTTTGAGGCTACATGAGCGCCGGAGACTTCTCTGTAGTGGCCCCAGTGTTTTAAAAACACACACACAAAAAGCACCTCTCTACAGCTTCCTCACTTCTTACTTAAAACTACAACAAAAAACTTTTTAGTCTTTTAAACTTAGTGTCTTTCTCTTGTCCTTTATAGAGATGTTGTCATTGTGCTATTCCTTGCTGTTACAGGCTGTGGTGGTGTTGTTGTTGATGTATTATTTTACAGTGTTATTTTTTTAGTGTGTTAACTATTTTTGAAACGAATATAGAAAAAGTAGCAAGTAAATGTTTCAAAATAAACTAAGGGAAAGGAAAGTTACCAGCTAATGTGGATCTGCAAATAGGCACGATTCAGCTTCTCTGAAAACCAGTTTCTCCGGATCGATTGTCCTCTGTGTGAATTCAGCTTTTCTGCGAAGGAGGTTTCTTTAGGGTTTGTGAAAGTGTTGCTTGAATCGAGGAATTTGAGATGTTTAGCTGAGGGATTACTTTGGCATTTGAAGAGTTGACTCAAAAGCGTTACGGATAGTTCACAAAAAAACATTAAATGTTCCAATTTCCCGTTTATTTGATTAGCACATATTTAACAATACCTGCCCCCCCAAAATGCTTCTTCTTCAAGTATTGCCCATAGTGACGCGAAGTATGTGCGCATGGGTTTGTGTTTTGCATTAACTGCATCTCTGTGTCTTGTTGCCACAGTTCCACAACTGCTGTGAGCGGAAAAATCACCCGGCCACCGGCAACGCTTCAAAGTTTGGCTGTGCCCCGGAGGACTATGGGGAACCAGCTGGCCCCCGTGCCCCCATTCATGCCGCACTTGCAGGCTTTGCACGTGGTGGTGGTTGGGCTGGACGCAGCCGGCAAAACATCGCTGCTGTACCGCTTGAAGTTCCAGGAGTTTGTCAAGAGCGCGCCCACGAAGGGCTTCAACATGGAGAAGATCCGGGTGCCCCTGGGCGGTTCGCGCGCCATCACTTTCCAGGTGTGGGATGTGGGCGGACAGGAGAAGCTGCGCCCCCTCTGGAAATCCTACATGCGCCGCACAGATGGCGTCGTGTTTGTGGTGGACTCTTCGGAGGCCGAGCGGCTGGAGGAGGCCCGCGTGGAGTTGCACAAGATCGTCCGCTCTTCGGAAAACCAGGGCGTCCCCATGTTGGTGCTGGCCAACAAACAGGATGTGGTCCAGGCCCTCTCGGTAGCCGAGGTGGAGAAGTTCCTGGGTCTGCCCGAACTCTGCGCCTCCACCTCGAACCACATCCAGGGTTGCAGCGCTGTCAGCGGACAGGGCCTTCAGCAAGGCCTGGAAAAACTCTACGAAATGATTCTCAAGCGCAAAAAAGCCCTTCGCACCAGCAAGAAGAAGCGCTGAGAAACTGGGGTGTGAGATTATCTCTGGGGGATTCAGACATTTTGCACCCGGACCACAGTTTTTTGCCACCCCGGGACATTGTTTCGGAGCGATGCGAGGTTGCAAATCAGACAATTTCCTCTTTGGTGACACTGCTTTTTGGACTTCTGAACTGTGGAGCATTTGTGCTCTCGTTTTTGTATTTTTATGTTGTGAACCGCCCTGTGATCTTCGGGCGATGGGTAGTATACAAATTGAATACCGTGTTTTTCGCTCTGTAAGACACACCAGACCACAAGACGCACCTAGTTTTTGGAGGAAGAAAACAAGAAAAAAAATATTCTTAATCTCGGAAGCCAGAACAGCAAGAGGGATCGCTGCACAGTGAAAACAGCGATCCCTTTTGCTGTTCTGGCTTCTGGGATAGCTGTGCAGCCTGCATTCACTCCATAAGACGCACACACATCTCCCCTTACTTTTTAGGAGGGAAAAAGTGAGTCTTATAGAGCAAAAAATACGATAAATAATAGGGATAATGCCTCCCATGGGCAGTAAGAAAGCATCTTGGCAGCCTGTCCTGCCCTGGATTCCCCGGGAGGCTAGTAGTTTGGGGAGAAAGGGGGAAATTTCCAAAGAGTTGGAGGTCCGTCATGCGCCAACCACATTATTGGTTTATATCTTTTCAAAAAGAAAGCGTAATGTTTTCTGGGCTCCCCACCCCTGTTTTTCTGTTGTTGTTTTTTGTAGAAAACAAACCTTAAATTATTAAAAAAACACACAATTCTTTTCAGAGTTGGGGATGAGGCATTTATGTCATCTTTTGTGCACAGGGACGAGGGAGGGTTTTGGCATGCTAAGGGGATGGACCAGATGATAAACGGGAAGAACTCCGAGCTGCTTGCATGCAGTGTTAGAAACTGAGATGGGAAAGTGAGGAGCTAAAGGGCACCTTGAAACCTAGGTTATGGGTGCAACAACGGAATGTCTTGCAACAAGAATACAAAGCTGAAAATGAATGGACTGCAGCTAAAATATTATGTTCATTTTTCACATGGTCTAGTCCTTCCCCTGCCCACCCCCCTAATATTCTTAAGAGGGTCTCTTCTATAGTCTTCAGGGAGTAGCTGGAAGTGGGGAGGCAGAAAAGTCCTCCTTCCACACTGCAGTTTCAATCTGAAATCTTAGGCTCGGCAACTGCTCACGCTAATGAAATTCCCTGTCGCAAAATGCACCCAGAACAATGGGAGTTTCGAATGCTGCTTACATGATGTTTATAAAGATTATTTGTAAACATCATGCCTTCCTGGAACGGAAGGTAATGCTTAATAATAATAATAATAAAAATAATTTATTATTTATACCCTGCCCATCTGGCTGGGTTTCCCCAGCCACTCAGGGCGGCTTCCAACAGAATATTAAAATACAATAACCTACTAAACATTAAAAGCTTCCCTAAACAGGGCTGCCTTCAGATGTCTTCTAAAAGTCTGGTAGTTGTTTTTCTCTTTGACATCTGGTGGGAAGGCGTTCCACAAGGCGGGCGCCGCCACCGAGAAGGCCCTCTGCCTGGTTGCCTGTAACCTCTGCAGAAAAGAGGCTGGAGCTCAGGGCTTTTCAGGGCCTTTAGCTTTCTATCCACAAACCTCTGGACACATTCCCATCAGTTGTGGCTGCTCAGTAGTGAAGACAGGCTTATGCTGAAAGACGAGGACTTGTGAGTTCTTTTACATGTCCCAGTGCTTATCATCATTAGGTACCCACAGCTAGCTCCTCAGCATCTGGGAACAGAGACACCCAGGTTATCACTTCTAGGGAGGCTCTGGGCTAAGCACTATTCATTTTGGAGATGAAGGACTGGTTGCCACGCTCCCAGGTTCCTCTTCTGGTGCTAGAGACTGCCTGTGTTGACTTGGAGGGGAGGGGTGCGTTTGACGTGAGGGGCTTTGCCTCGCTGTCAAATTCCATCTGCTTTTGCGCTGACTGTTTCCTCCACCCCAGTTTTCCATGAGCCTTATAAAGGCCCGATCAACATTGTTCGCTCAGGCTTTGTTTAGATCAGAAACAATTTCCAGCTCTAGGGTTTGGAGCTTTCTCAATAAGGACGTCTCTGAGCATGCAAATCTTTATTTGAAGATAACCAGAGGTAATGGTTGCAAACATTGCAGCTGAACATTTATCAATACACTAGTCGGTGCAATAAGGTGTCCGGTGATGATAGAAAAGAAAACCATTCGCTGGTTTTCCTTTTTGCATTTTCCTTCGCTTCTAAAGCAGCGTTTTGCTCCAGACATGCGCATGCATTGTGCTTTTCTTGCCATCTGCTCCTCTTAACCCAGACCCCACATATCTAGGCTTAGGGGCACAGATCAGAGCATTTAGGCAGACCAGAGCACCCAGCAGTTCTTGCCCCTTGTGGGTCTAACCTCCGCCAACAAAATCAAACCCGTAACACGTTTGGGTATCAGCTGTTGTGTCTCTGGGGTGGGGTGGAGGCGGGGGGGGGACGGACTTGGTGCTGGCTCAGACACGCTGCTGGAAAAGAGGACAACTGTTTTTAGCCTGGCAGACATGCTCAGCGAAAACACCAGATTTCTGGACGGTCTGGCACCCCAAGCTTGTGTTTGTATGGTTAAGATTTCTTCTGTTCTTATTTTACATGTCGGCCCCTGCATGTTCCCATTGGGGAAGAGATCGCTCCTTTGTTGGTGGATGAGGAGGAATTAAGTGTCGGCTTCCTTCGACATGCAATGGGGCAGCACCGTGTTTCTAGAGTCTGCTAATCCTAATGTTCTGGCTGGAATTTGGCAAGGAAGTCCACATTTGTGGACATGAGAACACAGAGACAGACAGTTATTTTTTTCCTGGTATCCATTGGTGAAAAGGGCTAATGCTTGCCAATCCTCTCCTACAAATCCCGCCCCCCTCCCGGGCTATTTTCTCTTTAGCTGGAAGTACTTCCAATTTTTGGCTGGGTTTTTTGGGGGGTGGGAATACGCTGTGGACATTGTCAAGAGGAGACGCTTAATTCATCTGCATTTAATGCCTACATTTGAACACATCAGTTGCACAGAGCTGCTGAGGAAATGTGTCGGACCCATGAATGTTCAGAGTGCTGGAATGGAGCTTTTCATAGAATCAGAACCACAGAATTGTTGGAAGGGACTACAAGGGTCATCTAATCCAACCCCCTGCGAGGCAAGAATCTTTTTGCCCACTGTAGGACTCGAACCCATGTCTCTGAGATTAAGCTTCTCATGCTCTACCGACTGATGCACAGAACTTTTAATCAACACCGCTTGACCTTCTAAAGTAAAATGATGGGGTTCATGCGTTTTGGGGATACCTGTAATGTTTTCTGGCGCAAAATCAAGGCTGTTGTTTTCCCTGTGACGGGGGAGGCCTGTGCCACAACATCCCTACTGGGGCAAGCAGTTGTTGGGGAGGAATTTTGACTGGGAAAACACTAGCAGCAGGAAGGACAATCAGACACCCACAGCGCCACTCCAGTCAAATATATATGTCACCCAACCAAAAGAAAGCATTTGAAACTTAAAAGTAAAAAAATTAAAAAGTCAGGATAGCAACTTCCAGGACTGCCATGTAATGTGTGGTTTGCCCTTGGATCCGCCCCGGGTAGAGGAAGGAGCAGCAGCTCAGATTACTCAGAGTTGAGGAGAAAGTCACTCTGCTGGTCTTCTGCCTTCTTGGGTGTTTTCACATTCAAGAACTAAATTCTGGCACTCAAAACACATCCTGTGGCTGAAGTCCTTTCTCGGATCAAGCCCTTGGGTACGGCTGACTCCTTGGCCTACTAAATGAGAATTCATCTGTTACCTTCCTGGACAAAAGCCACAGCAGCCAAACCGGCTGGGAACTGGTTTTAGGTTTGCAATTTAAACATAGCTCAAAGCAATTATTGTGAGAGCAACCGGTACGAGAGGTACCAGAGTTCATGCTTTGCCTAGAAACCGCATCCTCTTACTTTCAAGTCGTTCTCCCACCTGATGCAAATGTGTTTTGTCCCTCAGAGAACGTGTGTTATGAAGCAACTAATAAAGAACGAAAGGGAGAGGTTGAGATTAGGAAAGAACAGTCACTGTTGTGTGCCAAATAGACTGTTTTCATGCCCTTGCTTCTGATATTCTTGGGCTGGGCCCAGTGAAGTCTCTCTAATGCCTGGTTCTGGTACCTGATTCTTGGCACTGGTAATATTCCTCCACAGCACATGTTCCAGGCGCTTGCGAGGAAATGTAAAGCTTCAAACAGTGTTAGAAACTCAGATATATAAGCCAGGAATCAAATGGTTCCTTAAACCAGAGTTACATGTCCCAAAACGGCATGTCCGGTTGCCGTTTTGGGGCCAGGCAGCTTGAAAGCCGTATTTTTCAATACAACTTTTTGGTTCCTGAAATGAGCGGTTCCCAACCTGTGGGTCCCCAGATGTTGAAGGACTACAACTCCCACCATCCCTGAGCTCTGGACTTGCTAGCTAGGGGTGATAGGAGTTGTAGTTAAACAACATCTGGGGACCCACAGGTTGAGAAAGGCTGGATTAGGCAAATAAAATATAATGGCTAGACAGGATGTGGGATTAAGTGTGCGGAAACAGTCGAGGTCCAAGGATCCCCAGGCCTGCACCTCCAGATGGTGGAGGCGTCAGGCGACAAAATCCTGGCACCCGGACAGCTTCACTTGGTCACAAGGGGCTGATAGCCAGGTGAAAAATGCGCCTAGCAAATTTGCAACGCTGGTTTCACACCCTAAGATCATAGCGTGGCCACATACATATCACTAAAAGAGAAGAAAATGCATCCTGAGGAAAGGGACCAGCTCCATCTGGTACGCAGGCTGAGACCCTACCTGCCCGCTTGGACTACTGCAATGCGCTCTACGTGGGGCTACCTTTGAAGGTGACCCAGAAACCTCAATTAATTCAGAATGTGGCAGCTAGACTGGTGACTGGGACTTGGCGCCGGGACCACATAACACCGGTCCTGAGAGATCTGCATTGGCTCCCAGTATGTTTCCGAGCACAATTCAAAGTGTTGGTGCTGACCTTTAAAGCCCTAAACGGCCTTGGTCCTGTATACGTGAAGGAGCATCTCCACCCCCATCGTTCTGCCCGGACACTGAGGTCCAGCTCCGAGGGCCTTCTGGCGGTTCCCTCATTGCAAGAAGTGAGGTTACAGGGAACCAGACAGAGGGCCTTCTCGGTAGTGGCGCCCACCCTGTGGAACACCCTTCAGATGTGAAGGAAATAAGCAGCTATCCTATCTTTAAAAGACATCTGAAGGCAGCCCTGTTCAGGGAAGTTTTTAATATTTAATGCTGTACTCTTTTTAACATTTGATGGGAGCTGCCCAGAGTGGCTGGGGAAACTAAGCCAGATGGGTGGGATATAAATAAATAATTATTATTATTATGTAAAATTTCCCTATGCTGATAATAGGTATACTGTACTTAAAATTAATTCTGATAACTTAAATGGAAACAGTGCGTCGTACCAAAGTGGGATGTGACCAGAGGGGTGATCTGTCTACCTGTTCGCCAGGTGCTGTTAATGAGCAACTTCAAGGACTCTATATGGTGCTTGATGTTTAAACTGGATTTAGACCAGAAAGCCCTTCAAACTGATGCCATCAGCTCCCAAGCTGATCAGGGGTCTGTGTGACCACGTAGCAGCGGCCTTGCATTACTTCATGCCTGCTGAACTCTGAATCTGGAGGATAAGCGCCCAGGCTGTCCTTGCTCAGAGTGTGCTTGGACACTAATGCCTTCTTTTATGTAAGAGATTTGAGGGCAACGGGTTTAAATCGCCTTTGGAGCTGTTATATAAGGCTTTCCAAATCTGTCGACCTCTCCTGCTCCTGCACCACTCCCAGGATTAGTGGTGCTGACTCATTATCTTTCTCAGAGGCTCAGTCCCTCGCAGGCAATCTGTTCTGTTCAGAGGTGCTGCCCTCACTTGTTTTACACGGCCAAACAATAAAACCCTGTCTTTGAAAGCAGGTTTGGGGACTTGCCACATGTGAAGGTGCCGATGTTTATTTCAGAATCCATGCTCCCTGGCTCACCTGGTCAGCTCCAGATTTTGAAACTACTAGTACAGTGGTACCTCAGGTTACATATGCTTCAGGTTACAGACTCCGCTAACCCAGAAATAGTGCTTCAGGTTAAGAACTTTGCTTCAGGATGAGAACAGAAATCGTGCTCTCGCAGCAGCGGGAGGCCCCATTAGCTAAAGTGGTACCTCAGGTTAAGAACAGTTTTAGGTTAAGAACAGACCTCCAGAACGAATTAAGTTCTTAAACTGAGGTACCACTGTACTGCAAAGAAACAACAGCTTCCAATCTCTGAGCAGCTCCTCTGCCCGCTGCGGTGCTAGTAAGAGCAGCATTCTGCACATGCTCTGGTGTGTTCTCTCGGTCACTTATCTCACATATTCCAGGCCAACGGCAAGAAAAACATGTGGCTGAGTCCTGGCTCAGCCCCTGGGTGTCTGTCTGCATCTCGGCAAGGCAGCAATCTTGACTCCAGCTGTAAGTAGAGAGGACTTGCTCCATAAAGTAGTTTCTTCTTAATTAAGTTCCTGGCCTGGGATGTTCTTGAAACAGGTGTCTCACCCACCCACATTTTGCTTTCCTGGGGCCCCTTTCAGTTTTCATAATGAAGGCAGCCTTAGCCACACTATTGCTGTGTTGGCAAAGGAGGAGCTTCTCCTGGAAGAAACTTTGGTTAAAGGCTTAGCTTCCCCACAACTATGTAGGAAATTGGAAACGTGTACAGTGGTACCGCAAATAAAATTTACATTATTAACAGAGATCGAGGATAGAGGAGACTTCACAGTTCCGGATCTCAAACTATACTATGAAGTGTCAAGCTTGATCTGGATTATAGATTGGATGATGTTAAAAAAAAACGGGAATGTTAGATATAGAGGGATGGGATAACATTTTGGGATGGCACGGTTATTTAGGACATGACAAAGTAAGAAACCACAGAGGATTCTTAAAACATATACAGTTGTAACCTTGGGTTAAGAACTTAATTCATTCCAGAGGTCCGTTCTTAACCTGAAACTGTTCTTAACCTGTGGTACCACTTTAGCTAATGGGGCCTCCCGCTGCCGCCACACGATTTCTGTTCTCATCCTGAAGCAGAGTTCTTAACCCAAGGTACTATTTCTGGGTTAGTGGAGTCTGTAACCTGAAGCGTCTTTAACCCGAGGTACCACTATACTTCAGTTGTAGCCCTCCAGAATGCTGGCGGAGTCTCAAACAACCCCATGCTCTACTGTACAAAATAAAAATTAAAACCCATCAAAATGCCAACCGTAACACGCAGAAAATGCGAGAAGGCAATGTCAGCACTCTTCTCCCTGATCTGATAGTCTTCTATGTGGGAGGAGAGGAAATCACGTGAGCCCCGATCCGAAATGGTACCAGGCAGACACAAGTTTGCCACCTTGTCTTCCGCGAGTGAGAAGAGCCACGTGTAAGTTTTGATAACATTTTAGGCCTCAGATGCAGGGAGGTCAAACGCACTGAGCTTCAGAAATGCAAATGCTCTCGTGAGCCATGCTCTTCTTCAAGGGCCATTTGAATAAGTACCGTACTTTTCGCTCTATAAGACGCACCAGACCACAAGACGCACCTAGTTTTTGGAAGAGGAAAACAAGAAAATAAATATTCTGAATCTCAGAAGCCAGAACAGCAAGAGGGATCGCTGTGCAGTGAAAGCAGCTGTTCTGGCTTCTGTGATAGCTGCGCAGCCTGCATTCGCTTCATAAGATGCACACACATTTCTCCTTACTTTTTAGGAGGGAAAAGGTGAGTCTTATAGAACAAAAAATACGGTATTTAAAACAAAACATAAGAATAGCCTGCTGGGTAAGGCCAGTCACCCACATAGTTCAGCATCCTGCTTTTCCAGTGGCCAGCTAGATGCCTGTGGGAAGTCCCTCCGGCAGGACCTGAGTGCGAGAGCAGTCTCCTCCTGCAATTTCCAGCAACTGGTATTTGGAATCAGAGTGCCGCCAATCAGCTATGGAGGCACATCTTTTAAAGCTATCCAAGTTGGTCATCACGGCCTCTTCTGAGAGCTAATTCCAAAGTTTGACTACGCGTTGTGCAGAGAAGCACTTTTTTTGCGCCTGCCCTATTATTATCATTATTATTATTAAATTTATTTAATCATTTTTTTAAATACAAACAACAACCGCAAAAGACACTACAACAAAAACCATAATAACAATAATAACACAATTTGACAATTCAGATTTAAATACACTGATATACCTCTGACTGCACCTTTTTAACAATATTTTCCCACCTCTCTCTCTTCCCCCCACTATCCGCCTTATCGCTTAAATATTCATTCCAGATTTCTTCATATTTATCCATTCTTAATTTGTGGCGACATGCAATGCGTTCATATGTAGGTAATCTGTCCATATTATCAATCTATGTGCTCAATGGAATCTTTTTGCGGCTCGTCCAATTCATCAAAACAAGTTTTTTTGCTTCTAATATAGCATGGTACATCCATATTTTTTTACCCTATCTTTCAATGTTCGGTTTCTTTTGCTATCCACAAATTCTAGTGCTGTTAAAGAGGGCAAATTAGTTTTTTCCCTATCACATTGTCTCTTGGTCACCTTTTCACTAAACAAAAAAGCCACTTGGACTAGATCACCCTTGGAGCTCCCTTTCAGCGCTACAATTCTATGATTCTATGAAACTCTCCTCAGAGAGGAATTGCTCCATCCCGTTATCACATTTGTGAACCTAAACGTTTAAGCACATCCATGCTACAAATACAGATTTATTGCCATCTTCCCTGCCACGATTTTAAAATAGCATACTCAAAGCATGTTTGATTAAAACTGTTGCCAGTACTATACAAATTGCAAATGTTGATATTGGGGTGGGGGGATTCCCCCTGGGCAGAAGAGATAAAGTTATTTGCCAGAGATAGCGTTAGACACTTTCATCTGAATTTACTGGCTTTGTTAGCTGTGACTAGAAAATTTCAACCCGCTCACATCAAGAGAGGGGCAAGGAAATTCTGGGGCATTCAAGGATTTTCTTTCCCATCTGCTCGCACACAAAGATCGATTTCCTTCTCTCTCTCATCCAGTCTGAACCAAACTGTTAAGTCCAGTGTTACAACACAGGGATAATTATTTTTGACCCGATCGTTGAGCCACGACAGATGAGATTTGGGCTGAGGGCCTTATGCAAGAATTTGCAGCTGAAGCGATGGCTGCCTGCCATTTTCGGAGGCAAATGTGTAGGTGGGGAAGATAATACGGGCTGGTTTGTACTCCCCGTTTCTGGGTCACGCACTTGTGCAATTTGCATGCTCCAACCCTGAAGACCCGGATTCCCCCTAAACAGCCCATGTCATATGTCTGCTGACTGACCAGGACACCAATACACCCAGCTACCTATAGACACATGATCAAATTAATATACCCCACAAAAAAATAGACCCCCGCTCCCCTGCTTTTGCATATACATGCACTGGAGTGCCTAAGGCTATACGAAAAAGTATACCGTATTTTTCCGTCTATAAGACGCCTCCATGCATAAGAAACCCCCCTCCCCCATTTTGGGGGAGTCAGTTTTAAGAAAATGAGGGGAGATGGCCCAAGGTTGTTGAGTTTCTCTCCCCACACAGCTGCGAGCAGGAAACACTCCTTAGATCATTTCCCGCGCACAGCAGCATTGGGGGAAATTGCGCTACCACCAACTGGTGGGCGGGCACACTGCTTCTCCCCCCCCCCCCACATGCCGTTATCTGTCTATTGGACGACCCCAGTTTTTTGACACAGTTTTTGAGTGAAAAACCTTGTCTAATACATGGGAAAATATGGTAATAAAAGGACAGAGCTAGTGCAAGGGATAGTTGTTCAAGAAGAATCTTGGCAGAGGGAAATGGCATTGTAGAATAAGCCATGGCAGATAGGTAACATCATTTTCTTTCTTTGGCGATCACTCATAGCCGAGTAAAATTGTCTTCCATAAACACGGTTTTAACAGTGAGTCTGTAAGTGACTGTGGTGGCCAATTCTGGATCCACACGTCCTTCCGCAGCGGAGACATAGGTTTCCGGGTAGGAGTTGATCACGTTGAGGGTTTGCCAAGTGTGCCTTCCTCTTAGCACGTTTCTCCCTTTTGTCCTGAGTTCAAGCATCTTCAAAGCTCATGACTCCTTTGGCAAAGGCTGTTCTCCCACCGGAGTGCTCGCAGGCAAGTGTTTCCCAATTGTTGGTGTTTATACTACATTTTAGGGATGCGGGTGGCGCTGTGGGTTAAACCACAGAGCCTAGGACTTGCTGGTCAGAAGGTTAGCGGTTCGAATCCCCGCGACAGCGTGAGCTCCCGTTGCTCGGTCCCTGCTCCTGCCAACCTAGCAGTTCGAAAGCACATCGAAGTGCAAGTAGATAAATAGGTACCGCTCCGGCGGGAAGGTAAACGCCATTTCCGTGCGCTGCTCTGGTTGGCCAGAAGCGGCTTAGTCATGCTGGCCACATGACCTGGAAGCTGTACGCTGGCTCCCTCAGCCAATAAAGCGAGATGAGCACCGCAATCCCCACTGGACCTAATGGTCAGGGGTCCCTTTACATTTACCATTCTACTTCATTTAAAAAAATAAATTGCCTTGAGACAGTCTTTAAACCTCTTTTGTTGACCACCAGCATTACGCTTTCCATTTTTAAGTTTGGCATAGAGAGGGGTAAGCAACCTCAGGCCCATGGGTCACAAGCAGCCCACGGGGGTCATTTAACCAGCCCACAAGCCACCCCTAAACCGAGTCACCTGCTCAGCGAGCCCCCCCCCCCACGCTGCGCTAAACTGGTGCAGGGCGGTACGGGGACCTGCTTCTGCGGCGCCGGAAATCACATCTGCGCAGATGCCAGAAAGCGCCCGATCCGGCCCACAGAAGGATCTTCGCTGGAGTAAACCAGCCCAGGCGAGGTAAACCTTGCTGACCCCTGGAATAGAGTGAGAAACAGTGCAACATCGTCTCAAATGACCGCTTCACCACTGCGAGGGACGCTCTGAAACTAGCTGAAAAAGTAAGAAGCCGTGATTGGGAAAACTGAGAATGCTAGTAGGGGCACCCTGCGGCACCCTGTTTTGTTCGGTGACTAGCTTGGGGGTTTATCAATGCCACTCGCAATGTCAATGCCACTCGCAGGAAGGAGGAAAAACAGAGAGTGCACCAGATCACCTCACTAGGTAATTGCAACCAGCCCACACATACAATCTTGGATTAGGGAACAGAACAGGGAATCCTGTTCAGAGGGTGGCAATTGGCAGGCAGACTTCAGCTCTCCTTATATCAGACTTGCATCTTCTCTCTGGGCGTGCGTGTGGTTGAAACTTGCATAATTCCTTGACATGAGCAGCGGCTGCTGCAGCCGAAGCATGTTGAGCACATATCTAAGGCCATCTTTGGGTGTGTGCAGTTAAGATCTTCCACGTGGTGTGAACCTGGAAGGGCTTGCACAGGAAACGTCTGAATTGCAAACTTGCAAAGGGTGATGGGGGCAGGGAGGAAGGTTTGTTCTCCTCCGCCAAATGCGAAGCCTGATCTGTTAAGTTGTAGGTGAACATATCAGACGGCACAGCAATTCTTCAAACAGCTCTTGTTTATTCACAGGCCAGAACAGAACTGAACTGAAGGGTTCAGCCAGCCTGCTTATATAGAGCTCCACTACAACACAACAGTAACCATTTCCTGCAACTATCCAATCACTGAACGTCACTTTCAATCCCTTATTTGCATATGTGGACCTGAGTGAAAACTATCTACAGTATCCCTCTGCTGGGGATACTAGGGTGAGAACTTCAGTACATAACATGATCCTTTTTTTCCCCCAGAAGTCCAGCTGCACAGCAGACTTCTGCCATTCCTTACCAACATAATTTAGGAAGCCACCAGAGCTGTAGCCAGTCCTGGTCCGAGCATTAGAAACAGCTGAGATATTATTCCAAATCTTGCAGCGGAAGGGACCATCAGCTGCCAGAGAACATTCTGCATCTGCTGTCCAGCAAAACCTCAGATCCCAAACCCAGAGCCTCCTAGACTACCTAGAACAGGGGCTGGCAACCTAAGGCCTATAGGCCACAAGTGGCCCACAAGGGTCGTTTAACCAGCCCACGAGCCACCCTCGAACTGAGCAGCCCGCTCGGCGAGTCCCCACACGCTGCACTAAACCGGTGCAGCACAGTGCGGGGACTCGCTTCTGTGGCGCCGGAAATTGCATCTGCACATATGCCAGAAATTCGGGCACGTGCGCAATACGGCCCACAGTGGGACCTCTGCTGGAGTGAACCGGCCCAGGAGAGGTAAAACTTGCTGAGCCCAGACCTAGAACGTAGCAGGGATGGAGGCAGCAGCAGGATATCCAAGCATCACCCCAGCACAAGCCAAGCATCATCAGGGCTAATGCCCATCACCGCAACATCGTTTTGTTCTTATGCCTACATTTACTTTTTTAAAAAAGTTACGTCAGCGGCTGAGCCCCCAGGCTAATGGTTATAGATGCTTCTTTTATTTTATTTTCTCTTTAAAAATACATTATTATTTTCTACAAAGAATAACGTGCTTATTCCTGCATAAATGTGTTTAGTGTTGGGAAAGCACACCCCATTTTATACCTGTAATCATGGTGACGCAAGAATTCAAGTGAGTTTAAAATGTGAAATTGCACGTGCTCTCAGTGTATTTCTTTTTTGTTTAATCATGGTTGCCAAACTGGTTTTTTGTTTTGCTTGCTTGCTTGCTTGCTCCTTGTTCTAACACACCAGGAATGAAGAAGCTGTTGTTAAAGGATGGGATCTGAGAGAAGTCAAATGTTAATGGTGTGCTTCACAACTGACGTAATACAATTGGACTCTGCACGACCGGTATGGCCAGGGTCTAAAATTACTTAGCTGTAACACCATGTTCCCCGAATGCAGTTCCAGGCCTGAGCATAGGGCAATTGTGGATAAAGCTCATGTTTTGGATCTGAATATAGAAAACTGACTTAACTACAACATTCAAAGAGGCCCGTTTGGCTCTGTATGAAGTAGGAGTAACTGTGGAACTCTAAGGCCTTCTTCTAAGAAGGTGGACCCTCGCAGATATTATGGGACACCCAAAACATTACTGCAAACAGTGGCTCCTCCGAGGCCATCATTAAGGACCCAGGAAACAGGGTGATCTAAATGTACAGCCAAAATTTGGAGGTGTTCTGGAGCCTGCTGGAATAATGGGGTGATAAAACAGGGTGGTGATACAATGACTACTGGAACCGACGCAAGATAATTTCACCAAGGCAACTATCTGCAAATAAACAATAATTAACGTCCATAAAAATGGCAAAAGTAGTTTCTTTCCCAAATCAGTTTTATCTTAAACAATAGCAAACTCAGTAAATAAAGAGTTCCTTTGTAATATGTCAGTGGTTCTTCTCTTTCCAAAATAGATTTTATCTTGAACAACTGCAAACACGTTAATAAAAGGTCCACTTGCGACAAACCAGTGGTTCGGTGCTTGGATGCCGTTCCGGTAATCTGATGTTCTAAATCCCTTAGTCATCAAGCTGCCAAAATCTATTGTAACAGAATTGCACTGAATTAATAAGCAGAATAAAGAAAATATTAATTTAAAATACAGGTACGTGGAGAATGCATAATTAAGGCATGTCTTTGTAGTAAATGATATACAAGGGAAGACAGTATGTAAACAGCTCAAAGCAGGGGTATATCTTCAAGAATAAAAGCAAGACAATAACTAGTCTATTCGTACATGGGGCGGACAGGTGTAATCTTAATTAAAATGCAAGGAGAAACAAACTGAAACACAAAGCTATAAATATGTGCCTTGCTTTCTGTTAACCTAACAGGGGTCAAAGGTTGAATACAGAGACCCCAATATCACAATATCAAGGCATGTAGGCGCCACCCTTTAAAATAACTAAGCAGGGTCCTCCATCCCCAAGTTAGAGCCCTGTGGTGGAGGCGTCATGAATTATGTTATAAGAATTTTAAGGTCATATATATGTGTATATGTGTGTGTGTGTGTGTGTGTGTGTGTGTGTGTATAATGTTGTTGTTGTTTTGTCGTTTAGTCGTGTCTGACTCTTCGTGACCCCATGGACCAGAGCACGCCAGGCACTCCTGTCTTCCACTGCCTCCCGCAGTTTGGTCAAACTCATGTTAGTTGCTTTGAGAACACTGTCCCACCATCTCGTCCTCTGTCGTCCCCTTCTCCTTGTGCCCTCCATCTTTCCCAACATCGGGGTCTTTTCCAGGGAGTCTTCTCTTCTCATGAGGTGGCCAAAGTATTGGAGCTTCAGCAGATGTTCATAAATGTACGAAGCAAACACATGCAAATATGTAAACCACATGTCTGAAACCCACAGAAAACCCACATTTTCTCCCTCCCAAATTGACCTCAAATATTTCTCTGCAAGGTCGAAGGAAACGGGGAGCCTCCCCATTGTCTCTTTGCTCACAAATCCTCTCTTAAGGGGCACATTTAAGATATGAATAGGGTATGCCCCTGTGACCTGGATTCAGGAGTTGAGTAGTTATCATAACGAAAGAGTCGCCAGGATGCCCAGGTAATCCAATCAGGTAACCTAGAAGATGGGAGAAAAAACAACGCACAAATTTCTGTTGTAGTCCACCCCTTCCCTGATGTATGTATGATGTATCTGGGGCGTGGTCTTGAGCTACAGGGTGGGCAATTTCAAAGTCTATACAGTGGTACCTCGGGTTAAGAACTTAATTCGTTCCGGAGGTCCGTTCTTAACCTGAAACTGTTCTTAACCTGAAGCACCACTTTAGCTAATGGGGCCTCCCTCTGCCACCGTGCGATTTCTCTTCTCATCCTGAAGCAAAGTTCTTAACCCGAGGTACTATTTCTGGGTTAGCCGAGTCTGTAACCTGAAGGGTCTGTAACCTAAAGCATCTGTAACCCGAGGTACCACTGTATAAGGGCTTGCACACCTTTTTCCTGCCCCCCCTTCTTGTGTGTGTGGGGGGGGGAGAGCACCCTGCTGCAACAGCTTTAATAAAGATCAGGCTTACTAGCTGCTTTGCTTCTCAATATTCTCTGGTTGGTCTCTGTTATTTTCTCCCACTGATAGAAAACCTACAAAAGGACTCTATATGGGCTCTTGGGTACCCCAAAAGGGAAAAGGAGCAGTTTTTTTCTCTCATAACAATGAAAGATGCTCAGGTAAGGATGCCTTCAGGAGTGAGACTGACACACACTCATTTGTCTGGAGATGGAGGAAAGGTGAGCAAAGATGAGGCAGGAATGCAGCAGCAAGTGGTTATTAGTGGGCGGTTAGGCCGGTAGCAGTTTCGCGTGTGTGGTTTGTGTCACCATCGGATGTCTCCAAGTTGTGCGGAGGAAAATCCACACCCATGAATCTCCAGAAAGGCAGGCTCTTGCAGTGCCATTAATGGCTTGGCCATTAAACTCGCCATCCGTGTCAACAAGGATCTGTCCTGGGGTGTGTGAGTTACAGAAAGCCATATCTGTGAGAGCGGCATTCTCTGAACCAGTACTATTTTTCTAGGAAAAGAAAACCAGCAGCCCAAGCAAGTCCAGGTTATTATGAAAGCCTTCCAGGCCGGAGGGAAAGACTCCCAGATGATGGTTTCAGTTGATGCAACACTCTTTTTAGAAACGAAACACTCTCTGGGTGCCTTGATGCTCCCAAGGCAGTGAATTTCTGGCAGATCCCACAACTAGGGGCTTAACCACACTTACCTTTCATCTGTGCTTTCCAGGGTCCTGTGCCCCTTTTTTCTGCTCCAGAGCTTTCCCTACAAAACCCACTACAGTGGTACCTCGGGTTAACTACTTAATTCGTTTCGGAGGTCCGTTCTTAACCTGAATCTGCTCTTAACCTGAAGCACATCTTTAGTTAATGGGGCCTCCCACTGCCGCCGCAAGATTTCTGTTCTCATCCTGAGGTATAGTTCTTAACCTCTTAACCTACTATTTCTGGGTTAGTGGAGTCTGTAACCTGAAGCGTATGTAACCTGAAGTGTATGTAACCCAAGGTACCATTGTACAGTGGTACCTCAGGTTACAGAAGCTTCAGGTTACAGACTCCACTAACCCAGATATAGTACCACGGGTTAAGAACTTTGCTTCAGGATGAGAACAAAAATTGTGCTGCGGCGGCGGCACGGTGGCAGCGGGAGGCCCCATTAGCTAAAGTGGTACCTCATGTTAAGAACAGTTTCAGGTTAACAACGGACCACCAGAACAAATTACGTTCTTAACCTGAGGTACCACTGTATTTAAAGCTGAAATGGAGCAAATGTCAATCTACAAAAAAAAACCTGAATTGCCATTTGTTGCACTTCAGCTTTCAAAGAGAGGGGTTTTGTAGGGAAAGCTCCAGGGCAAAAGTGCTGGAACACAAAGCTTTAAAGCCCGAAACCTGTGTCTGGAAAGAGCAGGGAAAAGGTTAAGTGTGGCTAAGCCCTGGCTCAGGGTGCGCTTGTTAGGCTTGCCAACTTCTCAATAGGCCGCTCGGCCAGCCAGTGCCTTTGACAGAAGCCTGACACACAGGCGATGATGTCAAGCTCCTTGCTGCAAAAATCTTCACCTCCTCCTTTCCACGCGGCAACATCAAGCCACAAGAGTGGACCAACCAAGCTCCTGCTCTGGCATGAAACAGAGGCAGAATTAGTAGCGGTCTGAACAGAGACACCGACTGCTTGGCACAACGGAAGCTTTCGTCTCAGAGAAACAGCAGCTATGTGCGTGATATAAATTATTCTAAGGAATACGTCAGACAAAAAAAATACAAGAGAAGATAAAGAATTTAGAAATGAACGTATTGCGGCACTGACAAAATAGGATTTGTATTTTGTACATACTGGACTTGGTGGTCAACTGAATAAGCTACATTTTAAAATATTATGTCACGATGTTGATTTTGACACTATAAGAAGCTGTATCTAATTTTTGAGAAGTAGTTTCTAGTAAATAACTTGCAGTTGTTATCATATAGCCTATTACATTTATGTGTGTTTTTCAACTGGATTTGCGTAATGTAGGCATTCTAGTGTTTTTAATGTGTGTGATACACACACACACACACACACACACACACACACACACTTTCATCAGGACCACAGAAGAGGAGGAAATATTTTTTTAATTAAAAAAAAACCCTACATATGAACCATGGTCCCAATCCTGGTCTGCTTCCCCCCCGCCCCAGCTGCTATTTGTAAAAACACACGTGCTTAGTAGCAGTGCACACAGTTACTCATTTGTAGCGCAAAAATGTAGTTTTTCACAAACCAGAATTGTTCCCGCTTTCCCCCCAACATGCTGCTTGCAATCTAGATTGGTTCTAGATTTTAGGAGAACATAGGAAACTGCCTTATGCTAAGTCAGACCATCAATTGACCTAGCTCAGAATTTTCCACCTGACTGGAATCAGCTCCTCAAAGTTTTAGCTGGGGGTGGAACTTGGAGAGTTTTGCACACAAAGTAAATGCTCTATAAAACTGAGCAGGGTGAGCCAATACTCTGACTCAAGAGGGAGGAAGTTTATTCAGTTCCTCACTTGCCTCCAGTGCTCTGGGCTGGGAAAGCCATTTCCGACCTGGGAGGAGAGGGGGTTGCGGGCTAACCCCTCCCACACACGCGGGGGCTGGCCTTTTGCCCCCGCATGAACAGGGAATCCCCGGGCGTGTCTTCGACCCTGCCCGCCAATCAGCGGGCCGGGGAGGTGGGGCCTCGCCTATTTAAGGCCAGGCACGGCCGGGGACCGCCCTCTTTCCCCTTTCCAGCCGAGAGGTTTTTTTCCCATCCCACCCACCCTTTAGGCTTAGCTAGCTATGACCTTGCTATGGACTTCGGTTGGTCGCCGCAAGGGGCCTGGTAGGAATTTTTCCAATTTGGCGCACTTCTAGCCTTTGGGTTTTTTCGCCTACCTCGTAGCAAACGTCACAATTTCCGTGGTTTCGGCGGTTAGGCATTGGCAGGGGTTAATTGTTATGCAAATGAATGGGGGGGAAGGAAGCGCCATCACCTTCCCCCAATGGAAAGGGTAGTCCGGTAGAGGACTCCGGGGGGCGTTGCCTTGTCCGAAACCTAGGGAGGTAAGGGCCTCCGGCACGCCCCCGAGCGGTGACACCCATGGGATCCTAGTTGGCGTACTTCAACAGGACTCCCACGGCTTGTAGACAACCCTTCCCGGTCTCCATGCCGGGTAGTCGATAGGAGCCAATGCCTAAGGCCAATACCTTTCAATTCTGTAATCAATAAAGTTGTGGCCTTTTTATTCCCATTAACCTTAAATAATGTGTCCAGTGTCTTCATTTCACATGGGGGAGGGGACTTGCCACACAAATATTTAAAGCAGTCTGGGTGGGGGAAAAGGGTGCTTGGGTTCAGGGGATGCATGCTGCAAATCGGGTCCTCCCTTAAATAGGGCACATATTGCAGTGAGACCTGGATAACCGACACCCTGTCTTGTGGGTGGGTTCTATTGGTCAGCCACAACACCCGATTGGTAGGTCCCTCAAAGCTGGGTGCAATTTGGCCAATGGAACGCAGTTCTAACAGTTCGAGGGACCTATTTAAGCCCATGCACGTGACCCAGAGCTTCCTCTTTCGGTGCGTGCATTTGGAACCCCCACCCACCTCTCCCTATTTTTAGGGCTTTGCACTTGACCTTGCCATGTCGTCGTGTGTCTTTGGGACAGGGGCACGGCAGGAATTTTCCCCAATTGGCTGATTGGCTGTTGCCATTTGGGTTTCGCCTGCCACGTAGCAAATCATCACAACTTGTAAGGTTGCGGATAGGCTCTGGTTCAGGGATGGGGGAGCCATCTCGCCAACCCTATGCGGGATCACATTCACCCAGTGCTATACCAGCTGCACTGGCTCCCGGTGAAGTACAGGATCAGGTTTAAGGTGCTGGTTTTAACCTTTAAAGACCTATACGGCTTAGGACCCTCATATCTACGGGACTGCCTCTCCTGGTATGTCCCACAGAGGATCTTACGGTCTTCAAACAAAAACATCTTGGAGGTCCCGGGCCACAGGGAGGTTAGGCTGGCCTCAACCAGAGCTGGGGCCTTTTGGCCGTGGCCCCGATCTGGTGGAACACAAGAGACTAGGGCCCTGCAGGACTTGACATCTTTCCGCAGGGCCTGCAAGACAGAGCTGTTCCACCAGGCCTTTGGCCAAGGCACAGCCTGACCCCCTCCTTTGGTAATCCTCACAGAACTCTAGCCCAATGGTTGCCATTAATCTGATTTTGAACTGATTTTAGAATGAATTGATTTTAGAATTCTGTATTACTTTTACTGTTGTTAGCCGCTCTGAGCCCGGCTTCGGCTGGGGAGGGCGGGATGTAAATAAAAAATTATTATTAATTATAATTATTATTATGTGAAGGGTATTCTATTAAAGGAATCCAGGGACTCGATGGTTTGGTCAACCCCTGAGAGGGGGTTGTGTCCGTGCCTGAGTCCAGGGGGACATTTGGGTGGCGGAGTTAGCCCGTGCCTGGCTTTCTGCTTATCCAGGTGTTCCCCCTTGGCTGACCTATGCTGGAACCCTGGGTCAGCACTTCCTGCATGGCAGGGAGATAGTCGAGCCAGAGCCTGCAATCAAAAAAGTTTTTTTTATTGGTTTTCACAATATTATAAACAAACAAACCAACAAACAAACACACACACACAAGACAAACAAACAGAACAAACATAAATCATAGCCTTATTAATTACAGTTATTAACTTTGTTAAGTGACTTCCTCGCATCCCTTGGTTGAATTTCATTGCATGTCCTTTTAATGGTTTTCCAAATCCCAATTTTTATGAAATTTAACTTAAACATTAACATCCTTAAATCTTCACCTTATAGAATTAAACATATTAATTCATCACTTAACATGAATAAAAGCCTAAGCCCATTAAGTATCTGCAAGCGATTTCCAGTTAGTTTAACTTAACAAATTTAACTAAATAATCATTAAATTTATTCCATTCTTCCTGCAATCAATAAAGCTTTCCAAAAACCAAACCAAAATTTGAGTCATGTGTGAATTTATTTAGGGGGGAGGTTTCTGGGTCTGAACACGCAATGAGCCCAGGTTTCAAAACCGAAAACACACGCACACATGTGCGCACACTCGTTCCAGCAATGTTATTGCAATGCCAAGGGCTTTATCTGTTCTGCGGCACAACAGAAACCTGTTCCTTCCTCTCTGAAGCAGGGCTTCCTATAATTAATAGCCTCTTAAAAAGGAGAACTGGGTTCCCCTCTCCCTGGAGGAGTTTTTGGGGTTGTCCTAACGCCAGTCTTCCTTCCTGCTCAGGGTTCATTTCCAGGAAAGCTTTTATTTTCACTCCGGCTGCCGTGGGTTTCCCCCAGAGCAGAAAATGAAGGAAGAAAGTTTGCAAGCCTTCATGCTGCCACTCCTTTGATCATTATAACACTGCAGCCGGCGACTGGATAATTTGAGAGAAGATAAAGGCGAATTTCTGAGGATGCACAGATTGGAAACGGGCTTAACTGTCTTCCCTGAAAGAAACCCAAGAATAGCAGCTTGATCAGGCTGTTTGGAGTTTTCTTTCAGATGATCTTCGCTCATGGGTAGGAAACCTAAGGCTTGGGGGCCGGATCTGGTCCAAACGCCTTCTAAAGCCGGCCCATGGACGGTCCGGGAATCAATGTGTTTTTACATGAGTAGAATGTGTCCTTTTATTTAAAGTGCACCTCTGGGTTATGTGTGGGGCATAGGAATTTGTTCATTTCCCCCCACAAAATATAGTCTGGCCCACCACATGGTCTGAGGGATGGTGGACCGGCCCACGGCCGAAAAAGATTGCAGAAATAGTACCTCGGGTTAAGAACTTTGCTTCAGGATGAGAACAGAAATCGCGCGGTGGCGGTGCGGCAGCAGCAGGAGGCCCCATAAGCCAAAGTGGTACCTCAGGTTAAGAACAGTCTCAGGTTAAGAACGGACCTCCAGAAGGAAATAAGTTCTTAACCCGAGGTACCACTGTACTATTTCTGGGTTAGCGGACTCTGTAACTTGAAGCATCTGTAACCTGAAGCATCTGTAACCCAAGGTACCAATGTACAGTGGTACCTCGGTTTAAGAACTTAATTCGTTCTGGAGATCCGTTCTTAACCTGAGACTGTTCTTAACCTGAAGTACCACTTTAGCTAATGGGGCCTCCCGCTGCCGCTGCGCTGCCGGAGCACGATTTCTGTACTTAACCTGAAGCAAAGTACTTAACCCGAGGTACTATTTCTAGGTTAGCGGAGTCTGTAACCTGAAGCGTATGTAACCTGAAGCGTACGTAACCCGAGGTACCACTGCACAAGACACACAACTGCCCCCCCCCCTTTTAACATGGTAGTTCATTTGCCCCACAAATTTCCTCCCCTAACGCAGCAGGAGCGCTCTCTAAACCCCTCAAATTGACATTGTGGCACCAAAGCCGAGTGGACCCAGAGTGCAACAGGAAATGTGTGTCAGACATCTTGCCTCCTCAGAGACTGCAGCCTGCCCCGGCTGGTTCAAGACAACTTCCTGGGGTGCCAACCTGTTGTTGTGAAACATGCCCTTGCTCTGCCTGGTGCGCACTGAAATGGGCATGCCAATCAGACGCAGACAAGAAAGCCTGACAAGGCAAATTGAATGTCTTGCTTGGAGCAAACAAGCAGCAGCTGTTTGGCACGGAACGCAGACTTGGCAGGTTGCTCTTTGAAAAACACTCCTTGGCACGAGGACTTTCCAGCTCTTGTGAGTGGCACTGGAAACTCTGAAAATATGGTCGTCCGTGGCAAGGTTGCAAAAGTCTGGCCAAAATGATGTTAGAATGACGTTGGTCTAGAAATTATGTGGTTTTCAGCTGTAATGAATATGTAAAAAGAAAAGAAAAGCCAAAAATTAAATGAAAATTAAGGGAAAGGATTTGCTGAATTAATAAATTAGAAATTGGAATACAGAAAGGGGAGGTACGAGGAAGTCGGGGAAGTAAGTGATAAGAAAATAAGGGAATGAAATTATACCTGTTTTTAATCTTATCTGTTTGTATTATTGTTTTGTTTTGTTTCTATATAATCTTTGAAAACTTAATAATATTTAAAAAAAAAAAAGTCTGGCCAAAATGCATGAAGCCGCCTTTCGGGAAGGGACTATGTGTTTGATGCACCTCCTCACAGGGGCAACATTTGTTATCAGGAGCAAGGTGTCGCATCCTGGGAAAAAGTCAGCTTTCATTTGCAAATGCTTCCTGCCTGGGCAATGGGTGTGAAACTCTTCACAGGCCGGGCCAGACGCCACAGGGAAATCCCCCTTCCAGTGGGAGTTGGACTTAATTGTTGAGCATATTTTCTTAAGCCTCCTCACAGCCCTGAGCTAGCAGAAGAAGAATAAATTATGCAAAATCAGCAAAGAGGGACATATTTGCATAATTTATTCCAGTAATAAAATATGCCTTTTTCTTGATGTAGAGTAAAAAAAACAACAGAAGAACACCTTATTCCAGCCACAGTCCTGTTATGGGAGGATTGGCAGCAGTAGGCTAGAGCTCCTCTCACAAGAATGATCAAGACAAGGTTGGCTTAACGCAGGGGTAGGCAACCTAAGGCCCGTGGGCCAGATCCAGCCCAACTGCCTTCTCAATCCGGCCCATGGACAGTCCGAAAATCAGTGTGTTTTTACATGAGTAGAATGTGTCCTTTTATTTAAAATGCATCTCTGGGTTATTTGTGGGGCATAGGAATTCGTTCATTTCCCCCCCAAAAAATATAGTCCAGCCCACCACATGGTCTGAGGGACGGTGGACCGGCCCACGGCTGAAAAAGGTTGCTGACTCCTGCCTTAACGCATCAGCTCTGCCTTACCACATTGGACTATAGGACCACTAACATTGAAGAGTTCACGTTTAGCATTGCTGCATCGGTGCCTTTAACACCAGATAGATCAGCACCTATTATATACTGGCAGGGAAGCTCCGATTTTGTTGTTGTTTAGTCGTTTAGTCGTGTCCGACACTTCGTGACCCCATGGACCAGAGAACGCCAGGCACCTCTGTCCTCCACTGCCTCCCGCAGTTTGGTCAAACTCATGCTGGTAGCTTCGAGAACACTGTCCAACCATCTCGTCCTCTGCCGTCCCCTTCTCCTTGTGCCCTCCATCTTTCCCAACATCAGGGTCTTCTCCAGGGAGCCTTCTCTTCTCATGAGGTGGCCAAAGTACTGGAGCCTCAGCTTCACAATCTGTCCTTCTGAAGGAGTGAGGACCAAGGGTCCACCTGGGTCCTCTTTGGAGAGCCAGGCTGGAGCCATTTTATAAGCTGAAAGCCATCTTAGAAAGCAAACTAAAAGCTAAAAAGACATTTCTCTCTCCCCTGCTTGCCCCTGCTCTTTGCAAGAGGATGCGGCCAGGGGATTTTGCTAGTGGTTGAGCCCTTTCTGAGAAACTGTCCGTTTGCTCAGGATGTTTAGCCCACCCCAAAGTTCTAAACCGAGCAACCTGTTAAAAACCACAGAAAGAGGCGGGGGTCAAGGAGCATTTACGGGAAACCAGTAAATAGGTCAGAAAGATTTTAAACTTGCAGCGCCACCTAGTGGATAATGCAACTTGGAACCGAAAGGCCACCATCAATTCTTTAATTGGTAGAGCTTTTAATGAATATGTATAAAGAGGAATGTGTAAGGGGTGGGTCAAGGGCTGAACTGTGCTTTTGCCAAAAGGTATAAAAGTTGTCTGCATCTGACTGACGGTGGGCATTCTCTCATTTTTCCTGAATGCACCCCTTTGCTTTATTTGTCTGACAAATTAAACCAAAGTCAATAAAACTTGTGTTTTAAAAATATTGCTGCCTGGATTTTTCCATTCTGGTCTAGATTCTGAAGTCTCTAACATTTCTGGTGCCACAGGTGACTCGGATCAAGGACCTTAAGTCCTCAAAAAGACCAGAAGGCAGCTCCCTTGTCCTTTTCTAGGCAGGACGCAGGGGAAGAGCCAATAGGCCGCTTTCCTGGCGCCACCGAGGTTTTTCTTCGGAGGAGGGCGAAGCCAATTTGACCCTTCTGCTGGATCCTGTGAGAGGAGACAATGGATTGAAGGACCGAGGTTGACAGGGCAGGAGGAACCAGCCGGCTGGGGTGAGTACATGGCAAAGGGCCCTGAGGACATAGGAAGCCTCCTTATTTTAAGGAGAAGGGAGATCCTGATCACATCTCCAACGTGGCCAGTGGCATTAAGGGGAAAAGGATTGTCCCCTGATAACCACCCACGTTAAGGTATTAGGAAGAAGGAAATGGGGCAGAGGGAATTGGTGTTGGTGTTTGTGTGTTGTGTGTTGTGTGTCAGATACTCCGGTGACTGAATTGTGAATGAGCGGTCAGGGTTTAGCATCCCTTTGGCCAAGCGAGTGCAGGGTTGTGCAGTTCCTAGTAGGGCGACCTCACCTAGGTCACAACCTGAAGTGTCTGGAGAGTGGAAGGAATTTTGAAACCCGGTTAGGAGCGGAGTATCTGAAAAAAAAAGGGGGGGGGTCTGAAGCAAGCCAATGTAGTCCTTTTGAATGCTTTTGATTTGGCCCAAACTGCTTGCAATCAGAGAGAGGAGGCCTCAAAGGAATAACCACCCCCAAATTTTTCTGATGCCTGTTCCTCAGTCATCAGGCATCAAATCTTTCAGAAGCATAGGGGCCCTAGCTGGGACAGGGCAACAAGGAGTATCTCTTTGAGGCTGAGTATCTACTTAGGGAAGAGTTTCAGACTCAGATGCAGCTCTGGGAGCGATGGAGGGGATCGCTCCAGAGATCCCTTAGGTTATCCAAGTTAGTATACAGAACTAGAATGCATACAAAGGTTTCAGATCTCTGGACCTCAATGAAGGCAAGAGTTCAGCCAGGCAGAGCTGGAGAATTCTCTGCTGAGCTGTGGCTTTGGTAGTAAGGCAAGCCTCCTAGTTTCTCCAAAGCCCATTACTGAACTGGGAAGCACATGAGCCTTGCAGACCTCCAATAGTTTTGATCCCTATAGTAACTACAGCTTGACCAGGGAGGCCAACCTAAATCCCAGAACTTAGTTAGGGAAGAGCTGGGTACCTCTGTGACCAGCGGCAGTTTGGAACACATCAGGGAAACCACCAGCAGCCCCCTAGCTTCTCTGATGACCAGTGAGAGGTGGTCTATGGCTAGGAAATACAAAATGGTTTCAGACCTATAGCAGTTACAGTTGAGACAGGGAGGGCAATTTAATTGGTGTCCTTAACCAGGCACCAGCTGGATGGCTCAGTGTTTAGGTGTGTCTCAGAGAACACTGCAATAGACCCCTAGTTTGAGGCTCAGGCAGAGGAGCCTCATGAGAGGACCTGCATCTTTGTGGCCACCACAGTTGACAAGTTAGTTGCCACAGAAAAAGATGAAGGAAGGCATGAAGAAACAAGCCGGACACCTGAAGCTGACACAGGGTGTGAGCAGCCATGTGGCAGGTGTCTGTTGGAAGAAATATTAGAAGTTAAAAAACAAACAAACAAAAAAACTGCACAGAACCAAAAGAGGAAGAAGAGCTTTCTCCATTTAACTTGGATGAGTTTGTGAACATGGATGAAGTTCTAGAGGTTCACGTGATAATAGAGAACCCCCCCAACCCCCTGGCTGAAGAAATATAAGACTGATCAATGCAAAATTAAGGAGCACAGGCAGGAAAACGCCTCAAGAAGCCCATTTACCAGGGATCCGAGGCAAAAGTCCTGGCCCCACCCCCATATGATCCAAGTGCCGTGGTGGCCCCCCTTGGGAGGACAGGGACAGCCCCATATCCTCAAAGCTCCACCGCTGCCCCGATATGCGGCCCCAGGAGCCGAAGTAGGAAAGGGGGGGCTGCCAGACACCCCAGAAGTAGACGAGGCAGAGCCCAGCGACCAGGTCCTGGATGAATTATACCCCAGTCTTAAAGAATTGAGGAAAAAGATGAGCAAATACAGAAGTTCGACCACTATGTATCGAGATGCTGCAGACGCTTATCACAGGGGTCGAGAAAAAGCCTTTGGAAAGTACCTAAAACAGTGCAGATTCAATCAGCCCACGTCCAGTGTAGAGGCAGGGACAGCAGTCCTGACCCCCCTTCGCGTGGTTTTTGACAATCCACCACCTCCACCCCCTGCACCTCCGGCAGGGCAAGACGGTACTCAAAATGTCCCTGCCCCACCTGCCCCGCCACCGCAGCCTAGGACATTCACCCTTCAATATGTCCCCTTCACCACCATTGATTTGATGAATTGGAAGACCAGACCCACACCCCTGCGTTTGCTGAGAAGCCCCAGGCAGTGGTGGACTTGCTGTCCTCTATATTTGCAGCACATGAGCCTACCTGGACAGACTGTCAACAATTGCTGAACACTCTCTTTACTTCAGAGGAAAGGAGGAGAATTAATACACAGGCTCTAGAACACCTAAAAGAACAGCAGGTTCAGGAGGCAGAGTGGCCTCAACGATATCCCTTAACCAACCCACAGTGGGACCCAAATAATGTGGACAATCGCAATGCTCTAAGTACCTATCATAGGACAATGTGCAAAGGACATTAGAACCAAAATCCAAAAACAGCCTGGGTTCCAGGGCATGTCCAGATCTCAGATCATGACCATCGCCCAGAAGGTGTTTGAACAAAGAGGAGAGGCTGAGAAGAGGGAGAAAAAGCAGTGGAGGAAAGAAAAGGCAGCAGTTTTAGGCACGGCAATGGCTCACAGCCCAGGGATCCGAGGGGTCCGCCGTAGCCATTCAGAGACCCGCAGCCAAGGGGGAGGAAGATGCCTGCTCAGCAACAGCAAGGCCATAAGAGTTACCCCTGTGAAAGGCTGCATGGAGCCAATTGGGAAGTCTGGTCAAAACGCATGTATTACTGGCTGGCAGAAAAGCAGCTATGGGAAAGTACACAGGCTGAAACAGGCTTTGCCCAGCCCATTAAGAAGTTTACAGGCGCAGTGGAGGCTTGTGAAGCAGACGTGGCTGATGCTCTAGAGAAGCCCTGGGTTGCGTGGCAGGGACTGAAGACGGCATGTCAGGCCGCAGTAGAAGCCAGACCAGAGGGATCTGGAAGCCCAGAAGGGTCTGTGGGACGCCCAGAAAGCCCAGAGGGGCCTAGAGGATGCCCAGAAAGAGTACCAAGCCCAGAGGGGTCCCACAGGGTCTAGATTCTGAAGTCTCTAACACTTCCAGTGAGCACTCAGGGCTGATTTCCTTCAGGATGGAGAGGTTTGATCTTCTTGCAGTCCATGGGACTCTCGAGAGTCTCCTCCAGCACCATAATTCAAAAGCATCAATTCTTTGGCGATCAGCCTTCTTTATGGTCCAGCTCTCACTTCCATACATCACTACTGGGAAAACCAAAGTTCCGATTAAAGCCCATTAATTTAATAGCACCAAACAAAGTACCCCCTGCATAAATGCGCACACTTAGCTTTGCACTGTTTACACTGCACAGTTTTATTTTCCTGTGATTTATATATCCTTGCTTTGGTAGTGTTTCTTACTATACATAAGTCTCTTACAAGTCCCCAGATGCGTTTCAAATGCATGGGTTAGACTAGAAACAGGGATGATGAAAGTGGAGGCTTATATCTGCCTAAAATCAAGTTACAAATGGCTGACATTGAATCTGCTCCCCTGAGGAATAGCCCCACTGCTCCTCTGTGACCAGTTCCAGTTCTAAACACCCTTCAGAAACTGAGTTTTGCCCCTCAAGCCCTTCTGAGTCTGGGGTTTGGCCAGGCAAAAGCTACAGTCAGGCAAAGAATCATAAACACCGAGAGACAACAGGACTGCTCAAGGTGCCCCGACTATAAAACTGGAGAAATCAAGAGATATATAGCCGCACTGGCAGCATATCTCTTCTTTCTCATATCCAAAAATGCTAGAAGGGCCTTTACACTCGCCAGAAGCTCGGCTCTGCCCTCGCCGGTCCTGGAAGGAGCCTTTTAAAAAGTCCCATATGCTCAGAGACTCTGTGCCTGTTCATTGAGGGATATAGGAAGCCCAGAGCCCTTGTTCTTTAGATGTCCCTTTTATGAAGAGGCACGTAGTAAGACCACGGATCTGGTCGCCAAATTCTGTGTACGGATCTGTAGGCGCAGACCACCCCCTGACTCAAACTAGTTCGTGAAGAAAATCCCCAAACTCGTTTCCATGGGTGACTCTGGGTCATATCTATGCGGTAGCTTGTAAAAAAAAACTTAAAAGTTTTAAGTGTCTATATGCTTATCACATTTATAAATTTTAAATTTATTGTTGTACATTGTTTTAACTGTTTGTTTTCTTTCTGGGATTATGCCCCCAAGTGTGTTTTATAAACTGGTCTCCGACCGTAATAAATTATCTATCTCTGTCTCTCACAAAATACCCTGGCTTTCTCCCATGAAGGCTGCAGGTGCACAATTGGCCGAGGGGCCCACCGGCCTGCTCAGCTCTTCCTTGGGAGAATTGAATTAGAAGTGTCACTTGCTTTCAGCCGGGAATCAGCCATAGTAGCCGTTTCCCTGCCCCCTCCCCAACCCCACCTCTCACCCCCACTTCTTATGCCTTCCCAGCTGTCTGTCTGGCGAGGTGGCTCATCTAATAGCTAATCTCACAGGGCAGAAACAAAGATCTCTGCTCCTTCTGCGGTTCTTCCAACTCTGCCTGGGTCACAAGGGGTCTTGTGGGGAAGGAGTGGAGCAAGCCACTCTTGACAGCTGCTGTCGTGGGTCTGGGGGCAACCCCAGCCTTGCAACCTGCCCACACAATCTCTTTGCAGCACCCTCTCTCTGTCAAAACTATAGACATAAGAACATAGAGATCCTCCAGAGTGTTTTGGTTTTTCTTGTTACTTGTAGCTGTATTACAGTGGACGCTGAGGCTGAGAACATGATAATTGTGGGATGCATGTTCGCAACCTGCAGCGGTGCATCTGTGCACGCGCAGGATGCGATTCGGCACTTCTGCACATGTGCAAAGCGCAATTTAGCACTTCTGCGCATGCGCGCCCCCCAAAACCCAGAGGTAACCCGTTCCAGTACTTCCGGGTTTCGGCGGGTCCGTAACCTAAAAAAACGCAACCAGTGTCTGTAACACGAGGTATGACTGTATTCTGCAACGTGTCCTTGATGTTATAACAGTGAGCCAGAGACGCGGGTGGTGCTGTGGTCTAAACCACTGAGCCTCTTGGGCTTGCTTATCAGAAGGTTAGTGGTTCGAAATCGTGCGACAGGGTGAGCTCCCGTTGCTCTATCCCAGCTCCTGCCAACCTAGCACTTGGAAAGCACACCAGTACAAGTAGATAAATAGGTATCCCTCCGGCAGGAAGGTAAACAGCATTTCCGTGCGCTCTGGTTTCCGTCACGGTGTTCCTTTGCACCAGAAGTGGTTTAGTACTGCTGGCCATATGACCCAGAAAGCTGTCTGTGGACCATCCACACATCAGATGATGCCACAATCGCTTTGTGAATGATACCACATTGCTGCCTTTTGGACTCTTGAGCCACAAAGCCAGGACAGCCAGCAGTCCCCTTTGTGAGAAGTTACCGGATTTAATCAGGAAAGCTATGGGGCACGCACTGATTGGACGCAAAGCAGCCTGAAACGTTGGCAACTTCAAAAGGTATTGAAAGTGTGGTCACCTACCACAGGCCCAACACAACAATGGGCACAAATAATCATGAATACACATTAAGAACTTCTGGAGGAGCCCCTTGTCTCTGAAAAAGAAAAGTGCAGGGACTAAAATATATATTGGAAAGTAAAATATTGTGACCTGGAAGCTTTTTGCCCTACTCCCAGCAGATGTATGTGTTGGGCCTGTTATAGTTTCTCAGTAGCAAAGAGCCCCTTTGCACATGCACAGAGTCACTCTGGTTCTCATTATAATTATTTCGCATTGTTCCAGACTAGAGCTCAGACTGGCACTGAAAACAAAAGCTAAGCCCTTTCTGAGGTGGGATCCTGCAGGCAGGCACACATGCTCAGAGGACCTCTTGTCCAGTATTACTTAACTTGGATTATATGCGGAGGTTTTTCCCCCCTTATGCTTATACCATACCTTATCATAAATCGAAATGCCCAAGGGAGCTAACATTAAAATCTAATACATAAACAATATCACAAAGAATATAACAATAAAGTCATATAACCGCTCCATTGTTCAGCGAACGAGGTCTGATGCTGGCACCCAAGGCAGATTTCCTGGGCTGAGCCCTGCTCCAAATTATACTGGAGCAGAAAGAGTATTATTTTAATAGACTCATTTCCTCCCCGCCCCTCACTCCCCACCCCCCTGGTCTAATTATCGCTAAACGGCTGCCATTTGATCATAACTCACTCGCATCTGTATCCCCCACCCCTCTTTTAATTGCTGCAATTTGTTGATGAATGCAATTTGCATCAGGGTCCCTGCTGTGTGGCAAGGATCAATTAAAGCGCATCAATCTGGGGCATTTGGGGAGGGGAGGCTTTTGAGGGGGGCGCCAGCTGTCATCTCGGCCGCTCCTACTCCCTAACAAGGAAAAGGGGGCTTGGTGTGTGCGGTGAAAATGTCCCAGCAGAGAGGATAAAAGTACAAATTTTGCCTTGCATCGTGAACATGCACATACTAATATGTAGCACTCCTATAACATGTTTTATTAGTGTTCAAAGCGCTTCATCTTGGTAATTCACGTGCCCTGTAATATAGGGCAACATTATTTTTCTCGTGGGCTTGGTAGTCGTTCCGGAGCTGCATTTGAGCAGCTTAGCTTTCTTGTCTCAGCTGGTCTGTTATTATAGGTCTATTATTATACTCATTTTTAATTGTCTGGTGGGGGGGTGATTACCTTCCTCTTTGCTGTTTGTATGTTTTGCCGAGGATTGCATAACCTCCAACATTTCTCCGATTAAAATAGGGGCATCCCATTCCATACCCTCCAACATTTCTCTGATGAAAATAGGGATGTCCTAAGGAAAAGCGGGACATTCCAGGATCAAATCTGATACAGAAAAATAGGGGTGGTTGGCTTTTGCTGCCCAGCTCCCCAAAGGACTGAGTCCTCTAAGTCCATGATGGGTCAGAGATGAATGGATGGAGGCAGGATGAAGTGAAAGCAAGGCAGATTTTTATTTTTCTGTTGCAACAGAGTTCCCTCCCCTTCTTGCAAGGAGGCAAGAGAGACCCAGAACCAAGAAGAAACATCTCTTTTAAGGGTTTGCATTTTGACGTGGAGGAGGAGGAGATCCACTCTACAAAAAGTCAGAAATTACATCACACATAAGGTGGGGTTAATGTGGCTCAGGCAGGCCAAGGTATATTCCTGAGGATTTAGCAAGTTTTACATAGTTCCAGACACAGTTTACACAAAACATTTGCATTTGATAAGACAATCAGGATCCCTCAATGCAGAGCATCTGGGCAAACAATGACAATTAATACAAAGGAGGCTCATAGGAGAGGAATCCCTTCAGGAACTTCCCCTGATTGCTCTCTGCCTACCTGTTCTCAGGCAAGGGGGATGAAGGAGGCAGAGGAAATATTGAGAGTCTTTAGAAGAGCCAAGATGGCTTTTGGATTGCTCTCCTGTACTATTTTAGACATGTGGTTTATATATACTTATGTATAGGGATGCGGGTGGCACTGTGGTCTAAACCACTGAGCCTCTTGGGCTTGCCGATCGGAAGATCCGCAGTTTGAATCCCTGCGACGGATGAGCTCCTGTGGCTCTGTCCCAGCTCCTGCCAACCTAGCATTTCGAAAGCACGCCAGTGCAAGTAGATAAATAGGTATCGCTGCAGCAGGAAGGTAAACGGTGTTTCAGTGCGCTCTGGCACTCATCACGGTCCTCCGTGCGCCAGTAGCAGTTTAGTCATGCTGGCCACATGACCTGGAAAGCTGTCTGTGGACAAACACCGGCTCCCTTGGCCTGAAAGCGAGATGAGCGGCGCAACCCCATACAGTGGTACCTCGCGTTACACACGCTTCAGGTTACAGACCCCGCTCACCCAGAAATAGTACCTTGGGTTAAGAACTTTGCTTCAGGATGCGAACAGAAATCACATGCCGGCGGCGTGGCGGCAGCGGGAGGCCCCATTAGCTAAAGTGGTACCTCAGGTTAAGAACAGTTTCAGGTTAAGAACGGACTTCCAGAACAAAATAAGTTATTAGCCCAAGGTACCACTGTAGTCGCCTTTGACTGGACTTAACCATCCAGGGGTCCTTTACCTTTTACCTATACTTATGTGTGTGTGTTTACCTTGTGCAATTATCGGCATTCATTCTCTATTTGAGATCTTAGAATTTCTATAATAAATCACAGCTTCTGTAACTCTGGGACTGGAAAATAGGGGCCCTTTGAGGATCTGGTATTGCCATTGCTGCTGTTTGAGGTGAGGGCCGGAGTATGTCTGTTGAATTGTGGCCAGTACCCTCTTAATGCGGCTTGCAGGAGGACTAATAATAATAATAATAATAATAATAATAATAATAATAATAAATTATATTTATATCCTGCCCTCCTCAGCGGAAGCCGGGCTCAGGGCGGCTAACAACAATAAAACAGTACAAATGTACAGCACAAACAACACTCTAAAATCATTCATTATAAAATTAATAATAATAATAATAATAATAATAATAATAATAATAATAAATTTTATTTATATCCCGCCCTCCCCAGCCGAAGCCAGGCTCAGGGCGGCTAACAACAATCAACAATCAAACAATCAGATATTCACACATTCTAAAAATATTTCATTATAAAAATCAATTAAAATCAAATTAATGGCAACTAATTAAGCAGGATTCTAAGCAGGTTGCCAGAGGAGGGAGTCAGGTTGCGCCCTGACCAAAGGCCTGGTGGAACAACTCTGTCTTGCAGGCCCTGCGGAAGGATGTCAGGTCCCGCAGGGGCCTAGTCTCTTGTGACAGAGCATTCCACCAGATTGGAGCCGCAGCCGAGAAGGCCCTGGCTCTAGTTGAGGCCAGCCTAACCTCTCTGAGGCCTGGGACCTTGAGGATGTTATTATTTGCAGACCGTAGGTTTCTCTGTGGGGCATACCAGGAGAGGCGGTCCCGTAGGTACGAGGGTCCTAGGCCGTATAGGGCTTTAAAGGTTAAAACCAGCACCTTAAACCTGATCCTGTACTCCACCGGGAGCCAGTGCAGCTGGTATAGTACCGGATGAATGTGATCTCGCAGCGAAGACCCCATAAGGAGTCTCGCCGCGGCATTCTGCACCCGCTGGAGTTTCTGGGTCAGTCTTAAGGGCAGCCCCACGTAGAGCGAGTTACAATAATCCAGTCTGGAGGTGACCGTCGCATGGATCACAGTGGCTAGGTCAGGGCGAGAGAGATAAGGGGCCAACTGCTTAGCTTGGCGGAGATGAAAAAATGCCGCCTTTGTTATATAGCTGTAATCTGCACCTCCATAGAGAGGGAGGTATCGAAGATTACACCCAAACTCTTAACGGACGGTGCTGGCACTAATTGCACCCCCGCAAGAGATGGGAGTTGCCCCCTCAATCCCATATCGTCCCGCCCCAGCCAGAGGACCTCTGTCTTCGAAGGATTTAACTTCAACCGGCTCCCACGTAACCATCCAGCCACAGCTTCCAGACATCTCGCCAGTGTATCGGGCGCCGAGTCAGGATGGCCATCCATCAACAGATAGAGTTGGGTGTCATCGGCATACTGATGGCAACCCAGCCCAAAACTCTGGACAAGCTGGGCGAGGGGGCGCATAAAGATGTTAAAAAGCATCGGGGAGAGAATCGCACCCTGAGGCACTCCACACACCAAGGAGTGGCGCGATGACAATTCCCCCCCGAGCGCCACCCTCTGTCCCCGACCAGAGAGAAACGAGCGCAGCCATTGAAGGACTGTGCCCTGGATCCCCACGTCGGCAAGGCGGTGGTCCAGGAGTTCGTGATCGACCATGTCGAAGGCTGCTGACAGATCTAGAAGAATTAATTAAATTCAAGCCACTGTTCACCATTGGGCCAGAGCTCCGTGAAGATTGCCAAGGGAGGGGGTCAGACTGTGCCCTGGCCAAAGGCCTGGCGGAACAGCTCTGTCTTGCAGGCCCTGTGGAAAGATGTCAAGTCCCGCAGGGCCCTGGTCTCTTGTGACAGAGTGTTCCACCAGATCGGGGCCACAGCCGAAAAAGCCCTGGCTCTAGTTGAGGCCAGCCTAACTTCTCTGTGGCCTGGGACCTTCAAGATGTTAAGATGTTTTTATTTGAAGACCGTATGATGGGAGAAGTATGCCACCAGCATACGGAACAGAGAACAGTCATTTTGAATCTCTTCTCCCAGCCAACAGTTTCCTGGTTGTCTTGGCAACAGCTCTCCAAGTATTAGAATGTTTCTGCTAAACTCCAGGTCGATGGGCAGTAGAGAACCTGAGAACTTCCCGTTGCATGAAGCGTGGCCTACCAGCAACGTCAATAAGTACATAATTAAAAAGTGACAAGACTTCTGTGGTCCAGGATTCCATCCCGCATGAGTATACTCTCAGGATCCATGTCAAGGAATCCATTGACAGTGCCCAGAGACATATATCCACAGCAGTGACCAGAAGAGGGATGACCGTTGGAAGGAGTGTAGAAGGAAGAAACACCATGATGTATCTGCAGGAGCGTAACTGGATGCCTTCATCTTCCCCATATTGGTCCCATACAGCCACGGCAGGCGCTGTAACTTTCCAATGGCTTGACTTCACCCCCAAAGGCGCACTCCTCATTTGTCTCCTGAGGCAGTTGGATGTCAACCAATCGTCTGGTTGTGGTGAGTTTGAAATGGCTCCTTTATCATGGACAACGTCTAGTGGCTAGGGTTGAGATTCACTCGGGTTCCTTAACTCTGCAGCGGTGGAGGGCCCACATAATCTGATGGATCTGGAGTAATCCCTGGCCATTCTGATGGGTTTTCCGGTTGCTCCATATGGCAGTCCTTTCGAAGCCCTGCTCCACCTTTGGAACGGGGGAAATGATCCAGGTCGTTGACATGATCCCTCCTAAACGCTCTCTTTCGTTTCCATTTGCTGGAGACCATGTTGTTTGGTTTTCTGACGATTTAAGGGGCGAGTAAGTGGCTGGAGGAAGACTCATGAAATATGCGGCTGAACATGGGGTTGAGCACATTAGAAAAATTACCTCTCTGCCAGCATTGCGTCAACACATTGTCATCCAGTGGAAATAGAATAGAATAGAATTTATTATTTATACCCCGCCCATCTGGCTGGGTTTCCCCAGCCACTTTGGGCGGCTTCCAACAAAGTATTAAAATACAATAGTCTGTTAAACATTAAAAGCTTCCTTAAAGAGGGCTGCCTTCAGATGTCTTCTAAAAATCTGGTAGTTGTTCTTCTCTTTGACATCTGGTGGGAGGGTGTTCCACATGGCTGGTGCCACTACCGAGAAGGCCCTCTGCCTGGTTCCCTGTAACTTGGCTTCTCACAGTGAGGGAACCGCCAGAAGGCCCTCGGCGCTGGACCTCAGTGTCCAGGCTGAACGATGGGGGTGGAGACGCTCCTTCAGGTATACTGGACCAAGACCGTTCAGGGAGATGACTGAATCCAGGAGGAGAGAGAATCCAGGAACAAAATGACAAAAAAACCACATGGCAACTTAAAGACTAGCCAATTTTATTCTGCCACAAGCTTTTGTGGACTTTTACCCACTTCACCTGTTAGTCTTAATTCATTAGCCTTTAAGATGCCTCAGAACTTTGATGTTTTTTGCTGCAGCATGGCTACCTAGGTCTCTCAGGAAATTCAAGGATAAGTGGAAAGGCTTCTCTGGGTATTTAGATGTGAAAATGACCTAGAGTGCCTTCACACAGTTTTGGCTGGTGTGCTAGCCGTGCTTTTTTTCCTAGAGAAGACATATCTAACCACTGTCTCACATACCTCGATTCCATCCAGATTTGATGATTGCAATGTACTCTACCTGGAAGTATATATTGACACAATGCTGCAGCAGAAGACTGCAACAAAGGAACCCCTAGCAAGACAGATAAAGCTGTCTGTCACATTAAACCGAGGCAGATAAATGGTTCTACAGCTGGTGCCAAACAGATAAGAGACTGTCCCTGTTTGGGGTGAGATTCAATCATATACTGACAAACTCAGGTTGCACAATTACATTGATTTGGAGCTTTTGCATGACAAACCCACTTTCCCGAAAGATCAGACTTTTTGTGATAAGGAAAGCGACAGGAAGATGCACTAGAAAATGTGGGATAACACTTGCTCAATGCAATGTCATCTGGAAAAATGTGAGAACCAAAACACAGCCATCCTTTAAAATTCACATGCACCTGAATTTTGTACATCAGGGGAAAGTGTGCATAAAAAACCCATATTAGTGAAAATACAACCAGCAAACAATATATATATATAATTAAGTCTATATTGCCATCTAAGGATCACAGGGCTGTTTAAAAATTTAAAAGCACAACATACTACTAATTAAAACAGCAATGGTCAAAACAAGGATGTGTTAATTAGAGAAATTTGCAGTGAAATGCTTAAGATTTTTTTTTAATTCAAATTGCAGTAGAAATGTGAATTTAAGAAATGAGTAACTGCGAGAACAGTTTATCTAACTTCCATCCCTACTAGTTTTAAAGGTGAGGGCAGGTTCATATGCAAAGAGACAGCCCATGAGTGTGTTCTTCCAGGATGCAGTGGTGGGCTGGCCAAGAGCCAAGAAGTTAAAACTGGACCCGAACAAGATGGAGGTGGTTGCCAAGTCCAGGAATAAGCCAGGTGGCCTGTTCTGGATGGAACTGTTGTTGTTGTTGTTGTTGTTGTTTAGTCGTTTAGTCATGTCCGACTCTTCGTGACCCCATGGACCAGAGAACGCCAGGCACCTCTGTCCTCCACTGCCTCCCACAGTTTGGTCAAACTCATGCAGGTAACCTCAAAAACACTATCCAACCATCTCGTCCTCTGTCGTCCCCTTCTCCTTGTGCCCTCCATCTTTCCCAACATCAGGGTCTTCTCCAAGGAGTCTTCTCTTCTCATGAGGTGGCCAAAGTACTGGAGCCTCAGCTTCACAATCTGTCCTTCCAGTGAGCACTCAGGGTTGATTTCCTTCAGTATGGAGAGGTTTGATCTTCTTGCAGTCCATGGGACTCTCAAGAGTCTCCTCCAGCACCATAATTAAAAAGCATCAATTCTTCGGCGATCAGACTTCTTTATGGTCCAGCTCTCACTTCCATACATCACTACTGGGAAAACCATAGCTTTAACTATACGAACCTTTGTTGGCAAGGTGATGTCTCTACTTCTCAAGATGCTGTCTAGGCCTGTCATTGCCCTTCTCCCAAGAAGCAGGCGTCTTTTAATTTCGTGGCTGCTGTCACCATCTGCAGTGATCATTGAGCCCAAGAAAGTAAAATCTCTCACTACCTCCATTTCTTCCCCTTCTATTTGCCAGGAGGTGATGGGACCAGTGGCCATGATCTTAGTTTTTTTTGATGTTGGGATGGAACTGTACTCCCTATGAAAATACAGGTGCATAGTCTGGAAGATTTGTGTGCCTATTTGTGCTGCGAGGGGGACACATATGGCCTCCGGCAAGGACACTTTCCTAATATAAGGGGAAATGGCAGGTCCCTGCCCATGAGGAATTTGCAATGTAAATTTCAGCAGTGGGAGAAGTCAGAGGGTAACTAAGAGAGAAGGAATGGGGAATTCAAAGACAAGGCTGTATGAAAGGGAGCAACTACAGCCAGTTGCGTGCATTGGAATCGTTTTTGCTGGGGGGGGGCATTAAGGAATCGAACCACATTCTGTTGTGGGTTTTGATAAAGGATTTTGAATAACCTAAGAGAGGTTGGAGCACGAAGGAGTTCTGGGCTCTGTATGTGGATCTGCCCTTCTTGGAATTCAAAACACCTTTTTCAGGGAGAGACCATAGGTGGCATCGAGCAGTACAGGTGCAAAACATCACCTGAACCCCACAGCTTTCCTATATTGGTGTGGCGGAACCCGATTGCTTATATATATGCACTGCCTTGTTATAAATATTTTAAGGTCCTGTATATAAAAAATAAATGTTCATAAATGTACCAAGCAAGCACATACATAAATGTATAAACCCCACAGAAAAAACTCCAGAAACCGTTTCGTCTCTCCCCAAATTGACCTCAAATATTTCTCTGCAAGGTCGAAGGAAATGGGGAGCCTCCCCACTGTCTGTTTGCTCACAAATCCTGTCTCAAGGGCACATTTAAGATATGAATAGGGGGAGCCTGTGACCTGGATTCAGGAACTGAGTAGTTATCATAACAAAAGAGTGGCCAGGATGCCCAGGATATCCAATTAGGTAACCTGGCAAACAGGATAAAAACAAGGCACTCAGATTTCTGTTGTAGTCTGCCCCTTCTCTGATGTATATATGATGTACTGGGGGGTGGTCTTGGGTTACACCCCTTCTGTGATGTATCTATGATGTATGGAGGGGTGGGTCTTGGGCTCCAGGGTGGGCAGTTCAAAAGTCTATATAAGGGCTTGCGCGCACGGTTTGGGGTCCTCCTCCTTTCTCCTGCATGTGGGGGGAGCACCCTGTTGCAACAGCTTTAATAAAGATCAGGCTTACTAGCTGCTTTGCTTCTCAATATTCTCTGGTTGGCCTCTGTCATTTTCTCCGACCGATGGAGAAGGGCTCTTGTGTACCTGTGATAGGAATTTTGAGGTCTTAGATATATGGTAATGTTCCTAAGTGTACCAACCAAGCACGTACATAGATCAGCACAGGAAGGCCAACCTGGAACCATTTTGATTCCCAAACTGACCAAATGTTTTCCCCGCAAGGTCAGGGAGCCTTCCCATTTTCTCAGGAATTGAGTAATCAGCATTTTAATGGGTGACAGACTATCAGGAAAGACAACCAGGAAAGGCAATTAGATAACCTGGCAAACAGGAAAAACAACATTCAAATTTCTGTTTTATTTTCTCCTACAAATAGGGAACCCACGTAAGGACTCTATATGGGCTCTTGGATACCCCATAAGGGGAAAAGGGCAGATTTTGTTTACAACATACCGCATAAGGGAAAGGGAGTAGTTTTTGTTTATAACAGCCTTCTCCTCTTCCTATGGGTCCTCAGATCGAAATGCATGCTGGGCTCTAATGTAGAAATAACGGAGGACAGCATGGGAGTTGGTAATGCAGGTGAGCTGTGCAGAAGCAAGCTAGCAAGCATGCTCCAAGCAAGCTGCCACCTTCTCTGCAGAGGCTCCTTTTATTAGCAGGTCAACAATTGGAAACAGTAGTGAAATCACCCTGAACTTAACGTATTTCTATCTAAGCACATTTCCAGCGTTAGCAAATACATGTGTTGGCAGGTGTTTCCCTCAGATGTTCCCCCCGATACTTGATTACGTCTGTGTCCCCCGTCATGCTCCAGCCAAGCGATATGTCTAAGCAAACTAATTGTGAAAGGACAAAAGGTCAGGGGGGAAACCCTGTATTCTAGCCAAGAAGGCAAAAGGTCAAGGAAAGCAGGCATAATGCTCCTTGACATACTGTTGCACGTCTGGTGCGAGGTTTGCCTTCGCAAAGCGGAGTGTTACCTTCACACTCCAACAGTAGGCAACATAGGGCACAGGTTGACAACCCATGCCCTCAGCAGGGTGTGCCAACTGTCCTCCTGCCTTCCAGGAGCCCCCCAATGTGGTGAGCCTGTAAAAAGACATCTTGGCACCTGAGGTGGATCCTGTGATGAATTTTGATGTCTTAGATAATGTTAATGTTCATAAGTGTACCAACCAAGCATGTACATAGATCAGCACAGGAAGACCGACCTGAAACCATTTTGATTCCCAAACTGAGCAAATGATTTCTCTGCAAGGTCAAAGTGGGAAACCTCCCCATTGTCTCTTTTCTCACAAATCTTAAGGGCACATTTAAGATATGAACAGGGTGTGAGCCTGTGACATGGCCCAGGAACTAAGTACCGCATTAATCATTACAAAAGACTGGCCAGGCTCTCCAGGTAATCCTATCAAGAAAGCAGGGTATCCAATCGAGTAACCTGCCAGACAGGAGATAAACAAGGACAGGAGAAAAACAACATTCAAATTTCTGTTTTAGACTGCCTTTCCTGTGATGTAGATAGGATGTATCTGGGGGGTGGTCCTAGGTTACACCCCTTCTGTGATGTATGTATGATGTTTCTGGGGGTGGTCTTGATCTAGAGGGTGGCAATTTCAAAAGTCTATATAACTCCTCGCGCGCCATTGTTCGGGGTTCCTCCTCCTTTCCTGCGGGTGAGGGGAGCACCCTGTTGCAACAGATCCATAAAGATCAGGCTTACTAGCTGCTTTGCTTCTCAGTATTCTCTGGTTGGCCTGTGTTATTTTCTCCTACCAATAGGGAACCTATGTAAGGACTCTATATGGGCTCTTGGATACCCCATAAGGGTAAAGGGCAATTTTTGTTTACAACAATCCTAACATGGTATCCCCCTCTGCACCAGGGAAGAAGGGTTGAGGGAAGATCTACATCAGGAACAAGGGGGCTGGGCAAGAAACATTGACGTTGGGATCTGCTGTGCCAGTGAATTCTGGAGCCTGAGGTGGTCGCCTCCCATTGCCTCATGGGTGAGGCGGCCATGGTCTGTGAGCAAGCCTCCGGCTCCCATGCAGCTGCCTGTAAAATGGACCTGGAATCGCTTGAAAGTCTCAAGGTGCCAGCATCATCACCTGCCTGTAAATTTGCCTATGGTTGTAAATTACAGGGCTGTAAATGCCTCTCCTTTGTCCAGGCTGGCGGGGTGGGGGCTCAAGCCAGAAAGATCTAAAAGAATAGAGATAAACAGCCTGCGGCTGTTTTTCACTTTTTTCAAGCAGGGCAAATAACTGGTGGTTTAAAAAAACAACTGTGTCTTGCTATCTGCTTGTTTTGTGTGTGTAATGGGGGTGGAAATACTGCAATTGCCACTGGTTTTTTAAATGCTTGGATTTGCAGAAATAATTTGAGAAGCCTTGTTTAGCAATCCCCATCCCCATGGAAGAAATCAGATTAAAAAATAATTGTCTGTAATGTTATTTTCTATTATTATTATTATTATTATTATTATTATTATTATTATTATCCCATCTAACTGCTTGATGAGTTTCCTTCCTTGATATTTTTAAGTCACACTGAGTTATTTTTCTAAAAAAATGACTTAGAAGTGCAGGAAAAAATATAAAAAGAAACCTCCTGCATTAACTGCTGGTGTTAAGGAAACATTTTTGTAAGGGATTTGCCAAATGTTGTGTTGTTTTCGCATTCAGAAACCAGTTAAGCTTCTCTTCCTGGATGTTTACCTAACTATGCCTATGTATAGTTGGAAGTTGGCCGTGAGACTTGAGCTACCTGTTGTTTTGTCTCTGGCCAAGGTAGCTGGAGAGCCTGCCTCCTAAGTTTGTCCCCTGTCCCCTCTTCCCTTTTCCTTCCACTTGCCCATCACATGTTTTGCACTGGAAACATAAGGCTCATAATCTCCTTTAATGGGGGCATATCTGTCTTCTAAAGCCTTTATTTCAGCAGCCGTCACACACTGAAAAACAACACCAATATTTCTTGGCTTCAGAGTATCTGACAAAGTGTGTATTACACATGAAAGCTCATACCTTGAAAGTTTATATTTAGTTGATCTTTAAGGTGCCACTGGAATTATTAAAAAAAGTTTTTTCATCTTATTATTTATTATTTCTTGGTCAATGTAGCTTCCTGCTGGTCAGAAACTGTATATTGGACTGTTGACCTGAAAATGTTCAGACTTGGATTCTACATGAAGAAACTGATTTGTAAAGTAGGTGTTGAGATTCTAAAAGAATCCAATTTTTATTTATTTTTTTGATTCCAAAGAACACCACCTCTTTTTAAAAAAAACTTCAGAAAACTGGCGGTATTTTCATTCATAGTGTTTCTAGTTCCTTCAGTTTCAGTACCTACATTGTTGTCAAAAAAAGAACTAATTTTCAGGAGGGATTCTTACAGTGCTAGACTGGAGATAGTTTGTTATTCTGGGTATTTTAAAAGTACCATTGATTTCTCTCTCTCTCTTTCTCTTAATTCAGTATTTGTTCTTGCAAGTTCTGTACGTTGTGAAAGTACAGAACTCAATATCTGGGAAGAAAATGTGGAGAAACTGTGTTAATATTGTTTTGAAAGAAATACATGTTGTTTGAATAGGAAGTCAAAAAGAAAAGGAAAAAAGGACTCCCTCTCTGGTCCAGAATTATATCGCGGAAATGTAAAAGGTTTGCAGTGGGTTTTTGTGCAGAAGGATTGAGCTCGATTTAGTTCTGGTACCCAAAAGCGAATTTCTGTGCCAACCATTCTTCCATTCCCATTAAAAACAACAAAAAGTCCTATGACACATTAAAGACCAACAATTTTGCTATGGCAGAAATTTTCATGGACTCCAGCCCACCTGTCAGATGCTGTAAATCTTGGTTTACAGGTATATAAAGGAGAAAATTATGAGAGTTGAATGGCATTTGTATTCCAAAAGATAGTGAAAGCTTAACAACATGTGCCATTTTCAGTAGCACATTGGTGGTAATTTCTAGGGACAAGAAAGATGGGTTTCTGCTTTGAGAAGGGAAGAGCCAAGAAACCCATGTTTACTCTGGGTTCGAGGGCCCCTATTAACTTGGAGTCAGTCTTGACAGAGGGATCTATCTTTACTGTGTACCTTCCTTGGTGGTGTGTTTAGTTTTTATGAATATTCAGTTGCCATTTTTTTTGTATTGAAAGGGTTTAAAATTTTACATTTACCAGAGATCTTCATGTCTAGGTGAGGGATTTGATCCCTGGTCTCCCACTCTAACCACACTGATTCTGTCCTTATAGTTAAAGCTATGGTTTTCCCAGTAGTGATGTATGGAAGTGAGAGCTGGACCATAAAGGATGATCACCGAAGAATTGATGCTTTTGAATTATGGTGCTGGAGGAGACTCTTGAGAGTCCCGTGGACTGCAAAAAGATCAAACCTCTCCATTCTGAAGGAAATCAGCCCTGAGTGCTCACTGGAAGGACAGATCCTGAAACTGAGGCTCCAATACTGTGGCCACCTCATGAGAAGAAAAGACTCCCTGGAAAAGTCCCTGATGTTGGGAAAGATGGAGGGCACAAGGAGAAGGGGACGACAGAGGATGAGATGGTTGGACAGTGTTCTCGAAGCTGCCAGCATGAGTTTAACCAAACTGTGGGAGGCAGTGGAAGACAGGAGTGCCTGGCGTGTTCTGGTCCATGGAGTCATGAAGAGTCGGACACGACTAAACGATTAAACAACAACAAAAACAGTAACAACAACAAAAAAGTCACCACTTTTTATTTAGCTCAGGGCAGCCCAACTTTTCATACCAAGTGGGCCACAAGAGCACTTTGACATGGACTCATGGCTGCACACTGCTTTGTCGCGTAGGGCGAGGCCAAAATTTGACACCCCCAACCAGCGGCGGAGCAAGCCGATCAGGTGTCTGGGGCAGCCCATGTGGCCTGCACCCAGGTGCAGGGCCTGCAGCCCATGGCGCAAGCCAGGACAGGACGCTCTGTGGAGCCTCTGAGGAGTCTGCCTGCCTCCTGCCACTCAGCTATCCTACAGCTGGAGGGGAGGCGGCGGGCTGACTGTTTGGGGCAGCACAGAGCCTGTGGGCGTCTAAGCTACTGTGTCACTCCCAGGAGTGACGCGTGGCTTAGGGCACTGCAGGCCCTGCTGTGAGTGCCACCCGGCATTTTGTCACCCCCCTAAGTGGTGACACCCGGGGTGGCCCGCCCCCACCGCACCCCCTTCCTCCTCCAATGCCCCCGACCTGGCCCTCATGCTGCCTTCCCAAAGCTGGATAAGAAAGGTGTCAGGCTTTGGGAACAAGGCATAAGGCTTCTCCCCAAAGCCTGGTTACTGTTTTCCCCCAGCTTTGGGAAGGTTCTAGGACCTTGTCAGATCACCCTCGGTGGTTTGGTTGTTGTTGTTGTTGTTTAGTTGTTTAGTCGTGTCCGACTCTTCGTGACCCCATGGACCAGAGCACGCCAAGCACTTTGGTCTTCCACTACCTCCCGCAGTTTGGTCAAACTCATGCTGGTAGCTTCGAGAACACTATCCAACCATCCAAACTGTGGTTTGGTAGTATGGCATCAAATGTCGCCCCCAAAAAGACCTCATGCCCTTGCAGCACACATTGGTCTATCCTGATTCAGATCCCAACAAAACTTGCTTTCTACCTGCTTAGAAGTGGTTAAGAGCAGTGGTGTGATGGCCTGGGATTCCGATTCAGAGGATGAACCAGAGGAATCCCAGCCTGCACAGGAGTCCCCGCCTCCAGGGCCGGCTGAACTGGGGCAAGGCCTAGATGCTGAAGAGCCTGCACCTGTGGCAGAGCACCAGGAGCTGGCCCCAGGTGAAACCCTTCTGGCCCCAGAGGTGCTTGAGGACTCAGTGGCGTCAGGTGAGCCTCCTCCAGGGCCCAGTAACCCTTCGGCCTCTCCTGATCTGCAGAGGCTTAGGGCAGAGAGGCGAAGGGAACTGGTTGCTCCCAGGAGGAGTGCTCGCCTTAAGGCCAGAGGAGGCGGGGCTCCTGGGGGCCGGGACCGCCCCCGGCCTTAGAAGAGGATAAAAGCCTAGTCAGCCCGGTCCCAGGTTGCAGGAGCAACGTCGTTGTTGGCTTCGGACCTTCTTGTGTTCCTGACCCCTGCTCGGCCTCCTGTTCCTGACCATCCGGTACTCCTGTTCCCTGCCCGGCCTCCTGTTCCTGACCGTCCGGTGCTCCTGTTCCCTGCTCGGCCTCCTGTTCCTGATCATCCGGTGTTCCTGTTCCCTGCTCGGTCTCCTGTTCCAGCGTTCCTGTTCCCCGCCCGGCTCTCCGCCTCGGACCTCTCCCCTCTTCGTGTGGACTCTGCTTACGCCCACGGTACCTTACCCCCGGGACCAGCACAAGTAGACTCGTAACCTGGTGAACCGGGTTCGCTTCCCCACTCCTCCACATGCAGCTGCTGGATAACCTTGGGCCAGTCACACTTCTTTGAAGTCTCTTAGCCTCACTCACCTCACAGAGTGTTTGTTGTGGGGGAGGAATGGAAAGGAGAATGTTAGCCCCTTTGAGATTCCTTCGGGTAGAGATAAAGTGGGATATCAAATCCAAACTCTTCTTATTCCCAGTGGTGTTAGTGCTTTACATCACCTTCCTGCCCCAGTGCCAAGCCGTGATAGTTTTCCTTCTCACTGACAAATTGGAGCATATCCTATTCTTGCTCCCTACGCTGACATCCATACAAATGTGCTTATCAGCCAGTACTGCTGGGGCTGCTCTCGGCCTTCCCAGAAATAAAGATGAAAGTTATTGATTTTTGCTGCTCACAACTGGGATCTCATTAAGATAGAGGATCTAGCAAATGGGGACAGCGAAGGACTTTTGTTGCGGCTTCCCCTCCTGCCCCTCTTCCTCCCAGATGTCAAGGCTGAATTAATATATTTTTTGGGATGAGGGTGGGGAGAACCAGTGCAGCTGGAAAACATGATCAACAGGTCAATTTAGCAACTTCAACACTAATTCTTCTTAAACAACTCCTAACCCACAATAATACTACAACCAGACCTAACACGGACACTGGCACCAGAGCCTGCAATAAACCCAGATGCCAACTTTGCTGCCACATACACCCGGACAACACCATTACTGGCCCCAACAACATCACACATACCATCTCGGGACTATTTAATTGCTCATCGTCTAACATTGTGTATGCCATCAAATGCCAACAGTGTCCTTCAGCTCTCTATATTGGACAAACAGGCCAGACCTTACGCCAAAGAATAAACGGACATAAATCGGACATCAGGAGTCACAAGACAGAGAAACCAGTAGGAGAACACTTCAATCTCCCAGGACATTCTATACAAGATCTCAAAGTAGCTGTTTTACTACAAAGGAATTTCAGAAATAGAATGGAAACAGAAACTGCTGAATTACAACTTATCACCAAACTTAAAACCATGGAGAAACCTGGCCTGAACAAAGACCTTGGATTCTTATCTCATTATACACGACAAAGCCATTTTTCACCTTTTCACCCCTTGCTTCTTCCTGTAAGACCTATTGCAGTCGTTAAGAGTCGTCAACAGGCTCATCACAGCTATCTGCCAATCACCCATTCCCACCACCCTTCTGAGTAATACCCCTCCCCACCTTCTCACTATATAGAAGGGTCTGGAAACTTCTGTTTCAGTGTATCTGAAGAAGTGTGCATGCACACGAAAGCTCATACCAATAACTGACTTAGTTGGTCTTTAAGGTGCTACTGGAAGGAATTTTTTTTGTTTTGACTAATTCTTCTTGAACAGCCGGTAAGAAGAATCCTGTCTCCCGGAGACAACAAAAAGTGAACATAGTTCAGTGGTACAGAACATGGACCTTGCACTCAGAAGGTTGTCCAGTATGTTCACATTAGCATCTTGAGAGGCAGTGAAGTCATTGTGCTTCAAGCACAATTTTGTTCACATCAGAGAGGCAGGGTGGGGATGTCTTCACCCATTGTGCATGCTTTTTTTGTTGTTTTCCCCCACCCCTGCAAACCCCATTGGAACTCCAATTCACAAAGTTGTCCTTTGCACACGCACAATGGCGATCTCAGATGTTGACATTTGGTACAGTTTTCTAATTGGATTGAACCTTGTTTTGAGAGAAAAATGTATCAAGCAGGAGTATTTGTTATGTCCCCAGCTCCTAGCTAACAGGGTGGCTTAATTTGTAAGTGTGTATGGGACGTGGGTGGCGCTGTGGGTTAAACCACTGAGCCTCTCGGGCTTGCCGATCAGAAGGTCGGTGGTTCGAATCCCCGTGACGGGGTGAGCTCCCATTGCTTGGTGCCTGCTCCTGCTAACCTAGCAGTTCAAAAGCACGTCAAAGTGCAAGTAGATAGGTACTGCTCCGGCGGGAAGGTAAACGGCATTTCCGTGCGCTGCTCTGGTTCGCCAGAGTCAGCCACGACTAATGGTCAGGGGTCCCTTTACCATTACCTTATGTGTGTATCCATATACAAAATTTGCATATGCACAGCACATTGTATGCAATTTGTGGCATAGGCCTATGCCGCAAATCATTTAGCAACACCCCTGGCTAGTTGGACAAATGGTTTGTCCTGGTGATGTAAAGCAGTCTCCTATCTTCTTTTGTGTGTCATAGAAATGGCATTCATTATGGGTAGCATTAATCTAAGTTTTACTCAAAATAGAATTTCTGAAATGAAGGGCCCTAACATAGTCATAGTCATTAATTTCATTGTGATTACTCCCTGTGAAATTTAGTTGAACACCGCCCTGGGTGTTTAATTTAATTATGCATTGAGTGGTGGTGCATTGTATTTCTGCTTCCTTTGGAAGAAAAAGCGCAATAAACATTGAGAATTTCTTTGTAAAATGAAAACAAATGCTCTCAATATTTATATTTTGAGCAGGCTATTCTGCTTTTCAGTCTTGCTCAGTTTTGTAGGTATTTATGCCAAACTGTATCACCCAAGCATAGCCAAATATTTTAGGAATGGATGCCCATAAGGCTTCTGACAACCAGATGCCGCAGACAAGCTTTGGCTGATGAGCCAACTGTCCCTCATATGCCACAAAACAGTTTCCCAAAAAGAAAGGGGACCCAACTTTGATCCACCTCTGATGCTTTAGTTAATAGCTTACGAATGAACAGAATCACCCAGCTGGAAGAGGCAATATTCTGTGCCTGCCATGTAGCCGGTCTGATGGCAGCGATGTATTGTGACCTGATGGATCTAATGCAGGGGTAGGAAACCTAAGGCCCATGGGCTGGATCCGACCCAATCGCCTTCTCAATCCGGCCCGCGGACGGTCTGGGAATCAGCATGTTTTTACATGAGTAGAATGTGTGCTTTTATTTAAAATGCATCTGGGTTATTTGTGGGGCTTGCCTGGCTTTTTTACATGAGCAGAATGTGTGCTTTTATTTAAAATGCAACTCTGGGTTATTTGTGGGGCATAGGAATTCATTCATATTTTTTTTCCAAAATATAGTCTGGCCTACCACATGGTCTGAGGGACGGTGGACCTGCCCACAGCTGAAAAATGTTGCTGACCCCTGATCTAATGGCAGCTATCGCCCCTCAACTGATTCCCCCAATCTGTGAAAATTGTGTATGTGTGATTCATGCCTCATCATAAGTGGAAACTTCCTCTTAAAATGCTGTAAGAAAGTAGAGGCTGTTTTGACCCATGGTGGCGCTTCAATCCATCCAGCACCCCACTCTCCCCACCCATTCTGAAAATGTCCTCACCCTAAAAGTATTCCCCCCACCATCATTTTCTGCCACAACAACATAAGGGACTAAAAAGTGCTTCTGTCTTTGACCCTGCAGGAGCCAGAATCTAGTACGAAAAGAGTATTACAATTGATTCAAGACTTTGGTCGGGTGGCGGGATTTAAATTAAACAAACAAAAAAACAAGGTATTGGAAAAAAACTTGACAGATACAGAGTCAGAACGGTTTCAGAGAGAGACAGAATTAAATGTGGTTAAAAAAGTAAAGTACCTAGGGGTAAACATAACAGCAAAAAATCTGAGTCTATTTAAGGACAACTATGAAAAATGTTGGTCAGAAATTAAGAGAGACTTAGACAGTTGGACAAAATTGAAACTTTGTTAGGCCAAATTGCTGCTATCAAGATGAATGTATTGCCAAAAATGTTGTTTCTGTTCCAAACACTACAGATTGTGGACAAGGCGGAGTGCTTCCGGAAGTGGCAGAGAGACATCTCTAAGTTCGTCTGGCAGGGCAAAAAGCCCAGAATTAAGTTTAAGATATTAACTGATGCGAAAGAAAGAGGAGGCTTTGCCCTGCCAGACCTAAAGTTGTACTATGAGGCCGCAGCTTTCTGCTGGCTAAAAGATTGGCTACTTCTCGAAGACACTGACGTACTGGATCTGGAAGGTTTTAACAATGCTTTTGGTTGGCATGCATACTTATGGTATGACAAGGTTAAGATCAATAAGGCCTTTAAGAACCATATTGTCAGAAAAGCAGTGTTTAATGTCTGGACAAAATATAAAGACTTATTGGAAAACAAAACTCCAAGGTGGCTTTCACCGCTGGAAGCTAAGGCCCGAGAAAGACCCAATATGGAGGCCAAATGGCCAAAATATTGGGAAATATTAGAAAAAGATGGAGACAATTGGAAATTGCAGAGTTTGGAGAAAATGAAGGATAAAGTGCGAGACTGGTTACACTACGCTCAGATTAAAGAAGTCTTTAAAAATGACAAAAAGTTAGGGTTCCAGGTGGAGAAATCGAAATTGGAAACAGAACTGTTAGAACCTAAGACTAAGGTACTTTCAAGAATGTATAACTTGCTGTTAAAATGGAATACACAAGATGAAATGGTTAAATCGGCTATGATAAAGTGGGCATATTATATTGGGTATAATATCATGTTTGAGGACTGGGAAAGGTTGTGGACCACTGGGTTGAACTTCACTGCATGTAATGCTTTGAAGGAAAATGTAATGAAAATGATATATAGATGGTACATGACCCCAGTCAAACTTGCCAAAATATACCATTTGTCTGATAACAAATGCTGGAAATGTAAAGGAAATGAAGGAACATTCTTTCACCTCTGGTGGACGTGCCCTAGAGTGAAGGCCTTCTGGGAAATGATATATAATGAGTTGAAAAAGGTATTTAAGTATACCTTCCCTAAGAAACCAGAGGCCTTCCTCTTGGGTATTGTCGGCCAGAGGGTGATAAAGAAGGACAGAACTTTTTTCCTGTATGCAACAACAGCAGCAAGGATACTCATCGCCAAGCATTGGAAAACTCAAGATCTTCCCACACTGGAAGAATGGCAGATGCAACTGATAGACTATATGGAACTGGCCGAGATGACCGGCAGAATCCGAGACCTGGGAGAAGAGAGGGTTGAAGAAGACTGGAAGAAATTCAAGATTTATCTACAAAAATACTGTAATTTGGTTGAATGTTAAGAAGGATGCTAGATCATAAATAATTGAGCACCATTAAATTAGATGGAATTAGGACGATAAGTGAGACTGAGGAAAATATAAACCTTTTGGAGAATCATTAGATTATATTCAAATGAACGGGAAGTAAGATTGTAAACAAGATGATAAATTGCTGGCAAAAGTTTGTAATGATGCAAGTGGAAGCGGGAGACGCGAGGGAGTCCAAAGAAGTTATGAAACTATGTTATGATATATGTTATATTGTTTATTATCTTTGCACTTATATTTAAAAATTTTAATAAATATTTATAAATAAATAAAAATAATAAAAAGTGCTTCTGTCATGTTTTTGGTTTTTGGTTTAAACTCTCTCGGGAAGCCTTAGGATTGTGAAAATATTGATGTTCCTTTTTTGTCACGGAGATATAATTGCGTTGTCTGTTATCAAGTAAGATAGATGGTCTTCTCCCTAGGCTTTGGTATAGCTTGATTGTTTGCTTAGCAACCTCTGATTACTTGTTCAGACTTGTCCAGGCTAATGTCATTTACAGGTCACAGCTACCAGCCAAGATGGGGGTCGAGACCAATGTTTTGCACATGTGCAGGCTTGGCAGGAGCCGTGGGGGAGATGGGATGGAAATGCATGCTGAATACAGGCAAGGAAAAGAAAGAAATATTCTGCAGCTCATTCCCTCCCTTATCCAGGATCCCTAATTTTGGACACACTTGGGATATAGGGGTTGAGGTGGAAGCAGGGCTTAAAGTTCTAAATTAGACACATGTATGAAATGAATGCCTAGGAATATTACTACTACTAATACTACTACTAATACTACTTGCCAGCAAGTTTGGAAAACTCTGCAGTGGCCAGAGGATTGGAGAAGATCAGTCTACATCCCAATCCCAAAGAAGGGCAGTGCCAAAGAATGCTCCAACTACCGAACAATTGCGCTCATTTCACATGCTAGCAAGGTTATGCTTAAAATTCTACAAGGCAGGCTGAAGCAGTATGTGGACCGAGAACTCCCAGAAGTGCAAGCTGGATTTCGAAGGGGCAGAGGAACCAGAGACCAAATTGCAAACATGTGCTGGATTATGGAGTAAGCTAGAGAGCACCAGAAAAACATCTACTTCTGCTTCACCGACTACACAAAAGCCTTTGACTATGTCAACCACCCTATGGCAAGTTCTTAAAGAAATGGGAGGGCCTGATCACCTCATCTATCTCCTGAGAAATGTCTATGTGGGACAAGAAGCTACAGTTAGAACTGGATATGGAACAACTGATTGGTTCAAAATTGGGAAAGAAGTACGACAAGGCTGTACATTGTCTCCCTGCTTATTTAACTTATATGCAGAATTCATCATGCGAATTCATCATGCAAAAGGCTGGACTGGATGAATCCCAAGCCGGAATTAAGATTGCCGGAAGAAATATCAACAACCTCAGATATGCAGATGACACAACCTTGATGGCAGTGATGGAGGAGGAATTAAAGAGCCTTTTAATGAGGGTGAAAGAGGAGAGCGCAAAATATGGTCTGAAGCTCAACATTAAAAAAACTAAGATCATGGCCACTGGTCCCATCACCTCCTGGCAAATAGAAGGGGAAGAAATGGAGGCAGCGAGAGATTTTACTTTCTTGGGTTCCATGATCACTGCAGATGGTGACAGCAGTTACGAAATTAAAAGATGCCTGCTTCTTGGGAGAAAAGCGATGACAAACCTAGATAGCATCTTAAAAAGCAGAGACATCACCTTGCTGACAAAGGTCCGTATAGTCAAAGCTATGGTTTTCCAAATAGTGATGTATGGAAGTAAAAGCTAGACCATAAAGAAGGCTGATCACCGAAAAATTGATGCTTTTGAATTATGGTGCTGGAGGAGACTCTTAAGAGTCCCATGGACTGCAAGAAGATCAAACCTCTCCATTCTGAAGGAAATCAGCCCTGAGTGCTCACGGGAAGGACAGATCCTGAAGCTGAGGCTCCAATACTTTGGCTACCTCATGAGAAGAGAAGACTCCCTGGAAAAGACCCTGATGTTGGGAAAGATGGAGGGCACATGGAGAAGGGGATGACAAAGGACGAGATGGTTGGACAGTGTTCTCGAAGCTACTAACGTGAGGGAGGTAGTGGAAGACAGGACTGCCTGGCGTACTCTGGTCCATGGGGTCACGAAGAGTCAGACATGACTAAATGACTAAACAACAACCCTACTACTACCCCACCCACTCGGGGTGGCTTCCAACACATAGAAGAACTTTCAGATGTCTTCTAAAAGTTGTATAGTTTTTTATCTCCTTGATATCTGATGGGAGGGTTTCAGAATCAGAAGAATCTTTATTTGTATCAGCCACTAGCCATAGCAATAAAATAAAATAAAATGTACTGAAGATAGAGGTAAAAACTTAACCACAGAAAATACATTTTGGGGGTTTACATCAATGATCAAATAATAGATCTTATTCTAATTGCCCCCGCTAAAAACCTTGGGAGGCTGTCCTCTACTAGGTTCCCTGCAACCTCATTTTTCACAGGGAGGGAACTGTCAAATGGTCCTCGAAGCTAGATCTTTGTGTCCGGGCTGAATGACGGAGGTGGAGACTAGGGCCCAAACCGTTAAGGGCTTTAAATGAATTAGGAAGCTTTAACATGCAGCTGGCATGGTCAGAATAATGTTTAAAAGATCAGATTTCAAAAACACGACATTTCAAAAGTTTCCACTTGGATATTTCCCCAAATTTCGAACAGATTCATTTATTATTATGTTGTGCTATAGATCTGATCCGGTCTTAATTTGAGTCACATCTTTCTGTATCAGGATTGGGATTAGGAGAATTTGAAGTATTCAGGAAGATTCTGGGCAGCAGAATTATGTCTGAGCCCTGGCAAGTTGCTTCTTGGAATCCTTTGCCCCAACTGCATCTCTCTCTTTTTCCCACAAAGAGAAGCTGAACATGAGTGACGCACCAGTGGGAAAGTTCAGCTTTCACCACAGCATCCATGATTCATTTCCGGACTCTGCCCTAGCCTACAGCAAGGTACAGAGCCTAGGATGCCTCGTTTTCCCTATCTAAACTGGCAGCAAGGTACAAGTGCTGACCCAGTAGCATAGAATGAAGCCAGCGGGAATGGAAACACAATCCACTCCAAGTGGCAGTTTTCAGGCTTGTCCGCATGTGAGCATCATTTAGCTGTAAACCGACTTGCCTGCCATTTGGATTAGGCCAAAGTGGTCCACACCCTCACATTTCTGAATTTGTATAACTAGAGCTTGCCAACGAAGGTCCGAATAGTTAATGCTATGGTTTTCCCAGTAGTGATGTATGGAACTACCGGTAGTTACAGGTAGGTAGCTGTGTTGGTCTGCCGTAGTCGAAATAAAAAAAAATCCTTCCAGTAGCACCTTAGAGACCAACTAAGTTTGTAATTGGTATAAGCTTTCGTGTGCGTGCACACTTCTTCAGATACCTTCAGATATCTGAAGAAGTAAGCATGCACACAAAAGCTCATACCAATAACAAACTTAGTTGGTCTCTAAGGTGCTACTGGAAGAAAAAAATGTTATTTTGTGATGTATGGAAGTAGAGCTGGATCATAAAGAAGGCTGATCACTGAAGAATTGATGCTTTTGAATTATGGTGCTGGAGGAGACTCTTGAGAGTCCCATGGACTGCAAGAAGATCAAGCCTATCCATTCTGAAGGAAATCAGCCCTGAGTGCTCACTGGAAGGACAGATCCTGGAGCTGAGGCTCCAATACTTGGGCCACCTCATGAGAAGAGAAGACTTCCTGGAAAAGATCCTGATGTTGGGAAAGATTGAGGGCGCAAGGATAAGGGGACAACAGAGGACAAGATGGCTGGACAGTGTTCTCGAAGCTACCAGCATGCGTTTGACCAAACTGCGGGAGGCAGTGGAAGACAGGAGTGCCAGCGTGCTCTGGTCCATGGGGTCACGAAGAGTCGGACACGACTAAACAACAAATAACCAGAGCCTTTCCCATTCATGTCACTAGTTATTCCCTTTTGTGTTTGCTGTAGGGCAAGACTTAACAGCTGGCACAGCATTGCCCCTTTTCTCTCAGGTTGCTTCCAGTCAAGAGTATATTTGAAGCTTCCACAGTGCGTAGGTGACAAAAAAAGGCAGCCCACATGTTTTTTTGAAAAGCATTTAATGTGGATTTCCCATAACTGAAGAAAATCTGGTGTAAAAATAACCTGTTCTACACCTGCAGTCACTGCGTTATATATCTCCTGAGGCTAGCAACACAATCCTGTGCTCAGTTACTAGCAAGTAAATATCACTGAACTCAGTGCGACTGATTTCTACATAAACACGCATAGGTTCAGGTTTCACAAACTGCTGTAAGGTGGTCCATTGTGTAATATCAGAACAGCAACCATTTCACTATACAGTGGTACCTTGGGTTAAGTACTGAATTCGTTCCGGAGGTCCGTTCTTAACCTGAAACTGTTCTTAACCTGAAGCACCACTTTAGCTAATGGGGCCTCCTGCTGCTGCCGCCACACGATTTCTGTTTTCATCCTGAAGCAAAGTTTTTAACCTGAAGCACTATTTCTGGGTTAGCGGAGTGTGTAACCTGAAGCGTATGTAACCTGAGGTATCACTGAAAAAAGGAAAAGGGAAAAGGAAATAGTGTGAGGAAACCAGTAATTAAAGTTCCCTCCTTTCAGTTGTTTCCCCGTCATGATCAACAGGAAGTGATGTAACAGGCAGGATTTCTGCACAGGAAGCTTTTAATTAATATTGAGAAGGACCTTTGCTGATTGGGGTGTGAGTTAACGTTGTCAAAGATGTTGGCCCTGTGAAGGTCACTTCTGGATGACACCTCTCCATATTAAATGTTGCATATGGGGTTCTAACGTAGAAGCACCGCAGCCTGGTTCTGTTGTGCTGTTGTTGTGTATATTGGTGCTTGCTGCCCTAGATTTCCAGAAGCGCAGCTTCCCTGTCTGGAGCCAAGATCATCTCTAATTGCCAGGTTTGAGGGGCTGATGACAAGGAATGGATATTCCCACCTTGCCCTGCCTGGGATTCTCCTTGGCATCCCGTTCACCACCTGAAGGAGCATCTCTACCTCCATTGTTCTGCTCTGACACTGAGGTCCAGCTCCGAGGGCCTTCTGGCAGTTCCCTCACTGTGAGAAGTAAAGTTAGAGGGAACCAGGCAGAGGGCCTTCTCGGTAGTGGCACCTGTCCTGTGGAACGCCCTCCCATCAGATGTCAAGGAAATAAACAACTATAGTATCTGACTTTTAGAAGACATCTGAAGGCAACCCTCTAGCAAGACAGATAAAGCTGTCTGTCACATTAAACCTAGGCAGATAAATGGTTCTGCAGCTGGTGCCAAACAGATAAGAGACTGTCCCTGTTTGAGGTGAGATTCAATCATATACTGACAAACTCAGGTTGCACAATTACATTGATTTGAAGCTTTTGCACGACAAACCCACTTTCCCGAAAGATCAGATTTTTGATGATAAGGAAAGCGACAGGAAGATGCACTAGAAAATGTGGGATAACGCTTGCAATGTCGTCTAAGCTCCCAGCAAACAAATAAGAATGAATGGTTTTCGGATGTAAAAATGTTGCCATTGGGAATTTTTTAATCTCTAATGCTTTACAATTTTTTATGTAAGCTGCCCAGAGTGGCTGGGGAAACCCAGCCAGATGGGTGGGGTATAAATAATAAAATTATTATTATTATTGGTAGATAAGGCACCATGCTAAAAGGAAACACTGACTACCCCCATCAAAGCAAAATGTGAGGTACTTTTGATAGTTCTGACACTACAGTGCCAATGTAATGGCAATTGGGATGTACTGATGAGACTGCAATATGGTTGAGTTGGTGGAGAGGGGGACAGGAAGAATTTCAGCCTGGAGAGAAGAAACCCGGAGAAAACAGAGTGGGAAAAGTTCCTTGAAATTGCCTCCTATACATAGGGAGTCAACAGGACAGGAAGGAAGAACATTCAGCTCATAACAATGAATGTGTGGTTGCCTCAGGAAGTGACAGGACTCTGTTACCTTGTCCACACCTCCTAAATAACAGGGCTTTCCCCAAAGACATTGCTGTGATCTCACACCCCGAATGACAGGCCGGCATGAAATGGCACAAAGTCAGGACGGAATTTGCAATGGGGCGGAAAGACATTCAGCTCAGCTTCCTTGGGATGACTCAAGGCTCCTTCTCACATTTTATACCCAAGCACAAAACAGGCACACCTCCTGTCAGTTCAGAATCTACAGTGAAATCTGTTTTCCTCTGCAAAAGGAAAAAAGAAACAAACAGATACTTTCCTGGTTGCTACTGGGGTGGATTTTGCCAGAAGATGCCGTGTACATCTGTCCTGGTTGTGAATAAAAGAATCTTGCCCTTTGCTCCTTTTAGAAGACATCTGAAGGCAACCATGTATTGGGATTTTTTTTGTCTAAATTATTATTATTATTATTATTATTATTATTATTATTATTATTATGTCACTTTACTAGCTGCTATGCTTCTCAATATGATCTGGTTGGCTCTGGTTGGAATTGTAAGTCTGTGAAAGGGAAGCCCCAATGCCCAGGATCATTTGGTGGATGTCATGTACTTTAAATGCTCATTGGATGCACTTTAAATCACAGGATCATAGAAATGTAGAGTTGGGAGGGACCCTGAGGGTCGTCTAGTCCAGCCGCCTGCAATGTAGGAATCTCAGCTAAAGCATCCATGGCAGATGGCCATCCCACCTCTGCTGAAAAACCTCCAAGGAAGGAGTCTACTGCCTCCTGAGGGATTTCTTCCCACTGTCAAACAGCTCTTGCTGTCAGAAAGTTCTTCCTGAAGTTGAGTTGGAACCTCCTTTTTGTAGCTTGAAGCCATGGCTTCAGGTCCTAAGGGCCTCTGGAGCAGGAGAAAGCAAGCTTCCTCCCTGTGACGGCCCTTGAGATATGGTCAGGGCTGCATGGTGTGGCTCCCATATCCATGTCCAGAGGGACACAGAGCAAAACGTTTCTCTCTCCCCTTTCTCCAGCCCAGGCAGAATTGCAAGGGGTCAGTGCATTTGGCTGGTAAGGAGATGGTCGGAGTTTGGAGCCCAGCCAGGGCTGGCTGTGGGCAGGATCCTGGCATTGCCGGGGGTTGGACTAGATGACCCTTGGCATCTCTTCCAACTCTACCATCAAGCAGCCAAAGGAAGGGGCGGGGGAGCAAGATGCAGAACCAGGGGAGGCACAACAGCACACCCAACAGCACCCTCTGGCCTGACCCATGGTGGCCTCATCCCAGCACACTTTGACCCCGCTGATTTTATTTCTCTTAATTCATCTGCCTGACAACCCAGCAGCCTGGTCCGTTTACCAGCTGATGTCACAAAGTGCTGCTTTGCAAGCAAACTAGCAATAAGTGTTCTGTACAAGTAGTGTATGATAAAGCACACTTAAATGGAATTAAGCCCTATAGAAATAAATAGGACTCCTTTTCTAAGTAACTATATTATATAGACAGCTTGGAACTATAGCTGACCACAGGAAGAGCTCAGTATCAGTAAATATAATTAATTTGCCCCAACAGTTTCTACCAGATTATTGCATAAATATGAAGATAAACCCTCAGGCTCTAATTGATATGAAAGCCAATCTGTGTTCCAAAGTTCTCATGAGAATAGAATTTATCAGGGCAACATGATGTACAGACATCTTGGTTCTGGTCTGTCACAGAATCAACCTGTATGTGCCGAGGCAGAACCCCCCCAGTTTCTAGAAGAATACTAATATAGTACAGGGAAAAAAGGGAAGGTGGATTATTAAGTTATTACATGGTAGTTATTATATATACACAAGCTATTACTTCTAATATCTCAGGGTTAAAATATTTTCATATGGCACTAAGCCCCAAGACCTTCTTCCGCATATATTTAAAATTGGGAAGCTCTGATTTATAGGATGGGGATCATAAAGATAACATGTAACCTTAAATATGTAATATGGGAGATTATACAGTGGTGGCTGTAGAATAGTGGGTAGACATGGCAGACGACACAGCGATTTCTCCAAGCAGCTCTTTATTTTGTAAGCTGGAACAGAAGACTGAACAGCAAACAGCTCAGCCGGCCTGCTTTTATAGGCAGCCAGCTGTCAACATTGTAGCAACAACAACCCAGAGTTTCCTGCCTAAAATAACTGACGTGGACCTGAGTGAAAACTATCTACAGACCTGAGTGAAAACTATCTACAGTATCCCCCTGCTGGCCCAGGGTGAACTTCACTACATAACAGTGGCCTTTGGCTTCTTCCAAAAACATCCCCAAATGTGGCAAAGGGGTGCATTGCTCCTCACTACCAGAGAGGCCAAGATTAAATGCTGACCACCAATCATGGCTCAGCCAGTAGAACCTGACTTTTAATCTTGGGATCGTGGGTTTGAGCCCCACTTTGGTTGAAATATTCCTGCATTGCAGGGGGCTGGATTATCCTTGTGGTCCCTCTATGATGCTAAAGGAAGAGTTAAGAGCCTAAGCCCTGCCACAAACTCCACAGCAGCGGCAGCACCCCTTCTGCTCTGCTTTCGTTGGGACTCCTAAGTGGTGGACATACTATCAAAGGATCATTGGCATGGATAGCCAAGGCCATCCCTACCAACAACGCTCTTTGGAAAACAGGACAGTGGAAGGGAAAGGCCTACTTAGAGGGCCGTACGGTAAACTGGGTGCAGATAGTACAGACAGTCAGAATTGGCCCTTGGATGCACATCTGATTAAACCTGTGGGGCCTGATTCAGCCGAGTGAAAGGAAAGTAGAAGGCTGCTTCTGTGGGGAAAGAGATGGGCAGGGAGACAAAAAGCCCTACCCTCTTCTTCTTCCGCAAGGGGAATAACTAACAAAAAGGGAGCAAAACACACAGAATGATTTTTTCCACAGCCCCAAAGTTCTTGTTGTTGTTTGAGTTTATTTATTGAATTATTTAAGCATGCAAAATAGGGCACAGATGTAAGGGCTGATGGGTCCAAGTAGGCATGATGGAAGCAACGGTATTTGTTCTTTAAGTGTGTCTGCCACATTTATATGTGAGGAAGTCAGAAACTAGCAAACAAGCAAGAGAATAAGAAAGCTAGCCACTATGGTCTGCATTGCTGACACACATCTAAAGAAGCAGGTAAATGTTGTCACTTTTAAGTCACTGGTTTTTATTAACACAATGTTCCCAGTTGCACCTCAGCTGTGTCATATCTACAAGAAACTGCCAAGAATAGACCCACATCCCATGTCATTCTGGCCTCCTTCGGGAGAAAGGGTGCGATATAAATTCAACAAATAAAATAATTATGAGTGTTCCAGCTTGCGAACATTCTTTGGAAGCCGAACGTCTGACGTGGCTTCCGGCTGAGTGCAGGAAGCTTCTGCAGCCAATCGGAAGCCGCCCTTGCCCCCCCTTCTAAAACCCACCACTCTCAACAAACTCTCAACTGCCTCCCCCGCAACATTCAGACTTGCTCTAATAGCCTGAAAGGACACTGCACTCTTTCTACAACTATGGCTGAGTTTCGCAAAGGTGAGAGCCTGGAAGCTACAATGCACAGGATCATTTGGGGGGCATCATGTGCTTTAAATGCTTGTTAGATGCACTTTAAATCACTGGATTATAGAATTGTAGAATTGGGAGGGACCCTGAGGGTCGTCTAGTCCAACACCCTGCAATGTAGGAATCTCAGCTAAAGCATCCATGGCAGATGGCCATCCAACTTCTGCTGAAAAACCTCCAAGGAAGGAGAGTCTACCGCCTCGTGAGGAATTTCTTCCCCCTGTCAAACAGCTCTTCCTGACAGAAAGTTCTTCCTGAAGTTGAGTTGGAATCTCCTTTTTGTAGCTTGAAGCCATGGCTTCAGGTCCTAAGGGCCTCTGGAGCAGGAGAAAACAAGCTTCCTCCCTGTGACAGCCCTTGAGATATGGTCAGGGCTGCATGGTGTGGCTCCCATATCCATGTCCTGAGGGACAGAGAGCAAAACGTTTCTCTCTCCCCTTTCTCCAGCCCAGGCAGAATTGCAAGGGGTCTGTGCATCTGGCTGGTAAGGAGATGGTCGGAGTTTGGAGCCCAGCCAGGGCTGGCTGTGGGCAGGATCCTGGCATTGCCGGGGGTTGGACTAGATGACCCTTGGCATCCCTTCCAACTCTACCATCAAGCAGCCAAAGGAAGGGGTGGGGGAGCAAGATGCAGAACCAGGGGAGGCACAACCACACACCCAACAGCACCCTCTGGCCTGACCCATGGTGGCCTCATCCCAGCACACTTTGACTCCCAAATTTATTTTTCTTAATTCAGCTGCCTGACAATCCAGCAGCCCGGCCCCTGTTTGCCAGCTGATGTCACAAAGTGCTGCTTTGCAAGCAAGCCTTATAATGCCCTGCAAGAGGGATGCCTGTCAGATGACGGTGAGAGAAATGGATTCTGAAGGTAGGAGGCCCAGAGGCTTCACAAAGAAATGAAAGAAGGGGAAGCCACCATGTATAAAAATGGCAACTTGGACGTCGTGGTATGTTAATTCCATGGGGAATCCAATCCCCACATGTGCCAGGAGGTCGTAGCGCCAACCCTAGTGAAACGGAGCTTGGGGGGGGAGCAGGCCTGTCTTGCCTCAGCCCCTCACCCCCCTCCTTCCAAGCCAGGGTTCAGGCCGTCGTGTGCCCAGGCAGGAGCAGCAAGCGAGGGGGCTGTGCCCCAGAAGAAAAGCACTGGGAAGGGCCAACGGGAGCCCTGTCCCCTAGATTGGATGCCTATGTCAACAAATACAATGTCCTTCTTTCTTTGCAGGGCCATGGTTTGGGAGAGCGGCATAAGGCCAAGAAGCAGCAGCCTAGCGGTGCAAGGGGGAAACTCCAAATGTGCAGGTATGCTGTGACCTTCTGTGGCAGGGGAAGTTGCCCCCCAAACTTTGAGGAAGGGAGGGAACTGGGAAGGCATACAGGAGGGGGTGAAAAAGAAAATATTGAGGGCGCTGTGCCCCAGAAGAAAATTATTGGGGACCTCTGTCCCCTAGAGCAGTGTTCCCCAACCTTGCGCCTTCAGCTGTTTTTGGACTACAACTCCCATAATCCTTGACCACTGGTCTTGCTAGCGAGGGATGATGGGAGTTGTAGTCCAAAAACAGCTGGAGGCCCAAGGTTGGGGAACACTGCCCTAGAGAGTGCAATGTCCTTCTTCCTTCGCAGGGCGGTGTTTGGGAAGACCTCCAGAAGCTCAGCAGCAGCCTAGCAGTGCCACAAAACCAACCAAAATGTGGAGGTATGCTGTGACTTTGTGTGGCAGGGAAGTGTTTCACAGTCATCTTGCCAGCTGGAAGAGGAAGTTCTGGTTTAGATATTCCTATAGTTTTATGTGAAGTGTTTGTCTGTGGTCCACCTGGGCAGGACACGGAGCATGATCCTCTCCCATGCCAACACCACATCCCAAGGTTGGGAAAGGGTGCAATATAAATTCAACAGACAAAATAATTATGAGTGAGTGTTACAGCTTGCGAACGTTCTTTGGAAGCCGAACGTCCAACACGGCTTCCGACTGAGTACAGGAAGCTCCTGCAGCCAATCGGAAGCCGCCCCTTGCTCCCTCTTCTAGAACACACCACTGTCAACAAACTCTCTTTTTTTTTTTCAAAATGATTTTTATTTAGTTTTCCATCCATAACAAAAGAGACAAGACAATAAAGAAAACATACAACACGTATAGTTTCAGGCTCTTAATTTCATGGTCCTTACTCTCCCGACTTCCTCGTACCTCCCCTTTCTGCATTCTCATGTCGAAATAGTTAATTAGCAAATCCCTCCCTTTTTTTTCAAATTGATTATACAAATTGTTCAGATTCTTCCACTTAACCATTATCGCTATTAACCCCTATTTTTCTCATTCAACATCAATCTAGCATTCACTGATTTTAGAATATTTCTTTAAATAGTCTTTAAATTTTTTCCAATCTTCTTCCGCCGTTGCTCTTCCCTGGTCTCGAATTCTGCTCGTCATCTCTGCCAAGCCCATGTAGTCCATCACTTTCATCTGCCACTCTTCCACGGTGGGTAAATCTTGTGTCTTCCAGTACTTTGCTATAAGAATTCTTGCTGCTGTTGTGGCATACATAAAAAAGGTTCTATCTTTCTTTACAACCAATTGGCCAACTATGCCCAGGAGAAAGGCCTCTGGTTTCTTAGGGAAAGTGTACCTAAGTACTTTTTTCAGTTCATTATAGATCAGTTCCCAGAAAGCCTTAATCCTTGGGCACGTCCACCAAAGGTGGAAGAATGTTCCCTCCCTTTCTTTACACTTCCAACATTTGTTCTCGGGCGAATGATAAATTTTTGCAAGCTTGACTAGGGTTATGTACCACCTATAAATCATTTTCATAATATTTTCTCTCAAGGCACTACATGCCGTAAATTTCATCCCGGTGGTCCATAACTTTTCCCAGTCAGCAAACATTATGTCATGGCCAATATCCTGCGCCCATTTAATCATTGCAGATTTAACCATTTCATCTTGTGTATTCCATTTCAACAACAAGTTATACATTTTTGACAAGTTCTTAGTACTAGGTTCTAGCAATTCAGTTTCTAGTTTTGATTTTTCCACCTGGAAGCCAACTTTCCTGTCTAGTTTAAAAGCTTCCATTATCTGATAATAATGCAGCCAATCTCTCACTTTCCCTTTTAACTTCTCAAAACTTTGCAATTTCAGTCTGTCTCCTTCTTGTTCCAAAATTTCCCAATATCTCGGCCAGTTAACCTCCATGTTTAGTTTTTTAATAGCTTTTGCCTCCATTGGCGACAACCACCTTGGAGTTTTACTTTCCAACAAATCTTTATATCTAATCCAGACATTATATAATGCTTTTCTGACAATATGATTTTTAAAACCTTTATGAACTTTTGCCTTGTCGTACCACAGGTATGCATGCCATCCAAAAAGATTGTCATAACCTTCTAAATCCAAAACATCAGAATTTTCTAGAAGTAGCCATTCTTTCAACCAGCAAAAACTGCTGATTCATAATACAATTTAAGGTCTGGCAGGGCAAATCCGCCCCTTTCTTTCGAATCAGTTAATATCTTAAATTTTATTCTAGGCTTCTTGCCCTGCCAGACAAACTTAGAAATATCTTTCTGCCATTTCTTAAAACAATCCATCTTATCCACTATTTGCAATGTTTGGAACAAAAACAACATTCTAGGCAATACATTCATTTTTATAACTGAAATTCGACCCAACAAGGAAAGCTTCATATTTGACCAAATTTCTAAGTCTTTTTTTACTTCCGCCCAGGTTTTCTCATAATTATCTTTAAATAAATTCAGATTTTTAGATGACATATTTATCCCCAAATATTTCACTTTCTTAACCACAGTTAGCCCTGTCTCACTCTGAAACTTTACTTTCTCCAATGTTGTTAAATTTTTCTCCAAAACCTTCGTTTTAAACTTATTTAATTTAAATCCTGCTACTTGACCAAACTCTTGAATTAGTTCTAATACTCTTTTGGTACTAGATTCCGGCTCTTGCAATGTAAGTACTAAATCATCTGCAAAAGCTCTCAGTTTATATTGTTTGGCTCTGACCTGTATTCCTTTGACCAGCTGGTCCTTTCTGATCATGTTCAACAGGACCTCCAGGACCGATATAAAAAGTAATGGAGAGATTGGGCATCCCTGACGTGTCCCTTTTTCAATAGGAATTTCTTCTGTAACCACATTATTCACAATTAGTTTTGCTTTTTGTTCAGAGTATATCGCACTTATACCATTTTCAAACTCTTGGCCTACCCCCATCCCCCGAAGGTTTTTTATCATAAAACTCCATGAAATATTATCAAAGGCTTTCTCAGCGTCCACAAATATCAAAACAGCTTTAGTGTTAGTATTCACTTCCAATTTTTCCAATATATCAACTATATTTCTTACATTATCTGACAAATGTCTTCTCGGAAGAAAGCCTGCTTGGTCCCTATGTATCTCCTCCATCAAGACTACTTTCAGTCTTTTCGCTAAAATATCAGCAAAAATTTTGTAATCCACATTTAATAAGGAGATTGGGCGGTAGTTTTTGAGTTGAGTCTTTTATGTCTCAGTCTTTGGTATAAGAGTGATAAAAGCCTCTTTCCACGTATCTGGTGCCTTCTTTCCCTCCAAAATTTCGTTACAAACTTCTTTCAAAGGTTGTATTAGCCATTCTTTCAAGATCTTATAATATTTAGAAGTCAATCCGTCCGGTCCTGGAGATTTGCCCAGTGCCATATTTTGGATGGCACCTTCTATTTCTTGCTCTGTTATTTTCTGGTTCAAAATCCTTTTACTTTCCTGAGAGATCTTTTTCAGTCCATTTTTCTCCAAAAACTGTTCCACTGTCAACAAACTCTCAACTGCCTCCCCCACAACATTCAAACTCGCTTTCAAAGCCTGAAAGGACCCTACTGTACTGCTGTACTCTTTCTATAACAGTCTCCACTATGAGTGAGTTTCGCAAAGGTGAGAGCCTGGAAGCTACAATGCACAGGATCATCTTGGGGACATCATGTGCTTTAAATGCTCATTAGATGCACTTTAAATCATAGGATTATAGAACTGTAGAATGAGGAGGGACCCTGAGGGTCATCTAGACCAACCCGCTGCAATGCAGGAATCTCAGCTAAAGTATCCATGGCAGTTGGCCATCCCACCTTTGCTGAAAAACCTCCAAGGAAGGAGAGTCTACTGCCTCCTGAGGGATTTCTTCCCACTGTCAAACAGCTCGTGCTGTCAGAAAGTTCTTCCTGACGTTGAGTTGGAATCTCCTTTCTTGTAGCCTGAAACCACGGCTTCAAGTCCTAAGGGCTTCTGGAGCAGGAGAAAACAAGCTTCCTCCCTGTGACGGCCCTTGAGATATTGTCAGGGCTGCACAGTGTGGCTCTCATATCCATGTCTCCCTGGCTCCCTGGCTTGCCTTGTCCACAACTGTCGATAGCTTGGCAAGTCCTCAGCTGTGGTCCCCAGATGAGATTTTTTGTTATGAATAACTGGTTGGTAACTTCCTCTGTTTTTATTTTCCTTCCTGTCTCACAGCTTCTCAAAAAGGAAGGCCAATGCAGCGGCTGTGGTGCCAGGAAGCACTGCAAGTCGTGGTATGTTAATTCCATGGGGAATCCATTCCTCACGTGTGCCATATAGGGCTGGGGTGTGGAGCAGGCCCGCCTCACTCCAGCCCCAAATAATTGGGGAGGGCCCAGGGGACCCCAGTGCCCTAGAGTGGATGCTTATGCCAGGAAAATACAATGTCCTTCATCTCTCCCAGGGCCATGGTTTGGGAGAGCGGCTTAAGGCCAAGAAGCAGCAGCCGAGCGGTGCCATGGGGAAACCAGAATTTGAAGGTATGCTGTGACCTTCTGTGGCCGGGGAAGTTGCCCCCCAAACATTGAGGAAGGGAGGGAACTGGGAAGGCAGACAGGAGGGGGTGAAAGAAAAAATATTGAGGGTGCTGTGCCCCAGAAGAAGATTATTGGGGACGTCCCACGGCACCCCTGTCGCCTAGGAGTACAATGTCCTTCTTCCTTCACAGGGTCGTGGTTTGGGAAAACCTCCAGATGCCCAGCAGCGGTGCCATGAAACCAACCAAAATGTGGAGATATGCTGTGACCTTGTGTGGCAGGGGAAGTTTTTCACAGTCATCTTGCCAGCTGGAGAAGGAAGGCCTGATTTAGATATTCCTATAGTTTACTTGAAGTGTTTGTCTGTCGTCCACCTGGGCAGGACACGGAGCGTGATCCTCTCCCATGCCAACACCACATCCCAAGGTTGGGCCTGGGCCGTTTTAGGTTGGCATGACCAGTGTGCTTACACTGGGCACCATGCTGCAGAGGGTGCCAAAACAATGCTGAAGAACAAGAGGGAGGGGTGCCAAATTTGAGAGCCCAATGTCTACCCTGGTTGGGAATGCTTCTGTGGAGATGAATCCCAGAATTCTCCCCACCCACATCCTTCCTAGAAAAAAGCAAAATATATCAATCTTTGGTCCAGAACCTAGGTACTACACCCTCACTAAAGGAGATTGTATGGATGATTCACTAAATGATGACGTGTGTACCTGAGCTTATGGCCTCAAATTCTCTTTAACTCATATGCTGCTTTATTACAAAAATGGTGACTAGACTAATAATAAATAATACATTTTATTTATACCCCTCCCTTCCCAGCCAAGACCGGGCTCAGGGTGGCTAACACCAGGTATGAAAACAATTGAAAACAATTGATTAAAATACAACTTAAAACCAATATTAAAACACAACATTAAAATGCAGCCTCATTTCAGTAGAAACTCAAATCAAAAACTTTTTGACTACTGATCCTAAACTGAATAGTTATTTGCCCCACCACCCCCTCCAGAACCCACTGCTCTCAACTGACTCTCAACTGCCTCGCATTCAAACTCCTTTTCAAATCCTCATCTAATCATCACTCACCACCAGAATTCCACACTCTCCCTTTCCCCCTCCCTCCTTAACATTCCCATAATAATTCTAATACAATTACCTTAATAACCCTATTGCATTCAATATTTTATAGACGCTGCTCCCTATAACCATACTGTTAGAAGCACTTGAGTTCCTGGTTCCTAGGAAATGGGGGTGAGGAAACTGCAGGTTCTTCATCGCTGTTCTAAAAAGCAGATGTCTTCCCCCAAATGATCCTGGGAATGGCAGTTTATTAGGGGTTCTGGGGGTTGTAGGTCTGTGAGAGGGAAGCCGCAATGCCCAGGATCATTCAGGGGAAAGTCATGTGCTTTAAAGGAACATTGGATGCTCTTTAAAACATAGCATCATAGAATTGTAGAGTTGGAAGGGACCCCGAGGGTCATCTAGCCCAACCCCCTGCAATGTAGGAATCTCAACTAGATGATCCATGGCTGATGGGCATCCAAGCGCTGCTTAAAGACCTCCAAGGAAAGAGAGTCACTGTTTCGGGCCCTAAGGGCCTCTGGAGCAAGAGAAAACAAGCTTGCACCATCCTCCTTGTGATGGCCCTTTAGACTTTGCTTATTGAAAGGGCTGCATGGTGTGGCTCTCATATCAGTGTTATGAGAGTGTAAGCAACACATTTCTCTCTCCCCTTTCTCCACACCATGCAGAATTGCAATGGTAACCAGAAGGTTGGAGTTTGGAGCCCAGCCAGGGCTGGCTGTGGGCAGGATCCTTGCATTGCCCGGGGTTGGACTAGATGACCCCTGGGATCCCCTCCAGCCCTGCCATGCTATGATTATATCAAGCAGCTAAAGGAACAAAAAGATGCTTCTGAAACATTTGGGAATCATAGGAAGACTCTCCGCACCAGTGGATTCCAGCAAGAGCTTGTATCTTCTTTAGGAGAGAGGCAGGCCAGAACAAGGGGGGAAATACTCCAACTTCAGGCAAGTGGAAATGCCAGTTGAGTGCCCCATATTATAGGAATGCTTCCTTCTCATGTCTCCCACCCTCATGTGCCAGACTGGTGCTAGCATGGCTGGGAGCCAGGCGCTTGCTGATTGCTCTGTTTTCTTTGCTCTGTTTTCTTTCTTTCCCCAACGTTTACTTCATTCTGGCCAAATCCCTGGAGAGATGTGACAACCCTCAGGTATTGGGGCAGAAGGAAGGAAGGGGTCCTTGTGAAACACATTTGGGGAGTCTGTGGCTTCCAGCAAGTGCATTTCAGAAGCATTGCTCCCTCCAACCGGGAGGCTGAGCATAGGCCTCTCCTCCATGCAATTGTCTAACCCTCTTTGAAAGCCACCCTATCCAAGATGCTCTTGTGGTGCATCTGATTCTCCCATGTTTCCTTGTTCCTGCAAGGAGATGACTATCGTGAGCTCCTTTGGTTAACATCTATCTGGGCTGGGAAATATTAAAGAGTCAGAGGACTGGTGAGCTTCCCTTGAAGCACAACTGATCAAAGGCAGGCAGATCTGTTAGCATCTTGATAAAGATGCTCCAATGACAAAGGATGCTATCGTACCCAGCAAGTGTCTCAGAAAAAGGTCCCAAGCTGATGGAGAAGAGAGCAGGTTAAGTGGTCAGCGGGGCTCCAGGTTGCCATTTCTGGATCCCACCACAGCCCTTCCAAGTTGCCCAATAAATCAGTGTCACAACAGTTTTCCCCTCGCCACCTCCTCCCCATGATCACCTCATGGGGCCTTCTCAGACATACCCTGTGTCTGAACCAGCAAATCCTACCCAGTCAGAAAAGGAGTGTGAGCAGAAATAAGCAAAATAACTAAACAGGTACCCGAAGTCACCCCAGAACTGGCCCTACTGAACATATTACAAGATAACAATGCCCACTCACACTAGAAAGAAATACTGCACGCAGTATTTCTTTTTAAATTGGCTTCAAGTGCATCTAATATAGGAGTGAAGAAAAGAGGTGTGGTGATATATGCAAAGGAGAGCCTGTCACCGAAATTCTTATTTAAAGATGAACACGGCAGAATTTTGGCGATTGAAATTCAGACACAAGGAGAAAAATTTCTGATATTAGGAATATATGCCCCAAATGAAGGAAAATCGGAATTTTTTAGGAAGCTGCATGAGATTATGCTGGATTACTTAGATTATAACAACATCATCATGATGGGTGACATGAATGGGGTTGTGTCTGTAAATATGGATAAGTCGCAAAGTGCTAACATAACGAAAGATGGCAGACTACCTAAAACTTTTTTTGAAATGACTGACAATGTGGATTTAATTGACATATGGAGGGTTAAGAACCCCCTAGGAAAAGAAGGGACTTTCTTTTCTGAAGCTCATCTGACATGGACACGAATCGACCAAATATGGATAACTAGAGGACTGGCACCCAAGACTAGAAAGGTGGAAATCTGCCCAAAAACCTGCTCCGACCATAATGCTTTGAAAATGGAATTGAGACTAAATACAACCGGATCCTTCAGATGGAAAATGAATGACACCTTATTAAGGGACGAGAAGATTGTTAAGAAGGCCCAAAAAACTTTAAAGGACTATTTTGAGATAAATTTAAATACCACTGTGGAAAAAAGAATAATCTGGGACGCAAGTAAAGCAGTCATGAGAGGGTTTCTAATACAACAAAATACGATCAAGAAAAAATTCTGGAATGAAAAGAAGGAGAAGATTTTGGAAAAAATAAGAGATGGAGAGAAAAAACTAAGATCCAGGCCAAAGTCGAAGGAGGTGCTGAGAGAAGTGAAATTTTTCCAAGCACAATATTTGAAACTGATAAATCAAGAGGTGGAATGGAAAATTAAACAAATGAAACAAAGATCCTTTGAATCAGCAAATAAGTGTGGGAAACTGCTAGCATGGCAGTTGAAAAAGAGACAAAAACTTAATACTGTTACAAATCTAGAGATTGAAGGGAGAATGGTTCAGAAACCCGAGGAAATTAGAAAGTGCTTCCAGAGATATTTCAAAGAACTTTATTCACAAGGGCCACAGAAAGATTCGGAGGTGGACCAATTTCTTAAAACTAACGGATTACAGAAAATACCTCAGGAAATGAGAACAACCCTGAATAGTGATATCACACAGCAAGAAATTGAAAGCGCCATTCAGAACCTCCAATTAGGCAAGTCTCCAGGCCCCACGAGCTTACCTCCAAATACTATAAGGTTTTGAAAGACTATTTGATACAACCTTTGTTGGAGGTTTGTAACCAGATTATGGAGGGGAGGAAGGCACTGGAAATGTGGAAAGAAGCCTTCATCACATTGATACCCAAACTAGAAACTGAAAAGACTCAGCTGAAGAACTACCGCCCCATCTCACTCCTAAATGTGGATTACAAAATTTTTGCAGACATTTTGGCAAGTAGGTTTAAAAAAGTGCTTAATGAAGTGATCCATAAAGACCAGGCTGGCTTTCTCCCTGGTAGGCATTTGTTTGGCAACACAAGAAACATTATCGACATTTTGGAACTTTTACAAACAAAACTAAACACTAGAGCGGTGTTAATTTTTATTGATGCGGAGAAAGCCTTTGACAATATTTCCTGGATGTTTATGAAGAAAAACTTGGAAGGGATGGGAGTGGGGCGGGGGTTTGAAAATGGAATAGAAGCAATATATTCAGAACAAAAAGCGAAATTGATAGTAAACAATGTGGTGACAGAGGAGTTTAAAATTGAAAAAGGGACACGGCAGGGGTGCCCCCTATCCCCCCTATTGTTTATTTCAGTTCTGGAGGTGCTATTGAACATGATTAGAAAGGACCGGTTGGTACAGGGAATTGAGGTCGGAGTGAAACAATATAAATTGAAAGCATTTGCAGATGACCTGGTATTAACATTGCAGGAGCCTGTCTCTAGTACTAAAAGAGTGTTAGAACTAATTTCGGACTTTGGTCGGGTGGCGGGATTTAAGCTGAACAAGCAAAAAACTAAGGTTATAGTAAAAAATTTGACAAGTACAGAAACAGATGAGTTTGTGAAAGAAACAGAATTAAATGTGGTTAAAAAAGTAAAATACCTAGGGGTGTATCTGACCTCCAAAAATTTGAATCTGTTTAAGGACAACTACGAGAAATGTTGGTTAGAAATCAAAAGAGATTTGGAAACATGGTCAAGATTGAAACTTTCCTTGTTGGGCTGAATAGCAGCTATAAAGATGAATGTATTGCCAAAAATGCTATTTTTGTTTCAGACCCTACAGGTCGTGGACAAGGTGGAATGCTTTGGAAAGTGGCAGAGGGATATTTCTAAGTTTGTTTGGCAGGGCAAAAAGCCCCGAATAAAGTTTAAGATACTAACTGATGCGAAAGAAAGAGGGGGATTTGCCCTGCCAGACTTGAGGTTATATTACGAAGCTGCAGCCTTCTGCTGGTTGAAAGATTGGATTTCACTGGAAAACACTGATGTCCTAGATCTGGAAGGGTTTGACAATGCTTTTGGGTGGCATGCATATTTGTGGTATGACAAGGTTAAAGTGCACAAATTGTTTAAAAACCACATTGTCAGGAGAGCAATTTTAATGGTCTGGACAAAATATAAAGACTTATTGGAGAGTAAGACTCCGAGGTGGCTCTCACCGGTGGAGGCCAAGGCACGTAAGAGACCTAATATGGAAGCCAATTGGCCTAAATATGGGGAAATTATTGAAAAGATTGGAAACAATTGGAGGTTGCAGAGCTTGGAAAAACTAAAAAACAAGGTGCGAGATTGGTTGCATTATGCACAAATTCAAGAGGTCTTTAAAGTAGATAAGAAGGTTGGATTCCAGGTGGAAAAATCGAAACTAGAGACAGAATTGTTAGAACCAAAAAGCAAACTACTTTCGAGAATGTATAACCTGCTGCTTAAATGGAATACTCAGGATGAGACAGTCAAATCCGCCATGATAAAGTGGGCGCAGGATTTGGGGCATAACATTATGTTTGAAGACTGGGAAAGGTTATGGAACACCGGAATGAAATTTACGGCATGTAGTGCCTTGAAGGAAAACATTATGAAAATGGTATACCGGTGGTACATGACCCCAGTCAAGCTTGCTAAGATATATCACCTGTCTGATAATAAATGCTGGAAATGTAAAGAGGCGGAAGGGACATTCTTTCACCTCTGGTGGACCTGCCCGAAAGTGAAGGCCTTCTGGGAAATGATCCATAATGAACTAAAAAAGGTACTGAGATTTACCTTACCTAAGAAACCAGAGGCCTTCCTTCTGGGCATGGTGGACCGGAGAGTGTTTAAGAAGGACAGAACTTTTTTAAGGAGACAATTAAGAGGATGAAACCAGGGAAAGCACCAGGCCCTGATGGATTATCCCAAAAGTACTACAAGGTGTTAGAAGAACTTCTGACACTGATCCTTTGTAAAGTAATGAATAATATTTTGCAAGGAGGTCCGGTGCCGGACTCTTGGAGGGAGGCGCACATCACCTTAATCCCCAAATCAGAACTTGACAAGCTGGACATAAGCAATTATAGGCCGATATCACTACTCAATAATGACTATAAAGTATTTGCAGGAATAATGGCAAATAGGCTTAAGAATTATCTATCGAAATCCATTCACAAAGACCAAGCTGGATTTCTTCCTAATAGGTATTTAAAGGACAACATAAGACATATAATAAATATTATCGAATACCTAGAACTTAAGATCGATATCCCAGCAGCTCTAATTTTTCTTGATGCCGAAAAAGCATTTGATAATGTGTCATGGAGGTTTCTACTAAAAGGTTTGGAGAGAGTTGGTATAGAGGGCCCCTTCTTGGAAGGTATAAAAGCGATATACGCAGAACAAAAGGCCAAACTGATCATCAATAATAATTTAACTAGGTCATTTGAGATATCGAAAGGCACAAGACAGAGGTGCCCTCTATCCCCCCTCCTATTTATTATGGTATTGGAAGTGATTACAAACAAGATCAGAGAAACCTCCGAAATAAAGGGAATTAGATTAGGGGATAAAGAATACAAACTAAAAGCCTACGCCAATGATTTGATGATATCGCTAGGTGACCCAGTAGTTAGCATCGGTAAAGTTATGGAGGTGCTGGAGGAGTTTGGAAGTCTGTCCGGCTTCAGAATAAACAAAGTTAAAACCAAAATGTTGACAAAGAACTTAACTGAAGAGCAAAGAAATCTATTAGAGTCGAAAACGGGAATTAAGGTGGTGAAAAAGGCGAAATATTTGGGTATTTGGATCTCCACAAAAAATATAAACTTAGTAGAGGACAATTACACAAGGATTTGGAAAGAGATCAAAAAAGATATGGACACCTGGGGGAGGCTTAGATTGTCCTGGTCGGGCAGAATGGCCGCAGTCAAAATGAGTATTCTCCCAAGACTGCTGTTCCTATTTCAGAACATTCCCGTGATAAGGGGCATGACATCGTTCAAAGACTGGCAGAGACCCCTGTCCAGATTCATTTGGCAGGGTAAGAGAGCAAGGATTAAGTTTAGATTACTTACGGATCGCTGTGATAGGGGAGGGTTTGCTGTTCCCAATCTGAAATTATATTATGAAGCCGCGTCTTTGTGTTGGATCAAGGACTGGATTGCTTTGAAGAATGCAGATTTATTGGACCTGGAGGGGTTCAATGCTAGATTCGGTTGGCACGCGTACCTATGGCAAGATAAGGAGAGGACCCATAAAGGTTTCTCCAATCACATAATTAGAGGTGCGCTACTTGAGGTATGGAACAGAAATAAGAAACTCCTAGAGAAAGGCACCCCATGGTGGTTATCCCCAGTTGACATTTTAGCAACTAAAAAGCCTAATATGGAAGGACAAAGATGGACCTATGAGGACCTATTAGTAAAATCAGAAAAAGGGTGGAAGCTTAAACCCTATGAAGAACTGAAGGATAAATTAACAACTTGGTTGCAATTCTACCAAATAAACTCCCTATGGAACGAGCATAAAAAAACAGGGATGAGCGAGAAAAAATCCAGATTTCAGGTGGAAATAATAGAAGGAAACTCCAAACTCCTATCTAGAATGTATAGTCAATTATTGGATTGGGACATGAAAGATGAGGAGGTTAAGGAGGTTATGACCAAATGGGCTATAGATCTTGGATATAATCTGGATTTTGATAGGTGGGAGAAACTCTGGAATAAGGACATAAAATTCACAGCATGTGTTGACCTCCGAGAGAACTTACAAAAAATGATGTACAGGTGGTATCTTACCCCTGTGAAACTAGGAAAGATGTACAGGACGGGGGATAAAACCTGCTGGAAGTGCAAGGTAAAAGAAGGAGACTTCCATCACATGTGGCGGACCTGTGAAAAAGTAAAAGGGTTCTGGGGACTTATTTATGACGAACTAAAAAAAATTATGAGATACACCTTCCCCAAAAAACCTGAAGCCTTTCTATTAGGGATGATCGGGAAGGAGATTAGGCAGGAGGATCATACTATGTTCCAATATGCAACGGTAGCGGCCAGGATACTGCTGGCACAGAACTGGAAAACTCCTAATATTCCATCTATTAGAGACTGGCAATCCAAGTTATTTGATTATATAGAGTTAGCAAGGATGACACAGAGGATCAGGCAGCAGAAAAATGCAAAATTTATTAATGACTGGAGTAAATTTCTCACATATATGGAATCAAACTTAGGAAATATCAAAATTACAGTAGGTGATGTATAATGTTTGAGAGGTGTAAACAAAGGAGATAAGAACCACTCCGCAGGAAGATGACGTGGGACCACAACTCAGACCGTTCTGAAGGGAAGTCAATCACTGTGGGTGATGGGTGGGTGTGTTGCTTTTTGTTGCTTTTTGTATGTTTCTTTTTTTTGTGTTTGGCTTTTTTTTTCTGTATGAGAAATAATTTAATAAAAAGATTTAAAAAAAGAAAAAAGAAGGACAGAACTTTTTTTATGTATGCTACTACAGCAGCAAGGATTCTGATTGCAAAACATTGGAAGACACAAGATTTACCCACACTGGAGGAATGGCACACGCAGTTGATGGACTATATGGAACTGGCCGAAATGACTGGCAGAATCCGAGACTTGGGAGAAGAAACATTCGAGGAGGATTGGAGAAAATTTAAAGACTATTTGGAAAAACATTATAAGTTGTATGAATGTTAAAAAACGCACCTTTTAGGAAATTTTAGCTTCAGTAATGTTAAATTAAAGAAATGGAAATTAAGGTACAAGGAGTCAGAGATAGAATAATGAAACAACTTTATTGTGTTAAAATGAAAATGTACATGATTTGGGTTATAATACATTTGAAATTGGGTAACATGATAAAAAGGAAGATACAATAAGTATTGAAATAAGTTAACAAATTGCAGACGTTATGCATTACAGAGAATGCAGGGTTGGGAGGACGTGGGGAAGTCCAACAGATTTGGAAAAAAGAGTAAGAAAAATTTGTAACCTTTATTTTTTACTTTTATAATACGTTCTTTATTCTTTTTTCTGTATTTTATAAAACTAATAAAAAATATTATAAAAAAAAACAAGTGCATCTAATATAGGAATAAAGGATTTTATCCTAAATTTATCTCTTGAAGAAAGTGCATCTAAGGCATCAGGTGCACTTCTGTCATTTCTTTGCCGTTCCCTCACTCTTTGTCTCGTTTTGTAGTTAACATTTGGCAAGGTGGCTTTTGCTTGTTTCTCAAGCTCATCAAAATATTCCCTTTCAAAAATCCAGAAGTGAACTGTACAAACTTGCACAAGAACTCAATAACAGGTCTGATTTCTGAAGGGCTTTGCTGACCTTGTGAAAACGACCTAGCACACGGATATATATCTCTAAGATTCTGTAGACTTTGGCTGTGAACTGGGGCCCTACAAAAAAATAATAATAATCAAGTTGCGCCCCACTGCTTCAAATTGGGCCCCACTGGCTGGCCCTGAGTCTCATAGTTGCTGGGCCTGAATTGCCCTGCCCTCGCATGAAGTCTTGGGTTTGCAATTTTGGGAGAGGGGAGGCTGCCCGCTGGGGGGGGGGGCAGGCTGGGGAGGCCCCATAGATTTAGAAGCCCTAGGCTTCAGCCTACTTAGCCTATGCAAAAATCTGACACTGCCCCCCTCTTTTCTTCCCAACCCTGTACTGCATGTTAACACCAATGTCTCACAACAAATGTAACTGAAGAACCTGAAGAAAGAGACAATGCATGTGTTTTTGAGGGGAAATGATTTTATTTTTAAAAAGAAAAGGTGTGTGGCAGCCCCCAGTATTTAAAGAGCCCCCACCCCTATTACATCATTAGAACCAGAGCATAAACCTATGAAACTAGAAAAGAGCAAAAAAAATCAATGTTTGATCCAGAATCTAGGTACTACACCCTCACTAAAGGAGACTATAGGGATGATTCACTAAATGATTGTAGGATGACGTGTGTACCTTAGCTTATAGCCTCAAATTCTCTTTAACTCATATGCTGCTTTATTACAAAAATGGTGACTAGACTAATAATAAATAATAAATTTTATTTATACCCCTCCCTTCCTTGCCAAGACCTGGCTAAGGGCGGCTAACACCAGGTATGAAAACAATTGATTAAAATACAACTTAAAACCAATATTAAAACACAACATTAAAATGCAGCCTCATTTCAGTAGAAACTCAAATCAAAAACTTTTTGACTACTGATCCTAAACTGAATAGTTATTTGCCCCACCACCCCCTCCAGAACCCACTGCTCTCAACTGACTCTCAACTGCCTCGCATTCAAACTCCTTTTCAAATCCTCATCCAATCATCACTCACCACCAGAATTCCACACTCTCCCTTTCCCCCTCCCTCCTTAACATTCCCATAATAATTCTAATACAATTACCTTAATAACCCTATTGCATTCAATATTTTATACACCCTGCTCCCTATAACCATACTGTTAGAAGCACTTGAGTTCCTGGTTCCTAGGAAATGGGGGTGAGGAAACTGCAGGTTCTTCATCGCTGTTCTAAAAAGCAGATGTCTTCCCCTAAACAATCCCAGGAATTGTAGTTTGTTTTTTGTTTTCTTAAATAATATTTATTGAAGTTTCAACAAAATTACAAAAATAAAGAAAAATAAAACAAAAAATACAAAATACAAAAAAACAACAATTAAAAACAAATCAATTTTTCCATATCATATCTTTCATTTACTTGTTTCCTTGACCTCCTCACACCTCCCTATTTTGTATTCTAGTTCAGTTGGTTAATTCAGCAAATCCTTTCCATCTTTGTTTTTATCTTAATAATTTATCTTAATATATTATAACTTTACATTCTCACCCGTTAACAATCCATTTTTACATACTCCTTTGTAACATTACTGCTAAAACCACATAATTTCATTCCAGCATCCTTCTAACATTCCTTAATTTTACAATATTTCTGTAGATAATCTTTAAATTTCTTCCAATCTTCTTCCACCGACTCTTCTCCCTGGTCTCGGATTCTGCCAATCATTTCCGCCAGTTCCATGTAGTCCATCAACTTCATCTGCCATTCTTCCCGGGTGGGTAGATCTTGTGTCTTCCAATACTTTGCGATAAGTATTCTTGCTGCTGTTGTTGCATATATAAAAAAAGTTCTGTCCCTCTTTAGCACCAATTGGCCGACCATGCCCAGGAGAAAGGCCTCTGGTTTCTTCAGAAAGGTATATTTAAATACCTTTTTCATTTCATTATAGATCATCTCCCAGAAAGCCTTAATCCTTGGGCACGTCCACCAAAGGTGAAAGAATGTACCTTCAGTCTCTTTACATTTCCAGCATTTATTATCAGGCAAATGATATATTTTCGCAAGCTTGACTGGTGTCATGTACCACCTGTATATCATTTTCATAATATTCTCTCTTAAGGCATTACATGCCGTAAACTTCATACCTGTGGTCCATAACTGTTCCCAGTCAGCCAACAAATTATTGTGTCCAACATCTTGTGCCCATTTAATCATAGCAGATTTCACCGTTTCATCCTGTTTCAGCAGCAAGTTATACATCCTTGACAGGGTCTTAGTTTTGGGATCTAACAATTCTGTTTCCAATTTTGATTTTTCCACCTGGAAGCCAATTTTATTGTCCAAATTGTATGCCTCCCAGGAATTGTAGTTTGTTAGGAGTTCTGGAGATCGTAGATCTGTGAGAGGGAAGCCGCAATGCCCAGGATCATTCAGGGGAAAGTCATGTGCTTTAAAGGCACATTGGATGCTCTTTAAAACATAGCATCACAGAATTGTAGAGATGGAAGGGACCCTGAGGGTCATCTAGCCCAACCCCCTGCAATGCAATTCCTCCCTCCTCCCTGGGACGGCCCTAGAGAGCTCCCCTTTCTCCACCCCATGTAGAATTGCAAGGGGTCAGTGCATCTGCTTGGTAAGAAAATGGTTGGAGTCTGGAACCCAGCCAGGCCTGGCTGTGGGCAGGATCCTGGCATTGCCAGGAGTTGGACTAGATGACCCTTGCGATCCCTTCCAACTCTACCAACTCTGGTGACGGGGGCAGCCTCCAAGACCACATAACACCGGTCTTGAAAGACCACATTGGCTCCCAGTACATTTCCGAGCACAATGCAAAATATTGGTGTTGACCTTTAAAGCCCTAAACAGGCTCAAGGGCCCAGTATACCTGAAGGAGCGTCTTCACCTCCATCATTCAGCCCAGACACTGAGGTCCAGCTCCGAGGGCCTTCTGGCAGTTCCCTCACTGTGAGATGCCAAGTTACAGGGAACCAGGCAGAGGGCCTTCTTGGTGGTGGCGCCCTCCCTGTGGAACGCCCTCCCATCAGATGTCAAAGAGATAAACTACCTGACATTTAGAAGACATCTGAAGGCAGCCCTGTTTAGGGAAGTTTTTAATGTTTGACATTTTAATGTATTTTTAATCTTTGTTGGAAGCTGCCCAGAGTGACTGGGGAGACACAGCCAGATGGGCTGGATACAAATAATAAATTATTATTATTATTATTATTATTATTATTATACAATGCTGTGATTCTATATAAGCAGCTAAAGGAAGGGGCGGGGGAGCAAGATGCAGAACCAAGGGAGGCACAACCACACACCATGGCCTCATCCCAGCACACTTTGACCCCCCTGGTTTTATTTTTCTTTATTCAGCTGCCTGACAACCCCGCAGCCTGGCCCCTGTTTGCCAGCTGATGTCACAAAGTGCCGTTTTGCAAGCAAGGGGTCCTTCTGAAACATTTGGGAGTCGTAGGAACACTCCCCCCCCCCCCAGTGGCTTCCAGCAAGAACTTGCTTTGCAGCGAGGGAAAGACTCAGCCTAGGAGCTACCACATCTTGAGAGGGACTGGAGCCCAGACGAAGGACTCTTTCCTCAGAGGTAATGGGACAGGGGGACAGACGGTTGCCTTAGGAAACGCACAAGAAAGGCCTGCAGGATCAGACCAAGGGCCTGTCTGGTCCAGCCTCCTCTTCTCCCAGGGACCACCCAGATGCGAGTGGGAATGCCGCAAACAGGATCCAAGCCCAAGAGCCCTCTTCCCACCTGGGACTTCCTGCAACAGCTTTTCTGAAGCATTGTTTCCTCCATCAGGACTAGTAGCCTTTTACCGCCCCCTCCTCCGTTCAGTCACCTAATCCTATTTTAAAGCCATGCAGTTAGAGATGCTCTTCTGCTGCATCTCCTGGTCATCTGATGGTTCCTGACAAAAGGCAGCTCTTGTGAGCTCCGCAGTGGGATCTGCTTTCAGTTCCTGGGGTGGGTGTGACAGCTGAATGGGGGTCTGAGGGGACGTTCTGTCCCTGGCATTCGGTCTGTGAAAGACCATTCACATGTTCAGGGATTCTTCCCTCGAAGCAGTGCATAGCATTGAGTTCTCCCCTGCTTCAAAGATCCCTTCTTTCTTCCAAGATCTCCTGTTTGTACCGCTGTGGCTGCTGCCAAAGCCACCATGTAAATAGAACAGGTAAGTTGAGAGTAGAGAGTATGTGTTCATGCTGTGGAGGCACATCTGAAAAAAGGCTGACACTATTAAGACAGATTTGGGAACTGGGGGACAACTCTCATTTTCCTTGACAAGAGTACAACTGTGAAGATTACAAAACTCCCCCCCTCAGTGATTTTATCTCCTGCAAATTTGCACAGCAGCATGGTGGGACAAGGCGATGATTGGGGAATCCACTGACAGTGAGAGCCCATTCACATGAGAGCCCATATGATATCCTACTTCCTCCACAGAGTCATGACTCCAGGGATGAGGCTCCAACTCCAGCTCCCAGGATAAAGGACCAGAGGACATCCCTGCGGTTCCTGGTTGCCATCCCTCGTGCCTCTTCCCCACTGCCCCTTCTCCATGCATGCATGGCTCAGTCTCTGTCCTGTCTGGCGCAGAAGAAGCAGCCAAAGCTTCCTCCAATTAAGACAGCTACTCAGCTAATTTCTGTGAGAGAGGAGACTTTGGCTGCTGCTTCTGAGCTAGGCCAGCCGGGATGGAGCCCAGACGCCCGTACGGAGGCCAAGTGGGGAAAGCTTCTAAGATGAGGTAGGAGAAAATGCTTCCCTCCCATGTCCTTGGCCCTCATGCCTCAGACTGGTGCTATCTTGGAGGGGAGCCAGGCACCTGCTGATGTCTTCGTTTGCTTTGCAGCGAGAGAAAGCAGCAGCCTGGGAACCACCTCCCTGAAGGGAATGTAGCCCAGGAAAAGGACAGATGAGTCGCAGGTACAGGGGCAGGGGGAAGGGGGGGCCTTATGAAACACCTAAGATCGGTCTGCTGGATAAGACCAAGGGCTCAACCTTTGCAGCAGCAGCATTGGAGGGGCAGGCACAGCCAACCACATCCCTTACGCAGTAGGCAAACCCAAGCTACCATGCCCAAGCCACCATGTAAATAGAACAGGTAAGAGGAAGGGAAAAATTGCATGGGGCAGGGAGAACACCCTACAAGTTGAACGTACGTGTTCATGCTGTGGATGCATTTCTGGGAAATGGCTCACACTAATAAGACGGGTTTGGGAACCGCAGCTCTCCTACAAGTGATGCTTGATTACAACTCCCATTGTCCTTGACCATTGTCCTTTTTCTCTTGCTTTTCAGCTTAAAAGGACAAAAAAAAATGTTCTTGTTCCTTACGGGAGACAGAGAGCTCGCTTGTAATACAGAAGTCAGAGTAAAACAGAATACAACCGAAGCAATGAGAAGCAAAGTGGCAGAGACGCCTGATCGTGGGGGCACCTTTTGCCCATCGCCTGCACTCCTCCGCCACCTGCTGGGGTCGGCTTTGCTCAGGGCTGGTGTGGCTGCTCTCCGCGGCTTTGGCACTGCCCCATGTACGCCCACATTGAGGACTACGGGGGTGTTCACCTCTGCAGGATAGCATACGTCACAGTGGCCATCAGCCTGGCACAAGTGGCCTTGGGTTTTGTGCTCCTGTTCACAGTCATGGCAGCCTGCTACACGGCGATCACCCGCGCTCTCCTGGCCTCTCCATGTGCCCAGTCTCTCAAGGCCCTGCACTTGATTTTGGCCCTGGTCTTGGTCTTCTTGGCTTTGCAGTTGCCCTATGCACTGCTTACCGCACTGGACACGGCCGATTTGATGGGACACCAGGCGTCGAGCTGCAAAGTCATCCTCCGCCGGGACTTGGCCCTCCTCATCACTAGTGCCTTGGCCTTCTTCTCCTGCTTTTCAGCCAAACACCCAGGTGGCCACGCTGCAAGTGGACGTTCTGCAGCTTCTGGGGTCCATCTGGCAGCCCTCAGGGGAGATGCGATGGGCCTCGCCTGGATGATGCCATGGCGCAGCTCTCAGAGAAATGCAGTGATGCGCAATCTCGCCCTGGCCCGCCCTGGCTACCCATAGAATAGAATCCTATTATTATAAATAAAATCCTCATAGATTCTTATTATGTTGGCTCCACAGGCTCTCTTTCCACTTGGTGACCTGTTACTTATTTTAGCACCCTCTTTGGAGGGGTCAGATGAGCTGTTACATCAGTACAGGGACTGGCATTACTTAACAGCTGGGGGATAAGCTGGCCGGATAAAAACAATTGATTTTGCTAATTCTGGAGACTGGATCGCCCTGATGGTGACATGGTGCAGCTCTCAGGGAAAAGGCAGCAATGCAAAATCTTGCACTGGCGCTCCCTGGCTACTCATACATGAACTGCATCCAAAAAACTAGCCCATCAGCATTTCTTGAATTAGCAGGGTTTAGTCCCAGAACCTATTTTGAAATTCTGGCATTCATCCCTGGAACAATAATAAAGAACTGAGCACTTCTGAGCATGTACAGAGTGTCTTTCCCCAAGAGTTGGGTAAAGATAGCTAGCCTTGACCCACCTGAATTATGGGCAGCAGAGGGATAAGTGGAAAATAATAATAATTATTATTATTATTATTAGCGTCACCTGTCACTGATGTATGTGGCCTGACTCCCTGGCTTGACTTGTCCACAGCGGTTGATAGTTTGGCAAGTCCTCAGCTGTGGTCCCCATATTATATTTTCTGTTGTGAATATGTGGTTGAGTATAATGTTGAACCATACGGCCTTTCCATGCCTCTCTTTTCTTAACTCTAAGGCTGCGTATACATCACACCTTCAAGTCATGATGTCATTCCATTATAATGGCAACCTACACACTCATTGTTCCTAAACATGTTCTTAAAGGTAAAGGGACCCCGACAGTTAAGTCCAGTCGGAACGACTCTGGGGTTGTGGCGCTCATCTCGCTTTACTGGCTGAGGGAGCCGACGTTTGTCTGCAGACAGTTTTTCTGGGTCATGTGGCCAGCATGACTAAGCTACTTCTGGCGAAACCAGAGCAACGCACGGAAACACTGTTTACCTTCCCACCAGAGTGGTACCTATTTATCTACTTGCACTTTGACGTGCTTTCGAACTGCTAGGTTGGCAGGAGCAGGGACCGAGCAACGGGAGCTCACCCCATCACGGGGATTTGAACCACCGATCTTCCGACTGGCAAGCCCTAGGCTCATTTTAAAGAGAATTTCCCAAAGTTTCACGATCTTGTTACTTTGTAGGATGGGTCTGGGGGTACAGCTAAACCTTTAGTCTCAGAGTATATGGACATCGAAAAAATCACACAATTGTGGAGTTGGAAGCAACCTTGAGGACATCTAGCCCAACCCCCTGCAATGCAGGAATCATTTTGCCCCACATGGGGCTTGAACCCAGAGCCCAGAGATTAAGAGTCTCGTGCTCTACTGACTGAGCTATCCAGGATTATTGTTCCGGTAATGCTGAAAATGGAGCTCGGCACATGTCCAGGTAAATTTTTTATTTAACATAATCCAAGGCTGGTATTGATAGATCCCCAACACAAATTCAACCCTGCTTCTTGCCCTTCTATAGCCTTCCAAATGACAAGTATTCATTTAGTTAATGTATGTAAGGATGTAACGCAGATGCTTTAAAAAACTGTATTTTGCTGCCCCCACGTGGCCAGAGCTGGATTCAGCTATTGCGTCCCTTGAATTCAGCTTTCCGAATTGACGCTTCTGAGATTTTGACTCCCTGATCCAAGAAGCTATGCTACTCACCTCAGTGATTTTTTGAAAGCAGCTCAGTGTCCAGAAAGAACGCGGCTTGATAATAACACGTCAGGTGATGCGTGTTCTTTTGGCATACTTATAATGCATGTATTCTCTTCAACAATAATGCATTATCCAGACTCGGGAGGCAACCCAACGGGTCCCAGCACAACCTCCTTAACTCCTTGAAGTCCCCTCTTCCTTCCGAATCCTTGATCTCTCTTCCCCTCCCTGCTCTCCTGACTTGGCTTCTCGCTGTTGATGTTACTTGGATGTCAAGACGGATGAATGATGCAGCGAGAAAACAACTTAAAAGGTGGCGCAGAATGCTAGCTGGTGGAGACGCATGTATCTGTCATGGCTGCACCTAACTCACTGCAAATAAGGATTGAATCGAGGCCCTTCTGTCTGCAAGGGAGACGCTCCACCACGGAGCCACTTATAAAGGAGGAACATAGGAGTTAGGTTCCCTGTGAGGTGGCAGCATGAGGCATGCCTCTCCCCTATGGCTACAGTTCCCCCCAAATGTAGGAACCGTCGCCTTCACAATAGGTAAAGGTAAAGGGACCCCTGACCATTAGGTCCAGTCGTGGCCGACTCTGGGGTTGCGCCGCTCACCTCGCTTTATTGGCTGAGGGAGCCGGCGTACAGCTTCCGGGTCATGTGGCCAGCATGACTAAGCCGCTTCTGGCGAACCAGAGCAGTGCCCGGAAACGGCGTTTACCTTCCCGCTGGAGCGGTACCTATTTATCTACTTGCACTTTGACGTGCTTTCGAACTGCTAGGTTGGCAGGGGCAGGGACCGAAGAACAGGAGCTCACCCCGTCACGGGGATTCGAACCGCTGACCTTCCAGTCGGCAAGTCCTAGGCTCTGTGGTTTGACCCACAGTGAGGGGTGTGTGGGTGTGTAGTTGTTATGAGGTACACTCACACCCTTGACATTATGGCTTGGAACACAGTTTGATAAAACTGCAAGGTTCTTTTCCTTCTTTTTTAAGTGGAGAAATAGGATTTAAAATAATTTTGAGGAAACTGCTGCTGCCGCCAAAGCCCCCCTCGTGAAGAGAACAGGTAAGAGGAAGGAAAGATTTAAGAAGGGAGCAAATCTGTTAACACCTGAGCTCGCTTGACACATCGCCCAAGGGGAAGTGGGGATGAGCCCCAAAGGTATGGTGGGTACACAGCCTATGTGAAGGAGGTGAGGACAGGTGCCCCACCTAGGCCTGAAGTCACCTAGGCCTCAAAACTGTCCAAAATTCCTTTTGTCTTCTAAAAATCCACAGCTAAAGTTTTCCTCTGTTTTCTCACAAGATGCTGTTGCAAAGGCAAACCGGTACTTTTATCAGTACGAGAGAGCTTCAAAAAAGCTAATGAATAGGCTCTGTCAGAGCAAGCCTGAGAACTGACTCTTATCCCATTCGGTTGTAACATATCTTTGGACACGCTGAACGCAAGGCTTCTCATTCCCCTTTCCTGGGAAGGGCGCCAAGAGTCCCAAGAGTCCCAAGACAGGAGCTTTCTGTTCATGCTCAGGGGAACTCATGGGGCAGGACTCTTGAGGAGGAGGAGAAGGGGGAGGGAACTGGAAGGGGAATATATGCTCTGTGCAAATGACTGTGAACCCGTGCTTGTTTGTGAATCTATCACACTTGCTCCTTCTACCAGTTCATGGATGGTAGAAATAAAGCTTTTTCTCCGAAACTATTCCTTGAGTGTCTGCTGACTCCCATTTTCCCCTTCCCGGGCACAATACTCTTCCCAACCCAATGGCAAAGCCTAATAAGGCTACATATGGTTTCTTTCTTTCTTTCTTTCTTTCTTTCTTTCTTTCTTTCTTTCTTTTTTTTTTTAAATTTTATTTTCAATGCATAATGACAATATAAGATTCAAAAATAAAGCATAAATAAGAAAAACCAAAGAAAAAAGAAAAATAAAGAAAAACAACATCAACAACAAACCATATTAAAACAGACATACATTTTGACTTCCTTCCACCCTTTTTAAACTTCAAATTTCCCATTTATCTTATTTTTTTGTGTCATTTTATTTACATATATGCTACTTCTGGTTTTATGCCTTTTATAGCCGTTTCTTCATTTCACTAACCCTGCAAAACTCATTCATTACATATTGATATATTTATTCCAGAACCATGTTTTTTCATGTACTCTTTAACACAGTCCCATTCTTTTATTAATTTTTGATCTGATTGCCCCCTCAAGACTGCCGTTAACCTTGCTGACTCTCCCATTCACATGAGAGCCCATACTGGATCCTGCTTCCTCCACAGGGCCACGCTCCAGGGACGAGGCTCCAGCTCCAGCTCCCAGGATGGAGGGCGAGAGAACATCCTGGCAGTTCCTGGCTGCCATCCCTCGCGCCCCTTCTCCGTGTGGGCAAGGCTCCTTCCCTGCCCTGTTTGGCGCAGAAGCAGCAGCCAAAGTTTCCTCCCATTAAAACCGCATCTAGAGTTATTTCGGAGAGGGAAAAGACTTTGGCTGCTGCTTCTGAGCTAGGCCGGCCAGGACCAAGCCAATGTTTTGGGAAATAGATAGTACAGGGCAGCTGTTTACCAGCTCCATCTGGTACGTAGGCTGAGACCCTATCTGCCTGCAGACTGTCTCGCCAGAGTGGTACATGCTCTGGTTATCTCCCGCTTGGACTACTGCAATGCGCTCTACGTGGGGCTACCTTTGAAGGTGACCCGGAAACTACAACTAATCCAGAATGCAGCAGCTAGACTGGTGACTGGGAGCGGCCGCCGAGACCATATAACACCGGTCTTGAAAGACCTACATTGGCTCCCAGTACATTTCCAAGCACAATTCAAAGTGTTGGTGCTGACCTTTAAAGCCCTAAATGGCCTCGGTCCAGTATATCTGAAGGAGCGTCTCCTCCCCCATCGTTCTGCCCGGACACTGAGGTCCAGTTCTGAGGGCCTTCTGGCGGTTCCCTCACTGCGAGAGGCCAAGTTACAGGGAACCAGGCAGAGGGCCTTCTCGGTAGTGGCGCCCGCCCTGTGGAATGCCCTCCCACCAGATGTCAAAGCGATAAACAACTACCTGACATTCAGAAGACATCTGAAGGCAGCCCTGTTCAGGGAAGTTTTTAATATGTGACATTTTTGTGTATTTTTCATCTCTGTTGGAAGCTGCCCAGAGTGGCTGGGGAAACCCAGCCAAATGGGCGGGGTACAAATAATAAATTATTTATTATTATTATTATTATTATTATTATTATTATTATTATTATTATTATTATTCTCCATGTTTAGGCTTCAGTTTAGGCATACAGCTGTCCAGGACCACCTAGATCTCAAACAAGGTTGTGTTGTCCTTATTCTTGCCATCTTCTTCTTCTTTAGAAATGCTGCCCAAAAAACACCAGAGCTAGGTTGAGAAATGTTATGAAATCTCAAAAGTTGGCAGAAATATATTGCATTTCAGGTTCTTTCTTTGCCTTCTTAGCCCATATTTCTCCTAATTTCTCCAGGGATGAGGCTTCAGATCCGGCTCCCGGGATGAAGAGCAAGATACCATCCCATTGGTTCCCGGCTGAGGACCCTCACGCCGGTTCCCCACTGCCCCGTCTCCGTGCAGGCATGGCTCCTCCCCGGCCCTGCCTGCCACAGAAGCAGCAGACAAGGTTTCCTCCAATTCGAAGAACATCTCGAGTTATTTTAGAGAGGGAGGAAACCTTGGCTGCTGCTTCCGAGCTAGGCCAGCTGGGACGGAGCCAAGATGCCCACACGGAGGCGGAGGCAAGGCTGTGGGAACTTGTAAGATCAGGTAGGAGGAAATGCCCCCTTCCCAGGTCCCCACCCTCTTGCCCCAGACTGGGGCTAGCCTGGCTGGGAGCGCCAGCTGATGTCTCCTTTGCTTTGCAGCGAGGGAACAACTCAGCCTGGGAGCTGCCGCATCCCGAGAGGGACTGAAGCCCAGGTGGAGGATACCTGCCTCGGAGGTAATGGGACAGGGGGAAGCAATCTTCAGCATTTAAAGATCCCTTTAAAGATCCTCTGCTTTAAAGATCCCTTCTTTCTTGCAGAATCTTCCCCCTGCACCGCTGTGGCTGCTGCCCAAGCCTCCTCCCAGAAAACCGTAGGATGTTCCGGCGGAACCATAATAAATGGATGCATTTAGCTGAAGTTGCTAATGTCTCTCATTTTTGTCTGAGTGAAACATATGATATGCACACTTACCTTAAGAAATTGTCTGATCCCAGTTTGTACACAGCCTTTCCATATGGCACATGCCACACACATGGGAAAGTGGTTTTCTAAATGGATTCCTGAAGGTATCATTGGTTATACCAATCTCCATGACTGGGGACAGGTGAAACAGAAGTTACCTCTGGATAAAATATCATTATATTTTACGCTTGGAAACCCAAAACTCACCAGGGGCCCTCGGAGCCTGTGCAAAGGGCATATCCTTCACCCACGAGGGCTGTCTTTCCGCATAGAACCCTGCCTAAGCGTGATACTCCTGAGCAGTGCACTGGCAAGGCAGGATTTTATTGCTTTATTTGATCTATGCTTTGCCGCTCGCAATTTGCAGGTTTGGGGGTCGCAGGCCAGGGGGGCGCCGAAATGTCATCCTCCTTCAGGATGGCACCCGAGGCGACCCGCCAGTACGCCCCTAGCCACTAACAGGATTTGAGCCCAAGAGCCCTCTGCCCACCTGGGACTGCTGCTGCCAAAACCACCACACAAATAGAATAGGTAAGAGGAAGAAGAGGAAAGTTGCATGGAGCAGGGAGAACACTCTATAAGCTAACATGCTGTGTTTACATGCAAAGTTCTTAATTGGTGTTGACAAAAGAGAGGAAGGTTGTGGGTGACTGTTAACGCTATTTCTCAGCCCATCCTGTCCGCCCTACTGCTGTCTCTCTGTTTTTGATTTTTTGATTACAGGGTGAAGCTGGGTGGCTGGGTGATTGTTTTCCCCTTTTGTCCTGAGTTCGAGTGTCCAAAGTCCATGACATCATTGGTAAAGGCTGTTCTCCATTTGGAGTGCTCAGCCTTTCCCGATTGTTTACACAACATTTCTTTTAGATTTGCCTTGAGTCTTTTAACCTCTTTTGTTGACCAGCAGCATTACGCTTTCCATTAGTAAGTTGCTTGGGAAGACGAGAATCAGGCATAGCGCAGGTCTGTAAGCTGCTTCCCAGGCGCTTGGAGGGGGTGGTGCGAGGCACCTGGGCCTTAGCAGAACAAGCCAAGCCCTGGCTTTGTGGCTCACCTAAACTGAGGGAATTTGGTTTCTGGGCAGGTGGCAGGGCCCCTCTTCGCTGGGCATGGGACTGCAGTGTGCCCCGGCCTCCACAGGAGACTCACAGTCCCTCTCTGCGTCTCTGTTCCTTTTGGGCCACCTTCAAACGAGGGCAATGGCGGCTGGACTTGTGATCCTAATCTGAAGAGCTGCCCAGCCCAGCTTCAGGTCCTTCACCAAGTGCCCCTTTCTAGACCCACCGCTCTCAACTGCCTCCCCCCCCCAACATTCACTCTCCCTTTCGAAGCCTCCTCCAATCTTCTCTCTCCTCCATAATTCCTCTCTCTCTCTTCCCCCCTCCCTCCCGGCTTGATATTCCCTTGAGAATTCTAACAGCATCACCTTATAAGAATCCACTTAATTACACACAATATCGTTATAGATCTAGAGGGGACCCCACTAAACCCAATAATAATATTTATACCCCACCCATCTGGCTGAGTTTCCCCAGCCACCCTGCTCCCTGAAACCAGCCTGTTACAAGTACTTGAGCTTTCAGTTCTTGGTTCCTACGAAACCAGGCAAAGAAAGCTGCAGGTTCCTCATCCCTGTTAAAAAAAGCAGGTTTCTTCCCCCAAACGATCCTGGGAATTGTAGTTTGTCAGGGGTTCTGGGAATTGTAGGTCCATGAGAGGGAAGCTGCAATGCCCCAGATCGTTTGTGGAACATCATGGGCTTTAAAAGCTCATTGGATGCCCTTTTCAACATAGAATTGTAGAGTTGGGAGGGACCCCAAGGGTCATCTAGACCAACCCCCTGCAATGCTGGAATCTCAGCTAAAGCATCTGAAATATACTCAGAGTCGAGTGTGGATTCAGCTCATAGTAATGAGGAATGGGAGTTTCCCCGAACTGTCTGCTTCATATACATTATTTACACAATGGGCCCCACGACAGCATCCATAGCAGACGGCCATCCAACCTCTGCTGAAAAACCTCCAAGGAAGGAGAGTCTACTGCTTCCTGAGGGATTTCTTCCCACTGTCAAGCAGCTCTTGCTGTCAGAAAGTTCTTCCTGAAGTTGAGTCGGAATCTCCTCTTTTTTTTTTTCTTTTAAAGCTTTATTTAACTTTCAAGACATACCAAAAAAAACATACAAAAAACAAAGGATATAAAATACAAAAGAGGAAAATAAAAAGGGAAAAAAGAAAAAGATAGGAAAGAACGAGCCGTATACAAAAAAGTCTTGTTTGGCGCAACAGATCATTATTCCCTTCGGTTCCGTCAATCAGCCTTTCAGTGCCTCCCTCATCTTGGTATCAGGGATCCTTTCTTTTGCAGTATCAATAGCCAGATCTTTGTTGGTGAGCCCTTACCCCTCAAATAATTATTTAGATAATCCCATTCTTCTTTTACTATCATTTTAGGTTTATCTCTAATTACATCTGTCAGCTTAGCAAGCTCCAAGTACTCGCCTCCCCCCGATGAAATAAAGACACAGGACACAAGAATTCAGGTTAATGGGTCAAATCAGGCCACAACTTTATTGATTACAGGAATTGAATGGTATTGGCTTAGGCATTGGTCCTAACTACTAAACCGGCTAGAGGCCGGAAGGGTTAATCACCAGAGGGAGGAGTCCTGCTGAGGCACGTCAACCAGGACCTCCCCCGGGCATCACCGCGTGGGGGCGTGCCATGGGCTTAGGGCAAGGCCACACCTCCCGGAATCCTTTACCGGACAACCCTTGCTTGGGGGAAGGTGATGGCGCTCCTTCCTCTTCATTTGCATAACAATAGGACAGTACCCCCTACCAATGCCTAACTGCCACTCGAGCCCAGACTCACTGCCTTAAAGAAAACCCCGAATCCTAGTGAACCTGTGGCATCGGACTGCACCTGAAAATCGGCGTGAAGCAGCATGGTGTCTTGCCACAGAGATATACCATTATAATTGTCCAGGAAATGAAGCCATACTTCTAAGTCGGCTTTAACCACCTTGGAAAGGCATACCCTGTGCTGAGGAGCGCGTAGGCCCGCAGACAATCTAGCTAGGCGGGCACAAAAGGGGCACCCAGGAGGTACTACCCGGTAGGCGAAATTCAGGTGACCTAATAGAGACTGGATCTGTTTGAGGGTGACTTTTCTCAATGGAAGAAGCTGTTGAATCAATTATCTAAGGGCGACTAATTTTTCCTTTGGCAACCTGGAAGTCTGTGCAATTGTATCCAATTCAATGCCTAGGTACACCATTTTGGTGGCGGGCCCCTCGGTTTTGTCCGCTGCCAACGGGACTCTGAGCTCCTCAGCTAAAGAGATAAATGACGTCAGCAAAGAGGTGCACTGGGGAGCTGTAGCTGCAACAAGAATAGAGTCATTGAAGTAATGTGAGACCCCGATGGAGCCGGTTTTAAATTGAAGCGCCCAATCCAGGAATGTACTGAAAGCTTTGAGGGGCTGCACAACCCACCGAACAGCCCATAGGCATAGCTTTGTCGACAAAGTAAGACCCTTCAAATCTAAAGCCTAACCAATGAAAACCCTCAGGGTGCACTGGGAGGAGGCAGAAGGCTGATTCTATATCGTATTTTGCGAGCAGCGCCCCCTTTCCAAATTTACGAATCAGATTAACTGATCAAATTACGCGTATTTCACAGAGCAGAGTTCTTGGGGAATGGCATCATTGACGGAACCTCCCCTTGGGTATGAAAGATTGTGTATCATACGGAACTCGCCAGGGGCTTTTTTTGGGAACAATACCCAGGGAGGAGATGTGCAAGCCTTTGATAGGGGGTTGGCTAAAGGGACCTGCCACCCTCCCAGCTGCAATTTCTTTTTGAATTTTCTTTCTGGCTATCTCTGGCATTTCCCTCACTGATTTTTGGTTGGGTGGATCGCCCGGGGAAAACCCTTCCCAAAGGTATCTCGCTGCTATTTTATTGGGGTATAGATCTAACAGGGCTTTTAACGGGTGCAATTTGATAGGTGTGTGAGCTAGCCCAAGGGCCACATTACTGGCAGTTCCCGGAGGTCCCCTGTGGGTGTCCGAAGGTACCCCATGGACCTTGGTGGGAGCACCCCCTGCCGCTTCGAAAGGGCTGCTTTCCTTTGGGGCAGGCAGAGCCCGGGTGATTACCGAGGCACCTTTCGCATTCGTGTGCATACTTACATGCGGGTCGGGAACAGACCCCCCTGTTGAAATCCCAACATTGCCGACGTCGTTTTGGCTCCATCTTTCTCACCTTTGGAGAATCCTGGGATTTCTTCTTAACATATGGAGCTACATGATCCATCCAATAGTTCTCGTCCCTCAATTCCCAGCGAGTAGATGGCAGAAGTGACGCGTTTCTACGGAATTCCTCGTCATAATTTAAGGCGGCATTCTCCCCTGCTAGCCTAAAGGCCCTTCTAACGTGTGCCATGTGTGCTATGAGATGCATAGCGCGTTTTAGATAAGCTGCGGAAACTACCCCCATGAAGACTTGGTAGCCATCTAACCAATTTTCAAAACTACGCTCCGCCTGCGGGGTTCTGTATCTCCACTTCCCATAAATGCGTTTTTTCTCCCCTTTACCTGTCAGGGGGACGAGCGTAAATATGTCGATGTAGTGCCCATTGAGTATTTTGGTCCTCTTTTTCTTAGATAAATGATATCCCAATATAAAATTAGCCGACACTTCGGTGGATGTTTTTACGTCTTCCACCAATGCCCCCTCTTTCCACTCCAGGGACCCGTTAAAGGACTTACGGTGGGAGTTAGCCCTCCTTTCATGCACCCACAAAGGAAGCCCAGAATTATCCTCGCCCAAGCCCCAGTAAGCCTCCATGGGGGTGTCGCTATCTGAATCGGAAGAAGAGGTACCTGACCCATCCTCGGAATCCGACTTCCTACTTTTCTTGCCTTTTTTCGAAGTGTGTTTCTTCTTGGACTTCCTTTTCCCACCCTGCTGCTCAGCGTCAGCAACAGTCTGGGCAGCAGCCAGGAGGTCATCATGGCGTCCCTGTTGTTCCTCTTCGTACGATGATCCAGAATCTCCTTCCACCGACGTGAGCTGCTGTGCTGCTTCCTGAAAGAAACTGGGCACACCTATGTCCTGATGAGAATTAGTATTGCTAGACCTCTCAGGGGGCGCTCTGCCACCAGAGGAACCTGAAGTAGACCCAAGGGAGCGAGCAGATTGAAAGCGAGTTATACATGGTGACCCAGCGGCGGGTCCCGGTGGGGCTATGCCCGAACTAGAGGCAGAGGTACTTGGTTGTTCCTGATAACTGGGCAGGGTGTCAGGAATGTAATCTTGGGAGGCCGGCGGTGGCGCTGAGAGTGGTATGGCCCCTGGCCAACACTGCCTATAAAAGGTTTCAAATGCCGCAAAGAACTGAGCAAATGCTTGCGGGTTACACGGCATAACAGGCACCAGTGAATTAGTTTGAGTGGCTTCCTTGTTTTCCTTGCGGGAAGATGCCCGTTGTTTTTTACAAGAAGGCATGCTGGAAGGAGCGTACACCACCAGCACCTGGCTAGGTGACCTGGTCTGGGAAGAACTAATACGCAACCGTGCCCCTGCTAATTCTAATCCCAATTTTTTATTTTATTATTTATTTATTGTTTTAAAGGAAAATAAAATTAATTTTTAATTTATTATTATTGTTTTAATTATTTTATTATTATTGTTGTTTTTTATTTGTTAATTGTGTAATTTAATAATTTATATAATGCGTGTGTCACTAGACCACTAAAGCTTAGTTCAGTATTTCCTAAGATGACTGACCAAAAGTATGGTTAGACCAGCTCCGCACTGTTCAGTATTAACTACGCCAGCAGGAGGAAACCCAATTTGGACAAAGGGTATCCCACGATCTTACTGCACTATATGCACTCAATATGAGTAATGAATCATGCTAAATGGAATGAATTGAGTTGTATAAGATGACTATGCAATAAGTATATACTATGAATATAATGGGCTGTGTATGAATATACCCTTTGCCAGGCGTTTGATTACAATGGTAAAACGCAGTAATTCCTGTAAACCTGCAGTCCTACACTCTATGTGATATAAAAGGAGGAAGTGAGCCACTATCAGCCTGCGTGTAAGATTGAGGGAATATCCAAGAAGGTTTAATTAAAAAGCCCCTTAACTGCCACTGTGAATAAAAGCTTAAAGAGGCAGTCCTCAATTGCCAGGACCAACTGCAGTGTAAGCAAGTCCTTTAGTTTATGAGTTAAGGCTTTTAAAAGCAGAACTGAAATAACATATAAGCCACAGTGATTGCCAATTGCACCACTCAATCAATTGCACCACTCAATTCTACAAGCAGCCAGCAGACAGCACTTTAAAAACCAGCACTCAGCACCTCCAAAGACCTTTAATTGCCTCTATAAGTTGAGGCTTTTAAAAGCAGAGCTGAAATAACATATAAGCCACAGCGTTTGCTAATTGCACCAATTAATTTCAAAAGCTGTCAGCACTTTGAAACCAGTACTCAGCACTTCCAAAGACTCTTATTATAATATATATTTTTTAAAGTATTTCCTCCAATAAACCGCCCTTTAAAAGCCTGTCATTCAGCAACTTGCTACAATAATAGATTCTCCTCTGCAGACCAGAGCCAGCCAAGGGAATCACAACAATGTAGCAACCCAAGCACGGAGAAGTTTAGCCTGTGCTGGCAATTTAGAAGAAGCGTCAGAGCTGCTGCTAAGAAGGGAGGGTAAAACAAAGTTGCAAATACTAGAAGGAGACCGCTTTATTTAAAGGTAACTGACCCTGCGGAGCGTGAATGCCTCTCCTAAGATGGCGGCTGCCTTTTTTGACCACGTGGTTGAGTTAAAATGGCGCCGGGTAGCAGCGGTAACCAAGGCAACCGGAAAACAATTTTCTTGGTAAAGCACCCTGCGATCACTGCCTCCCGCCTTTCCTTTAAAACTGACCCCGTTTTAAAGCTGCCCCCCTTTCACTCGTGCAAGGAAAATTTAGAATAAATGGCACAATCAAGGTTAAAACCCTGGCCCCCTTTTACAAGCTGCCTCCCCTTTCACTCATGCAAGGAAAATTCTGAATAAACACCACACACAATGTTAAAAAAATACCCAGTCACCAACCTCACAGCCACCCGCGTTACAGAAGCCACTGTATAATCCGCAAGTAAGATAGAGCCTTTGAATTGAGGGCTTAAAAAACCCGAAGATTGATCTAAAGTCCGCTCTTCGAACTCGCTGCAGAAGGAGTAAACCTAAAAAGGAGAGGGGAAAGAAGCCAAGCAAAGACCAAAGAAACAAGCTACAGAACCTAAAATACCAAGCGCATACAAAACCGGGTCGGCTGCAACAGCAGCGGAGGAAAAGAGGAGGAGCCTCGACTGCAGCAGGTTTAAATAGCCGAGGCCCCGCCCCCGGAACCAGCCGATTGGATGGTCCGGGGTTTGACACGGGCGGGGATTCCCTTAGGTATCGCGGGGGCTTGAGCCAGCCCCCCATGAATGTGGGGAAGGGGCGTGCCGCCCGCAACCCCACCTCCTTGTTAACTGCGGAAGGGGCTTTAGCTAACCATTCTTCTTTAGTAGGTGCATGTACATCTTTCCAATGTTTTGCCACAATAATCCTTGCTGCTGCCGTCGCATACATAAATAACCTGAATTTGTTTTTAGGGATGTTATTTGAAGCAATTCCTAGTAGAAATTCATCCGGTTTCTTGCTGAATGTAATTTTTATCAATCTTTTTATCTCTTCGTAAATCATATTCCAATTTTTTTGTATCATTGAGCAACACCACAACCTGTGGTAGTATGTTCCTACATGTTCCTTGCACCTCCAGCACTTATTTTTATATGATTTGTTTATTTTCGCCAATTTTACAGGAGTCAAATACCATCTATAATATGTTTTCATAAGATTTTCTCTTATAAGATAGCAAGCCGTAAATTTTATATTTTTACTCCATGATTCCTTCCATTTATCGGATTCAATCATATGCCCCAGATCTGTCTCCCATTTTGTTATAACTTTTTAAATATCTTCTTCTTTCCTTTGCCAATTCAATAATCATTTATAGATTTTTAAAAAGGGTCTTCTGGTTACTATATAAAATGTCTTTCTCTAAATAAGATATATATCTATTTATCAAATCCCTTAGTCCTTTTATCCTTTTCAAATGTGGCTTTTAACTGATAATATCCCAACCATGTTTTTTCTTTTTCAATTCTCCTAGGTCCTTTAATTTTGGGTCACTACTTATTTCCTCTACTAAGTCCCTATATGTTAACCAGTCCCTGTTCATATTTTTCCTATGTACAGTTAGAGATTCCATCAGTGAAAGCCACCAGGGTGTTTTAGTGATTACTGACTTTTTGCCCCTCTTCCAAACCTCATATAATGATTTTTTCACAATGTGATTTAAGAACCTTTTGTGAGATTTAACCTTATCATGGCCTAGATAGCCATGCCACCCATACATGTTATTCCCAGGATAAGGAAAGTCTACTGGCTCCTAAGGGATTTCTTCCCCCTGTCAAACAGCTCTTGCTGTCAGAAAGTTCTTCCTGAAGTTGAGTCGGAATCTCCTTTTTGTAGCTTGAAACCACTGTTGCAAAACCGCATTTGCTCTTTCCGCCTGCCCATTGTTTTATCTTTTCTTTATTATGTTTATGTTGAGATGTACAATTTGTAATTTTTGATAATAATGAGTTAATTAACAAGGTTTGTATCAGCAAAATAAAATGCATTTTAAAAAGGAAAAAAAATAAAAAGAGAGAGAAAAAAGTGGAAGTTCCCTTTAATATAGTCCAATACCTTTGGAGAAATGGAACACTGTACAGAGTGCGTTTGACGATACTTAGATTAGATTGCCGTGTTGTAGACAGCATACTGTATACAAAAGGACTGAGGCAGATTCTTGTTTTTTCTGATGTTTACTAATGGCTATGGAAGTGAAAGCTGGACCATAAAGAAGGCTGACTGCCAAAGAATTGATGCTTTTGAATTATGATGCTTTTGAATTATGATGCTTTTGAATTATGATGCTGGAGGAGACTCTGGAGAGTCCCATGGACTGCAAGAAGATCAAACCTATCCATTCTGGAGGAAATCAGCCCTGAGTGCTCACTGGAAGGACAGATCCTGAAGCTGAGGCTCCAATACTTGGGCCACCTCATGAGAAGAGAAGACTCCCTGGAAAAGACCCTGATGTTGGGAAAGATTGAGGGCACAAGGAGAAGGGGACGACAGAGGACGAGATGGTTGGACAGTGTTCTCGAAGCTACAAACATGAGTCTGATCAAACTGCGGGAGGCAGTGGAAGACAGGAGTGCCTGGCGTGCTCTGGTCCATGGGGTCACAAAGACTCGGACACGACTAAATGACTAAACAACAACATGTATTGTTTGTTTTCTGATTTTCAGGAAGGCTTTGAGTGATGCCTGGGGGCAGATCGATAAGAGAGGAAATGAAGACAGGATTTTGGGTCTTTTTCCTCTACTTTGCATATATAGGTGCGATTGTCTGTATAGCCATGCTTTTGAATAAAGTCATTTGAACTTATGAATTGGTGTGTGTATACTGTAGACTCAGTAGATGGCGATGTGTAGCCACGGACAGCTATATCATTTCTCATTCATAGCCCTCAACTCGAGATTCTTATTGCAATAGCAGAAATGATGCAGGTACATTGGTACAAGTAAAGATAAAATTAATACAACATAAGATAAAAACAATAATAAAACAGAAGGGAGCCGGCCTTTGTCCACAGACAGCTTTCTGGGTCATGTGGCCAGCATGACTAAACTGCTTCTGGCACAATGGAACACCGTGACAAAAACCAGAGCGCACAGAAACGCCGTTTACCTTCCCGCCGGAGCGGTACCTATTTATCTACTTGCACTGGTGTGCTTTCGAACTGCTAGGTTGCCAGGAGCTGGGACCAAGCAACGGGAGCTCACCCCGTCATGGGGATTCGAACCGCCAACCTTCTGATCAGCAAGCCCAAGAGGTTCAGTGGTTTAGACCACAGCACCACCCGCATCTCCATTTCTCTGCCACAGGGAGTGGCAAAAGCTGTTTTTCCTTTCTCCCTCCCATCGAGGTCAATGAGAGGGAAATTTCTCATGCTAGGCCTGGACCTGGTCCAAAGTCTTGTCAACAGGGGTGTGCCTGGGGAATGAAGCGCCATAGGATTTGGCATTAGTGTGCTCCGCCTATATCCTGTCCATACCACCACCCTGTTTTTGATTGGTTTACTGGATTATTTTCATCAGTGGCGTTTAATATCAGTGCATCATGGATGTTCCACTGGTGTGCATGCCATGTCCATTGGGCAACATAGCTCTGGTTCTCCTGAGCTCACTCCATCTTCTAAATCACGGTTTCTCAAACTTGGGTGTCCAGCTGTTTTGGAACTACAAATCCCATCTTCCCTGACCACTGGTCCTACTAGGTAGTGTTATAAGAATTTTTCGGTCTTATATATAGAAAACAAAAGTTCATAAATGTACCAAGCAAGCACATACATAAATGTATAAACCACATGTCTGAAACCCCACAGTAGTTATCATAACAAAAGAGTGGCCAGGATGCCCAGGTAATCCAATCAGGTAACCTGGCAGACAGGATAAAAAAAACGCACTCAGATTTCTGTTGTAGTCCGCCCCTTCTCATATATATGATGTACTGGGGGGTGGTCTTGGGCTACACCCCTTCTGTGATGTATGTATGATGTATGGAGGGGTGGTCTTGAGCTCCAGGGTGGGCAGTTCAAAAGTCTATATGAAGGCTTGCGCGCACGGTTCGGGGTCCTCCTCCTCTCTCCTGCGTGTGGGGGGAGCACCCTGTTGCAACAGCTTTAATAAAAATCAGGCTTACTAGCTGCTTTGCTTTTCAATATTCTCTGGTTGGCCTCTGTTATTTTCTCCTACTGATGGAGAACCTACAAAGTACTCTATAAGGGCTCTTGTGTACCCCATAAGGGAAAGGGAGTAGTTTTTGTTTACAACACTAGGGATGATGAGAGTTGTAGTCCAAAAACTGTTGGACGCCGAAGTTTGGGAAACACTGTTCTAAAACCTCTCAGTCCATAGATCTGAGGTATAGGATCGTACCCATGAAATTTAATTTGAAAGGCAGAAGTACTAATAAGAATTCATGTACTTGTGCACCATAGTATTACAGTGGTACCTCGGGTTACATACGCTTCAGCTTACATACGCTTCAGGTTACAGACTCCGCTAACCCAAAAATAGTACCTCGAGTTAAGAACTTTATCTCAGGATGAGAACAGAATCGTGCAGCGGCAGCAGGAGGCCCCATTAGCTAAAATGGTGCTTCAGGTTAAGAACAGTTTCAGGCTAAGAACTGACCTCCGGAACGAATTAAGTACTTAACCCGAGGTAACACTGTACTTTTGACAGGTTTGGATAACAGAGAGAGAAGGGGAGAGAGAACACTTCTTTCGTTTTTCTTATTATTTCTTCCTCTCTTTTTTAGTAGTATTTTATTCCAATTTGAAAATATAATTCCTGGCTCGGTCTGAAAATTTAAGCTGATCGGGTTATGATTCACACTGACTTAAGTACCTGTTCCTGAATTATCATATGCAAGGCACCTGCAAAAATAAAAAGGACGTGAAACACAGTGTACACAAGAGAGGAACTTGTGACTCAGGCTCGGCTGATGGGCAGAGGAAGCTTTGTAAAGAATGGGTGACCAACTTCTGCATTCTCAGGGGCCTCTCTGTTCCCCACAACCAGGTCCCATCGTGACACTGGCAACATCCTACAAATAAACAGGGCCGGTCCTACTGTTAGGCAGAGTAAGGCAGCTGCCCTCCCTGGGAGGGAGGGAGTGGCCAGATATTGGAGGCCTGTCCTGTGCCCTCTAAGCCAGCCAGCCTTCCAGCATAGCGGAGAACATTGCTCTGTCACCAACACTGAATTAAGGCTGCATGCACACTATATAGCACATTTGTTTTTTGTTTTTTTCCAAAAAAAAAGTATTGGTTTTCACAATATTATAAACAAACAAACACACAAGACCAACAAACATAAATCATAGCCTTATTGAAAATTACACTTATTAACTTTGTTAAGTGACTTCCTCGCTTCCCCTTGGTTGAATTTCATTGCATGTCCTTTTAACGGTTTTCCAAATCCCAATTCTTAAAACTTAACTTAAACATTAGCATCCTTAAATCTTCACATTATGGAATTAAACATATTAATTCATCACTTAACATAAATAAAATCCTCAGCCAATTAAGTATCTGCAAGCTGTTTTCAGTTAATTTAACTTAACATATTTAACTAAATAATCATTAAATTTGATCTACTCTTCCTGATACTCCTCCTCCTCCTGGTCGCGGACTCTTCCGGTTAGGTCAGCTAGCTCCGAAAAATCCATCATCTTCATCTGCCATTCTTCTATCATTGGTTTTCCACTTTTTAGCTAACAAAATACGAGCAGCAGTTGGGGCATACAAAAATAATTTAACATCTTTCTTGGGCAATTCCAAACCTGTTATTCCAAGAAGAAAGGGCTCTGGTTTCTTTATAAATGTATATTTCATTATAAATCTTTCCCCATAAATCTTTCACCTTGGGACAGGTCCACCACATATGCTAAAAGGTTCCTTCCTTTTCTTTACATTTCCAACATGGATTGCCACATATATCTTTGCTAATTTTACAGGAGTTAAATACCATCTGTAGAAAGAAGCTACCGTATTTTTTGCACCATAACACTCACTTCTTTCCTCCTAGAAAGTAAGGGGAAATGTCTGTGTGTGTTATGGAGGGAATGCCTATGGGTGGCGGGGGGGATCTGCTGCAGTCGTGATCCATGGTTCCCCTTCCTTCCCTCCTCCGTGGCTTGCTTTGAAACAGCAAAGCGGGAGAAGAGCCGCTGAGTGGGGTGGAGAGAGGGACAGAGAGACTGCTTCTTTAAAGGAGCAAAGCAGGAGAGGAGACTGTAGGGTTGCGGAGCTCATCTCACTTTATTGGCCCAGGGAGCTGGTGTACAGCTTCCAGATCATGTGGCCAGCATGACTAAGCCGCTTCTGGCGAACCAGAGCAGCGCACGGAAACACCATTTACCTTCCCGCCAGAGCGGTACCTATTTATCTACTTGCACTTTGACGTGCTTTCAAACTGCTAGGTTGGCAGGAGCTGGGACAGAGCAACGGGAGCTCACCCCGTCGCGGGGATTAGAACCACCAACCTTCTGATCGGCAAGCCTGAGAGGCTCAGTGGTTTAGACCACAGCGCCACCCGCGTCCCTTTTGCTCACTTGTTGTTGTTGTTGTTTAGTCGTTTAGTCGTGTCCGACTCTTCGTGACCCCATGGACCAGAGCATGCCAAGCACTTCTGTCTTCCACTTTGCTCACTTACTAGAAGTCAAATGCCACTATGGAAGGGACCACTCAGATCATCTAGTACAGTGGTACCTTGGGTTACAGACGCTTCAGGTTACAGACTCTGCTAACCCTTAAATAGTACCTCGGGTTAAGAACTTTGCTTCAGGATGAGAACAGAAATTGCGCGCCAGCGGCACAGCAGCAGTGGGAGGCCCCATTAGCTAAAGTGGTACCTCAGGTTAAGAACAGTTTCAGGTTAAGAACGGATCTCCAGAACAAATTAAGTTCTCAACCCGAGGTACCACTGTGGTCCAATCCCCTGCAATGCAGCAATCTTTTCACCAACATAATACTTTGAACCCACAACCCAGATATTAAGAACCTCATGCTCTGTGCTGAAAAGAAACCACTCCAGAGCCCTTCTCAAAGTTGGAAAGGCTGGCCAGGACCTCCACCATCGGGCAGTTTTTCATGCCGCAGAAAAGAGCCAATAATTTGAACTCTGGGTTTTTGCACGACATGACCCAGGCTTCGCCATGCTGCAACGGTTTGCCCCCTTGCTCCCCTACTTTTCGCCGTAGTATAAAAGTTTGGACCTTTTGTAAAACTGCCGGATGTGACTCACTTTTTACATTCTCACAATAACATCTATCTACGGCCAGATGTTCCTACGCTCTCTGCTTCTAATTTAGCCCTTGACTAAATTTTTACAGGCAGCCTTGTGGTTTTCTGCTTGTCATTTTTATTAGGGAAAGGTTTCTGGAATTTTGCTGGGGTGGAGGGTGGGGTGCGGAGGCGGATACCATCTCTTCCCTCTGGCATCACCCTTATTCTCCAGCTCCTTGTTTATTTGAAATGGCCGGCTGCCTCTCGGGGCAAAACCCTCTCATGGCGGCTCACATAAAAACAAAACAGCACTACGTAAATCCTCATGCGTCAATAAAAGCAAACTCCAACACCCAAAATGCGAAAACGGCAGCAGTTAAAAAGATGTAGAGTACCACATTTATCAGTGATGCGGGTGGCGCTGTGGGTTAAGCCACAGAGCCTAGTACTTGCTGATCAGAAGGTTGGCGGTTTGAATCCCCGTGACGGGGTGAGCTCCTGTTGCTCAGTCCCTGCTCCTGCCCACCTAGCAGTTCAAAAGCATGTCAAAGTAGATAAATAGGTACCGCTCTGGCGGGAAGGTAAATGGCGTTTCCATGCACTGCTCTGGTTCGCCAGAAGCGGCTTAGTCATGCTGGCCACATGACCCGGAAGCTGTACGCCGGCTCCCTTAGCCAATTAAGCGAGATGACCACCGCAACCTCAGAATCAGTCACGACTGGACCTAATGGTCAGGGGTCCCTTTACCTTTACCTTTACCATATTTATCAGGTCTTGAAAAAGTCTGTACCTTCCTTCTAGTGCTCCTCAAACCCTTCTCCTCCTCCCCGCTTGGTGAGTCCACCCTTCCTCTCGGCAAAACCCAACTTCTCCCACCTGCATCAACACCCGAGTCACAGTTAGTCCCATTGTGCTGATAGGACAACTGAGCTGGAGGAGTAAAGTTACTTAGGGGTGAATTCCCAGTGAGGGATTAATTTGCAAGCGCATTGTCGAGATGTTGCTACCGGGACACTGGTAACAGAGTGGTTTGTTTCACATTTCCTCTGGAAAGGGTAACTCCAGATTAAATGTCAGTGGGGGCATGGGCACTCTGATGCCAACCACATCATGTGGGTGCTGCAAAAAATATACATGCATAGATGAGGGGCACCACCCCCACAATAAACACCCATCCTTGCTCTAAGGCAGGCATCCCCAAACTTGGCCCTCCAGATGTTTTGGGACCACAACTCCCATCATCCCTAGCTAACAGGACCAGTGGTCAGGGATTATGGGAACTGTAGTCCCAAAACATCTGGAGGGCTGAGTTTGGGGGTGCCTGCTCTAAGGCATTCAGTTAATACAGTGGTACCTTGGTTCTGAAACGCCTTGGTACTCAAACGCCTTGGTTCCCAAACGCCAAAAAACCAGAAATAAGCGTTCTGGTTTTCGAATGTTTTTTGGAAGCTGAACGTCTGATCAGCTATTGTTTCTGGGGCGCCTGCACCAATCGGAAGCCGCGCCTCAGTTTTCGAACATTAGAGAAGTCAGACTTCTGGAACAGATTGTTTGGCACTTTTGTTTTTGGTATTTATTTTGGGCTTTTGTTTCTGTGACTGTGTGGAACCCAGTTCAGCTACTGATTAAATGAATGACTGTGTGACTGCGGAAATGGATAAAAACAAACAATGGCTATTATCAGTGCAAGTAAGAAAAAACGTTATTTTTAATTTTTATCATCTACAACACTGTCTTATTCTTGCTTTCATCTGATGGATCAATTGTCTCGTTAGAGAGCAAAATTCATGTTAAATTACTGTTTTAGGGGTTGCTTTTAAAAGTCCATTTTGCATTACTTTCTATGGGAAAGCGTGCCTTGGTTTTGGAACGCTTTGGTTTTGGAACGGACTTCCGGAACGGATTAAGTTTAAGAACCAAGGTACCACTGTATAGTATTTTCCATGGGATCCTGCTGCCTTTACTGCTCCAATACCTTGCAATGTTATTTTCTGTTTGCTTGCATTTGTGTGTATGTGTCGGTTTCTGCTTTTCCATTGTTTTCTTCATATGGAGGTCAGGATAGAGATTAGTTCCAGGCAGGGCTCTTTTATCTTTTGCAACAGCTGCATGGCAGGCATAATTTCAACCAGCACTTCGGCCTGATGTTGCAGGCGCATGAGGCAAGCCAAAGTGGCTAACAGATTGAGATTGAATCCTGACAAGACAGAAGTACTGTTTTTGGGGGACAGGAGGCGGGCAGGTGTGGAGGATTCCCTGGTCCTGAATGGGGTAACTGTGCCCCTGAAGGACCAGGTGCACAGCCTGGGAATCATTTTGGACTCACAGCTGTCCATGGAGGCACAGGTCAAATCTGTGTCCAGGGCAGCTGTCTACCAGCTCCATCTGTATGCAGGCTGAGACCCTACATGTCCACAGACTGCCTTGCCAGAGTGGCGCATACTCTGGTTATCTCCTGCTTGGACTACTACAATGCGCTCTACGTGGGGCTACCTTTGAAGGTGACCTGGAAACTACAACTAATCCAGTACGCGGCAGCTAGACTGGTGACTGGGAGTGGCCGCCGAGACCATATAACACTGGTCTTGAAAGACCTACATTGGCTCCCAATATGTTTCTGAGCACACTTCAAAGTGTTGGTGCTGACCTTTAAAGCCCTAAATGGCCTCGGTCCAGTATATCTGAAGGAGCGTCTCCTCCCCCATCGTTCTTCCTGGACACTGAGGTCCAGCACCGAGGGCCTTCTGGCGGTTCCCTCACTGTGAGAAGCCAATTACAGATAGGTAGCCGTGTTGGTCTGCCATAGTCGAAAAAAATTCCTTCCAGTAGCACCTTAAAGACCAACTAAGTTAGTTCTTGGTATGAGCTTTCGTGTGCATGCACACTTCTTCAGCCAAGTTACAGGGAACCAGGCAGAGGGCCTTCTTGGTAGTCGCACCCACCCTATGGAACGCCCTCCCACCAGATGTCAAAGAGAACAACAACTACCAGACTTTTAGAAGACATCTGAAGGCATCCTTGTTTAGGGAAGCTTTTAATGTTTGATGTATTACAGTATTTTAATATTTTTTTGGAAGCTGCCCAGAGTGGCTGGGGAAGCCCAGCCAGATGGGCAGGGTATAAATAATAAATTATTATTATTATTATTATTATTATTATTATTATTATTATTATTATTTAGGCAAGCAAAAGCTGCACCTGTTGAACTTCGGCTTGCCGTACAGCTGCCCAAAAGCACAGGGCCCCAGCCACCCCAAGGCGGGGCGATGGGCCAGTAAGCCACTGCTCACAGCCGTCCCCATGCTGCGTTTCTGCCTCTTTCAACCCATCTGAACGCTCCAGGCGACCTTGTGTTGACAGCAAAGCAGCCAAGCCAGTTTGGCTGCTCCTAAGCGAGAGAAGATGGAGTAGGCCTGAAGCTGCCCTGCCTTCGCCTGCAGGGTTTGTCTTTGTCCCCTACCGACCAGCATGGCAGCTATGGGAGCAGAGAATCCAACAGAATCCCTGATCTAAGCCTGCAGAGTGAGGGATGGGGGCCTGCCAGCGTTTAAAGGCCAGCAGGATGCGAAGGGGGAAAGGGGAACGGGGAACAGGAACTTGTGCGGAGCCTCCCTCCGTTGATAAAGCTGCGGCAAAGGAAAAGTCAAGTCAAGGCAGCCCCGCTGAGGCAATTCCCGGCACACTCCCCACCTTCCGTGGTGCTTCTGCTAAGGGTGAACTGCTGTTGTAGAGGAAAGGGGTTAAGTTCACTGCATGTACAGTGTTAAAGGGAAATATTATGAAAATGATGTCTAGATGGTACCTAACTCCTGGGACGCGAGTGGCGCTGTGGGTTAAACCACAGAGCCTAGGACTTGCAGATCAGAAGGTCAGCGGTTCGAATCCCCGGGACGGGGTGAGCTCCCATTGCTCGGTTCCTGCTCCTGCCAACCAAGCAGTTCGAAAGCACATCAAAGTGCAAGTAGACAAATAGGTGCCACTCTGGCGGGAAGGTAAACGGCATTTCCGTGGGCTGCTGTGGTTCGCCAGAAGCGGCTTACTCATGCTGGCCACATGACCCAGAAGCTGTACGCCGGCTCCCTCAGCCAATAAAGCAAGATGAGCGCCACAACCCCAGAGTCGGTCACGACTGGACTTAACGGTCAGGGGTCCCTTTACCTCTACCTTAACTCCTGTAAAATTAGCAAAGATATATCATAATAGTGATAACTTATGTTGGAAATGTAAAGAAAAAGAGGGTACCTTTCATCATATGTGGTGGACCTGCCCCAAGGTGAAAGACTTCTGGGAGAAGATTTATAATGAACTGAAAAAAATATTGACATATACATTTATTAAGAAACCAGAGGCCTTTCTTCCTGGAATAATAGGTTTGGAATCGCCCCCAAAAAGATGTTAGATTGTTTTTGTATGCCACAACTGCAGCTAGAATTTTGTTAGCTAAGAATTGGAAATCACAAGAAGTCCCAGCAGTGGAGGAATGGCAGATGAAGACGATGGACTTTTCAGAGCTAGCTGACCTGACTGGAAGAGTCCGTGAACAGGAGGAGGAGGAGTACCAGGAGGAATGGATGAAATTCAAAGAATATTTAGTCAAATATGCTAAGATAACTTAATTGGAAAAACTTGCAAATAACAGATAGGCTTAGGATTTAATTATGTGATGTTATAGAATAATATGTTTAAAGTTAAAATGAAAAGAAAGAAATATGTTAAGTGATTAAGTTAATTTTATGAGAAATCTGTTTTGGAAAACTGTTAAAATGATATAAGTGGTACCTCAGGTTACATACACTTCAGTTACAGACTCCGCTAACCCAGAAATAGTGCTTCAGGTTAAGAACTTTGCTTCAGGATGAGAACAGAAATCGTGCTCTGGCAGCGCGGCGGCAGCAGGAGGCTCCATTAGCTAAAGTGGTGCTTCAGGTTAAGAACAGTTTCAGGTTAAGAACGGACCTCTGGAACGAATTAAGTACTTAATCTGAGGTACCACTGTACACTGAAATTCAGCCAGGGGAATTTGAGGAAGTCACTTAACAATGTTACTAAGATTGGATTAAGTACAGTTAAGATTTGTTTGTTTGTTTGTTTGTTTGTTTGTGCCTTCTTCCGAATCTTACATTGGCTGTCAAAAGTTATTTAGTGCCTAAGAACGTAAGAGCATGTCCTCCAACATTAAAATAGGGACGTCTTAAGGGAAAGCGGGACATTTCAGGGTCAAATCAGAAACTGGGACGGCTTCCATAAATCTGGGACTGTCCCTGGAAAATAGAGATATTTGGAGGGTCCAGACCAATGGCCCACCTAGTCCAGTACCCCGTTCTTACAGTGGCCAACCAGATGCCTGTGGGAAGTGTTGTAAACAAAATCTGCCCTTCTTCCCTTATGGGGTATCCAAGAGCCCGTATAGAGTCCTTAAGTGGGTTCCCTATTGGTAGGAGAAAATAACAGAGGCCAACCAAAGTATATTGAGAAGCAAAGCAGCTAGTAAGCCTGATATTTATTAAAGCTGTTGCAACAGGGTGCTCCCCTCAGAAGCAGGAGAGAGGAGGAGGACCCCGAACCAAGGTGTGCCTGCCCTTATATAAAGGTAAAGGGACCCCTGACCATTAGGTCCAGTCGTGACCGACTCTGGGGTTGCGGTGCTCATCTCGCTTTACTGGCCGAGGGAGCCGGCGTACAGCTTCCGGGTCATGTGGCCAGCATGATTAAGCCGCTTCTGGCAAACCAGAGCAGCGCACGGAAACGCCGTTTACCTTCCTGCCAGAGCGGTACCTATTTATCTACTTGCACTTTGATGTGCTTTTGAACTGCTAGGTTGGCAGGAGCAGGGACCAAGCAACGGGAGCTCACCGCGTCACGGAGATTCGAACCGCCGACCTTCTGATCGGCAAGTCCTTGGCTCTGTGGTTTAACCCACATCACCACCCGCGCTGACATTTGAAATTCCCTGCCCTGGAGTTCAAGACCACTCCTCCATACATCTTACATACATCACAGAAGGGGTGTAACCCAAGACCACGCCCCACAAACATCATACCTACATCACAGAAAAGGTGGTCTACAACAGAAATTTGAATGTTGTTTTTCCTGTCTGCCAGGTTATCTGATAATGCCTTATCTGATTGTCTTTCCAGGTAGTCTGCCCATTCCTTTGAAATGGTAATTTTACACTTTTTCCCCAGTTCATTATATATCATTCCCCAGAAAGTCTTTATTACCTTACACAGCCACCACATATGATAAAAGGTACCTCCTTTTTCTTTACAGGTATTTGTACTTGTTCTATACATTTTTGCTAACTTACTAAGCGTCAAATACCACGGGTGCAACATTTTCATCTAATTTTCTTCCAGTGTACAACATGCCGTGAATTTCAAATTTGTTTTCCACAGCCTTTCCCAATCTGCAGTCTGAATGTTACACTCCAAATCCTTTGCCCAGTGTTATCATTACACATGTAATGTATCCTTGCAGGCACCAGGCAGAGTGGTGGGGTGTGAGGGTGCCCTTTCCCCAGCACGGCACAAAGACCCAGCCATCCATCCTGTTGGCTTCCGAACGAGAAATGGGGTGTCTGCGTGAGGTGTCCTCCTCCTTCACCTCTCACAGGAAAACGTCCTTGTGGCTGGCGTTGAAAACAGGTGCTGGGCGTGAGCGATGGCTTTCACGCGCAGCTTCCTCTTTCCACAAAATCCCCGCCTGAGGAACGTCCCCACCGTTGTGGGGAAGCGGCCTTCCTAAGGGGGGACTTCTCTTTTGATTCATTTCCTGTGGAAGACTAGACTCAAGTTCCCAGGCTTGCCGCTTCCCCAAAAAGGGGAAGTGGCAAGTGACAAGAACTAGCATGGTGTAGCACCAGCAGATAGACTTCTCTTTTCCCAGAGGGGACGTCAGGGGCTGGGCCTGCTTTGCGAAGTCAGATAGTAGGCCCCCTTGGGAAACTAGGTAAAGGTAAAGGGACCCCTTATCATTAGGTCCAGTCGCGGGCGACTCTGGGGTTGCGCTCTCATCTCACTCTATAGGCCGAGGGAGCCGGTGTTTGTCCGCAGACAGCTTACGGGTCATGTGGCCAGCATGACTAAGCTGCTTCTGGCAAACCAGAGCAGCGCACAGAAACACCGTTTATCTTCCCGCCGGTGCGGTACCTATTTATCTGCTTGCACTTTGATGTGCTTTCGAACTGCTAGGTTGGCAGGAGCTGGGACCAAACAAAGAAGAAGAAGAAGAGTTTGGATTTGATACCCCGCTTTATCACTACCCGAAGGAGTCTCAAAGCGGCTAACATCCTCCTTTCCCTTCCTCCCCCACAACGAACACTCTGTGAGGTGAGTGGGGCCGAGAGACTTCAAAGAAGTGTGACTAGCCCAAGGTCACCCAGCAGCTGCATGTGGAGGAGCGGAGACGTGAACCCGGTTCACCAGATTACGAGTCTACCGCTCTTAACCACTACACCACAAAGGGAGCTCACCCCATCACGGGGATTTAAGCCACTGACCTTCTGATCGGCAAGCCCTTGGCTCTGTGGTTTAGACCACAGCGCCACATGCGTCCCAGGTCTTGGGAGATGGGAAGTCCTAAATATCAGAGTACAGTAATGTTTCCTCTGGGCTGGAACACTGTGGCCATCGGACTATTAACCACCTCAGGTTGGTCAATCCCTCTCCGCTCAGTATAATAAGCCAAGAAGGCAAGGCTTGAGCATACATTAGGTGTGTCCCCATTTGTCCAGTCACCTTGGTTACATCCTCAGGCCTTGGCAACTGAAATCCACCCAACGGAAACTAGCGCGGGTGAAACTATGGAGACCTCCAAATACGGATTCAACGGTTGCGTCTGAGTCAGGGCAGACATGGGTTGTTGTTTTCTAATCCTCTGTGAGCTTTGAGAACATGTCACAAGAGAGCCCTCTAGGGCTCTGCAACGTCCCCAGGCAGGCCAGATTGCAAAAAGCCCTGAAGGAACCCCAAAAGTTCTGCTGGGGGTGGCACTGCAAGGACGCGATAGCGCTGGAAAATAACTGCTTGTTCCTTGACACCACGGCCACCGAAGAGGCTCCCACTAGCGTCTTCAGTCAGACTTCTTGTGCTGCAGCTATCTTTCTGTGTGAGCCAGTGTGGTGTAGTGGCTAAGAGCAGTGGACTTGTAATCTGGTGAACCGGGTTCGCTTCCCCGCTCCTCCACATGCAGCTGCTGGGTGACCTTGGGCCAGTCACACTTCTCTGAAGTCTCTCAGCCCCACTCACCTCACAGACTGTTTGTTGTGGGGGAGGAAGGGGGAGGAGAATGTGAGCCGCTTTGAGACTCCTTAAAAGGGAGTGAAAGGCGGGATATCAAATCCAAACTCCTCCTCCTCCTCCTCCTCTTCTTCTTCTTCTTCTTAAGGGGTGATATGATAGCCATGTTCAAATATATAAAAGGATGTCACATAGAGGAGGGAGAAAGGTTGTTTTCTGCTGCTCCAGAGAAGCGGACACGGAGCAATGGATCCAAACTACAAGAAAGAATATTCCACCTAAACATTAGGATGAACCTCCTGACAGTAAGAGCTGTTTGACAGTGGAATTTGCTGCCAAGGAGTGTGGTGGAGTCTCCTTCTTTGGAGGTCTTTAAGCAGAGGCTTGACAACCATATGTCAGGAGTGCTCTGATGGTGTTTCCTGCTTGGCAGGGGGTTGGACTCGATGGCCCTTGTGGTCTCTTCCAACTCTATGATTCTATGATTCTTCCTTCCTGCTTGGTTGCCCTTTGCTCCCTAAATTACCGAGGAGCCAGTTAGGATAAGCTAAGCAGAAAAGGGTGCTGAGGAGGAAGGGGGTCAGAAGGCCTGACTCATCTTCAGATTCTGCAGAGTAACCTGTGCCAGCTGCAGCAACTGGAAATTCCCCACGGCTGTCTGGACTCCTGGGGATTCCATGAGCCTCTTGGGATGGACCAGCAGATCCATCCCAGCAGAGGGGACTAGATGCAGAGAGACTAAGAGCGCCTCCGGACATGCAAACCACGTGTAGGAAACTTGTGCAGCAAGCAAATCAGGATTAGCGCGAGGCAAACGCTCGTTGTCAACCACCCCATAAACTAGTCAGAAGGAATGCTCGATAAAGCCAGATATGATCTAAGTACCTGTGTTAACTTTTGGGCAAGCAAATCAGGATGAACGCTCAGTGAACAGGCAATATGGAAGAGCCCTAAATCTCAACAGGAAGCAATTAGATCAGGGGTTGGCAAGGTTTACCTCGCCTGGGCCGGTTCACTCCAGTGGTGATCCCTTCGTGGTGCCTGCATTTGCGCAGATGCGATTTACGGCACCGCGGAAGCGAGTCCCTGTGCCGCTCCGGTTTAGCGCAGTGTCCAGGGACTCAGCGAGCGGGCAGCTCAGTTTGGGGGTAGCTCATGGGCCGGTTAAATGACCCCTATGACCTCTTGTGGCCCATGGGCCTTAGGTTGCCGACTCCTGAATTAGGTTGACAGAGGGAGGATTTGTTTGGCTATAGACACGCTATGGACAAATACGAAAGAAGAAGAATATACAAAATGGATGAAGACAATGCGAAAAATTTAGATGTGATGGAAAAAGCCAGAAGATGGGAGTCGGCTCTTAGGAGCAAATATAAATGTAAAATGTAATACAATATGTGCATGTGGAGTACATTAATGAAAATCAATAAAGAATATTATGAAGGGGGGGAAAGAATTAGATTGACGGAGATGTCAGAACAGTGGCGTAGCGTGGGGGGTGCAGGGGGGCCGGCCGCACCGGGCGCAACATCTGGGGGTTAGGGTTAGGGGGCGCAAATCCACGGGTTAGGGAGCGCAAATTACTTGCCTTGCCCCGGGTGCTGACAACCCACGCTACGCCACTGTGTCAGAATACCCCACTCCCCACCCCCCTTCAGAAGTAAAATGTGTGACGAGTTGGTTTTTATTTTTGTTTTATCAGGGATGTTGGAAGCCCCCTCTAGTACGTATCTTTTTTTTAAAAGTGGGGTGCACACCTTTGAAATAAGTCAGTATGCTCGGATGGCTGTAAGCTAACCACAGATGCACCTGTTCGGAAGGGTGCATCACCTGCGAGACACGATGCGCGCACCAAACTTCAAGCGCGTTTTAATGCTTGCAGGTGCTATTTGAAAGGGCGTTTCTCGATCTTGCAGTCTGCGTGTGTGGAGCTATGCGACTTTTCACGGCTGCAAAAGTAACAGGGTTTACATGCAAAGGGGGGAAAAGAGAACATGCGACGGTTAAAATTCCACTGGGAGGAGAGTCTCCAGCCCAGCCAGACAAGTGTGGGAGTGAATTTGGCAGGCCTTCATTTCCTCCGTCCAGAGCTCAGCCCGAACCCACCCAGTTGTTCTGAGATGCTGCTTGACCCAGCATTTACGCCAAGGCGGGGGCAAGCGTGTTTAACCCCTGCTAAACCTCAACAGTGGGAGATGTTGGGAATCAGAAAAAACTGAGGGAAAACTAGGCACTGAGCCCAACAAGCTCATGCTTATTACTGCTCACATTTTATCAACAGGTCTGAAGGCTTAGAATCTTTCAAAATCCAGTGGTAAAAAAATAAGAAATTTGAAAGCTTTGTTCGTGTATGTATCTAAAAGCAGTGCTTTTTTCTGGGGGAACGCAGGAGTATGTATAGCCCTAAATGTTTTTGAATCTTTGTACTTTTGTCCCTTTACTGTATTTATTTTGCCCAATTTGAACTATAATTTGGTGGTTTTCTTGAATCAAAGTGAGAGAACCCCTAAACATTTTTTAAGAAAAAAAGCACTGTCTAAAAGTATGTGTGTTTCAGTTTTACTAAGTAAAAACAGGTGGTTTCCAGCCAGAAGTGGCATTAATGAAAAATATGGTATTTTTCAAAAGTGTCAGGGAGCAGTGAACAAGAGTCTGCAACAAAATGTTGCAGTTTGCCCTGGTTTGCATATGTGAATCTGATCCTGTGGCTGAATTGGTTGGGCAAGGGGGAGAGTTAGTATCAAAGGAAGAAGTCTTTGTTCTAACTTGGGTCTTTTCATGTTTGTATGTGTGTTTTAAGGTTTTGAACGTTTAAAAATGCAACCAGTCTGCATGCAAGTCACTGGAACAGGAGTTCAGCATGTGACTGAGTGACTGGTTCCGCCTGGAAGTGCAAAGAGGCAATTTAAGTAGACTGACCTTTGCTGCAACCTGAGAGGTGTGGGGAATTTTTTGAGTGGGGAACCAAACTAATCTCAACCTCACCTGCAAAATTAACAGTACGCTATAGAGGCAGGGCTGTTGTAGACTATTCTCAGTGAAGCCCTCCAACCTGCAATACATGTATAGCAATGAACGCAGGTGGCGCTGTAGGTTAAACCACAGAGCCTAGGGCTTGCCAATCAGAAGGTTGGCGTTTCGAATCCCTGCGATGGGGTGAGCTCCCGCTGTTTGGTCCCTGCTCTTGCCCAACCTAGCAGTTTGAAAGCATGTCAAAGTGCAAGTAGATAAATAGGTACCGCTCCGGCAGGAAGGTAAACGGCGTTTCTGTGCGCTGCTCTGGTTCGCCAGAAGTGGCTTAGTCATGCTGGCCACATGACCCAGAAGCTGTACGCCGGCTCCCTCGGCCAATAAAGCGAGATGAGCGCCGCAACCCCAGAGTCGGTCAGGACTGGGCCTAATGGTGAGGGGTCCCTTTACCTATTTATGCTGCAGAATTGCTGTGTGCAGTTCAACCCGCAATATGGGGATAGAAAGAAGAGTTTTCTTCCCTCCCCCTGCCCAAAAACAGGCAGCATCCTGTGCCCACCGAGTCCTCACCCCAAAGATACTGCAGACTTGGCGTTCCCTTCTGCCTGCTAACACCTCCCTCTCATGCTTTTCTGACATCCTTCCCTGAAGATTGGATCTGTAAAGATTTTGAGAGATACCAAAAGCTCTGATCCCTGCAAAGCAGATACGCATCCAAACCAGGGATGGTGGTGGAATCTCGGGGCATAATTCTTTCAGAAATCCTTTCAGAGTCAGCTGTCTTGGATAAACTGACCAGGCAAGAAATGCCATTCCAGGAATCTACTTGGCAGTAGCCTGGGCAGCAGCGATGCCATCAGGGGAGCACTGCGGGAGGCTGAAGTCCAAGCTGAATTAGCAACAAGGCCCACAAATGCAGCAGGGTTATCTTACTACATTTTGAAGCCCTTACTTACTGTCTAAATAGTGTGTGGGGGGGGGGGTGTCCTTAGGACCGTACAACTAAAACGACCAATTGCACCTTAGCTGTCTGGCGCAACTTAACACAGTTTAGCTACCTATCAATATCATTTCACCCTCCCCTCATGCATAGTTGCAAAAATTCTGAAATATGATTCAGGAGAGCCATGACAGGGTTTGTCTATATATTTCTTTTAATGTTTCCCAATTAAAAGCAGCTATGGAGGCTTCAGATTTTGACTGCAGCAGGATAGATTTCAGTTCCCCCCTAAAAAAAAAAGCCCACCTGAGCCCCCTAAATTGGGTAGGGGCATGGAAGGGGCACCAGATGCCCCTCTCATGCCAGTCTTTTACCTGAAAAATGGCAAGGGGGGAGATATAAAAACCAGGCTCCCTGCAGCTGTTTGAAAGCAAAACCACAAACCGCAATTTGAAATCTTCCTAGCTATTTTAGATCAGTCTGCAACAAGCAGCTAGAAAAATGTACAGTGTCAAAATTCCATGCTGTTCTGCTTTCTTTTCAACATGAGTAACGTGTAGTATAAACAGAGCAAGAGGAACATTCAGAAACACATTTTTAACATCAAATGTGAAAATGGTTGTTTTGAATATGGCAGAATAACAAAGACTTTGCACAGTGCTGTGTTGGAATTTGTCCTCCAGTTACTTGAGTTTTCATCCCCTGCAAAAAACCTAAAAATTGCTACTTTATTTTTTGCATCATTCTCAGGGTTCTTTAGAAATTCAGTGGCTGCGAGGTTTTGAGCCTTCCTTACTGTTGAGAGGTGGAGAAGGGTGGTGTATGTTTTTCTTTCTGGTAAACATTTCTCAAGCACATGTACAGCCTCCTTGGTTCCTTACACTTCCTTACCCTCTCACAAGAAAGATTGCTTCATAAAGGTTTCCCCTGAGCTCTAGCTGAAACTTGGGCACCTGGGGAGGCTGCAAAGTGCAGACTGCTGGTGAGATGATTTGTCGACTGAAGGAACTGTCATACACGAATATCCTTGGCCTCCTCAGAAGTAAGGTAAGTGCAACAAAAACCACGAAATTCACTAAAAAACAACAACCTCAGATGCAACTTGTTTTCTCATTAGCTGATGGGAAAAGCTGATGGGTGAAGGAAGAAGCAGTTGCAGACCTGCTGCCACCGCCTTTGAAAGCCTAATAAGAGCCCTGTGGGATCAGGCCAAGGAAACCATCTAATCCACATCCTGTTTCCCACAGTGGCTAACTAAACGCCTCCAGGGAAACTCAAGAGCAGGAGGTGAAGTCAACAGCCACCCTTCCCTACTGCTGGCTAGCCTAGTATTTAATCACATAGCACCTCCCAAAACGGAGGCTAATTAATAGTTGGGTGATTGATAGCTGTTGATGGACTTGTCTTCCCCAGTCGAATGTTTCGCAGCTTCTCTGGAGCTACCGCAAAGAACCTGACGTGCCTAAGAGTTCTTAATTTCTGTCATGCAAAAGGATTTTTAAAAATGAAAATTGTCAGGCCTTTGGCTGCCCTACATATAACACATTCTCTGCCCTGGGAATAGAGAAAAAGTGAGTCTGCCCATTCTCAGAACAACTCTCCTTTTTTATTATGTTCCACATCTTTCAGACCCTCCAAGTGTCCCTATTTTCCAGGGAGTTCCAGATTCATAGATGCCGTCCCGGTTTCTGATTTGATCCTGGAATGTCCCGCTTTTCCTTAGGACGTCCCTGTTTTCATAGGAGAAATGTAGGAGGGTATGGCGTTAGGCGACCTCCGAGCCAAGGAGATAAGTAACTATACAACCTTTAGGTGACATCTCAAGGCAGCCCTACATAAGGAAGTTTTTATGTTTAACGTTTCATTATGTTTCTATCTATGTTGGAAGCTGCCCAGTTGACGGCAGCTTCTCTCCATCGGGGAATGTTGGAGGCTATTCGGCGTGCGAAACCTGCCTTCCGAGTTCGCCAGGAAATCACATATTACCCTCCATTACAACTCCAGGTGTGTACCTAAGAGGGCGGACGGGGAGCCGGTTAACGCCACTGCAGCCGAGGAACGAAAACCTCTGCATATGCTCAGGAGAACTGCGCTTCTCGAGCAGAAGCCTCCCTGCCGCCTTACCAGAGGCTTCAGATACCTCGGATCGAGACCCCTCCCCAACTCGTCCCTGCGCTTTCCCTTCTCCGGCCGAAGTCGGGAAAAGGCGCAGCCCCGTCCCGGCGGCGCTTTCTGAGCCGCCCCGATCGCTCCACCCGGCCCCGATCCTTGAGTTTTGGCACCAGACCGGAGCCCGCCCGCCTGCTTTGCCTCCGGGGCAGCAGGAAGCCGAGCGCGCCCCGGGCCTGTCTCCCTCTCCCAGCCGGTCCGCGTGACGCATTCGGCTGCCGGCCCCCCGGAAAGGGCGGCTCCTCCCGGGGCAATCGGCGGGGCTGGGCCGGGACGCGCTGCTCCTCCTCCTCTTCCCCAGCTCGGGCGCGGGGGCGGGGAGAGCCGGGGCGGGGCGAGAGCGGGCTGAGCGAGCGCGCCAGACGGCCGGGGAGCTGCGCGCCGGGAGGGTCGCTCTTTGGCGTCTCCAAACGCGCCCTGGGCGCACCGTACCGTCCTTTCCTTGGCTCGCCTTGCGCGCGCGGATCGAGGCTCCTGCGGCGAGCTTAGGCGCCGGATGCCGTTCCCCGGCGGCTTGTGGTGGTTGCTGTGCTGCAGGCAAGGCTTCACCTTGCTCCGACGCGACTATGGCGAGGCAGGCAAAGGGGGGGCGGACGACGACGAAGCCGAGGAGTCCTTCGAATTGCGCAGCAAAGGCGACGAGGTGAGTTGGGCAGCTCCCGGAGTTACTTGCTGCGTCCTATTCCCGCCCGGGGGCTGCAGCTTCTGCAGAGCTGGCCGGCAGATCTCACTTTTATTTTTTTAATACCTTGCGCTTTTGCGACCCTAGAGGAGCCCGCGTGCCTTAACTCGTCCCCGCGCCCCCGATACCCGGGGGGGGGGGGACCAGTAGGATAAAGTGTTCTGAACGCGCCTGGGACGTAAATTCGCGCAGGTTAACTGCGGCTTCGCCTTTGGAAGCTCTGTCCTGTGCGCCGGGGGCGGGGGGAGAGAATTGCTGGCTTTACTCAGTGTAAAGGAATTCGCTTGAAACGTGTTCGGAGGCTTTACTGAGCCTTGACTCATGCAGCCCTGGACCTGCGTTCTTGATTTGCAAAGGAGCACATGAAGGTGGAACAAGGAGGGCTGGCGCGATAGATATCCGTGCATAAACTTCTTCAGGCGCTTTTGCACCTAGTATATATGCTCTTTGGGGCCGCCGATCTAACCAGCAGGATAGCACCCCCGGCCCCATCAGCTTGTCTCCATCCTGTAAGCAGTTTGGGAGCCATCCCCAGGGCAGCACTGCCCGTCTCCTCATCCTCCTAATTTCGGGGGGGGGGGGTGGATGAGCTTCCTCCGGATAGGTAGCATGAACTAAGTGGCAGGAATGATTTGCTGGCAACGTGAGTTGGGGAGCGGGTGTCTCCTCATAATCCTTATGTAATTCTACGGCCATGAATTATGCAGAATGAACTGTTGTCTTGGCTGCTTGGCCACCTCTTGCTCCCAGCCCATTTCCTTTTCACCGTGGGCAAAAGGAAGTCATGGAGAGCTGAAACCTGGCCAGCTTCAAGAGTGACAGAGAGCAGGGCTGCCTTTTGGCTGGGACACAGGGCCCTTCCTGGGACGCAGGTGGCGCTGTGGGTTAAAGCCTCAGCGCCTAGGACTTGCCGATCGAAAGGTCGGCGGTTCGAATCCCTGCGGCGGGGTGCGCTCCCGCTGCTCGGTCCCAGCGCCTGCCAACCTAGCAGTTCGAAAGCACCTCCGGGTGCAAGTAGATAAATAGGGACCGCTTACCAGCGGGAAGGTAAACGGCGTTTCCGTGTGCGGCTCTGGCTCACCAGAGCAGCGATGTCACGCTGGCCACGTGACCCGGAAGTGTCTCCGGACAGCGCTGGCCCCTGGCCTCTTGAGTGAGATGGGCGCACAACCCCAGAGTCTGTCAAGACTGGCCCCTACGGGCAGGGGTACCTTTACCTTTACCTTTACAGGGCCCTTCACAGCGCGACCGGAGTTCAGAAAGAAGCCATTCATCTTCCCTCTGCTTTCTCCCTGGGGAGCAAAAGGTGTACTGCCAATTGCCCACCCAACCACCTCTTCCAGAATAGGACCCAGACCAGCTCTAAAGGATGAATTTCTTGACATCAGCTGAAGCCGTAGATTTGTGCCAGTTGTTTTTTTACAGGAATAATGATGCTTACTCTAGGGTAGAATGAGCCTGTTCGCTCTAATAAAATATTTCCTTTCTCTGACCTAGCACTTTGGATACTAGGCAGACCTTTGCACTTGTGGGCTTCCTCTGCAAGAGACCTGGAGAGCAGCAACACGAGAGCAGGGACTTTTCTCTGGTGGCTTCCCACTTGTGGAATGCTCTCTCCAGGGATGCTTACTCTGGCGCCTTCATTACCTATCATTAGGCACTGGGCAAAAACATTCCTCTTCTCCCAGGCCTTTGGCTAATTAAGCATTCTATGGCCTTTTAAACAGTGTGCGGGGGTTATTGTTTGTTACGATGGTATGTATTTATGTATTTTTACATTGTAAACCGCCCTGTGATCCTTGGACAAAGTGTGGTACAGTGGTACCTCTGGTTACAGTCTCCGCTAACCCAGAAATAGTACCTCAGGTTAAGAACTTTGCTTCAGGATGAGAACAGAAATCGTGCTCCAGTGGCATGGTGGCAGCAGCAGGAGGCCCCATTAGCTAAAGTTGTACCTCAGGTTAAGAACAGTTTCAGGTTAAGAACGGACCTCCGAAACGAATTTAGTTCTTAACCAGAGGTACCACTGTACAGGCAAAACATTGTAGAGAAGCGGATTGCAGTCTGGCTGGCCAAGGGACTTGAAAAGGTTTAGCTTAACCCGAAGCTGGATCTGCTGGGAAAATTGGGAGTCTCTTTCTCTCTCACACACACGCACACCTTTCTGCTCTGAAACTTCTCCAGTCAGAAAGGCAGGTCCTGTCAAGAGGAACGGGATGTGACATGTTGGAGTCGATGCATCACCGCAGCCTGGAAGGAACAGGTTTGGGGTTCTCCAGATCTCTGCAGAGGTGTTATTAGACGTCCACGGAAGAGGAAGCGCTAGCCCTGGGATCGGAGGAGGGGGAATGGATCTCCAAGCTGGACTGCCCAGCGAGTTGTAGCCTTGGTTTGCCAACACATTGCTGCCTCTGGCTGCATTTGTAGGCCCTGTTGCCCTTCCAAGAGGAAACAAAATTTGGGGCTGTAGATGATTTGGCTGAAGGCATGAAAAGGCTGCATCACAAATCCTGGAGACCAAATTAGGTCCAGTCGTGACTGACTCTGGGGTTGCGGCGTTCATCTCACTTTATTGGCCGAGGGAGCCGGTGTACAGCTTCCGGGTCATGTGGCCAGCATGACTAAGCCGCTTCTGGCGAACCAGAGCAGCGCACGGAAACGCCATTTACTTTCCCGCCGGAACGGTACCTATTTTTCTACTTGCACTTTGACGTGCTTTCGAACTGCTAGGTTGGCAGGAGCAGGGAGCTCACCCCGTCGCGGGGATTTGAACTGCCAACCTTCCGATCGGCAAGCCGTAGGCTCTGTGGTTTAACCCACAGAGCCACCAAGAGACCAAATTATTGGAGACCAAGTTATTGGGGGCTACATATACACAAGCTGCTTTGAGCCACCCAGAACTTTTTATTGCACTAGCCATAGGCCATGGCATCATTCAGAAGGAGAACAGCAAACAACAACAACAATAACAATAATCATAACAATCATCGGGCACCACACATACAATAAAACCACTAAAATTATTTGATGCATTAAATATAATAGAGTAGCAGAAGATACTCAGGTAAGATGTGCCAAATTAAATATCCGAATCCCCTTTGCAGTTGACCGCTATTTTGTCTAGTTCCTTCCTCCTGATCATCTCAGCTGCCGGCCCATAGAGTGCTACTTTATAAGTAACAAAGTCATCGGTGTCGCTCAGCAGCCATTTCACCCTTTCCACCCTATTCAGATGTATTCCATTCGTAAACGGGTCCGTCTCTTGGGTCTATATATAATGGCACTGCAATAAATACAGTGGTACCTCTGGTTATGTACATAATTCGTTCTGGAGGTCCATTCTTAACCTGAAACTGTTCTTAACCTGAAGCACCACTTTAGCTAATGGGGCCTCCCGCTGCTGCGCCGCCGGAGGACAATTTCTGTTCTCATCCTGAAGCAAAGTTCTTAACCTGAGGTAATATTTCTGGGTTAGCGGAGTCTGTAACCTGAAACGTATGTAACCTGAAGCGTATGTAACCTGAGGTACCACTGTAATGGCACAGCTCCTCGACGCAGGGTTGTCCACACAGAGAGAGTCTCTGTGAGTACTTTGAGCACCTCCTATTTAATCCTGGTTAGTAGTAAATTGGAAGCGGGTGGCGCTGTAGGTTAAACCACTGAGCCTAGGGCTTGCAGATCAGAAGGTCAGTGGTTCGAATCCCCGCGATGGGGTGAGCGCCCGTTGCTCAGTCCCTGCTCCTGCCAACCTAGCAGTTTGAAAGCACGTCAAAGTGCAAGTAGATAAATAGGTACCGCTCCGGTGGGAAGGTAAACGGTGTTTCTGTGCGCTGCTCTGGTTCGCCAGAAGCGGCTTAGTCATGCTGGCCACATGACCCGGAAGCTGTATGCCGGCTCCCTCGGCCAATAAAGGGAGATGAGCGTCGCAACCCCAGAGTCGGCCATGACTGGACCTAATGGTCAGGGGTCCCTTTACCTTAATGTCCAGCTAAAGTAGGACTGGAGAAGCTGTGGCCCTCTATATGCTGTTGGACTACAGTTCCTATCTTCCATCACCAGTGGCCATGTTGCCTGGAGCTGATGGGAGATGGAGTCCATCAACAGCTCCCCCGCCCCCCGGCTGAATTAGTTGGTTCTGGGAAGCCCACAGCAGGGCTTGAATCCAACAGCCCTCTCCATGGCTAATACCTATCAATAGGCCCATTTATAGAGGATAGGTCCAATCCCATTTTAGAGCCATGTAAGCCCATGGCCCTGCAAGAAGATCAAACCTATCCATTCTTAAGGAAATCAACCCTGAGTCTCACTGGAAGGACAGATCCTGAAGCTGAGGCTCCAATACTTTGGCCACCTCATGAGAAGAGAAGACTCCCTGGAAAAGACCCTGATGTTGGGAAAGATGGAGGGTACAAGGAGAAGGGGACGACAGAGGACGCGATGGTTGGATAGTGTCTTCGAAGCTACAAACTTGAGTCTGACCAAACTGCGGGAGGCAGTGGAAGACAGAAGTGCCTGGCGTGCTGTGGTCCATGGGGTCACGAAGAGTCGGACACGACTAAATGACTAAACAACAACAACAAAGCCCATGGCCATTGCCTCTTGTGGCTGTAAGTTCAATACAGTGGTACCTCAGGTTACATACGCTTCAGGTTACAGACTCCACTAACCCAGGAATAGTGCTTGAGGTTAAGAACTTTGCCTCAGGATGAGAACAGAAATCGTGCTCCGGCGGCGCAGCAGCAGCAGGAGGCCTCATTAGCTAAAGTGGTGCTTCAGGTTAAGAACAGTTTCAGGTTAAGTACAGACCTCTGGAACAAATTAAGTACTTAACCTGAGGTACCACTGTACGTTGTGTCAGGGCGGGGAACCTGTGGTCCTTCAGCTGTTCCTGGACTCCAGCTCCCATCAGCCCTAGCCAATGTGGCCAATGTTTAGGGATGATGGGAATTGTGGTCTAGCAATGCATTGTGTGACTTTCTTTTGTCTGTCCCCAGTCTGCTGGCCAACCAATTTAACAGGGTGACCCTCAGTTTTAGCACTGAAAGGGGTGGGGATATTCCCCCTCCCCAATACCATGCCTGATTTTGTGCACCCGTGTCTTAACCATCCTTGTCTGGATAGCTCAGTTGTTTAGAACGTGATGCTGATAGCGGCAAGGTTGCAGGTTTGATCCCCGTATAGGTTAGCTGCATATTCTTGCATTGCATGGACTTGGACAAAATGATGATATAATTAAAAAAATAAAAAATAAAAATATTATTTGTACCCCGTCCACTCTGGGTGGCTTCCAACAGATATTAAAAATACATTAAAATACATTTAATAAAGGTAAAGGGACCCCTGACCATTCGGTCCAGTCGTGGCCGACTCTGGGGTTGCGGAGCTCATCTCGCTTTATTAGCCGAGGGAGCCACCGTACAGCTTCCTGATCATGTGGCAGGCATGTGGTGAACCAGAACAGTGCACGGAAACACTGTTTACCTTCCCCCCGGAGTGGTACCTATTTATCTACTTGCACTTTATGTGCTTTTGAACTGCTAGGTTGGCAGGAGCTGGGACTGAACAATGGGAGCTCACCCCGTCACGCAGATTCGAACCGCTGACCTTCTGATCAGCAAGTCCTAGGCTCTGTGGTTTAACCCACAGCGCCACCCGTGTCCCAAAATACATTTAATATAAAGATTAAAAATAAACCACGGCAAAGCTAAACTGGTTCTATTTGTTTATCCTCAGGGTCTAACTTTTTTTTTTTTTGGACAGGGGAAATGCTCTAGCTACTTCATCATGTCTTTTAACTATAGGCTTTGTGCGATGCTGCCAGAACCTGTTTTCCCCAGTGGGGTGCTACTCCAAAGCAGCGCTGGGGTGGGCGTGAGCTCACTTACCACCACAAAAGCAGCTTAGCTGGAGAGACCAGATCCTGAACCTGGTCATCTAATAGGTGTTAACTGGGCGTGCCGTAGTGTCACGAACGCCTGGCACTCCTTACCTTGACCCCTTAGGAAATTTAAGGATTTGGCATCCCCAAACTCGGCCCTCCAGATGTTTTGGGACTACAATTCCCATCATCCCTGACCACCGGTCCTGTTAGCTAGGGATGATGGGAGTTGTAGTCCCAAAACAGCTGGAGGGCCGGGTTTGGGGGTACCTGATTTGGAGGATGCTATCCAGCTTGGGGGGACGCAGGTGGCGCTGTGGGTTAAAGCCTCAGCGCCTAGGGCTTGCCGATCGAAAGGTCGGCGGTTCGAATCCCTGCGGCGGGGTGCGCTCCCGTTGCTCGGTCCCAGCGCCTGCCAACCTAGCAGTTCGAAAGCACCTCTGGGTGCAAGTAGATAAATAGGGACCGCTTACCAGCGGGAAGGTAAACGGTGTTTCCGTGTGCGGCTCTGGCTCGCCAGAGCAGCGATGTCACGCTGGCCACGTGACCCGGAAGTGTCTCCGGACAGCGCTGGCCCCTGGCCTCTTAAGTGAGATGGGCGCACAACCCCAGAGTCTGTCAAGACTGGCCCGTACAGGCAGGGGTACCTTTACCTTTACCTTTATCCAGCTTGGGACGTGGGTGGTGCTGTGGGTTAAACCACAGAGCCTAGGACTTGCCGATCAGAAGGTCGGCGGTTCAAATCCCCGTGACGGGGTGAGCTCCCGTTGCTCGGTCCCTGCTCCTGCCAACCTAGCAGTTCGAAAGCACGTCAAAGTGCAAGTAGAAAAATAGGTACCGCTCTGGCCGGAAGGTAAACGGCATTTCCGTGCGCTGCTCTGGTTCGCCAGAAGCGGCTTAGTCATGCTGGCCACATGACCCGGAAGCTGTACGCCAGCTCCCTCGGCCAATAAAGCGAGATGAGCGCCACAACCCGAGTCGGCCACGACCGGACCTAAAGGTCAGGGGTCCCTTTACCTTTACCTATCCATCTTAGGTTGGCTGGGGTTAGGATGGTCCCCAGGAACATCGCCGATGGTCAGGGAAGAAGGGAGTTGAAGTTTGCCAATATCTGGAAGGGCACAGCTTCCTCACCCCACCCCACCCCACCCAGCATTTGAAATTAGCCAGGTGCCATGCACGTTTTGTGACTGGCATGGGTTCAATTGCGACCACTTGGAGATCTTTGAATGCCAGGTTGGCGCCTGTCATTTCCACCTGGCTGGCTCCTCCGGCTTTCTTAAGCAGCTAAGCAGTTAATCGTTACAATGATCCTATGAGATAGGCTGTGACTGGCCCATGGTCACCCAGTCAGGTTCATGACCGAATGCATATTTGAACTGTGATCTCCCAGGTCCTAGTCTGACACTCTAACCCATGGGTGGGCAAACTAAGGCCCGGGGGCCGGATCCGTCCCAGTCGCCTTCTAAATCCGGCCCACGGACGGTCCAGGAATCAGTGTGTTTTTTACCTGAGTAGAATGGGTCCTTTTATTTAAAATGCATCTCTGGGTTATTTGTGGGGCAAAGGAATTTGTTCATTATTTTTCCTTCAAAATATAGTCCGGCCCCCCACAAGGTCTGAGGGACAGTGGACCGCCCCCCCGCTGAAAACGTTTGCTGACCCTGCTCTAACCAATACATCACCTTGGCTTCCTAGGGTACTTCTGCTGTGCTATGAGCTAAATTAAGTAGGCAAATAAATATGGGGGGGGGGGAGCAAAAAGAGAAGGATCTGAAATATTTTCCTTGCTGCGTGAATTTGTTTTATTCTGGATTTCTTTATTTGATGTTTTAATGGGTTGTAAAGCGCTTTGAGATTTCTTCTTCTTCGAGATATAAAGCAGTATAGAAATGAACTGAAGAAAAGGAAAAAGAAATCTCATTAGGGGGGCGGAATGGCGCCTAGACATTCTGTTGTGGCGACCGTAACCTAGGTTTTAAACTGCCATTTGGCAGTGACCTTATATGTCTCGAGTTTCCTAACATGGCTCATCCCTGGTTTATGGAACAGCAATTGAAGAACTTCTAGCCCCACATTCCCCTTTTTAGTGGCTTATCTCCAAGTCCAGTGCCTTTGCCCTGCCAAGGCTTTCTGAAAGAGGAATGCAGAATTTATTTTTCAGTCATGCAAGTTCCTTCATTTCGGGCCCTCAGAATGGTAGGGAAAAGTGTTCAGTTCTCTTCTCCATCAGGTTGTGGTGAAAAGTGATCAGACACAACCGTGTTTTCACCCGCAGACCCCACTTTGCCAAAGTGAGAAAATCCATGATTTGTCATTTATGTGGATTGTCGTCCAAAGAGTTCCATAAGCCAAAACAGTTTTCTTTTTAAGGGAGTAGAGTTCTCTCTTTCGAAGGAGGAGTGAAAGCTGCTGTAGTCAATGGGTAAACTCTTACAAAGAGTTTACTACAGTATTTCAGAACACTTTACAGTGGTACCTCTGGATACGACCAGGATCCGTTCCGGAGCCCCGTTCGCATCCAGAAGTCAACGCAACCCACGTCTGCGCGGGTCATGATTCGCTGCTTCTGCGCATGCGCGTGACATCATTTTGACCGTATGCGCGAGTGGCGGAACCCGGAAGTAACACATTCTATTACTTCCGGGTCACTGCAGAGCACAATCCGAAAGCGCTCAACCTGAAGCAACTTCAACTGTATTTCTAAAGTATTACAGTGGTACCTCGGGTTACAGACACTTCAGGTTACAGACTCTGCAAAACCAGAAATAGTACCTCGGGTTAAGAACTTTGCTTCAGGATGAGAACAGAAATCGCATGGCAGCAGCAGGAGGCCCCATTAGTTAAAGTGGCACCTCAGGTTAAGAACGGACCTCCAGAACGAATTTAAGTTCTTAACCCGAGGTCCCACTGTACTCTGTTCACCTCAACCAGAACCCTACCAAAGAAAGCAAAGAGAATTACCTGACTTCTTTTTGCTCCCTCTCCCCACCAGTCCCTCACTGTTCAGACTGCTAATCTGAAATATTTCAAGTAAAGGTGCTTTTTCGGTGAGTACAAGGGCTTGCAGACTCAAAGAGGGCCCTTCCTTACCATGCAAATTTGAGATAATTGCTACAAACAACCATTAAACTTTAAAAAGCCTTCCTGAGCCTGGTCATTATAGTATGGCGTCATTCCCTTCTCCTGGAGAAGGAGGAAGGGACACCTGTCAGAACAGGGGAGGGATGTTTAATTTTCATTTTTCATTTCACATTTAATTTGTATACCACCTTTCTATTTCACTATACCCAAGGCGGTTTACAAGCTGAAGAGGCAAAGAATGTACACCATATAACAATCCAATCCAAAAATGTGATAATAAAACATAACTTTGAAATAAGCAACTTATATCAAATAAAGTCAGATTCAACAATCCACTAGAATAGTATAGAATATTAAATATCAGCGTAGAAAAATGAAACAGAAATCCACTCTTAACAATTACAATAAATAATTTCTAAAGTATAATAAATAAAAACAACGGCAAGTCACAGTGTATAAAATAATACAATACAAATTGAGAAGCCATGAAGGAAGGAAGGAAGGATAACAACAGGAAGATTTAAAGAAGGAACTATTGGAAACTCAAGGCAGTAGAAACATAAGATGATTGGAACCCCACTGAACTTGAAGCATGGGAAGCCCCAACAAAAAATTATAATTTGGCAGAATATTTGGATTATATGAGATGTATTTGTATAATTTGGAATATGCAATGTGATCTGATTGGATTGTTAAAATGGAAAACTTAATACAAATTATTATTAAAAAAAAGAGAGAAGCAGAGATTGGAGGGTGGGGCAAGGCAGGCGGAAAGGTCTTGCCTGATAGACAGCTGGAAGTCTCTCTCCTTGAGGAGACCTTGAGGAGTTCTGCCCAGGGTTCTCCTTGCCGGAAGCAAATTAGTGCCTTCTCCCACAAAGACTCTGGACCTGCAGTTTCCAGCTCTGGTAGCTTAATCCTGCTAGGAAGTCATCTGAGAAGGGTTCTAGGAGAGCAGTCTCAACTCCTGGTGGGCTCATCATGCAACGGATGAGTGTTGGACTAAGACCTGGGAGACCAGGGTCCATGTTTCCACTCAGCCATGAAGCTCACCACCACTGACCCCAACCTGCCTCACAGGCTTGTTGTGAGGATAATACGGAAAGGGGAAGAGCCACAGACATCATCTTCAATTTTTGAAATTAGCTAAGTCAAGATGCCTGGGCTCCAGGATGGTTTCTGACATGTCTATCATCTGGGGACCATTGGATCTGGACTGTTTTCACACACTAGTGCCATGTCCTGTAGAATTATATCCATTCTATTTTATCTGCACAATCAGAATGCATTTCTGGAACCAAATTGTTGTTTCTTCTTCTTCTGTGCAGCCTGAGTAGGAGCAGTCACTGTTAAGAAAAAGAGGGGCAAATAGGTCATTATATGTGTGGATTGTCCCTGGATAAGTTCTCAAAGTTCTTAAGCTAGTCCAAGGTTGTCAACTGAACTAGACAGATGTTTAACAGAATCACAGTCAGTCCATCATTTGAAAAATAAGATTTTAGTGCTTGCCTCGGCAGCACATACACTAAAATTGGAGCATGGAAAATAAGACTTTAGAGCCTTCTTGCCCCAAAATGGCAACCGGGCATTCCTTTTTGGCGACTGTAACCTTGGTTTAAGGAACCATTTGGCCCCTAGCTTATATATCTGAGTTTCTAACGCTGGTTGGAGCGCTTTGGAGGAAAGCTGGGACAAGAAAGCTAATTAATATACAGTGGTACATCGGGTTAAGAACTTAATTCGTTCTGGAGGTCCATTCTTAACCTGAAACTGTTCTTAACCAGAAGCACCACTTTAGCTAATGGGGCCTCCTGCTGCCACTGTGCCACCGGCATGTGATTTCTGTTCTCATCCTGAAGTAAAGTTCTTAACTCGAGGTACTACTTCCGGGTTAGCGGAGTCTGTAACCTGAAGCATCTGTAACCCGAGGTACCACTATAATATACTATACTATAATATAATATACCGTATTTTTTGCTCTATAAGACTCACTTTTTCCCTCCTCAAAAGTAAGGGGAAATGTGTGTGCGTCTTAGGGAGTGAATGCAGGCTGCGCAGCTATCCCAGAAGCCAGAACAGCAAGAGGGATCGCTGCTTTCACTGCGCAGCGATCCCTCTTGCTGTTCTGGCATCTGAGATTCAGAATATTTTTTTTCTTGTTTTCCTCCTCCAAAAACTAGGTGCGTCTTGTGGTCTGGTGAGTCTTATAGAGCAAAAAATACAGTAATATAATATAATATAATATAATATAATATAATATAATATAATATAATATAATATAATATAATATAATATAATATATAATAAGCATTGTTCTGGAAGCACCCTGTCTGTGTGCCATTACTGCTGATCAGCCATGATGAAACTGTAGGCTCTGGGTTGCCCTCAACTCCACAAAGGAGCTCAGTCTCTGGAACGGGACTGTGGCATTTATTCACCAGCCCTTGCACGGGTACCCACTGGAAAGCTGCAAAAACAAGGGCCGGGCCTCTTGCACTTTGAATAATTGTGCAGAAGAAGGCATTCCAAGAGTTGTCGCTTGCATGACCACCTTGCTTGGGATGAAGATGGCCCCATCGGTGCTGCAAACCTTGCCGCTTAGTGCTTTGGGGAAATCGTGGCTTCCGGAAGCTGGCATTCCCCACCCCCACCCCCCGTAACATGAGGATAGGTAAAGGTAAAGGGACCCTTGACCATTAGGTCCAGTCGTGACCAACTCTGGGGTTGCGGCGCTCATCTCGCTTTATTGGCCAAGAGAGCAGGCGTACAGCTTCCGGGTCATGTGGCCAGCAGGACTAAGCCGCTTCTGGCGAACCAGAGCAGTGCACGGAAACGCCATTTACCTTCCCGCCGGAGCGATACCTATTTATCTACTTGCACTTTGACGTGCTTTCAAACTGCTAGGTTGGCAGGAGCAGGGACCGGGCAACGGGAGCTCACCCCATTGCAGGGATTTGAACCGCCGACCTTCTGATCAGCAAGTCCTAGGCTCTGTGGTTTAACCCACAGCGCCACCCGCATCCCTTTAACATGAGGATAGTTGAGAGCTAAGGGAATCACAGCGGTCTTAAAGTGTTGGGGGATGTAATGGGATGGCTGCCAGACAGTGCTTTCTTCTACTGGTCCTCTGTTGCAAGCCCCCTTCTTCCTCTCTGTGTGCCCAGTGCTTGCCCTCTGGGCAGATAAATATAGTGCTGTTAAATATGTGCTGAGCAACAGTGCCAAAGTGCAGGCATACTGTGATTTTTTAAAGATACAATGCAGCCTGACATATTACAATGGCACTCACGAAATCAAGACAGCTTTTCCTTATGTCTTGGCCTCCACATACTCGTCGTTTCTTGCCGTCTTTTCAGCCATGCTCATCTTCCTCTGCAGGTTGGGACAACGTTGAAGCGAGGGCTAGCTTGGTGCATGAATTTTAATATGCTTGTAAACGCTATAATCTGAATTATGACATCTGATTTTAAGCTGAAGAGAGCAAGATGGTGCATGTTGCCGAACCAAAAGGGAACCCAGCAAAGTTTTGCATTTTCGAGCATTATCAGAACATCCCACTTCTTCTGCTTTGCTGATAATTTTCTGAACGGCGAATTCATTTTAAACACAGCCTACGTGCCGGAAAGGCTGATTTTATGCATGCTGAGTGAGTCATAAATCAGGATTCGCTTCTTCTTTTCCATTGCTAGTTCCACCTTGTGATGGCAAAGGCATTTGTCCTTCTCCTTGTCTTGTATCCTTCTCCATAGCCTTGGTCAACATTTTGATCTCCCAGTTCTCCTATATGACCCACCATTATTAGCTTCTGCCACTTCCTCTAATTCAGATGAAATCACCAGCAATGGCAGCGCATGATGCTGTTCTGTATGGATGTAGTCATTGCATAGCATGGATGTAAAGCAAGGATGGATGGCGGCTAACAGACTGAGGTTGAATCCTGTCAATACAGAAGTACTGTTTTGGGGGGACAGGAGGCGGGTGGGTATGGAGGACTTCCTGATCCTGAATGGGGTAACTGTGCTCCTGAAGGACCAGGTGCACAGCCTGGGAGTCATTTTGGACTCACAGCTGTCCATGGAGGCGCAGGTCAATTCTGTGTCCAGGCGGCTGTCTACCAGCTCCATCTGGTATGCAGGCTGAGACCCTACCTGCCTGCATACTGTTTCCCTAGAGTGGTGCATGCTCTAGTTATCTCTCACTTGGACTACTGCAATGCACTCTATGTGGGGCTACCTTTGAAGGTGACCCGGAAACTACAACAAATCCAGAATGCGGCAGCTAGACTGGTGACTGGGAGTGGCTGCCGAGACAATATAACACCGGTCTTGAAAGACCTCCACTGGCTCCCAGTACGTTTCCGAGCACAATTCAAAATGTTGGTGCTGACCTTTAAAGCCCTAAACAGCCTCAGACCAGTATACCTGAAGGAGCGTCTCCACCTCCATCGTTCTGCCCAGACACTGAGGTCCAGTGCCGAGGGCCTTCTGGCGGTTCCCTCGCTATGAGAAGCCAAGTTACAGGGAACCAGGCAGAGGGCCTTCTCGGTAGTGGCACCCGCCCTGTGGAACGCCCTCCCACCAGATGTCAAGGAGAAAAACAACTACCAAATTTTTAGAAGACATCTGAAGGCAGCCCTGTTTAGGGAAGCTTTTAATGTTTAATAGGTTATTGTATTTTAGTGTTTTGTTGGAAGCCGCCCAGAGTGGCTGGGGAAACCCAGCCAGATGGACGGGGTATAAATAATAAATTATTATTATTATTATTATTATTATTATTATTACTACTACTACTATTATTATTATTATTACATCTAGCACCAATAGCAGCCTTTTGTAGGCATTATTTCGGCTCCACAACGTTTGGGGTGTCCTGGTTTTTACTTTCTGAAATATGACAAACCCTAGGCCTTTGGCGCATACCTGAATTTATACATCCCTCAGCTCGCCACTTCAAATCAGTGGTTTTGATCTTAAAATCCGGCAGCATTTATGATATGGGTGGGGATAATTAACTGAGCTAGGAGAAAGAGGGTTCTACTTTTCTTTTTTTTTTGATAAGCATTTGAAGGTGTACGATGGTCTCCCCACCAGTTCCAGCTCTGCTTCTTCTGCAGAATAATCCTTCCACACTCTCTTGGCGCCTGCTGCCAGCCCGCCTGCCCCTGCAAGGATTATGGCAGCCCTTGCAAACTTGATCTGATTTATAACAGGTGTTCTAATGCCAGAGGACAGTTGGTGCCCCGTCTATAACAGGCTACCTGTTGCAGCAGCTCCCTGGCTTTATATTTCGTCTCTCCCGTTTTTTCCACCTGGCCTTTGCTCTGGCAGGGAGAGGGGGCCTGGAGGAGCGCATTGGCCTATGTCGAAACCGGACCTGGCTGTGTGTCCTGCACTGCCCCCGTCCCCTCTAACTGTGCCAAAAATCTCCTTGCAGATTTTGGCGCCTGCCAACACCACCGAGCCCCTTTGAATAAGGTGCACCAAGCCAGGTTTCCCTCTTGCCCTCTGCTGGGGACTTTTCTGCTCTCCCGGCCTGCCCATCCCCCTTTGCAGAGGAAGGAAGCCTTGGCCACAATAGGACTTTGTTTGCCTATATCTTACTCAGCAATGTGCTTGTGCAATTCTGCACAGCCCCGGAGCCCAGTGCCAAGGTCGGCTGAGGATACAGGAACCCGTTCAGCTGCTGCAGCTTGCGGTGTGTGCAGTGGGGAGGGTGGGGGGTGGATAGCCAGACAGACTGTGGCCTGGGAGGGGCAGCAGCCCAGACGAGGCAGCCTGGGAAAATTGCAGATTAATAATTCGCTCCCATGTGTGGTTGAGGAAATGGGAAGGGCAACGTTACTGTGCATTTTCCCCCAATCTCTCTCTGGACCGGCCTCTTGCTTTTGTGTGAGAACACACACACACACAATATAATAATGTGCAGCAGAGAGTGTTGTTCTGGCTTTTGAAACCCCCCCAGTCTTCAAAGCCTTCCAACCTGTCTTCTAACGCAGGTGGCGCTGTGGGTTAAACCACAGAGCCTAGGACTTGCCGATCAGAAGGTCGGCGGTTCGAATCCCCGCGACGGGGTGAGCTCCCGTTGCTCGGTCCCTGCTCCTGCCAACCTAGTGTGGCAAGGCCACCTGGAAGTTTTACCTTTACATTTTCTGTATAACCATGTATCCCAATAATGCTTAAATTGTTAAGGCTAGAATCTTAGGATTCTAAATCTTAGGAATGCAAAAATCTTAGGAATCCAAAGTCTCTCTCTGCCCTGTTTGAAAGCACGTCAAAGTGCAAGTAGATAAATAGGTACCACTCTGGCGGGAAGGTAAACGGCGTTTCCGTGCGATGCTCTGGTTCGCCAGAAGCGGCTTAGTCATGCTGTACGCCGGCTCCCTTGGCCAATAAAGCGAGATGAGCACCACAACCCCAGAGTTGGCCATGACTGGACCTAATGGTCAGGGGTCCCTTTACCTTTAACACGTCTCCTTATCCAAATCACCTGCAAAGCGTAGTTTTGTTTTCTTGTGTCCTGATCAGTGTCTCCCTCCCCCCCCTTGCTTTTCAGGGAGCTCCCTTGCAGGTGAACGTCACTCAGCCCAGTCGGACCAGCAGCGGTTCCGAAAGGTGAGCATTGAGGGGTCGTGGGGCAGCTTGGTCGGTAGAGCACAAGGCTCTGAATCTCGGTTGCAGGTTCAATTTCCACGTTGGTCAAAAGATTACTGCATTGCATGGGATTGGGCCTGTAATAAACAAAAATCTGCCCTTTTCCCCCATAAGGGAATAAGGGCAGATTTTTATGACCCTATCCACTCTACAATTTTGATTCAGTTTGGGGCGTGGCACTCAAATAGGCAAATGTGTTATTGGGGGTGGGGTATCTGTTCAGGTCAGAATTCTGGCTCCTGTCAGCAGAAACCTGTAGGATCCTGCAACTAATGTGATTGGCTTAGGCCCTGACACTTAATCTTTTTAAAAATAATAATAATAATAAAGATCTATTTGGTCAACTAGATCTTTTCCGCACTCCTGTGCCTGCAATCTAAATAAGAACTCCTGCCCATCAGAGGCCAATGACTGCCTGTCCCTTCTGTTTGTTGCCAACTTATTCCCTTCTTCTTCAATGCTGTCATCAGGCTCCACCTTTGGCCAAAAGCAAAATACTGGATAGGTATTAGTGAATAGAGTTTTTTAAAAAATCCCTACGGCTGAATTCTGCCTCCGTGACAAGCCACCTTGCTTCGAAGTCCTACCTTCTGATTTGGGATGCGCAGTGGTTTGCAATAGTAGCTACGTGCTAAGGGAGGATCACGCACTGCATGTGATTTTCTTGTTGCATGTTAAAAAAATACCAGTCCTGGGACTTCCAACTCAAATTAGCATATGACTGGGGGTTCCTACTGACTTAGATTGCAGGCATAGGAGTGGGGGAAAGATCGTTCTAGCTGCCCAAATAGGTCTTTAATTTTTTAAAAAGAATAAGTGGCAGGGCCTAAGCTTGCCTAGAAAACCAGCCCTCTCCCCTGAAAGTATTCCCTCTGATTTCAGATATCTGGGGGCGGCTGTGTGGGGAGAACACTTTGTACATGTTCAGATGCAGTCTGCTAGCATTGGACTACCTGATCCTCTGCAATCCGCTGCAATTCTGTGGTTCTCTGTTTTAGAACAGAGAGGAGCCATAGTTCAGTGGCAGAAGCACCTTCTTTGCAAATAAAATATCCCAGGTTTAGTTGGACTAGGGAGAGAAATCCCATCTGAAACTCTGGAAAACCACTGCAAGTCATTGTAGATGATGATGATGATGATGATGATGATGATTCATTTATTTCATTTTTATACTGCTTTATATTTTAAAGAAAAATCTCAAAGCGGTTTACTTCATATTAAACATCAATAGCACAATCCAGAACCAAACATTTCTGAAGAAAGTACACATTCGAAGCAACACAATTAACAGGATACCAAAATACCATCTCAGAGATTTCAAAATAAAACATCACAAAGGAGGTCAACTACAGAATACATATTTAACACAAAGTTAATGAAAACAAAACAAAAATCTTAAACATTTCAAAAGAAAATGTTGCTGAGTGAAGTCAAATATAAAATGCACATTTAAAACATCATAATTAACAAGAGAATAAAATATTATCATAAGCGTGACACGGCTGCTGGGCAGGCACAAAAAAATGGGGCAAAAGAACCCAATAATTAGGATTTGTTGTCAGGCATCACCATAGATGATGCTGAGCTACACAGACCAGTTTCCTGACACTGAAAACCTAGAGAGTTCAGCCCCAATTTGGGGGGCATTCCTCCTGGGTCTCAGACTAATACGTCCCAAGTGCGCCTTGTTTTGTTCCTTTTTGGAAGATTTGTCAATTCTTTCTCAACTAGAGAGCAACTGGGAGAGAGAGAGAGAGAGAGAGAGAGAGAGAGAGAGAGGAGAAGCGATTGTGGGAAGAATTCTGTCTGGTGACCCACACTCCTCCCGCCCTGCTTGCAAGCTAATGGTTCCCAGCTGGGGTCAGGCCTAGCGAGGGCGCCTGGAGGAAAGGGACTCCAGCATCTTCCTCTGTTGCAAGACAGGGCCTGGGAAAAGGCCGAGGGGAACAGAGGCCCGTGTGCGAAGCTGAGGGCTCTGGGGTTCGTCCTCCGCAGAGCGAGCGTCTGAACATTGCTGTGGCTGAGCGCCTGGGGAAAGTAGAAAGGAAAAGGGGCGAGTGATGCCTTTTGGGAGGGGGGTTGAAAACATCTAGGTGGCAGTGGACGGTCACACACACACACACACACACACATATATATCCAGAATGCGGCAGCTAGACTGGTGACTGGGAGCAGCCGCCGAGACCATATAACACCGGTCTTGAAAGACCTACATTGGCTCCCAGTACATTTCTGAACACAATTCAAAGTCTTGGTGCTGACCTTTAAAGCCCTAAACGACCTCGGTCCAGTATATCTGAAGGAGCATCTCCACCTCCATCGTTCTACCCAGACACTGAGGTCCAGCTCTGAGGGCCTTCTGGTGTTTCCCTCATTTCGAGAAGTAAGGTTACAGGGAACCAGGCAGAGGGCCTTCTTGGTGGTGGCCCTCCCACCAGATGTCAAGGCAACAAACAACTGATTTACTTTTAAAAGACAACTGAAGGCGGCGCTGTTTAGGGAAGTTTTAAATGTCTGACGCTGTATTGTTTTAAATATTCGGTTGGAAGCCGCCCAGAGTGGCTGGGGAAACCCAACCAGATGGGCGGAGTATAAGCAATAAATTATTATTATCTTAGGTGGGGCCAAGGGACGCAGGTGGCGCTGTGGGTTAAAGCCTCAGCGCCTAGGACTTGCCGATCGAAAGGTCGGCGGTTCGAATCCCTGCGGCGGGGTGCGCTCCCGCTGCTCGGTCCCAGCGCCTGCCAACCTAGCAGTTCGAAAGCACCTCCGGGTGCAAGTAGATAAATAGGGACCGCTTACCAGCGGGAAGGTAAACGGCGTTTCCGTGTGCGGCTCTGGCTCGCCAGAGCAGCGATGTCACGCTGGCCACGTGACCCGGAAGTGTCTCCGGACAGCGCTGGCCCCTGGCCTCTTGAGTGAGATGGGCGCACAACCCCAGAGTCTGTCAAGACTGGCCCGTACGGGCAGGGGTACCTTTACCTTTACCTTTAGGTGGGGCCAAAGCCAGCAGTGGATGTGGCCAGGACCAAAACGTAGATGGGGCCTCTCTCTTTCCCTCTTATTCCCCATTCCATTATGGGAGGGACGGGTCACTCTTGCCAGAAGCCTTAAACTGGCCTTCAAAGTTAGTCCGACGCCTGCTATTTGCCTGCCCTTGTCTTGGAGTAACTAGGAGTCTTGGTTTGCCTGTTTTCCATCTTCCTTGTGGGGTGTGGGGGGACCCCCAATCTACCTCCCTCTGGAAGGCCCTCCCCCTAAGCCCCAAATGGATAATAAGTGCTCATTCCATAGTAACTAATGATAGTACCCCTGAGCACCTAAAATGGAGTTTAGAGTCACCAACCAAAAGGAGAATATTGTATATCCCGGATCCATGGAAGTGTACAAATGGGAAATAGCACTTGCAAGTGGACCCTATGCATGGGATGGAGTCAAAATTCAGAGATGGCGGTGGGCGGATAAGGCCGGAAATCGCTGAACTATTTTGCACATTTTGGAGCAGTTCTAGCAACACTGGGGGGGGTGGATGGACAATGCAAATATGCAAGTCAGAAGCAAAAATAAGTAAAATAAATGTGGGGCTGGACTCCCTTCATAGAGAGGGTTGCAGAATTTAGGAGTAGGGTGGGGGGCAAGCCCTTCCCTTCCTCTTTTGTCGTCCCCCCCCCCTTGCCCAAATGCACACACTGTTCCCTCGGACAATCCAGCCGGCATCCTCTCCTCTCCTGAGCTCCTTCGTTTCCCAAATTCTTGGCAGCCTTTCTATATAAACAGCTTATTTTTAGCCGGAGGTTAACAGTGCAAGAGCTGGCGGCCCACTTTCCCACAGCCGTGGAGGGAAGTGGGTGTGGGGCCGCGTCCGAGGAAGGGGAGGAAAAGCAGTGGGGACAAGTGCTGGAATGTGTGTAGGCCGCAGTTTGGGGTTCTGTGGGGAGCGAGGTGAGGAAACTTGGGAGCATGCAGTTTCCAAACCCTGAGCCCCACCTTTAGCAATTGTGGGGCTGTGTTTTAATTTTTGACCGTATACTGTATTTTTCACTCCATAAGACACACTTTTTTCCTCTCTAAATCTAAGGGGAAATGTCTGTGCGTCTTATGGAGCGAATGTGTGGTCCTTGGGGCTGGGAGGGGGGGAACCCGGGCTTTCCTCGCCAGCCCCGACCTGCTCTTTGGAGCAGTTTTTTTGACTCCCAACCCACCGGTTGGAGACCAGGCCTTCGGGGATGGGTCACACTCAGGGTGGATTTGATTTAAATCAAATTGATTTAAATCACGATTTAAATCACTAGTCAGTAAGACTTGATTTAAATTATATATTTTTTATAAAAAGACTCATTATTTCTGGTATAATATTAATATTTATAACCAGATGGAGGTTTCATTTTTGGAAGAATAAATTTACAGAGTAGTTTTTGCAGTTGCATCAAAAATTACTGATGTGGTTATGCTATTAGAAATACGTAGATAATTATGACATTATTGTGAGGTTTAATAAGTTAACTGTGTGGACAACTTTTCTGCTGTACTTTATTGGAAGAAGGAAAACAATCATTTCCTTAACAACAATTTAAACAATTTATTTAACTAAAACAATAACATTATAGCATATGTATCCATGTTTGTTAACTGATGTGGTTAAACAATAAAAACAGACTGAGTTTTAGCACACATGAAAACCTTAAAAACAAATCCTTATTTCCTGATGAATAGCCTTTGGAATATAAAGTAGCTTAAATAGAAAACTAGAAAGATTTTTTTCTCCAAAAGCATTTTATTTTTAAAAAATCCAATTTAAATAAAAATAATCCAATTTAAATTTTAAAAATCTGATTTTTAAAGTTGATTTTTATTCACCCTGGTCACACTAGGGCCTCAGGTTGATGCTTCCATCTCTTTAGCTCGGAGGTGCATAAAGCCCTGAAGTAAAGCAAATGTGGCCCTTCAAGGCTCTCTGTTTGGCCCTCAGCACCTCCCCCTTGCAGCCACACCCTGTCTCTCCAGACCGCAGCCCTCACCAGCTCCAGAATATTGCCTGACTAGAATATTTCCTTGCACTCAGAGAGGCATAGAAACTAGCCTACGTAGAAAGGTTGGAGCGTTTGCATTTGTTGCTCCACCCACTTTTGCCTGTGGCCCCCAGAAGCTTGCTGAGAGGGGAATGTGGCCCTCGGGCTCAGTGAGGTTCCCCGGCCCTGCTTGACCCAATCTGTTGTCCCGCAGGTCTCTGCCAGTGTCCGAAGAAACGCACAGTCTTATCACGGAGAAGAAGAGCGGGAGACTGCAAGGAGAACCCGATGCTATCGTGAAAGGTGGGGTCTTAACGCAGCGCGACTCCCTGAGCGTGGTACTTGCATTGCAAGTTGCGCTAAATTAAAGAGCAGCCACAAAGCGTTTAGGGGACGCGGGTGGCGCTGTGGGTTAAACCACAGAGCCTAGGACTTGCCAATCAGAAGGTCGGAGGTTCGAATCCCCTTGATGGGGTGAGCTCCCGTTGCTCGGTCCCTGCTCCTGCCAACCTAGCAGTTCGAAAGCATGTCAAAGTGCAAGTAGATAAATAGGTACTGCTCTGGCGGGAAGGTAAATGGCGTTTCCATGCGCTGCTCTGATTCGCCAGAAGTGGCTTAGTCATGCTGGCCACATGACCCGGAAGCTGTACGCCGGCTCCCTCGGCCAGTAAAGCGAGATGAGCGCTGCAACCCCAGAGTCGGCCACGAGTGGACCTAATGGTCAGGGGTACCTTTACGTTTTTACTATTCCTTCTCCTACATAGATGGGCTACCTTCCCAGGATGACCAGCCCTATCTGCCCCACCTGTAGAAGCAGAAAGAGAGCCAATGTGTTCTTGGGGTGGGGTGGGGGTCAACCTGAGCACAGGCTCCACCTCACCATCTTTCTATTGCCTCTTCCAGGCTGGCTGCAACGGGAGGTCCGGGGAGGTATAAAGACCCCTTGGCTGCGTCCTCGCAAGTACTGGTTTGTGCTGACGGAGGATTCCCTCGACTACTATAGCGGGTGTGAGGTGACGGCCCGGTGCCTTGGTTCGCTCGTCCTCACCAGTCTCTGTTCTGTGCTGTGGCCTGACAAGCAGACCTACAAGGAGACAGGTAAACAATGTGCCTGGCTGTGGAGTGGGAGCCCGGGAGCCAGAGCGCCCTTGCTTGGGTATTGAGCCTTTTAGCACAGCGTTGGAGAACCTCAGATTCAAATGTGGCCCTCTGAACCCTTTCCTCTGGCCCTTGGGATTCTCCTCAGACCACACCCTCTTCAACTTGGGGGGTGGGGTAGGAACCAACAAGGTTTCTGTCTGGATTTTCACTTTTTGAAATATGGCAAACCAACTGGAACGTCACCTTGTAACTTGTTTGGGTGGAGGTGTGTGTTGTGTGTAGAAACTGGCTTTCTGTGTGCATTTTGTGCGGCTGGAGTGCAGCCTTTAGTACAAAGGGAAGAATCGGGCCTATTTCTCTGCCCGTGTTTGTGTCTGCCCTGCCCATTGCTGGCACCCCTGGCCCATGAGGAAATGTGGCCTTTGGGGCGAAGAACGTTCCCACCTCCTGTTTCAGCTTTCTTTGATTGATTGATTGATTGATTGATTGATTGATTATATGCCGCCCATCAGACCGGGTTACCGCAGCCACTCTGGGCGGCTTCCGGCAAATGAAAACATCAAACACAGTAAAACGTCAAACATTAAAAACTTCCCTGTGCAGCTGCCTTTGCATGCTTCCTAAAAGTCGGATAGTCGTTTATTTCCTTGACATTTGAGGGCATCGCGTTCCACAGGGTGGGCACAACGACCAAGAAGGCCCTTCTGCTTTTTGCTACCTCGGTCTCAAAGCTGCTTTTTTGCAATAGAAACACATTGCATGTAAAATGTAAATGCATAAATTAAAACCGCAAAAACTTGGGAATTCTTAAAATATGGAAAAACTTAAAGGGAAAGCATCAGGAAATTTTAAACTTTGGAGAAGTGTTAATGAGAGAAAGGTCTCCTAGGTTCGAAAGGATAGATATAGATATAAAAGCATAGCCTCTCTATGACCTGTGTGTGGCTGTCATGGGGAATCAAAAGCCTTTTCTCTTCCTACTTCCCGCATTTCTGTGTTCCTTTCAGGGCTATATCTGCTACTAATACTAATAGATATAGATCTATAGCTATACATCTATATGCTGTGTAAGTTAAGGCCTGTACACTTCCTGCTTCATCCTAGGGTGTGTGTATATTTTTGGGTTGCCATATGCCCGGAATTTTTCAGACGTTGCTGGGATTCAGCCATTGGAAAGTGTCCGGGTGGAAATTGCTTAAATGTCCGGGAAAGTCCGGGCTTATGGCAACCCATGAAAATCGCAATTTCCAGTGTCTGGGCATGAGCAGAAGCGATTTCCAGAGCCGTGGAAGAGAGTCCCCATGCTGCGCCGCGCCGGTTTAGCACAGCACGCGGGGACTCACCAACTGGGCAGCTCAGTTCGTGCACGGCTCATGAGCCAGTTAAGCGACCCTCATGGGCCGCTTCCAGCCCATGGGCCTTAGGTTGCTGACCTCTGGTGTAGATTCTGGCCAATTTCCTTAAAAATAGCTCAAAATCATCTTTTTCTGTTTTTTTTTTAGATCTTACAAAAAAAATTAAATAGGAGCTGAGAAACTTTAGTGTCCAGATTTTCACTTTTTTAAATATGGCAACCCTAGTATAGGGACGTGGGTAGCGCTGTGGTCTAAACCACAGAGCATAGGGCTTGCTGTTCGGAAGGTCGGTGGTTCGAATCCCCATGCCGGGGTGAGCTCCCGTTTCTCAGTCCTGCTCCTGCCAACCTAGCAGTTCAAAAGCACGTCAAGTGCAAGTAGATAAATAGGTACCGCTCCAGCGGGAAGGTAAACGGCGTTTCCGTGCACTGCTCTGGTTTTCCAGAAGCGGCTTAGTCATGCTGGCCACATGACCCAGAAGCTCTCTGTGGACAAACGCCGGCTCCCTCGGCATATAGAGCGAGATGAGCACACAACCCCAGAGTCGTCTGCGACTGGACCTAAACGGTCAGGGGTCCCTTTACCTTTACTAGTACCGTATTTTTTGCTCTATAAGATTCACTTTTTCCCTCCTAAGAAGTAAGGGGAAATGTGTGTGCGTCTTATGGAGTGAATGCAGGCTGCGCAGCTATCCCAGAAGCCAGAACAGCTGCTTTCACTGCACAGTGATCCCTCTTGCTGTTCTGGCTTCTGAGATTCAGAACATTTTTTTTTCTTGTTTTCCTCCTCCAAAAACTAGCTGCGTCTTATAGAGTGAAAAATACGGTATATTATACCTGTGTATACGCGTGTGTGTGTTTCTATTAATCACATGCTGGTACTCACTTCTGTCTCCCTCCTCCGCAGGATACTGGGCAGTGACTGTTTTTGGCAGAAAGCACTGCTACCGCCTCTATACAGAGCACTTAAACGAAGCTGTGCATTGGGTTTGCGCCCTACAGAAGGTCATCATCAGCAAGCCCCCCGTGCAGACCCCAACGCAGCTCCTCATGTGTGACATTGAGGTGAGTGGGGCATGGGCCCGGAAGGAAATGGGTGTGATGCGAGGGCCAGGACACACCTGCTGAAGCTGCGAATGGGCCAAGCCACACTCCCGTCATTCAGCAAAGGAGCTGGGAAACCCTTGGAGCTGAGAGGGCAGTTGCAGAAATGCATAATGAGCGCACCCGGCGGTTTTCTCCCTTAAATGAAGGGAGCGGCACCTGCACACACAGCATTTCTTACTCATGCTGCTGGTTTGGACTGTCATTTTTGCACGCTTTAATTCTTATTCATAACTGCTTTAAGAGCGTCTGCAATGTTACGGGTTTGACGGGTTGTTTAAACCAGTGTTTCCCAACCTTGGGCCTCCAGCTGTTTTTGAACTATAATTCCCATCATCCCTGACCACTAGTCTTGCTCGCTAGGGATGATGGGAGTTGTAGTCCAAAAACAGCTGGAGGCCCAAGGTTGGGAAACACTCATCGTTTGTAATTATTATTTTTCCTGCCGGCTCACCTCTGTTGTAAAATAGTTTTTATTTGATTTTAGAAAATATATGAAAGTCAATTAAAAATCCATATACAGTGGTACCTCGGGTTACATACGCTTCAGGTTACATACGCTTCAGGTTACAGACTCCGCTAACCCAGAAATAGTGCTTCACGTTAAGAACTTTGCTTCAGGATGAGAACAGAAATCATGCTCCGGTGGCACGGCGGCAGCAGGAGGCCCCATTAGCTAAAGTGGTGCTTCAGGTTAAGAACAGTTTCAGGTTAAGTACAGACCTCCGGAACTAATTAAGTACTTAACCTGAGTTACCACTGTAAAGGGGTTGCTCTAAATCTCACGACTCTCCCTCCATCATCCCCTCCATGGGTCCTAATGCCAATATTTACAACTGCATATCCATTATCCACATTTTTTATCCATCTAAATCAGGCATCCTCAACCTTCGGCCCTCCAGATGTTTTGGACTACAATTCCCATCATCCCTGACCATTGTTCCTATTAGTTAGTGATCATGGGAATTGTAGACCAAAACATCTGGAGGGCCGAAGATTGAGGATGCCTGATCTAAATTGTCCATAGTTTCTGTTGCCTTTCAAGTGTGATTAAAATCCTGCTAATGTTTTCATCTGCGTTCCTAAATAATTTATAAATTTTCCCCATTCTTTTTTAAAGTTTTTGTCCTCTTGGTTCCTGAGCTTTCCATTTAATTTTGCTATTTCAGCTTAGTCCCATCAACTGCTTGCCCTGGTCAGGATTGTTTCTTCTTTCCATCTGTGGGCTAATAACATAAACATAGTATTATTATTATTATTATTATTATTATTATTATTATTATTATTACAGTGGTACCCCGCAAGACGAACGCCTCGCAAGACGGAAAACCCGCTAGACGAAAGGGTTTTCCGTTTTGGAGGCGCTTCGCAAAACAAATTTCCCTATGGGCTTGCTTTGCAAGACGAAAATGTCTTGTGAGTTCCTGCGGGGTTTTTTCCCCTTTTCCCCCCCTTTTCCTAAGCCCTAAGCCGCTTATCAGTTGATCCGCTGATAAGCCGCTTAACAGCTGATCCGCTAAAAGCCGCTAAACCGCTAATAGCGCTAATCCGCTAAGCTGTCAATGGGCTTGCTTCGCAAGACGAAAAAACCGCTATACGAAGAGCCTCACGGAACGGATTAATTTCGTCTTGCGAGGCACCACTGTAGTATTATTACTACTACTATTGAAATATTATTATAACAACAACAACAACAACAACAACAACAATAATAATAATAATATAATCATAATTTATACCCCACCCATCTGGCTGGGTTTCTCCAGCCACTCTGGTCTGCTTCCAACCGAATATTAAAAACAATACAGTGTCAGACATTAAAAACTTCCCTGAACAGGCCCTAAATGTAATGATCTAAGCCTTGGGGCAGGGGGCTGGTTTCATAGGCGAGGCCTATGCTAATTAAACAAACAACCAATTAATATTGTTGCGGGTAGGGGTGGACAGCTAGGCCCGTTCCTTAATGCTGACGTGCCCAAAAGTGTTAAGTTGCACCATCTGCCCTGAGGATTTGCAATGTGAAATGCAAACGGGTTTCGTGCCCGGAGCCCACGCGCACATGGTTAGCCACCTTTGCCAAGGGCAGCCCCTTCATGGTGGCAGCAGGTATTTGCATGCCGGTTTCCTAAAGCGGCTCTTCTGGGAAGGTGCTCTTGTCGACACCGCAGCAGTTCCCAGACTTGAATCAATAGCTCTAGAAATTCTGCAGGCAGCGAAATGGCTCAACTGACAAATAGGTTAGGGGGAAATACAAAACAACCATTTACTCAAAAAAGGGATGTGTTCAAGAAATACCTACAAAAATATGATAACGATATAACATCTATATGGCAGCGATACGTTATAAGAAAGTATTAGAAAATATATTAAGAGTAAGCTAATAAGTATAAGTACATTCAGTATTGTAAATGTAAAGTACATCAGGAAATGATGGGAAGTCTGTCTTAACATTGGGACACAGGTGGTACTGTGGGTTAAACCACAGAGCCTAGGACTTGCCGATCAGAAAGTCAGCGGTTCGAATCCCCGCGATGGGGTGAGCTCCCATTGCTCGGTCCCTGCTCCTGCCAACCTAGGAGTTCGAAATCACATCAAAGTGCAAGTAGATAAATAGGTACCGCTCCGGCGGGAAGGTAAACAGCATTTCTGTGCGCTGCTCTGGTTTTCCAGAAGCGGCTTAGTCGTTCTGGCCACATGACCCGGAAGCTGTACGCCGCCTCCCTCGGCCAATAAAGCGAGATGAGCGCCGCAACCCCAGAGTCGGTCACGACTGGACCTAATGGTCAGGGGTCCCTTTAACTTTACCTGTCTTAACATAGTTTAGTTTATTTGATTCTACTTTGGTTTATTTTTGTTTAGTTAGAAAATATAAGAAAAGAGCATGTATAAGTATAAATATTTAATGGTAAAATCATTTAAGATTATTTATTATTATTATCATCATCACTTATACCTTTGTATGTGAATATTAGATCATATATGATATCCATGGATTTCAGTAAAGAAGATAATAATAATAAAAAGAAATTCTTCAGGCAGGGTGGACCTGTAACTCAGCAAAAGCCTTCTGGGAAATTATTTATAGTGAGCTAAAAAATTGTTTAAAATAACTTTTGTTAAAAAACCAGAGGCTTTTCCATTAGGTATAATATTAGAAGAGATAGTGAAAGAGGGAAAAGGTCCTATTTATGTATGTGACAACAGCGGCAAGAATGTTGTATGCCCAGGGATGGAAGGAAGAAAGAAAGAACCCCATCAAAGGAAGAATGGATATTGAAACTGATGGATTATGCCAAAATGGCGAAACTGACCAGGAAGATTATATACACCAAGAGGACAAAAAAAATTAGAAATGAATGGATTAACTTTATAAGAATATATGAAGGAGCATTACAAACATTTAAAAACGTTAGCAGGATTGGATTAGCACTTGTAATATAATTTGATAAAGGGTATTGAAAAAGGAGACTTAATAGATTGGATAAAAGTACTTAGTCACAGAAAAGAGAAGAGATAATTACTGGAAACCGGGGAGAGGAGTGGGGGGAAGTCCAGGGGTCAGAAGAACCCCTATAAAAATATTGAATTTGTTATGGATTAGTGCAATTTGTTTTTGTTTTTTTTCTTTCTCCTCCCCATCCCAGGAGAACCGTAACAGCCCAGAAATCCTGGATCAGATTTATCAAAATAACCCCATCCTGTGCTACACGGCTGGCCCAATCTACGCGCCTCTGCTACCCTTCCCGTATGCAGGTGGGTGACCGCTTCCTTGCACATGGGTCAGCATCGTCCTAAAATTGTTGGCTTCAGTCCTTGGGCAGCATGTGCCGTTGGCTGTACAGTACCAAACAGTTCAGCAACTTGGTGGTACGTGTCTCAGGGCCGCAATACCTCAAGGACCGCCTCTTCCCATAGGAACCTACCCAATCCCTGAGTTCATCTTCTGAGGCCCTCCTTCGTGTGTCTCCTCCTCGAGAGGTCCAGAGCGTGGCAACACGAGAACGGGGCCTTCTCAGCAGTGGCTCCCCACCTGTGGAATGCTCTCCCCAGGAAAGTTCGTCTGGCACCTTCATTATACGCCTTTAGGTGCCAGGCAAAAACGTTCCTTTTTAACCAGGTCTTTGGTTGATCTTGGGACGCGGGTGGCTCTGTGGGTTAAACCACAGAGCCTAGGACTTGCCAATAAGAAGGTCAGCGGTTCAAATCCCCGCGATGGGGTGAGCTCCCGTTGCTCAGTCCCTGCTCCTGCTAACCTAGCAGTTCAAAAGCACGTCAAAGTGCAAGTAGATAAATAGGTACCGCTCCAGCAGGAAGGTAAACGGCATTTCCCTGCACTGCTCTGGTTCGCCAGAAGCGGCTTAGTCATGCTGGCCACATGACCCGGAAGCTGTACGCCGGTCAGTAAAGCGAGATGAGCGCTGCAACCCCAGAGTCGGCCATGACTGGACCTAACGGTCAGGGGTCCCTTTACCTTTACCTTTTTTGGTTGATCTTATTGACATCCAATACCCTTTTAGAATGTGGCTCTTTTGGGGGGTGGGTATTGGGCTATGGTTTTTAATTTGCTTTTATATACAGTGGTACCTTGGTTCTCAAAGTTAATCCATTCCGGAAGTCTGTTCCAAAACCAAAGCGCACTTTCCCATAGAAAGTAAGGCAAAATGGATTAATCCGTTCTAGACTTTTAAAAACAACGCCGGAAACAGCAATTTAACATTAATTTTATTCTCTGATGAGACCCTTGATTCATGAAATGAAAGCAGTAAACAATGTACTGCAGTCACACAATCAATCAGTAGCTAAACTGGGTTCCACACAGTCACATAAAAAACAAAACAAAAAGAGCTGCAAAAACAGAAACGCAAAATAAATAGCAAAAACAGACAGACCTCAGCGTAACACTCAAAACGGAAGTGTGCCCCTCGAATCGGAAGTGTAACACTCAAAACGGAGCACGTTCAGCTTCCGAAAAAAGTTCACAAACCGGAACACTTACTTCTGGGTTTGCAGTGTTTGAGTACCAAGGCGTTTGAGAACCAAGGTACCACTGTATTATGATTTTCTTTGTGAACCGCCCTGAGACCTCCGGGTATAGGGCGGTGTCTAAATCCAATTAACGATAATGGATCCTGAGCGCACAGCTTATTTCTCCGCGTCTCTGCAGCTCCCGGTGGCCAGGGCTACGCGGGGATCCGTGACGAAGCTGTCAAGCTGTTCCACTCGCTGCAGCAGCTGGAGGGGCTGCAGGAGCCAGCCCTTCTCATGCAGGGGGTGCTGCAGACGTGCCATGACCTCCCCGCCCTGGTGGACGAAATCTACTGCCAGCTGGTGAAGCAGACCACAGAGCCCCCAGCGCCGGGTGCAGCCGCGGACCTGCGCTACTGGCAGCTGCTTGCTTGCATGAGCTGCACGTTCAGGCCGTCGCTTCCTGTCCTCTGCTACTTGCAGCTACATCTTCAGCGGTGAGCCCTGGGGGAAAGGGAAATCAGGGTGCGTGAATGTACGGGGTGCATGTATTGCCTGCCAGCAGGCGGAGAGGCCAGAGATGATGGAATTGTGGAGTTGGAAAGGACCGCAAGGTTCACCTAACTCAACCCCCTGCGAGGCAGGAAACTTTTTCCCCCAATTTTTTTTTTTGATTTTCCAAAAAATTTAAACAAACAAACATACATTTTAATTGTACTTAACCCAGTCTTAGTAACATTGTTGAGTGACTTCCTCCAATCCCCCTGGCTGAATTTCATTGTATATCATTGTAACAGTTTTCCAAAACCAATTTTCTCATTGTTGTTGTTTAGTCGTGTCTGACTCTTCGTGACCCCATGGACCAGAGTACGCCAGGCACTCCTGTCTTCCACTGCCTCCCGCAGTTTTGTCAAACTCATGCTGGTAGCTTCGAGAACACTATCCAACCATCTCGTCCTCTGTTGTCCCTTTCTCCTTGTGCCCTCCATCTTTCCCAACATCAGGGTCTTTTCCAGGGAGTCTTCTCTTCTCAGGAGGTGGCCCAAGTATTGGAGCCTCAGTTTCAGGATCTGTCCTTCCAGTGAGCACTCAGGGCTGATTTCCTTCAGTATGGAGAGGTTTGATCTTCTTGCAGTCCATGGGACTCTCAAGAGTCTCCTCCAGCATCATAATTCAAAAGCAGCAATTCTTTGGCGGTCAGCCTTCTTTATGGTCCAGCTCTCACTTAACATCTTTCTTTCTTTTCATTTTAACTTTAAACATGTTATTCTCTAACATTACATATTTAAATCCTAAGCCTATCTGGTATTTGCAAGTTTTCCCCCAATTAAGTTATCTTAACGTATTTAACTAAATAGTATTTGAATTTCATCCATTCCTCCTGGTAGTCTTCCTCCCTCTGGTCGTGGACTCTTCCAGTCAGGTCGGCTAGCTCCGAAAAGTCCATCACCTTCATCTGCAACGCAGGAAACCTGTGCCGAACGTGGGGCGCGAACCCACAGCCCTGAGATGAAGAGTCTCATGCTCTGTTAGCTAAGCTATCAGTTGGCAGAAGCTTCTCTGCTACTCTTAAGCAAAGGCAGTCCTGTTCTCCCTCTGCACCGACTCTTGTTGATAGGACGGTCAGGAAAGGGGCCCCTGTTTTCTCTATCTCCTTGCTTTGAGGTGGAATGCAAAAAATTGGAAAGAAAAATTGTCCCAACTAAGGATCAGTGGTTGGATAAATTAATAGAGTTTGCAGAGTTAGCAAGTCTGGCGGCCAAAAGAAGGAATACCAATGGGGGGGGGGGGAGTGAATGGGAATGCCTTGAAGAGTATTTAAAGAAAGTTGGCATTAAGGTAAACAGGCAAGTAGAATGAGCCTATGATCAGCAGTGGAGAATATAAGTGATGGGGAAAAGGGTGCTAAAATAAAGGCGTAGCAAAATAACGTGAATTGGATGTCAGGATAGGTTGGGAAGTCCATATAAGAGGATGACAAAATGACAAATGTATGTAAAATATAATCTGGAAAAAATGTAGAAATAAATCTCTGTGCTTGGAGGTGGGATTAAACCTGCCAAGAGGAAGTAGACATTCTTCATGCCCTCCTGTCTCTGCCACTGCCAGAGCGGGGAAATCGTGTATTTAATGCACGACAGCAATTTGCAGGTCCTTTCCTCGGAATCTTGTTTGTGGCTAGGGGCGTGGAGTGCTGAGCACCGTTCTCGGGTGTGGGTTCCCTAATGCCGGTGTTTCCCCGGTCCCAGCAGGACAGAGAACCAGTTCCCAGGCTCGGAGGCGACTTGGTACGGACGCTTCATTGCAGAGGCCCTGCACAAGACCAAGGGGCAAGAGTGCGTGCCTTCGCTGGAGGAGATTGCGGGGCTGATGGGGCGCCAGGAGACCGAGTGCGGTGTGCATTGCCCTAGCATCGCCACCTGCCATGTGGCCGTCACCTCCCAGACCACAGTCCAGGAGGTGAGCAGGGGCTGAATGGCGAGGGTGGGTGGTGGGCAGGGGCGAAGCCAGCTGGGGCAAAATTCCTACCCATGGGGCTTGCAGGTTGCCAACAAGAAGGTGCAGCTGAACTTGCGGATGATATTGGTGGCGTTTACTTGGGAGAGGGCGTTTGCGGGTGGCGCTGTGGGTTAAACCACTGAGCCTAGGGCTTGCTGATCAGGAGGTCGGCGGTTCAAATCCCTGCAATGAGGTAAGCTCCGGTTGCTCGGTCCCTGCTCCTGCCAACCTAGCAGTTCGAAAGCACGTCAAAGTGCAAGTAGATAAATAGGTACCGCTCCAGCGGGAAGGTAAATGGCGTTTCCTTGTGCTGCTCTGGTTTGCCAGAAGCGGCTTAGTCATGCTGGCCACTAATAATAATAATTATTATTTTTATTATTATTAATAATAATTTATACCCTGCCCATCTGGCTGGGCTTCCCAAGCCACTCTGGGCGGCTTCCAGAAAAATATTAAAATAATGCAGTACATCAAACATTAAAAGCTTCCCTAAACAGGGCTGCCTTCAGATGTCTTCTAAAAGTCTGGTAGTTGTTGTTCTCTTTGACATCTGATGGTAGGGCGTTCCACAGGGAGGGCGCCACTACCAAGAAGGCCCTCTGCCTGGTTCCCTGTAATATTACCCAGAAGCTGTACGCCGGCCCCCTCGGCCTATAGAGCAAGATGAGTGCCGCAACCCCAGAGTCGTCAACGACTGGACCTAATGGTCAGGGGTCCCTTTACCTTTTACCCTTTACCTTACTTGGGAGAGAGGAGGGAGGAAGGGAAAGAAGACTTGCCTCCTTCTTTGCCAAAAGGCCCAAGCAGCCAGGATTTTGTCTTGCATTGTGGCGCTGGCTGCTTCCATTCCGCGGTGCAATTGGTGAGAGATGAGGCAAGCTTCTTTTCCCTTTTCCTCCCACCACTGTGCACCAGTTGGGTCTCTGTGCCCCTACCCTTCCACCCCTACCCTGCCCCCCTCTCCGCCCCTCTGCATGCTTGACACTGTCTGTCTGTGTGTGTCCCCTTTGCAGCACTGAGTGCCCTCCTGCTGGACCTGCCCAGGCCTCCTGTCACCCCCTTTGTCTCCTCGTCCCAGGTGGCCGTGGAGCTGATGTTGCGCCTGGGCCTGGCGCATAGCCCCAACTCATTTGCCCTCTACGAGGAGAGCTGGCAGCACGTGCGCCCCCTGCCAGAGCATGCCCTGGTGGCAGATGTTCTCACGAGGTTCGAAAGGTAAATGACCTCCCCTCAACCCAGTACAATTTAACTTGGGTCACAGCTGGACACACAGGAGCCAGGAGGAGTTAAAAAGAGTTGGCAGCACGTTGAAAATCCCAACTCAAAGCGACATCCTAGCCTTTGCGGCTCCAGAGAGGATCTTGCAAATATACGGGGGGAGTGGCTTGGGAAATGCTGGGTTGCCGGAGGAGGAATGTGCATGTGATTGCAGAGGCGGGGTCTATTTCAGCTAGCGGGAGCAGAACTCTGCAAAAAAAATAATTTTTTAAAAAACCCCTAGTTATGCAGGGCACACTTCGGAGTTGAGTACAAGATGTATCTGTGGGGCAGACGGATACAGTAAAACCTCGGTTGTCGAATGTACAGTGGTACCTCTGGTTAAGAACTTACTTCGTTCTGGAGGTCCATTCTTAACCTGAAACTTTAGCTAATGGGGCCTCCCGCTGGTGCCACGCCACCACCACCCGATTTCTGTTCTCATCCTTAAGCAAAGTTCTTAACCCGATGTACTATTTCTGTGTTAGCGGAGTCTGTAACTTGAAGCGTCTGTAACCCAAGGTACCACTGTAACCCGTTCCGGAAGCCCGTACGGCTTCCGAATGTTCAGTGACCAAGGCGCGGCTTCCAATTGGTTGCAAGAGCTTCCCACACTCAAGCGGTAGCTGCATCGGATGTTCGGCTTCCAAAAAACGTTCAAAAACCAGAGCATTTACTACCAGGTTTTTGGCGTTCGGGAGCCGAAACGTTCCAAAACGGAGGTGTTCGGGAACCGAGGTTTGACTGTTATCGAGCTAGCAGGAAAGTTTCAGTCTTTTTCGTTTGCCCCGGTATCCGTGCCGTATGCAGTCAGAACATTGGATCAGGTTAGGGCGTTTTTGCTTGTCCCAGAACTGATGGGATGTATTTGGTTGCCTTGTTGTAGCTCAGCTGGGGAAGAGCCACCCAGGAAGTCCCCTGCCAGACTCTGGTTCAGGCATTATGGGTGTCTGAACCTGGACTGCGTCCCCTGCAACAGCCAGGAGTTTGCAGTGCTATTTGAACAGGTAAGAGGTCACACTGACCAAGAGAACAAGCTTGCAGGTGTGCGGAGTGCTGTTGTTCCAAGCGACACACCCTCTCCCTACAATGCCCATTAGGGTTCATCTACGGCCGTATTGCCCATTTGAGATGTTTCCAGCCTTGGGCTGCGTCACACTTGCAGAACCAGAATGGAGGCTTCTCCACCCACACCTACCTCCCTTGCTTAGACCAGCTTTTCCTTATTGATCTGCTGTCCACCTGCCTTAGTTGCCTGCTCTCTAATTCCAAGATCTTCCTTACCCACCAGGGGATCTCTCGCTGGAGCATTGTCAGCTGGGCTGTGGGCTCTCCTGCCCGCGGTCAAGCTGCGAACGGAGTGGAAGCAGCTCCCGTGCAGCCATTTCCTGGAGACAGCCTCTCTGACGGGAGTTGCTGTGTGCGAACGGAAACAGATACAGGGGACGAGGCAGCCAGAGATCAGCCTGGCGGGCACGTGGTCGGCCTTTGGGTCTGTCCTCTGTGACGCAGAGGTTTATTTATCAGGTAAGTCGTCCCCCCCTGCACTTCCGTATTTCCGGGCACGACTTGAGAAGGTACATGATGGAGAGAACGAGGAGAGACCAGTGGCACACACTTGAATAGTGGGCAGGCACTGCTCTTTGGCAAAGCAGGATCCGACCATTATTGTGGAGGGAGGATTTTCCAACACATGTAGCACACTCCAGAATCAAAACAGATTTGGGTATATTTGCAGGTGGCGCTGTGAGTTAAACCACAGAGCCTAGGACTTGCCGATCAGAAGGTTGGTGGTTCGAATCCCCGCGACGGGGTGAGCTCCTGTTGCTCGGTCCCTGCTCCTGCCAAACTAGCAGTTTGAAAGCACATCAAAGTGCAAGAAGATAAATAGGTACCGCTCCGGCGGGAAGGTAAACGGCGTTTCCGTGCGCTGCTCTGGTTCACCAGAATCGGCTTAGTCATGCTGGCCACATGACCCGGAAGCTGTATGCCGGCTCCCTTGGCCAATAAAGCGAGATGAGCACCGCAACCCCAGAGTCAGCCATGACTGGACCTAATGGTCAAGGGTCCCTTTACCTTTACCTTAGAGGGGCAGGAAACGGCATGGGAGGGGTAGGCCGAGCTCTGACCTTCCCCCATTTTCTTCTCAGGCAAAGGAGGCGATTCAGCAGGCCCAGCGTATTCCGCACAGACCTGCAGGAGGAGACTCTCACGGTGACCGCCACCAACAGACAAAGGACTGCACTTAACCAAACAGCCAGCGATGGGGACCATGCCTGCGCCGACTGTTCGCCCTGGCAGCAGCCTTGAAGGCCAGGGAGATCTCGTGCCTTCCCCAGCCAGACACTTGCAGTGACAATACCGTGGTACTTTATGCTCCTAAGGAGCTGGAAACATATGTCCTCTCCTGTGTAGAGGGATTCCCTTCCCTTCCCCAACGCGTGTAAAAAATTATTTATATTGATAGATCTCCTTTCCTCCATTCGGTCTCTCGGAACAAGTAGTTGGCACGCTTCTCTCTTCTGCCCGTAAAGCTGCAGGCAGCTTGACACTGTGCCTATCGTCTGGTCTGTGCAGACAGTGCCGTGTTTTCACTCGCACATGAAGAGATGGTGAAAAACAGCAGAGGACTTGGGAGTGCTGGGTAGCATCTCCTCCTATGGCTCTCTCTTGCAAAGCTGTTTTTTTTAAAAAACCAAACAAAATAAATGTAGTAAACACAAGCCAGTGGCTGCTTAGCTTTGAGCTGGATGAAGCGTGTCTTGTGAGAGGGATTACCAGTTTCCCCCCGGAGTTTCTTGTCTCTTTTCCCACCACAAAGGCCTCTGGCCAAGCTGTTCTGAGCCCAGCTGATAGCATCGTGATTATCAGTGAGAATCGTTTTTTTAAAGGCAGGGTGTAAATCTATAAATACTATACGGTAACAGGGTGCCTCTAAAACAGCTGGTGCTCATGTTGCATCGCATGGCCTCTTGCCTTTTTGTGCCGAATCTCTAATATTGCAGCTCGTTTTTCTGATCTCTCTCACTGCATGGCGAATGGCTTGCAATCTGCACCATATGAACAGCGTTCATGTGAACAGAGGCTTGTTCAGCCGCAAATTTGTGCACATGGAGTTTCCACTCCTTCTACACAACGCCCAAAGAAAAGGATTTCACAAGAGTCTTGAGTAAATGAAGTCCAGGGGCCTGCTGGACCAGGGTGAGAGAGCCCACGTCACGCTACAAGCATTTTGGCAAATAGTTTTGTTTTCTTTGAAGTCCACAAATTGTGTCAAGACCCGATAGGCAGCAGGGAACTACGGAAAGCTGCTTTGAAGCACACACAGAATGACTTTCACTTATCCACTGAGCAAGTGTGTTGAGCCCGAACCCACAAGAATCTGAAGTGGCCTTCAGCCCTTGCTGAAATCAGAACTCAAAGAAGCAGGTTACTCTTGTCTCCCCAGCTGCAACCTCCAGGATGATCTTAACACACACCAGTTTAGGCCTGGAAAACATTTTGCAAGCCTAACCAATATGGGGGAAAGAGAGGCAGTAAATGTGAGGTAGGTTCTCACGGGCCCCAAAAGGTTGGCAACCCCTAACTCCCATCTCCAGGGACTTGGGTGGCGCTGTGGGTTAAACCACAGAGCCTAGGACTTGCCAATCAGAAGGTCGGCGGTTCGAATCCCCGCGACGGGGTGAGCTCCCGTTGCTTGGTCCCTGCTCCTGCCCATCTAGCAGTTTGAAAGCACGTCAAAGTGCAAGTAGATAAATAGGTACCGCTCCAGCGGGAAGGTAAACTGCGTTTCCGTGTGCTGCTCTGGTTCGCCAGAAGCGGCTTAGTCATGTTGGCCACATGACCCGGAAGCTGTATGGTGGCTCCCTCAGCCAATAAAGCGAGATGAGTGCTGCAACCCCAGAGTCGGGCGCTACTGGACCTAATGGTCAGGGGTCCCTTTACCTTTATCTCCACTGCTTGTGCCCTACGTACCAAGAAAACAGTCCCACCAAAAGCTTCTGAATCCACCCAGCAGCACTTAATAGTTAAATTCCACCTCCTGCCACCAAAATTCCACTGTAATGGTTTTGTGGATTTCTTTTTTGCACCAATCTCTCCCCCTTTTTAAAAAAGAGCTGCCCATTCTACATAAACAAGATCAAGTCTTTGTTGTGTAATCAAACACTTCCATTTGTGGGATGGGTGAATCACTCCCCATTTCTGGGACATTTTTTCAGGGGGCGGATGGGTCACCTATGAGCCACTTGCTACGAAAACAGCAGAGGCTGGAGTGTAGCAAGACGGCAGGAAAGAATAAAGAGCTTGATGTATCGCTCCCTTGCGCGCCAGGAAGTGACAGCAGCTGAAAAGGTTAATCTGGCAGTATATTGTTTTTGATATCCCGCCTTTCACTCCCTTTAAGGAGTCTCAAAGCGGCTAACATTCTCCTTTCCCTTCCTCCCCCACAACAAACACTCTGTGAGGTGAGTGGGGCTGAGAGACTTCAAGGAAGTGTGACTGGCCCAAGGTCACCCAGCAGCTGCATGTGGAGGAGTGGAGACTCGAACCCGGTTCTCCAGATTACGAGACTACTAGGACGCAGGTGGCGCTGTGGGTTAAAGCCTCAGCGCCTAGGACTTGCCGATCGAAAAGTCGGCGGTTCGAATCCCTGCGGCGGGGTGCGCTCCCGCTGCTCGGTCCCAGCGCCTGCCAACCTAGCAGTTCGAAAGCACCTCCGGGTGCAAGTAGATAAATAGGGACCGCTTACCAGCGGGAAGGTAAACGGCGTTTCCGTGTGCGGCTCTGGCTCGCCAGAGCAGCGATGTCACGCTGGCCACGTGACCCGGAAGTGTCTCCGGACAGCGCTGGCCCCTGGCCTCTTAAGTGAGATGGGCGCACAACCCCAGAGTCTGTCAAGACTGGCCCGTACGGGCAGGGGTACCTTTACCTTTACCTATATTGTTTTTAAAGATGGCAAAATATGAGGCACTCCTCGATTTTGATCACCCAGCACCAATTCTTGCCCATCATGACAAACCCATTTGTGGGCTCCTGTTTCTTCTGCGGTGGTTGGACTGTGCAGAGCAGAGGGAGACAACCAGTAGCCTCATTTGGCGGCAGGGCCAACCTCACCCCAGTTCCCATGCAGTCCCTGCCAAGCCGCCCTTACGCCAGTGCATCCCTCAACAGGTTGGGCAACGCTAATGCAGTTTCCTCAAGGTGCAAGAGCTTTCAGAAGAATTCATGGTAGGAAATAGGAGGAGAATCCTATTGTGTTGTTTGGAGCAAAAGAAAACATTGCCATTGCTACCCAAAAGAAAAGGGAATAAAGGGTTCATTTGTTCAGCAGCTTTAGGAGCAAAGAATATGTCTTTTTCATCCCTGCTACTGGTCTCCATGGTCCTGTCCCTTTATCAGCATGAACCTCCCTGTTAAAAAAAGGTAGCCGGATGCTATGATAGAGGTTCTGAATGTTAGTCTGGTATCTCCTCACCCGTGTTCTGTCTTACGTGTAGCTACAGCACAGTTTCTTTCAGCTGCTGTGGGATGGTAACACAAAATACACAGAAACACAGATGCCTAGTTAACTTCAAAACGTTGCATCTCTTTGGTGCTTATTTCCGCCTGCGATCGAATAAGTTTCAATAAAACACACGTGCGACAGGAAAACCGCTTAGCAGAGGAAAAAGCTTCTTAGGGACATGGAAAGGAACAAACAAGAAAAGGAGCTATCCTAATGCTGCTAACCAGACTCGCTCCTTGGGAAAATGCAAAGAGACAGCCTGGTTCTTTTAAGGCAACGGGGGTGCAGTCAGGCCCAGGAATGGGAGCATTAGGCTGCAGCTTGACAAGTGATGGATATTCTAACAGGAGAGCCAAAAACAACAAGGAATCCCTTCCCCTGTTTAGGGACCTGCAAGTACCCTCACAGCCCCAGCCCTGGGTCACAGGAGGTGAAGGACGGCATCTTTGTCACTTCCGGAGGGATGCCCATGCCTCACTGCTCTTGTGTGCCCCAGGAGATGTAGTCGGGCCGGGTGGCGGCGTGGTATTCGTCTATCAGCTCCTGGACAACCTTCCGGGAGTCGTCAAGCTCGTCAAAGTTCTCCTTGAAGATGTCCTCCTTGCGGAACTGCTCCAGGAAGGCTTCGCGTTTGCGCAGTTTGTCGTATTGCTGGCAGGTGCGTTCAAAGAGCTGGGTAAAAGAAGAGGAGTTTGGATTCGATATCCCGCTTTATCACCTAAGGAGGGACGCGGGTGGCGCTGTGGGTTAAACCACAGAGGCTAGGGCATGCTGATCAGAAGGTCGGTGGTTCGAATCCCCGCGACGGGGTGAGCTCCGGTTGCTCGGTCCCTGCTCCTGCCCACCCAGCAGTTCAAAAGCACATCAAAGTGCAAGTAGATAAATAGGTACCGCTCCGGCGGGAAGGTAAACGGCGTTTCCGTGCGCTGCTCTGGTTCGCCAGAAGCGGCATAGTCATGCTGGCTACATGACCCGGAAGCTGTACGCCGGCTCCCTCGGCCAATAAAGCGAGATGAGCGCCGCAACCCGAGTCGGCCACAACTGGACCTAATGGTCAGGGGTCCCTTTACCTTTAAGGAGTCTCAAAGTGGCTAACAACCTCCTTTCCCTTTCTCCCACACAACAAACACTCTGTGAGGTGAGTGAGGCTGAGAGACTTCAGAGAAGTGTGACTGGCCCAAGGTCACCCAGCAGCTGCATGTTGGAGGAGCGGGAAAGCGAACCCGGTTCGCCAGATTACGAGTCCACTGCTCCTAACCACTTTGGGAGCCAATGAAGGTCTTTCAGGACCGGTGTTATATGGTCTCGGCAGTCACTCCCAGTCACCAGTCTAACTGCCTCATTCTGAATTAGTTGCAATTTCCAGGTCATCTTCAAAAGTAGCTGCATGTAGAGCGCATTGCAGTAGTCTGAGAGGGAGATAACCAGAGCATGCACCATAGTTCTCTGGCCCGCCCATTGCTCCATATAGTCACAGCAACACCCTCTCCAAACAACCCAGAACCACCCACCTAGAAGCCTCTCCAGGAACATCTTATAGGATTTTCTTTTCTCTCCTAGATTTACTTTCAGAGAGCTATCACCTTTCGGTCCTTGCTTTTCTTACATAGGTAAAGGTAAAGGTACCCCTGCCCGTACGGGCCAGTCTAGGGTTGTGCGCCCATCTCACTTAAGAGGCCGGGGGCCAGCGCTGTCCGGAGACACTTCCAGGTCACATGGACAGCGTGACGAAGCTGCTCTGGCGAGCCAGCACCAGCGCAGCACACGGAAACGCCGTTTACCTTCCCGCTATTTATCTACTTGCACTTAGGGGTGCTTTCGAACTGCTAGGTGGGCAGGAGCTGGGACCGAAAGACGGGAACTCACCCCGCCGCAGGGATTCGAACCGCCGACCATGCAATTGGCAAGTCCTAGGCACTGAGGTTTTACCCACAGTGCCACCCGCGTCCCCTAAGATATTTTCTTACATATATAAGATATTTTCTTACATATATGAGATATTTTCTTACATATATCTCAACAAACATGAAACCTGAGCACGAAAAGCCTTAAGGGACACTGAATCCAGTTTACAAGTGGTTCCTGGACTGTGATCAGCATTAGCTACTAGTCAGGAGAGTAGATGGAAGTAACAGGCATGCTGCCAGGGCAATATTTATTAGGCCTGAAAACGCCAATCCCCTTAGTAAACGGCCGCATCCGTGCTTGCACCCAGACTCACCGACGAAATGTTGGTATGGTTGGCCATCATCAGACCGCTGACCCGGTGTGCTGACGGCAGGTATGGAGACTTCCTAGAAAGCGCTACTTGGATGCTGGCTGGGCCCCAGGGAATGAAATTGGCCAGCTTCCTCTCTCGGATCCGCTGCAGGCTCTTGTGGACCTGGAAGGAAGGCAGATTATTTTCAGACCGAGGGACCTGTATAGAATTCTAGAGTTGGAAGGGACCACAAGGGTCATCTAGTCTGACCCCCTGCAATGCAGCAATCTTTCGCCCAGTGCGGAACTCGAACCCACAACCTTGAGATGAAGGGTGCCGTGCTCTACCAACCGAGCTATCCTGACTGCTTCCTCTTTGGATCATAGAAAGGTAGGAGTTGGAAGGGACCCTGACGATTGCCTAGTCCAGGGTTTCCCAAACTTAGGTCTCCAGCTGTTTTTGGACTACAATTCCCATCACCCCTACTCACGCTAGCAAGGGATGATGGGAGTTGTAGTCCAGAAACAGCTGGACACCCACGTTCGGAAAACCCCTGATCCAGTCCAACCCCCTGTAATATGGAAATAAGCAGCTGCCCCATACTGGGATCGAACCTGCGACCTTGGCATTCTCAGCACCATGCTTGAACCAACTGAGCTATCCAGGCTAGGAAGAGACTGTGGACGCTTTATATTTGGAGTAGTGGTGGACTTCTGCAGCATTCCACAGGCACCGCAGAGGTGTCTGGAGGATGGATGGCGTCTAACAGATTGAGGTTGAATCCTGACAAGACAGAAGTACTGTTTTTGGGGGGACAGGGCGGGCAGGTGTGGGGGCTTCTTTGGTCCTGAATGGGGTAACTGTGCCCCTGAAGGACCAGGTGCGCAGCCTGGAAGTCATTTTGGACTCACAGCTGCCCATGGAGGCGCAGGACAATTCTGTGTCCAGGGCAGCTGTCTACCAGCTCCATCTGGCCCGCAGATTGGTGAATGCTCTAGTTATCTCCCGCTTGGACTACTGCAATGTGCTCTACGTGGGGCTACCTTTGAAGGTGAGCCAGAAACTGCAGCTAATCCAGAATGAGGCAGCTAGACTGGTGACTGGGAACAGCCACTGAGACCACATAACACTGGTGGGGAAGCCCAGCCAGAGGGGATGCAAATGTTGAGCTTGGACGTATGAGAACCAGGTTAACCAGCCCTTCTACAGGGCTCTCATCTCTGGAATAAGGCAATTAATCTTCCCAGATGTAATAGCACTCTTCAATTAACTACACACAACCCAACACAAGCCAGTAAAAACACCCAAATACTCAAACTTGCAGAGAACATGAGAAAAACCAATAGCTAGCAATCCAGAAATGTCCAACGCTGAAATCTGAAAAAGAGGAGTTTGCTTATTTCTAGCGAGTGAATAAAGGTAAAGGGACCCCTGACCATTAGGTCCAGTCGTGGCCGACTCTGGGGTTGCGGCGCTCATCTCACTTTATTGGCTGAGGGAGCCGGCGTACAGCATGACTAAGCCGCTTCTGGCGAACCAGAGCAGCGCACGGAAACACCGTTTACCTTCCCGCCGGAGCGGTACCAATTTATCTACTTGCACTCTGATGTGCTTTCGAACTGCTAGGTGGGCAGGAGCAGGGACCGAGCAACGAGAGCTCACCCCGTCGCAGGGATTTGAACTGCTGACCTTCTGATTGGCAAGCCCTAGGCTCTGTGGTTTAACCCACAGCGCCACCTGCGTCCCTAGCAAGTGAATAGGGTGGGGCAAAAATGTCCTTTGGGTCAAGTTCATTAGAAGCCCACACTTTTATTTGCCTGAAAACATTACGTGCCACTTTTCATAAGCACATTTGGCATACAGTTGCCAGATGGGCAGGGTTATTTATTTATGAATGAATGAATGAATGAATGAAATGTGGGTATGCGGTTCTCAGATTGCTTTCCTTGACACTGCCCATCATGAGCAGTAACCCCCCCCCCCACAGTGCAGGTTCTTCCATACAGTCGCTCTCCTAAGGCTGATCTCTCTCTAGCCACTGACCTGGGTGGGGTCCACTTCCCCCTGGATGATGTTAAGGATGGCGATGTAGCAATGGTTCGTCTGCCGGTCACGTCCCATGGACACCATGACGTTCTTGGGCTGCAGCAGCCGCCGCATCACATCAAGGACGGTGGTTTTGCGGACGCTGGCCACCTGCGGAGGGGGGGGGGGGAGAGGTCAGTATAGGTCAGTATTGGTAGAGAGGTCAGTATTGGTAGGAGAAATGAAATGTTCATGCCGCACACAGAGAGTGGATCATCACAGCTGGAAAGAATTACCCATTTCAGGAAGTGTCTTCACCAAGAGACTATCCTGAGACATTAAAGAAGAATCACCCCTAGGTTCCAAGACCATTCGGAAGGAAAATGTTTCAGCCTCCCAGCTTTAGTTAACACGCCTCATACAACATCTCTTTTAATAATAATAATAATAAAAATTTTTATTTATATCCCGCCCTCCCCAGCCGAAGCCAGGCTCAGGGGGGCTAACAACAATAAAATAATACAACATTCTAAATTCACTTCATTAAAATTAATTCAACTCAAATTGATGGCAACCATTGGACTTAGGTTCGGTGAAGATTGCCAAAGGAGAGAGAGTGAGGCTGTGCCCTGACCAAAGGCCTGGTGTAACAGCTCTGTCTTGCAGGCCCTGCGGAAAGATGTCAAGTCCCGCAGGGCCCTAGTCTCTTGTGACGGAGCGTTCCACCAGATTGGAGCCACAGCCGAAAAAGCCCTGGCTCTAGTTGAGGGCAGCCTAACCTCTCTGTGGACTGGGACCTTCAGGATGTTTTTGTTTGAAGACTGTAAGTTCCTCTGTGGGACATACCAGGAGAGGCAGTCCCGTAGGTATGAGGAATAGGGCTTTAAAGGTTAAAACCAGCACCTTAAACCTGATTCTGTACTCCACCGGGAGCCAGTGCAGCTGGTATAGCACCGGGTGAATGTGATATCGCAACAAGGACCCCGTAAGGCGTCTCGCCGCGGCATTCTGCACCCGCTGGAGTTTCTGGGTCAGTCTCAAGGGCAGCCCCACGTAGAGCAAGTTTTTCTGATATTTGGGGGAGCAGATTCACCTTCTTGGGCCACTCTGGCTTCCCTTAAGTGACAGAGATAGAAACAGAAATACCAGCTGCCAGGTCAAACCCTGTATCCACAGATCAAGGTCAAGGAAATAGGGAGCGAGAGAGCTCTCACACACAGAAGTCGCCACACCATGCATTTGATACCCTCTTCTGAACTGCCAGCCTCTGCGACCTGCCCTTCTGCATCTTCTCCTGCTGCTTGCGAGGGAAGGGGTGAAAAGGGGAGAAAACATCTGTATTTAGCAGGGTGGGAGTGCTGCCAAAGCGGTCAGCCTCAGGTATTACCCTTCCTTTTCGTTTCTGCACACCTGCAGGCAGCGATTTTCTCTGGGGAGGACACAGGGGGACACATACCCCTAAACATTTTGTGATCTAACGGGAGAAGAAACTAAAAATTTCCCCAAAAATATTAGTTTTTTCTCTAGCACGGTGAATCGTCAGTTCTGTTGCTACCCATGATGGCGGCCTCATTCCCTGTCACGGTGTTTCCTGAGTCTCAGACGGAAGCGAGCGTTTAATGTGTGAAGTAGGAGTTGGAACCTAGCACGGCGATGGGTCAGTTTCGGGAAGATGTTCGTGCACACATCCTCATGCCAATGTGGAGGTTACTGGGAGCTCACAGCTGTGTAATAGGAGGCAATGCGTGTTCTTTCTGCTTTTGTCCATTTACTGCATTTACCGTATTTTTCGCTCCATAAGACGCACCTAGTTTTTAGAGGGGGAATGCAAGAAAAAAAAAATTCTTTAAAGGGAGCGCTGAGCAGAGCCTGTGTGCATCCCAGGCTCTGTTCAGCTCTCCCTTTCATGACCCGCGAGGTTGACGGGCTGCCCTTCTCCTTCCTTGGGGAAAAGCCTGCAAGCGCAGCACACACACACCTCGCAGCTCTTTAAAGGGAGCGAGGCTCTTGGGGTATAGCTGCACAAAGCCTCCACAGGGCACGGGGATGAAGGCTCCCTCTAGCTGTTCTGGCTTCTGGGATAGCCTCCTGTCTGCATTCGCTCCATAAGATGCACACATATTGCCCCTTACTTTGTAGGAGGGGAAAAGTATGTCTTATAGAGCAAAAAATACGGTATTTCCCCCCGATTTGAACTAGAAAATGGTGATTTTCTTGAGTCAAAATGAGAGTACCCCTAAGCATTGTTTTAGAGAAAAAGCACTGCCCGCAGGCCTCTAACACCATTATAATCATTGCAAGCGTAGACCGGACACATTCTGACTGCACAGTTCCTAGGATATGCAATGGCTGGCCATTAAAACAGGAAGGCAGGAGACTGAAGACGGTCATTTCTCAGACCCCTTGAGGGTGCAGAGGGGGGCCAAAAGCCAGTAATGGAGCAAGCATGAGAACTCCCAGAGCTTGGCTTAGGAGCAGAGGCAGGAAAGCACTTACAGCCTGGTCTGTGGTGAGAGGAGTGTAGCCTGTGATCAGGAAGTGCAATCTGGGAGTGGGAATCAGGGAGGCAATCAGCCCGATCAAGTCATTGTTCATGTAGCCTGGGTAGCGCAACGTGGTGGTGCTGGCAGACATGATGGTGGAGACCTAGCCAAGGAAGCAAAACCAAAACCTTAAGTCCGGGCAAGATTTCTCCTACCTTGGATCCTGAACGCCTTGGTACTCGGATGTTTTGGCTCCCGAATGCCGCAAACCTGGAAGTGAGTGTTCCAGTTTGCGGACATTCTTTGGAACCCGAACGTCCGACGGGGCATCCACAGCTTCCTTTTTTAAAATAATTTTTTATTAGAAACTTAAACAAAACATATTATCCAAAAATATCACATCCTTAATTTTCCCCTTTTTCCTCCCTCCCCCCACCCTCTCATAAAGGATTCCCCCCCCCCACTTGTCTTTGTCCCGTAGCTTATGTGTCAATTTGGCCAGTTCTGCATAATCCATCAATTTCTCTTGCCATGATATCCGCGGCTTCTGATTGGCTGCAGGAGCTTCCTGCAGCCAATCGGAAGCTGTGCCTTGGTTTCTGAACGTTTTGGAAGTCGAACGGACTTCCGGAACGGATTACGTTCAACTTCCAAGGTACTGTTTTCAAGGGGCTCCAGGAAAAGGAACACGTGTCTGTTTTCCAGGACCACTTCTCTCAACCTCCTGTCAGAATCCTAAAATATAATAGAAACATAGAGTTGGAAGGGACCACAAAGGTCATCTGGTCCAACCCCTTACAATGCAGCAATCTTTTGCCCAATGTGGGACTCGAACTCACAACCTTGAGATGAAAAGTCTCCTGCTCTGCTGAATGGGCTATCCCAGGTCCAATGTAAACCACAAAGCCGAGTCAGAGGGAGATGTGCCGGCGCGAAGAGTTTATTCCAAGTACTTCCAAGTTTAGAAAATAAATGGAGCCAAAATGTAGCCTTTCCTGGGATGCAAATGTTGAGCTTGGACGTATGAGAACCAGGTTAACCAGCCCTTCTACAGGGCTCTCATCTCTGGAATAAGGCAATTAATCTTCCCAGATGTAATAGCACTCTTCAATTAACTACACACAACCCAACACAAGCCAGTAAAAACACCCAAATATTCAAACTTGCAGAGAACATGAGAAAAACCAATAGCTGGCAAACGAGAAATGCCCAACACTGAAATCTGAAAAAGAGGAGTTTGCTTATTTCTAGCAAGCGAATAAAGGTAAAGAGACCCCGACCATTAGGTCCAGTCGTGACCGACTCTAGGGTTGCAGTGCTCATCTCGCTTCATTGGCCGAGGGAGCCGGCGTACAGCTTCCGGGTCATGTGGCCAGCATGACTAAGCCGCTTCTGGTGAACCAGAGCAGCGCATGGAAACGCCATTTACCTTCCCGCCGGAGCGGTACCAATTTATCTACTTGCACTCTGATGTGCTTTCGAACTGCTAGGTGGGCAGGAGCAGGGACCGAGCAACGGGAGCTCACCCCGTTGCAGGGATTTGAACTGCTGACCTTCTGATTGGCAAGTCCTAGGCTCTGTGGTTTAACCCACAGCGCCACCTGCGTCCCTAGCAAGTGAATAGGGTGGGGCAAAAATGTCATTTGGGTCAAGTTCATTAGAAGCCCACACTTTTATTTGCCTGAAAACATTATGTGCCGCTTTTCATAAGCACATTTGGCATACAGTCGCCATTTTAAAAAGCGCCTACAGTACCAAAGGTATAGTAAACAGCAGATTTAAATTCCCAGCCCTGTATTTTGACATCACCTTAACCCCCAACCTTCCTTCTTCAGGGGCTTGGGGGTGGGGACAACATCTTCTCCCATCATCCCTGCTTACTCACCAGCTGGTTAATTTGGGAAAAGGTGGGATTCTGGATATGCAGTCTGTCAGTCGCAATGCGGTTCAGGGCTGTGTTGTCTAGAACCACCTATCAAAGGGGAGACAGGGGTTAAGAAGCAAAGGATGAGTACATGCGGGGAGGGAGGGCATCCCTCTGCCCGCTTAATAATAATAATAATAATAATAATAATAATAATAATAATGTATTTTTTTATACCCTGCCCATCTGGTTGGGCTTCCCCACCTACTCTGGGCAGCTTCCAACCAAATATTAAAATACAGTAATACATCAAACATTAAAAGCTTCCCTAAACAGGGCTGCCTTCAGGTGTCTTCTAAAAGTCTGGTAGTTGTTGTTCTCTTTGACATCTGGTGGGAAGGCGTTCCACAGGGCAGGTGGCACCACCGAGAAGGCCCTCTGCTTGGTTCCCTCTAGCTTGGCTTCTCGCAGTGAGGGAACCACCAGAAGGCCCTCAGGGCTGGACCTCAGTGTCCAGGTAGAACGATGGGAGTGGAGACGCTCCTTCAAATATAATGGACACACAATGTTCCAATTCCACCCCACATCTCCATTTGTTTCTTGACTGCTCTCAGCTGAATTCTCAGCCACATTACAGGGTTAACCGACGTAAAGGTACTAGGGAACAACGTATAAAACAACAATGGAAGCTCAGGAAACACCCAGGAGCTCCCTGACTCTGACTGTGTTGCCGTACAACCAGCAAAACCTTAACAAAATACCAACGCAGCTTCAGATTGACTGGTTTTCGAAACGTTTCGGGAGTTGAACGGACTCCTGGAATGGATTAAATTCGAGAACCAAGGTACCACTGTATTTAAGAATAGGGTGTTAGGCTTCTCAGCTCTACTACTGAGACCTGGGGGAGGGGGGCAAGGGAAGGAAGGAAGGGAGTTTCGCCTTCCCCACCCCCCATGGCAATCCCCAATTTTGCACCCCTTACCACACAGTCGGCATTCTGTGTCAGCCGCTTGAGGGTCAGGAGAGAGTTGTACGGTTGCACAACGACATCGCTCATCTCATCCTGGTTGGGAAAGACCGAGTATGTCTGTACCAGCTTCTTGGGGTACCTGCGAGGAGAGAGACGGCCGCTTCAGTAAAGACAAACATCCTGTATCTCTTTGCGCTTTTGCAGAACTCGTTTCTGTGGCCGCAGTGCCAGGGTGTGCATGACGACCCGGCAACCATTTTAGGAGATTAGATGTGCTACTGGGCTGAGGCCTAATCAGATGCTGGGGTGATGAGCGTCGCAGGGTATCTTACTGACTCCTGCCAGAGTCCATTAACAATTTATACTTTATTCTTGGCATCTTCCCCTGCCAGATAAATTTAGATATATATTTCTGCCGTTCCTTGAAGTGTCCTGCGCCGCTGATTACGGGTATCGATTGGAACAAAGATAATATTCTTGGCAATACATTCATTTTTATGACTGATATCCTCCCCCACAGAGATAAATTCATCCTTCCCCATACCTCCAAATTTTTCTTTATTTCTTTCCAGGTATTTGTATAGTTATCCTTAAAGATATTTATATTCTTAGCTGTCAACCACACTCCTAAGGTATTTGACCTTCTCTTCTATTATCAATTCCGTAATTCGTTGTAGGTCTTTTTTATATTGTTCTGCCTCATATTTCACTGTTTTCATTTTACTTTTTTTAACTTGAAACCCGCTACCTGGCCAAACTCACAAATCTTATCCAAGCCCCGTGGTATACCAACCATCAGGTCTTCCACAGTAATCACAAGGTCATCTGCATGCTTTACTTCCTACTGAGAGGTAAAGGAAGACTTAATGGAGTGGGACAAACATGTAGTTTTTTCAAATACAGCGGTACCTTGGGTTAAGAACTTAATTCGGAACACAATTTCTGTTCTCATCCTGAGGTAAAGTTCTTAACCCGAGGTACTATTTCTGGGTTAGCGGAGTCTGTAACCTGAAGCGTCTGTAACCTGAAGTGTATGTAACCCAAGGTACCACTGTACTGTTTCCAGACTTATGGTTTATATATTTATACAGTGGTACCTCGGGTTAAGAACCTAATTCGTTCCAGAGGTCCCTTCTTAACATGAAACTGTTCTTAACCTGAGGTACCACTTTAGCTAATGGGGCCTCCCGCTGCCGCTGCGCGATTTCTGTTCTCATCCTGAAGTAAAGTTCTTAACCCGAGGTACTATTTCTGGGTTAGCAGGGTCTGTAACCTGAAGCGTATGTAACCCGAAACGTACGTAACCCGAGGTACCACTGTACTACAATTGTATGGGGAAATCACAGACCACCTATTTTGGCAAAAACCGAGAAGATGCCGCTTTCAAACATAATGAAAAATAACCACAACCAAGGAGTGTTTACTTGGGGCGTTATTTCTGAAGCCAAAGGGCAGGAGTCAAGTAAAGGCTGTGATGTATCTGCACCGTTACAAACGGCTCCATCCCCTTCCTCCCAATTTCTGAAAACCTTGCAAGGATATGGGCTCGCAAATCGCTACGTGTCGACGCCAAAGAGATGCGGTTTGCTTTCGCAAAAGCTCAAGAACATTCTTTGCCTGTGGTGGCAGGCTGATCTCAGCCTCTCCCCCGCCGTTTCAAGTCACAACTTCACTAGCTCCAAGGCTTGCCCAAGCTGGTGTCTGGGTGGGGCAGGCCTGACTCTGAGTCAGCCGGGAGTCTTACTCATCCGCCGGGCTGCTGGCTCTCCAAAGCAGCCTGCCTGGCTGCATCGCCTACTGCTCCCCGAGTGGTGTGTGCATATAGGTCCATGCATGTGTGGGGGTTTTTGTGCCACTGCTCACCTGTCATTTAATCTCTCCAGGAGGTAAGAGCCCAGACCAGAGCCTGTCCCACCGGCGATGGAATGGCACAGGACAAAACCCTGGAGGAAAGAACGACATGCGACAGAAAATATGTCAATGCACATTACAACCGTCAGGCCAAAGGACACTTGAAGCCGCTGTCTGTACTCAACAAGGGACACTGGTGGCGCTGTGGTCTAAACCACGGAGCCTCTTGGGCTTGGCGATCAGAAGGTTGAAGGTTCAAAACAGGGTGAGCCCCCGTTGCTCTGTCCCAGCTCCTGCCAACCTAGCAGTTTGAAAGCATGCCAGTCAAGGAGATAAATAGGTGCCGTTCCAGCAGAAAGGTAAACAGCGTTTCCGTGCACTCTGGTTTCCGTCACTGTGTCCCGTTGTGCCAGAAGTGGTTTAGTCACGCTGGCCACATGACCTGGAAAGCTGTCTGTGGACAAATGCTGGCTCCCTTGGCCTGAAAGCGAGATGAGCGCCACAACCCCAAAGTCGCCTTTGACTGGACTTAACCGTTCCAGGGTCCTTTACCTTTACTCAACAGGTGAAGGATGGTTGAACTAGCCCATTTTTAAAAAAAAAACCTGCCACACTGTGTTCATTGAGTTTCCATGGAAAATTCAGACAATTGCTTTCTGCATTATCATCTTGTAACCTTTTCAGTCCTGACTGGTGCCATTTTTAAAAAGAAAATAAAAAGCAAATCTGAAACGGTGGACTGTATGGAAGGATTCCTTTGTTTTTTAGCTACAACCTTATTCCTTGCCCTCACTGCTTTTATTTTATTGTTAAACCTTCCCCAGCGTTTGTTTGTATGGGATTTCCTGCTTTTATTCGTTATTAATTCCAACTGATCTGTCCACTGCCCCGATGCTGACCTTAGGATTATTTTTAGCGGAGCTCAATTCTTTCGATATTGTATGGGGTTTGTTATTTTTTTTGTTAACCTTTTGCATACTTTGGATTTCTACAAGCTGCCTTGAGTCTTCTTGAGACAGGCAACGGATAAATTTAAGGACAACACAACATCCGCAGCTCAAACACCTCAGGAGATTTGCCGCACCCCTGTCCCCTAACCCAAATTGTCACCATGTTCCTCAGTGTTGCCTGAAAAAACAGAGCGGATTACATAAATCTGTTGGGTAGTCAAGAGAAGAAAAGGACCTCGAAACCTGTTTTCAATTCAGAACGCAGACTTAGAACTTCCAGATTAGTAATGTTCAGAGTAGAGAGCCCCAACCAAACATTGCAGTGTATCTCCCAGTTGTGAAGAGGAGTGCTTCTGTTTAGGGGTCTAGATAGAGAGCCTTGTAGAGCTCTATGATACTACACAGTGGCTGGGTGGGATAAAAAATTATAGCTTTCATTACGCTTCCGATTCGAGTGCCACACTTCCGTTTTAAGTGTTATGCTGAGGTATGTCTGTTTTTGCTATTTATTTTACATTTTTTGTTTCTGCTGCTCTTTTTTGTTCTGTTTTTGTGACTGTGTGGAACCCAGTTCAGCTACTGATTGATGGTGTGACTGCGCTACATTGTTTATTGCTTTCATTTTATAGATCAAGGGTCTTGTTAGATAGTAAAATTAAATTGCTGTTTTAGGGGTTGTTTTTAAAAGTCTGGAACGGATTAATCCATTTTGCATTACTTTCTATGGGAAAGCGTGCTTTGGTTTTGGAACGGACTTCCAGAATGGATTAAGTTTGAGAACCAAGGTACCACTATATATGGAGAGAGAGAGAGGAAGGGAGGGAGGGAGGGATGGAAAGAGAGACAGTATCAACTTCCCCCATATTAAAGAGAGAAAGAGAATTTGTTGTTGTTGTTTAGTCGTTTAGTCGTGTCCGACTCTTCGTGACCCCATGGACCAGAGCATGCCAGACACTCCTGTCTTCCACTGCCTCCCGCAGTTTGGTCAAACTCAGACCCAACTCAAACTCAAAGAGAGAATTAACTTTTCCTTAATTCCAGAAATTTACTGAGCCTAATTGAGCTGCTTTAAAACAGCAACAACAAGTACTTTTCTTCCTTTAATCTACAAGGCAATACAGTGGACGCTCGGATTGCGAACGTGATCCGTGCAGGAAGCACGTCCGCAACCCGCAGTGCCGCATTTATGCATGCACGGGTTGCAATTCGGCACTTCCGTACATGCACAAAGCGCGATTTAGTGCTTCTGCAAATGTGAAAGTGCTGAAACCCGGAAGTAACCCGTTCCAGGTTCGGCACGGTGCACAACCCAAAATCGTGCAACCCGAAGTGTCTGTACATGTGTGCCTAGTGGATTCTCATACAAGCAGAAAACACTAGCTTGTTTTTGGACAGCCCTGTTTCAAGACACCTGATCACTCAAGCTTGGCATGAGAGGGAATAGCAACAGTTTCTATCTGCCTAACCTAGACAGCATCTTAAAAAGTAGAGACATCACCTTGCCAAGAAAGCTCCGTATAGTAAAAGCTATGGTTATCCCAGTAGTGATGTATGGAAGTGAGAGCTGGACCATAAAGAAGGCTGATCGCCGAAGAATGGATGCTTTTGAATTATGGTGCTGGAGGAGACTCTTGAGAGTCCCATGGACTGCAAGAAGATCAAACCTCTCCAATCTGAAGGAAATCAGCCCTGAGTGCTCACTGGAAGGACAGATCCTGAAGCTGAGGCTCCAATGCTTTGGCCACCTCATGAGAAGAGAAGACTCCCTGGAAAAGACCCTGATGTTGGGATGAGAGGATGAGATGGTTGGATAGTGTTCTCGAAGCTACCAGCATGCGTTTGACCAAACTGGGGAGGCAGTGGAAGACAAGAGTGCCTGGCGTGCTCTGGTCCATGGGGTCACAAAGAGTCAGACACAACTAAACGACTAAACAACAAAAGGGATTCAAAGCAGTATACCTGGAGGATTTCCAAAAAGACAAGTCCCAGGCAGAAGCTAACCAGACCATGGATTGGACACTGATAGCTAAAGGAAGTACCAAGGTGTTGCATTGAATAGAACTGCCATCCTTGACTGTGAAGCAGAAAAGCGCCTCTCTCGTTTTACTAGTGTCAGTGGCGCACAAGTAGCCAGAGAGACAAATCCCCAAGGTGTAAGCCTGTACCTAGAAGCAGCAGCAGAGCAAAAGTCTGAACACCTCTGGAGGGAGGAGCCCAGAGAGGGCGGCTGCTGCTGAGGTCTGCCAGGCGGACTGCCAAGATAGGTCATGCCTCGTTGCAGCTGCCAGCGGAACAGCAAGAGTAACCTTAGTGGATTAAAACGAAAGGGATCTGGGGGAGTTAAAAAGAATTTTTAAAAAGGTGTTTCTTCCTACGAGCAAGAGTGACACACAGCTGTTTGTGAGAGCTGGTGCAGCCTTGTATACAAGGCCAGAAACATTACCAACCGTAGTTTTACCAGTCTGCTGTTTTTACCTGCTACCAAGCAGGCTCTGTCCCTCCTCAGCCAGCTCTACGTGGGGCTTCCTTTGAAGGTGACCTGGAAACTACCACTAATCCAGAATGTAGCAGCTAGACTGGTGACTAGGAGTGACTGCCGAGACCACATAACACCGGTCCTGAAAGAGCTACATTGGCTCCCGGTACGTTTCCGAGCACAATTCAAAGTGTTGGTGCTGACCTTTAGAGCTCTAAATGGCTTCAGCCCATGTACCTGAAGGAGCGTCTCCACTCGCATCATTCAGCCTGGACACTGAAGTCCAACTCCAAGGGCCTTCTGGCAGTTCCCTCACTGTGAGAAGTGAGGTCATAGGGAACCAGGCAGAGGGCCTTCTCGGTGGTGGTGCCTTACCCGTGGAACACCCTCCCATCAGATGTTAAGGAAATAAATAACTATCTGACTTTTAGAAGACATCTGAAGGCAGCCCTATTTAGTGAAGTTTTTAATGTTTGATTGTTTATCGTGTTTTTTATAGTCTATTGTGAGCTGCCCTGAGTGGCTGGGGAAACCCAGCCAGATGGGCAGGGTACAAATTTATATTATATTATATTATATTATATTATATTATATTATATTATATTAATAATTTCAGCGCTGGCTGTGGTAGTCAAAGGGGTGGACTGAGGTCTAGCCAGATGCTAGGAGCTCATCTCCTGCAGGTTTTTCTTAATACAGTGGATGCTCAGGTTGCGAACGTTATCCGTGCAGGACGCACGTTCCCAACCTGCAGTGTTCGCAACCTGCATCGGTGCGTCTGTGCATGCGCGGGTTGCGATTCGGCGCTTCTGCACATGTGCAAAGCGCGATTTAGCGCTTCTGCACGTGCATGGCCGCCGGAACCCGGAGGTAACCCGTTCCGGTACTTCCGGGTTTCAGCGGTCCATAACCTGAAAAAAACACAACCTGAAGCGGCTGTAACCCAAGGTATGACTGTAGTTCAGTTGTCAGTGGGAGGGTTTTTAATGCTTCACTTTTCACTGTTTCCCACATTTGAACAGCTTCCTCTACTCCCAAGCTGCTACTTGTCCAATGGGGTAAGGCACACATAAACCTGAATGGTATATTTATGTCCCCCCCCCCCCAAAGTGCAAATTATTAGCTGGGGGTGAGCTGCAATTTAGATAAGGAAAAATCCAGGGTGGTGGTGGTGTTAAAACATATTTTCCTTGAGCCACTCCTTTAATTGGCCACCTACCTCTGTAGCTGCTTTGAGCTAAGCAAAGGAGGAGGGAAGAATGCGGGAGAGTCAGTCACAAATCTCTGCCACAAACCTGACTGAGTGATCTTCTTTGAGCAGTTATCTCAGCCTAACGTGGGTTGCATGGTTCTTGCGAGAATAAAAAAAAGGGATGGTGAAGAAAGCCATAACCACATATCCCAGCTTGTGCTCTTTGGAAGAAAGGCAGAATTTAAACAAAAAACAACAATGCAATTATTTAGTGATGTGGATTAAAAGCCAAATTTATACCCGCCTGTACGTGAGTTGTTGTTGTTGTTTAGTCATTTAGTCGTGTCCGAGTCTTCGTGACCCCATGGACCAGAGCACGCCAGGCATGAGTAGAAGTTTGTTTTTGAAGAGCAAAACACAGGGGGTGGAGGTGGAGTACTATTGAGCTATTTTGGAACAAGCATGCAGGAAAAGGCCTCAAAGAGGGACAAAAGCAGTATACAGTGGTACCTCTGGTTGTGAACGGGATCCGTTCTGGAGGCCCATTCGCAACCTGAAAAGAATGCAACCCGCGTCTGCGGGTCGCAATTTGCTGCTTTTGCACATGAGCGTGACATCATTTTGCGTGTCTGCACATGCGGCGAAACCCAGAAGTAACCCGTTCCGGTACTTCCGGGTCGCCGTGGGATTCAACCTGAAGCAAACGTAACATGAGGTATGACTGTATCCCTGCTAAAGATTTGGAACAAACGGACTAGAATCCTTCTGGAAAGAAATAGCTGCTTCCAACAGAAAAGCCTATGAAAACAGACCAGGAAGGCCTCCCTGGACCAGCAAAATGTCAGGCCTAGCTGTGTTTTGGACAGTCCTGAAGCCTCCCTCCTTGCTTCTTAAGGTTTTTCTTACCTCTAAGCTGTCACTGCCGTCAGCTTCTCTGTCGATAATGTCAAATATATCTTCATGGATCTTTTCTCCCTGAAGAAAGAATCGCAAAACAAACCCAAATATTTATCCTCCATTTGACTTTTTAAGCCAACAGAAAATTAGAAAACTATGAAACTAAACCCTGCTGTTGATTATATCTTCCATTCAAGCAGTTAAAAACTATGAGACATGATGCTATTTTGAAGGAGGTATCTTTGCCCCCCCACCCTTCAAAAGGAACCAAGGCTGTTTCCATACCTGAGCCAGCAATAACCAGGTATGGAAACAGCAAAAATTGCCTACAATAGAAGAATGGCAGTACAAGGTTATGGAGTTCGCAGAAATAGTCAAATTAACAGCAAAAATTCGACATCAGGGGGATGAAACATATCAAAAAGAATGGGGATAAATTACGTTATATAGAGAGAAGATGATGTGAAATAGGGAAACCAGTAGAATTAAAATAATATCTCATAACGGGAAAATACAAGAAATTTACTTGATAATAATATCAAAATGAATTAAAAATGCATATTAGGATTATTATTGAACAATATTTGTAAATGAATATAGACAGCAAGAATTTGTATATAATTTGTATATTTAGAAATATTTATTTGTTTACGGACATTTAATGGAAAAAATGAAGAAGAACAATCTTGGGGAAAATGGACAAAGACAATGTGAAAAGTCAAAGAGGACACAAAAAAGCTAGAAGGAAGGAGGGAAGTCAGCTCGGGAGAACAAGAACAAATGTGAAATATAATGTATGTGAATGTACAGTATGTAACTAAAAATTCAATAAAGATCATCGGGGGGGGGGGGGAGGAACCACGGCTGCTCAGCCCCCAGTTCTGTGACCCTCTTACCTGTGAAAAGCCACTGGCCCAATTATTCCCAGCCCCGCCGCCATGCTCAGACAGGTATATGTTTTCTGGGTTGTACAGGTTGGCATACGGAGAGTTCAGGATGGAATGGATCACTCGTGGCTCCAGGTCTAGGAGGACAGCTCGAGGGATATAGTGTTCATCGTCTGCCTGTTAACAGGAAACGCAAGCACCTTGAACCAAAAGGACAACAGCACCAAAAAAACACACTCTGCCCCTTCCAGGAATTTTCTGCCTGCAAACCTGTAATCTTAAAATGAGTGCCACACATAGATATTGACAATTCCCACAAGAGGGCACAGTGAATCCGCCTTCTGTTATTTTGTCTTTTTTATAAAAATGGTTTCATATTTCAATAAAATAAACATATTCAAACAAACGCAATTCTCCGGGAACTGCCATCGGAGCCAGAGGCGGAGGGAAGGCTCCAGAGGGATGCCGGAGAGGGTCCCAGTAGGGAGAGAGGCAGCCCATCTGTTGGGGAAGGAAATCAGCGTAACACCAGTGGAGAAGGGGGGCAGATGGGGGAATCGGAGAGGAGGCTCCAGGACTCCTCGCCGGAGACCAGCGGGGAGAGCACGGGTCCTCCGCTGCCCACACCCTCCCTGCGCAGAAGACTTCCGCGCAGGGAGAGTAGGAGGAGACTTGGCGTCAAAGAACTTCTTTGCTGGAAGAAGTTCAAGAAACGCCCACTGACAGATTCTGCCAGCGACTGAGACAGCCACGGGTGAGAGGCTGTCCAGACAGAAAGGGTTCAACCAGGCAGCCTAGCCAGGAGTGGTGGCAACTTACGCACGAGCAACCCCTAGAACCATTACAGCAATGTACAGGCATAATAACCACTTACAGCGCAGCGGCAGCAGGAGGCCCCATTAGCTAAAGTGGTGCTTCAGGTTAAGAACAGTTTCAGGTTAAGAACTAACCTCTGGAACGAATTAAGTACGTAACCAGAGGTACCACTGTAGTTTGCTTTGTTTGCCCTGATACCATACAGCCTCGGCCCAGTATACCCGAAGGAGCATCTCTACCCCCATCGCTCAGCCCAGACACTGAGGTTCAGCTCAGAGGGCCTTCTGGTGGTTCCCTCACTGCAAGAAGTGAGGCTACAGGGAACTAGGCAGAGGGCCTTCTAGGTATTGGCACCCGCCCTGTGGAGCAGCCTCCCATCAGATGCCAAGGAAATAAACAACTGACTTTTAAAAGACATCTGAAGGCAGCTCTGTATAGGGAAGTTTTTAATGTTTGATGTCTTACTGTGTTCTAATGGAAGCCGCCCAGAGTGGCTAGGGCAGGGGTCTGCAACCTTTAAGACAAAAAGAGCCACTTGGACCCATTTCCGAAGAAAAAAAATCTGGGAGCCGCAAAACCATTGCGACATTTAAAACAAATATATCTCTGGAGCCACGGTCCGACAGCAGAAGGGAAGGTGACATCGGGACGCTGCGTGACTAACGCACGCACCGCCCCCATGCGACGTCACAGCCAGTACAGCGCCCGCCACAGTGGGGAGTGTCGGGGCACACAGTGCTCCTCCTCCCCTTGCTAGTATCTGCCCTGGAGCCGCGGCAAAGGTGTAAAAGAGCCACATGCGGCTCCGGAGCCGCGGGTTGCTGACCCCTGGGCTAGGGCAACCCAATAAGAGGGGAGGTATATGAATAAATTACTACTACTACTACTACAGTACTAGCTATTCTGCCTGCTTGCTATGACACTTATCCAGTCATAGCTGCTATGTCCAGTTCCCACACGTAGCAGAGCATTTTGTTCATTGCAGAATCAGAGGGAGGCTACCTCCCCTCAGAACCCACAAGGCAGAGGGAATAGAAGCCTATTGTACCTGGTAGAAGAAGACGTCTTTTCGGTCCGTGCCCTCGGTGGCAAACTCCTCCACAATGCCCTCGGGGCTGATGCCATGCTCTGCGCAGAGCTGCTTCCAGAATTCAAAGCCAACTGCAACAGGAACGAAAGCATAAAGGTGGTACTAATAATAATAATAATAACAATAATAATAATAATTTATTATTTGTACCCTGCCTTGCCATCAAGTACAAAGGAAGCTAAAGACATCGCCCTACTACTAAGGGGGAAATAATGCGTGTGCAGCGGCAGCTGCATTCCCCGCCCCACAGAATTTTGATGATACAATACTAGCCCATGAAAATAAGCCCATGAAGTTACCAGCTTACTTAAAAAAACCCAAAAACTAGCCTGCATCAGGAGGGGGGCTGCATAGGAGGAAGAGTGAGTTGCATACCTTTATAAATTGAATAAAGAAAGAAATATGCATCATCTTTGGTGCAAAAATGGTCCTCAGGCAAGAGGCAAGAAGCCTGAGGTATTCCACCTGCTGCACATCACAGTGCCAGTCCTCACCCCCCCCCCCAATTCCACAGGGACAGGTAGCCTTGGCAACACAAGAGAGTGAGAGACTCAGCCCCTGCGCTGTTTTTTACCGGCTCTCCTTTCCTCCACTCCCAGCCCCACTACATTCTCCATTCTAACAAAATGGCAGGTGCCATGCTGTTTATTCCCTTGTAATTATTGGTGTGGCTTTAACAGATTTATACATATAGGTTTAATTCGAGCAATTCTTTATTTTAATGATTTGTATACCTGAAGGAGCGTCTCCACCCCCATCGTTCTGCCTGGACGCTGAGGTCCAGCGCCGAGGGCCTTCTGGTGGTTCCCTCACTGCAAGAAGTGAGGCTACTGGGAACCAGAGAGAGGGCCTTCTTGGTGGTGGCGCCCGCCCTGTGGAACGCCCTCCCACCAGATGTCAAAGCAATAAACAACTACCTGACATTCAGAAGACATCTTAAGGCAGCCCTGTTCAGGGAAGTTTTTTATGTGTGACACTTTAGTGTATTTTTGGTCTCTGTGGAAGCCGCCCAGAGTGGCTTGGGAAACCTAGCCAGATGGGCGGGGTACAAATAATAAATTATTATTATTATTATTATTATTATTATTATTATTATTATTATTATTATTATTATTATTCCTCTTCCCCGTCCCCCACCCCTACGGCTGCTCTGTGTTCAGGCTGTTCTTGATTTTATCTGTAAGCCACCTCGAGTCCCTGTTGAGGGGGAAACACGTGCTTTTAAATAAATATACGGTAGAGCAGGAGACCCTTAATCTCAGAGATCGTGAGTTCGAGCCACGTCAGGCAAAAGTGTACCTGAAGGGGCGTCTCCACCCCATCGTTCAGCCCGGACACTGAGGTCCAGCTCTGAGGGCCTTCTGGCGGTTCCCTCGCTGCGAGAAGCCAAGTTACAGGGAACCAGGCAGAGGGCCTTCTCGGTAGTGGCGCCCGCCCTGTGAAACGCCCTCCCACCAGATGTCAAGGAAATAAGCAACCACCTGACTTTTAGAACACATCTGAAGACAGCTCTGTTTAGGGAAGTTTTTAACGTCTGATGTTTTATTGTATTTTTAATATTTCGTTGGAAGCCGCCCAGAGTGGCTGGGGAAACCCAGCCAGATGGATGGGGTAGAGGTGAAGGTAAAGGGACACCTGACCATTAGGTCCAGTTTGGCCGACTCTGGGGTCGTGGCGCTCATCTCGCTTTATTGGCCGAGGGAGCCGGCGTACAGCTTCCGGGACATGTGGCCAGCATGACTAAGCCGCTTCTGGCGAACAAGAGCAGTGTACGGAAATGCCGTTTACCTTCCCGCCGGAGCGGTACCTATTTATCTACTTGCACTTTGACGTGCTTTCAAACTGCTAGGTTGGCAGGAGCAGGGACAGAGCAGCGGGAGCTCACCCCGTTGTAGGGATTCGAACCATCGACCTTCTGATCGGCAAGTCCTAGGCTCTGTGGTTTGACCCACAGCGCCACCCGCGTCCTGATGGGTGGGGTGTAAAGAAATAAATAACAATAACAATAACTATTATTATTATTATTATTCCTGCATTGCAGAGGGGCTGAACTAGATGGCCCTTGGCCTACCTTTAAAATCTTCAACTCAAGTGTCTAGTCCTCAACACTTTTCCGGCCCCGCCCCAATAGAACGCGGCCAACGCTAGGCCCCGCCCCTTTAGAACCTTCGCTGTCCCCACGCCTCCCTCCCCCGCCCTGCGCGCTTTTCCATAGACCTCCCCCGCATCCCGGCCTTACTTTGGTTGCCGCATTGCCCCAGCTGCAGAGTGATGATCTCCCGCGGCATGGCGGCTCCGGGCCCTGCTCCTCCCGGGCCTGAGACGCGTCCCCTTCTTTTAAAAAAAAAAAAAAAAAAAGGAGAGAGAATAAATGTCGTTTGCAACCCCGCTACGCTTCTTCCCGCCTTCACCTCCTCCTCACACCCTATGAATCCGGTATATAAATATATATTTTTTTCTTCCCTCGGCAACGCGCATGCGCCGAAACGGCAGGAAGCGCGCTTTCCGTACGGCAAGATGGCGCTGCCCTATGTTGTCGCCGGTATGGGGGCGGCCATGCGAGTGTGTGAGAGGCGGCGGCGGTAGTGCCGCTTGCCTCTGCGGTGTCCGTTGGTGACGGAGAACGATGATCCTCCTCCGCCATCCGCGGGTCTCCCGGTGACGCTGGGCAGAGAGGAAGGATGGAGGCCGAGGCGGAGGCGGCCGGAGGAGGAGGCGGCGGCGGCCGGAGCGGCGAAGGTTCCTTCAGCGGCGGCGCCCAGGCCCCGGCGGCGTCGGAGCGGGAGCGGCGGGTGCGCGCGCTGAGCGCCTACCTGAAGGGCCGCCTGGGGCCTTACGAGCCGGCGCTGAGCGCCCTGCAGGCCACGCTCGTCTGGGAGAAGCCGGCGAGGAGCGCGCTGGGCTGGGCCGGAGCTCACGCCGCCTTCGGGTGCGAGGGGCTGGGGGGGGGGGGTCAGGAAAAGGGGCCTCTCGGAGGGATGAAGGAGGCGAGGGGACGCGGGCGGGAAACGGGCTTGACGTGGGGTGAAGCTTTTCCTTCTCCTGCGACTTGAAGTAACAAATCCTGAGGGAATATCCTTTTCAGGGGTTTGCTTTTGTTTTGGCGGGTGGGGGTGTCGGGTAAAGTCATAGAATTGCAGGCTTGGGTTCTGAGGGTCATCTAGTCCCACCCCGCTACAATGCATGAATCCTCCCCCCCAAAAAAGGGGGGCTGGAACCCACGACCCTGGCATTAACCCAGCAAGATGGCAAGGTATAAATAAATGATTATTATTATTATTATTATCATCATCATCAAGAGGCTCCTGCTTTTCAGACTGAGCTGTCCCAGGTTGTTGTTGTTTGTTTAATTAACACTACCTGAAGTAATAAGTTATCATTGAGTGGCGTGGAAGCAGACTTGAAGTACTCTTTTAGCCTCCTTTCACAAAGTTGGAAGGGATCCCGGGGGTCATGTAGTCCAACCCCCTGCAATGCAGGAATATTTTGCCTGAGGTGGTGCTCAAACCCACGGCCCTGAGATTAGGGGGCTCATACTCTACCGACAGGGGACGCGGGTGGCACTGTGGGTAAAAGCCTCAGTGCCTAGGACTTGCCGATCGAAAGGTCGGCGGTTCGAATCCCCGCGGCGGGGTGAGCTCCCGTTGCTCGGTCCCAGCGCCTGCCAACCTAGCAGTTCGAAAGCACCCCCGGGTGCAAGTAGATAAATAGGTACCGCTTACTGGCGGGAAGGTAAACGGCGTTTCCGTGTGCTGCGCTGACTAGCCAGATGCAGCTTGTCACGCTGGCCACGTGACCCGGAAGTGTCTCCAGACAGCGCTGGCCCCTGGCCTCTTAAGTGAGATGGGCACACAACCCTAGAGTCGGACACAACTGGCCCATACGGGCAGGGGTACCTTTACCTTTACTCTACCAACAGAGCTATCCCTGGTTGTTATTTATTATGATTACAATTATATGCTTATTTATACTGTACCCCCCACCTTTCCCCCCAGACTACAAGGGACTACCAGGTCTTACAACAGGTGGCTTAAACTCTCCCAACGAAAAGAGTCTCTGAAGAGGAATATCCATTATGTTTTTATGAAGCATGGTGGTATTCTGATTATAAGGATGGCTTATGTGGCAGCTTTGCTGAGCTCTTGTTAGGGAGCCTGGCCTAGAGGCTAGGAAGAAAGGGACTTGCTGGAGGCTGGTCCATTTGGGGAATGGGGCACTGTGCCGTCAACCTCAGGCTGGCCTCAGTGAGCTGCCACTACCACCCCATCACCCTTCTTACCGCCAATCCAGAGGTTGGCAGCTTCCTGAAGAATTTGTAGAAGTAATAGAATCACATGATTGTAGGATTGAAAGGGACCAGTCCAGCCCCTGCAGTGGTGTTCCCATGCAATGGAGGAATCTTTTGCCCAATGTGGGACTCGAATCCAAGATCCTGAGATCAAGAGTCTCATGCTCTAGCAACTGACCTGTTGTTGGGGCCCATATTCTATTGCCCCTGTGAATCCCTCCTGTTTGCACGCCTGTTGTCAGTTTTGAATAAAAAAGCAAAAATTAATGGACTGAGGAAGAGCTCCTCTCTCCACCCTCCATTGTGAAGACAATTCTGCTTGCTAGCTAGCTTGCATCTAGTGTTTTGACATCAAGACAGTATATGGCATAAAAGTATTTATGGGAATAGAGCCTTCTTTGTGTCCGGAAGTGAGATTTGAACTGATCTTATTTTTGCTTTAGTTTTTTCCTAGCCAGAAAGTTCATGTATACTCTTAAAGGCTTGGACCCAAGGGAAAAGGTTGCCGGCAGAAGTCATTGCCTAGATCTGTTTTATAATGTGGGTTTGTTAGGCAGGTTGGAGCATGCTGAATTGACAGAGTTCAGTTGCTCTCTGTTATGAATCATGAGGGCTAGTGATGGGTGTGCTGGCCAATCCTGCACTTGCCATGGGAACACCTGGAGACTTGATGGAGCTGTTTGGATACTGGATGGAAAAGTTAGGATCTTAGGCTTTCCTAGTGCTTCACTCAGCATCGATGGGTGAAGCTGTGATCCCCTCCCTGAGGTTCAGGTACCCTTTATAGAATCCCCTTCAGTTTCTTAGACTGATTCTCAACCCAGCAGAGCAAAACTTTGTCCTTTACCAGCCAAAATCTGCCTCTTATGTGGTCACTGCCTGTGCTTCCAGAAAGTGGTTCTGGAGATCCAGATTACAGACTTCTGATCCCCCGTTCTAGAGAGTAATGGTGTCTCATTGTGATAGACTGCTTCTCAGAGCACCAAGCTGCTATGGCTGCAGCAGTGCTTTTAAGGAAACAATAGGAAATGTGTAGTCCCCTGAACTGCCTTCATGTGAGCATCAGCATGTACCTGCTGACCTACTTCTGGAAATAAAATGTTCAGTTGCAATTAATAAAAAGAGGATGAATGCAGGCAGCTACACACTTCACAAGTGACTGGGGAACCCTGGTCTACCCTGCTCTCAAAGGGAATCCCCTGATGCTTGATAATCTATTATTGATAATCTGTTGTTACTGGGTGAACCCTGGGGGAAGCTTTCCCATTCAGTATGACCTTCACCGCAGCAAGATTGCTTTAAATGCACACACACATTTCCTTTAGTTGTACTGTATTTATCAGCCAAGTACCGTATTTTTGCTCTATAAGACTCACTTTCCCCCTCCTAAATAGTAAGGGGAAATGTGTGTGCGTCTTATGGAGCGAATGCAGGCTGCGCAGCTATCCCAGAAGCCAGAACAGCAAGAGGGATTGCTGCTTTCACTGCGCAGCGATCCCTCTTGCTGTTCTGGCTTCTGAGATTCAGAATATATTTTTTCTTGTTTTCCTCCTCCCAAAACTAGGTGCGTCTTGTAGAGCGAAAAATACGGTAATTTGTATTCTGGAAAACAGACCTGAAGCGTGTTAATTCCATAGGTAGGACACCAAAGAAAGATTGGCATTGTTCTTGATAGGAGCCTGAGGTCTTTTGTGTATCTTCTTGCTAGGTACTGGTACGTAATTGGGTCTCATTGAAGAGCCCCTTATTACATGCCTCAGATTGATCATTTATATCATTAGTGCTACAGATGGCTTGTGACTTTCTCCCAAGGGCTGCTTCTCATGAAATGATTGAAAATAGCCATCTGTCTCTGATTCTGGTGGACGCAGCTCCTTCCCAACAATACTGATTATATTTGACTAATCATTGCAGAGAAAGCACACAGCTCTTATTCAGTGAGGGAACAAGCAAGTCTTCAAATCTTCTGGAAAAAAACAGAACCTCTGCGCTCACATGTCATTTTGTGTGTCACTGCTGAGTGGTTCTGCCTCTCACTGACTTAACAGGCTTCTTGGCATTCACTGAGTGGCATTCTCTTGCTACATTTAACAGACTGCAGCCATTCAACAAGGCTCAGGCTTAGCTTACCAGAGATATTAAGACTGTAAAATCCATAGTAATTTATGTCTATGTTGAAACATAATGACAAGGATCTTGTGTTGGCTGCTGAGTGTTTCAGTTTGAAAACAGTGTAATCAATCTTTCTTTGTATGCATGGATACAAAGTTATTTACATGTTTACATTTATGGTAAAAATAATTTTGACTATAGAAAGCTGTGTAACTCTTATTCACAGTTTACTAGCACTGCAGATTTTGCTTCTGGTTATAATTGAGTGGAAAGTGACCACTGACTTCAATACTTTCTAAATGCCCGATATGTTGATACTCATTTGTTTATTATGACTCTTAAGAGATAAATAAGAATAACATGAGAATACACACACACACACACACACACACACACACAGCCATCTTTCTGTAGTCCATAGGCAGTTTTAAGCTTTCTCCCGCTTTTCTGCAAACTCCTGACACTTGATGCCAAACAATTTTTCTCCCCTTGATCTTCGTCTCTTTAAACATTGTCCTGCCAGAAGGTACAAACCATTGTAAACTGGTTCCTGTCCATAGCAACCCATATGCTTAAGATTTCAATACTGTATAACGATAATAAATAAGCTGCAGCTGCCATAAATGTCAGTTTCCTTCTTGATTGGCAGAGTGAATAGCTAAAGTGATCAGTTTTCAGATCATTAATCGGAAACAGGATGGTATCTGGTAGATGTCATAGAGGTCACACACACAAAATCGTCTCTCTCACGTTATTTAACCCTAATGGAAATATACTGCAAAGAGCTGTTGTGATACCTTCCATTCCTTACCTGTTGCTTTCTAACCTCTTCCTGCCAATCATAAGGCAATAATTATTTATCTTGGGATTCTCCTGCTCCATGGCCTAACATCAGCTCTTGCTTTTAAGGTAACATTTCTAAAGGAAAATTGTGTACTGACTAGCTTTATTTTCCCTCAGGTTTTTTGCTCTGACGTCTCTTCATCTGATATTCTTGGTTGCTTTCACCCTGATACTAATAGTGTGTTTAGATCAGTGGAAGAATAAAATATGGCCTGAAATAAGAGGTATGTTTTTCCCTACTTGACCCTTGAATCCAGCTGTGGTCTCTTCCCCCACCCCCATTTCTGAACTCAAGAAATTGCAGATCTCATTAATCAAAACAGTCCTTGACAATGATCTTGTAAACTGGGCGCCTTCCTAGTTGAAATGAATGTTTAGGAGTTGATAGTGTTGAAAAGGCACCCTGGCTGCTCAGATGGTGGGAGGGAGAGGAAGTATTCCACCATAATGAAACTGGTGGTTTGGAAAATTGGGATTTGTATTTCAGGTTGCTGCATTTTCACTACTTGTTCATGTGTAGGAGCTTTGCTTTCCAAATTCACTTACCCAGATCTCAGATGTTCCAAAGATCTGCTTTTGTTCTCTAGCTCCAGAAAAAGCCTTTGTTTATCAATGTTAAAACATATTCCAGAGGGGTATTTTTTCTTATTGGTTATAGAGACATACAGTCCAGGCTTTAGTTCATCATTAAATTGAGCATTGAACTAACATCTTGGTGTATATCTTAAATTATATTTTAGTCTGAAAGCAGTCAAGTCAATTCAGTTCATAGGGAGGTAACCATGGTAAAAAAAAATGTCTTTGTTGACTATAGTAGTAGTTTATGACATAGAAAGCTGTATTCATGAAGGATGGAAGAATAAATTAAAGCAGTAGTTTTAAAGGCTTCATTGAAGACTGAAACCTGATGGTTTTTCTCTCTAATACGCTGGAGTTGAGGTAATATTTGATTAAAAAAAACTTGTTCTCAATTGAAAGCCTGCTTGCATTTTGAGAACTATCATCTTAGATAAGAACTAAAAGAGTATTAGTTCAGGTTGCGCATAATGCTAAGCAGAATCATGGTTTAGTGCAAGGCCGCAGGTCCTTGGAGAGGAGATGGTAGTTTCTTGTTCCTCCAGTCCTACTGCTATGAGCTAAGCCATAGTTTGGCTTAGTATGTCATCCAAACCCAAGCTTGTAGTCTGTCTCCATCAAATAAACCATGAGCTGTAAAACAAGGGTAAACTTGAGTTACTTTTGTGTCAGACCACGAGCTTGATTTCAGATTACATGAATGACTGAAGAGCAAAGTGACCGTAATATCTTCTCTGGCAACCCACACATTTGCACTAAGCTAGGGTGAGGTTTGGGGATGCGGGTGGAGCTGTGGGTTAAACCACAGAGCCTAGGACTTGCCGAGCAGAAGGTTGACGGTTTGAATCCCCGCAACGGGGTGAGCTCCCGTTGCTCGGTCCCTGCCCCTGCCAACCTGGCAGCTTGAAAGCACGTCAAAGTGCAAGTAGATAAATAGGTACCGCTACAGCGGGAAGGTAAACGGCATTTCTGTGCGCTGCTCTGGTTCTCCAGAAGCGGCTTAGTCATGCTGGCCACATGACCCAGAAGCTGTACGCCGGCTCCCTTGGCCAATAAAGCGAGATGAGCGCCACAACCCCAGAGTCAGTCACGACTGGAACTTTACCTTTACCTTTATGGTGAGGTTTAGCATTACATGCTAACCAGATCATTGACTGCTAGCTCCCCCCCCCCCCCAAATCAGGCTGCTATAATAATAAGAGCATTACAAGAAGCTATCTTGAGCAGTGTTTTAATTTTTAAAATACATTTTAAATATATTTGCAGATGTATAAACTGCTTCACAAACAACAGCAAAATAGCAAAACATACAAAATGTTTGCATTTGTAAACTAAAGGCAACAAAACCATTTCTACAATTGTACAATTGCATTTGTACAAAATTACAAACATAATAAATAAAAAAGTTGAGTTTATAAAAGTGGGGGCACAGGATAAAATACTAAGCTCAGGATGTTTTCAGTTGCAGGCTGTCAGTGGGAAACAATTATGCATTATTCTCAAGTCATCTGTGTATTTTAATTATGCAGCAAAGAGTTTTCCCGGGCATTTCCCTCACAACTAATCCCAATCTGTCTTTAATGTTACAGTAGCAAGACCTGATGAATTAGACAATGAAAGGTATGAAAAATTAAATATCCTTTTCTTTGTAGCATGTTTCATGTTACATGTGCTTGTGTGGCTTAGCTGTAATGCTTTTTGTTAATTTAAACCTTATTGGCAAGTGAATGCCCTTCCTTGGCTGGATGGAAGGAAAGATCCCTTGCTCCTAAATATTGTTGCTTACCTACCTCTTCTCATAGTTTGTAACTAAGACTGCAATCCTATGCTTGCTTGGGAGAAAGTCTGTTGCTAAGGCCCAGAGTAGGGTTGCAATTCTGTGTCCTATTGCAGTGAATAGGACTTCATTCTGAGTTGACACATAGAGCATTGTGCTGTAAATCATTATAGTGGTACCTTGGTTTGCATACATCCTGGTTTGCATACGTTTTGAATTACAAACATGTCAAACCCGGATGTGCGTGTCCCGGTTTGCAACCTTTTTCTGGATTACAACCCTTGTGGGTTTTTTTGGATTACAAACAAAAAAAATTTGGAGGCCTCATTGGCAAAAGCGCGCCTTGGGCTACAACCTGTTTTGGTTTACAAATGGACCTCCGGAACATATTATGATTGTAAACCAAGGTACCACTATACTTGGATTAGGTTGCAAGCTACATAAATCTGAGACCTTGAACTCTACATGCACTGGGTTCTTAGAATCCCCAGTTTTCCTGGGGAAATGGGTTGAAAAGCTGGGGACATCCAACCTGTTCACTGCTCCTTAATCTCTTCGAGTGCACAGCCAAGGACATGGAGATTTAAGTACTTATTAACACCCTTTAAACTGCCTAATTGTGAATACATGTGAGTGGCTTGTTTGCCCTTTAGAAGGTTGCCTCCAGTGTCAAATGCTTCTGCACATATCCCATTGAAATGAATTGAGAAAATCTCATTTACTTCTGTGGGATATGTGTTTGGGAGTGCCACTGGTTTACAGAGGGCTCAAATTAAGCAAGTGTGGGTGTGAAGTGCAAACGCAGGCTCCATTTCTTGCGTGTGAAACGTGAACCCTGAGCAGCTTTGATGAGGTGGAATGAGAAGAGGGCTATTTTAAAACTGCAGTAGGATTCATTTCTTGATTTTTTATTAGCAAAGTAAGATGTCGTTTTTGTTCTCCCTCCAGCTGGGGCTATGTCCACCCCCGACTGCTGAGTGTGCCTGAACTATGTCACTACTTGGCAGAAGGATGGGTCACAGGAGACAGCTTCATGAGGAACCTGTTGGGCTTCAAAAGGCAAAATCCGGGCAAGGTGAAAAGCAGTCCTCATTGATACTAGCCATCGGGGAATAGGTTGGAGGAGAAGGGGGACCAAAGAACAAAGAATAGCAGCAGTTTGAATTACTATTTTCTTTATGTAGAGGTATAATCCATCTGGGACACGGGTGGCGCTGTGGGTTAAACCACAGAGCCTAGGACTTGCCGATCAGAAGGTTGGCGGTTCAAATCCCCGCGATGGGGTGAGCTCCCGTTGCTCGGTCCCTTCTCCTGCCCACCTAGCAGTTCGAAAGCATGTCGAAGTGCAAGTAGATAAATAGGTACCACTCTGGCGGGAAGGTAAACGACGTTTCTGTGCGCTGCTCTGGTTCTCCAGAAGCGGCTTAGTCATGCTGGCCACATGACATGGAAGCTGTACGCCGGCTCCCTCGGCCAGCAAAGCAAGATGAGCGCCGCAACCCCAGAGTCGGCCATGACTGGACCTAATGGTCAGGGCTCCCTTTACCTTTACCTTATAATCCATCTGTAACTGTGTATGCAAAGTGCTCTGTACAGGTGTGCTTTCATTACTAGGAAAGAAGCAAACTGGAGGGTTAAGAGGCAGGTACAAAGGGGAAGAGGAATGGGATGCCAAAATGGAAAATACCGCAGCCATCCTATTAGATGGAGCTTTCATCAGACTGGTCTTGCTTCCACCTACGTTCCAAAGTAGAAATGTTGCCCTGATTCTGTCAAAATCACTCCAGGGCTTGGTCCAAAGGCAGCTGTTGCTCATGAGGTTCCTCCCTCCCTCTCTCCTAACGCTTATGCAAGTCTTCTCAAGCAGAATTCCTCTGTTTTGGTCTCTGTTCCCAAGCAGTGAGCTTGCTGGCAGCAGGCAGTGCATCTGCAGGATCTTGAGCCGTAGGAGCCACTTTGCTCATTTTTCTCAATTCAGTAGAGACTAACTTTGGGTTTTGTTTTCCAGTTCTGCCTTCTGGCTTGCGGTGTCCTCACATTTTTGGCTGTGTTGGGCCAGTACATTCCAGGTGTCTGTCTTGCCTATCTAACAAGTGAGTATCTGTGTGCTGGGCGGGGATTGGGCAACAGAGTGCCTTTCACTTGAAAGTACAGAGCATTTGCAAACAAGGTTATTCTGAGCTGTTCCAACTCGGTTGCATTGCAAACTTGTGTGTACAGAATGTTTAAACAGTCCATTAAGTGGTTTACAAAAAAAGAAGAAAGTACAAAGCAAACAATAAAACCACAAACATATCTATACGTTTAGATAAGATCTTTATGTATGATATAATACATGAGATCTCTGTTCTATTATATTGTATCCCAAAATGCCTTCTGAGAGTGTTTATTGAACACCAACACTCTAATCATCCTCTTCCTGCAGTGGTTTCCTTTTTTAAAAAATAATATTTTTTATTAAGTCTTCCATTTTAACAATCCAATCAAATCACATTAAATATTCCAAATACATATCATAAAGTCCAAATATTTTGCCAAATTATAAATTTTTGTTGGGGCTTCCCATGCTTCAAGTTCAGTCCATGCTTCCCATGCTTCAAGGTCCAATCATCTTATGTTTCTACTGCCTTGAGTTTCCAAAAGTTCCTTCTTTGAGTCGTCCTGTTGTTATCCTTCTCCTGCAGTGGTTTCCATCCTTCTGTGGCCACTTGCTGTTTACCACCGGCTGGGTCACCGCCTGTACACCAAATTGGAGCCAGCTCTGCAGCGGCTGGACTTCAGTGTTCATGGCTACATGATGTCCAAACATAAGGAGAGGCAATGTAAGTCTTATGCAGGGCTGGTACTAACTCACCCACTCCTTGTCTGCCACCTCTTTTTGTTGGTGATGTGAGGAACCTGAGAAGATCAGATGAAAACACTGAATGAATCAGTAGTTACCTAAGAATGTTCCTCGCATCCGTGACCACAGTTTGTGGGGGTTTGAGGGGGGGGGAGGAAGAAGAATTGGATGAGCAATTGAATGTCTGAATGTCCGGAATTGTTGCAGTCCTAATTAGAGCACAGTGGTCAGTTAGCATTTTAGCTCTTGGGGCGCCCCTCCTACCCTCTGCAGCCTCTGGTTTGCAATCCCAAAGTCTTCTCTCTTTATCACACCTGTTTCTTCTGCTTGGCTTCTTTATGGGCATGCAGAGTTGTTTCCTTCCCATTTATAACTGCTATTCTGTCCCCTGATTTCTCTGCAGTGCGACAAAAGATGCTGAGCCATCATGCTGCTAGTGCTGATGGGAGCGACAGTGAAGAAGAACTTGCTGCTTTCTGTCCCACGGTAAATAGGGCATGGATCTTGTTAAACAGTAAAGGTAAAGGTACCCCTGACCATTAGGTCCAGTCGCGGACGACTCTGGGGTTGCGGCGCTCATCTTGCTTTATTGGCCCAGGGAGCCGGTGTACAGCTTCCGGGTCATGTGGCCAGCATGACTAAGCCGCTTCTGGCGAACCAGAGCAGCGCACAGAAACGCTGTTTACCTCACCTCCAGAGCGGTACCTATTTATCTACTTGCACTTTGACATGCTTTTGAACTGCTAGGTGGGCAGGAGCAGGGACTGAGCAACGGGAGCTCACCCTGTTGTGGGGATTCGAGCCACCAACCTTCTGATTGGCAAGGCCTAGGCTCTGTGGTTTAGACCACAACACCACCCACTGCTAAGATAAAGTAAAGGTAAAGGTACCCCTGCCCGTACGGGCCAGTCTTGCCAGACTCTGGGGTTGTGCGCCCATCTCACTCAAGAGGCCAGGGGCCAGCGCTGTCCGGAGACACTTCCGGGTCACGTGGCCAGCGTGACAAAGCTGCATCTGGCGAGCCAGAGCCGCACACGGAAACGCCGTTTACCTTCCCGCTGGTAAGCGGTCCCTATTTATCTACTTGCACCCGGAGGTGCTTTCGAACTGCTAGGTTGGCAGGCGCTGGGACCGAGCAGCGGGAGCGCACCCCGCCGCAGGGATTCGAACCGCCGACCTTTCGATCGGCAAGTCCTAGGCGCTGAGGCTTTAACCCACAGCGCCACCTGCGTCCCTAACTGCTAAGATAGGGTGCTGCTAAGACTGGGGTGGGGGAGGGTAAGCAACAAGGCAGCCTGTGAGTTTTTACTCATGGTCAAACTTGCCTGATTTCTGAGATAAAGCATCTCCTGCTGGCTCTTTTCTTTTTAACTTGAATATAAAATTGTTTTTTTATAGTGCCATTGGATTTCCCTCATTACAACTACATCTCATACTTTCAGAAGCAGATATAGGCATTTTTAATTATTTTGTAAAACAATTTTTGGGCAACACTTGGGTGGCTGTACAATGAAGTAAAGACCTCCGGAATGGAAATGAAGAACTGGAGGGCAGTGCCTGACTTTCAAGTTCCATTGCTGAGAGGAATGTCTCTGGGCCCATGTGGTGTTGAATATAATTATGGAGCTATGTGTGCTCTCCAGTAACCCAAAGTTACCTTGCTGAGATCTTTTGTTTTATCATTTGCTTCTTTTCAAGTTGGATGATGCAATAGTTGCCAAAGAGCTGGCTATCTCTGATTCAGAGCACTCTGATGCAGAAGTATCCTATACCGAGAATGGGACATTTAATCTCTCACGGGGTCAAACCCCCTTGACAGAGGGATCTGAAGGTGAGGACAGCTATTATCGAAGTTATAAAGAACATAGTTGCTACCAAATAACATATTAATCGTACTGTTGCAGCTGTTGGTTGTTGGGATAAAAAAAGCAAGATATCAGAATGTCGATAAAGTGAGACCAGCCAGCCTTCCAACATGGAAAGTTTGCCTTGGTCCTGCTTTAAAAAGCTTGTAGTTTACATTGAATGAAGCAGGCAAAGATTGGTGCAGGCAGAAGTTGAGTACACTGGTCCACTGAGTGACAGAACCTGGAATTTTATTCTTTGAAATGGGAGCTTTCAGTCCTCAGCACCTTCAATTGAGGGCTTTCTGGTGTTAAGAGTTAGAAAGGCTTCTGCCTGTCGGATTGTTTTAAGACCCATTTGCCAATTAAGAATGCCAGAACCCAGATAGAGTTAGTTCTTGGTCCCTTAAATTCAATTCTGAGGTCTGCTGCAGTACAGAAGCTTTGTAAATTTTCTCTCTTCTGCAGAAGAGGCCGCTCAGTGAAGTATTGGGAATAGGTTTCATAACTCTAATTTTTTACTCGCCCCCCCCCCCCCAACATTATAGATCCCTGTGGGAAGACAATATAGTTTGAAAGAAATTTTTGCCTGTTTTCCAATAGGAAGTTAGGCTACTTAGTGGTAGGCAAAGGAACCAAGTAATGACTTTTTGCCAAACTAATTCTCTCTCAATAGACTTTGATGGCCACAGCGACCCTGAGGAATCCTTTGCCCGAGATCTTCCAGATTTCCCTTCCATCAACCCTGAGGTGACAGGCATAGACGATGAAGATGATACCAGCATAGGCATACCAAGCCTTGCCTGTCGTGTACAAGGCCAGGAAGAGCTGCGACTTTCTCATGACCGGGAGGAAGTGACCTCAGATATCCTAGGTAACCTGCCATTAATGCACAACCTCACAGATGACTTGGCTGGCTTTGTGACCAGGGGAATGATCCAGCTGGCCTTGTCGGGAGCCTCCCAGTCTGGCTCCGTGCCGGGCAGCAGACGGCAGCAAAGTGCCAGGGCTTTCCTCCGGACCTCCAGCTCGGAGCTCGATACAGATGCTGAAGGAGATGACTTCGAACTGCTGGATCAGTCAGAGCTGAATCAGATGGATCCATCCAGTTCCCGCGGCCAATAAACAGTTCCCTTCCCTTCCCTGCTGTGGCTCTTCTGTCTCATGGAGCCCAGATGGAGAGCCTTGTGCAGGAGTAGGATAATACCCCATTCTTTGATGTAAAGCCTGATTGGGCAAATTTGGAAGACAGTGTGAATTTTAGAACAAAACCCTTCTGGTGCAGAATCAGAAGATATTTGTTGCTGAACCTGCCATGCCCTTCACCTTTCTAGCTTGCTGTGTGTTGCACTCTTTGTTCAAAGCCAAAATGTCCCGCTCCTGTGGTTCACGTTCCAAAACGGGCCTTGCAAGACAGATCTCAGCTCGTGTTTAATGCAACACAAGTCAGGCAACAGGAATTGGCTTTTATTCAAAAGCCAGATAAAGAACAAGTTCTAAAATCTCTTGAGTGATGGAAGTGACTTGTGCCCAGCTGCTGATTGTAAGAAGGAAATCTTCAGATCCAATTCAGTGTATCTCTGTTATGTTTGTGTATGGGACCCTACCCTGACATCTGCAAGGTATTGGAAGCAGCCTCTATCTATCCCCAGTAAGCATTTGCACGTAATGACCCCAAATCCTTATGTTTTGAACTTCTGGAGCTCTATTCTGGCTCTTCTCGCACATGATAATGGCAATAATATTTTGGTGGGTTGGACACTCACGCAAACAGTCACACACACACACACACTTTACTATTAACTATTTCAGACAAGTTCCCAGCACTAAAAATGCCCTCCACCCTGCACCATAAAGGTTTGGGCAGAAGCAACAAAAGATTTGGCTCCTAGTTACCCTCTGTCAGTCACCAAAGACAGCACCTATGCGGGAGCCATGAATATGCTTCCTCACTAAACAGTCTGCAGTCTGTAGTGGCAAAGGGTCTGTCAGTCTGGCGTGTCCATGCACTGGTCATTTGAGACCTGTTTCAGAATTCATGGATGTTTTATGCTCTCAGATGGCCCCCTCTTTTTGAAGAAAACAATATAGGTACTACAGATTTTTTTTAGCCTAGGATCACAGATGAAAACAAGTAGCAAAGCCAGATTCCTAGGGCCTGCTCACCCACAATATGTGCAGTTTTGCAAGCAGAGCATAAAAGGGGGGATCACGGCTTCAGAATATTTCATTAGAAAAAGCCTCTGTTAATACAGAATGAGACGAGTATCATCATTTCTGTGGATCTCTGCAATCAGTATGGCGGAAGCATTGTTTTGGCTAAAGGTATTTGAAGACCAAATTTAGATTGGCTCGATGACTGATTTAGGGTACCAGATTCTCATATCTTGGTTGCACTGTGTGCATTGCTGTGAAGATGGTGCTGTGTTCCTCAAGAATAAACCATTTACAAATGGCATCTGGATGTTGCGAATGTTTTGGTTTGGATTTTCACAGGACCCCTGATACCTGTTTCTCCTTGTTTCAGTAAAACCGGCACAAGTTGTTAACTATGCTGGTATGATTTTAACCAGTGTCTCAGACCTGCAAAGAACCTTCACAGAACATACTATGTGCTGCAGCTAGTAAGTTGGTGATCCATATCTTCCCTTATAGAACACCTCATCCAGACTTTTTGGGTTTGTATACAAAAAGATTGGAAGTGTACCTTAGAAATATTTATTCTTGGTGCAAAGCCATCCTGATAACCCTCTGTGGACTGAAGAGAGACTTGAATAAATGCTGTGCTTTTACTTTTAGTTTCATTTAAAAGGTTTCCAGCCTACTTTCACAACTTGTGAATCTGCTGAACTGAACCATCTTGAATACCTGCATATCCAATTAGCCTTCTAGGTTCCCATAGTTCCAGCTCAACTTGCATCCTATTTCAGGCTCTGTAGTTAGGCGTTTACATATTTCCCCCGACTTCGCATCTGAAGACCTCTGTGATACGCTGCCTATTGTTTTCTTGGCCAAGCAGTAATGTGATGTAGATGCTATATGCCTAAATAGCACATTCTTGCAGAAAAGACTCAAGAGGGTGGTGCTTTGTATATTTGAAACAGCTTGGTTTTGGTAGCATTTGTGTGGCAATATCATGGTGTTTAACTGCCTTTTTTAGTGTTTACAAATCAGCCAATATTGTGGAAGTTTATAGAGTAATTTGTCATCTTGCAGAAGTTTTTAAAATAAGATGCTGATAACTTTTGAGGTGGGAAACTGACGTTATTTCATTAGGTTTTGTGTTATGTGGATTAGAACAAGATTTTAGTGCAATAAAACAACCATACCTTACCCACTGTATCAGTAGTGGGATGATACTTTTTTTTTGTTTTTATTGAGTGTTTCTTTCTGCCCTAACTGGTGCAAAATAAAGAATTTGAGACAAGCCCGGTTTCTTGGTTTCTTCAGTGCTACACTTATAATACAGAGATACTTCAATGGGACATGGGTACACATGCAAGCCCTATCTCTAATGTCCCTAATGGACTCATTTTTAGATGTGCAAAGCTTCCTGTGATTGAGAACCTGGCTTCAAAATGCTTAGAAACCCTTAGGGGACCTTGAAGCTACAAGTGCAAAGGCCAGAGGAGCCCAGGGACATTGCATGCGTCCCTGCCCCTATCTAGGCCTACACTGAGTGCTAATGGCAGGCTTTCCTGGTTCAGATCCAGCAGTAAGTATTATTGGGCCACTGACCTTGCCAGGACTAAAGACAGTTGGATTGGCTTCACTCAAGCCTCAGTTTGGAGTGATGCCAGGTAAGTATGATATCCAGCACAAAAAAGAACAGCAAGACCACCCCCTTCCTACATGACCATAGTACTTTTAAAGTGTCCTGCATAGGTTTTGTTTTCTTCTGCCAACCCACACAAAACAGGTATATTTGTTTATTTTAAAAGCCTTTCAAAACAACTTCATTTTTTTTTTGAAATCTCTAAGCGGTACTTACACTATGAACAATATTAAAAACGATATTCATTATAACAAAAGTGCAGATGATGAATCAATAGAGCGGTATGACAACATCAAAGTAAATAGAACAGATTCTGGGGGTTCATACGCATTAATCAGGGCCCAATCTTATAGGTCAGGGAAAGGTTTAACAAACTGCCGTCTGTGACAAGCAAGGTGGCAGGTTTTGGAATAAGTCTTGGCAGCACTTGCATTCTGACTACCGCAAAGTGTACTGGTTAATAAAGGTTTTTAAAAATAAAAAAACAACCCTTTAAATTCCTTTCTCTTCGCCTTGCCATCGATCAAATGGTTACTTTCGTGCAAATTAGAATAATAATCCCAGTGCTGCCAGAATTTATTAAAGACAACAGGAATGAGTGCAGCCCAGCCTTGTAAATCATTCTAAACTCTTTTTGAAATGGTAGCATCAACTCCCTGAAGAGCCTGGACTTTCTTGTCTCCGTGGCTGCCCTTTTGCGAGCAGGCAGGTTTACCGATTCCTTGCCAAAGCCACCAGCTGCATCTACCCCGCAAAAACTGCATTTCTCCTTGTTTACTCCCCGCGAGCCCGGAAGCCAGACAGTGCTTTGTTGTTGTTTAGTCGTTTAGTCGTGTCCGACTCTTCGTGACCCCATGGACCAGAGCACGCCAGGCACTCCTGTCTTCCACTGCCTCCCGCAGTTTGGTCAAACTCATGTTGGTAGCCTCGAGAACACTCTCCAACCATCTCGTCCTCTGTCGTCCCCTTCTCCTTGTGCCCTCCATCTTTCCCAACATCAGGGTCTTTTCCAGGGAGTCTTCTCTTTTCATGAGGTGGCCAAAGTATTGGAGTCTCAGCTTCAGGATCTGTCCTTCCAGTGAGCACTCAGGGCTGATTTCCTTCAGAATGGAGAGGTTTGATCTTCTTGCAGTCCATAGGACTCTCCAGAGTCTCCTCCAGCACCATAATTCAAAAGCATTAATTCTTCGGCGATCAGCCTTCTTTATTGTCCAGCTCTCACTTCCATACATCACTACTGGGAAAACCATAGTTTTTACTATACGGACCTTTGTTGGCAAGGGGATGTCTCTACTTTTTAAGATGCTGTCTAAAGACAGTGCTTATCCCTCTACAATTATAGCTCCGTGGTTTCCAGGGCGCCCTCCCTCTCCTGGCCCGAACGCGCTCCCGGAAGCCGGGCAGGGCCTATCCACCCAAGGGTATAGCTCTATGGTTTCCACTGCGCCCGCCTTCCCGCCCTCTTAGCGGCAAGCTTCCGCTTCCGGGTTTTCCGGTAGGGGGGTCTCCGCCGTGGCCAGGATGAGTGGAGCAGGGAAAACCCGGGAGGGAGCTGCAGGTAAGGCAGTGCGGGGTGGGGAGAACGTGGGGAATCGAGGGGAAGGCGGAGGGGGTGGGGAGAGAATGAGCGCGAGCGTGCGCGCGCGTCGCCGCCTCTAGGCCGCGGCTCGGGCCTTCCCTCCGGTCCTTGGCGTTGCTAGGCAACGGCCGGGCCTCTCGGCGCAGGCCTCCCTCGCCCGCCGAGTCCGGATCCGGGCCTCTTCTGGCGGTGTGTCCGGAGACCTGTTACCTGCTTCTTGCCTTCCTTCAAGCGCCAATTCTCCCGTTTTCTGGAAGGCCGCAGAGGCTGCGTGGCGATTACTATCATCATCATTATTATTATTATTATTATTCATAGCATTTGTATACCGTCCTTCATCTGAGGGCCGCAGGGCGCCTTACCAACTAATAATAATGATAAGTGAATAAATAGAACAACAACAAGAAGAACAACAATAAAGGAAATCGAAATATGTAACAAAGGAACAAAAAGCAAACCCATAACACCCTCCTTTAATCAGCCAAAGGCCTGATTGTGAGACCTCACCTGATTGTGAAGAGGAGGTTGTGAGACCTCCGGGTATAGGGCGGTATATAAATTCAATAAACGAATAAACAGAGACATTTTCACCCGGCTCCTAAAGATGTACGATGATGACGTCCGGCAAGCCTGCCCAGAATGAGTGTCCCGCAAAAGGGGAGCTGCCGCTGAAAAGGCCCCGTTCTCATGTTGCCACTCTCCTTATCTCTCAAGGAAGGGGGTTGCACAGAGAAGGGCCTCAGATAGTGATCACAAAAATAAAAAAAATAAAAATTTATTTCCCAGCCACTCTGGGCGGCTTCCACAAAGACCAAAAATACACTAAGATGTCACACATTAAAAGCTTCCCTGAGCAGGGCTGCCTGAAGATGTCTTCTGAATGTCAGGTAGATGTTTATCTCTTTGACATCTGATGGGAGGGCGTTCCACAGGGCGGGCGCCACCACCGAGAAGGCCCTCTGCCTGGTTCCCTGTAGCTTTGCTTCTCGCAATGAGGGAACCGCCAGAAGGCCCTCGGCGCTGAACCTCAGCGTCCGGGCAGAACAATGGGGGTGGAGACGCTCCTTCAGGTATACTGATCATCGCAGGATCTGGGTCTGTTCATGTGATGCTGGAGCAGGCCCTTGGGATGAGCTGAACCAAGAATGGAAGCCCTTGGTCCTCTCTCTGTGTGCTTATTATTAGTTGGGGGCAACACAAAGCAACTTGCCAACAAAGAAACAGAAAAACTCACATCGACACATTAAAACTGGGGGGGGGGGGGAATGCATCAATACATGTTTGTTCACCGCCACCTTTTCTTCCTATATGAACACGGCCATATACTGAGCATCCCTCCTATTCTTTCCCATTGCAGTTCTTCCCAAGTTGCTGTCATTGGCAATAGAAGGGCCTGCTTTCTGCACTCTTGATGGAATGGCCTTAAATGCCATTTTGATTTCTCTCCCCATCGCCCTCCTCCTCTTTCTTTAATAATAATAATAATTTATTATTTATTATTTATACCCCACCCATCTGGCTGAGTTTCCCCAGCCACTCTGGGCGGCTCCCAATCAAGTGTTAAAAACAGTATAGCGTTAAATATTTAAAATTTCCCTGAACAGGGCTGCCTTAATATGTCTTCTAAATGTCAGGTAGTTGTTTATCTCTTTGACATCTGATGGGAGGGCGTTCCACAGGGCAGGTGCCACTACCGAGAAGGCCCTCTGTCTGGTTCCCTGTAACCTCACTTCTTGCAATGAGGGAACCGCCAGAAGGCCCTTGGCGCTGGATCTCAGTGTCCGGGCAGAACGATGGGGGTGGAGACGCTCCTTCAGGTATACAGGACCGAGGCTGTTTAGGGCTTTAAAGGTTAGCACCAACACTGTGAATTGTGCTCGGAAACGTACTGGGACCCAATGCAGATCTCTCAGAACCGGTGTTATGTGGTCCCGGTGGCCACTCTAGCTGCCGCATTCTGGATTAATTGCAGTTTCCGGGTCACCTTCAAAAGTAGCCCCACGTACAGCGCGTTGATTCACACCGCTGCTTTCTGTTTCCAAAGGACCTGGAGAAGGTGCAGCTGCCATCCTACTACGTTACCTCCAGGAGCAGAACCGGCCTCACAGTGCTCAGGATGCCTTTGGCAACTTACAACGAGAGCATGGCCTGGGCAAGACGGTGAGAGAAGATCTTAGAGGTGAAGGTGTGGGGGCTGCATCATCCACCATTAGCGCAAAATAGACATGTGCAATATCTTTCTAAAGCTAAGCACACTCTGTATACCTTTCAAAGGCCCCCGATCATACAGTGGTACCTCAGGTTACATACGCTTCAGGTTACACACTCCACTAACCTAGAAATAGTGCTTCAGGTTAAGAACTTTGCTTCAGGATGAGAACAGAAATCGTGCTCTGGTGGCGTGGCGGCAGTGGGAGGCCCCATTAGCTAAAGTGGTGCTTCAGGTTAAGAACAGTTTCAGGTTAAGTACGGACCTCAGGAACGAATTAAGTACTTAACCCGAGGTACCACTGTACTGGGTATTCCTAGTTTGATATTGTCTTGATATTAAGCAAATCTGACAAATATTTTGTACTTCACAATGCTGGACATTCAGTGGTAACTAACTGACTGACTGAGAAATATACTTGTTTCTCTATACAAGTTATAAATTCAGCTAAGCTTTGCTTACAGCAGCAGTTTCTCATCATATTATACAGTGTAGTGGCATTACAGCATGGGAGGCTGGCTGTAAAAAATCTCATACTGTGCTTCCTAGGATATTGGGCTCTACAGCTCTTCCCACTTCTACAGCTTACTGATTTTTCCCTGGTTACTAGTAGATAGCGATGTGAGTTGTCAAGTACTGTATCATGCTGGACTTTAGAATTCATGTTTAGTAAGTCTCCTTTGATGTGCAAGTATCTTGTGGGAAGGGGAGTCCTCAAAGTTTTAATTTTCAGTTTTTGTTGCTTGACAAAGATACTTAGATGCACATACAGAAGATCAGTCTGTCCACTTCACAGATATCTTGTGAACATATATTTTTCTTTTCTCAGTCTATTCCTTCTCTTGTTTCTTTAGGCTGTAGTGAAGGCACTAGAACAGTTGGCTCAACAAGGGAAGATCAAAGAGAAAGTGTACGGAAAGCAAAAAATTTATTTTCCAGATCAGGTAAGGGAAATGCCCTTCAAGTTCTATGGGAAGTAAATATTTGCTCACACCAGTAACTGAAGCAAACTATTAAAAAGATTTTCAATGACAACTGTGTAGGAAACTCAAATTCCATGAGTGAAATGTAATTGCTGGACAGGGAGATAGAGTTTGTGACATGGTAAATTAACGGGGAAGATTCGATATTTGCGAGACCAGAAGTTCATCGACGACTGGGGAAAATTTACAGATTATCTGAAAAGTTTATGTGATGAACAGACAACGCTTGTAGGCTTTCAAGATGTTCTGTGAAAATATGAGGAATATTGTAAAAAAGGGAATAAGATTGGGGAGGTTATATTTTAAAGGCAATATTAAAATTAGAAAATGTGTGATTAAATAAACAAAACGGAAGATTGGCAGAGAAACTGGGGGAAGTAAAAAAGAAGAAGATTATGTGATAAATTCTGATATTGGTTATATAAATTTGTATTTGAAAATGAATAAAATTATTATTAAAAAAAATAGAGTTTGTGACATGGTAGCAATTTTATCCTCTGTCCCATTGGTCTTATTATGTTAATAACCCTCATGTCTTTGGTCATGCAGGATCGCTTTGGTAGTGTGAATGACTCAGAGCTCAAAGGCCTGGACAATGAGATTTCGGAACTGTCTTGCAAAGTACAGACCCTCCAACAGAACTGTCGTCATATGGAGTCAGGTGTGTTCAGGCAGGTTCAGTCCGTCTGCTGTGCTAGCCTTTGCTGAGTGAGTGCATGTGCGATTGAGCACTTGAACAGTATGGAGCCTTTGTGAAATGTTTGTATCTGAGCAGAATGCCTAGAGTCCTTCCCACTGACCGATGCCATCTCAGATGTTGTAACTAGCAATTCCATTCCAGAACTGAAAGAACTGAAGGGCTCAATGACAACCCCAGAGATGGTTAAGGAGATTGAAGAGTTAAAAAAAGATTGTGCCAATTATACAGAGAAACTGGAGCGAATTAAATCTGCTGCCAATCATGTGACTCCTGAGGAGAAAGAAAAGGTAAAGGAGCTGCAAAGGGAGAGGCCAATAGTGGAGACTGGCACGGTCCAGACAGGTATAGTTCTTTCTGGGTGCCCTGCCAATCTCTGCCAGCCATACGCAGGGCCCCTAGCGCTGCTGAATTTTCAGCTAGCCTCAAACACCAAAGGACGGGAGGACTCCAAAATGCATACTGTCATTTATTTATTTATTACTCTTCCTGGGATCTGGGCAGTCTCAGCACTCATCCTGTACCTAGAGCATTCAAATGGGGATAAATGTTGATTTGTCTGGAGTTGTCTGGCATTTAATCAAATCAAGGCAACCAGTGAGCACATGTTCTCAGGAGCCTTTTAGCTGTGGGGCTTGTTTAGAATTTCACCAAAGCAATTTTTGTACTCTGGATGTCCTTACTCACAAAGTGAACAGTCCCCTCTGTAAAAGCACAGCTGCCTGCCATTTCTGAGATTCTTTCCCACACAGAAAGCTTGTGCACACACTGTCCAACACAATCGTTGTGGTTTTGGGTTCTCACATCATAGCCAGCTGCGTTACTGGCCATTCTGTTGGGGACTGAGTGTAAGAATTGTTTTCCTTTTGCTTGTTGCAGGTGTACAATGAAAAGAAGTTGTATTGCAGGGAATGGCGTCGCCGGAAGAGAATGGTAAGGCAACTTGTCTTTCATATAGGATGAAAAGAATAAGTGGTGCGCACAGCCCCAAGGGCAATTTTTAAAATACTATTGTTTAGATCAGAGGTACTACCCCTCCCCTAACATGTCATGTTGGAGTAGTGTGCCCACCTTTGATCCCCACCTTTTACTCAGGTCTTACCTGTGGCTCTTGGAAGATGTCAGAGTGCGGCAGTGGCCACATGCCAGGAATGGCTTCACTGGCCAGCTAAAACAGGCAAGAGTGATCAATTGGTCTCAAACCCTCTGTGAGTTAGGGACTTCCCCTGTATGAAAAGACAGGTTCCGGCGGATTGAGCGGACAAAACCAATACAGTGGATGCTCAGGTTGCGAACATGCTCTGTGCAGGAGGCACGTTCGCAACCCGCAGCGTTCGCAACCTGCAGCGCCACGTCTGCCACATGCGGGTCATGATTCAGCGCTTCTGCGCATGCACAGAGCACTATTTAGTGCTTTTGCGCATGCGCTGAAACCCGGAACTAACCCATTGTGGTACTTCCGGGTTTGGCTTGGTGCGCAACCTGAAGCATCTGTAATCTGAGGTATGACTGTAGTGGATTCAACGGTCAAGAAGGTGGTTTCTGCACGTGCTGCAGAGGGAAGTGAGGGACAGGTGAGGCTCGTCCACCTGTGAAGGTAGCCCACCTAGGAGAAGGAAAACTCTGATCCTAAACCTCTGCTGTCTTGCGAGGTATCTTCGGGAGAAGAAAAGGCTAAATAGCAAACCCCACACAAATCCAGAGTGGAGTCCCTAAGACGGTTGGATGGCATCTTGTATGCCTCCTTCCGGCAACCCCTGCCGAACATGAGGCTCTATTTTCTTTTGGACCACTATCTGCAAGGTCGAGAGGGGGGTCTTGTCATCTGGGCTGCCCATGAGCTCAGATTACCATATTTTTCGCCCCATAGGGCGCACCGGGCCATAGGGTGAAAAAATTATTTCCCCCCCAGGCGCGGGGCTCGGGCGGGGGAAGCCCGAGCTTCCCCCGGTCCCAGCCCCCAGAACAGGCTGCTAACCGCAAGCCTAGGGAGCCCGGCGGGAAGTCGCACTGGTCTTCCCAGGCTTGCGGATATCTGCCCGAAGCCCGGGGTGCGCTGCTCAGTGCGCCCCAGGCTTCGGGATGCAGGCAGCTTTCTGCAAGCCGTGGGAGCCCGGCGCGACTTCCCGCGGGCTCCCCAGGCTTGTGGATAGCTTCCTGAAGCCTGGAGAGCGAGAGGGGTCGGTGCGCACTGACCCCTCTCGCTCTCCAGGCTTCAGCGAAAGCCTGCATTCGCCCCATAGGACGCACACACATTTCCCCTTCATTTTTGGAGGGGGGGAAAAGTGTGTCCTATAGGGTGAAAAATACGGTACTTTGGTGCTGCTGATGCAGAAGTTTCACTTCATCCCCAGAGGTGCACTCCATTGTCCCTCTCTTGAGATGCCAACAATTGTTTAGTTCTGTAACTTCGTCCATCCAGAGGTGCCTAGAAAATGCTATACACATGGGATAGGTGCTACACAAGTCTGGAAAAACGAAAAAGCAAGGCCCTGCAATGTTCAAATGCAGATCCACTTTGTTGCCCAGTTTAACCGGGTTGCAAGTTAGGAGGGAGAAGTTTCCAAATACCCTTTCCAGAGATCAGAACCCCAGAAGTAATGAGAGATGTCTCTTAATTGAAAGATTTCATCAGTTTCTCCTTTGTAAGTTTGACTGTTTGTTGGTCCTGGTGAGTTCAATGGGATTGCAGGCTGAACATTCTCGAAAATTCTAGCTCATTATGTTTAATGTTCCTGGGATTGTGCTTTCTGTTGAATAATTGCTAATCAGTGGTGGGAGTTACAAGAAAGAAGATTCCACCTAAACATTAGGAAGAACGTCCTGACAGTAGGAGCTGTTCGACAGTGGAATTTGCTGCCAAGGAGTGTGGTGGAGTCTCCTTCTTTGGAGGTCTTTAAGCAGAGGCTTGACAACCATATGTCAGGAGTGCTCTGATGGTGTTTCCTGCTTGGCAGGGGGTTGGACTCGATGGCCCTTGTGGTCTCTTCCAACTCTATGATTCTATGAGTTATGAGGGGCTGTGGTTTGCATGTCGTTTTGTACCATGTCTTCCTTGCCCAGGATCTTGCCCACACACGAGAATAGTTATTTGCTTATGAAATCGCTTTTCTTCCGTTTGTTTCCTTTTAACTCCTTTGAGGTGTGTAGCTGAGCGCTGTACCAGACAGTCCAATTGGCTCTTTTGTATTTTGAGCTAAATCTTAATTCTAGCTTTAGTCACTGTAGTCTGCTGAACATAACAACAGGTTCTGGTTTTTAAAAAGAGAATACCCAGGAATTTCAGGTTTCAAGATTTAGACCTTTTGTATTTCTCATTGGCTCATCATTATAATACTAAGCTAAACCATGGTTTAGCATGATCCCAAAAGTGTGCTGATGCACGTTTAGAAAATCACAGCTGATTTGATCCTTCTCTGCTCCTTCCACACTACCAGGAGCAAAACCATTGTTTGGATCAGCATTACTTCTGAATCTGGTCTCCAGAATGGTAAGTCAGGATCATACCTAGAGATGGGAAGGCGTAGAAAACCCCCAGAAAAATTGGGGAAACAGTTCGATATAGTTTGAATATTTCACACACTTTTTTTTTTCATTTTTTCTAGAAAAAACCAGGGGGCGAGACTGCCCCTCCGCATTTTTTCCAGGCCTTCCCATCATAGCTGTCAACTTTCAGATTTGAAAATAAGGGGATCAGCAGCCTCAAAAATCAGGGATCAGCAGCCTCACCTGTCCCGGGGACAGTCTACAGGATATCTAACAATCTGGGATAGCAGCGGGGAACGGTGCTGGAATAAGGGAATTTCCCGCAAAAAAAAAGGGAAGGTTGACAGCTTTGATTCCCATCTCTAATCATACCAGACTGTTGTATTCTGCACTACTAAGTACTCTGAGGAGCGTGTTCTTCAAGTGGTTGAGAAATACGGAATAGCTTGTTGCCATTGTTCCTCCCAGCTACAACCTGTAAACTCAACCGTGGCTCCTGAAATATTTAGGCTCATCCCTTTTTTTGGTCATTTTTGTCTGTACCATCAAGAGGGCTTGTTTCTGTCTACCAGCACTGTGGTATAATTCTGTCTTGGTTGAAGGGCCAAGTAGCCAAGTGTGTGCTTTGACTCTCTCAACAGGCGACAGAGCTACTTGACGCGATCCTGGAAGGCTACCCTAAAAGCAAGAAGCAATTCTTTGTGAGTACAAACCCAACCCATCTGCCACTGAATGACAATGGCCACATAACAGTGGGTTGAGCAGGCTTTTCTCGGCGAGCCCCCATAATGCATTAGTCCAACTGCTGCACAGAGGTGGGATATAGGATGCTTCTGTTTTCCTGCCCTGCATCTTAAGGAGTCTGTGTTGTCCTTTGTGCAGGAGGAAGTTGGCATTGAGACAGATGAAGATTTCAATGTTACTTTACCCACCGTCTGAACCCAAGGGCTTCCCTGTTTTATGAAACTGTCACCTACTTAGCACTCAAGTTTCAGTCCTACATATTCCACGTTGCTGTATATTTTTGAAACTACGTTTGCGTTGGATGGAGATAAGCAGACCCTGCCTACTGCACTATTATTTCTTAGTTCCGGCACCTCTCCCCTGGCATGTCAGGCTAATTGCCTTTTTGTTCTTAAAGCTGTTAGTCTCACTACACAGGACTGCTGATAAGCACTTGAGAAAATTGTCTGGGGGTGGGGTGCGGGACACAAAATAAAATACTTGAATTAACTCTAAAGGCTGTATCGTTTTTCTCTGTTTGTAACCAGCCTGCATTCTGTATAGGTGGTGTGTTGTGCATATTAAACCCACCCAGCTTCTTTGCGTTCTGCATTTAATGCTTCTTCTGTCTGCTTTGGGGAACTTGTCTTTCGTCTAGACTATTTATGCATTGGGAAGGGTGGCTGAATATATATATTAAAAAATTGGCTTAGCCATAGACATACGTGGTTGACATACCTCAGGAAGGTTCCTTTGAGATTTTAACCATAGAAATGTTTTTTCAGAGCAGCATTTGTTTGTTTGCTTAAAACAGGAGTCAGCAAGGCTTCGCGGCCATGGGCCAGATCACTCCCGTGGAGACTGTCCGTGGGTGGGACCAGAAATCGCATCTGCTCATGTCCGCGGCGCTGGAAATCACTTCTGTGCATGCCCAGACGCCGAAAAATGCGCCTGCACAGAAGCAATTTTCAGCGTCTGGGCATGCACAAAAGTGATTTCCAGTATCTGTTTGTGCGCAGATGTGATTTCCAGCACCGCTTGCAAGTCCCTGCACTGTACCGGTGATTCACTGAGTGGGCAGGGGATTCACTGAGTAGGCAGCTCGGTTTGGGGGCGGCTCGTGGGCTGGTAAAATGATCTTCATGGGCCGGATCTGACCCATGGGCTGCACGTTGCCGACCCCTGACTTAAAAGGCTGGGGGTGTGTTTTTAGCCTAAGATATAGCCTGACTTGCGCAAGTAACACTTGGGGGTCTAGATGATTGCTCCAACTCTCACCGAGAAGAGATAAATGCCGGAATAACTTGAGTGCTGGAACTCTCAAGGTATTCAGAGATGGATGTGTCAGTGTGTTGGAGAAGCCGGTTTCTAAAATTTAGCTTTGGCTATGCGTGGCTGAAAACAAACAGGCAAGCACACCGCAGTCATTCAAACACTTAGCAAAATTTATTAGAATTGCTTGTCATGATATAAAAAAATAGTTTTCATTTTCACAAGTGAGGTCTGTCTAAGCGAGTCCTTATCCACCAGCCAGCAGCAGATCTAGAAAGTGGTGCTTACAAAAGGACAGGGGACCCTCCTTCTTTGTAGCTACAGAAGAGAAAGCAGAAGCTGCAGAGGAGGGTTGGCTTAGGTTCACTTTTGCTGCATTTTTAGAAACTGGGGGGCTCCGAGGGGCTGAAAAGGCTTCCCCTGCCATGTAAGCCTTGCCAGCTTCTCTCAATCTGTGGTACTGAAGGCAAACGGTATTGTGATCCGGTCAAACAATTACAGTAGCTGGAATTGGAGAGCAAGGCTTCAGTGTTAGCATGGCTTATTGCCCTTCCGCACCGCAAGCAGAATACATCATGTATGCAAAACACACCCATTTATTGCATAACTTGTTCAGGTCACAGCCCTTAGTAGCCCAAACTAAATGCTGGGCTAAGGCATCTGGGTGTGTAAATTGGGTGTCTGAATAAAACACAATAGAGAGGGAGCTCTGTTTTAAAGTGTCCACACCAATTTAATGCCACTTAGACCAAAGCCTTATGTGCACTGAGAATTTAAGAGCGTCTGCTCTTGATTTGAGGTGAAGCGAAGGCTGGAAGAGAGCTTGAGTCCCGGTACTTGCGTACCCTTAGGGAAGGAACTTTGCTCACAATCAAACCCTAGGACTGTGCGCTGTAGATGGGTTTTTATCAGACAAGCTAGGTCAACATGAAGAACACATCAGGGCCAAGGCTTGAAAGAGTGAGACCGCAGCGACTGATCCTCATGAACAGACAGCTAATTTCTTTCCTGCTCACATAAGGAGGCCGAGAGAAGGGTTTCAGAGGTCAATACAATCAAATAGCCCTCCAAAAAAGCTTGAAGAGGAAGTACGGGCAGGAATAGCCTCTTGGCTACAGAGCACCAGGCTACAACACACCCCTCCTGGGGTGCCCAAGTGTGGTCAGTAGAGCTGGCTCTTCAGTTGTTGCAGGACGCCAATCACAATGTCCTGTAGGGTCTGGGGGGGGAAGTCCATAGGAATTCGTAAGAAGCTGGTTCAGGTTAAAGGGTATTCTTTGGTAAGGCTGGGAAGACAGGGGAAACTAGCCTGGATGGGATTAAACCAGAACCTTTAGTTTTCAGGCTCCTGACCCATGGGGATCATCAACCTCTTAACAGGGGGACACCACAGTCTTGCACCTTACCCTAAGGACCACCTGAGACATAATAATAATAATAATAATAATAATAATAATAATAATAATAATAATAATAATAATTTATTGTTTATAACCCATCTGGCTGGGTTTCCCCTTACAGTGGTGCCTCGCAAGACGAAAATAATCCATTCCGCGAGTCTCTTCGTCTAGCGGTTTTTCCGTCTTGCAAAGCAACCCTATTAGCGGCTTGGCGGATTAGCGTTATTAGCGGTTTAGCAGCTTAGCAGCTATTAAAGGCCTAGCGGCTAAAAGGCTATTAGCAGCTTAGCGGCTTAGAAAAAGGGAGGGAAAGCGAAAAAAATCGCAAGACTCGCAAGACGTTTTCGTCTTGCGAAGCGCATCGAAAAACGGAAAACCCTTTTGTCTAGCGGGTTTTTCGTCTTGCAAGGCATTCGTCTTGCGGGGCACCACTGTATGTCCCTGTCTAATCGCTGAGACCTACTGGAGGAATGCCATTAACTGTCTCTCAAGTGAATGAGGACTGTCGGTATCTATGAAAAATTCAGCATGGCTGATCCAGCAATGCCCTCGCGATGGAGATCAGCCAAGAAACATCACATCTTATTTTTAGACGACTTCCTTGGGTTTACGTTGGGTGGATTTTATGTGACTGGGGAGTTCCTTCTGATTTTATGTCTACTGTATGTAGCTTAGACGTTTTCTATACGGGTTAGCAGTATATAAATCTTTTTATAAGCAAATACTACACAACAGTTGGGAGGAGGAGCCAGTTGTCAAGTTCCTTAGGATCATCCTGCGTAAAGTGCTGGAAATCAAAGCCTGATGTGGCACTATCCTGAGGATCTGAGGTGGGGCGGGGGAACGCTTGAAAAAGTTGAGCAGTTTATCAGCATTGAGCAAATATGGACGAGACTTCTAGTAATGGGAGGGGAGATCTCCTATGAATACATACCTGCCTTCACATCTCGACTCCCTTCCAAAAAATTGTGCAAGTTAAAACACTCAGATCTTACTGTTCAAACTAAATTGTGAATTTACCTAGGTAAATGTTAATGTGGGTGCCGAACTGAGATGTTCCGGTCACAGAATTCTTCAGCAAGCAGTGCAGCAAGGCAGTAAAGCCAGGGCCAAAATCAGCAGGGGTGGGACATCTTAGGAACCAAGTGGAAGTTGTGTCCATTGGGACACAACTGTACCACTTCCACAGCACTTTGTCATCTCACTGCTGGGGACCAGGCTAGTATGAGCTACTCTCGACAGTCCTGAGTCTCAAGAGCTGCATTTATTCAGTTTTCAGATACAGTGGTGCTCCGCAAGACGAATGCCTCGCAAGACGGAAAACTCGCTAGACGAAAGGGTTTTCCGTTTTGGAGGTGCTTCGCAAAACAAATTTACTATGGGCTTGCTTCGCAAGATGAAAATGTCTTGCGAGCTCCTGCGGGGTTTTTTTCCTCCCCCCCTCTTTTTCCCAAGCCGCTAAGCCGCTTAACAGCTGATCCGCTAAGCCGCTTATCAGCTGAGCCGCTAAGCCCGCTAAGTCACTAATAGCGCTAAGCCGCTAATGGGCTTGCTTCGCAAGACGAAAAAACCGCAAGACGAAGAGACTCGCGAAACGGATTCTTTTCGTCTTGCGAGGCAACACTGTACACATCTGAAACCACTTGGGCACTAAATGAACCAATTATCAGACACCGGGAGAGGAGAGGCAGATGGACCAGGAGCTGCCATAGCTGGGGACACTGGGGTCCATGAGATCAGAGACCCGTTGTCTCTTGAGTCAGAATGGGGCCGAGCATGCTATAGGCTGGCCAGCAGCCCTCATCTTTTTGAGTCCAGTGATGGACAAGCAGCTCCCATGTAGGCTGAAAGTGTTATTCATACTTTCCCAGAAGGCCATTTTTTTCTGATTTTGCCCCTGCATTCTAGTGGAAAGGGTTAACCCTTTGCTCCCTGCTCTAATGCCCTGCTGACTTGGGAGTATTTGCATAATTAAGGTACAGTGGAAGATAAGGAAACCATTTCTCTCCTATCAGGAGTTCAATCTACCCAGTTCCAGCTGTACAAAGAGAGGAACGCCATAGGCTACTGAGTGGTACTTAGCAACAGCAGGAGGAGTTAAGGAAATCCATCTCATGATCCCTTGATCGATTCAATTTCCACCTGCTTGCCTCTGAGCAGGAGGCAGCACGGACTCCAAAGAGGTTAGCATGAGCAAAACAAGCACATATTTGCTGCACAAAACGGCTAGCCACATGCTCTCAAACTGCGGAATTACCTGTGGCTTGCAATGCTCTTCTATCCAGCTGAAGACACATGCTGAGAGCTCCTGAAAGCTTGTCACGGAGATGGAGGCGTTGAAGGACTGGAACAAGGAATCCATGATACCCTGGAAAACGTTGAACTTCACCTGGTCGGAGACCTGGTTCTTCCCTTCGTTAGGATTGTCCTGGTGAGCTTTGACAATCTGTTCGTAGTTTCTGAAATGCATAAATGTGGGCTTAGGAGAAGCAGGCTGGGCTGGAAAGACATGGAGGGCTTATCTGAACTATGAGATGTTTTATAGCAGTTGTTGCAGCTAAAAGCTCAAAGAAACAGGACAGAACTGACTGCTCACAATTAAGGAGTTCACTTCCGTCCCTTATAAATATTGTGGGAACGGCTGCTACTGAAGCATGCTGTCTTAATGGCATGGGTACATAACAGAGTCTTACATTTTCATGATTTTCAAGGCCATTACATCTTTCCGGAGCGTGGAGACCTCTTCCTCCTGCTTCTTCTTTTCCTTCTGCAAGAACTGGATATAATCAATGGCTGAGGAGCAAAGACACCAGCGGGTTAGAACGCAACCACGAGGGGGCTTCTCAAAACATAACCAGAACCTGTGGGCTATTCTGCCCTGTTAACTCAGGAAAGTTGCAGTCTCTCCTCTCATCCGACAAGGAAGCTAGGCTCCCTTTAGGCACTAGTGCTAGTTAGACACATCTATTCAGAGTTTCATAATCTGAAAAGGAGAGAGAGCGAGCAGAGGATGAAACTGGTTTCCAGACTAGTGGGAGCTTGGCAAGAAATAAGACAGAAGATAATAAGAAATTAAGATGCACAATGCAAATGGAAGGAAGACTGAAAGCCAAAGACACCCAAGCAGTTCCTCAACTCACTTTTCTGCAACACAATTGCCTTGCTTAATTTCCCTGAGCCTATGGAGAAATCCTGCTGCTGGCAGGTAGGTACAATTGACTGCAAATCGTCGTAGCCTTTCTGTAGGAGAGAGGGAGAGCGGTGTTAAAACTTACAAAGCAAGGCTGCCCGCCCACCCAATGATTAGCTAAGTCAGCACACCTCCAGCCGCCATTTCTTGTCTCCCTTTCTCAGCCGCTCCAGGGGAGGAGCAGTGCAAACTTGCTATACCAGGGGGACAGAAAGGGGCGTTGAGCATGGATGGACGTGTAGGTCACCCCACTTTCTGACCTTGATGGCATCCCTCCGCTTCTGCTCAGCCTGCGTGTGGGCACGGCGGCGGCGATCTTTGTAGATTTCTTTGTAGGCTTCCTGCTGGTAGTCAGAGTCTTCATCATCTGCAGCAGGAAAACAGGCCTTGTCAGCTAAGGGGCAAGGCAGCAGGAAGGGGCCTAAGGGAAGCCGGGGAGGGGCGCCCAGCAGCTTCCTCACCGCAAGATTTCATCAGGCTCAAGTTGCGATGAGAAAACTGCAGGGTATATGGGAAGAATCGCCATTTGTAGGCTGTGAAAGCGCAAGCCAGCCTCGGATCCCTTTTCTGGGAATTAAAAGGGAATACACCTTCCTTTTCTCTGCATTTTCACACTTCCATGGGCCACCAAGAAGGAGGGATAGGACATTAACACCTTGCAAAAAAGGCAGACTAGGAGTGCAGTTTCCAAAAGTCATTACCAACCAGCTGATGTCCCATTTGGTAGTCTTTTAATACCTCTCTTCTTCCCTTCCATGGCACTCCCTTCAATTGGAATACTTAAGACACTGCCTCCCAGCTGCCCAGGAATAATGCAGGGGTACAGGTGAGAGGCACAGTTCGCTTCACAGTTGGGAGACGAGTGACTGTTCCATTGACAGAGAAGCCAGTGGGCTGTACCTGTGTTGGGTACTGAAGAGGCACTGGTGGAACCGATGCTGTTTGCTCTTGATACAACGCTCCCTTTCCTCCTGCTTTCCACAAAGAGTGCTGAAAGAGAAACACCACCAAAGTAGACCTGACAAGAGTGCATCCTCCACATAATTTTACTTCTTAATACCCTCTATCCACCCTACTGCGTTTGCAGTTAGGGGGATAAAAGGGTTCGGGTCCTCCCTCTTTGATGGCACACTTTTATGTGAAGCAGGGATTCACTGGTTGCAATTGGGCAACCGGGAGCTAAGCTACATTAACTGAATGCAGTGGTGTGATCCGTCATATATATCTCTGGTAAGTGTATAAATGGCACAAAGGGCCCACAAACGAGGTCATCATAACTGCCTGCCTCCCTCGCAATTGTCTCTTCATGCTTCCAGCTCAAAGATGAGGCGTCGTCCCTCTCCCACGCTAAGAATATGGGGTACACAGATTCACACAACCCTTCCATTCCCAGCTGAACGCTTCCGAAGGGGCAACACAGGACACCTTGTCCTTCCCAAATCCTGTGCGTGTCTGAGGAGGGGAGGGGAAGAGTCAGTGGCAACCACAAACTATGGCTAGCCAAAATTTGTGGATCCAAAGCCCAGCTGAAATGTGTAGCCCCAAAACACGAATCCACCAAACAAGGGAATAGCTCCTGTTAAAACACAAGGACCCAGGGAGAAGCAGGGGAAGCAGCTAAGGATATTTAGCAAGACGATAAGCAATCCAAGAAGTCATGAGAAAGAGGGGCTACCAAACACTTACCAGGATCCAGCCCGTTGTCGCTAAACGTCGAGTCAACCTGGTTTGTTGTGCCACAAGAAGAGAGGGGGGTGGAAATAAGACAACTTTTTATTTAGACACATCCCAATGTCTTACTTGAACTGAGGCTGATTCTTAAGCATTCTTAAGCATCTGTAAAACTGATACCTCTATGCTGAGTGCACAAAGAGGAATGTTCAAGAAATACGCTGTTATATCAAGTAAAACTAAAAGAAAATCATTCCATCGACCCCCATTAAAACATTTTTTTCAAAACCTAATTACTCTCTGTGTTGAAAGATCAAAGTGACGATGCAGGAAGTCAACCTCCTGAAAGGTTGCTTTTGCCCTCATATATTTTATAGCACTGAAGGAAGGAAGCTGAAAGTTATATATTGCAGCCTCTGGATACGAGACAAGCAATATTCCTCCCTACCTTCTGGAAGAGAGGGGTAGCTTTGGGAACTATCCCAGAATCAACAGCAGCGGGGCCTAAGAAAGGATCTTGGAGAGCTGTTGCCAGCAAACAACACTAGGTGGGATGGCTCAGTGGTCTAAGGCAGCATTCCTCACAATTTCAGGCCTCACAATTTCAGGCCTTTTGGAGCAGAGGTCTCAGTGCTGAGCTTTCCCCACTCCTCTTTCATTCTGGCCCATTTGCAACGCAGCAGAAAACGAGCAGTGGACACTATAATCTCATCTACAACTCCCATCATTCCTGACAGCTGGTCCTGCTAGTTAGGGATGATGGGAGTTGTAGTCCAACACCTAGGAACCCACAGCTGGGAAAGGCTCCATCACCGTGAGCTCAGAGGGAGGGTCAGTTCAGGCTGTCAAAGGGGCAGGAGGAGTTTTGAAAGCCAATCCCATAGCTGTCAAGCTTTCCCTTTTCTTGCGAGGAATCCTATTTGGAATAATAATAATATCCCCGCCCTCCCCAGCCAAGACCAGGCTCAGGGCAGCTAACAACCAATAATAAAAACAAGTTGATTAAAATACAATTTAAAAACAAGATTAAAATGCAACATTAAAACATTAGGAAGCAGCCTCTTCGCAGGAGGAGAAAGAAAAATAAAGAGGGAGAGGGACTCAAACTTGGAATAAGGGAATTTCCCTTTAAAAGGGGGGGAAACGTTGACAGCTATGCAATCCAGGGAGAACCAACTGCTGCTTTTTCTTTTTTTAAGTCTCCTTGGCATCTTTTAATGCAATTAGGAGGGGTTGTTTATCAGCTCCATTAAACCACGTTTAAACTAAGCCCAGATTTCAGCTGATTTCGTAACCAGAGAAATCCGCCCCAGAGGCGATCAAGCAAGCGCCTTTATTCCCACTTCTCCCTATTCACTGACCTGGCGGGGGGTGGTTTAGTTATATACACTGAAAAGGCCCCGGGCCTGCTTCCCAGGGGGGAAGGGGCATTCTTCACATGCTCAGAGACACTCTCTTCAGAGCCTCGCGCGTTCCGAGCTGAGCAGGCGACCGGGACCCACCCGCCCCGTGCCGTCGACCTGCCCCATGGCTTGAGCCTCGGTCCCCACCCGCTCGCCTTGCCCTTCCTTCCCCCGCTCTCACTCACTCTGGCCGTCCAGGAGCTCTCCGGAGAAACGCTCGACGGCTCCGCCATCTTTCCAGACCCTCCTCTCCCCCCGCCCCCGGGTCCAGCACAGCGTCACGCGTCATGCCGTGACGTCGCCCAATCAGGGCTGCGGGAGGGCAGTTCTTGGAAGGGAGTGTGCTCGGATGACCTGGGGAAAGATTTTACTTTTACACACACACACACACACACACACACACACACACACACACACACACTCTCTCTCTCTCTCTCTCTCTCTCTCTCTCTCTCTCTCTGCTGTATTCCGTCCACCTGCACCGCAGACTTCATCATCATCAATAAATTTATTGCACTAGCCAAAGGCCATGACAGATCCCTGCAATCATTTTAAAATGTAAGGCACACACACATACCTTCATCATCATCATCATCAATAAATTTATTGCACTAGCCAAAGGCCACGTCAGATCCCTGCAATCATTTTAAAATGTAATGCAGCTGCTAATAAAAAAAACAAGTGACCATGCACTGCAAGATCATTGATAGCAGGGATACCACTAGCTGAGTTGTAGTTGCAATAACGTTGTTGTTGTTTAGTCGTGTCCGACTCTTCGTGACCCCGTGGACCAGAGCATGCCAGGCACTCCTGTCTTCCACTGTTGTTGTTGTTGTTGTTGTTATATCACAAGGAAGTAGTAGCAGAAACATCTCTCTTTGCCTGCCCTTTTTTTGAGGGGGGGGACAACCAGCTGATTGGTCACAGTTAAATCATTTATTTTTTTTACAATTCTCCCCTGATTCCTATGGACAGCCCGGGGGGAGTGAACATAAATAAAAATTATACTGAGAGCAGAACACACATCTCTAAACTTCAGTCTAGACTCTTGAGAGCAGCCTTTAATCAGCCTTGCTGTGATTGGACTACGACTCCCATCATCCCTAGCTAGCGGGGCCAGCACCGGGGGATGATGGGGTTTGCAGTTCAACGGGAATTACCAATCTCGAGAAGGGCTTGTCTAGTATGTCCTTGTCTATGGATCCCCCTCAAGTCTATCGGCATCGCCGGAGGAAGACGCCGGAAGTGACGGTAGTTGTTTTCTTTCTTCCCTCTCCCCGCCCCGCCCACATTCTCTATGATCCTTGCGCTGTAGAGGCGCCCCCGGAAGTGCCGGTCGTCGGTCGCCTGAAGGCTGCGCGGTGGGCGCAAGGCGGCGGAGGCGCCATGGCGGAGCCCCTGGACGAGCTCGCTAAGCTCGAGTATCTGTCCCTGGTCTCCAAAGTCTGCACGGAGCTCGACAACCACTTGGGCATCAACGACAAGGATCTGGGTAGGCGCCGAAGGTGTAATGGGGTCCATTTTGTCATATTGGCTGTTACTGTTTTTATCTGTAAGCCGCCTCGAGCCCATGTCAGGGGGGAAAGGCGGGGTACAGATAAATTATGTTGTTGTTTAGTCGTTTAGTCGTGGCCGCCTCTTCATGACCCCATGGACCACAGCACGCCAGGCACTCCTGTCTTCCACTGCCTCCCGCAGTTTGGACAGACTCATGTTTGTAGCTTCCTGATGTTGGGAAAGATGGAGGGCACAAGGAGAAGGGGACGACAGAGGACGAGATCCAACCATCTCGTCCTCTGTCGTCCCCTTCTCCTTGTGCCCTCCATCTTTCCCAACATCAGGGTCTTTTCCAGGGAGTCTTCTCTTCTCATGAGGTGGCCAAAGTATTGGAGCCTCAGCTTCAGGATCTGTCCTTCCAGTGAGCACTCAGGGCTGATTTCCTTAAGAATGGAGAGGTTTGATCTTCTTGCAGTCCATGGGACTCTCAAGAGTCTCCTTTAGCTTCATAATTCAGAAGCATCAATTCTTTGGCGATCAGCCTTCTTTATGGTCCAGCTCTCACTTCCATACATCACTACTACATACATCAAAGCCCACAACACCTTTGGTAAAGGCTCTTCTCCCATTGGAGCTCTCGCAGGCCATTGATTTCCAGCTGTCGGTGTTTAGACTATACTTTTTTAAGATTTAGAGAAATACTGCCTCTGACAGTGGAGGTAGAACATAGCCATCATGGCTGCCAGCTGTTGATATGAAGCGCTCTCATACAGAGGCAGAGGGTTACCTCCTCCCCTCAGTCAAACTACCAATGGTGTGAATTTACGTAAAATTTTCCTGCAATAGAAAACTTCCCACTGCCCTAGATAGGTGGTTCATTATAGCATGTTTGTATATGATGAAAGAATGCAATTCAAAAATAAAAATGTTCACCTGTGGTCATATGACTGACAATAATGCCTTCAGTTATCATGCGACAAATGTATGCATTTTAACTTATTATTTGTTGGATTTTTATTCTGCCTTTCCTTCAACAAGCAATGAAACCATTTTTAAAAAATCATTGGTACCATTTAATATCTTTTAAACAGTTCTTTTAAATTCATTATAATCAATTCTGTTTTCCCCATCCCACCCCCAATACACCCCTACCTGTTGCCAGCTTCTGTTAGAGATGTTCCTAAATCTGAGAGTGCCCTTCCTAGGGGGGGGGATATGCTTCTTGACTGGCTTGCTAATGTAATCTGGACTGTTTTTAGCTATAGGCATCTCTTCACCTTAAATCTGCTATCTGCTTATAGCATCCTGCAAATTGCATAGAGAGTGCACCGGTTCTTCCAAGCAATATGTACTGTATTTTTCGCTCCATAGGACGCACCTTGTTTTAGAGGGGGAGAACAAGAAAAAAAAAAATTCTCCCCCTCTCTGCTCAGCACCCCTTCAGCGAAGCGGCAGGATAAACGGAGCCCCTTCCATTTCTCCTCCCGCTTGGCTGAAGGGGCGCTGCACAGCTCTCCCTCTCTGCTGAAGCCAGGAGAGTCTTGCTCTCCCGGCTTCAGCAAAAGGAACCTGAAGCCTCCGGAGCACAGCGGGAACTCGTGCTGAGCTCCACAGGCTTCAGGCGGCTATCCCTGAAGCCTGGAGAACGAGAGGGGTCTGTGCGCACCGACCCCTCTCGCTCTCCAGACTTCAGCGAAAGCAACGCGAAGCCTCCGGAGCGCGGAAGGAGCGCTCCCTCTGTGCTTCGGAGGCTTCGCGTTGCTATCGCTGAAGCCAGGGAGCCTGCATTCACTCCATAGGACGCACACACATTTCCCCTTAATTTTTGGAGGGGAAAAAGTGCGTCCTATAGAGCAAAAAAATACGGTAGTTAGGAAATGTATATGCAGGTATTTTAGGATTTGGGACCGTGCCTGCTCCAAAACAGTGTGAGCCATTTCCGCCTAATCCTTTTTCCTTTCACCCTCCAATTGTTTACAGCTGAATTTGTGATAAACCTCGCGGAGAGAAATACAACCTTTGATGCATTCAAGGCAGCCTTGGTGAAGAATGGTGCTGAATTTACAGTGAGTGCAAAAATCTTTTGAAGGCAGCAGGTGCAGAGGGTGGTGTTGGTGGTTGAGCTGCTTCTTTTTTTAAACGGCGGCTAACAGATTGAGGTTGAATCCTGACAAGACAGAAGTACTGTTTTTGGGGGACAGGAGGCGGGCAGGTGTGGAGGATTCCCTGGTCCTGAATGGGGTAACTGTGCCCCTGAAGGACCAGGTGCGCAGCCTGGGAGTCATTTTGGACTCACAGCTGTCCATGGAGGCGCAGATTAACTCTGTGTCCAGGGCAGCTGTCTACCAGCTCCACCTGGTACGCAGGCTAAGACCCTACCTCCCCGCGGACTGTCTCGCCAGAGTGGTGCATGCTCTAGTTATCTCACGCTTGGACTACTGCAACGCGCTCTACGTGGGGCTACCTTTGAAGGTGACCCAGAAACTGCAATTAATCCAGAATGCGGCAGCGAGACTGGTGACTGGGAGTGGCCGCCGGGACCATATAACACCGGTTCTGAGAGATCTGCATTGGCTCCCAGTACGTTTCCGAGCACGATTCAAAGTGTTGGTGCTGACCTTTAAAGCCCTAAACGGCCTCGGTCCTGTATACCTGAAGGAGCGTCTCCACCCCCATCGTTCAGCCCGGACTCTGAGATCCAGCGCCGAGGGCCTTCTGGCGGTTCCCTCATTGCGAGAAGTGAGGCTACAGGGAACCAGGCAGAGGGCCTTCTCGGTGGTGGCGCCCGCCCTGTGGAACGCCCTCCCACCAGATGTCAAAGAGATAAAGAATTACCTGACGTTCAGAAGACATCTTAAGGCAGCCCTGTTCAGGGAAGTTTTTAATATGTAATGCTGTACGGTTTTTAACACTGATTGGGAGCCGCCCAGTGTGGCTGGGGAAAACTCAGCCAGATGGGCGGGGTATAAATAATAAATTATTATTATTATTATTATTATTATTATTATTATTATTATAAACCCAAATCCTTTATTTCAGGATTCCCTCATTAGCAACCTGCTGCGTCTTATACAGACGATGCGACCGCCTGCAAAACCTTCCACTAGCAAAGGTAAGTGAAGCCTCACGGGCACACAGGCAGAATGGAGGTGGAAGGGACCTAGCAAATATGGGCTAAAAACAGATCCCACTATGGGTTGGTACAAGCCGGATTCTGGGTCAGCACACTTGCAGTCCCTCTTACAGTTTCATAGTGTGAGCCTTTAGTCTTTAGGTCTTGGGATTGCTGCCAAAATTCCACACCACGAGTTACAGGGTTTCAGTGCACATCTTGCCATCCTCAGTGCTTGGCCTGTCAGAAGGGATCCCATCACCTGTGGGATGTAAACACAGGAGCAGTCAATAACAACATTCCTAGAGTGTACATGTTAGAACATGGGGAGGGATGTCTGTCTAGCAAGTAGGTAAACTTCCTGGGGACGGACTTCCTCCACATGTGACCAGAGGTGGGTGTGGCCTCACCTGTGCAGGTAAATGATAAAAGCACAGGGCAGGCAGCCATTCTCTCTCTTGCCTCTTGCCTCTCTGCCATCTTCATCTTCTGAAGGAGCAACATGCCCTCTTGGCTCTCAGCCAAGAGAGGACAGTACTATCTTCCTATAAGATAGTTTCTAAGTGTATGTAACCTTTTTAAGCCTGCCTACCTTCTGGGATCATACTGTGAACAGAACGTGAGTAAACTCTTTTATACTTTTATAAAGACTGTGTCGTGTCTTGTATTTTAAGAAGGGAACAAAGGGGAAATTACCAGAGTAATTATTATAGAGGTTCTAGCGAACCTGTGCAAGCGTTACCGTTGCGTACTTAAAGGGGAATGTCTATAAACTCTGCTGATATTTTGGGAACTTGTTAGTACAAGTTGGATAAGGATATAATTAGTCAATATATCCTCTCCTGCACCCCAGAACATTCCCACATCACCTGCCTGTCACCAGGAGAAAGAGCTTCTCAAAATACAAATCTGCCATGGCCCTTCGCCTTTCCAGAGTGCAAGTAATGCAGCAGAGCTAATAACATTTAGATGAAAATCTAATAGAGAAAGTAATAAGGAAAAGGAGGTACATATACAGGTTAAAAGTGAAATGAAATGAAATTTCAAGTCGTGTGTGTTTTCTTTTGTCTATTATCGCTGTAGAGGCTGTAAAACCGAAAACCGAAAAGGAAAAGTACAAGGAGTTGTTTCCAGCCCTCTGTCGACCAGACAATCCCATTGTCAGGGTAGGTGGGTTTTTGTTCATTTCTGAGCTGCAGACGGGAAGAGCAGAGTACAGAGGAATCTGGGGCAAGAGAGCACATTAGGAACAGGGTGAGTGGGTGGTGAGAGCCAGTGTGGTGTAGTGGTTAAGAGCGGTGGACTCGTAATCTGGTGAACCGGGTTCGCGTCTCCGCTCCTCCACATGCAGCTGCTGGGTGACCTTGGGCCAGTCACACTTCTCTGAAGTCTCTCAGCCCCACTCACCTCACAGAGTGTTTGTTGTGGGGGAGGAAGGGAAAGGAGATTGTTTGCCGCTTTGAGACTCCTTAGGGTAGTGATAAAGCGGGATATCAAATCCAAACTCTTCTTCTACTCTTCTTTTTCTTGCACACAAGAGTGTGGGTTGCAGGCATAAAGGCTGGAGGGAGGAGGTTTGTGAGATTAGGGAGGGGGTTGTGAATAATAGCAAAATAACAGCATTCCCAAGAAATTATTATTATTATTTATACCCCGCCCATCTGGCTGGGTTTCCCCAACCACTCTGGGCGGCTTCCAACAAAATATTAAAATACAGTAGTCCATCAAACATTAAAAGCTTCCCTAAACAGGGCTGCCTTCAGATGTCTTCTAAAAGTCTGGTAGTTGTTTATCTCTTTGACATCTGGGAGGGCGTTCCACAGGGCGGGTGCCACTACTGAGAAGGCCCTCAGCCTGGTTCCCTGTAACTTGGCTTCTCGCAGCGAGGGAACCGCCAGAAGGCCCTCGGTGCTGGACCTCAGTGTCTGGGCAGAATGATGGGGGTGGAGACGCTCCTTTCTGTTTTCTCTTGCTTCCCTGATCATCAGCAGAATCCTAACCATGCCTACTTAAAAGCGAGTGCTACTGAATTCAACAGTGGGGTCCAAGTGTGGTGAGATTTGTCTTTGGAGCTGGGAAGAACTTGGTTCTAGTTCAGCTGTCGCCACATGGATCTGAAAGAGATGTTGAATTAGTGTACCAGCGGTCTATTCAGGGGAATTCTCTCCTTTCCTTCACAGACAATGTTGGATGAAGATGATGTGAAGGTAGCTGCCGATGCCCTCAAGGAACTGGAAGCTTTGATGCCAACTTCAGGGAGGCAGGAGAAGCACCGAAGCAGTGAGGACCAGTAGGTTCCTGGGGCTTCATCTCCTCAAGAAGGAAACTTATTCAGTGTGTTGTTGGTTTTTTGGAAAAATCATGATCTAGCTCAGAGGTGGGCAGAAGGCAGGTTGGGATCTACTGGTAGTTTTAAGATTGGCAAGAGTTTCTGATTCCCAGTTGTCTAACAGTAGAGTAGAGGTAAAGGGACCCCTGACCATTAGGTCCAATACTGACCGACTCTGTGCTTGCGGCGCTCATCTCGATTTATTGGCCGAGGGAGCCAGTGTACAGCTTCCGGGTCATGTGGCCAGCATGACTAAGCCGCTTCTGGCAAACCAGAGCAGCGCACGGAAACGCTGTTTACCTTCCCGCCGGAGCGGTACCTATTTATCTACTTGCACTTTGAGGTGCTTTCCAACTGCTAGGTTGGCAGGAGCAGGGACCCAGCAACGGAAGCTCACCCCGTCGCGGGGATTCGAACTGCCAACTTCTGATCGGCAAGTCCTAGGCTCTGTGGTTTAACCCACAGCGCCCCCCACGTCCCTGTTTAACAGTAGCCTTGTCGCAAAGGTTCCTCTCCTCTAAATGAGCCAGGTAAAAACAAATGTCACAGCGTGACAAAGGGTGTGTGCAGATGACGAGGTGAAAGGACTTGCAAGGTTCTGTTATTGATCGCAAATTTATTGATGGCACGTGTACCTCTTATTTTCTTAATTCTTAGCGCCCCTCCCAAAATAGCTACTGTTTTGCACCTGCCTCTTATTGGTGGACCTCAAGTTTTTACTTAAAAAATAAAGTAGATCCCGAAAGCCTGAATTCTGCCGACCCCTGATCTAATTCAACTCTCTTATCTCAGGTAGGATATTCCATCACGAATCCACAAATATCACCATTGTAGTGGACTATATTGGAGTAAAGACCGCAGCCTGGAGAAGCTGCCGAATTTTGCCATTTTTTTCCGTAAAAAAGGAAGAAAAGGCACCTGCCAGTATTTTAACTATTATCAGCCAAATTAGGTTGCCTAACCAGACTCTGCTGCTGTCACTAATTCTGCCATGCCCTGTAGACCCACTTGACTGACCAAGGAATAGGCTGCAAAGGTGTTTTAAAAACAACTCTCTTTTTTATTATAATATTTTATTCATTTTCAAATACAAATTTATATAACCAATATCAGAATTTATCACATAATCTTTTTTTTTTTTTAACTTCCCCCAGTTTCTCTGCCAATCTTCCTTTTTGTTTATTTATTCACACTAAAAACAACTCTCCTTGGTCTCCCAAGGAATCCTGTTGCGGGGATTCGAACCGCCAACCTTCCAGTCGGCAAGCCCTAGGCTCAGTGGTTTAGACCACAGCACCACCCGCATCCAAGGTACCACTGTATTAAAGTAGCGTCTGAATCAAGAGTGCACCTGACTACTCATACTTTCTGTTGTTTGCAGCAAGAGAAGGCGGAGGAGCCGCAGCCGCAGCAGGGGCCGGGACCAAAAGCGGAAGCGGAAGTCGCCCTCTCGTTCCCGGACGAGGGAGCGGAATAAGGGAAAGTCCAGGTATCGTTCCAGGAGCAGAAGCCCCAGCTGGGACCGCAAGGAGCGGGAGAAGCCTGCAGAGAAGAGCAGCGAGCGATGGCGGGAGAAGCACGTGGACCGGCCCCCACCAGAGGAGCCTTCCATCGGGGACATCTACAACGGCAAAGTCACCAGCATCATGCAGTTTGGCTGCTTTGTCCAGCTTGAAGGACTCAGGTATTTGATACAAGGTGGGCTTCACCTTTTGCATCCCTGGCTGCCACTGATCTCGGCCGTTCCAGAAAGTGAGAAACTGACGCAACACTTTTTTAAAACTGCAAAGCCATGTCTATGGCATTTTAAAGGGTAAAGGGGACCCCTGACCATTAGGTCCAGTCGTGACCAACTCTGGAGTTGCGGCGCTCCTCTCGCTTTATTGGCTGAGGGAGTCGGCGTGCAGCTTCCGGGTCATGTGGCCAGCATGACAAAGCCGTTTCTGGCGAACCAGAGCAGCACACGGAAACACCGTTTACCTTCCCGCTGGAGCGGTACCTATTTATCTACTTGCACTTTGATGTGCTTTTGAACTGCTAGGTTGGCAGGAGCAGGGACCAAGCAACGGGAGCTCATCCCGTCGCGGGGATTTTATGGCATTTTAGGCAGGTACAAAGTAAGTTACGTTGAAGTCCAGGGGTTTTTGTTTTGGGTAAGCTTGCTTGGGATTATATACACCTCCCAGTCCAACAATTAAGTGTGTTATTACCATATCCATCTTGATACCTTTATGTTGGGTGGAACTTTTACAGTGTATAACTTCGAAAAGCTCCTGCATGAGACGTAGCAGATACCCACTGGCTCTTTCCGTGTCCGATTCCCCTTTTTAGGAAGCGCTGGGAAGGACTTGTCCACATCTCAGAGCTGCGCCGCGAGGGGCGTGTTGCTAACGTGGCCGACGTGGTGAGCAAAGGGCAGAGGGTCAAAGTCAAAGTTCTGTCCTTCACTGGCTCTAAAACCAGCCTCAGCATGAAGGTAAGAGAGGGTCCATTCCATAAAAGCCCACCTCCTGTCTGCTTCTGTTTCTTTTCCCTTCCCTTTCTGTCCTTCCCTTCTGTCTTGCTCCATGTTTCCCTGGGACATTAGCATCTCCTCTTTCCTCTGTCTGCTTCATCTTGCCTTGCTGCTCCTCCAGTGCTCATTTGTCAGTCCCTGGCCATTCTCATTCCACTCCTCCTTACTTTGGCCATATAATAAAACAAGTCCATCTCTGATTTGGGCCAAGGGATGGATCTCTTTTAGGACAACGTATTGTGGTGTGAAAACACTTGCTCCCTAGGAGGTGAGCGGTTGCTATCAGGGAATAGTGCCAAGGCAATGTTTCTACCCTGGACTTCAACTATTCAGCCTTGCTCTGCAGTTATTTTGGCCTTGGGATATCTCAACCTGCCCTTTCCTCTAATTGACACTAGCAGTTTTAAGGAAGAGGGTAAAAGGGGGGAATCCTGCATGGACCACACTGATCTCAAGAGCCATCTGCTACTGACCTTGGAGGTAGCGACAGATGCAAATGGGCCATTGTTTACCAGCCAGTGCTTGTCGCTTACTGGGAAACCCCAAGACAGGAACTGTTGTTGTCAATATCACCCATGCCGCTACGTGTCTCACCTGGGCGACATGCTAGGGTTGCACACTAATTGCAAAATGGAACTATTGGAGATGTGGAGTAGAAATTGGTACCATGTTTCATATGTGGTGGCTACGTAAAAAAATTAAGATCTTCTGAGATGACATATACGGTGAACTTAGGAAAATGTTCAGGGTCTTATTTTAAAAAAACCAGAGGGCTTTCTACTCGGAATTACAGAACCAGACATTCCTATACAGTGGTAACCTCGGGTTAAGTGCTTAATTCGTTCCGGAGGTCCGTTCTTAACCTGAAACTGTTCTTAACCTGAAGCACCACTTTAGCTAATGGGGCCTCCCACTGCTGCCGTGCTGCAAGGGCACGATTTCTGTTCTCATCCTGAAGCAAAGTTCTTAACCCGAGGTACTATTTCTGGGTTAACGGAGTCTGTAACCTGAAGCGTATGTAACCTGAGGTACCACTGTAAAGGTAAAATACGGTTTTTTATATGCCATTTTATACGTTAGTCTTAATAGTGACTAACTGGAAAAGTGATAAAATTCCTTCCAGATCAGAATGGTTACAAAATCTAGCTGAGTATGCAGAGCTGGCCCCCAACTATCTGAAAAAATGAAAGACAAGTCAAAAACAAACATTTATTGCAGAATGGGAAATTTTCAAAACATATCTTAAAAATAATTGTTGCATTATGAATTCGGTCGCTGCCTTTGAATAACTTTTGCAGCTGTACTAAATAAGAAATGAAGACACAGAAGAGTAATGTTTTGTTGTAAAATGAACATACAGATTTATGCAGTAAGTTTGTAAATTTTGAAAGAGGTATGGAGAAGGCAGGAAGTTGGGTGTACTTTGAGAAGATTTATTGACAAAACATAAAAAAATACTTTTTTGTTTATTTTGTATTTGAGGTGGCGGGTGATGTAAATGTATGGTTGTGTGTTATTTGTTGTTGTTTTTATTGAGGTGTACAATAAAGCATAAATTAAAAAAAAAATTAATTGCAAAATGGAACTAAGCTAATTTTCTTTTTTAATTTTTGCATTGCTACATTGAGGGGAGTGCCAATCTGTGATTTATGTGTGCTTTAGGATGTAGATCAAGACACAGGGGAGGATTTGAACCCAAACAGACGTCGGAACCTCGTCGGGGAGTCTGAGGAGGCAGCCATGAGAAACCCAGACCGGCCAACCCACCTGTCCTTGGTCAGCACTCCAGAGGTAGAGGACGATACGTTGGAACGGAAGCGCCTCACCCGCATTTCTGACCCTGAGAAATGGGAAATCAAGCAGGTAACGATTTCTGGCTTGGGACTAAATCACGATTAATAACATGAACGATTCCTGGCTTGGGACTAAATGGCAACTAAGCAGGAGACAAGTCCTGAGTCCTTTGCCCGAGCATGAAGTGGGTGTTGGCCGTCGTTTAAAGAAACTTGTGTTTGAAACAAGACAGACCTCTAAACTTTTTGGCTGAAGGTTTTGTCCCTGTGCTTCCCCACCCCCTTCAGATGATTGCTGCCAACGTGCTTTCCAAGGAGGAGTTCCCTGACTTCGACGAGGAAACGGGGATCCTGCCAAAGGTTGATGATGAGGAAGGTAATGGAAGCTGTGATGGTCTAGACTTGATTCACCTCTGTGCTTGTTCCTCATCTAGCAATTCATTTTGCTCACGTCCCACTCTGAACTGGAGCATGGTGGATTTGAGGTACAGTGGTGCCTTGGTTCTCAAACTTAATCCATTCTTGCTTCAAAAACCAAGGCACGGCTTCCGATTGGCTGCAGGAGCTTCCTGCACTCAGTTGGAAGTCGTGGAAGCAGCGTCGGACGTTCAGCTTCCGAAAAACGATTGCAAACCTGAACACTTCCAAGTTTGTGGCTTTCGGGAGCTGATTTGTTCGGGAGCCAAGCCGTTCGAGTACCAAGGTACCACTGTACTTCCACTATCAAGACTAATTAACTGCTCCCCTGTCTTCCACACTGCCTAGAAACATGGCTAACATCTGCACACTTCCAGGTGTTGCTGGACTACAGCTCCCATCATCTCTGACTTTTGGCCTTGCTGACTGGGACTGATGGGAGTTAGTCTGCCAACATCTGGAAGGCTACAATTTACCTGCCCCTGGTTGAGAACATCTGCAAGGTAAAACTCAAGGGAGAGTCTCTTTCCATTGTATTTCTGTGTCCTCCAGAAGCTAGGACCGTGCTTTATTGGAGGGCAAAAGTTTTCCAGAACAGGGACCAGTCTGCTCTCTTTGCAGGGGCTAGATTAGCCTAGGTAAAGGGACCCCTGACCATTAGGTCCAGTTGTGGCCGACTCTGGGATTGCGGTGCTCATCTCGCTTTATTGGCTGAGGGAGCTGGCATACAGCTTCTGAGTCATGTGGCCAGCATGACTAAGCCGCTTCTGGCCAACCAGAGCAGCGCACGGAAACGCCGTTTACCTTCTCATCGGAGCGGTACCTATTTATCTACTTGCACTTTGACGTGCTTTCAAACTGCAAGGTTGGCAGGAGCAGGGACCGAGCAACGGGAGCTCACCCCGTCGCGGGGATTCAAACCACTGACCTTCTGATTGGCAAGCCCTAGGCTCTGTGGTTTAACCCACAGAGGCTGCTAAATAATAATAGAATTGTAGAGCTAGAAGGGGCCATGAGGGTCATCTAGTCCAACCCCTCCTGCCCTGCTGGAATCTTTTCCCCACTGTGGGGCTTTACCCACTGAGCTATCCCAGGTGCCATCCCCTAGATTAGCTGGTAAAGAACAAGGTTGGGGCTTGTTGATGAGAGCAGGGAACCTTGTTAAAATGTGCCTGGGACTGAGCTTGGTTCCCTCTTCCAGACGAGGACCTGGAAATCGAACTGGTAGAGGAGGAGCCACCATTCCTGCGAGGACACACCAAGCAGAGCATGGACATGAGCCCCATCAAGATTGTGAAGGTGACAAGATCCAGACCCCAGACCCCAGGCCCTTCCATAATTGCCAGCAGTGGGGAGGGATGGCGTGTGTGTGTTGATATTTGATTTGGGGGTGTAATTTGTTGGGGTGGCTACCGAGATGAGAGAAGCTCAGCAAGGACTTCTTGGACAAACTTAGCTCTGCAGCAAGTAATGGAATACGTTTTCCTGTATTACTCCAGAACCCTGACGGCTCCCTGTCTCAAGCTGCCATGATGCAGAGTGCGCTTGCGAAAGAGAGGCGAGAGCTGAAGCAAGCCCAGAGGGAGGCAGAGATGGACTCCATCCCCATGGGACTCAACAAGCACTGGGTGGATCCCCTCCCAGACGGTAACCAAATCTTCCTCCTGATGTATTTTTGGTTGTAAAATGTATTTCTGTTTAGACATCGCTGTGGGAACCCACTGTAACATGTACTGTAAATTGGGATGCAGCAGGCAATTTAGGAGACGCAGAGATCCAGAAATTCCGGCTGGCCTTGATAGCCAACTTCTTTCCCCCTCTAAGCAGCTGTGGAATGAATGGTTTTTGCTGTCCTGTTACTTGAGCCCATGTGCTCACTGTCGGGATCTCCGCTCGGCCAAGCTGATAAAGCTCATTTTCCTCTGGCCGAGTCCTCCGACGATAATTAACGACCTGAGCCTTTGATGAGGCCTCAGGCACATTCCCGTTCAGCAGAGTTTCCAGCACAGGGAAGTGATGAGATTTATGGCTACATCGCTATGCTTGATTTCTTACTACTCAGACAGCAAAGAAACATACATCCTCTCTCTGTGAAAGCAGAGAGCAACTGAAACAAAGGAACAGGAAACCAGTAAACATCACATCCGTCTCCTGTCTTCTGTGAGACTTCCAACAGCCTGGAAGGTCTCTGGAATGTAAACAGAGTCTTGTGACGCCAAAAGCACTGCACAGTGGCAACACACAGAAACTAACACTCACACCCCTTTCTCGTCAGTCCTCTCTTACCCCTTCCATGTTGCCATACGGACCAATGTGTGATGTACATTTTCCTCTCTCTTTCCAGTGGATGGAAGACAAATCGCTGCCAACATGCGAGGGATTGGCATGATGCCAAACGACATCCCAGAGTGGAAGAAACACGCGTTCGGAGGCAATAAAGCCTCTTACGGAAAAAAAACTCAGCTGTCGATCATTGAGCAGAGGGAAAGTCTCCCGATTTACCGGCTGAAGGATCAGCTCATCCAGGTAAGACTGAGAAGAAGAAGAAGAAGAAGAAAGCCAGCTGTCTGGAATTGAATCAAGGGTCTTGAAATCCAGCATCTCAACATGCCAATATCAGGTGGTTTGGCCTCCACTGGAGATGATCATGGTGTTCCAAAATCCTAAGGAGGTTTTATATTCCTGCCAATTCTTCTCCCGTTAAATTCTGCAAGCGGAAAAACGCAGAAAACCTGTGATTGTTGGGAGTTGATGCAGCTTCATATAGGAATGCCCTTACCTTGCAAATGTTTCCTGTTTAATTCATTAAAGCTGCACACCCTGCCTTTCTATCAGAAATTCAGGGTGGCTTACAACCCAGAGAATAAAACAGTAAAAACAAATTGGTTAATATGCAGTCGAACAGACCGGGAAGCCAATACAGTCGTACCTTGGCTCCTGAACGCCTTGCAAGTCGAACATTTTGGCTCCCGAACACCGCAAACCCGGAAGTGAGTGTTCCAGTATTCAAATGTTCTTTGGAACCTGAACATCTGACGGGGCTTCCGAGGCTTCCAATTGGCTGCAGGAGCTTCCTGCAGCCAATCAGAAGCCACGCTTTGGTTTCCGAACGTTTTGGAAGTCGAACGGACTTCCGGAACGGATTCTGTTTGACTTCCAAGGTACGACTGTAGAAGCATAACATCAGCTTTATAAAGAGAGGGCTGTGAATGTGGTATATGTACTTTGCATGTAGGTTTGCTCTTCTGGATGTTCAAAACCGGAGCAGGGTGTGGCAGGGTATATGAAACCAGAAGTTGCCCTATAAGAAACTTTGAGAACACCAGATAGAATAGTTGTCTACATGCAGGATGCAAAGCAAATGGTGTCTGCTCAGTGAGTCACCATCTGGTCAGTGGAACCTCCCCCCCCCCCCTCGGTGTTAGTTTGTTTGAGCACCTTTTTCCATTTGAGCTCTATCTTGAATAACACTTTAAGAACCATACACCTCCAACAGAAAGCTCTGACATTTGGATTCATCGGGTTCTGTGGTATTGGCAATAATTTTGAGGAAACATTTTTCCACCTGCCATGCTGTTGCATCCATGCAGATTTGTAGGCCCCTTTCTGTAGCGTCCGAACCTGCGGCTTGATTTTAAAAGAAAAACTGATTTGTGCAGACAAAGAGCAGCATGCTTCCCTGTTGGACGTAATGTTCACGGAGGAGAATGGACAGAGTAGCAGGTAGAAGAGATTTGAGTACCTTTGAACACTGAAGATACCTGAGCATCCGATGGCTTTTCTGTCCTAGGCTGTTCACGATAACCAGATTCTGATAGTCATCGGGGAGACGGGCTCTGGGAAAACGACGCAGATCACGCAGTACCTTGCTGAGGCTGGCTACACCTCCCGTGGGAAGATTGGCTGCACCCAGCCACGCCGAGTGGCTGCCATGTCCGTGGCCAAACGGGTATCGGAGGAGTTCGGCTGCTGTCTGGGACAGGAGGTGAGATGCGCTGGTACTTTGTGGATTGACCCTGCAATGTGCCAGAAGTGGCAGATCATACAATTCCATGGTGGCAGCTGCGCTGATTACTTTCCTCAACTGGCAGGAGTGGAAAGGCAGTGGGAGGTTGTGCTCAGGGCCAACACAATGGAATGGGCAAGAGACCAGTTGGGAATTGCAGATCTGTTCCACAGGCCAGAGGTTCCCATCCACGCAGGAATGCTTCCATCCATCCATCTATGAATCCATCCATTCCCATCTACGTGGGGCTGCCCTTGAAGCTGTCCCAGAAACTCCAGCGGGTGCAGAATGCTGCAGCGAGGCTCCTCACGGGGTCTCTGCCACGGGAGCATATTCACCCAGTGCTTTTCAGCTGCACTGGCTCCTGGTGGAGTACAGGGTCAGATTTAAGGTGCTGGTTTTGACCTTTAAAGCCCTTCATGGCCTAGGACCCTTTTACTTACAGGAACGTCCCTCCTGGTATGCCCCACGGAGAGCCTCAAGGTCCATAAATAGCAACACCCTAGTGGTCCCGGGCCCTAAGGAAGTTAGATTGGCTTCAGCCAGGGCCTTTTCAATACTGGCTCTGGCCTGGTGGAACGCCCTGCCTCATGAGACCAGGGCCCTGCAGGATCTGATTTCTTTCCGCAGGGCCTGTAAGACAGAGTTGTTCCACCTGGCCTTTGGCTTGGAGCCAATTTGATTCCCTCCCCCTCTTTCTTTTTTCTTTTTTCCTTTCTCCTCCTGTGATGAGGCTGCATTTTAATATTTTAATGTTTCAATATTTTAATGTTGTATTCATTCAACTTGTTTTTATTATTGCTTGTTAGCCGCCCTGAGCCCGGCCTTGGCTGGGGAGGGCGGGGTATAAATAAAAAATATTATTATTATCCTTGCTGTACACCTTTAAATTTGCAGTTGTCTCTTGCAGGCGGGCAGTCAAGACGTAATCGCTAGAGCAGAAATGGTTGCCCATTCACCCCCTTCTGACCGTTTTGCCCCATTCTCCCCGGCAGGTTGGCTACACCATCCGGTTTGAGGACTGTACTAGTCCCGAGACAGTGATCAAGTATATGACGGACGGGATGTTGCTGCGAGAGTGCCTGATTGACCCCGATCTGACGCAGTATGCCATCATCATGTTGGATGAAGCCCACGAGCGCACCATACACACCGATGTGCTCTTTGGTCTCCTGAAAAAGGTAAATTCTTTCAAATCTCCCCCCCCCCCCAAAAAAAATAATGAATTAGGAAAGAGCAATTGATGAAAGACTTTATTTTATATTATTTTTATAGTCTTTTTAATTTGATTGTCAAAAATAAAAACGTACGACGAAACACAATACGAAATCCAAATATCGAGATTACTCTGAATCTCTTGACTTTCCCCCATCTCTTCCATGGGTCCTTTTAGTTCTATTTTCAACTGCATATCAATACTTCTCCAATTTTTCATCTTCCTCAGTTATCCATGCATTCTGTTACATTTCAGTTGTATTTAAAATTCCGCTAATGTTTTGACCTGTTTACAGTGATTTTGTATATACATTATAAACATTTCCCATTCTTTTTAAAATTTCTTGCTTCCCAGTTGGTTTTGCCATTTCGGCATAGTCCGTCAACTTGATTTGCCATTCTTCTTTGGTTGTGGGGTTGTCCCTTCCTTCCACCTCTGGGCTAACAAAATCCAAGCGGCCATTGTAGCATACATGAACAATTTCCTCTGGTCGTTTGGAGACTCGATACCTATAATCCCTAATAAAAAACCTTCTGGTTTTTTAACAAAAGCTATTTCAAACTCCCCCCCCCCCCCGTATTTAATTACCCGTATTTTTCGCTCTATAAGACACACCACAAGACGCACCTAGTTTTTGGAGGAGGAAAACAAGAAAAAAAGTATTCTGAATCTCAGAAGCCAGAACAGCAAGAGGGATCGCTGTGCAGTGAAAGCAGCAATCCCTCTTGCTGTTCTGGCTTCTTGTATAGCTGCGCAGCCTGCATTCGCTCCATAAGACGCACACACATTTCCCCTTACTTTTTAGGAGGGAAAAAGTGAGTCTTATAGAGCAAAAAATACGGTATATATCATTTCCCAACGATGAAAGGCTTTAATAACAAGGATATGGATTCTCCACTGTGTAACCCTGTGCTCAGAAAATAAGAAAGAAGCCTGTCTGTCCTGGGACCCAGCTCTTGATTGGTCCTCGGATTAGTCTGGCTGGCAGCCAGGGCTGTTGCCCCCTCATGGCTTGTGTTGCTGTGTACCTTTTTTCCTGCACTGAACACGCTTTGCCAACTTCTCTCCTGCAGACGGTTCAGAAGAGGCAAGACATGAAGTTGATAGTGACGTCGGCCACCTTGGACGCGGTCAAGTTCTCCCAGTACTTCTACGAGGCTCCCATCTTTACCATCCCGGGAAGGACGTACCCGGTGGAGATTCTCTATACCAAGGAGCCAGAGACAGATTACCTGGATGCCAGCCTGATCACAGTCATGCAGATCCACTTGACAGAACCACCAGGTAAGGCATGGAATGTTGGTGCTCACATCAAAGGTTGCTTCATGTTGGAGGATGGAAGGCTTTCAGTCGCATGCAGTAATCATAGAGCACTCCTGCAGCTTCCAAGGTGGCCCTGTGGTCTAAACCACCGAGACTCTTGGGCTTGCCGATCAGAAGGTCGGTGGTTTGAATCCCCGCAACAGGGTGAGCTCCCGTTGCTCTGTCCCATCTCCTGCCAACCTAGCAGTTCAAAAGCACGCCACTGCAAGGAGATAAATAGGTAGCGCTGTGGCGGAAAGGTAAACGGCCTTTCCGTACACTCTGGCTTCCAGTGTGGTGTAGTGGTTAAGAGCGGTAGACTCGTAATCTGGGGAACCGGGTTCGCGTCCCCGCTCCTCTACACACAGCTGCTGGGTGACCTTGGGCCAGTCACACTTCTTTGAGGTCTCTTAGCCCCACTCACCTCACAGAGTGTTTGTTGTGGGGGAGGAAGGGAAAGGAGAATGTTATGCCTTTGAGACTCCTTCGGGTAGTGATAAAGCAGGATATCAAATCCAAACTCTTCTTCTTTTTCTCTTCTTCCGTCACGGTGTCCTGTTGCACCAGAAGTGGTTTAGTGCTCCTGGCCACATGACCCAGAAAGCTGTCAGTGGACAAACGCCGGCTCCCTCAGCCTGAAATCGAGATGAGCACCACAAACCCCATAGTCACCTTTGACTGGATTTAACCATCCAGGGGTCCTTTGCCTTTTTTTTTACCTAGGGTAGCTGGCTTGGGCTAGATAATGTTTAAGTCCTCTCTTTTCTGTTCATCAGTTTTGTTTTTGGAGTTCTAAAAAAAGTTGAAAGACACTTTAAAGGTCTATCTCATCTGCATAAACCTGCTATGAGAGTGGGCTAGTCTGCTGTAGATACTCTTCACTGGCCAACAAGAAGAAACCTTTGATGGTGGGTGGCGCTGTGGGTTAAACCACAGAGCCTAGGACTTGCCGATCAGAAAGTCGATGGTTCGAATCCCCGTGACGGGGTGAGCTCCCGTTGCTCGGTCCCTGCTCCTGCCAACCTAGCAGTTTGAAAGCACGTCAAAGTGCAAGTAGATAAATAGGTACCGCTCCGGCGGGAAGGTAAACGGCGTTTCCGTGTGCTGCTCTGGTTCGCCAGAAGCGGCTTAGTCATGCTGGCCACATGACCCAGAAGCTATACGCCGGCTCCCTCGGCCAATAAAGCGAGATGAGCGCTACAACCCCAGAGTCAGTCACAACTGGACCTAATAGTCAGGAGTCCTTTACCTATCCTAGAATAATAGAATTGTAGAGTTGGAAGGGGCCACAAGGGTAATGCAGGAATCTTTCGCCCTGTGGGCTCGAACCCACGACCTTGAGATTAAGAGTCTCATGCTCTACCAGCTGAGCTATCCCAGATCTGTAGCACACTACCCTCCTATGTGCCCTACCCATCTTGCAAACGAGAAGCTACATTTCCCCAAACCATACTACTCTATAATCATTTACAGACTCCCTGTTAAGCCCATGATCATGGAAGACAATCTCACTCAGCTACGAGTGATCAGAGAAGACGACGACTACTCTGTTTATGCTGAACTTGTCTCCTAAACCCTTCTCCTTCAGGCACAGCAAATCATGCAAAGTTGTCGGTTTGGCACCCACCTAACCACAAATTTTCAAGCCTGCTTTGACAGCCATAAGGGCCGGAAGTTTGCTTTCCCATCGATTTAAACGAAGCTGAGTTTGTGAAAACTGGCCAATTTCATACATTTTATCTTCATTGGCTCCCAGTATTTTTCCGAGCACAATTCAAAGTGTTGGTGCTGACCTTTAAAGCCCTAAACGACCTCAGTCCTGTATACCTGAAGGAGCGTCTCCACCCCCACCATCCAGCCCAGACACGGAGGTCCAGCGCCGAGGGCCTTCTGGTGGTTCCCTCGCTGTGAGAAGTGAGGTTACAGGGAACAAGACAGAGGGCCTTCTCGGTAGTGGTGCCTGCCCTGTGGAATGCCCTCCCAGCAGATGTCAAGGCAGTAAACAACTACAGTGGTACCTCGGGTTAAGTACTTAAAGTAAAGGTAAAGGTACCCCTGCCCGTACGGGCCAGTCTTGACAGACTCTGGGGTTGTGCGCCCATCTCACTTAAGAGGCCAGGGGCCAGCGCTGTCCGGAGACACTTCCAGGTCACGTGGCCAGCGTGACATCACTGCTCTGGCGAGCCAGAGCCGCACACGGAAACGCCGTTTACCTTCCCGCTGGTAAGCGGTCCCTATTTATCTACTTGCACCCGGAGGTGCTTTCGAACTGCTAGGTTGGCAGGCGCTGGGACCGAGCAGCGGGAGCGCACCCCGCCGCAGGGATTCGAACCGCCGACCTTTCGATCGGCAAGTCCTAGGCGCTGAGGCTTTAACCCACAGCGCCACCTGTGTCCATTCCAAAGGTCCATTCTTAACCTGAAACTGTTCTTAACCTGAAGCACCACTTTAGCTAATGGGGCCTCCTGCTGCTGCCACACCACTGGAACAGGATTTCTGTTCTCATCCTGAAGCAAAGTTCTTAACCCGAGGTACTATTTCTGGGTTAGCGGAGTCTCACCTGAAGCGTATGTAACCTGAAGCGTATGTAACCCGAAGTACCACTGTATTTTACTTTTAAAAGACAACTGAAGGCTGCCCTATTTAGGGAAGTTTTTAATGTCTGACACTGTATTGTTTTTAATAATCGGTTGGAAAGCCGCCCAGAGTGGCTGGGGAAACCCAGCCAGATGGGAGGGGTATACATAATAAACTATTATTATTATTATTATTATTATTATTATTATTATTATTATTTGTTCCTGAAGTTGTAAATGTTGTGCCCTGGCCTGCCTGCGGGTGGAGCTAATCAGAGGAACCGTTTTTCTGTTCCGCAGGAGACATCCTGGTGTTTTTGACTGGCCAGGAGGAGATCGACACGGCCTGCGAGATCCTCTATGAGCGAATGAAATCCCTGGGCCCTGACGTCCCTGAGCTGATCATCTTGCCTGTCTACTCGGCCCTGCCTAGCGAGATGCAGACACGCATCTTTGACCCAGCTCCCCCAGGGAGTCGAAAGGTAGCTGCTTCCACCACTTTCTGGCAGGGATGCCCCCCCCCCCCAAATACGATTCCTGTGAGAGTTCCCTTTTGGACCAGTCTGTGGAGGCTGTTGTCACCTCCTGCCTGCTTAGCACGCTGTTTGACCCAGGCTGCGTGTCTGTCCCTTTCGTCCTATCTAGGTGGTCATTGCCACGAACATCGCTGAAACTTCGCTCACAATTGACGGCATCTATTACGTGGTGGACCCTGGGTTTGTGAAGCAGAAAGTATACAACTCAAAGACAGGAATTGACCAGCTGGTTGTGACACCTATTTCTCAGGTACGTGGCTGGGTGGCTGTTCTACACAAGATCTGCGACTGGGGTCCGTGGGAGATAGAAGATGTGATGGATTTCTCTTGCTCAGCCCTATGAAATATGGAGAAGAAAATGATTTGTCTGCTTGTGCTATTAGGAGAATGTTGTTGTTGTTGTTGTTTAGTCGTGTCGAACTCTTCGTGTCCCCATGCACCAGAGCACGCCAGGCACTCCTGTCTTCCACTGCCTCCCGCAGTTTGGTCAAACATGGGCAGCATTAAGATAAATTCAATAGTGTAAATAGTTTTGATGGATGTAATAATGGAAAACTGAATGGTTTAGTTTATATAAAATACGCAAGGATTTATGTTATGCAGAATAAACCATGGAAAGAGAAGAAGGGAAGGCATTGATGTTTTAAGGTTGCTTAAATGAATATTCTAAAATGTAAAACAGATAATCTAATAAAAAATACAGAGGAAGGGGGGTGGGAAATCACTGACCTGGTTTCTTATCTATGATTCCGGCAGGCACAAGCCAAGCAGCGAGCTGGGAGGGCTGGGAGAACCGGGCCAGGCAAGTGCTACCGGCTGTACACAGAGCGGGCCTACCGTGACGAGATGCTCACCACCAACGTGCCTGAGATCCAGAGGACCAACTTGGCCAGCACTGTGCTGTCCCTTAAGGTAGGCGCTGGTGACGCAACAGCTGGTCTCATATGGCGGAGCCATCTCGAGAAAAGCCTTGCAGAGCATCTTTGTAGCGCCTTGTAAAATGAACCTTCCTTCTGTTTGTAGTGTTTGAGCTGGGTTCTTTTCATTTGGTCAGGGCGGTGGAAGATGTTTGTACAAGGCATGGTCTAAACCACTGAGCCTCTTGGGCTTGCCGATCAGAAGGTCGGCGGTTCGAATCCCTGCGACTGAGTGAGCTCCCGTTGCTCTGTCCCAGCTCCTGCCAACCTAGCAGTTCGAAAGCATGCCAGTGCAAGTAGATAAATAGGTACCACTGCAGCGGGAAGGTAAATGGCATTTCCATGTGCTCTGGCTTCCGTCCCGGTGTCCTGCTGTGCCAGAAGCGGTTTAGTCATGCTGGCCACATGACCTGGAAAACTGCCTGCGGACAAACGCCAGCTCCCTCGGCCTGAAAGCGAGATGAGCGCACAACCCCATGGTCGCCTTTGACTGGACTTAACCGTCCAGGGGTCTTTTGTTGTTGTTTAGTCGTTTAGTCGTGTCTGACTCTTTGTGACCCCATGGACCAGAGCATGCCAGGCACTTCTTGTCTTCCACTGCCTCCCGCAGTTTGCCCAAGAAAGTAAAATCTCTCACTGCCTCCATTTCTTCCCCTTCTATTTGCCAGGAGGTGATAGGCCCAGTGGCCATGATCTTGGTTTTTTTGATGTTGAGCTTCAGACCATATTTTGCGCTCTCCTCTTTCACCCTCATTAAAAGGTTTTTTGATTCCTCCTCACTTTCTGCCATCAAGGTTGTGTCATCTGCATATCTGAGGTTGTTGATATTTCTTCCAGCAATCTTAATTCCGGCTAGGGATTCATCCAGCCCAGCCTTTCGCATGATGAATTAGTCTTTTATCTTTACCTTTTTTATCTAGATCAGGGGTCTGCAACCCGCGGCTCCGGAGCTGCATGTGGCTCTTTTACACCTTTGCCGCGGCTCCGGGGCGGATACTAGCAAGGGGAGGAGGCGCATTGTGTGCCCCGACACTCCCCACTGTGGCGGGTGCTGTACTGGCTGTGACGTCACATGGGGGCGGTGCGTGTGTTAGTCACGCACTGTCCCGACGGCACCTTCCCGCCCACCCTCTACATTGTAAGAGGCATGTACGCTGGTCACTGTTTTGAAAGGGAGTGAAGAACACACACACACAAAAAGGTAACTTGTTAATTTAACGTTTGTTTCTATGAGGAGGAGTAATTCTGAGGGGTCAAACAAAGAAATAATAAAAAAGTGACAAAGTTCTTTTTATAATGACGAGTTTTGTGGCTCCCAGCTTTTTTTTCTTCGGAAACGGGTCCAAGTGGCTCTTTTTGTCTTAAAGGTTCAGACCCCTGATCTAGATGTATGTACAGCACACCTCATGTTCTCTCCTCCCTCTCTCTCATGCACACATACAGGCTATGGGAATCAACGACCTGCTCTCCTTTGATTTCATGGATGCTCCGCCAATGGAAACTCTGATCACCGCAATGGAGCAGCTGTACACTCTGGGTGCCCTGGATGACGAGGGGCTGCTCACCCGACTGGGACGCCGGGTAGGCCCTGCGCTGTTCAAGTCTCATAGCTGGGGGGTGATGGAAGGGATATCCAAGCTCAGGGAATCTTTGGGAAACACTACATGTAGAACCTAGTGTTTGCAGCTAGAATAAGCAACTTGAGTCTGCTTACATTTGCTGATCCTCCTTATTTGTTAATGCATTAAAGTTCTGGAATTTTTATTGTGATTATATGCCGCCCATCTGACTGGGTTGCTTCCAGCAAATTGAAACATCAAACATTAAAAAACTTCCAGGTACAGTGGTACCTCGGGTTAAGTATTTAATTTGTTCCAGAGGTCCGTTCTTAACCTGAAACTGTTCTTAACCTGAAGCACCACTTTAGCTAATGGGGCCTCCTGCTGCTGCCACACCGCCAGAGCACAATTTCTGTTCTCATCCTGAAGCAAAGTTCTTAACCTGAAGCACTATTTCGGGGTTAGCGGAGTCTGTAACCTGAAGTGTATGTAACCTGAAGCGTACGTAACCCGAGGTACCACTGTACAGGGCTGCCTTCAAATGTCTTCTAAAAGTTGTATAGTTATTTATCTCCTTGACATCTGATGGGAGGGCCTTCCACAGTGTGGGTGCTACTACCAAGAAGGCCTTCCGCCTGGTTCCCTGTAACCTCGCTTCTCACAGTGTGGGAACCACCAGAAGGCCTTCGGAGCTGGACCTCAGTGTCCGGGCTGAACAATGGGGGTGGAGACATTCCTTCAGGTATACTGGGCCGAGGTTGTTTAGGTCTATAAAGGTCAGCACCAACACTTTGAATTGTGCTTGGAAACGTACTGTGAGCCAGTGTAGATCTGGAAATAGTGGAAATGGGCCAAGAAATAGATGCAGCAGTATGGGGAAGAAGGAGTCACAGAGGGTGTTGGAAACCCTTTTCTTCCCTACCCCAGTGATCTGAAAAGCTCTGCTCAGCCTTTCTCCCTGAGATTGTACCAGATACAGAAGAGAGATGATACATATTTCTAATTTCTCACCCATAAGAACTAGAAACTTGTTTTGCAAAAGGAGAGAACAAGCTGGCTGAGCTTGCCAGAGTCCTGAAATCCATTGCGGGTGTGCTAAACCCTTGTGACCTGCCCTGACTTTGGGGGTGGGGAAAAGCTCCCTGTGCAGCACTGGAGCAAGAGAGGTCCCTAGCCCTGGATTTGCCTGGTATGCTCTGGGAACCATTTCCGAAGGAAGAGCTTCAATTATGATAGCTGTACCAGACAACCAGCCTCATAAGGTAGAAATGAAAATCAAAGAGGGAGTATTGAAATGTGTGTGCAAGTACTTGAGGCATTCTGTTCCTGCCCTCCACTCCTCCCGCAAAAAAACCACCAAAGTTCAGTGGTTTGCTACAATCAGGTTGACTGCCACTGCTTGGGGAGGCTGCACAGATTCGACGAAATAACCAGCTGTGAATGCCGTTCCCTTCCTTCCCGACAGATGGCTGAGTTCCCCCTGGAGCCCATGTTGTGCAAGATGCTCATCATGTCGGTGCATCTGGGATGCAGCGAGGAAATGCTCACCATCGTCTCCATGCTGTCGGTGCAGAACGTCTTCTACCGACCCAAGGTAAATGGGCACATTTGGGGATTGGACTCTGAAGGCAGCCTGTCACTGGTTGCAGCTGGGCTAGCGCCAGGGAAGAGGAAAAGAACATGGAGTGCTGGTCTGGTGGGTAGTGAATCGGACCTAGATGTGGGAGACTGCAGTTCCCTGTCACGGATTCACTTTGCGCAGCTAGAGTTACTGGGCATCAACTCCTTGTTTAGGAAAATTGATTAATTTTTTGACTTTATGTGCTGCTTTCCCACAATGAGCTGTGCTCAAAGAGGCTTGCAACAAACCTTCAAAACATTAAACAAGGAGAACATTGGAAATACCAAATGTACAAAACAACAGAGCATGTCAGTAAATTCAAAATAACAAAAATCAACAAGAAGAAGATGTAGATCGGGCACACAAGGAAGTGCGCATAGTTGATGTGTCAGTTAGCTGTGATTGATTCCCTGTTAACTACCGTTGAATTATCATTGACTCCCTTGTGTTAACGTTTGTAATAAGCGAATGTTTTAAATACTTGACCATTATTTGATATTGTCCGTCCCATACTTAGCAGATATTTCAGCAGGTCAGATGCCTGACTCTAGAGCAGATGTAGGGGACCTTTGGCCCTCCAGGTGTTGCTAAACTACATCTCCCATCATCCCTGGCCGTTGGCGATACTTGTTGGGGGTTGATGGGAGTTGTATTTCTGCAACATTTGGAGGGCCAGAGGTTCCCCACACCCGCTCTAGAAGGTGTACAGAGCCTAAAATTATGTCAAAAGGGGGAAGGAGCATAGGCAGTCGTCCCTTGCAGCTGAGCTGATGTCCAATAAAATGTGCAACTTTTGTTCAGTTTGTGTCATGAGCCAGCCAGCCTTGAATTGCTTCATCAACTAGAGATGAAAATCAAAATGTGGTGTCGAAATACATATATATAGAAACAGTTTGTGTTTTCAGTTTGCACAAGTAATTGAAGGTGCCAGTGTAATAGAAGGCAAACCAATTCTCTTCCCACACCCCACAGTCTGTCTGCATCTGTCCAGAAACATTAGCACAAATCCCTTGCTAATGCCAGCCCCTTAAAATAGTGCAGTAACAAATAATGACTACAGAAAATCGGGTGATGGGTTCCAATAATTTGTTCAAAGGCTATATAGTTGTACCTTGGTACTCGGACATTTTGGCTCCTGAACGCCACAAACCTGGAATTGAGTGTTCTGGTTTGCGAACGTTCTTTGGAACCCGAATGTCCGACGGGGCTTCTGATTGGTTGCAGGAGCTTCCTGCAGCCAATTGGAAGCCATGCTTTGGTTTCTGAACGTTTTGGAAGTCAAACGGACTTCCGGAATGGATTCCATTTGACTTCCAAGGCATGACTGTAAATGTTGTTAAAAAATATTTGCGATTGTGCCTTTTTTTAGCTGACCTGCATAGATACTACCATTTTGTGAATGCATTTGTTGCAATTTTGTAAATTTTAGGTAAAATATATTGGCTCCTCCAGAAACCGATTCCTTATAAGCCGGAGTTCTGTCCATGTTCTTTTGCTGTTCCTGATGGCAGGGGGGCTGCTGGAGAAAACTCACTTCCTGTTTTGCTTGTGTGCGTTGTAGGACAAGCAAGCTCTCGCTGACCAGAAGAAAGCCAAGTTTCACCAGACGGAAGGGGACCACCTCACACTTCTGGCCGTGTACAACTCCTGGAAGAACAACAAGTTCTCCAATCCCTGGTGCTATGAGAACTTCATCCAAGCTCGCTCTCTGCGCCGTGCCCAGGATATTCGCAAACAGATGTTAGGCATCATGGATAGGTGAGGGTCTGGCCACGAACAAGAGAAATGTGCTAGAACAGGAGGTTCCCAAACTGTCATGGACCAGTGATCCAGGAGCTTCGTTCAGGTGGTCTGCAGCTCACCAATGGATTCGTGGTTGAAGATGGGAGCCGGGACATCCATTACGTTCAGTGCTCATATGGATTTTTTAATTGTGTTTAAATTTTCTTCTTCTATTGCTTCCTTGGGGCAGGGTAGAAGCATCCATTCTGTGTATCAGTGCTCCCAAAGGCATCTCAGCCTTCCAGAGTCTTAATTAGAGCTGGCCGGTTTTCAGTTCATTGTCCAAAACCCGTATGATGTTCAGATCACGATACCGGTTTCAGACCTTTTGAGCTGGCAATACATCGCAGCTCCAATGTGGTGTAGTGGTTAAGAGCGGTAGACTCATAATCTGGTGAACCGGGTTCGCTTCCCTGCTCCTCCACATGCAGCTGCTGGGTGACCTTGGGCCAGTCACACTTCTTTGAAGTCTCTCAGCCCCACTCACCTCACAGAGTGTTTGTTGTGGGGGAGGAAGGAAAGGAGAATGTTTGCCGCTTTGAGATTCCTTAGGGTAGTGATAAAGCGGGATATGAAATCCAAACTCTTCTTCTCTTCTTCTCCCCGGCCACTGCCAGCACACCTGCCTGCCTACCTGTGCTGTGCTGGCAGCGCCATGATATATTCTCAGCTCAAATCGCCTGCTCTCGTGTCTGCCTGCCTGGCTGCGAGTTTGCCTCTAAGCGAGCAAGCGGGCGGGAGGGGGGGCGACCAGTCTCTTTCCTCCCCATTGGTCGCTCAGGAGGACAGAGACTGGCTGCCCCGCTTACTCGCAAGGAGGCAAACACACAGCCAGACATTGCCCAGCCCTAGTCTTAATTAGTTAAGAATGTGCTCATGGTAGGCAAGGTAAAGGGACCCCTGACCATTAGGTCCAGTCGTGGCCGACTCTGGGGTTGTGGTGCTCACCTCGCTTTACTGGCCGAGGGAGCCGGCATACAGCTTCCAGGTCATGTGACCAGCATGACTAAACTCTTCTGGCGAACCAGAGCAGCGCATGGAAACGCCATTTACCTTCCCGCTGGAGTGGTACCTATTTATCTACTTGCACTTTGACGTGCTTTCGAACTGCTAGGTTGGCAGGAGCAGGGACTGAGTGACGGGAGCTCACCCCGTCACGGGGATTCGAACCGCCGACCTTCTGATCGGCAAGTCCTAGGCCCTGTGGTTTAACCCACAGCGCCACCCGCGTCTCTTCCGCTAAGCACTAGAGCAGCAGAAATAGTACACCCAATGAAGATAATCTAATTTTCAAAAAGTTGAACCTAAGTTTTTGAGCTGGGCAAAACTCTAGAGCAGAGCGCTTTCCTGGGGATCGTGGCAAAGTTTTAGCTGTGGAGTTTGTGTGTGGACTTGGGTGTAGGGTAGCTTGAATTTGCATCAACTGAAGCTTCTGTTCTAAACTCTTCCCCCACTCCTCTGGTTGGACAGGCACAAGCTGGACGTAGTGTCATGTGGAAAAGCTACCGTACGGGTCCAGAAAGCCATTTGCAGCGGTTTCTTCCGGAATGCCGCCAAGAAGGATCCCCAGGAGGGCTACCGGACCTTGATTGACCAGCAGGTCGTCTACATCCACCCCTCAAGTGCCCTCTTCAACCGCCAGCCTGAATGGTAAGGAGGCCGGTGCTGCCGGACGTCATTGTTTCTACCAAGAAAAGGGATGTTTGTATGGCACAGTTGAAAGTTAAGAGGGAGCTCATGGGCTTAGCCTGGTGGGAAAAGCCCATTTACTGTTGAACAGAACCACATGGGGAGGCTTGCAAAGGACTTGATTTGACTGCACTCCTGGGAAGTGGCATGTAATAATAATAATAATAATAATAATAATAATAATAATAATAATAATAATTTATTATTTATATCCCACCCATTTGGCTGAGTTTCCCCAGCTACTCTGGGCGGCTCCCAATCGAGTGTTAAAAACAATGCAGCATTAAATATTAAAAACTTCCCTAAACAGGGCTGCCTTCAGATGTCTTTTAAAGATAAGATAACTGCTTATTTCCTTCACATCTGAAGGGAGGGCGTTCCACAGGGTGGGTGCCACTACCGAGAAGGCCCTCTGCCTGGTTCTCTGTAACCTCACTTCTCGTAATGAGGGAACCGCCAGAAGGCCCTTGGTGCTGGATCTCAGTGTCCGGGCTGAACGATGAGGGTGGAGACGCTCCTTCAGGTATATAGGACCGAGGCCATTTAGGGCTTTAAAGGTCAGCACCAACACTCTGAATTGTGCTCGGAAATGTTCTGGGAGCCAATGCAGATCTCTCAGGACCGGTGTTATGTGGTCCCGGCGGCCTCTCCCAGTCACCAAAGCAAGCTCCCCATCCCCCGCAAAGCATTGCCCACCCCCTAAATTATTGGAAGAAATATGCTAAGTAGGATTGACCCCCGCACATCAGCTGGTACAAAGGGAAATCAATCCAGCTTGATTCAGAAGTGCAAGGGAACTTCATCCCTTGCACACCCCATGCACTTTGCTAGGCTTTGAAGTCCTGAAGTCGGCACCTTCAAGCTCCTTGCAAAAGTGCTTTGAAGTCCCAACTCTGAGGCTTCAAAGCATGACGCCAATTGCGATGTCACTTAATTGACAGGTGGGTGGTGACGCCCAATGGTCAAATATGGTCCGCAAGGCAAATCCTGATGAGGGTCTGTCTTGTGGAGCCAAAATGCTTTCCCAGCCCTGGTCTAGGTGGTTCTTACAGGAGGGAAGAGTATGTGGTTGGCAAGCAGGGTGAATACAAATAAAAGTGTGGCATGCATTTTAAAATAAATATACGGTATCTTAGCCCTGTGGAAATTTGCTCCTGTTACAGCTGGAGACCTTTTGAAATACACATGCTTTTGTCTTGTCATATTTCAATGCAAAATTTGTTTGGGGGCGGGATTCCAAACCAGCTATCACGTTGCTGAAGACTTCAGGCTCTGATTTATGACCTCATTCTTGTTGATCCTACAGCAGTGTTTCTCAAACCTGGGTCCCTGGGTGTTGTTGGACTACGACTTCCATCATCCCTAGCTAGCGGGGTCAGTGGTCAGAGATGATGGGAGTTGTAGTCCGGCAACAGCTGGGGACCCAAGTTCAAGAAACACTGCTGTATAGATACCCTTAGTGTAGAGCAGGCATGGCCAAACTTGGCCCTCCAGGTGCATTGGGACTACAACTCCCATCATCCCTGGCTAAGAGGACCGGTGGTCAGGGATGATGGGAATTGTAGTCCCAAAGCAGCTGGAGGCCCAAGTTTGGCCATGCCTGGTGTAGGGGATCTGCCTTCATATTGCACATAGAGGAAAGCGTTTTTAGAGTGAGCCGCATTCTGGGGAGACAGGGATGTCCTAATTTACCCGTCCCCCTTTCTCGTCCTGCAGGGTTGTATATCATGAGCTGGTGCTCACCACTAAAGAGTATATGCGGGAGGTCACCACCATCGATCCCCGCTGGCTGGTGGAGTTCGCCCCTGCCTTCTTCAAGGTCTCTGACCCCACAAAACTCAGCAAGCAGAAGAAGCAGCAGCGTCTGGAGCCCCTTTACAACCGCTACGAAGAGCCCAACGCCTGGAGAATATCGCGAGCCTTCAGGCGTCGGTGAGCCCTCCCCGTCTGCCAAGAACGGTGGCTGGACACGGCACCATCACGCGGTCCAGCCTTGGGCATGTCTGGACAACTTGCTATGTACGTTTCAAGACTTAAGGGTGTAGTGGTGCAATGCCAGCTCTTAAAGGCACCGCCTCCATCATGGCTGTCCTCAGAGACACCTTTCTTCACGGGATATTTTCTTTTGTTGCCATTCCTGCGCTGTGCAAGGGTCAAAAGTTGCTGTGCGGTTTCTAGTTCCCTCTGTTACTGAAAGGCCTCCTTTCTCCGCTGTCCCAAACGGGAACCGAAAGGGGAACACAAAGCTCTCATGTGATCTTTTCCCTTTGGAACTACCCTATTTTTCTTCAAAGCAACCCTCTGGAAGCACATTTGAAAAGACTGCTCCTGGAGGAAGCAAGACAAATACATAGACCCTTTACACTGGTGGCCTTTCTTGAATGTGGTCTTCAGCTGTGCTACCATGTTGCTTGCCCACTTCCTGTCAGAGCCCAAACAGTGTACAAAAAGCTGCTCTCCCCCCCCCCCAAGGATTCACTGACACCTGAAGCAACACTCCTGTGTTTCATCAGTAATATTGCCAAGCAGTTTTTAAATTTGAAGAAAATAAAAAAAGAGCTGAAGGCCGTGTTGTCGAGATCAGAGTTTTTGTCTGTCTTTTTCTGTACGATCTTACTTGCGTCTAGTGAAAAATGTCCTCTGTCCTCAAGGTTGGATGTGACTTTGCAGTACCAGGGACGGGAGACTAACCTGTAGTCCTTCAGGTGCTATTGAAGTTCGACCTCCCTCCACCTCTCAGGCCCAGTGGTTGGGGATTATGGGAGTTGTAGTCCCAGCAGTATCTGCAAAGCCACCTGTTTTAGGAGATGCAGTAGAGATTCAGGTGTACTTGAGGAAGCGGAGAAGAGAGGGCAATGCCTTCTTGATGGCTCTATGACTCTTCACAGCACCCCTTCATTGCAATTGCTGGCAACTTTCTGCTTGCCTGTTGAGGGGGCTAAGAGAGGTTGTGTGATCTTCCTTTATGTCCCAGGTGTCTGTGGTACAAGGAGGACTCTTTAAATGAAAAGTTGTATTCAGATTTTTTTCCGCTGTCTGGAAGCTGGTTTGTGTACACACACATGTACAGTGGTACCTCGGGTTAAGTACTTAATTCGTTCCAGAGGTCTGTTCTTAACCTGAAACTGTTCTTAACCTGAAGCACCACTTTAGCTAATGGGGCCTCCCGCTGCTGCCGCGCCGCCAGAACACGATTTCTGTTCTCACCCTGAAGCAAAGTTCTTAACCCGAGGTACTATTTCTGGGTTAGTGGAGTCTGTAACCTGAAGTGTATGTAACCTGAAGCATATGTAACCCAAGGTACCACTGTATTGTGGTTGTCATCCTTCCGTCTTGAGAAATGATGGAGTGTGACATCAAATCACTTGGATATTCAGCACCAAAGTGAACCTCTTCTGGACGCAAGCCTGGGTAGTGTGTTTGGAGGTCCTGGGCTGCCCAGACTTCAAGACCCACTTCTCGGCCTTGCGGTGGTGGTGTGAACAAAGACAGGGGGTTTGGAAGGTTGTCAAGGTAATTGGGTGTGAGGTGACAGGAATAGAGTGTCTTTTAGCAGGGTGTTCTGAAGAGGAGGAGGAGAAGGAAGGACGGAATCCATCTTGGGCAGGCTGGCTGAAGGCTGGCTGCACTGCTGTGGGGTACAAGCCCCTCTCGACCATGCTGTACGATCTGGACTCCCTCCATGCAGACTGAAGGTGTAAATAGGTGAATAAACCATATTTCTTAAAGCTACGACCATCTCCGCTGTGTCTCAATTCTCTAAAGCAGGGGTCAGCAAGCTTTTTCAGCAGGGGGACGGTCCACTGTCCCTCAGACATTCTGGGGAGCCGGACTATATTTGGGGGGGGGGGAATGAATGAATTCCTATGCCCCACAAATAACCCAGAGATGCATTTTAAATAAAAGGACACATTCTAGCCATGTAAAAACACCAGGCAGGCCCCACAAATAACCCAGAGATGCATTTTAAATAAAAGGACACTTTCTACTCCTGTAAAAACAGACCAATTCCCGGACCGTCCGTGGGCCAAATTTAGAAGGCGATTGGGCCAGATCCAGCCCCCAGGCCTTAGTTTGCCTACCCATGCTCTAAAGGAACACAGACACTGGAACCCCTGGGAATCTTGCAGAGGCTGGGGGTGGCACACAACTTTTTTATCCATACACACACACTGTAATATTCTGCCTGCTCACTTCTAGGGGATAAACACTACTACTAATATTGTTAACAGAGACACATACATCTCGCACACTCTTCTATTCCTCCCTCTGCCGCCACCTCAATCCAGAGATGTCCAACACTCACTGAGAGGGGACCAGCTTCCTCCACAGATCCATCTTAACGTAGTTCGCGCAAGCATTGTTTATGCTACAGTAGGGTTTGCAGTTGGGAGGGATGCGGGTGGCGCTGTGGGTTAAACCACAGAGCCTAGGGCTCGCCAATCAGAAGGTCGGCGGTTTGAATCCCCGTGACGGGGTGAGCTCCCGTTGCTCGGTCCCTGCTCCTGCCCACCTAGCAGTTCGAAAGCACATCAAAGTGCAAGTAGATAAATAGGTACCACTCCAGCGGGAAGGTAAACGGCGTTTCTGTGCGCTGCTCTGGTTCACCAGAAGTGGCTTAGTCATGCTGGCCACATGACCAGGAAGCTGTACACCGGCTCCCTCAGCCAATAAAGTGAGATGAGCGCCACAACCCCAGAGTCGACCATGACTGGACCTAATGGTCAGGGGTCCCTTTACCTTTAGGGTTTGCAGTAGTTTTGATACAAGCAGTTGTAAAGAGTATAAGGAGAAAAGAGGAGCGCAATGTCGCCCTGTGTGCCCCCTCCTCGTTTCTACAATCAAACTGCTGGAAACAAATCCTTTCGTAAGCGAGAGAAATGCCTCTGTGTTCCGTCGGCTTCCCCCCGCTGCGATGCCGAGAGCGATTGAGGGAAAGCACTTTGCCTAACCATTCTTCATCATTCCAAAGAGCTCGATATATGACAACCAGCAGCAGCTTGACATTCCTTGCTCCAGTTCCAAGCAGTGAACACATCTGGTTTAAATTAATTTAAAAGAATAAACTTGTATGACTTTTTGAGAGCAGGACGAGAAGGAATCTCCTGTTTATAAGTAGAGCTTTCTTTAAAAACGACACTGAGGAGAGAAAAGTGACCTTGAAGGCCTTCGGTGGGCGAGAAATTGACATTCCCCGAGTTACTAAAGTGATCTTCGTACCACAATGAAGTAGAACAGAGGATTCTGTGGAAATGAACCACTGGGAACCGACAAAAGGCTAGGATAGGATTTGTGCTTGGAATACAAAGGCCTGTTCTTTCTAAGTGCGAGCCTTGCTGCCTCATGCTTTTTACACTTGTAACGCTATTTCTAAATTAAGTTAATAAACCGGGGGGAGGGGGGTGTTTAAGCATTCTCTTAAATATCTCCCAGATTTCCAGGATTATCATAGAATTGTAGATTTGTAGACTAGATGTAGCATCATCTAGTCCAGGCATCTAGTCCGTTTTGGGGGCCTAATCTGGCCCTCCACTTGGTTTAATCCGGCCCCTGCGGCAGCTTATTTTGTGGGATAAAATCCAAAAAAAAACTCACAACAACTTCAATCAAGAACTGCAATCCTTAAAAAAAGCTTAAGAACTTTGGGGGTAAAATCCTAAAAGAAAGCCCAACAACTTCAATCCTAAAAAAAGCTCAGCAACTTTGGTTGGCCCACACAGCCCTTCATTTCATCAAATCTAGGCCGCTTTGAAAAAAAGTTTGGACACCACTGATTTCTAGTCCAATGCTGGAATCCCAGCTAAAGCATCTGTGCTGCTGAATTGCAGAAATATTATTTATGTTGAAGATTCCCATAGGATCTCAAGGTGAGACAACTCCGCAATCTTCTTTTATTTTGTAATGTTTGTTTACGTAAACAACAAGGGTATGAATATAGAGAAGAAACCAACCGAAGCGGGCCTTCAGAACAGAGAACACGCGGCATCTAAAACTATATTAGTGGTGCAGCAGTAAAGCTGCTGCACATTTGCAAAGCTAAGCAGGGTCTGGTACGGTTACAAATTGGATGGGAGAGGCCGCGTGTTGAGATTCCTGCAATGCAAGAAGGTTGGGCTAGATGACTCCCTTGGTCCCTTCCAACATTACAATTCTATGGTTCTATTTGCCGACAAAGGTCCGTATTGTTAAAGCTATGGTTTTCTCGGTAGTGATTTATGGAAGTGAGAGCTGGACCATAAAGAAGGCTGATCGCCGAAGAATTGATGCTTTTGAATTATGGTGCTGGAGGAGACTCTTGAGAGTCCCATGGACTGCAAGAAGATCAAACCTATCCATTCTGAAGGAAATCAGCCCTGAGTGCTCACTGGAAGGACAGATCCTGAAGCTGAGGCTCCAATACTTTGGCAACCTCATGAGAAGAGAAGATTCCCTGGAAAAGACCCTTATGTTGGGAAAGATGGAGGGCACAAGGAGAAGGGGACGACAGGTTGGACAGTGTTCTCGCAGCTACCAGCATGAGTTTGACCAAACTGCGGGAGGCAGTGGAAGACAGGAGTGCCTGGCGTGCTCTGGTCCATGGGGTCACGAAGAGTCAGGCACAACTAAACGACTAAAGAACAACAACAACATATCTATTCACAAGTCACAAGTGGGAAACAATACGAACAGACGTACAGTTGAGGAGCATCGATGGGGCCCAAACAAGAATGCAACTCAGTAGTTCTTCCAAAGTGAAGTCATACTTGGCAGGACTAAGCAGTTTATCATGTGTTTGTTCATGTAGGTCATATGAAGGTCAGCGCACTGCAGCAAAATCATCTGAGGATGCTTTGCCCCTGAGTAGCCCTAAGATCATGCGTGGGATTTTCCTGGGTGATGAGAAGCAAGGATTTATTGTACCACGCATCTCAAGCAAAGGTCAAAGCATCTTTCCAGTTTTGAGAAATATTTAGACAGGTCATGACCCAGAGGAATAATAGTAGAGGTTTCAGCAACAACTCAGAATTTCCCCCCATAGAACGTGCATAATAAACAAAACTTTGGATCCATAAAATGAAAGTAATAATCAATGTATTGTACTGTAAAATGAGTAAGACAGTATGGAAGATGATAAAAATTAAAGTTTTTTTCTTTTCTTACCTGCACTGATGATAGTCATTGTTTGGATGGCGGACTTTTATCCATTTCCGCAGTCACACAATCAATCAATCAATCAATAGCTGAACTGGGTTCTACACAGTCACACACAAAAACAAATTAACCAAAAAAGCCTCAAAAACAAAAGCGCAAAATAAATAGCAAAAACAAGAGCGCCAAACTTAATCCGTTCCGGAAGTCCATTTGACTTCCGAAAATGTTCGAAAACCAAGGTGCAGTGTCTAACTGGTGCAGGTGCCCTGGAAACAATAACTGACAGCCACATCAGACGTTTAGCTTCTGAAAAACGTTCGGAAATCGGAACATTTACTTCCGGGTTTTTGGCGTTTGAGAACCAAGGCATTTGAGAACTAAGTTACCACTGTATATAGAAATAATAATAATGAGAGGAAGACTCTCACAAAGGGTCCAAGGAGGACAACATGCTCTGTCAACACAGAATGTGGCCATTTTCTGCAACTTTGGAATATTACTTTCCTGGCCGAGCAGGCAAACGTTGGGATTTTTACTGCACCTCCCCCAGTAACCTTTATTATGTCTATTTTGTTTAGATTAATTATGTGGAAGCCACTCATTGTGCTAACCAATGTGTGCCCATCTTCCTATGTTAAGTTTTTAGTTTTGTTAAGTTTCCTAATGCCCTTGAAGCTGTCCCAGAAACTCCAGAATGCAGTAGCGAGGCTCCTCACGGGGTCTCTGCCATGGGAGCATATTCACCCAGTGCTTTTCCAGTTGCATTGGTTCCCGGTCAGATTTAAGGTACTGCTTTTGACCTTTAAAGCCCTTCACGGCCTAGGACCCTCGTACTTATGGGACCACCTCTCCCGGTATGCTCCACGGAGAGCCTCAAGGTCCATATATAGCAACACCCTAGTGGTCCCGGGCCCTAAGGAAGTTAGATTGTCTTCAAACAGAGCCAGGGCCTTTTCAACACTGGCTCCGGCCTGGTGGAACGCTCTGCCTCATGAGACCAGGGCACTGCAGGATCTGATTTCTTTCCGCAGGGCCTGTAAGACAGAGTTGTTCTGCCTGGCCTTTGGCTTGGAGCCAATTTGATTCCCTCCTTCTCTTTCTTTTTTCTTTTCCTTCTCCTCCTGCGATGAGGCTACATTTTAATATTTTAATGTTTCAATATTTTAATGTTGTATTTTAATTTTGTTTTTAAGTTGTAATTATTCAACTTGTTTTTATTATTGCTTGTAAGCCGCTCTGAGCCCGGCCTTGGCTGGGGAGGGCGGGGTATAAATAAAAATTATTATTATTATTATTAATGTCTCCAGTATGTTGACCATGAAAAACTGGTCCTATAAACCCCTACAAGAGACAAAGACTATTTTAACTCAGTGGGGTTTTACTTCAGAGTAGACATGCAGAGGCTTGCTTTGTAATTCATAAATCTGTGGTGTCCTGATGAGGTTGAAGACTAATTTAAAGGTTCTTATTCTTGCTGCTGCTTGACCAACTTTGATATCTGAACTTGTGTAATGGTCTTTTGGAAAGCTAATACAGGATCCAATTGTTGTGACAACTTGTCATCATTAATATCTAGTTCAAGATGGCCCACAAATAAAAACTGATTTGAGAATAACATGTGGGATTATTCATGTGTGTATAAATAAATGATAAAACTGCCTACAGTTTGCAAGGACCCTTGACAGCAGACATTAAATTTAACCCACTCAGATCACATTTTTCTTTCCTGTGAAATGGTCTGTAAAAGCTTCTATCTCCTTACTAAACTGAGCTGTGTGCTCTTCAGGGAGTGGTGCTAATGTTAGGAATTCATCAGTCTGATTCCCCCGCTGAACAAAATGAAGTCATCACTTGGTAAACTTCATATTTTGTAAGTAAACTGTGTACAGTTCTCTGAATCAATTCCAAGTACCTAATCCACATTACAGTGGACTGGAAATCAATCTGTCCTGAATCGCTGCGTTGTGTTGTGACGTGGAATCGCAGCCTGTAATAGTCGCCCCAGGATTGTCCTATTTACAGCGGCTTTCTTCTTTACTTCGCTGAAGGCTTGAGCAGCTATTGGGCTTTCTTCTTAACTTGCAAAAGCTAGTTCTGTTGTGTACAGTGGTACCTCGGGTTACAGACGCTTCAGGTTATAGACTCCGCTAACCCAGAAATAGTACCTCGGGTTAAGAACTTTGCTTCAGGATGAAAGCAGAAATTGTGTGGCGGCGGCAGCGGGAGGTCCCATTAGCTGAAGTGGTACCTCAGGTTAAGGACAGCTTCAGGTTAAGAACGGACCTCCAGAACGAATTAAGTTCTTAACTCGAGGTACCACTGTAGTTAGTGACAGGATTCAGCCTCTTCTGACTCTGTTCATTACTGAACAGACCTGACTTTTCCAAAAAAGAGAGCTTTTTTTAAAATAAAAAGACAAAAGAAAAGGGCCTTCTTAGTGACTGCTCCCAGATTCTGGAACTCGCTCCCTGGAGAATCTAGACTGGCTACTTCCTTGTACTTCTGCCGGCAGGCTTTTTGAAGTGTCTGTTTTTAATGAAAGGGCTGGTGCCGTGCTTTTTTTATTGTAATTACCGGTATTTGTATGTTTCAAACAGGTTTTATATATGTCTATACTCTTAATCAAGGTAGGGTTACCAGATATCCCCGTTTCCCGGGGACAGACCTTGGATTTACAAATCAGTCCCCATACAAAATCCACTGAAGTTGAAAAGTGTCCCCAGATTCATCGAAAAAAATCTGGTAACCTTATATTAAGGTTTGTTGTTAGTGATTCTTGTTTGTATCTGTAAGCCCACTTGAGTCCCTTCAGGGAAAAAGGCAGGGTATAAATAAATATATAACAACAACTCACACGCAACTTTCGTGTAGGTGCTGTGGCAAAATATACAAATGAACCTCTGAGAACTCTGGCAGGCAGCCATAGACATGGGCAAGAACTGGGTGAGGGGCGCTGGGGGGGGGGGAAATAGCCCGTAAAAAAGAGGAAGGGAAACGAGACATTGCTAACACGACATAAAAGTGTGACCCACAACAAGCTTTGCTGTGGTGCTGGTGTGTGCGGGTTACATGAGCCTATTATAGGAGGAAGGAGAAAAGATGGCGATGCTTGCAGTTGGTGGTCCTTACTGCTGCTCCTTTAAGTGTTTGCAGTATCTGTTCAATGCCAGGGAAATGTGAGGATCGATGACCCACACCAGGGCCGAATTTAGGTTTGATGAGGCCCTAGGCCAGGCAGCCCCAAACTCAGCCCTTCAGATGTTTTGGGACTACAACTCCCACCATCCCTAGCTAACAGGACCAGTGGTCAAGAATGTTGGAGATTGTAGTCCCAAAACATCTGGAGGGCTGAGTTTGGGGATGCCTGCCCTAAGCTCCTGAAGGTAATAGGGTCCTTTATATGTCCAGCTGTTCTTTGTCAACAAGAAATTGTCACTGTTTTTTGTGTGTGCTGAATATATGCTATATGGTCATTTATGGACCTAATAGGTATCTAAAGCCATAATGGGATCAAAGTAAATAAATTATGTATTATATGAAACCAATCAGTAGACATAAGACTCATACCCGTAATCTGTGCTGCCTGATCATCAGTCTACAAGCACTCTTTAATATTCGATAACAGGTACAACAGCGTGACCTGCATTCAACTGTGCTACACTGCAGTCTGCAGCTGCATGCTACATATTGCTATGCAATCAGTCCATGCAGAATGTAGGCACCCTATATATAGAAATGAGCGAACCAGTGATGTTTTAGGGAGAAGGCTAGCAGGCAGGGCCCATTACTTACATCATAGGAGCCTACACAACACAAAACTCTTGTTGTATGTAGCTTTTATTATATTTGTTTTTATCTTATATTTTGGAAATGTACATCCAGTTGTTTTCTCCTTTAATTTTTTGGGGGGTCCCCAAGAGAGTGGGGCCCTAAGCTCGGTGGCGTAGCGTGGGGGTGCAGGGGGGGCCGGCCGCACCGGGCGCAACATCTGGGGGTTAGGGTTAGGGGGCGCAAATCCACAGGTTAGGGGGCGCAAATTACTTGCCTTGCCCTGGGTGCTGACAACCCACGCTACGCCACTACCTAAGCTATAGCTTGTTTAGCTTATACGTAAATCCAGCACTGACCCACGCCCTCCTAGTGCTGATGTGATTGTCTGGCCTGTCTATAGCATCCAGGTTCAGACACTTGTGGGTGGGTAGGTATCATACCTTCCTAAGGACCCCACCAAACACCCCCCCCCTTTCTATTGCACATTTGTGATGATTTGTGCTCATGACGCTTTCACGGTCGGCCTGTGTGGTCCTGCTTTCTGTACTACAAAGGTTTCGGGGGCAGTCATACTGTTTCGTTCCCAACAAGCGCACAACCTGTAACTTCTTGGTGAAATCTTGTAACTTTTCATACGACAAATGTTCTTTGGGCAGGGGGTGGTTGTCCCACTTTTGTTGTATTGTAGCCCTTCCGGACAAGCAATGACGTGGTAGCATTGGGGAACAAAGTGGAATAAATCCAACACTATTCTTAAGGGATGCAGGTGGCGCTGTGGGTTAAACCACAGAGCCTAGGACTTGCCGATCAGAAGTTGGCGGTTCGAATCCCCGCGACGGGGTGAGCTCCCGTTGCTCAGTCCCTGCTCCTGCCAACCTAGCAGTTCAAAAGCACATCAAAGTGCAAGTAGATAAATAGGTACCGCTCCGGCAGGAAGGTAAACGGCGTTTCCGTGCGCTGCTCTGGTTCGCCAGAAGTGGCTTAGTCATGCTGGCCACATGACCCGGAAGCTGTACGCCGGCTCCCTTGGCCAATAAAGTGAGATGAACGCCGCAACCCCAGAGTTGGCCAGGACTGGACCTAATGGTCAGGGGTCCCTTTACCTTTATTCATAAGGAAATGTTGCAGAATACACCCAGAATAAAACCCCAGTCTGGAGAGGTCCAAAGTCAGGAGTATGGCTACCACAACCACCTTCCTCTTCATTTCTCTCCCTCTTCACCCCCTCTCTATGGCTCCCTTCCGTCTTCCTCGACCTCCAATGTAGAAGAACGGATCGGATTAAAAATTAAGGCGTGCATACTCAATAGTATTTTACACGCTTTGAGGGGGATCCTCTTTCAACTTTTCCTGACTTCTCCATACCTGAGAATTCCCTCATGTGTGCTATCCACCCATTCCTTGGGGAAGGGAACTTCACTTACAAACATATTAGCACAGGGCGGCATAAATTCAGTATTAAAAAATAATGGGGCTTAAGATGAGGCTCAATGGGCTTCGTGCACAGGACATGCTGTTGAACTTTTGAGAACCACTACCCTTGTTAATCCGTAGTATTGCTTTTCTGACATCCCTGCATTATTCTACTGATATTGCTACGCTGAACACACAGTAACTCGTACAGTGGTACCTTGGGTTACAAACACTTCGGGTTACAGACTCCGCTAACCCAGAAATAGTACCTTGGGTTAAGAACTTTGCTTCAGGATGAGAACAGAAATCGCGCAGCAGCAGCGGGAGGCCCCATTGGCTAAAGTGTTACCTCAGGTTAAGAACAGTTTCAGGTTAAGAACGGACCTCCGGAAGTTCTTAACCTGAGGTACCACTGTATTTCGATGACGTCCAGGATAGCAGCCTACGGCTTGCACGTGTGGTTTTGCCGTAGCAATCTTATGTTTTTGGTTTCTTAAAAATCTACCTGCTTTCTTCATAAAATGAACTCCCTCAAAGCGGTTCGTAGAAACTCAGGTTGTGAAGATACCAGTCAGGAACAAAGAAGATGCCACATTCTGCATCGGCCCTCAAAGTGACTGGCTAGCATCTAGGCCTCGATTTCCATGTCAAGAAGCCCTCCACTGTAGTTTAAATCTTGTACAGAGCTGGCCCATTACATTTTGCCGCCTGAGGCGAAGAACAGCGCCCCTTCCCACAGAAGCTGGCAGCTCAATCTCACTTCAATACAGGAGTCATGACAGAGCCTTCCACTGCACCTGAGGGCGGCAAGTTTAGTTTAGGAGGTGCAGGTCAGATGGTTCATATGATGGTATGCAGAGCTCTGTCCCTCACCATCTTGCCACTGCTCTCTGCAACCTAGCACCTGAGGCCAAGAAGATTGCCTCATTCTGTCTAATGGTAGGGCCGGTCCTGGAAGAGAATACACATGTAGCCTAATATGGTGAGATTTCTCTTTATGTGTGTGTGTGTGTGTTGTTGTTTTTTTTCTGGGTGATAGACCTCAATCAGAAAGGGGAATGACAAACAGTGGTACCTCGGGTTACAGACGCTTCAGGTTACAGACTCCGGTAACCCAGAAATAGTACCTCGGGTTAAGAACTTTACCTCAGGATGAGAACAGAAATTGTGCAGCAGCGGCAGTGGGAGGCCCCATTAGCTAAAGTGGTACCTCAGGTTAAGAACAGTTTCATGTTAAGAACGGACCTCCAGAACGAATTAAGTTCTTAACTCGAGGTACCACTGTATTTCCTAGTCTATGTCTAGTCATGTGTGTCTAGAGACATACGGTATTTTTAAAAAACTCCAGCCCTTTTGTTCAGGCTTCACTGAACATTATTATGACCATGGGTGAGTTCAGGTGTTCTGTGGTGCCCTGTAATAGCTGTTAAACTCACACATATAATAACTCAGTTTTGAAGTTTATCATGTTGGGCTGGGGTATCGTTTAGGGGATTTTATTGGTTTTGTTGTTGTTGCAGTTATTGGTATTAATTTTCTGCATATTTATTTATTTAGATCTATGGCGATTTATGAGGAAATGTTCAATTTTCCGTGTATTTTTTGAGGTGTTTTATATATTGATTGTGGCTACTTTTGTTATTTTGCCAATCTTTTCAAGTTGTAATCCTCCTTGAGCAGGCTTTAAACTATGGAATGGCGGCATACAAATAAATTGACGGTGGTGTTGCAGGGTTATTTATTTATTTTTTTAGCCGCTTTAAGTTCTATTTTCTGAAAGGTAACAAATAAATATATAATAAAAGCAGTCAAGCTTAACCTCAGCTCCAGAAAGGCATATCCATAATTGCAAAGTAATACTACTGTATTTTACATCAGTCTAAAAGTGTATAGGCATTTCAATTGCATAGTGTTGTCTCTAGCCCAGAATAGAAAATTTGTTGTTGTTGTTTAGTCGTGTCTGACTCTTCATGACCCCATGGACCACACAGGCTTCCTCAACCTCGGCCCTCCAGATGTTTTGAGACTACAATTCCCATCACCCCTGACCACTGGTCCTGCTAGCTAGGGATCATGGGAGTTGTAGGCCAAAAACATCTGGAGGGCCGAGGTTGAGGAAGCCTGGAATTGAGCATGCCAGGCACTCCTGTATTCCACTACCTCCCGCAGTTTGGTCAAACATGTTAGCTTCGAAAACACTGTCCAACCATCTCGTCCTCTGTCCTCCCCTTCTCCTTGTGCCCTCAAGGAATGGAAAATTAGCTTGCTTTAATAGGCTAAGAGACAAATTGGAGGACAGTGCCTTCAACGTGTCAGATTTCCACATATCGGGGCTGCGACTTGGGGAGGAGAGTTGGTCTTGATAATATTTTGGATGCATTGCAGTCTGGTGATTTTATAATAGGTCCGCCTATTTTATGCTTTTTCCGTGTGTGTGTGTGTGTGGGGGGGTGTAGAAGTTTCCAATGTGGCAAATTCGGAAGCAGATTATCGCACTGGGGGGGGGGGCGGCGACACCAAAAGATGGAGCGTTGCAAGCTCTTGAGTTGCATATTAAATATAATAAATTGGTGGTGACCAATCATCCCAAAATGCAGGGTTGCAAAATACTGGAGCGGGAGACATCTAGTCCATTAACTTTGGGTCTGAGTGGAGGTAGACCTGATATCGCCGTGCAATCCCAGGCAGCCTATGGCATCTCCGCTTTTGCAAAAGCTGCTCTCCTTGCGTTCCCCGTGCATAACAAGACAAAACATGCACCCGCGCGCAGCATCGCGCCCATTTAAAAATGCCCGAGTGCAGCTGGGAGGAAAAAGGAGGTGTCTTTTAAAAGTGCGGCTGCGGTGGGGAGAAATGCTCTTGATTTTTAAGGTGGGCAGAGGGAGAGAGCTTGCTTCCCGCCCCCTTGCAAGAAGGATTTGGGGAAGAATAGGAACCAGAGCCTCTCTCTCTCCTTTCCTCCTCTCCGTCCCCCTCCGCCTCACTTGCAACGTGTTGCAATTCCTCTTAGCGCACATCCAGCTTGCCAAACCGCGGAAAAAGTTTGAGAAGTCTTGGAGAAAGCTTCTCTCCCCCCCCCGCCGCCCCCCCCATTTCCCTTCCGCCCACAACTGGCTGGGCAGCCTGTGGGGCTCGTGACGCAGCGTCTGAATTCTTAGAAGGCAGGGGAGGGGCGCTTTTTTCTTTTTTTCTTTTTTGAAAGGGGGGGGGGCGCATTCCTTGTCTCTCTCCCATCTCCCTGTCTCTTTACCCTCCCATCACCTTCCCAACAGGAGGAGGGGAAGGAAAGGACCCTGAGTCAGCACGGAGAGAGAGAGTGCGCAAAGACGCAAAAGAAGGAGAAGAAGAGAGGGAGATCAGTCCCAGCCCCCAGCTATGAAACTTCCCAGCCCCCCCTCTTCGCCACGGCCTCGCTTGCTGAGCTGCGCCCTGGGCATCCTTCTGACCGTTGAGCTCGGACTCTGCGCTCTTCTCCCAGGTAGGGCTGAGTTGGCCAAATGTGTTTGTTTTTCCTCCACTTCCAAACTTGCAGCGTCTTTTAAGAAGGGCGGGAGGTTGGGTGGTGGTGGTGAAAGGAGGTACTTGTAGATCTGCCTCTTAAAAAAAAGAAGAAGGGGGGATCGGCTCCTCACAAAGTTAGCATGCACTTTTCTCTCCACCCCGATTTCCCTCCCCCCCCCATTTTGGGCAGTTGTTGGGGCATTTGGGGGGTGTACGCGAGCTTGCGTTTTGCAAAGATGGGAGGAGAAACCTGAATGGAACCAGATGTGGTTTGGAATTGCGAAGGGAGGAGGAGATGGAAGTGGCTGTTTTTGAAAGAAACTGGGGGGGGGGCACACACTTGATTCTCTTCTACCTCCCCATCAGCAAAAAAAAAAAAAAAAGAAAAAAAGAGAGAGGATTTTCTCTAGTTGCAAGATCTGATCCCTGCTGCATTTGAAATAAATGCTCTTGTCTCTGCGCCCCTAAGGTTTGGGAATTTTATTCTCTCACCCACCAGTTCTGCCTTGCAACCCTGCAGGCTTTTTGCATGTGTCCAGCCGTAATAAAAACCCCAACACACCACCGGATTTTTCCAGAGGAATCAGTGTTTCCAAAAGCATTTTCCAAGCTGGTCTCCCAATTGTCCCTCCGAGGAGGATAGCGATTTGGCCAGCAACAACAGTGATAGAGATGGGGAAACTAATGAGAGGCATCTGTTGGTCCCCAGAGCTTTGCAAGCACACTGGCCTTGCAAGTTGGCCAGATTTGCAAAACTTGCTCCAGTGTCTGGACCCGGTCAGTTGCGCCAGACAGTGACATTTAAAGGAATAAGTAAAACCCCTGCTTTTTTGCTCCAGTTTCCATGTAGTCTGCAACCAAAGGATTAACAAAAACAAACAAACGTTGCAGCGTGATAAATTTCTAAAAGAGCCCCATTGTGGCTTACGAAGCGAAAAAAATGCAATTTAAAGTAAATCAGGAAGCCGCTGGGAAATGCGGGGAGCAGGAAGCTGTTGGGAAAAGGGTCAGGAATGAAGCAGTGTGTGGTCGGTGGGTTGTCTCAGTTTTGGGTGGGAAGTTAGAGCAAAGGATGCAGTGATGGAGTGAGAGCAGCTTATGTTGTTGTTTAGTCGTGTCCATCTCTTCGTGACCCCATGGACCAGAGCACGCCAGGCACTCCTGTCTTCCACTGCCTCCCGCAGTTTGGTCAAACTCATGCTGGTAGCTTCGAGAACACTGTCCAACCATCTCGTCCTCTGCTATCCCCTTCTCCTTGTGCCCTCCATCTTTCCCAACATCAGGGTCTTTTCCAGGGTCTTCTCATGAGGTGGCCAAAGTCTTGGAGCCTCAGCTTCAGGATCTGTCCTTCCAGTGAGCACTCAGGGCTGATTTCCTTAAGAATGGATAGGTTTGATCTTCTTGCAGTCCACGGGACTCTCAAGAGTCTCCCCCAGCACCATAATTCAAAAGCATCAATTCTTCGGCGATCAGCCTTCTTTATGGTCCAGCTCTCACTTCCATACATCACTACTGCTCCTCCAGTTGGATCACGTTTAGTCAAAACTCTCCACTATGATCTGTTCATCTTGGGTGCCCTGCTCGGCATAGTTGTTAGCTTCTCTGGGTTATTCAAGCCCCTTCGCCACGGCAAGGCAGTGATCCATGAAGGGGTGAGTAGCTTACATATGGCTTATTGCAAAGGCTGATTGGGGTAGGAGATCATAGAATCATAGAATCATAGAGTTGGAAGAGACCACAAGGGCCATCGAGTCCAACCTGTCTCCTTCCACCCAGCGGCTTGCGCACCTCTCCAGCCAGCCAGGTATCTGCTCAACACTCGCAGAAACTTGTATTCCTGCCTCACCCCCTGGAAAATGGGGAGCAGGAGCAATGGGCCACCCCACTCCCACAGTACGCTGCTCCAACCAAATGCAGACCTCTGCTGCCTGCAGCTCCTTTTACACGCAAAAACCAGCTGGGGTAGATGGGAATTGTAGTAGAAAACATCTGGAGGGGCAGCAGCTTGGAGGAGGCTGGTAAAACAAAGAATGCAAAGAGATGCAAGAATGTGCAGTGGTACCTCAGGTTACATACGCTTCAGGTTACTGACTCCGCTAACCCAGAAATAGTACCTCGGGTTAAGAACTTTACCTCAGGATGAGAGCAGAAATCATGCTCCGGCGGTGTGGCAGCAGCAGGAGGCCCCATTAGCTAAAGTGGTGCTTCAGGTTAAGAACAGTTTCAGGTTAAGAACAGACCTCCGGAACAAATTAAGTACTTAAAAAAAAAATTAAATTAATTTTAACATATTAATTATCATACATACCACAAAACCTCACATCTTATACAATCTTTTTGGACTTCCATCAGCACCTCTGATGATCCACCATTCTTATCATCTCTTCTGCATTTATTAAATTCATATTGCCTTTAATTATCATAACTAACAATCCCCTTCTTTATTCCTTTTTGCAATAATTCAAATATTTCACCTCACAAAACTTATTGCAAACCTACAAACGTAATCTGGTCATCACAATTAACAGTACTTTTCAGATAGTCTGTAAATTTACACCAGTCTTCTGTGAATCTCTGGTCCCGCAGGTTTCGAACGGACCTCCGGAACGAATTAAGTACTTTACCTGTAGTTTGTTCCCTAATACATTGGACCTGGATGTGGGAGACCTGCAGTCATAACTCGCGCCACAAAACAGTGGCCATGAACAGTGTTCCTCTCTGTAAAATGTCAAAGCGATACCGGACATTCAGAAGACATCTTAAGGCAGCCCTGTTCAGGGAAGTTTTTAATCTGTGATATTTTACTGTATTTTTGGCTTCTATGGAAGCCGCCCAGAGTGGCTGGGGAAACCCAGCCAGATGGGCGGGGTACAAATAATAAATTATTATTATTATTATTATTATTATTATTATTATTATTATTATTACTGTATCAGTGATGTGGAAAGGCTTTTTGTGAAACATCTTGTAGTTGGCCAAACCAGCTATCAGTATCAACATGCAGTGGAACCTGGTCTGTATACCACACTTGGGTGCTGTAGGTCACACCCAACTCATAAGTTTAAGGCATTACTCATAAGTTTAAGGCATATGGCATAAGTTTAAGGCATCCCCAACTCATACATTTAAAGCAGGGGTCAGCAGACTTTTTCAGCTGTGGGCCAGTCCACTGTCCCTCAGACCTGGTGGGGGGCCGGACTATATTTTTTTTGGGGGGGGGGGAATGAATGAATTCCTGTGCCCCACAAATAACCCAGAAATGCATTTTAAATAAAAGGACACATTCTACTCATGTAAAAACACGCTGATTCCCGGACCGTCTGCAGGCTGGATTTAAAAGGCGATTGGGCCGGATCCAGCCCTCGGGCCTTAGTTTGCCCACCCATGATTTAAAGCACTGTTATGCCACGCCAAGCGTCATGGCTTCACCCAAAGAATTCTGGGAAAGGGAAGTTAGTTAAGGGTGCTGAAAGTTGTTGAGAGAAATGACATTCCCAGTGATTCATCGGGGGAAGGCATGGGGTGTAAATGTATGGGGTGGACTTCAACTTTTCCTCCATAGAAATTCCAGGATTCTCGACCCTTTATTGCTCTGCACTGCACCGTTGTAGCTTCTCTCCATTTATGTCCCTGTTGAATTTGCTCCAGTTTATCCTCTATTTCTCCCAGGTTTCCCTTAGTACAACCGCAGACCTGTTAAAAACTAGATTCGTGCACACTGACAGGCTTCCAGTTTGATTCAGAATTTAACTTTGGTTGGGGGGGGGCGCGGGTGACGCTGTGGGTTAAACCACAGAGCCTAGGACTTGCTGATCAGAAGGTCGGTGGTTCGAATCCCCTTGACGGGGTGAGCTCCCGTTGCTCGGTCCCTGATCCTGCCAACCTAGCAGTTCGAAAGCACCTCAAAGTGCAAGTAGATAAATAGGTACCGCTCCGGTGGGAAGGTAAACAGTGTTTCCATGCTTAGTCATGCTGGCCACATGACCCAGAAGCTGTACGGTGGCTCCCTCTGCTAATAAAGCGAGATGAGCACCACAACCCCAGAGTCGGCCACAACTGGACCTAATGGTCAGGGGTCCCTTTACTTTTACCTTTTAGTTTGGTAGGGGCAAAAGTGTCTCACACTTGCATCTGTGTTTATGCGACCTGAGTCTTCTGCCTGCAACTGCTGCATGGATTTGCCTTGGGAGGGTGGATGGAAGGTCCTTATGGAGGCAATTTAACTCGACTGACCTTCTGGAGCAACCTGAGGTATGCTTTGTATAGGAAAGCTTTTCTCTGTGGAAATCCAGATTGGCCACCAACAGTGGCCAGGTGTGTGGGCAGCATTTTAAAGCACCATTTAACACCTCTGAGTGTTGTTTTTAAAAAGGGTGTTGTTATTATTATTTGTGTAAAAGCTCTGAAACAGCTTGCAACAGAGGCTCTGGAGCAATGATTTAACCCCCCCTTTTTTTAGGCTGTTTTTGCAATATAAACACAAACAAACACATAACCCTCAGAGGTGCTTTATATACTATGAAGCTTTTATTGATCTAAAGGCAGCATTGCCCTTTTGGGATTTCAGGGGAAAGTGGTCTAATTAACTATTAAAAAATACTCCCTTTTCTCTTTAAAACTTTGTATATAAATACGTGCCGGAAAGTGCAGTGTACCAAAGATCCATCTTTTACAGATCCCATGCCATTTTTAAGCTGTTGTCCTATTTCACCTATATACAAATGATATTGTTGAGTTTCTGTCATCACTAACTTATCACGTCTCCAAGTTGGCCACAAAAAAAGATTTCTGTTTTATTGGATGCAGATGATCCTACAAGTCTAGTCCAGAAAAAAAATGGGTGTGTGGGTATTTTCTGAATATTGCTAAAAAGAAGGTGTTTTCTAAATGATACACACACCTTCCCCAAATGGTATTTAGATGAGCAGCTTATTGAACAAGTAACAGTTTTTAACTATTTGGGAATAGATTTTCAACCTTCTGAGAAGATCAACAAGAATATTGGCATAGAAAAAGCTATTCAAATTCTGCTGCTTTTTAAAAAACAACAACAAACAAACAAAAGGCCATAACTTTATTTCTGCAGTACAGTGGTGCCCTGCAAGACGAACGCCTCGCAAGACGGAAAACCCACTAGACGAAAGGGTTTTCCGTTTTGGAGACGCTTTGCAAAACGAATTTCTTTATGGGCTTGCTTTGCAAGACGAAAATGTCTTGCGAGTTTCTGCGGGTTTTTCCCCTCCCCCCCCCTTTTCCTAAGCCGCTAAGCTGCTTATCAGCTGATCCGCTGATAAGCCGCTTAACAGCTGATCGCTAAAAGCTGCTAATCCGCTAAGCTGTCAGTGGGCTTGCTTCGCAAGACGAAAAAACCGCTATACGAAGAGCCTCACGGAACGGATTAATTTCATCTTGCGAGGCACCACTGTACTTGGCTAAACCTTGAGCTCAGTTACTTTATGGGATTCCGATGCTAATTTAAACCCTCTGGATGTTGTGCAGTGTAAATTCCTTTGACACGTTTCCTCTGCACCAGGTTGGGTTTCAAATGTCACTTTGCGATGCGAAGCTTCCATTCTCACACAGGTCTGGATGAGGCCATTGGCTCTGTCCAAATGGCTTGGTTCATTTTGTTCTGCTGGATTCACTTGGAAGCAAGCTGGATGAAAGCCATCAATTTAAGGTTAATGCCGCGGCGAGACTCCTTACGGGGTCCTCACTGCGAGATCACATTCACCCGGTGCTATACCAGCTGCACTGGCTCCCGGTGGAATATAGGATCAGGTTTAAGGTGCTTGTTTTAACCTTTAAAGCCCTATACGGCCTAGGACCCTCCTACTTACAGGACCGCCTCTCCTGGTATGTCCCACAGCGGAATTTACGGCCTTCAAACAAAAACATCTTGAAGGTCCCAGGCCACAGAGAGGTTAGGCTGGCCTCAACTAGAGCCAGGGCCTTTTCGGCTGTGGCTCCGATCTGGTGGAACGCTCTGTCACAAGAGACTAGGGCCTTGCGGGACTTGACATCTTTCCGCAGGGCCTGCAAGACAGAGCTGTTCCACCAGGCCTTTGGCCAGGGCACAGCCTGACTCCCTCCTTTGGCAATCTTCACAGAACTCTAGCCCAATGGTTGCCATCAATTTGATTTGAATTAGTTTTATAATGAAATGATTTTAGAATGTTGTATTATTTTATTGTTGTTAGCCACCCTGAGCCCGGCTTCGGCTGGGGAGGGCGGGATATAAATAAATTATTATTATTATTATTATTATTATTATTATTATTATTATCATCATCTGCAGGATCTAACATATCCAAAAGTCAGAAGAGCCTTCTTGAGTGCACAACTGGACGTGCTTCCTTCAGCAGCAGTACTTGAGGGTTGTTTTAAAACAGGTGTAGGCAAACTCGGCCCTCCAGATGTTTTGGGACTACAACTCCCAACATCCCTGACCACTGGTCCTGTTAGCTAGGGATGATGGGAGTTGCAGTCCCAAAACATCTGGAGGGCCAAGTTTGCCTGCGCCTGTTTTAAGAGAATCCTTTCACAAAGTTGGATATAGAGTTTTCCACTTCCTCCAGGTCTTGCCACCCAAAAATAAAAAAATGCTATATTTTCTAAACTCGAAAGCAACTTCCTGGCTTGGGGTTACGTCCACAGGCTCTCTTCCTCCTAGGAAATGAGCATCGGAGACTTCCGGAGGCGGCGCAAAATAGCAATGGCGGTCCTCTTTACCTGGTGAAGAGGGGCTCCGCGAAAAAGGGTCGTCCGCTACGGCAAAGCGGAGACCCGTTAAGAAAAACCGCAGGCAGAGCGAGCCTGCGGCCGTGGGACTCGGCGGGCGCCCAAAGCCCCCCCGGAAACGAAGAAGGGGCTCCGTAAGGGGCTCCGGAACGCGAAAGGGGGAGCGGCGCTGTGAGTTCATCGCTCTTTTCGTGGATGCAAAGCCGCGCTGCTGCTGCTGATGAGCGCCGACCTTTCTTCTTGAAAACATCAAAATTGGCTGCTACATACCCGTGAGTAAGGGGAACTAAACATCGGAAAATTTGGGAATTTGGTTGAAATTCGGCTGAAAACGGGAGGCGAGTAACAGGAAGTCCGTCTCCCGATCCTGCTAACCAGATTAAAGCAATTGCGCAGAAGAGTGCTGAAGCGCTGAAAGGGGACTGTAAAAGTAAAACGAGGGTGTATTTGACAGACTTTGTAGCGAAAAGACAAGCAGGAAATTTCTGTAAAAGTTGTGGATTCTATTTTTGGGACCTTCTTCCTAATTTTGAGCTATGTGGAGTTAAAAGAGACAACCCAGCGATCGGGCTGTCAGTGTGCAAAGGAGAGCTGTCAAACTGCTGATACTGTTATTGGAGCTTAACTGATACACAGACTGAGACATTAACGTTTAAACATTGTTGCTGGGACCCTTCTTGACACCTTGTGGCTTCTGTTTAAGACAAAGAAAGCCTGTGGAAACTTCCTTTTGTGCTCTGGAACTATCAAAGACTTAACATAGGGAATATAAGAACTTCAATGGCGGACAAGAGTTCTCTCCCTCCTTGAAACTTTGAAATACCCCCACCTAGAGGATTGTGGAGATATAGAGGCCTGGGAACTGTACTTTATTGTGATTCTCTGTGGTTAAATTGTTTACACTCTGGACTTTGTCTAACTTATGAAACAAAAGAAAATTTGACCTTGAACAGAGGCAGGTGTGGAATGAGTGGCACAGGGAGAACAAGAGCAGCTAAAGCTAAAGAGAAAGAAAAGAAACCAGGGCAACTTGTTCAAACAACCCTATCTCATCAACGAAGATCATCCGTCCCAACTGTGCTGACAGCACAGGAGGTGGAATTTGAAGAGCCTGCTGCAGAGCCTGCTGCAGAAGATATGGCAACTGGAGGATCTGAAATAGTCCTGAAGCAAATCTTGGAACAACTTGGAATTTTAAATCAAAAAGTGGACAACCAATCATCAAAAATTGACCAAGCTACATCCTCTATCACTAAATTATCTGAGCAAGTTTCCCATCATACCCAGGCAATTGAAAAATTACAAGGGGCAACGACTGAAAATTATAAGCTTGCGGTGGAAGCTTGTCAAAAAGCAGAACAGGCGAACAAAAAGGTTGATGAGATTAGGGGGGAAGTAAGGCCTCTGAAAAGACAGGTAGGGGAACAACAAGCCTACCTGTCATTGGTTGAATTGAAAAGTAAGGAAAATAATCTCAGATTAAGGGCTATCCCAGAATTGGAGGAAGGAAACCTACAGGGATTTTTAACACTTTTGTTCTCCAAATTCTGGGGGATAGAGGAAGATAAGGACTTTAAAATTGTGACTGCCTTTAGACTGGGAAAATTGATAAAGAAGGACAAGTCCAGAGACTGTTTGGTTATTTTGAGATCGAGAGAGGAAAGAGACAAGATACTAGGCCTACACTTCAAAAAATCTTTGGAGATAGAAGGAAAAAAGGCTGAAATTTACAGAGACATACCTAAACACCTTTTGGACCTTAGGACTACTTATATAGATTTGACCAAATTGTTGAGATATAACACAATCCCTTATAGGTGGGAGTTTCCGCAAGGACTATCATTTACTTACAAAGGAAGGAAAGTAAGAATTAAAACACCGGAGGACCAACAGAAGTTCCTACACGACCACGAGGAGGACCTCCAGAAAGGAGCTGCAGCTTCTTGGCCTCCACCACCACCGGGACCATCTCCAAAGCCTACACCGCCTGGATCTGGACCAACATTACCACCTCCGGGATCGGAGGGAAGCCTAGACACCCCATTGTAGACCCACCAATTAGACCAGGATGTCGCTGCAGCTTCTTAGTTGGAATATAAATGGCGGAAATTCTCCGGAAAAAAGAAGAAAAGTATTTCATATTTTGAAAAAAGAACATTTGGACATTATTTGCCTGCAAGAAACGCATGTGACAAGGCTCCACAGAAAAGTGTTAATTAATAAAAGACTAGGCCAAGAATTTATCTCTTCGGATAAAGTGAAGAAAAGAGGTGTGGTGATATATGCAAAGGAGAGCCTGTCACCGAAATTCTTATTTAAAGATGAACACGGCAGAATTTTGGCGATTGAAATTCAGACACAAGGAGAAAAATTTCTGATATTAGGAATATACGCCCCAAATGAAGGAAAATCGGAATTTTTCAGGAAGCTGCATGAGATTATGCTGGACTACTTAGACTATAACAACATCATCATGATGGGTGACATGAATGGGGTTGTGTCTGTAAATATGGATAAGTCGCAAAGTGCTAACATAACGAAAGATGGCAGACTACCTAAAACTTTTTTTGAAATGACTGACAATGTGGACTTAATTGACATATGGAGGGTTAAGAACCCCCTAGGAAAAGAAGGGACTTTCTTTTCTGAAGCTCATCTGACATGGACACGAATCGACCAAATATGGATAACTAGAGGACTGGCACCCAAGACTAGAAAGGTGGAAATCTGCCCAAAAACCTGCTCCGACCATAATGCTTTGAAAATTGAGACTAAATACAACCGGATCCTTCAGATGGAAAATGAATGACACCTTATTAAGGGACGAGAAGATTGTTAAGAAGGCCCAAAAAACTTTAAAGGACTATTTTGAGATAAATTTAAATACTACTGTGGAAAAAAGAATAATCTGGGACGCAAGTAAAGCAGTCATGAGAGGGTTTCTAATACAACAAAATACGATCAAGAAAAAATTCTGGAATGAAAAGAAGGAGAAGATATTGGAAAAAATAAGAGATGGAGAGAAAAAATTAAGATCTAGGCCAAAGTCGAAGGAGGTGCTGAGAGAAGTGAAATTCTTCCAAGCACAATATTTGAAACTGATAAATCAAGAGGTGGAATGGAAAATTAAACAAATGAAACAAAGATCCTTTGAATCAGCAAATAAGTGTGGGAAACTGCTAGCATGGCAGTTGAAAAAGAGACAAAAACTTAATACTGTTACAAATCTAGAGATTGAAGGGAGAATGGTTCAGAAACCCGAGGAAATTAGAAAGTGCTTCCAGAGATATTTCAAAGAACTTTATTCACAAGGGCCACAGAAAGATTCGGAGGTGGACCAATTTCTTAAAACCAACGGATTACAGAAAATACCTCAGGAAATGAGAACAACCCTGAATAGTAATATCACACAGCAAGAAATTGAAAGTGCCATTCAGAACCTCCAATTAGGCAAATCTCCAGGCCCCGACGGACTTACCTCCAAATACTATAAGGTTTTGAAAGACTATTTGATACAGCCTTTGTTGGAGGTTTGTAACCAGATTATGGAGGGGAGGAAGGCACCGGAAACGTGGAAAGAAGCCTTCATCACATTGATACCCAAACTAGAAACTGAAAAGACTCAGCTGAAGAACTACCGCCCCATCTCACTCCTAAATGTGGATTACAAAATTTTTGCAGACATTTTGGCAAGTAGGTTTAAAAAAGTGCTTAATGAAGTGATCCATAAAGACCAGGCTGGCTTTCTCCCTTGTAGGCATTTGTTTGGCAACACAAGAAACATTATCGACATTTTGGAACTTTTACAAACAAATCTAAACACTAGAGCGGTGTTAATTTTTATTGATGCGGAGAAAGCCTTTGATAATATTTCCTGGATGTTTATGAAGAAAAATTTGGAAGGGATGGGAGTGGGGCGGGGGTTTGAAAATGGAATAGAAGCAATATATTCAGAACAAAAAGCGAAATTGATAGTAAACAATGTGGTGACAGAGGAGTTTAAAATTGAAAAAGGGACACGGCAGGGGTGCCCCCTATCCCCCCTATTGTTTATTTCAGTTCTGGAGGTGCTATTGAACATGATTAGAAAGGACCGGTTGGTACAGGGAATTGAGGTCGGAGTGAAACAATATAAATTGAAAGCATTTGCAGATGACCTGGTATTAACATTGCAGGAGCCTGTCTCTAGTACTAAAAGAGTGTTAGAATTAATTTCGGACTTTGGTCGGGTGGTGGGATTTAAGCTGAACAAGCAAAAAACTAAGGTTATAGCAAAAAATTTGACAAGTACAGAAACAGATGAGTTTGTGAAGGAAACAGAATTAAATGTGGTTAAAAAAGTAAAATACCTAGGGGTGTATCTGACCTCCAAAAATTTGAATTTGTTTAAGGATAACTACGAGAAATGTTGGTTAGAAATCAAAAGAGATTTGGAAACATGGTCAAGATTGAAACTTTCCTTGTTGGGCCGAATAGCAGCTATAAAGATGAATGTATTGCCAAAAATGCTATTTTTGTTTCAGACCCTACAGGTCGTGGACAAGGTGGAATGTTTTGGAAAGTGGCAGAGGGATATTTCTAAGTTTGTTTGGCAGGGCAAAAAGCCCCGAATAAAGTTTAAGATACTAACTGATGCGAAAGAAAGAGGGGGATTTGCCCTGCCAGACTTGAGGTTATATTACGAAGCTGCAGCCTTCTGCTGGTTGAAAGATTGGATTTTACTGGAAAACACTGACGTCCTAGATCTGGAAGGGTTTGACAATGCTTTTGGGTGGCATGCATATTTGTGGTATGACAAGGTTAAAGTGCACAAATTGTTTAAAAACCACATTGTCAGGAGAGCAATTTTAATGGTCTGGACAAAATATAAAGACTTATTGGAGAGTAAGACTCCGAGGTGGCTCTCACCGGTGGAGGCCAAGGCACGTAAGAGACCTAATATGGAAGCCAATTGGCCTAAATATGGGGAAATTATTGAAAAGATTGGAGACAATTGGAGGTTGCAGAGCTTGGAAAAACTAAAAAACAAGGTGCGAGATTGGTTGCATTATGCACAAATTCAAGAGGTCTTCAAAGTAGATAAGAAGGTTGGATTCCAGGTGGAAAAATCGAAACTAGAGACAGAATTGTTAGAACCAAAAAGTAAACTACTTTCGAGAATGTATAACCTGCTGCTTAAATGGAATACTCAGGATGAGACAGTCAAATCCGCCATGATAAAGTGGGCGCAGGATTTGGGGCATAACATTATGTTTGAAGACTGGGAAAGGTTATGGAACACCGGAATGAAATTTACGGCATGTAGTGCCTTGAAGGAAAACATTATGAAAATGATATACCGGTGGTACATGACCCCAGTCAAGCTTGCTAAGATATATCACCTGTCTGATAATAAATGCTGGAAATGTAAAGAGGCGGAAGGGACATTCTTTCACCTCTGGTGGACCTGCCCGAAAGTGAAGGCCTTCTGGGAAATGATCCATAATGAACTAAAAAAGGTACTGAGATTTACCTTACCTAAGAAACCAGAGGCCTTCCTTCTGGGCATGGTGGACCGGAGAGTGTTCAAGAAGGACAGAACTTTTTTTATGTATGCTACTACAGCAGCAAGGATTCTGATTGCAAAATATTGGAAGACACAAGATTTACCCACACTGGAGGAATGGCACACGCAGTTGATGGACTATATGGAACTGGCCGAAATGACTGGCAGAATCCGAGACTTGGGAGAAGAAACATTCGAGGAGGATTGGAGAAAATTTAAAGACTATTTGGAAAAACATTATAAGTTGTATGAATGTTAAAAAACATTCTAGGAAACTCTAGCTTCAGTAATGTTAAATTAAAGAAATGGAAATTAAGGTACAAGGAGTCAGAGATAGAATAATGAAACAACTTTATTGTGTTAAAATGAAAATGTACATGATTTGGGTTATAATACATTTGAAATTGGGTAACATGATAAAAAGGAAGATATAATAAGTATTGAAACAAGTTAACAAATTGCAGACGTTATGCATTACAGAGAATGCAGGGTTGGGAGGACGTGGGGAAGTCCAACAGATTTGGAAAAAGGAGTAAGAAAAATTTGTAACCTTTCTTTTTTACTTTTATAATACGTTCTTTATTCTTTTTTTCTGTATTATATAAAACTAATAAAAAATATTATAAAAAAAAAAAGGAAATGAGCATCGCCTGAGAGGAGTCCTTTGCCACAGTTGGAAGGCGTCATTTTGCATTGATTCCCTTCACAGAACTACAGTTCCCAGAGTTCCCTGGTGCGTGGATGCAGCCATAATGTGGAAAGTTGGTCGGGATCAGTGCCCATTTACCAAATACAGTGGACGCTTGGGTTGCGAATGTGATCCGTGCGGGATGCATGTTCGCAACCCGCGCCTGTTCCGGTACTTCTGGGTTTTGGTGGTCTGCAGCCTGAAAAAATGCAACCTGAAGCGGTTGTAACCCAAGGTATGACTGTAGGCAGATTAGGCACCGGCCTGTGGGCCCCAATGACTTTTAGGGGGTGTTATGTACTGAAGTTATGTACTGGGCCAGCAGGGGGATACTGTAGATAGTTATGCAAATGAAGGACCGAAAGTGACGTTCAGTGATTGGATAGTTTGTATGCAAATGAAGGATCTAAAGTGACATTCAGTGATTGGATAGTTTTAGAAAGTTGCTACAGTTACGTTGTTCTGGAGCTCTATATAAGCAGGCTGACTGAGCTCCTCAGTTCAGTTCTGTTCCAGCTTACAAATAAAGAGCAGCTTTGGAAGAATTGCTGTGTCGTCTGATATGTTCACCCACAACTTAACGGGGCGCTGGGACAACGGATCAATAATCATAATTGATTTTGAAATACTGATCTTGAAAGAAAGTGTCAATCAAGCTTTCTTCTCTCCTAAAATTTGTGAGGGGATCCCCCGAGATTTTGACTGCCTAGGGGCCTCCGCAGGTTTTAATCCGGCACCGGTTGGGATTCTGCTAGCCGTTTACGACAGAAGAGTAACGATCAGGTTGTGCCAGGAGTCAGCAGTCTGGAAGCATCCTTTGCAATGCTGAAATTCACCTTTCAGGGTGTGTTTTTTTAAAAAAGAAAAGGCTAAGAACATGTTTAGACAGCATATTATGGCTCAGCGTCATACAGCCACATCCGAAGGGCAGGAAATGTAATGGAGGAAAATATATTCCTATCTCCATTTTTTTCGGCACTTCAACTCCCTGTGTGAGACTTGCTAGATCACACAGGCAGGGCTAGGAGGTCCCATATTAAGAGAGTATTTTGTGCCTTTGCTCTTCCCTCCTCAGGTAACTTGCCTTTGTGTTTCCCCTTCCTGTAAAAGGTTCTGAAACCTCCAGCGGCTGTAATTTTCTAAGTTCTCCTGCAAGTGGTAATTTTCTACTTTTAGCCCTTTGTCTGTTTTTAGAGTCAGCCGATCTCTCCCTTTCGGTCATAGGCACAAATTCTTTTTCTGGTCTGGACAGTTGAGTATGACCTTATGGTTTCTAAACTCATCTATCCAGGAGCATGGCGAAGCCATAACAGAACCTGTTATGTCTTGTCTTTTGTTTTTGGGGCTGCTGACACCATTGCTTCCTTTTGTACCTGCACGGAAAGGGATATTGAGAGTGAATGATTAAAAAAATAAATCCATATGGCATACCCTCCAAGATTTCTCCAATGAAAATAGGGATGCCCTGTTCAACAGCAGCAGCAGCAGCAGCAACAATAACAATAACAATAACAATAACATTGAGATATGGTAAAGCAGATCTGTGGCACATTCTTTCCCTCAAAGAATTCTGGGCACTGTAGTTCACAGAGTTACAATTCTCAGCAACGCTTTACAAACAACAGAACCCAGAATTCTCTGAGGAAGGAAATGTGCTTTGAATGCGCTTTAAAAGTATACTGTAATATGTTCACAGCCTTCATCTCTTCACAGGGTCCCTGTCAGTGGTCACACTGTGTTCCTGCTGGAGGGCCACTGTTATGTAGTGAAGTTTCACCCTGGGCCAGCAGGGGGATACTGTATATAGTTTTCACTCAGGTCTGTAGATAGTTTTCACTCAGGTCCACGTCAGTTATTTTAGGCGGGAACTCTGGGCTGTTGTTGCTACAATGTTGACAGCCGGCTGCCTATAAAAGCAGGCCGGCTGAGCTGTTTGCAGTCAGTTCTATTCCAGCTTACAAAATAAAGAGCTACTTGGAGAAATCGCTGTGCCGTCTGTTATGCCAACCCACAACTTAACAATAACAATAACAGTACCCCTTCCATCTGACTGGGTTGCCCCAGTCACTCTGGGCAGCTTCCAGCCTATATAAAAACATAATAAAACATTGAACATAAAAAAACCTTCCCTATAAGGTTGTCTAGTTACTTATCTCCTTGACTCGGTGAGTCACATAACTCCACACCCTCCAGGGTGGATAAAAATCAGTGATTTTAAAAACACACACACACACAAAAAAAAGATTTTTAAAATTTAAATCAGATTTTTTTATTTAAATCGGATTTTTATTTTTTTATTTTTTAACATTTTTTTATTGCTTTTTTTAAAAGTACAGAAATACAGAAAAAAGAATAAAGAGTGGTTATAAGAAAGAGAGATATAAATAACGAATTTCCATATTCTTTTTCCATCTAACCTATAGGACTTCCCCACATCCTCCGAACCCTGCGTTCTCTGTCTTATAAAGCATCAGCAATTTGTTAACTTATTTCAAAACTTATTGTAACTTCCATTTTATCATGTTCCCTATTTTCAGTTTTACTGTCGCTCAATTCTTATATGTTTTATATTAAACACAATAAAGTTATTTCATTATTTTACCTCTGAATTCTTGTGTCTTAATTTTCATTCCAATAACTTACATTTGCTGAAGCTAGAATTTCCTGAAAGGTGCATTTTTTTTTTTTTTAACATTCATACAACTTATAGTGTTTTTTCAAATAGTCCTTAAACTTTTCCCAATCCTCCTCAGTTGTTTCTTCTCCCGCGTCTCGGATTCTGCCAGTCATTTCAGCCAGTTCCATATAGTCCATCAACTGCGATTGCCATTCCTCCAGCGTGGGTAAATCTTGTGTCTTCCAGTATTTTGCAATCAGGATCCTTGCTGCTGTGGTAGCATACATAAAAAAGGTTCTATCCTTCTTAAGCACTCTCTGGTCCACCATGCCCAGAAGGAAGGCCTCTGGTTTTTTAGGTAAGGTAAATCTCAATACCTTTTTTAGTTCATTATGGATCATTTCCCAGAAGGCCTTCACTTTCGGGCAGGTCCACCAGAGATGAAAGAATGTCCCTTCCGCCTCTCCACATTTCCAACATTTGTTGTCAGACAGATGATATATCTTGGCTAACTTGACTGGGGTCATGTACCACCGGTATACCATTTTCATAATATTTTCCTTCAAGGCAGTACATGCCGTGAATTTCAAACCGGTGTTCCATAACCTTTCCCAGTCTGCAAACATAATGTTATGCCCCACATCCTGAGCCCATTTTATCATAGCGGATTTGACTGTCTCATCCTGTGTATTCCACTTAAGCAGCAAGTTATACATTCTCGAAAGTAGTTTACTTTTTGGCTCTAACAATTCAGTCTCTAGTTTCGATTTTTCCACCTGGAATCCAACTTTTTTATCTATTTTAAATACCTCTTGAATTTGCGCATAGTGCAACCAATCTCGTACCTTAGTTTTCAATTTCTCCAAACTTAGCAACCTCCAATTGTCTCCAGTTTTTTCAATTATTTCCCAATATTTAGGCCAGTGGGCCTCCATGTTAGGTCTCTTACGTGCCTTGGCCTCCACCGGTGAGAGCCACCTCGGAGTTTTACTCTCCAATAAGTTTTAAAATCGGATTTTTAAAATAAAATGCTTTTGGATGAAAAATCTTTCTAAATATAGTTTTCTATTTAAGTTACATTATATTCATCAGGAAATAACAAATGCTGAAAAAGAGAGATTTCAAAGTGAAACTGGATTAATGGTGGCAAAGAAAGTGAAATATTTGGGGATTAATATGACATCTAAGAATGTGAACCTATTTAAAGATAACTATGATAAATGTTGGACAGAGATAAAGAAAGATCTTGAAATATGGTCAAATTTGAGACTTTCCTTGTTAGGCCGAATTGCTGTAATTAAGATGAATGTATTGCCTAGAATGTTATTTTTGTTTCAAACATTACAGATTGTGGATAGAATGGACTGTTTCAAGAAGTGGCAGAAAGATATATCTAAATTTGTCTGGCAGGGCAAAAAGCCCAGAATAAAATTTAAGATATTTACTGATGCAAAAGACAGAGGGGGGTTTGCCCTGCCGGACTTAAAACTGTACTATGAATCGGCAGCTTTCTGCTGGTTGAAAGACTGGCTACTTCTTGAAAATACAGACATTTTGGATTTGGAAGGGTTTGATAATAGATTCGGTTGGCATGCATATATATGGTATGACAAGGTAAAAACTCATAAAGGATTTAAAAACCATATTGTCAGGAAAGCACTATATAATGTTTGGATCCGATATAAAGATTTGTTGGAAAATAAAACCCCTAGGTGGTTGTCACCAATGGAAGCTAAGGAGGTGAAAAAACTTAATATGGAATCCAAATGGCCAAAATATTGTGAAATTTTGGAGCAAGAGAGTGGAAAAATTAAACTACAGAACTATGAGAAAATGAAGTCTAAAGTACGAGATTGGCTTCATTACCATCAAATAATGGAAGTGTTCAAACAAGACAGGAAAATTGGCTTCCAGGTGGAGAGATCAAAACTAGAAACAGAACTGTTAGAACCCAATACTAAGAATTTGTCAAGAATGTATAACCTGCTGTTGAAATGGAATACATTAGATGAGACAGTTAAATCAGCTATGATTAAGTGGGCACAAGACATTGGTCATGATATTATGTTTGCTGACTGGGAACAGTTATGGACCACCGGTATAAAATTTACGGCATGTAATGCCTTAAGAGAAAATATTATGAAAATGATTTACAGGTGGTACATGACCCCAGTCAAGCTTGCAAAAATTTATCATTTGCCCAATAATAAATGTTGGAAATGTAATGAGACTGAAGGTACCTTCTACCACCTTTGGTGGACTTGCCCGAAGATTAAGGCCTTCTGGGAAATGATTTATAACGAAATTAAGAAGGTACTTAAATGTACTTTTCATAAGAAACCAGAGGCATTTCTCCTGGGCATAGTCGGCCAAGTGGTGTCTAAGAAGTATAGGACGTTTTTTATGTACGCCACCACAGCAGCAAGGATTCTTTTAGCAAAGTATTGGAAGACACAAGAACTACCCACACTGGAAGAATGGCAGACGTAGGTGATTGACTATATGGGACTTGCGGAGATGACCGGCAGAATCCGTGACCAAGAAAAAGAGACAGTGGAAGAAGATTGGAAGAAATTTAAAGTATATCTTAAGAACTGTTGTAAAATTAAAGAGTGCTAAAATGTCAAGGGAAAGGAAAATATAGAATTATAGCTGTAATTGATTAAGTATGAGAAGAAGCTAAAAAAGAAAATAAGTAATTAGACAATTGGTGTGAGGAGTTGTTGAAAAAATCTCAAAATAGGGATGCAGAAAAGGGGAGGTAAGGGGAAGTCTGGGAAGTAAGGTTTATGAAAAAGAGGTTTGAAATTATACATGTTTATATGTTTTGTTTGTCTATGTATTGTGTGTTGTTTTGTTCTTAATCTGTGTTGGAAAACCAATAAAAATTATATATATAAAAAAAAGGAAATAAGGATTTGTTTTAAGCTTTTCATGTGTGCTAAAACTCAGTCTAAGGTTGTGTTGTTGTTTTTTAAAAAAATGGTTTAACCACATCAGTTTACAAACATGGATACATATGCTATAATGTTATTGTTTTAGTTAAATAAATTGTTTAAATTGTTATTAAGGAAATGATTATTGTTCTCCTTCCAATAAAGTACAGCAGAAAAGTTGTCCAAATATAAACAATAATTTCATAATTACCTGTCTTTTTCTTTCTAATAGTATAACCAAATGAGTAATTTTGATAGAACTGTAAAAACAACTCTGAAAATTTATTATTCCAAAGATGAAACCTTTTTCTGGTTGTAAATATTAAGATTATACCAGCAAGAATGAGTCTTTCTGTAAAAAATATGATTTAAATCAAGTCTTACTGACTAGTGATTTAAATCAAGTCTTAAAAAGGTAAAGGTAAAGGACCCTTGACAGTTAAGTCCAGTTGCAGACGACTCTGGGGTTGCGGCGCTCATCTTGTTTTACAGGCCGAGGGAGCCAGCGTTTGTCCGCAGACCGTTTTTCCAGGTTATGTGGCCAGCATGACTAAGCCGCTTCTGGCGAAACCAGAGCAGCACACGGAAATGCCGTTTACCTTCCCACCGGTGCGGTACCTATTTATCTACTTGCACTGGCGTGCCTTCGAACTGCTAGGTTGGCAGGAGCAGGGACAGAGCAACGGGAGCTCACCCCATCGCGGGGATTCGAACCACCGACCTTCTGATCGGCAAGCCTGTGAGGCTCAGTGGTTTAGACCACAGTGACTAGTAATTTAAATCGTGATTTAAATAGATTTGTTTTAAATCAAATCCACCCTGATACCCTTCAACATTTCTCTGAGGAAAATAGGGATGTCCTAAGGAAAAGCGGGACATTCCGGGTTTAAATCATAAACTGCTTCTGTAAATTTGGGGCTGTCCCTGGGAAATAGGGACTCTTGGAGGGTTTGAGATGGTTGTATTGAGTTAGTATGGCTTTCATCAGCAGGACATGGAAGCAATCGATTTCTGGCGATTCCCTTGCGGAGGGTTCCCCAACCCTTTGGAGCAGAATTATGGAGGCGGGGGGGGGGTGTGTGCTACAGGAGGAAAATCAGTTCCCCTCACATTCTGCTGGTGGAAGTGTTATGGTCATCTGAACAGTACATTGTATACAATCTAGAAACAACATCTCATCAGCTGAAAACCTTGCCCTTAAGCCAGAAACATGGCAAAAGCCCCACTCCAGCTATGGCCTGGATCTTGAGAGGAACTTTGCTAAAGAGATTGGCTTGGGGCAAGAAGGTAATTGCAGGTTTTAATAACCGTTTGGGGTTTTAAGCAAAGCAGCAAGTAAAATGCGGTTCTGCAAGAATGCATGTTTTCATATTCAGAGGTGGTTGTATACAGTACTATTCTGGTTGGCTGCCCCTGCCATCTGGGAAACTATCTCATTCTTGATTCCTGCAGAGCTGTTTGCTACCATTATGGGGCTATTGAAAACAGATCCCACCAGATCTGGGCACTATTCCACATTATGCCTGCTCTAACTCAGGTTTTCATTTCATTTCATGCATTTGTTTATTAAATGTGTATACCAACCTTTCTCCAAAGATCACGGGGGGAACATAAAATTACAAAATAAGAACACAAAATATAGTACAGTGGTACCTCTGGATGCGAACGGGATCCGTTCCGGAGCACCATTCGCATCCTGAGTAGAACGTAACACTTGACTGGTGCCTAAAGGTACGTTATGAAGGCCCCAGGTGAGCCTCTCTGGGGAGAGCGTGCTGCAAACGGGGAGCCACTGCAGAAAAGGAGCCTTCTCATGTTGTCACCCTCTAGACCTCTCATGGAGGGGGCACACAAAGAAGGGCCTCAGATGATTATCATTACAGGGTCTGGGTTGGTTCATATAGGAGAGAGGCGGCCCTTGAGATATTGCAGTCCTGAGTCTTTTAAAGCTTTGTAGGCCAAAACCAGCACTTTGATTTGGGCTCAGAAACTTAATTGTCGGCCAGTGCAGTCAGGCCAAAATCAGTTTCATAGGTTCAAACTGTCTTGCAACCTGGCCTCTGAATTAGCGGGTTGACCTGTGTTGTTGTGAGGATGGTCCTGTCTGTGACAGGGAGTTGCTAACTACATGGAGGGTTTTTTTTATACAGTGGTACCTCAGGTTAGGAAGGGGCGTGGGTGGCGCTGTGGGTTAAACCACAGAGACTAGGACTTGCTGATCAGAAGGTCGGCAGTTCGAATCCCTTGCTCCTGCCAACCTAGCAGTTCGAAAGCACAAAGTGGAAGTAGATAAATAGGTACCGCTCCAGTGGGAAGGTAAACAGTGTTTCCGTGCGCTGCTCTGGTTCGCCAGAAGCGGCTTAGTCATGCTGGCCACATGACCCAGAAGCTGTCTGCGGACAAACGCCGGCTCCCTCGGCCAATAAAGCGAAATGAGCGCTGCAACCCCAGAGTCGATCACAACTGGACCTAATGGTCAGGGGTCCCTTTACCTCAGGTTAAGAACTTAATTCGTTCTCGAGGTCTGTTCTTAACCTGAAACTGCTCTTAACCTGGAGCAACACTTTACCTAATGGGGCCTCCTGCTGCCGCTGCGCTGCCGCTACATGATTTCTGTTCTCATCTTGAAGCAAAGTTCTTAACCTGAGGTAATATTTCTGGGTTAGTGGAGTCTGTAACCTGAAGCGTATGTAACCTGAAGTGTATGTAACCCAAGGTACCACTGTATATAAAAAGTATACAGTGGACGCTCGGGTTGCGAATGTGACCCGTGCGGGATGCACGTTTACAACCTGCAGCGTTCGCAACCTGCAGCGGTGCGTCTGCGCATGCGTGGGTTGCGATTCGTCACTTCTGTGCATGCGCAAAGCGTGATTTAGCACTTCTGCACATGCGCAACCGCCGAAACCCGGAAGTAACCCGTTCCGGTACTTCTGGGTTTCGGCGGGTCCGTAATTAAAAAAACCCGCAACCTGTTGTGTCTGTAACCCGAGGTATGACTGTATTTTGTTTTAATTTTCACAGACTCTGGGATTTTCCTCATCTATAGCAGTGGTCTGCAAGGCTGCTTGGAGACTAAGGACACTCTAGTGAAAATTTCCAAGAGCTGCAACACCAGCCTCCCAGCTCAAAAGTGGAAATGGGTTTCCCGGAACCGGCTTTTCAACGTTGGGACCATGCAGTGCTTGGGGGTCTCCTGGAAGTCTGCAAACTCCAGCGCAACTGCCCAGGCACTAGGCACCTATGAGTGTGACCGGGAATCTGTCAACATGCGGTGGAACTGCCGGAGCCTAGGTGACCAGCTTTCCCAATATTTGAGCTCCAGGTTGGGGAACTGGTCACTGACGCCATCGGAGAGGGGTGATCAGGCACGAGGAGGCCAGTGGAAGATCTATGGCCACGATGAAGATTTGTGCTCCAGGCCATATTCGGGTAAAGCCTCTAGTAGAGGATTGAAACTTCTTCTTTCTCATTTTTTGCTGCTGCTGGTAGCACAGTGGTACCTTGGTAGTTGAACGGTTTGACTCCAAAACAAATCGGCTCCCGAATCCTGCAAACCCAGAAGTGAGTGTTCTGGTTTGCGAACATTTTTCGGAAGCCAAACGTCCAACACGGCTTCCAATTGAGTGCAGGAAGCTCCTGCAGCCAATTGGAGGCTGCCCCTTGGTTTTTGAATGGTTTCTGAAGTCGAATGGACTCCCGGAACAGATTTAGTTCGAGAACCAAGGTACCACTGTATATGTTTCACGGGTTTGCTGTGCGAATTCAGAAGGCCGGTCTCTCAGCTGCCCCAATGCTGGTTCTAGCACAGCAGAAGTGGTTCCTTCTACGTTCTGCACTGAGTTGTAGGAGTTTTCAGAGTTTAGGATTGCTCTGCAAATCATAGTTAAGTGGAACGTCAGAAACTGTAAAATTTCCAACTGTTTGTAAAAGCCAAGGCAAACGGGAAAATGGTGCTGTGTTTCTGAAAGATGGGTCCTTGATTCTTTGCCTCTCTTCAGCGATGCTCACTGCGTTCCCACCATATTTTTACTGTCTCTCTTGAGTTTCATTTTGCCAAAGTCTGGGCCGTCGCCAAAGCCACCGACCACCATTCAGTCTAAATAATGCTTAAGTTCAAACATCAGCCTCAGTTTGCATTGGAAACAGCTGCATAGTGAAATTGTGGTTTAAATTGCTTTAGTTTGAATCCAGTTAAGTTGGTTGCCTTCTGGCTGTTTCCACACTGGGCCCTTGCTGTGAAATAGCTGTGCTTTTACTGACTTTCAACAAGGAATCTGCATCCCCTTAACAAAGCATCCCCCGCTTTATCTTTTCGTAAACCCCTTTGGGGCTTTTTTTTTGCCCCCCACAATCATTTTACGAAATAAAATAAACACATTTTACGAAATAAACACATTTTACGAAATAAAATAAACATGTTTGCAGTTCAGATTTTTATTTTTATTCATAGCTCAAAAATTCTGAGTTTTATAGCTCAATAGAACAGTTGTACATTTTCTCCAGGCTTAGATCACAATTTTGGCTGTTTTGGGACTACAACTCCCATCACCCCTAGCTAACAGGACCAATGGTCAGGGATGATGGGAATTGTAGTCACAAAAAACAGTTGGCGGGCCAAGTTTGGCCATGCCTGGGTTAGATCATATGGCCTTTGGAGATTGCTCAGCTGTTTTGTCGATTGCGTTCTAACCATTTCCTTCTCTAGGGTCTAGCGCTCCTCCTAGGAATCAGGTGTGTCACATTAACCCTCCATTTACCTAAATAATACTACCTTTAAATCTGGTGCCCTCCACCCCCCACCGCCAAAAAAAGAGACTGCAGTTGAAGGCAACTGTGATTGGTAGTGAGGCAGGGGGAGAGAGTTTGTAATCCTTTATCTTCACACAGTAGGGACGCGGGTGGCACAGAGCCTAGGATTTGCCGATCAGAAGGTCGGCGGTTTGAATCCCCGCGATGGGGTGAGCACCCGTTGCTCGGTCCCTGCTCCTGTCAACCTAGCAGTTCGAAAGCACGCCAGTGCAAGTAGATAAATAGGTACCACTCCGGCGGGAAGGTAAACGGCCTTTCCGTGCGCTGCTCTGGTTTGCCAGAAGCAGCTTAGTCATGCTGGCCACATGACCCGGAAGCTGTACGCCGGCTCCCTCAGCCAATAAAGCGAGATGAGCACCGCAACCCCAGAGTCGGCCACGACTGGACCTAATAGTCAGGGGTCCCTTTACCTTTTTTATCCTCACACAGTGGTCGCAGAGCAGATTCTCTCTCTCTTAACTTACATGGCTGGGGAAAGAGAGATTGCCCTTTGGCTACAGGGTATTAGAGTGGCTATTCCACTTCCAGCTTAAAGCAGAACAGCAATTCCGTGCTGCTAAATTGTCCCCGTCTGGGAGCACCCTTTAATTTCCAGTGAGGAGAGTTAGCCATGACTAACAAAGGTTCCACTAAAATGAGCGCAGGATTAAAGTTCAACTAATTTAGCCTGGATGGAACCCTCTATCACAAAACCTATGTGTGTTCTAAATTGCAGCATAAAACTGCTCTGTGACGTGGAACTGAAGGGTGCTGTGAAAGGTTGCATTTTTGTCCCTCAAGGCTGCAAAGATAGGCAGAGGTACATAGTCAGGTACCTGATAGAATCTAAGGAGCCAGATGGAGGACCAAATTTCCAGAGGACCAGGAGGAGTCCGGTGTTCCAGTGCTCTTTAACCTTTCTTCAAAATAAGTGCCCGACAAAAATGCCATTTTTGTTTAATTTGAGTAATTTATTTACTTCACGGAACTGAGCTGTTCTTTGGCAGAAAATTTGGGCTACGTTGATGCGGACTTTTTTGGGAGGAAAAAAAACAACCTGAATACATATACATGTATTGCAAGGTGACCAAATGAACAAAAAACTCAGAACTTGGACCAGAGAGCAGTTTACGAATATAAATGGAGTCATAGCCCCAAATTCATAAGTCAAGTCAGTGTGTCTTTCTGAAAGGACAAATGAGCTCACGGAGGGCAAATCTTCACCACCTCTGCGTTGTTGATATATTAGGAGAGGAAGGGGGGAATCGCATTTCAAAGAAGTTCTTGTTTTGCTTTGCCTCTTCCCAGTTCGCTTTTGATGTGCTAACTTTTCAGACAATGCCAAACCCCAAAACCTTGCGAACCGATTCTGGATTGAATAGTCGGGAAGACCTTTTTTAAGTGTCTCCTATTTTTGCCGCAGTAAATAGACTAAACCTTTTGCTTTGGGAATTGAGGCCAATGCATGTACGTTTCCAAACCCTGTGAGAGATCAGTTTCCCTGCTGAATATTTAGGGGCTCAGATGCAAATGGTCTTATTTGATGTCTTTGCCTTCTGCTAGTTTGATGACCTTGAAGCTTTTTCAGCCAGCTGTGCTTCAGTCAGCATCCTGTCATTAACAAACAAGCCCTGTGTTCTGAACAACTCGCTTGATGCAGGATTTTTATGTTTGTTTTGGTAGCGCAGTTCGCACATACTCTCGGTGCATGTGGAAAAAATTTCATCATGTGCTCAGTGGAGCAGCCCGCCAGCCCAGATATGTGCTGGATTCATTTGAAGTCAGGCAGGGTATGCTGTGAGGGCACAGCTAGCCGGAGGAGTTGTGGAATGGCGTGTTGAATGTTAACTTAGGGCTGCAATAACATGCAGGTGAAACTCGGAAAATTAGAATATTGTGGAAAAGTTCATTGATTTCAGTAATTCAACTTAAAAGGTGAAACTAATATATGAGATAGACTCGTGACATGCAAAGCGAGATATGTCAAGCCTTTATTTGTTATAATTGTGATGATCATGGCGTACAGCTGATGAAAACCCCAAATTTACAAACTCAGAAAATTAGAATTTTAAACGAAATCAGCAAAACAAGGAAGGACTGCGAATAGAGCAATATTGGGCCTCTTGAGAAGTAGAAGCATGCATATGTACTCAGTGCTTGGTTTGGGCCCCTTTTGCATCAATTACTGCCTCAATGCAGCGTGGCATGGATGCGATCAGCCTGTGGCACTGCTGAGGTGTTATGGAAGACCAGGATGCTTCAATAGCAGCCTTCAGCTCTTCTGCATTGCTCGGTCTCATGTCTCTCATCTGTCTCTTGGCAATGCCCCATAGATTCTCTATGGGGTTCAGGTCAGGCAAGTTTGCTTGCCAATTAAGCACAGTAATCCCATGGGCATTGAACCAGGTTTTGGTACTTTGGGCAGTGTGGGCAGGTGCCAAAGTCCTGCGGGAAAATGAAATCAGCATCCCCATAAAGCTCGTCTGTGGAAGGAAGCATGTGAAGTGCTCCAAAATCTCCTGGTAGACGGCTGCCTTGACCCTGCACTTAATGAAGCACAGTGGACCAACACCAGCTGATGACATGGCTCCCCAAATCAACACAGACTGTAGAAACTTCACCCTGGACTTCAAGCATCTGGCATTGTGTGCCTCCCCATTCTTCCTCCAGACTCTGGGTCCTTGGTTTCCAAATGAGATGCAAAAGCTGCTCTTATCAGAAAAGAGATTTGCCAAGAGACAGATGATAGACATGAGACCCAGCAATGCAGAAGAGCTTCTCCATGATATTCTAATTTTCTGAGTTTCACCTGTATGTTGCCAAAGCCTTTGGGGTTAAATGATAAGCAGTCTCTCTCTCTCCATACCAAAGAAGGACTCTCCATATGAGCTCTTTCTCTCTCTGTGTTTCATCTCTCTCTCTTCTGTTCCTCCAGAAATTTACACCATTCAAGGCAACTCTCACGGAAAGCCCTGTACCATTCCCTTCAAGTACGACAACCAGTGGTTCTATGACTGCACCAGCATGGGGCGTGGAGATGGTCACCTCTGGTGTGCCACCACACAGGATTACGGCAAAGATGAAAGATGGGGGTTCTGCCCTATTAAGAGTAAGCTGCTTCTGTGGGGTGGGAAATCACGGGCAATGATGGGCATGTAGCAGCCAAACCACAGGAGTGAACAGATGGTTGTGCCAACTGTTCAAATGAAAAACAGTCCTCCTTTCTTAAGGCACCATGGGAGGTTTCCTTCTGCCTTCTAAGCCTCCAGGGGTTTGGTTTCCAAAACTACCCTTCTGTAAGTGTCCCATTTACACAAACACACACATACACACACACACACACACACACCCTGAGCGGTTACACTGTTTTCTGTGATTCAGTCTTCCCCCTCAAGAGTTGGAGTATTGATGAATATTCCATGCTGGTGTCTAGGGACAAGGGACTAAAACAAGTAGCGTTCACCGTAAATAGATAAGATAGGCATGCAAGTGCTGCAGAAGCTGTAGTACTGTATAGAACAGGCTTCCTCAACCTTAGGCCTCCAGATGTTTTTTGGCCTACAATTCCCATGATCCCTAGCTAGCAGGACCAGTGGTCAGGGATGATGGGAATTGTAGTCTCAAAACATTGGGGGGCGCTGAGGTTGAGGAAGCCTGGTATAGAACGACACCATTGATCCGTCTCTTTCCCGTTTCGTGACAAAGGGTAAACAATATACACATTAATTTGAGTCTGTCCTTTCCCCTCAGGGCTCAAAGTAAGTTAAATATATTACAAATATATATAAAATAAAACAGACATTGAATGGGTGCTTCCCAGAGTGCTCAGTTTGAAAGATAAGGAAGGAGTACAAGCCTATAGAAGGCCGTATCGCCATTCCCAAACTGCTGTCCCATCTTCTCTTATTCCTGCTACAGTGGTACCTCGGGTTACAGACGTTTCAGGTTACAGACTCCGTTAACCCAGAAATAGTACTTCGGGTTAAGAACTTTGCTTCAGGATGAGAACAGAAATCACGTGGCGGCAGGTGGCCCCATTAGCTAAAGTGGTGCTTCAGGTTAAGAACAGTTTCAGGTTAAGAACGGACCTCCGGAACAAATTAAGTACGTAACCAGAGGTACCACTGTATAAAGTACAGTGGTACCTCTGGTTGCGAACGGGATCCATTCCGGAGGCCCATTCGCAACCTGAAAGGAACACAACCCGCATCTGCGTGGGTGCTGGTCGCGATTTGTCGTTTCTGCGCATGCGCGTGATGTCATTTTGCGTGTCTGCACATGCGCGAGCAGCGAAACCCGGAAGTAACCCTTTCCGGGTCGCTGCGGGACGCAACCTGAAAACACTCGACCCGAAGCAAATGCAACATGAGATATGACTGTATAAGGTATAGTCACTGCCTTCTCCCCCCTGCCCCCACCTCACAGGCCCCTGTCACACAACACAGAGGCTGGAAAAAGCCTTCCCTAAAACTCTGGAAAAGTGACTTGAAGTTTACAGCATGTTATTCTTTGAAGGAGAACTATCTGAAAATGCATCACAGATGATATTTAACTCTGAGTAGGTTTGTTAGGATGTGTAAGACTGATCAGATAAGTGCTGGAAGTGTGAAGAGGCAGAGGGAATATTCTTTCACATGTGGTAGATGTGTTAAAGGGTAAAAGAATATTGGGAAATTAACCGTAATGAATTGAAAAAAATGTTTAAAAGTACTCCCCCCCCAACCCCCCCCCCCACCAAAGTCCTTTCTGTTGGGGATAATTCAGACTGAAATTCCCAGGTGTCAGAAAAGGTTATTTATGTATGCCACTATTGTGGCCTGTGTTTTGTTAGCCCAAAAAAGGAAAATGAGTGAGGTCCCAACCAAAGATGTTCTAATGGCAACAACTCTAGTTGAATATTCTAGACAGAATATGCACAACTTGCAGACTTAACATATATAATAAGAAAATAAGCAGGGCATAAGTTTAAAGAAGACTGGAAATTGTTTATTGAATACTGAATATATGGAAAATAACTGTACAGCTGAAAACGTTGGCAGCATTAAGATAAATTCAGCAGTATAAATAAGTTATGGTGGGTGTAATAATGGAATACTGAATGGTATAGTTTCTGTAAAATATGCAGGGATTTATGATATGTAAGGGACACGGGTGGCGCTGTGGGTTAAACCACAGAGCCTAGGACTTGCTGATCAGAAGGTCGGCCGTTCGAATCCCCGTGACGGGGTGAGCTCCCGTTGCTCAGTCCCTGCTCCTGCCCACCTAGCAGTTCAAAAGCACGTCAAAGTGCAAGTAGATAAATAGGTACTGCTCCAGCAGGAAGGTAAACGGCGTTTCCGTGCTTCTCTGGTTCGCCAGAAGCGGCTTAGTCATGCTGGCCACATGACCCGGAAGCTGTACGCCGGCTCCCTCAGCTAATAAAGCGAGATGAGCGCCGCAACCCCAGAGTTGGCCACGACTGGACCTAATGGTCAGGGGTCCCTTTACCATTTACCTTTATGATATGTAAAATGAACCATGGAAAGAGAAGAAGGGAAGTCATTGATATCTCAGGGGTGTAAAATGAGTATTTTAAATTGTAAAACAGAAAATTTAATAAAAATTGTGTGTGTGTGTGTGTGTGTGTGTGTGTCCTTTCCACCTCCCATTCCGTTGTGGTCAGCAAAAGGGACAACTCCCCTTTGATGCTACCTGCAGATGGCTGCCCACAGTATGTCTGTTGATCGGTATGGATAATGGTCACGTTAACTTGCAGTAGTAAATGCCCTTCTTTCTTTTGCCTGTCCTCTTAGGCGATGACTGCGATACATTTTGGGACAGGGACCAGCTCACCAACAGCTGCTACCAGTTCAACTTCCAGTCCACCCTGTCTTGGCAGGAGGCTGGGAAAAGCTGTGAGCAGCAAGGAGCCAGCCTGCTGAGCATCACGGAGGTCCACGAACAGACCTACATCAATGGTGAGCAATGGGCACAGGGAACTGAAGGAGTCCCTGCTGCCAAAAGTGTGTGGATGCCCTGACTGCCTTTCTCCTTGTGTACATGCACACCAGCAAAAGGCCGGTCCAGTCATGTTTGTTCTCCTGGTCTACTTCAGTGGGTGGGAACTCGGTTTGGGAAGGGGCTATACTGAGAACTGACTCTGGGAAAGTGGGCCAGTCACTGTATAACATATGTGCAAATGTGTTTCTGAACAGCGACAGGAGATTTGGAGTTGCAGTTCTGTGATCACTTGAGATTCTGCAGCGGATTTCATTTCATTCCATTTTTAATTTGTATACCGCCTTTCTGTCTTACAATACTCAAGGCAGTTTACAAGCTGAAGAAACAAAAAATGTACATATTATAACAATCCAATGCAATGCAAAAATACGATAATAAAAGATAAATTTAAAATAGGCAACCTACATCAAAAAAGTAACATTCAACAAACATTAGAATAGTATAAAATAATATAAAAGTTAAACAGAAATCCACTCAACAGTTACAATAATATCTAAACTATAATCAATATAAGCCTCAGTACATAAAACAATACAATACACATTGAGAAGCAGACAGTGGGGCATGGCCGGTGGAAGGAGGCCTGGCCTGATGGAGTCTCTCCCCTCACAGTCTCTCTAAAATAACAACAACAACAACAATTTTTATTTATACCCCACCCTCCCCGGCTAGAGCCGGGCTCAGGGCGGTTAACACCAATAAAATCACAGTAAAAAACGTAATAGGGGGGAAAGAAAAGAAAAATTAAAATACAGGTTAAAATGCAATTTAAAATGCAGCCTCATTTTAAAGGTAGCCGATAAATCAAGACTATAAGGGGAAAGAAACATAAGGGTCAGGCTGAGTCCAAACCAAAAGCCAGGCGGAACAGCTCTTCAGTACAGTCAAATCTTGGATACCGAACGCTTCCATTTTAGAACTAACTCCCAAACACCGAAAACCTGGAAGTAAATGCTCTGGTTTTCGAACCTTTTTTAGAAGCCGCGCCTCGGTTGTCGAACGTTTTGGAAGCTGAACGGGCTTCCGGAACGGATTATGTTCGACAATCGAGATTTGACAGTATTGCTGCAGAAATTCAGAATCTCTTGAGTATCGGAAGAAAAGGAAAGCTGGCAGGCTCTTGTTGCAAATAAGAGAAATAGGATCTGGGGGAAATCAGGCTGTGCTATGTGGTCAGCAGGGCAGGTGTCCAAGATTTAGGGAGGTCTCCGTGGATGGAGGGAGTGGGGGTTAGGTTCTGTCAGGGACCAGGAAATGCTTGCGTTGCTGGATTACGCTGAGAAGGTGGAGGATCTGACACCGAGACATTCTGCCCTTTCCTGTCTACACCAGGACTGCTAACGGGATATGGTTCCACACTGTGGATTGGGCTTAATGATCTGGACCTCAACGGGGGCTGGCAGTGGTCAGACAACTCACCTTTGAAGTTCCTTAACTGGGAGAGTGGTAAGTAAGAAAAATACCAAGAGGATGGGTGAATTATCCTAGTGAATTGACAAATGAGCCACATGTCTGGCATAGGCTGTTGGTATTTGCTGGAGACTAATTTTACGCGGGTGGTGCTGTGGTCTAAACCACTGAGCCTCTTGGTTTTGCCGATCAGAAGGTTGGTGGTTTGAATCCCCGTGACAGGGTGAGCTCCCGTTGCTCGGTCCCTGCTCCTGCCAACCTTGCAGTTCGAAAGCATGCCAGTGCAAGTAGATAAATGGGTACCACACCGGTGGGAAGGTAAATGGTGTTTCTGTGCACTGCTCTGGTTTCGCCAGAAGCGGCTTAGTCATGCTGTCCACATGACCCGGAAAAACTGCGGTCAAACACAGGCTCCCTCGGCCTGTAAAGTGAGATGAGATGGGGATACGAGTCTTCTTGGGGATGAATTTTCGTGGGAGCCAAAGCAGGGCACCCCGGGATTCAGTCAGAAGCCAGGGTGGCTTCTGAAATTTTGGCATGGACAGTCAATGGATATGATATTGTGCTGTGGGTTCAGGGGCCACATTAATGCTCATCTGCGCATATATTTCATTTATTAGTTAAATTTGGGGTGGGTGGGGAATCAAAACTAGTCTGCAGACTGAAGAGGGTCTGATGACACAACATCACAGCCATCAGCCAATCGGTGCTATCCACAGCCATCTTCTTGTGATACAGGTTTGTGGCTTGACCCTGGAAAGGAAAAGGTAGGTTTGGACTGAACATGTTTCAGGTCTCCTTCGCTGTGCTGTAAATGTCACATTTTGTTTTCCTCCTTGCTCATTCTCGCTGTGGCTGGAGAGTGGAGACCCGAGGGTCAGTTTTCGGTATTTCAGCCGTGAGTGCACACAAAGGGCAATTGGTCTTAAAACGTGCTATCACGTTTTATTTTATTTATGAGTAGGAGTAGTGCTACTATAAATATAAGCTGCGTTTCCATGTGCTGCTCTAGTTCTCCAGAAGCGGCTTAGTCATGCTGGCCACATGACCCAGAAGCTATACGCCGGCTCCCTCAACCAATAAAGCGAGATGAACGCTGCAACCCCAGAGTCGGCTCCCCACAAGGTCTGAGGGACAGTGGACCAGCCCCCTGCTGAAAAAGTTTGCTGACCCCTGCTTTAGAGCGTGGTTGCAGGTTTTATCTCAGTATGGGACAACTGCATATTGATTCATTGTGGGGGGGTTGGATCCTGAGGGTCTCTTCCAACTCTGCAGTTCTATGAGTCTTAAGGATACCGCAGCAACCAGCATTGGCCCCAGTGACCCATGGCCCCAAAGTGCTGACACCAAGCCTGTTTGCCACTGCCCCATAGCCTGCTGTAATTGTGGGTGGCTGGGTTGTGGGGCCTTGGGAGTTCATCCAGAAGGCACAACCATGGCTGTCCCACTACGTGCCTCTTCCAAGTCTCAACAACAACATCCAAAGGGCATTTCTTATTCCGCTTCTCATTGGAACACAGTGGTACCTCTGGTTACGTACTTAATTTGTTCTGGAGGTCCGTTCTTAACCTGAAACTGTTCTTAACCTGAAGCACCACTTTAACTAATGGGGCCTCCCGCCGCCGCCACGCAATTTCTGTTCTCATCCTGAAGCAAAGTTCTTAGAGAGCCAGTGTGGTGTAGTGGTTAAGAGCGATAGACTCGTAATCTGGGGAACCGGGTTCGGGTCTCCACTCCTCCACATGCAGCTGCTGGGTGACCTTAGGCTAGTCACACTTCTCTGAAGTCTCTCAGCCCCATTCACCTCACAGAGTGTTTGTTGTTGGGGGAGGAAGGGAAAGGAGAACGTTAGCCGCTTTGACACTCCTTCGGGTAGTGATAAAGCAGGTTATCAAATCCAAATTCCTCCTCTTCTTCTTCTTAACCCAAGGTACTATTTCTGGGTTAGCGGAGTCTGTAATTTGAAGCGTATGTAACCCGAGGTACCACTATAAATGCATAGGCTGCCTCCACACCATATATTTAAAGCACAGGATTCCACCCAAAATCCTGAAAACTATAGTTCGTTATGGGAATTATAGTTCTGTGAGGGCTTGAGCTACAGTTCCCATGATTTTTTTGGGAGGGGGGGAGCCATGTGTTTTAAATGTGTGTGTGTGCAGCCTCTGTATTTGAGATTCAGAACTGATCAGGTGACATCCTCAGGTGTGGTTTTGCCTCCTGCCGCACAGCAAAGCCACTCTCAGGCTGTGCTTTTCTGGGTAAATAACAGCCGTAGTTGCAAAGGTTGGTGATCTCCCCCTGCCGCCCCTTGCAGATCAGCCTGACAACCCCAGCGAAGAAAACTGTGGGGTGATACGGACAGAGTCGTCAGGGGAATGGCAGAACCGTGACTGCAGCATGGCCTTGCCTTACATCTGCAAGAAGAAACCCAATGCCACTTCTAATATATACTTCTTACGTGAGTAATATGCAGAAAGCGATTGGTTTGACGTATATATATCATGATCTGAAAGCCACCTATCTCATGCCTGCCTTTCTGCAACCCCAACAACTATTGGCCGAGCTGTTCTGATGTCACGGAATGTCCATGGAACATGTGCTGACTGTTTGGAGTAGAAGTGAGTGAACGGAATGCTGCAAAGAGCGCAGCTTCTGTGAGACGAGTGAAAGGGCAGTTTAACTGCGGTCTTTTTTTCCCCTGGCTGAAGCTGAACAGGAAGAGTAGGCCTAGGGGAAAGCATGACTATAAAGCAGAGAGTGGGCAGAAGAAGCTTTCAAGCAGTGCTGTTGAGAGAAAGACAAAAGCCTGAGGGGAAAATGAAGGAGGGAGACCTGGTGAAAAACATCTTGCTGGATTTAGGGGCAGAAATACATGGAGTTGGTTGGAAGGAAGTAGGCAAGCAATGTCGGTTTGTAGAGAAACTGCCAGGCAGTCCTAGAGGGTCTAAGTGAGGAGGGAGGGGAATTTTACACTTTCATCTGCATTGGCTGGAGGGCCTGTAGTATGAAGGATTTATTAGCTCTCTGTAAGATGGAGCCTTTTGGATCCATATATTTATTTACTTTTTACGATTTCTGACCTGGCCTACCCTGTAAGTCTCCATACAATCAAAACTAAATAAAAGAAGGGAAAAGGTTTACAGTCGTACCTTGGAAGTCGAACAGAATCCGTTCCGGAAGTCCATTTGACTTCCAAAATGTTTGGAAACCAAAGCGTGACTTCTGATTGGCTGCAGGAACTTCCTGCAGCCAATCGGAAGCCCCGTCGGAAGTTTGGCTTCCAAAGATAGTTCGCAAACTGGAACAGTCACTTCCGGGTTTGTGGCGTTCAGGAGCCAAGCTGTTCGAAAACCAAGGTATGACTATGCATGCAATGATAAAAAACAAATAAAACAGTTCCAATCAAAACTGGAAGTGAGTCCTTAAAAAAAACCACAACCCCATTAATTGACAGAGGCCAGAGTTAAAGAGGTGCGTCTTTTCAGCACACGACAGAACCTAGACAATGAAGATGCTTGCTAGTTTGTTCGTGGAGGGTGTGCTAAATTTCTGCTTTCCGGCTTGCGGATCTTGGGTGCGCGCTCCTAATTAAAATATCGCTCCCACAACTTTCCCCAGATACTGCTTACTCAAAGCTTTGCTTTCCCTAATTGCAGTGGAGTCTGATGTGAAGGTAGACTGTGATCCGAGCTGGCAGCCTTTTCAGACCAACTGCTACCGCCTGATCAGTGAAAAGAAGAGTTGGCCAGATGCCAAAAAGACCTGTTTGCGGAGCGAAGGGGATCTGGTCAGCATCCACACCCTCAACGAACTGGAGTTTGTTACCAAGCAAATCAAGCAAGGTAAGCAATGCTGTGTCACGTGTGCTCTGTGTGTGTGTGTTTGCTTGTGTGTATGTGGATTATCCCATAAAGAAGGCTGATCGCTGAAGAATGGATGCTTTAGAATTATGGTGCTGGAGGAGACTTGAGAGTCCCATGGACTGCAAGAAGATCAAACCTATCCATTCTGAAGGAAATCAGCCCTGAGTGCTCACTGGAAGGACAGATCTTGAAGCTGAGGCTCCAATACTTTGGCCACCTCATGAGAAGAGAAGACTCCCTGGAAAAGACCCTGATGTTGGGACAGATGGAGGGCACAAGGAGAAGGGGACGACAGAGGACGAGATGGTTGGACAGTGTTCTCGAAGCTAGCAGCATGAGTTTGACCAAACTGCGGGAGGCAGTGGAAGACAGGAGTGCCTGGCATGCTCTGGTCCATGGGGTCACAAAAAGTCGGACACGACTAAACGACTAAACAACAACAATAACAAGAACATGTGGATTATCTCTGATTTAACTTTTTTTTTACGGGAGCAAAAGTTTAGTTGAATATTGAGCAGTGACTCTGCTGTAGAACCAGAGTTGCTCCTTTTATATCTGCACACACTTCCAAAATGAATCAAGCCTAGGATCAGCTGATTCTCTCTATTTCCAGGAGAAGCTGGCTGTGCACAATGCTGATTGGCTGGCTCTTGTGACAAAGCTGCCTCCCTCCCATCTCGCCATCCAGATGTTTTGGGGACAATCTTGAAGCTATTCACCTCAGGCACAGGGTGTTAAAATGGGAGTCTTTTAGAAAATCTGGATTTTTATTTTTTTTAAGCACTGAATAAATGTTTAATGGATAAACATGCCGCGGGGTCGGGAAAAATCATTTTGAAATGTCACAGTCTGGAAGAGCAAAATCGAGGAGAGTGAAGGTTATGGGGAGGAGCTACAGCAGGGAAATGCTCCCCTACTTCTGTAGGGAGCTATTTCTGCCTCTTCCTCAAGTTTCTAGTCTTCATGAGGATCAAGTGTTTTGCTAAATGCTCACAAACCAGAGGGAACTGGTTGGGAAAAGATGGTTGGGAACTGGTTGGGAGCTGCACGGCCAGGGAAAAAACAATGCTATCCAGGGTTGTAAAGACTGCGGAGAGAATAATTGGGTGCACTCTTCCCACCTTAGATCAAATCTATGCTGCCAGGTGCCATAAGAAAGCGGCAGAGATAGCACAGGATAGTACGCACCCCGGAAATGATCTCTTTCAGCTTCTGCCTTCTGGAGGAAGGTATAGGGTTATAAAGGCCTGGACTAGCCGCCTGAGGAACAGTTTCTGCGCAAATGCAATTCTGGTTCTAAACGCAGCATAAGGGGTCTCTGTAGTATAGTGTATTTTAAAATGGGATTTTAAAGTTTTTAGGGGTTTTTGAATGTTTTATGTAGTTTTTATGTAGTTTTCCATTTCATTGTTCTGCAAGGGACAATGACAATAAAGATATCGTATCGTATCGCCTGGGTGTATTGTGTGGGGCAGCAGCCGGCAGATGAAGAGGATTTTTTCTTCTTCATTTAGTAGAAATCCCCTCTTTCCCTGCTTGTTTTGGCAGATGTCGAAGAGCTGTGGATTGGCCTGAACGATCTCAAGCGGCAGATGAGCTTTGAGTGGTCAGACGGCACGCCAGTGCAGTTCACATTCTGGCACCCCTTTGAGCCCAACAATTTCCGAGACAGCCTGGAGGACTGCGTGACAATCTGGGGGCCGGTATGTATAAGAGCTGGAAGGATACCCATCACCAGAAGGGGACATAGCTCTGAGCATACAGGATAGAACCCTCTTTGTATCTGTTGTGCAACACTTAGGAATGCAAGTTTTGACAGATTAGAGAACTGGGCCAAAACAAACAAGATGAACTTTAACAGGGAGTAAAGTATTGCACTTGGGCAAAAAAAATGAGAGGCACAAATACAAGATGGGTGACACCTAGGTTGAGAGCAGTACATGTGAAAAGGATGTAGGAGTCTTGGTTGACCTGACATGAGCCAACAGTGTGACGCGGCAGCTAAAAAAGCCAATGCAATTCTGGGCTGCATCAATAGGAGTATAGCATCTAGATCAAAGGAAGTAATAGTGCCACTGTATTCTGCTCTGGTTAGACCTCACCTGGAGTACTGTGTCCAGTTCTGGGCACCACAGTTCAAGAAGGACACTGACAAACTGGAACGTGTCCAGAGGAGGGCAACCAAAATGGTCAAAGGCCTGGAAACGATGCCTTATGAGGAACGGCTAAGGGAGCTGGGCATGTTTAGCCTGGAGAAGAGGAGGTTAAGGGGTGATATGATAGCCATGTTCAAATATATAAAAGGATGTCACATAGAGGAGGGAGAAAGGTTGTTTTCTGCTGCTCCAGAGAAGCGGACACGGAGCAATGGATCCAAACTACAAGAAAGAAGATTCCACCTAAACATTAGGAAGAACTTCCTGACAGTAAGAGCTGTTTGACAGTGGAATTTGCTGCCAAGGAGTGTGGTGGAGTCTCCTTCTTTGGAGGTCTTTAAGCAGAGGCTTGACAACCATATGTCAGGAGTGCTCTGATGGTGTTTCCTGCTTGGCAGGGGGTTGGACTCAATGGCCCTTGTGGTCTCTTCCAACTCTATGATTCTATGATTCATGAATTGAAGGTTGCAATTGATTGGCGAAAATTATATTTGTAAATATGGCTCCTGGGCAAACCCCTGAGCTGACAGTTAGCAAAGTTGTTGGAATTCAGAGCCTTAAAGAACAGGCAGTTTTGCGGGCCGTCATGCAACTGGGTCAGCTCCCTCATCCTTTCAGTAGACTGGATGAAAAAGAAACTTAGAGATGACTCCCCTTTCCAGCTTGGCCTCAAAGCAAATGTGTAATGCAAATGGATTTTCTTCTAACAGTAAGAGCCTGTGGACAACTAAATTGGGTAATAGTGTCCAGGTGAAATCCCAGTCAAATGAGAATCTCGGGCCCAGAGGCTTAATTTGGCCCCAGGCTCCTCTCTGGCCCTCAGGACTGTCCTCAGGCCACCCCCCCTCTTCCCAGGCCACAGCCCTCAGTGGTCCTGGAATTAACTCTGAGCATGCTCCTTGCTGGAGGATGGAGAGGGATGGACGAATGTGAATAAACTAGTCTACAGTACTAGTGTGCAAAGGTAAAATTCACATATGTTGTTCTGCCCGTGTTCCTTTCTGGGTAACCACCTAGCCATTGCACATGGTCCGGAAGGGAATATGGCTCTGGGGTCGAATAATAATAATAATAATAATAATAATAATAATAATAATAATAATTTTATTACTTATACCCCGCCCATCTGGCTGGCTTTCCCCATAAGTATCCTACAGTAATGATAAGTAAAGGTAAGGTACGCAGGTAGTCTAAACCACTGAGCCTCTTGGGCTTGCTGATTGGAAGGTTGGCAGTTTGAATCCCCGCGACGGAGTGAGCTCCTGTTGCTCTATCCGAGCTCCTGCCAACCTAGCAGTTCGAAAGCATGCCAGTGCAAGTAGATAAATAGGTACCACTGCAGCGGGAAGGTAAATGGCATTTCCGTGCACTCTGGTTTCCGTCACGGTGTCCTGTTGTGCCAGAAGCGGTTTAGTCATGCTGGCCTCATGACCCGGAAAGCTATCTGTGGACAAACGCCGGCTGCCTTGGCCTGAAAGTGAGATGAGCACCACAACCCCATAGTCACCTTTGACAGGACTTAATCATCCAGGGGTCCTTTACCTTTTTTCTTTTTCTTTCTTTTTTTTTTTTGCAGTAATGGTAATCATGAACATATGTTTATATGTTTATTTTCTTACAGAGTCCCCACCCCGTACCTGGGAATAACGTTTGCTGCAATTCTGATTAAGTAAAACAAGGGTAGGGAATAGATCTCAGGACTGATCAGTGGAAAGTGAGGATGTGTAGGAGAAAATTAGACTGAAATGGAGGAGCAGGCAAGGTGGAGTATCGCTGCAGAAGGGCACAGAGACAAATAGCATGGTTGTTGTTGTTTTTTGGGGGGGGAGTCTTCTAACCTATGCAGAATTCCTCTGATAAGGCAAGGCTGGGGAAGCTTTGGCCATCCAGATGTTGTTGTATTCCAACTCCCATCATCCACATCCAGCATGATTGGTGGTCAAGCATGATGGTAATTGTAGTTTAGCAGTATCCAGAAGGCCACAGGTTCTCCTCCCTGCGATAAAGGACTGTATTGGTCCTGAGGTTTTTGTCTCTGTGTTTGTTTTTTAAATGCAGTGGTACCTCGGGATGCGAAGGGGATCTGTTCCAGAGCCCCGTTTGCATCCTGAATGGAACATAAGACGTGACGGCGCGCGCGGGGGTCGTGTTTTGCCGCTTCCATGCATGTGCATGACGTCATTTTGAGCGTCTGGGCGAGCAGCGAAACCCGGAAGTAACGTGCCCTGTTACTTCTGGGTTGTCGCGGAGCACAACTCGAAAGCGCTCAATCTAAAGCACATTCAACCCAAGGTAGGACTGTAGAATTAAATTTCATCAGTGCATCCTTCAATGGGCTTATTTATTTCCTGTGCTCATTTTAGGAGCTCTCTTTTGCTGGACCAAGGTGAGATTAGGGCAGAACAAACTGCAAGTAATTCTAGTGCTCTGAAAAGAACATAGGAGTGGTGCCCCCACAGTTGCATAATGATTTAAATAATTTGAGTCCCGCAAGATCCGAAGGGCACTAGGTTGGAGAAAGGACGGACTGGGCATACACTGTAGGGCGGAAGGCTTACTGTATTTTTTGCTCTATAAGACGCACCTAGTTTATGGAGAAGGAAAACAAGAAAAAAAATATTCTGAATCTCAGAAGCCAGAACAGCAAGAGGGATGGCTGCGCAGTGAAAGCAGCAATCCCTCTCGCTGTTCTGGCTTCTGGGATAGCTGCGCAGCCTGCATTCACTCCATAAGACGCACACACATTAGGAGGGAAAAAGTGAGTCTTATAGAGCAAAAAATACGGTACATTTTTGGGTCACATGTTTTGAAGCTTCTGCCTACTGTGGGGAATTCTTTTCCTTGAGCTGGGACTTCTCTGCTTCTCTCTGTCCAGGAGGGGAGGTGGAACGATAGCCCTTGCAACCTGACGTTGCCTTCCGTGTGCAAGAAGCGTGGCCGCGTGAGCCAGGGGAGAGAAGAAGAGGACCACGGCTGCAGAAAGGTAAAGAGAGCAATGGCGGCATTGCATGCAAAGGTGACAGGGCGGAAGGCCGCAGGAAGGGGAGAAGAGGAGGCTGGGAATTGTGGTCCAAAGGCAGCCTCTTGTGGAACAGGCCTCTACAGGCCGACATATGAGCACTTCTGGAGAGGCGAAGGATGAGCCCCAAGGCCTGTCCAGCCCAAGGCAGGTGAGGTTTCTGACTCACGAGCAACTGACGAGAATAATAATAATAATAATAATTTAAAAAAAATATTTATATCCCGCCCTCCCCAGCCGAAGCCGGGCTCAGGGCAGCTATCAACAATAAAATAATAACAACATTTTAAAATCATTTTATTAAAATTAATTCAACTCAAATTGATGGCAACCATTAGGCTAATGTTCTGTGAAGATTGCCAAAGGAGGGAGTCATGCTGTGCCCTGGCCAAAGGCCTGGTGGAACAGCTCTGTCTTGCAGGCCCTGCGGAAAGATGTCAAGTCCTGGTCTCTTGTGACAGAGCGTTCCACCAGATGGGGGCCACAGTTGAAAAAGCCCTGGCTCTGGTTGAGGCCAGCCTAACCTCCCTGTGGCCTGGGACCTTCAGGATGTTTTTGTTTGAAGACCGTAAGTTCCTCTGTGGGACATACCAGGAGAGGCGGTCCTGTAGGTACGAGGGTCCTAGACCGTGTTTTCAAATGCTGCTTTGGAAACACTCATTTGGAGCAGAGCAGTGAACAACTAAGAAACCAGAAGTTCATAAACAATGCTTTCTAAAATAAAAGCAAGATGCGTGTCCTGTACTCTGTTTAAACTAAGCTATTGCCCTTTGAGAGAGACATTGTACCATGTTGTCTATCCAGATGTGTGCTGTCCAGATAGACTTCCTTTTTCCGGTGCACCTCAGCTGTCCAAGTTACATCTTCTTTCCAGCTGGCCGGGGCCGGAATGTGCTCGCCTTTCTCTCTCTGCAACAACAGCGCAAGCTGGGAAGGGGGACATGGAATGTTTCTGTATTAACTGCTTTTAGCTAAGGGAATTCTGGCATTGTCAAGGGCCCTGTGGCACCAGCTGGGAGGGGGTAGGAATGTTTGCCTATGTCAGAGAGGGGTCCCAAGGTGTGAGTGAAGCGGGTATGCGGCTCAAGCTGCGGCTTAGTCCTGCCATGGGTCACAGAAGGGGAGGCAGAGCTGGCAAGGCTAGTACAGGGAGGGGGTCCGGTCGCCATCCGTGTCGTGCAAACTGACACAGCTCCACACAGTGCACACTTTTAAGCCCAGCCTTCCTGTTTGTGACGAGTGCCTTGCAATTGACGGCTGCACCCTGCTCTTTAAAAGTAGAGGTATTTTGTTATGCCAAGCCATGTATCATGCTTCAAACCGCGCATCCTATACTTTGAGCTGAAAAAGAAGAAGAGTTTGGATATCCCGCTTTATCACTACCCTAAGGAGTCTCAAAGGGACGCAGGTGGCGCTGTGGGTTAAATCACAGAGCGTAGGACTTGCCAGTCAGAAGTTCAGCATTTCGAATCCCTGCGACGGGGTGTGCTCCTGTTGCTCGGTCCCTGCTCCTGCCAACCCAGCAGTTTGAAAGCACGTCAAAGTGCAAGTAGATAAATAGGTACCGCTCTGGCGGGAAGGTAAACGGCATTTCCGTGCGCTGCTCTGGTTCACCAGAAGCGGCTTAGTCATGCTGGCCACGTGACTCGGAAGCTGTACGCCAGCTCCCTTGGCCAATAAAGCGAGATGAGCGCCGCAACCCCAGAGTCGGCCACGACTGGACCTAATGGTCAGGGGTCCCTTTACCTTTACCTTAAGGAGTCTCAAAGCGGCTCACAATCTCCTTTCCCTTCCTCCCCCACATCAAACACTCTGTGTGGTGAGTGAGGCGGAGAGACTTCAGAGAAATGTGACTAGCCCAAGGTCACCCAGCAGCTGCATGTGGAGGAGCGGGGAAGCAAACCTGGTTCACCAGATTACGAGTCCACGGCTCTTAATCACTACACCACAAGACCGTGTGCAGATTTTATCGATAAAGCTTTCGGACTTTCCCCCAGCTGAGAGTCCCCAAGGCTTTCGTCCGAAGGCGGGAGCCGCAAGGAGAGACACGAGAAATCTGTAAGATTCCTTAGAATACTGTTTTTGAATTGAATTGATGTTTGGGTGTGGAGGAGGAAAACAGAGGGGAGAAGTGGCTGAAGTTTACGAGCATTGGTCAGTTTGTTTATATGCTTGTTTAAATGCTCCCTTTTAAGTAAACCCACTGTTTAGCTCTGAGGGATGAGGGTAAAAGATTGGCCTGCTAAAAGTTGAACCCAACTTCTTATAAACATTAAATGGCAACCTTTGCCTTTGGACAGCTGGTCCCTTGACTTAGATATGGGCAGGAAATAAAGCCGCATCATTCCTCAAAAGTTGTGGTGGGAGCTCTGAATTGCTCTCTAGGATCAGAATGCATTGGGCTTGTCTGCACCTTTGAAAACCACCATGTCACTATTTGCAATAGACACTGGGCTGGTTTCTGGGTCTTCTAGCAGATGCTTCTAAAGTTTCCCTTGTAGATGCTTCCTTCGTTTTTGGTCCTCTGGCTTTTGCTTGGTTCTTTTCCGTTGTGTTTGCTACCTTCCCGTTTAAGGAAAGCTTTGTGTGCTTTTTTAAGAATCCAAATGGTGCCCCCCAGATGTGGTTGTGCCAGCTGGAGCTGGTGGAAGTTGTAGTTCAGCAACATTGGGTGCTTTAGTTGCGATTCCTGCATTAATGTATTTTTAATCTTTGTTGGAAGCCGCCCAGAGTGGCTGGGGAGACCCAGCCAGATGGGTGGGGTACAAATAATAAATTGTTATTATTGTTGTAAGGGGTTGGACTAGATGACTCCTAAGGAGTCCCTTCTAACTCTGAAGAATCTAACATCTGGAGGGCACCAGGTTGGCAATAAATACCAGCCAAAGGTGGTTCTTTGAAAGGAGAGTCATCTGGACTGCTTTGAGTAGCCCAGCTGCCATGTGGGCCATGCCAGGTGTGTGTGTGTGCATGCGCTTCAGTCTCAGCATTGCTTGGACTCCATGCAGAAGAAAACCCCATGTCTTGCTTCCTGGTTTGCAGTACCTCTCTCCCCTTCTGACCCAAATCCTTCTCCCTTCTCCAAAACACATTTTTCCCCCAGCTCTCAAGCCTCAGGACAAGGAAGTATTCTTGAATAATAATACTTCTTCTAAGTCACGAACATAGCTGAGTCCGTACACAAGTGCTTTTCGGCCCTTTGCCTAGATCTGCAAAGCTACAGAAGCAGCAAGAAGTCGTGTGCCCACATGAGAGCCCAGATGTGAGGCATGGATTGCTGGGGCTCTGGGTGCCGTGTTCCCATGCCCTGCAGACTTGTATACGCCTTGTGTTTTATGAATATATTTAGCCTCTTGAACCCCAAAGGAAAAGGATCTGGCTGTAGAAGAAAACATTCACCAAATGCAAAGAGGGACAGCTGCTTAGACAGAGATGCTTCGCGACTTTGTTTTTCTGCCGCTCACCTAGGCAGTCTGCTGCAGCAGAATTCCCTTCTTAAGCAGTTTTATTACAAAGCGTGAAATGTTCTCTTTGACGATAAAGAGTTTCCTTGAAATGTGTCTGGAACCGTAGCTGTCAGTGCAGCCATCTTTTCCGTTCCCCTTCATTGTTTCTGCTGCATGCTGAAGGTGTGCCCCTCTTTTCTCTGCCTTCTGACACCTTACGTCGATATAGATATATTTAGGAGACACCCTGTTCCTTTGATTTGCATTTGTTTCAGACCGATTTTCATGTTGCATTTTAAACCAGTGCTTCTCCAGCTACCTGATGTGGTAGATTGGCAATCCCTGCTCCAATCTAAATCCCTGACCTTTAGGGCTTTAAAGGTCAGCACCAACCCTTTGAATTTTGCTCAGAAACGTACTGGGAGCCAATGTAGATCTTTCAAGTCCGGTGTTATGTGGCCTCGACGGCCGCTTCCAGTCACCAGTCTAGCTGCCGCATTCTGGATTAGTAGTAGTTTCCGGGTCACCCTCAAGGCTAGCCCCATGTAGAGCCCCTTGCAGTAGTCCAAACAGGGGATAACTTCTGGACTTCTCTTTTCCTCGTCTCCCTTCTTTCCCTCTCCATTGTCAACATTCCAGATGTTTCCTCCAGCTGTCAGAGGCTCCCGATCTGGTTGCTGGCCCACAGAGCTCAGCAAAAGCTCCAGCACTCCCTATCTTTTGTCCTAAAGCAACCAAGATGGTGTTTTTGGCAAGAGGTGAGCCCATCTGTCTAGCGGATGCATTCCTCGCAGACTTGGATGAAGGCTGGCATCCAGCAGGTCCCTTCCTCCTCCCTCTCTCCTTCCCAGATATCCCTGTTCTTTTCCAGCATGACTTTTTAAAACAACAACATGCTGACATTTCCTTGGTTCTGTATTCTCCCAAGTGGTTTCCTTCGTAACCAGGAGGACCCAGCCATAGGCCGTTTATGCTGACAGCAGAGCTCAGAAGACCAGCTCCTAACCCCCCATTAAGTACTGTATTTTTTGCTCTATAAGACTCACTTTTCCCCTCCTAAAAAGTAAGAGGAAATGTGTGTGCGTCTTATGGAGTGAATGCAGGCTGCACAGCTATCCCAGAAGCCAGAACAGAAAGAGAGATCACTGCTTTCGCTGCGCAGCGATCCCTCTTGTTGTTCTGGCTTCTGAGATTCAGAATATTTATTTTCTTGTTTTCCTCCTCCAAAAACTAGGTGCGTCTTATGACCTGGTGCGTCTTATAGAGCGAAAAATACGGTACCGTATTTTTCGCCCCATAGGACGCACCGGCCCATAGGATGCACCAAGTTTTTTGGGGGGGAAATAAAGAAAAAAAAATTACCGTATTTTTCCCTCTATAACACGCAGATTTTTTCTCCTGATAAGTAAGGGGAAATGTCTGTACATGTTATAGAGCAAATGTGTGGTCCCTGGAGCCGTTTGTCCCAAGTGCATGGCAAAAATCAGGCAAAAATCATATTGCCGTCACAGAGGAGAGGAGGCTGCTGCTTTCCTGCATTCTGCCTCAGGGTCTTACTGCCCACCCTGTTCTGTTTCGGTTGCTGTTTGCTCAGACGGAACAAAGAGCAGTGAAATCCCCTCCCCTCCCCTCCAGGCAACCCCTCCCCTCCAGGCAAGTAGAGAGGAAAGCAGAGCGTCCCTGCTCCGGTGCTGCTGCTGCTGCGTCTGGGGACTCGGTAGGCAGCGGAAAACATGCAGATGGGGGGGGGGGCTGGTTTGAGTGGGTGGGTGGAATTTTGCCTTCCTTCCCCCCCCTTTAAACCCCTCTCCTGCATTCTTAGCCAGCTCCTTCTCTGCACACCCCTCTCGTGCTCCTTGTCCCTTCTATATTTTTCCTTCCCTCCCCACTTAAAACGTGGTTACAAAGCACGGATCCACATGAATCCTCAGGATCTTTGCATTGGGTCACCCCAAATTCACCATCAGATCACATAGCAATGATCTGATGCAAAAACAGGGCTGCAATGGTGCAAAAACGTGGTTACAAAGCATGGATCCACATGGATCCTCAGGATCTTTGCATTGGGTCACCTCAAATTCACCATCAGATCACATAGCATGTCCATGGCTACAGCCTGCCCCCCAAAAATCACGCACCCACTGTTGCCTGGGGCTGCAATGGTGCAAAAACGTGGTTACAAAGCATGGATCCACATGGATCCTCAGGATCTTTGCATTGGGTCACCCCAAATTCACCATTAGAGCACATAGCATGCCCATGGCTACAGCCTGCCCCCCCAAAATCACACACCCACTGTTGCCTGGGGCTGCAATGGTGCAAAAACGTGGTTACAAAGCATGGATCCACAGGGATTCTCAGGATTTTTGCATTGGGTCACCCCAAATTCACCATCAGATCACATGTCTGTGGCCACAGCATGAAGCACAAAAATGATACATCCACTGTTTCATTCAGATTGTTTTTTCTCTTGTTTTCCTCCTCTAAAAATGATGTGCGTGTTATGGTCAGGTGCGTGTTATAGAGCAAAAAATACGGTATTTCCCCCCCAGGCACTTGTGGGGCCGGCAGCGGGGAGAAGCGCTCTTCTCCCTGCCGCCCGCCTGCAGACCCAGTCCGGGGACAGCGGGAAGACGTGCTGCGCCTCCCAGCTGTCCCCGGAGCTTGCGGGGCTGGCGGCGGGGAGAAGCATGCGTCTCCCCGCCGTCAGCCTCCAAACCACATCGGGAGACAGCGGGATGGCGGCGTTCCGCCTCCCCGCTGTCCCCCGACCTTGTGGGGCTGGCGCTGCGGCTCTCCTGAAGCCTGGAGAGTGAGAGGGGTCGGTGCGCACCGACCCCTCTCGCTCTCCAGGCTTCAGCGAAAGCCTGCATTCGCCCCATAGGACGCACACACATTTCCCCTTCGTTTTTGGAGGGGAAAAAGTGTGTCCTATAGGGCGAAAAATACGGTAGTTTCCTTTCTGAATCTGCATCCAGTTGTTGAATATATGAGCAGGAGTTCTCCGCTGGAGTAAGATGCTTTGGAAGCTGTGGAATCTCTTCCTTCAAAGAGCTTCAAGAAATGATTGGAAGCTGCAGTAGAAAAGACATTGTAAGGAGGGGAATTCTCTTGTTGCATGCATTTTGGCCTCCATCTTTCCTCCCTCTTGTCATTATGGGTTGAGAAATGGTCCATAAAAGTGAAGCAGAAGAGTGTGCAAGGGAGAGAATCTTTCTCTGAACAAGAAGAGGGAGATGGTTCTCATTCTTTGGGTGCAGAATCAGCCCAGGGAAGCTGTTAGGATATCTGTCTTGAGATTGGGGGTAGCTGATGTTGTGCCCTCTAGATGTTGTTGGACAACAACTCCCATTATCCCTAGCCATTGTCCGTGCTGGCTGGGAATGATGGGAGCTGGAATCTCTCCTGGGGATCTCATAGCCGTTGTTTTTCAGCTGTGGTACTCGTACCACCCGATGTGCTGTGGAGCATCGCTGGCTGAAAAATCCTTGGGGTTAGGTGATCCACTGTGTCAGGGAACTGCCATCAGCTCAGAGGCAAGAGGTGGAAGGGCAGTTGTGTTACAGGGAGCCTCCAAAGATCTTGCGAAGCAGTTCTTCCTCTGGCGAGGAGGGAAGCCCCGCCTCCAGTGGGGAAGGGGCACAGGGATCAGAAGATGCTAAAGAGAACCTCAACACCGAGCCTGAGCAAAGCGGAGGGGAGGCAAGTCCCACTTTGCGCAGTAGGCTTGCGCGCAGAGAGGGGAGGAGAAGGGTGGGGGACACACGACTGTTATGCTGGGGAAGGTGTAAGGACCGCCCACTCCCAGATTCTGCTAGCGACTGAGCAAATATGGACTTGCGACGCTCTGCATTGTAAATAGTTTGTACAGATAATAAAGCCTGGAAAAGACAGGTTGGAGTCTTGCCTGTTTGCTCTCGAGCAACCACACCAGCACCTGACACACTGGGTCCCTTGTGACTGGTGTGATAGGAATTTTATGGTCTTAGATATATGGTAATGTTCATAACCGCACATACATAGATCAGCACAGGAAGGCCAACCTGGAACCATTTTGATTCCTAAACTGAGCAAATGTTTTCTCTGCAAGGTCAAACTGGAAAAGCCCCCCCATTGTCTTTTCCTTCACAAATCCTGTCTTAAGGGTATGTCTGTGTTTGAATAAGGGTGAAGGGTATGTCTGTGTTTGAATAAGGGTGTGAGCCTGTGACCTGGCTCAGGAACTAAGTATTTATCACTAGTATTTATCATTACAAAAGACTGGCCAGGCTCCTCAAGAAATCCAGTCAAGTAACCTGCCAGACAGGAAATAAACAAGGACAGGAGAAAAACAATATTGAAATTTCTATTTTAAGACCATCTTTTCTGTGATGTATCTGAGGGGTGGTCTTAGGTTACACCCCTTCTGTGATGTATGTATGATGTTTCTGGGGGTGGTCTTGATCTACAGGGTGGCAATTTCAAAAGTCTTTATAAGGCCTTGCACAGCATTTTTCTGGGTCCTCCTCCTTTCCTGCGGGTGATGGGAGCACCCTGTTGCAACAGATCAATAAGGATCAAGCTTACTAGCTGCTTTGATTCTCAATATTCTCTGGTTGGCCTCTGTTATTTTCTCCTACCAATAGGGAACCTATGTAAGGACTCTATATGGGCTCTTGGATACCCCATAAGGGAAAAGGGCATATTTTTGTTTACAACACTGAATAGGTCTCTGCATGGTCCAGATGTCTCCCTAGCTAAGGCGTCCTCACTGCTCTCCTGTTTCTTCCCTTCTTGCCCTGGGTCTTCCTCCTTGCTCATTTGATCCCTTCTCCTTTTAGCCCTCCTCCTCCCCTCTTGTGGCCTGCTTGCCGCCTGCTTCCGAAGGCTTCTCCCACGCTGCATGTTGATAGTGGCGAGCCCTGTGGTTGCCTTCAAAAGGAGCTTTTTCGGATCTCTGAACGATTCCCCCTCCATCTGCCTAACCAATATGAGCTGCCTATTGTGCTCCCAGCTTAGGAGAGGCTCCAACATCAACAAACCAGAGCTATGAAAGCGCTCTGCGGTGGGGTTTGAACTTCTTCCCTTTTTCCTTTTTTCTCGTGCCGAAGGAAGAGAGTTCGCTTCCCCTTCTTAGACTCTTCTGGGCATTGGTAGCTTGGGTTAGGGTGTGGGGATTTCAAGCGGCTTTGATGTGTTTTCCTTCTTCCTTTCTAAACTCTGCAACGTCTTCTTCTTGTGCTGTGACCTTGAAAACTAAGCCAGAGCCAACCTAGGTGGAGAGGGCAGACACCAATAATGGAGACCCCACCAACCATGACCCACAGGCCAAGTCCACACAAGTAGTCCATAGCTGTCAAGCGTCCCTTATTTGGTGGGACAGTCCCTTATCCCAGCGCCATGTCCCGCTGCTGTCCCTTATTGATGATGTCCCTTAAATAAGCTACTGAAGGTAATGGGGACCTTTCTATGTCCAGCTGTGCTTTGTCAACAACAAATTGTTGCTGTTTTTTGTGTTGAATATATGCTGTATGGTAATTTACGGATCTAATAGGTATCTAAAGCCATTTGCATGCAACAAAATATGTATTTTATCAAAGTAATTGTTGATCCCTTATCTTGGCTGCTGGTCTCTTATTTTCGAGGCTGCTGGTCCCTTATTTTCAAATCTGTAAGTTGACAGCTATGCAAGTAGTCAGTTCCTTTCTTTCCCATAAAAAGGATGCTGCAGAAATCCAAAGGGTTGCATCCAGTGCTAATTCTGCTCCAATGCTTTGCTGTGCAGCAATAGGCAAAACCACACCTGAGGATGTCATCTGAAATCAGTTCTGAATCTTAAATACAGAGGCTGCACACACACATTTAAAACACATGGCTCCCCCCTCCCAAAAAAGAACCATGGGAACTGTAGCTCATGCCCTCCCTGAACTATAATTCCCATAACAAACTACAGTTTTCAGGATTTTGGGTGGAATCCTGTGCTTTAAATATATGGTGTGGAGGCAGCCTATGCGTTTACAGTGGTATCTCGGGTTACAGACGCTTCAGGTTACAGACTCCGCTAACCCAGAAATAGTACCTCGGGTTAAGAAGAAGAAGAAGAGGAGTTTGGACTTGATATCCTGCTTTATCACTACCCGAAGGAGTGTCAAAGCGGCTAACATTCTCCTTTCCCTTCCTCCCCCACAACAAACACTCTGTGAGGTGAGTGGGGCTGAGAGACTTCAAAGAAGTGTGACTAGCGCAAGGTCACCCAGCAGCTGTGTGTGGAGGAGCGGAGACCTGAACCCGGTTCCCCAGATTACGAGACTAGCGCTCTTAACCACTACACCACACTGGCTCTCAATCAGTTCCATTGAAGTTAATTGACATGCCTAACTTGCACCCATTAAATTCAGTGGGTCTACTTTGGGTGGGATGGAAAGGGACTGTGAAGCCACAGGGCCCATTTCTCAGAAAGCACATCCTACATGCCAGTCAGGGATGGGAGAGGAATTTGCTGCCTTGGTTGCCCTTCTTCCACATTTGTTTGTTTATAATAATAATAATTTATTACTTATACCCCGCCCATCTGGCTGGGTTTCCCCAGCCACTCTGGGCGGCTTTCAACCAAATATTAAAAACACAATACAGCATTAAACATTAAAAAAACTTCCCTAAAGAGGGCTGCCTTCAGATTTCTTCTAAAAGTAAAATGGTTGCTTATTGCCTTGACATCTGTTGGGAGGGTGTTCAACGGGGCGGGTGCCACTACCGAGAAGGCCCTCCACCTGGTTCCCTGTAATCTCACTTCTCGCAGTGAGGGACCCGCCTGAAGGCTCTCAGAGCTGGACCTCAGTGTTTGTTTGATTGCCACCCTTTATCAAAAGATCTCAGGGCGGTTCACAAAGATAAAAAACACAGGTAAATAATTAAACCAAAGCAACAAAAACGATAAGCCCACCTTCTCACAGGAACATTTAAAAGGCCGTAGACTATTAATCAGCCCAAGGCCTGGTTGAAAAATATAAAGTGAAGTCACCAGGCAAACCTCCCTGGGGGAAAGCATTGCACAAATGAGGAGCCACTACAGAAAAGGCCTGCTCTAGTTATTTTATTTATTTGCTAAATTTATATTCAGTGTTGAGGATTTTATTCTCTCTTGTGATGCCCTGGTGCTTAGTTTTAATAATGAACAGTTTTTTTATTTCCACTATGTTGGGGTTCTTTGTTTTCATTGTTAGTTGTGCTTTTATTGCTGTAGTTTTTATCCTGCATTGTAAGATGCTCCAGTTTCTGTTTTGAAAAGAGTGGGGTGGATGTGAGTATTATTATTTTTTTACAATAAGCGGTCAGCGTGCTTAGGACTGCAGCCAAAGGTGCTTTTGATACACGGTGTGTCTATTTGATATTTTCTCTTGGGATGGTAAAATAAACAGTGATTTTAACAAATGCCTCCCTCCTTAGTTGAGAGCTTAGGTTTGCATACTTGGTAGTTGTGGTCTCTTAATTAAACTGTGTTGAATTTCATCTCCAACACCACAAACATGCAGCCACCATTAGCCATGTGCTGAGCTAAGCTTGCACGGATAATACTTCTTTCCCCTTTAAAAAGCAGTCAGTGGGATGGGCTGCCAAAAGCTGGCCCACACTCAGCTTGCAGCAGCAGATGGCAAGTGGCTTGCCTTGCTAAGCCTTGATGGTGGGCTTAGCAAAGTACTGTTTCGAACACGGGTTCAAATGATCATGTGGATGACTCTAAGCAAGGAGGGAACAGAAATGCAGTCTGAAATATACTCGGAGTCGATAGTGGATTTCATGCTCTTTATTCAGCTCATACTGGTGAGGAGAAGTTCCCCCCAAATATCTGCTTTATATACATTATTTACACAATGGGCTGCACGTGATTGGCTAATTCCGGGATTCTCCTGTAGGCCAATCAGGTTGTGGATTCACTTCCATCTGGAGCTGGATTGGGTGGCTCCTGCGGACCAATCAGACTGCTGCATTGTTCTAGGACCAGTCAGAGTGCTGCATTTTGGATCCTATTCAACTCAGTACATAATACAGTCGTACCTTAGAAGTTGAACAGAGTCCATTCCGGAAGTCCGTTTGACTTTCAAAATGTTAGGAAACCAAAGCACTGTTTCTGATTGGATGCAGGAAGCTTCTGTAGCCAATCAGAAGCCCCATCAGATGTTCAGGTTCCAAAAAACGTTCACGAACCGGAACAGTCACTTCCAGGTTTGCAGTGTTTGGGAGCCAAAACATTCGAGAACTAATTGTTAAAAAACCAAGGTACGACTGTACATAGAAAGTATGTGACTCCTTTCCAATTTTCAATGTTGACTCATCTTTTTTTAGCATTTATGCATTTCTAAATGTATTTTATGGGACCCGGGTGGCACTGTGGTCTAAACCACAGAGCCTAGGGCTTGCCGATCGGAAGGTTGGCAGTTCGAATCCCCATGATGGGGTGAGCTCCCATTGCTCGGTCCCTGCTCCTGCCCACCTAGCAGTTCAAAAGCACATTAAAGTGCAAGTAGATAAATAGGTACCGCTCCAGCGGGAAGGTAAACAGCGTTTCTGTGCGCTGCTCTGGTTTGCCAGAAGTGGCTTAGTCATGCTGGCCACATGACCCAGAAGCTGTACGCCGGCCCTCTCAGCCAGTAAAGCAAGATGAGCACCGCAACCCCAGAGTCATCCATGACTGGACCTAATGGTCAAGGGTCCCTTTACCTTTATCTTAAACGTATTTTAGGCCGCCCTGTGAATTTTTCATCATATTTTTGGAATGGTTTTTGAGCTGAGAGCTACATAGCAAAATCTGGAGTTGTATGAAATATGAAGAGTAATTAAATTTTGATCTGCACATCAGTCTGGAAAGTAGGATCAGGCCAGGATATGTTGGAATGTTGGAAGACTCTCACACTGCAGTCTTGACTCGACGGCAGCTTTCCCTTGGTGAAGATCAGGTTATCTTCAGAGGCGAACTATCAAGCAATTTGACTTACAGAATAATGGATCATGTGAATGAACAAATATTGGAAATACAGTTAATCCGCCTGAGGACAGAATTCTCTCTCGTTTCATCTAAATTTGGGGAAAATATTGAATGACATTTGCTGCTGACCTTTTTATTCACACCATCACCAGTATATACTGAAAATGTTCACAACAGCAAGAGAGTTTGTGATTTTATTTTCCAGAATGGGAGGATGGTAAGTTTTTTCTCTTTTTCGGCACTCAGCAGAGCACTGGGAAGGAGTGACAAAAAACTGAAACGCCCCGTGGGGCCCACAATGACAGCTGTTGTGGGTGTTTTGAAGAGTACTGGCCACTGCCATTTTAATCCCGCCCTCCCTGATATTGCCTAATGTTGATTTCCCTGCCTGATAGTATTGTATAGCCTAAAGTCTCTTGTTGGATCAAGCTATAACCACCTAGCAAAGTAACACTTTGGTTAGATCAAAAGTAATAGAAATTGCCTTACTCTTTGCAATTGTTTATTTTTTATTTTTTATTTTTTTTAAAATGCTTTTCAGATTTATACATTTCACTAATTTTACAATCATTTAAACATTTCAGAACTTGACTTCCTTCCCCCTCTCTCTGCGGTTCCTTAAATTTATTTTTACTATTGTCAGAGCTGCCTCTAGGTCCCAGCTCACAGAGGACCAACGCTAGGCTGTGGTAATGTATAAAAGTCTTTATTGAAGTTCAGTTTCCATTTCAAAGCCACAGCGTGCAGCCCTACGTCTTAACCCCTAGATCGGCGAAGTCCCGTCTGAGTCTCCTCCCCTCTGACACCAGTTTAAGATCCTAGCCCTGCTCCACCTTTTCCGCTGCTCTCTCCTCCTCTGGGTCCTCCTGCCGGCTGGGGCATTGCCCTTTCTGGACTCTTCCGACGCTGAGTCGCTTAGCTCCTCCCCCTGCCTCCGTCCGGCTTTAGGACCCGGTTCCCAATCCTCATTCTCTGCTGTCCCGCGCTCCTGTACATTTGAACTTGCCTCTCGCGCCAACCCAGTGACCTTTCTCCTAACCGTTACACTACTTCTGTCACTGCTTCCCTCTTCCGGGACACTGGCTGGATCTGACCTCCCCTCCGTTGCCCGACTCTCCGACGGAGGCGTGGTCAGCCCTGCCTCGTCTTCTCTTCCTGTTGGGGAATGCACTGACCCCGATGCTTGGGAACCTTCCCCCCCACTCTGCTCTGGTGGGGAAGCTGGTCCTGATTTCCAACTACTGCTCTGAGAATCCCTGCTGCCCCCTTGCTCCTGGGGCGTTCCCCCTGGGAACCCCCTGCCCCTGGCCACTGGCACCCCCTTCTGTGAATCTTCTGATTCGCTGGAGAGGCTCATGGAATCCCTCGGACCACTGTCCTCTTCTCCTACGCTCCCCTCGGATTCTTCCCCTTCGCTCTCCATTTCCCCTCTTCCCTGTGCCTCTGCTCCTGAGCCCCTGACAACTATCTTCTGCATATCCAGATTAACTTAATTTGCTCATTTATCCATCTACATTAAATATACGCTCTTATAAAACTGCAGGTTATTGCAATAATCCTGCCAGTGTTCTTACCTGCTTACAATTTATCTGTAAATATTCAATAAACCATTTCCATTCTTTTATAAAAAGTTTGTTGTCTTGATTTCTTATTCTCCTGGTAAGTGTTGCCTTTTCTGCATATTCCATGAGTTTTTGTATCCATTCTTCCTTTGCTGAGACTTCTGCTTCTTTCCATTTTGGGGCGAGTAACATCCTTGCCGCTGTAGTCGCATACATGAATAAGTTTCTATACAGTTTAGGTAGTTCTGTCCCTATAATTCCCAAAAGAAAAGCTTCTGTGCTGTTTTTTACAAAGGTTATTTTAAACATCCTTTTCAATTCATCATATATCATTTCCCAGTAAGCGTTAACCTTACTACAAGACCACCACATATGACAGAAAGAACCTTCTTTCTCTTTACAGTTCCAACACTTACTCGATTTAGATTTTTACATTTCGTTGACGTTTTTCTGTCACGTTTTCCCCAGGGTTGGAAATGGCAAACTCCATCTTGCTATTGGCTGGGAGACGACCATGTGACGTACAGTGATGCTCGGAAGGTGTGCACAGATTATTCGTCTACTCTGGTCACCATAACCAACAGGTCTGTGTTGTGTTGTAAGCCATCCAGAGTTCAACAAACGTCTTTTTTATTATTTAAAGAAATTGGATTATCATGGAATGGGTTTTCAGATACAGTGGTACCTCAGGTTAAGAACTTAATTCGTTCTGGAGGTCCGTTCTTAACCTGAAACTGTTCTTAACCTGAAGCACCACTTTAGCTAATGGGGCCTCCTGCTGCTGCTGCTCTGCCGGAGCACAATTTCTGTTCTCATCCTGAAGCAAAGTGCTTAACCTGAGGTACTATTTCTGGGTTAGCGGAGTTTGTAACCTGAAGCATATGTAACCTGAAGCGTATGTAACCCAAGGTACCACTGTATTGTGTTGCAAACACTTAGAGGGAAAGGCTAGGCTAGGCACTTGACCTCTTGGTTATTTTTGGAAGGTATGCTGCCTGGCTGCCACATGGCAAAAAGCAACAGGATGCTAGGCTGGTGACTGAGAGCGGCCGCCGAGACCATATAACACCGGTCCTGAAAGACATACATTGGCTCCCAGTACGTTTCCGAGCACAATTCAAAGTGTTGGTGCTGACCTTTAAAGCCCTAAACAGCCTCAGCCCAATATCCCTGAAGGAGCGTCTCCACCCCCATTGTTTAGCCCGGACACTGAGGTCCAGCTCCAAGGGCTTTCTGGTGGTTCCCTCCCTACGAGAAGTGAGGTTTCAGGGAACCAGGCAGAGGGCCTTATCAGTAGTGGTGCCCTCCCATCAGATGTCAAGGAAATAAACACTATCTGACTTTTAGGCAATCTGAAGGCAACCCTGTATCAGAAGGTTTTTAATGTTTGATGTTTTGTTCTGTTTTTAGTGTTCTATTGGGAGCTGCCCAGAGTGGCTGGGGAAACTCAGCCAGATGGGTGGGGTATAAATAATAAATTATTACTATTACAGTGGTGGACACGGGTGGCACTGTGGGTAAAACCTCAGTGCCTAGGACTTGCCGATCGTATGGTCGGCGGTTCGAATCCCCGCGGCGGGGTGAGCTCCCGTCGTTCGGTCCCAGCTCCTGCCCACCTAGCAGTTCGAAAGCACACTTAAGTGCAAGTAGATAAATAGGTACCGCTTTATAGTGGGAAGGTAAACGGCATTTCTGTGTGCTGCGCTGGTGCTGCAGCTTCGTCACGCTGGCCACGTGACCCGGAAGTGTCTTCGGACGGCGCCGGCTCACGGCCTCTAGAGCGAGATGAACACGCAACCCCAGAGTCGGACACGACTGGCCCGTACGGGCAGGGGTACCTTTACCTTTATTACAGTGGTACCTCAGGTTACAGACACTTCAGGTTACAGATGCTTCAGGTTACTCAGAAATAGTACTTTGGGTTAAGAACTTTGCTTCATTCTTTGCTTTATTCCATAAGAATAGAAATGACTCGGCGGTGGTGCGGCGGTGGCAGCAGCGGGAGGTCCCATTAGCTAAAGTGGTGCCTCAGGTTAAGAACAGTTTCAGGTTAAGAACGGACCTCCAGAACGAATTAAGTTCTTAACCCGAGGTACCACTGTATTATTATTATTATTATTATTATTATTATTATTATTATTATTATTATTATTTGACTATCAACCTCTGGAGGAAAGATCATGGATTGGTGGATTTGGTGAAGAAGCGACTGACTCATTCCCTTGTCTCCCTGGCCAAGGTTTGAACAGGCCTATGTGAGCAGCCTAATTTATGGCTGGGAGGATGAATATTTCTGGACAGCTCTACAGGACATAAATGAAACGGGCTCCTTTCGTTGGTTGAGCGGGGATGAAGTCACCTACACCCACTGGAATCGCAACCAGCCCGGTAATAGATCTCTCTCTCTCTCTCTCTCTCTCTCTCTCTCTCTCTCTCTAGGGTTTGTTTACATCTTTCAAGTGACTTAGTATGTGTCTCTCTTCTGCAATCACAGTGGGTTATGCATCCCCCCTTTTTTCCTTTTAAAAAAGAATATTTATTTTGCCTTCTCCCACAGTAAGAAATTTGGCTTGACTGTCTGAATTGTCTGCACTTCCTTTTTCATTTTTGAATAAATTTTATTCGGGTTTGTAGAGAAAAATACAAAACTTAATATTAAATATCTTTTCCTTTTTTTTGGTCCAAACTAAGACTTTGATCTAACAACAACAAAAACATAAAGGGGGGGGGGAGAGAAAGGAATGAACAAAGAAAAAGAGAGAAATAAAGAAAAAGAAATAGAAAAGAAGTTCAAGAGAGAGAGAGAGAAACAAGAAGAAGAAACCTTGGTTTGTTGCGGTTTGTTTGGAGCTAAAGAAACCATAATCCCTGGTTCAGGTATAAGGTTAAATTAGAGATTGTGACTGGTTTCCTCCATCCATTCGTGGGGAGAAGCAAAGGGGTGTGTGGTTTGTTCATGCACAGTAAACCATGGTTTATAGCTTACCATGATGGGTGCAGCCATTATCTAGTTTTGTGGTTATTGCCTGATTTTGCCAAGCCAGGTGGAAACCGTTTCCTTTGGCTTAAATTTTTCCTCTGGCCTATTTCCCCCTTCCCATGAGGCTTTCAGGTTATAACAAAGGAGGCTGTGTTGCCTTGGCCACGGGGAGTGCCATGGGACTATGGGAAGTGAAGAACTGCACCAGTTTCAAGGCCAAATACATCTGCAGGCAGAATTTGGGGACTCCGGTGAACCCTGAGCTTCCTTCGCCTCATCCCACCCCGAGCCTCACAGGAACATGTCCAGCGGGATGGGTCACCAGCCCCAAGTTGAGGCATTGCTACAAGGTACGTACAAAACGAGGGGAGGCAGCCAGCCAGTTCATGCTCAGAACTTTTAATGCAAAGTGAATCGTATTAGCTCAAATCGGTTTTGGATTTAACATTTATCACAGCAGTTCGGGCTTGTAATACTCTCACCGACTGCAATCAGTTTGTGAAACGGCTCCCTTTTTTCTTTTTCTTTTTTTCTTTTTTAAAAAAATTTAAAAATATTTTTATTAAGTACAAATTAGAAAACATACATATTCACAACAAAAGAAAATACAAAAGAAAAAGGAAATACATCTAACCAAGGAAGAAAAATTAGAGAATATTTTGTCTCTTTTCATATTTACAGTTATTTATACCTCTATAAAATGCTATTCACAATAAAAGGAAAAAAATGAAAGATAAGATATCAGAAAAAAAGAAAAAAGAAAAAGATCATAGGTGAAATTTTTTTAAAAGTAGATAAGTACTCACAATACATAGGCTCCCTTTTTTCTTTTCTTTTCTCCAAAAAAATTATTGATTTTCTCTTATAGCACACAGACATAAACACAGAAAAGAACATTACATTTATCACAACATAAAAACTTAACAACAGTAAAAACACAAAAGGTAAAAGAAGAATTTCCCCCCTTTATTATTCCCTTTCTTATTCCCTGCATTGCTAGAAGACTTCCTCGACACCTTCCAATCTGAATTTCATCATAACACATATTTAGCAGCTCCCAATTTCATATTTATAGCATCAATATCCTCTTTCATTACAAACCTCTTATCCTTCCTTCCAATTGTAATCCATAATATTATTATTAATATTTTTCTGTCCCTTAGCCTAATCTGTTACTTCTAGGAATTTCTTAATTATCTTATATTAAAGTATCTCACTAAATATTCTTTAAATTTCTTCCATTCTTCTTGTGTTTCCTCCTCTTTCTAGTCACAGATTCTTCCCAGTCAGATCAGCCATCTCCGAAAAGTCCATCATCTTCATCTGCCATTCTTCTATTGTCGGCATTTCTTGCAATTTCCAATTTTTGGCTAATAAAATCCTCCTGCTGTAGTGCCATACAGAAACAGTCTAACATCCTTCTTTGGCAATTCCGGTCCTGTTATTCCAAGTGGAAAGGCTTCTGGTTTCTTAATAAATGTATTTTTCAACATTTTTTTTTAATTCAGTATAAATCTTTTCCCAGAAGTCTCACCTTAGGACACGTCCACCACATGAATCGTATTAGCTCAAATTGGTTTTGGATTTATATTTGTCACGGCAGTTCGGGCTTTTAGTTCTCGGAAGGGGCGGCTCTCACTGACCAGGTTCGGTTTGTGAAACGGCTCCCTTTTTTCTTGGGCAGGTGTTCACCTACGACAAACTTCAGGAGAAGAAAAACTGGATCATGGCCCATTTGTTCTGCAGCGATCGGAAAGCACAACTCCTGAGCGTCGGCACTTACGAGGAGGAACATTTTATAGCTAACACGCTCAACAAGATATTTGGGTGAGGACTGAGTGACAAAAGCAGGAGATGTATGTTTCTGGGCGACACCCTGGCAAATACCGTATTTTTCGCTCCATAGGGCGCACCGGACCATAGGGCGCGCCTAGTTTTTAGGGGGGAAATAAAGGGGAAAAAATATTTTTCCCCCCCCCAGCCGCGGGGCTGGGGCGGGGGAATCCCGAGCTTCTCCAGCCCCCAGAACAGGTCCAGGAGCAGCAGCAAGATTGTGCACAACCTCGCCGCAGCTCCTAGAGCTTGCGGGGCTGGGGACGGGGGAAGCCCATGCTCCCCCCGACCCCAGCCCCCAGAACAGGCTGCTATCTGCAAGCCTTTGGAGCCCGAAGGCTTGCGGATAGCTGCCTGAAGCCCAGGGAGTGCAGCAGGAGTTGGCGCTGCGCTCCCCGGGCTTCAGGCTGCAGGCAGCTATCCGCAAGCCTTCGGAGCCCGGCGGGAACTCCCGCCGGGCTCAGAAGGCTTGCGGATAGCTGCCTGAAGCCTGCACTCGCTCCTTAGGACGCACACACATTTCCCCTTCATTTTTGGAGGCGGAAAAGTGTGTCCTATAGAACGAAAAATACGGTATATCCATGTGCTCTCAGGCACACTTGAATGTTTCTTCATATGTAAGCACATTTGCAAGTTTTGGTTTACGTGCCTACAGTGTGATTACGTTTTATATAGACAGACAGCCGTCCTCCTCGTCCCTTGCTTTGAGAGACAATACAGTTGAAACCAACACTTAAAACCCCACCTTTTTAAAAGAAAATAGGAAGATGGAAACTGAAACAAAAAGTTAAGAGGTTCTGCTTCCTCTTGAAACTTGTGAAGAATCATAATGTTTGATCTGGTGGTTGTGAATGGGTGGGGATAGGGAAAGAGTGAGAAGTACCGTATTTTTCGCTCTATAAGACGCACCAGACCACAAGACACACTTAGTTTTTGGAGAAGGAAAACAAGAATCGCTGCGCAGTGAAAGCAGCAATCCCTCTTGCTGTTCTGGCTTCTGGGATAGCTGCGCAGCCTGCATTCACTCCATAAGACGCACACACATTTCCCCTTAATTTTAGGAGGGAAAAAGTGAGTCTTATAGAGCAAAAAATATGGTATCTGCTAAACTGACAAGAAGCGTGGCTGTTTCCTAAAAGGGGGAAGTGGAAACGGTGGGTTCAGGTTTTGCCAATAAAAAATAACCCCCACGTGGTTGGTCAGCAGTCCTTGATATTTTTTTCGGGGGGAGGCAAGCTGAACAGGGCCTAGATGGTGCTCTGTGCATTTTGATTCTGAAACCTCGGCAGTTACTTAGCTTGGCCTGTCACAACCGTGAGATGCTGTCACCATGGCTGCAAAATGGAGGGGGAAGTTGGCACCTCCCGGGTGTTGCAGGACTACAACTCCCATCATCCATGACAACTGGCCATACTGCTTGGGCTGATGGGAGTTGGGAGTCCCAACAATATCAGGAGAGCCACACGCGTGCCCCAACCCTGCTATAAGCAGCTTGAATCAATTGAGCCTAATCACATATAGCAAAATGGGGTGATGGGTGGGGGAACAAACCTTGGGAGCTTTAGTCGAGCAGTAAGTCTTCACACAGTCACATTCATGGAAGAACTGACCCATCTTCTTTTCGGATGCCTTCCAGGGCATCAGAACCTGAAATCCATGAGCAACATTGGTTTTGGATCGGCTTGAATCGCCGGGACCCAGGACTTGAGAGGAGCTGGCGATGGAGTGATGGTCTTGGGGTGAGTGATGGTTTGCTCAACCTATTAAAAAAAAAAAAAGCACACCAAGGACTCAATAAAGATTACAAATTCTAACAGAGATTACAAACGCTAACTCATAAATATATGTATAAATGGTATATAATACTGTTTTATAATTTAGGATTGTTTCATAATTTATGATAATTTAGACTCTAAACGTATTTTCATGTAATGTTTGATACTTCCAGCTGATGAATACATCGAAACAGGGCCTGCCCTGGCTTCTAATCTATAATTGACTTTTGCCTTCTGCTCTGTGATTGAAATGAGTCTCCATCTGCTGATAAGGATCAACATTATTGTTGAGTAAAAAAGAAAAAATCTTTGTAACAAATTATTGTGTTATACATACAGTGCTACCTCAGGTTAAGTAATTAATTTGTTCCGGAGGTCCGTACTTAACCTGAAACTGTTCTTAACCAGAAGACCACTTTAGCTAATGGGGCCGCCGCGCTGCTGGAGTACAATTTCTGTTCTCATCCTGAAGCAAAGTTCTTAACCTGAGGTACTATTTCTGGGTTAGCGGAGTCTGTAACCTGAAGTGTATGTAACCTGAGGTACCACTGTATCTTTATGAGTTAGAGTTTGTAATCTCTGTTAGAATTTGTAATCTTTATTTGAGTTTGTAATTCTTGCAAGAATACATACTTTTGAATGGATTAGTTTTTGTTACTATTGACTTGTGAGTAGGGACCACTCCCACTATTGAAACTTACATGGGCCTGAGTTCTTGGTGTGCTTTTTTTCTTGGTATATTTAATAACAAGAACTCCAACCTATTCAAAAGGCACTGGGATCAGAGATTTGCGTGTTTGTGTGTGTGTGTTTTTTTAACAAAGTATTCCTGTCGGGAGATAAGTAAGTAAAATAGAATGCCTCTGCTGTTATTTACAGGGAAAAGAGGACCAGGAGTTGTGTATTGGTGGAGAAATAGGAATCTGACAAAAAGTCCCAAGAGTTGTTTTGTCAGAACAGTATCTGAATTGATGCCTGTTATTTGATATCTTAAAATTGTCACCTCTTCTTTATTTCAGAGATTCTTTTCTGTTTGCTCTGCCTTGTTGATATTTGTCGCTACAGAATTCATTAGAGATCCAAATAAATAAATAAATGCAAACTTCCAACATAAAAAAACCCAAACTAGAGTTATTTTGTCAGGTGGTTTGCTGGAAATCACGGCTCTCCTTTTACTAATGTATTAAGGCTTCTTCTGTTAACGAGCCACCACAAGAAACCCAGACCTCTCTCGATGCTTGTTTGTTGCCGAGGTAGAGGGAAATGCATTTGAGATAATGCAGAGCACAGTGTGGAGTGGGAATTCCTTCTGGTGGGGGGAAAGAGGAAAGTATTCATGTCACTGCACTCAACTGAGTTGGATGAGCCAGTGATCTAGGGCATGGCTAGGTAAACTAAGGCCCGGGGGCTGAATCCGGCCCAATTGCCTTCTAAATCCGGTCCAGGAATCAGTGTGTTTTTACTTGAGTAGAATGTGCACTTTTATTTAAAATGCATCCCTGGGTTATTTGTGGGGCGTAGGAATGCATTCATTTCCCTCCAAAAAATATAGTCTGCCCCCCCCACCAGGTCTGACGGACATTGGACCGGCCCCCTGCTGAAAAAGTTTGCTGACCCCTGACCTAAGGCTTCAGTTGACTAAGCATGACATTGAGGGATTAATAATAATAATAATAATAATAATAATAATAATAATAATAATAATAATAATTTATTTATACCCCGCCCATCTCGCTGGGCTTCCCGAGACACTCTGGGGGGCTTCCAGAAAAATATTAAAATACTGTAATACATCAAAAAATAACTTGCCCTCCCCCATCTTTCTTTTGCCTTCAGTTCTCCTACCATAACTTTGACCGCAGCAATCACGACGATGAGGACATCCGGAACTGTGCGGCGCTGGATTTGGCATCCTTGCAGTGGATGCCTCTTCAGTGCGACGCTCAACTGGACTGGATCTGCAAACTGCCCAAAGGTGACTGGGATGGCGATGGGTTGGCCGGGAGGGGAAGAGTTAGCCACAGTAAAGAACTTTGCAGTCGCCTCTTTCATGTTTACGTATCTACAAACGCGAGATTTTGAAGGAGGATTCTTGAGGTAATGTTCAGCCAACTCAATAATGTCCATTAAGCGAAGGAGTTAAGTACCTTGCCTGGGCTTCAAGAGGGTTTTGTTTACAGCTTAATATCTCCATAGGTCACCACAGTGCGCTATGAGTTACCGTATTTTCTGCTCTATAAGACTCACTTTTTCCCTCCGAAAAAGTAAGGGGAAATGTGTGTGCATCTTACGGAGCGAATACAGGCTGCGCAGGTATCCCAGAAGCCAGAACAGGAAGAGGGATCGCTGCGCAGCGATCCCTCTTGCTGTTCTGGCTTCTGAGATTCAGAATATTATTTTTTCTTGTTTTCCTCCTCCAAAAACTAGGTGCGTCTTATGGTCTGGTGCGCCTTATAGAGTGAAAAATACGGTAATTTTAATACCATTTGGCTTGCCAGGTGAGGATTCTTTTGTGGCTGACATCTTTGGGGGTTTTTTATTGGGGTTTAGTGCCTGCTTTCATTTTTACTGCTGTTTATTTTTTCCTGCCGTTGATTGCATGACTAATGTTTCAGTCTATGTTACTGTTTTGAAAAAAACGCTATAAGCTGCCCTGAGCATGGCAAATTTCTACGTGAGTGTGAGGTGTACAAAGATTGTTGTATTAAGTGCATCTGTTTCTTGTCAGTTCCTCAAATAGGATTATCTTCCCAAGATAACTTGGTGTCCCTACTTAATGGGCATGTTAATATTTTTAGAATAACAAAGTTTCTCAGCTCCACTAGTTCATACTAAGATTTCTGAACCTCTCAGGGACATTCTGTCTTCCTTCTGGTGTCTGTGTTTGACTTCCACCCTCTCCCCACAATCTAACCCTTTCTATTTTTTTAAAAAATAAATGTTTAATTATTTCTTTGATACATAGTTGAATATGTATAAAGACAAGTAGCCGCATTCGAATAAACAAAGGATGAGGCTTGCTCCTCCTTCATAACCAGCAGGGATTGCAGTACAGAAAGGATAGGGGGAATATCTTACTTTCCTGAAGGGGCATTTTTTCCTGAATCAGGAACTGAAATGAATTCTGGGCCAGGCCCAGAACATCTCCCTTGCTGATCGTGTGCTGTTGTTTAATAGGCACTGATGTGAAAGAGCCAGAGACAACCGTTCAAGGTGAGTGAATATTTCCGCCCCCCTCATCCCATGTGGCAAAATCTCTTTTGTGCAGAGATCGCTCTTGTCTCCACCCCCGCCCCTTACTCCTTGACTTGTGGACGCAAAAAAGGTGTGTGATTTCTGGATGCATGCAAGCTAGAGGAAACACGGTGCCAACTTCCCGCCTCTGTTATACTGCGCTGTTGGCATTGTGCTTTTAGAGCGGTGTTTCTCAAACTTGGGTCCCCAGGTGGACTACAACTCCCATCATCCCTAGCTAGTAGGACCGGTGGTCAGGGACGATGGGAGTTGTAGTCCAACAACATCTGGGGACCCAAAAGTCTGAGAAAGGTTTGTTGTGAAACTGTGTACGTGCAGCTACTCACACAGAGTCAATTAAGGTTTGGCAGACAGCCAGAAGGCAATCTGAAGGAGTAGGTCTGCCTGGTGATAACAGAGGCATGGAGACCGCTCCCTGATTGGTCAAGCTCTCTCAAGGGAGTGATAATTAATGGCCTACTAACTGGAATGTGTTCAGTGTTCAGAGGTTCAGAGTTCTGTGTCAGTGTAGGAGTTGTGAGTCGTATCAGAGAGAGCTAGCAAAAGATCCATGTTCTGTTCCTGTAAATAGTCCGCTGTATGTAATAAACACCTAACTACAAGTTCCTGGTTCCTGCTTCGTCTATCCTGTCTGCAGCCAAGTCGCCAATTGCTTCCGTGGATTCTGCGTTTGCTCTGCTAAGGTCTGGCTAAGGTCCCGCAACTAGTCCGAAAGTTGCGAAACACCAAATAGGTTTTGCCATTAAGGTTCAGCAAGGTGGTCTTGTCAAGGATTGGTAGGGTGCTGCTAGCAGTTTTATGCGGCACTGCCCCTTGTTCTCTCAGCTGAGGCGATGTGGGGTCTGCAGTTGGGAATGTGGGCTATGTCCCTGGGAAAGGGAGTTATGTGTTATCCCAAGCTTATGTCAAAAGCAGGCAACAGAAATATCAGCTAACTGAATAGATAGAGTTGGATCCCTCTCAGCTATAGGCCTGCAGAGGTCAAGTATGAGTTTAAGAAGCCTGCACTCATGTACCTAGCTTCATCCAAGTCTAGAAATAGAATAGCTATGCTGGAGGCAGCATGGAAAACAGGGGAACTAAACCATCTTGACGTCTGATTATTTATCTTACCGAAGAAAAGAATGTATTTGATGTAGGAAAAAGGCAACAGGGCTGTGTGTGTGTGTGTGTATTTGTGCATGCATAATGTGACAGAGGTTTACAAAACCATGAGTGATGTGGAGAAACTGAGGTCTGGCTAGTGCTAACTTTGGCTTTCTTTCAGTGCCAGGTTAAGACCTGGTTATTCTCTCGGGGTCTTTATGAATTGTTAATTCTGCAGCCTAACATGATGGTATTTGCAGCTCTGCATTTTGAGTCAGACACAGTGATTTATACTTTTGCCTGCTCCTGCTATATTCGTGTAAACGTTTTGAATGAATTTTGTGTGCCCTGCTAAGAGATCAATGTGATGCAGAGCTGGCTATAAATATTTTCAGAAACAAATAGTGGAGACATTCATCCCCCAGCCTCAACACCTGGGGCACCTGTTCTTGAAACTGATAGGAATAATAATAATAATAATAATAATAATAATAATAATAATAATAATTTTATTTATATCCCACCCATCTGGCTGGGTTTCCCCAGCCATTCTGGGCGGCTTCCAACAAAATACTAAAATACTGTGAAACATCAAACATTAAAAACTTCCCCAAACAGGTTTAAGAAAAACAAGCAGTGCTTCTTTACACAACACATCATTAACCTATGAAATTCATGACCCCAGGTTGTTGAGGTGGCATTTAGCATTACAGTGGTACCTTGGTTCTCAAACTTAATCCGCTCCGGAAGTCCGTTCCTAAACCAAAGCGTTCCAAAACCAAGGTGTGCTTTCCCATAGAAAGTAATGCAAAACGGATTAATCCGTTCCAGTCTTTTAAAAATAACCCCTAAAACAGCAATTTAACATGAATTTTACTATCTAACGAGACCACTGATGCATAAAATGAAAGCAATAATCAATGTAGTGTACTATAAAATAAATAAGACAGTATTGTAGATGATAAAAATTAAAATTGATTTTTTCCCTTACCTGCACTGTTTAACGTTTGAAATGTTCAAAAACCAAGGCACAGCTTCTGTTCGGCGCAGGCGCCCCGGAAATAATAACTGACAGCTGCATTGGATGTTCAGCTTCTGAGAAACGTTCGAAAACTGAAACACTTATTTCTGGGTTTTCGGTGTTTGGGAACCAAGGTGTTTGAGTTCCAAGGTGTTTGAGAACCAAGGTACCACTGTAAAAGCCTTTAAAATTGGATACATTAATGTAAGATCCAACTTCCATGCCAGCTGGGAGTGCAACACCCATATTTCAAGGCAGGAGTCATCTAACGTCCAGATTCTGGGAATAAGCAACAGAGCAGGAGTGGCAGTGAGTTTTTATTGGGGCATGTGTGCTACATGGCTGGCCAGGATGGCATTAATGAATAAAGTAGGGACGCAGGTGGCACTGTGGTCTAAGCCACTGAGCCTCTTGGGCTTGCCAATCAGAAGGTCGGCGGTTCGAATCCCTGCAATGGAGTGAGCTCCTGTTGCTCTGTCCCATCTTCTGCCAACCTAGCAATTTGAAAGCATTCAAGTAGATAAATGGGTACCGCTGTGGCAGGAAGGTAAACGGCGTTTCCATGTGCTCTGGTTTCCGTCACGGTGTTCCGTTGCACCAGAAGCGGCTTAGTCCTGCTGGCCACATGACCCGGAAAGCTGTCTGAGGACAAATGCCGGCTCCCTCGACCTGAAAGCGAGATGAGTGCCGCAACCCCATAGTCGCCTTTGACTGGACTTATATGTCCAGGGGTCTTTTAAAAGGTAAAGGGACCCCTGACCATTAGGTCCAGTCATGGCCAACGCTGGGGTTGCGGCGCTCATCTCGTTTATTGGCCGAGGGAGTCAGTGTATAGCTTCTGGGTCATGTGGCCAGCAGGACTAAGCCGCTTCTGGCGAACCAGAGCAGCACACGGAAACGCCGTTTACCTTCCCGCCAGAGCGGTACCTATTTATCTACTTGCACTTTGATGAGCTTTCAAACTGCTAGGTTGGCAGGAGCAGGGACCGAGCAACGGGAGCTCACCCCGTCGCAGGGATTCGAACCGCCAACCTTCTGATCGGCAAGTCCTAGGCTCTGTGGTTTAACCCACAGCGCCACCCGCGTCCCTCCAGGGGTCCTTTACCTTTTACGTTTTAACCTAATGAACAAACATGGTACTGTGTTAGAATCTACACAGTTTGGTCAACCTGTCTGCATAAGCAAACATAGAATGTACCTTCTGAGTCTCTGTTGAAGGAGAATTAGGTTGACTAGGTAGCTGCGTTGACACTTGGAAGAGTTGCAGCTCTTCTGACAGGGGGCATCTGAGGGAAATACAAGGTTTTGGTGGTATTAGCTGCCTTAAGCAATCTCCACCTGGAAAGCACCAAGTTTCCCCAGGGTCTCTTAACACATCCCATTTCTCCACAGCGAGCAATGAGTGGGTGAAATACCAAGATGCTGAGTACAAGTTCTTTGACCATCATTCAACTTGGGTACAGGCTCAGAGAATCTGCACTTGGTTCCAAGCTGAGCTGGTGTCAATTCACAATCAAGCTGAGCTGGACTTCCTGGGTCAGAACTTGAAGAAGGTAGGGAGCCACCTGGAATGGCAATGGGTTCGGGCAAAAAAGGAAACAATTTTTAAAATCCCAATCCTGAAGGGGAGTGAAAGGCGGGATATCAAATCCAAACTCTTCTTCTTCTTCTTCTAATTCCTCCTTTGGCCAGTTTTCAAGGGGACAGGAGCAGCACTGGTGGATTGGGCTGAGCACCTATGAGAATGATGGACGATTTCAGTGAGTCTCTCTATTAAGTGTCTTCTGTCCTAGAAGCATTTTTTGGTGTGTCTTAGATTCCTGCTTGTGTTCAAAATGTGGAAACCTCCCCAATGTGTTGTTTGCCATCTCCAGGTGGTCTGATTACTCTCTCTTGAAATTCATCTCATGGGCACCAGGAAAGCCCCGGCCTACCACCAAGGACCAGAAATGTGTATACATGACTGCTAGCCGAGGTGAGTAATGGGCATGCAGACATTGGCCTGATATTCCTAATCAAATTACAGATCAACATTCTCCCCTATGGCCCTTTGCGATCTCTATGATCAGCTCAGACCAACCTCCTGGTAATTCCTAAAAAATATTCCATCCCTCCAGACACCCATCAAACCCTGAACTTCTGGCTGATGTCCCTGAAAACATACAGTGGTACCTCGGGTTACATACGCTTCAGGTTACATACGCAGAAATAGTGCTTCAGGTTAAGAACTTTGCTTCAGGGTGAGAACAGAAATCGTGCTCCGGCGGCGCGGTAGTAGCAGTAGTCCCCATTAGCTAAAATGGTGCTTCAGGTTAAGAACAGTTTCAGGTTAAGAATGGACCTCTGGAACAAATTAAGTACTTAACCCGAGGTACCCCTGTATAGGGTAGGCAGTGGAAATGTTAAGATCACTGGCGTCCTAACTTATTATTGTGATGTTGTTTTTAAGCTGTTGCCTAGTCTTTAGAGTTATAATACAGTGATACCTTGGTTCCTGAACAAATCAGCTCCCGAACGCCGCAAACCCGGAAGTGAGTGATCTGGTTTGGGAACATTTTTTGGAAGCTGAACATCTGACGAGGCTTCCGCGGCTTCTGATTGAGTGCAGGAAGCTCCTGCAGCCAATCAGAAGCCGCGCCTTGGTTTTCAAACTGTTTCAGGAGTTGAACGGACTCCCGGAATGGAGTTAGTTCGAGAACCAAGGTACCACTGTACATGAACACTCACCATTTTAAAAAACAACAACAACAACAACAATTGGACAGCTGGATAAAAGAATGTTATGCCCCAAAGAGAAACCTGACCCAGGTTTGGGGTTTTTTCTGTGTTGGAATTTTTTTATACAAAATGTTGGGACAGGCTGTGATGGCTGCTGTTTCTTACAGTGGTACCTCAGGTTAAGTACTTAATTCATTCCGGAGGTCCGTTCTTAACCGGAAACTGTTCTTAACCTGAAGCACCACTTTAGCTAATGGGGCCTCCCGCTGCCGCCGCGCTGCCAGAGCACGATTTCTGTTCTCATCCTGAAGCAAAGTTCTTAACCTGAGGTACTATTTCTGGCTTAGCGGAGTCTGTAACCTGAAGCGTATGTAACCCAAGGTAGCACTGTACTTTGAGATGGCTGCTGTTTCTTACTTTGAGAGTGCCATTGTAACCAAGCAAAATATAGAATCTGCTCTCATATCTTCTCCTTTCTCTCCTTCTGCAGAGGACTGGGGTGACCAGAAGTGTTTCACTGCTCTGCCTTACATCTGCAAGCGCACCAATATTACCACAGGCTCCTTGCCACCCCTGCCGGTGCCTACTCCTGGCAGCTGTGCCCAGGGCTGGCATGCTGTCGGCAATAAGGTACTTGGAACCGCTTTCCCTGGCCTTGGGCACCATCATTCTTGGTGGGGGGGGGGAGTCTTCCAGGAGTGTTTGTGTTCTAGGTCCCCCTTGAACGGGATGGATGGTGGTGTGGAAATAATTCCTGCAGAGTATACAGAAGGGCAGAAGTTTGGCTGATGGACATTCCTGGTTCAGAAACCACTTACCCATTTAATTTCCCCCTCCTGTTCGTGAACATATGAGAGTGTGGAAGGTAGTATATTGCGTGTCACATCTAGGACTGATGAGGCATGGGTTCAGATCACTGTCCATCAGCCTAGCTTAGTGAGATTTCAGATAGATAGCTGTTTCATATTGCAAGTCTGTCTGCGCAGTTGTGTGTAGTTCAATTTCCCCTTCTCTCAAATGCCTTGATGTTTTTTACCTTCTTACTTCGTGGTATCGTTGCAGAGAGGGGGAACCATCTTGAGCTTTTGGGGAGGAAAGGATGGGATAAAACTGAAAATAAATAAAATAAATGTGAAAGTCCAGTGCCGAGGGCCTTCTGGTGGTTCCCTCGTTGTGAGAAGCCAAGTTACAGGGAACCAGGCAGAGGGCCTTCTCAGTAGTGGCACCCGCCCTGTGGAACGCCCTCCCACCAGATGTCAAAGAGAAAAATAACGTTTAGAAGACATCTAAAGGCAGCCCTGTTTAGGGAAGCTTTTGATGTTTAATAGAATATTTTATTTTAATATTTTGTTGGAAGCTGCCCAGAGTGGCTGGGGAAACCCAGCCAGATGGGCGGGGTATAAATAATAAATATTATTATTATTATTATTATTATTATTATTATTATTATTATTATTTCACAGGATGGGAAGTACCTTGCCTGAAATGTCTTCTGTTTATAAATCTCCTTTTCTGTCAATTTTATAACACAGTGCTTTAGGATTAACAACGAAGAACAGGTGACCTGGCAAGAGGCGAAGCGAAGGTGTGAGATTCAGGGGGGCGTGTTGGCAACCATCTCAAATTACGTTGAACAAGGTAAGGGCCTTTTGTTCACAAGACAACTGTGTGCGTGTGCACGCACAAACACACATTGCCTCCCCTCGCCTCGCCTCTGGGAAACTGGTCCGCTTTTGGCCCAGGAAAGTGTCTTCATGAGCCGAAGAAAACCCAAGAATCATTCAGGCATTTGCCTGAACATGTGAAAGGGTGGTCTGTGGACTTATTGTTCTGAACACTGGACTGGAATGGACCCTTGATTTGAGGGCCTTCTCGGCAGTGGCCCCCTCCCTGTGGAATGCCCTCCCTTCAGTTGTCAAGGAGATAAAGAACTAAAGAACTTTTGGAAGACGTCTGAAGGCAGCCCTGTTTAGGGAAGTTTTTAATGTTTGACGTTTTGTTACGTTTTTATATGTGCTGGAAGCTGCCCAGAGTGGCTGGAGCAGCCCAGCCAGATGGGTGGGGTATAAATAAAACGATCGCCGTATTATTGGAGTGATTGCAAGAAAATTAGAACAGTCCATCGTAATATATAAGGGGTCAGCAAACTTTTTCAGCAGGGGGCCGGTCCACTGTCCCTCAGACCTTGTGGTGGGCCGGACGATATTTTGCGGAAAAAAGAAAAAGAACGAATTCCTATGCCCCCAAATAACCCAAAGATGCATTTTAAATAAAAGCACACATTCTACTCATGTAAAAACATGCTGATTCCCGGACCGTCTGTGGGCCAGATTGAGAAGGCGATTGGGCTGGGTCCGGCCCCTGGGCCTTACGTTTGCCTACCCATGTAATATATGAAGGAATAATAGAGTACAGAGTGCCTCTGAGAAAGGACAGAATGTATTTCCTTCAGCCACTGAATAAGTGTTGTCTTTCCCTCACTCACCTCGGAGGCAGTTAGAGGGCCCTGCGACGTCTCTTTTTTGCCACTTGATGGCAAAACTGAACTCTGGCTTTGTAGGCCTCTAGTCCCTATGAAAACAAAGCTTTCCACCTTCATCTGACTTCCTCCAGTAACATGCCCTTCTTCCCACTTACAGCCTTTATAACCACTCTTCTTCCAAATGTGACCTCTGACCTGTGGATCGGCCTCCAGGATGCAAAGAAGGAGTTCCAGTGGGTGGAAGCTGAGCCTGTCAGCTTTGTGAACTGGGGTCCTGGTGAGCCCTCTGGATGCAAGGCATCCACAGCTAGTGAGAACCCGGTGAGCCAAACCCTGGGGGACCCCCTCACCCCGTTTTGTAGCTGTCTCTTTGGGGAGCCTCATCTTTTTGTGGGGATGCTGTGTGTTTCATAGAGGGGCGCGAGTGGCGCTGTGGGTTAAACCACAGAGCCTAGGACTTGCCAATCAGAAGGTCGGCGGTTCGAATTCCCGCGACGGGGTGAGCTCCCGTTGCTCGGTCCCTGCTCCTGCCAACCTTGCAGTTTGAAAGCACGTCAAAGTGCAAGTAGATAAATAGGTACCGCTCCAGAGGGAAGGTAAACGGCGTTTCCGGGCACTGCTCCGGTTTGCCAGAAGCGGCTTAGTCATGCTGGCCACATGACCCGGAAGCTGTACGCCGGCTCCCTCAGCCAATAAAGCGAGGTGAGCGCCGCAACCCCAGAGTCGGCCACGACTGGACCTAATGGTCAGGGGTCCCTTTACCTTTACTGTGTGTTTCATAGAATTGTAGAATTGGAAAGGGACCCTGAGCATCATTAGCAATGCAGGAATATGCAGCTGTCCCATCCGGGGATCGAATCTGCAACCTTGGCATTATCATCACCATGCTCTAACCAGCCGAGGTATTCCTCCCATTGATTCCTCTGCCAATACCTTTTCGATCAGGGTGGTCAAGGCTGTCTTTGGCGGCCCTTGGCAGCTTCTTAGAGCAGTTTGAGTAGCCGGCTTTTTGTTGTTGCTGTGAGGCGCATGGGAAAACAGACAGCAAAAGTGCTTGTCGTGTCTCAATCTTTGCGATGCCAAATGGGCCAGCCCTCCTCCTCTAACATTGCCCTGGCCCACACCAACAAGGCTGCAGTGGGGCAGGTGTCTTATCATCCGGGCAACCCAGGACCTCCATACACACAGCCTAGGCTTACACCCTAGAGAGGTCACTTAGGTGCCAACGCAGCAGTTTGATTTCACCCCCAGAGGCATACTCCATTGGCTCCGGAGACAGACGGATGCTGACAGGCCACTGAAACATCTTGTTGCCAGTGAGTTCTGCAGAAATATTTAGTGTCTGTCCTCAACTGGGTGCCGGCATTCTGCGCCAGCTGCAGATTTGCAACAGTTGTGAGGGGTTGTTGCATGTGGAGGTACCGTATTTTTCGCTCTATAGGACGCACCAGACCACAAGACGCACCTAGTTTTTAGAGGTAGAAATCAAGAAAAAAATAATTATTTTTCCCCCCAGCCCCAAAGAGCAGCAGACAGGCTGCATGCAGCCTGTCCGCTTCTCCCAGAGCTTCTTGGGGCTGCGGGGGAAGCCCAGGACCCCCCCCCCAGCCCCAAAGAGCAAAGAAGCCAAGACAGCGAGTTCGCTGTCTTGGCTTCCTTTTTAGCCGCGGGGCTGGGGCAGGGGAAGCCCGAGCTCCCCCCGAACCCAGCCCCCAGAACAGGTCCAGGAGCGGCGGCAAGGTTGCTCGCAGCCTTGGTTCCACTCCCAGAGCTGGCGGGGGAAGCCCAGGTTCCCCCCCTCAGCCCCAGGGACCACACATTCGCTCCATAAGATGCAGACATTTCCCCTTAGTTTTGAAGAGGAAAAAAGTGTGTCTTATGGAGCGAAAAATGTGGTATTTTGCAACTGCATACCCTCAAGTCTGGATGAAGCCTTGCGTGCAGTGAACAGTCTTCCCACTGTGGGCACAGGTGAGTGACTGACACTCCTGGTTCTGTCTCTCTCAGACCAACTGCGCTGTGATTTGGCATGGCATCCCGCCTCAGTTCACTGGCCGCTGGGATGACAGGAATTGCCTGGAAGAGAAAAATGCCTTCATCTGCCAAAGGAGGAAAGGTAAGAGTGCAGGAAAGATGCAAGCAGGGACCGGGGGTGGGAAGGGTCAGGTGGGCTGTAGAAAGCAGCGAGAAATGGCTGGTGGTGGAAAGAGCAGGGAGGGAACACCTCTGGCTCCCGGTGGAGTACAGGATCAGGTTTAAGGTGCTGATTTTAACCTTTAAAACCCTAAACGACCTAGGACCCTTGTACCTACAGGACCGCCTCACCTGTTATGTCCCACAGAGGAATTTACGGTCTTCAAATAAAAACATCTTGGAGGTCCCGGGCCACAGGGAGGTTAGGATGGTCTCAACCAGGGCCAGGGCCTTTTCGGCTGTGGCCCCGATCTGGTGGAACGCTCTGTCACAAGAGACTACGACCCTGCAGGACTTGACATCTTTCCACAGGGCCTGCAAGACAGAGCTGTTCCACCAGGCCTTTGGCCAGGGCACAGTCTGACCCCCTCCTTTGGTAACCCTCCTAGAACTCTAGCCCAATGGTTGCCATTAATTTGATTCTGAATTAATTTTAGAATGAATTGATTTTAGAATGCTGTGTTAATTTTATTGTTGTTAGCTGCTCTGAGCCCGGCTTCGGCTGGGGAGGGCAGGATATAAATAAACATTTGTTGTTGTTGTTGTTGTTGTTGTTGTTCAGCACATTTGAGTGGTGTTCAAAAGGCTCCAGTATGCTTTTGAATTAAACCAATGTTGTTGTTGTTTAGTTGTTTAGTCAACTAAGCTTTTGCTCTCATTAAAAAAAAGTTAAATTAGAGATAATCCACATGTTGTTGTTTAGTCGTTTAGTCGTGTCCGACTCTTCGTGACCCCATGGACCAGAGCACGCCAGGCACTCCTGTCTTCCACTGCCTCCCGCAGTTTGGTCAAACTCATGCTGGTAGCTTTGAGAACACTGTCCTCCATCGTCCCCTTCTCCTTGTGCCCTCCATCTTTCCCAACATCAGGGTCTTTTCCAGGGAGTCTTCTCTTCTCATGAGGTGGCCAAAGTCTTGGAGCCTCAGCTTCAGGATCTGTCCTTCCAGTGAGCACTCAGGGCTGATTTCCTTCAGAATGGAGAGGTTTGATCTTCTTGCAGTCCGTGGGACTCTCCAGAGTCTCCTCCAGCACCAGAATTCAAAAGCATCAATTCTTTGGCGATTGTCAGGGGGGAGGAGACTCAGACGGGACTTCGCCGATCTAGGGTTTAAGACGTAGGGCTGCGCGCTACGGCTTTGAAATGGAAACTGAACTTCAATAAAGACTTTTGTACATTACGACAGCCTAGCGTTGGTCCTCTGTGAGCTGGGACCTAGAGGCAGCTCTGACATCGATCAAACCAATACTGCTACGTTAATGGCTCTAGGGCAGGGTGGGATGGAAGTGCAAGCTACGGTTATTCCACTTCTAAGGATCTCTGGTCCTCTTTCTTTCTCCCACCCCCAGATCCTGCCCTGAGCCCTTCCCCAGCAACCTTCCCCCCTGCTCCCAACTCCACCCTCTCGTACTTCAACAGCACTTACCGCATCCTGCAGAAGCCTCTCAGGTGGCAGGAAGCCATGCTCCTGTGCGAGAGCCTCAACACAAGCCTGGCGAGCATGACGGAGCCATACACTCAGGCATTCCTCACCCAAGCAGTGAGCAGCCTGCGGACCCCGCTCTGGATTGGCTTGTCCAAAGAGGAGGTAAGGCAGCCAGGGGGACTGGCGAAGACAGAGCGGCGAGAGCAATGGAAGTAGGGCCGGCCCTGCCGTTTGCCGGGGTGGTGCTTCTGCTTCAGACAGCGCCACTAGATGAAGGCAGGCATCTAAGTGGTATAGCAAGACCTTTTCGACATTGTTGGCCCTGGTAGGCTTTTGGGCTCTACTTCAGGCGGCAAAGTGTCTTGGGCCAGTACTGGTGGACAGGTGGGGATCAGAGTTGGGAGTGGCACAGTTGCTAGAGCCAGTAGCCAGAGCTACAGAGGTCAAATGACCCATGATACACACCTCCTGGATGGGAGCTCAAGTGTCAGGGGCTGGACTGTGGAGGAATGGTGGGGACCGCACCCTCCCTTCTCCTGAACCTTTCTGAGAACAGAAGGACACTACAGTCATACCTCGGGTTAAATACACTTCGAGTTGAGCGCGTTCGAGTTGAGCTCCGCGGCAACCCGGAAGTAACGGAGCGCGTTACTTCCGGGTTTCGCCGCATGCACAGACGCTCAAAATGATGCCATGCGCAGAAGCGGCAAAAATCGATGCGCACAGACGTGCCATTGCTAGTTATGTTTACCTCTAGATGCGAACGGGGCTCCGGAACGGATCCCGTTCGTATCTAGAGGTACCACTGTATAGATTTGCAACAGTGGTTTGCAGGAGGTCACAGTTCAGAGGCTGCAGAGGGGAGAAGATGGGAAATATTGGGGGAGCAGCAGGTAGAAGAAGCAGCACCAGGGGAGAGACAGCTGACAGACTCAGTGTCTTTGGAAAGTATTCCTGACCCCCCTCTCCCAGGACCAGACGAGCATTGAGGGTAGAAGAACAAAAAGGCTCAGAGGCAGAAAACTCAGATTAGTCGACACAGGGGTGACGTAGAATAGGAGAGACGTAGCGGGTGGGACTTTACTTGGAGCAACGCCATTATCTAGGGGAGACCGCATTCCTTTGTCTCTCTCTGTGACTATTGAATAAATTACTTGGTAAGAACTTTTATTGCGTATCAGCTTCTTGGCTGCCATCGTGGGAGGGATAGGATTCCCCATGGCCTGACACCAAGAATGGCAAGGTGGGACCAAGTGTAAGGCATGAGTCACTGGAAAAGAGGTGCTTTCAGAGCTGGATCCTACTCCTGAAACATCTTAAGATGAACTACCCGTGTAGGACACAGTATCGAACAAATCCAGAATATTTCACAAGCCTTGCAAGTGCACCCTCCTGACCACTTGGATTTTATCTCCATCCAGTCCCAGTTACAAGCTTATTCCGCCTGGTCCGACTTGGCAGCTCTTTTATTGGTTTACTGGGTTGCTTTTAGGGGAGGCGAAGCTACACGTGGTTCACAGAAGAGAGCCTTTCCTACACAAACTGGCGAGTTGGCGAACCACAGCAGCTTGTGGGGTGCGCATACATGGATGTAGATGGGACCTGGAGGACCGCCGGCTGCGACACCAAGCTTCAAGGGGCCATCTGCAAAATGAGCACAGGTGCTGTATTTGGGAGAGAACTCAGCCGGGGCAGGAGGGGATGCTCTAGCCAGCCCTGAGCCCTGAGCCTGAATGGAGAAAAGGCCCAGACATTCCTTCTAACCAGCTCTTCCCTTTCAGGGGCCCTTCCACCCCACAAGTGGAGGTACAATGGGAGCTGCCCGAAATCTGTGGAGGATTCTTCCTGGATCCCCTTCAGGAATCACTGCTATGCCTTCCACATGGAAGTCGTGCTGGGCCAGAAAGAAGCTAAGAAGAGATGCGAAAAAGGTAAAGTGCTTCTAAGAAGCTCAGAGGGAACAACCATGCTCCAGTTCCCATGCCCTAGGACACGGCTTCCGGCGCAAAGTCATGTTTTCTTTTGCTCTGGCTTTTTTCTTTGTGTTTGGTTTCTTTCCTCCTTTTGTATTGGAAGTGCATTGCTGGAGGTTTTATTCAGTGGCATCTACCTGCCTATTCCTCCACTTGGGACTGTTGAGAAGTTCTTGTAGGTGGGACAATAATTTTTAGAAAGCAAAGTCATTAATGCACTCATCTCTTTATATTTAGCACAGACAAACAATTCCCGGACGACAACCCACGACAACAATGGAACATCAGAGTAATAACCAAATACAGTGGTACCCTGAGTTACATACACATCAGGTTACATATGCTTCAGGTTACAGATGCTTCAGGTTACAGACTCCGCTAACCCAGAAATAGTACCTTGGGTTAAGAACTTTGCTTCAGGATGAGAACAGAAATCGCGCTCTGGCGGCACGGCAGCAGTGGGAGGCCCCCATTAGCTAAAGTGGTGCTTCAGGTTAAGAACAGTTTCAGGTTAAGAATGGAATGAATGAATTAAGTACTTAACCCAAGGTACCACTGTACCATGCTGAAGGAATCTGCTCACCCCTACTTTGTGCCTGTTTTAGTACAGAACGGTGTGCACACGCCGTTGGTGATGCGTTTCTGTAGAAATCCCAGTTGCTGCAGACATGCTCTTCTAAAGCCCAGGCACCTTTCTCCCTAGAAAGTCAGAGAACTGCTAACTCTATAGTCTATAGACCATCGTTTTTTTCCTTTTTTTCGAGGGGAAAGCAAGCAGTTGATTGGCAATAAGGCAATCGGCAGAGCTTTTCCTGGGGCAGAGATTATTCTGCCCATTTAAGGGTCCTTTTTGGTTAGAAGGTTTCGCTACAGGAGCTATGTAGGGAAAACTTTTGCGGCCTTCAGGCACGTAACATGCAGGCACCTGTGATTCTGTCAACCAAACTCAGTATCCTGAATATGAGTGTTTTTGGAAAGTTTTTCATGGGAAGTTTGTCCGTAATGTGTAAGAGATCGAGGAATGAATAAGAATTACCTGCGTCAAATCCCGTCTTTCGTTCTCATGACACACAGAAACAGCATCCTTTCTCCCAACATGAGGGACAGTAATATTGGCTCACCTTGCAGATCAAATGAATATATGAAAAGGGGTGCTTAATTTGCATATCTTTTTTTTTATTCTGGTGACAAAATTTGAGCTTCTTTCATGTGGACGAGGGTGTCGTTCAGAAACTGCACAGTGCGAGAGCCTCTCGGCTGTACTCTTCTTGCCCAGAAAAACTTTCAGGCTTGTGCATCTGTTTCTTCTCCTGTTCCATCATCTCCCGCTTCCCCCACAGTTGGAGGTACAGTGCTGTCCATCCTAGACGAGATTGAGAACCTATTTGTGTGGGAGCATCTTCAGGCTTATGAGAGCCAATCCAAAGGAGCTTGGCTGGGGATGGCCTTTAACCCCAAAGGTAAGGCTGGCAGTGTCTTGCTTGATTGGCATGTAGTTAACAGCATGTTATCGTCGTAGGAAATGAAGAGCAGTGAGGAGGGAGAGTTTGGGGCAATAAATGAAGGGTGGCGTTAATACATGAACTGAGACCAGGCATGGGCAAACTCAGCCCTCCAGATGTTTTGAGACTACAATTCCCACCATCCCTGACGACTGGTCCTGTTAGCTAGGGATGATGGGAGTTGTAGTCCCAAAGCATCTGGAGGGCCGAGTTTGCCTATGCCTGAGACTGAGGAGCAGTCCAGTTTGACCCCACATATGGATCTTGGCCACTTTGATTCCTATGCATAAAAGGACATTTGACGTCTATAATCTGCACCCAGGGGAAACAGCAGGAGAGGAGAGGGAAATGGAAACAGTGATAAATGGGGGTAATATGCAATCACATTTATTTAAAAGCATTTCTAAACATAGATAGGTGGCTTATAAAAAAAGGTAAAGGACCCCTGACAGTTAAGTCCAGTCGCAGACGACTCGGGAGTTGTGGTGCTCATCTCGCTTTACAGGCCGAGGGAGCTGGCGTTTGTCTGCAGACAGCTTTCCAGGTCATGTGGCCAGCATGACTAAGCTGCTTCTGGCGCAACGGAACACTGAAACCAGAGCAGCGCACAGAAACACAGTTTACCTTCCTGCCGGAGCAGTACCTATTTATCTACTTGCACTTTTGGGCGTGCTTTTGAACTGCTAGGTTGGCAGGAGCTGGGGCCGAGCAACGGGAGCTCACTCCATCATGGGGATTCGAACTGCTGACCTTCTGATTGGCAAACCCGAGAGGCTCAGTAGTTTAGACCACAGCGCCACCTGCGTCCCTTTAGGTGACTTATACCCAGCCATTTCTGCCCAGCAGACTACACTGTCATTGTCACGGTCCGGTTCATGGGCGATCAAAGTCCCGGCAGGGGGACGTCAGGACCGGGGGCAAGATGGCGGGGTGGGAGTAGGAATGGGGGTCTAGAAGCCAGGAGTCAGGAAGCCAAGAGTCCTAGCGTCAGAGAGCCGGGAGTCAAGAAGACAAGGGTTCGAGGGTCAGGAAGCAAGAAGCCAAACACAGCAAAGCAGGGAGCATGTTGCTGTGGCAAAGAGCTGAAGGAAAATGCTGACCTTATATGCCTTCCCAAGTCCTGCCACCAGGTGCTGTGAGTTACCAATCGGCCTCACCTGTGTGGCCGCGCCTTGCCTCTTCAGAACAAACTTAGGAAGGCCCCAGTCCTGCAAAGTCCTATTGGTCACAGGGCCTGGCTCTTGCACACACACCTGACAGTAATCCTTGAAACTTGTTTCCTCTTTCGGAATTTTTCATCCTTTTCTGCCGTCCAGCAGTGGTGCTCCCTCCCTCTCCCTCTCCTCCCACCCCGCCACCCCACAGCATGTTTCTCCTTCCTCTGCAGGGGGCACACTTGTCTGGCATGACAACATGGCGGTAAACTATTCTAACTGGGGGCAGGATGACACAGGACCCAGCATGCTCAGCCAAAACAGCTGCTACTGGATGCAGAGCAGCAACGGGGTGTGGCACTTGGGCTCCTGCTCCAATGTCACCATGGGAGTCATCTGCAAGACAGCCCGAGGTAAGCGGGTGGTTTTGAAGGCCGTGGAGCTAAATATTATTATTATTATTATTATTATTATTATTATTATTATTAATAATAATAATAATAAATTTTTATTTACACCCGCCCATCTGGCTGAGTTTCCCCAGCCACTCTGGGCGGCTCCCAGTCAAGTATTAAAAACAATACAGCATTAAATATTAAAAACTTCCCTGAACAGGGCTGCCTTCAGATGTCTTTTAAAGATAGGATAGCTACTTATTTCCTTCACATCTGAAGGGTGGGCGCCACTACTGAGAAGGCCCTCTGCCTGGTTCCCTGTAACCTTACTTCTCGCAATGAGGGAACTGCCAGAAGGCCCTCGGCGCTGGATCTCAGTGTTCGGGCTGAACGATGGGGGTGGAGACGCTCCTAAAATGTGGGGTGAGGCTTCTAATGGCCATGGGTCAGACTTCAGCATCGGGGAATCAGAGCAGGAGTTTGTTGGGGTTTATTAATGGGCCCCCACCACTACAGTCATACCTCTTGTTACGTTCGGTTCAGGTTGCGTCTTTTCAGGTTGGATCCCGTGGCGACCTGGAAGTACCGGAAAGGGTTACTTCCGGGTTTTGCTGCTCGCGCATGCGCAGACGCTCAAAATGATGTCACGCGCATGCGCAGAAATGACGAATTGCCAGACGCAGGTTGCGTTCTGCTCATGTTGCGAACGGGGCTCTGGAACGGATCCCATTCGCAACCAGAGGTACCACTGTACAATGTAAGGGCCAGTTGCAATAAATCACACATGATCAACAGCCAGTGAGGTGGGTTTCGGTGGCTCAGAGAAACTGCAAGGGATTGACCTTACTTTTCTTTTGTTTAATTATAGAATCCTGTATATATCTTCATGCATTGAGACTTTGTCTAGTCCACTGCTGTGGTGGTGGTTTTTGGATAATGCTGATAATTTAAAGAGAAACAGTCTTGACCAAAGACAGCCAGTGTGCTCTTTGGGAACCTGGCCCTCTTGGGAGCTGGGTGGTTTAAACAGAATATGTTAGACATGGATTGTCCTCTGCAGATGGCCTTTGGTTGTCCCAAAACTTGAGATAGAATGAAATCGTTTCTTGGGTCAGCTAAGGCTGCTGTGGGAATCTGCAGAGTTCTATGGGTTCGTGAAACTCATTATCAGCTACTGAAAAGCAAGGCGGTTTTCAGGTAGATAAGAGAGGGAGCTGGGTGACTTGTCTAATCTAATCTTTTCCATTCTGCCTAATGAAGAGTTCTGTGAAGGCTGAAAGGCGTGCATACTCTTAATCATTCCTAAATTGGTTCAGTAAAGGTATTACTCTTAATACGTTTGATTAATGTTACTTTATGGAGAAAAATGAAGGACAAAAAGAGCTAGACAGTAAGGTTGCTCTACCAGTGGACAAGGGGACAAGTGTGGTTGCAATTGAAAGACAGGATATATTACTACTTTTATTATTATTATTAGGGTTGAAAGGGAAACGTAGCTTTCTTTTTTGCATTTATAATACGTTCTTTATTCTTCTTTCTGTATTTTATAAAACTAATAAAAAAATACTTTAAAAAAAAAAGAAAGGGAAACGTAGCTAATGAAAGCCAAAGGAAGGCAACAGCAAAGCATGGAGGAAGTTGCTATGGAATGTTTTGAGCAGCTCTGAAGGGCTGTTTTCAAGCAACATATGAAACAGGACTAGGAACAGGCAAATTAATGACACCCTTTCTCTCTCTCTCTCTCTCTCTCTCTCTCTCTCTCTCTCTCTCCCGCCACTGGCTGGGTTCTCTTTCCATGGCAGCGGAAGAAAGCAGCCTCTCCAGATCAGGTACGTACCAAACTGGAAACTGGTTGCCGTGTCTCCTTGTAGGTGAGCTTGGCTTTGCCTCCTTTGAATACCAGTCCTGAAACAGATGGACTCCCAGTCTGTTAAACTGGTTGTAAAACCAGAGTCTTGTGCCTTTTGCACTGTAGAAGGTGGTGAGAATTTGAAACAGGAAAGCTGGACCTTCTTCAGTTGCAATGACTGGGCACAAGTGAATTGGACAGGCCTAGGGCCCTAGTACCTACGGGACCGCCTCTCCTGGTAAGCCCTGCAGTGGACCTTAAGGTCCATAAATAGCAACACCCTAGAGGTCCCGGCCCCTAAGGAAGTTAGATTAGCCTCAACCAGAGCCAGGGCCTTCTCAACACTGGCTCCGGCCTGGTGGAACGCTCTATCTCACAAGACCAGGGCCCTGCGAGATCTTATTTCTTTCCGCAGGGCCTGTAAGACCGCGTTGTTCCACCTGGCCTTTGGCTTGGAATCAACTTGATCCCCTCCCCCTCTTTCCTTTCTCCTTCTGTGATGGAACGCCTATTTGGGGACTTCCCTGGCTTTTTTCTGGCCCACGTAGGACCAGTCTGGATAGTTGGCCTTGGTGAAGATTTGGCGTTTTCATCCCCCCAAAGTTTTTTGATTTGAGTTTCTTCTGAAATGAGGCTGCATCTTAATGTTGTATTTTAATCTTGTTTTTAAGTTGTATTTTAATCAATTGTTTTTATACCTGGTGTTGTTAGCCGCCCTGAGCCCGGTCTTGGCTGGGGAGGGCGGGGTATAAATAAAATTTATTATTATTATTACCTCAAACAGCCTCTCTCCTCCTTTGTGCTTGGAGCACAACCTGCCCTCTGCCAACTCTCTCCCTTACCTGAAGCGGGAGGGGAAGCCCATGGTCGAAGGGTCCCAATGGACCACCCCATGGCAGCAATTCCCACCAGGAATCCCCACCAGGGAAATTGTGGGGCCTGTAATGCAGCACCATAATTCATTGTCTGAAAAGGGCCTGTCATGGGCCATATGCTACTAAGGGGCATTCTGCCAGGGCCCTCTGCTACCTCCTCTCCAAGGTAGGACTTGGATCTGCCTTTTGTTTAAAAAACAAGGTGAACTGCTGTTATCTACTGAGTTGAACAGGATCCAAAATGCAGCAGTCTGATTGGTCCTAGAACAATAGGATTCAGATGCAGCAGTCTGATTGGTCCTAGAACAATAGGATTCAGAATGCAGCAGTCTGATTGGTCCGAAGGAGCCACCCAATCCAGCTCCAGGTGGAAGTGAATCCGCAACCTGATTGGCCTACAGGAGAATCCCGGAATTAGCCAATCACGTGGGGCCCATTGTGTAAATAATGTATATAAAGCATACGTTTTGGGGGAACTTCCATTCCTCGCTACTATGAGCTGAATAAAGAGCATGAAATCCACACTTGACTCTGAGTATATTTCAACTACCAAGGGAGGAACCAGCCCATCTTAGATTTATAAACATGCCCTTTGGGAAGTCCCAACCGCTCTTAAGACTCTGCAAATACTTGAACGGTATGTTCTCAAAACCTCAGTGGTTTTGCATAGGCAATTGGTGATGTTGCTCCATCCTAGGGGTTGGTCAGGTTGGACCCTGCCAAGGATGCAGGCCCAAGGGGGTGCAAAAATATGCATCTCTCTGCCCTGACTTGGAGTTGTCAAGGGTGCCAGGGACAGGGAGGGGTGCAAAGGCAGCTCCTGGCCAAGGGCGCAAGGGAGCCTAGCTATGCTTCTGGGTGTACTGAGTATCATAGAATCAGAGGATCATTTAGCAATGCAGGAATACGCAGCTGTCTCATATGGGGATGGAACCTGCAACTTTGGAATTATCAGCACCACGCTCTAACCAACTGAGCTATCCATGCTTTCTCATGGATTTATAGAACTTGTATCTTGAGCAGAATTCATCATGCCAAGGGACTCTGTTTACATTTAAACTGAACTGTTAGGTAACTGGGGACCTAGTTTATTTTATTCATCCGTTTTTTTCCTCCGAAAGGAGTGCAGGGTGGCAAGCAACAATTTAGATGGAGGAATGAGCAGAGCTTCTAGTAGTGAGTGGGTGGCACTTCAGTGCTCTGCATACTTTCTTACTCCTCTCCCATGGTTAGAGAAGCTGAATACATTCTGCAAACCGAATTTAACATATCTGTTTATAATATTCACCCCGGAATTTGGTTCTTTGGCACACAAAGGGGCTGTTTTTAGCACAGACAGATCTGTGCAAAAGTTGCCGCTCTGGCAGAGAGATTGTTACAGGCAGGTAGCCGTGTTGGTCTGCCGTAGTCTAAATAAAATAAATTAAATTAAATTTTAAAATTCCTTCCAGTAGCACCTTAGAGACCAATTAAGTTAATTATTGGTATGAGCTTTCATGTGCATTCACACTTCTTCAGATACTTGAAACAGAAGTCACCAGACCCTTATATATAGACAGCAGAGAGATGTTAGGTGGAGATTTAGGGAGATTTTCTCCTTTTGAAACCCAAATGGCAAGAGTTTCCCCATTTCGATGTGTCTGCTCAAAATTCCGCATCCCGCTAAGCAAACTGAAACTAATCCTGGCCAGTTCTGTGCACAAAATCTCCCCCTCGCTCTTCCACAAAAACGGGTCTCCTTCCCTTCTGACCCTTCTTCCCTCTCTTTTGCAGCTTTCCTGGAGAACACAAAGGCCATCGCGGTGGTTATCCTCTCCTCCCTAGCACTGTGTGCCCTGATAGCAGTTGCTATCTATCTGTACAAGCGCCGGAGGACCTCAGAGCGAGGGGCGTTTGAGAGTGCCCGTTACAGCCGTACCAACTCCAACCCCAGTGAATCTGCAGAGAAGAACATTCTGGTGTCTGATATGGAGATGAACGAACAGCAAGACTAGTGGGGGAATTGGCGAGCCGGGGTGGGGGGAGGGAGGGACCTGAGTACCTGTCATAACATGCCATCTCAACATCAAGCCCCCGAGGACAGCATAGGGCAACAGCAGGGTCAATAGATAGGACTGTGAACTGCTAAGGAGATGTGGAGAAATACTAAAAAAAAAAAAAAGTCCCATTTGTATGTGACACTAGAAGAAATTCAACCCTGGCCTTGTACGTCTGCCCTTCTCAAAGAGGAGCCATGGGAGAAAAGGGAAGGTGGTTCATTTGCTGGAGAGAGAGTTAGAAAACCTCATTTTGGATGCTCCAGTCTCTGCAGTGTCTTCTCCACATTTCCTTAGAGAATGAAAATGCATGCATGGTTCTAATATTAAAACAGGGAAGGGCTTGCAGGGTTTCCTCGTGTTCTTCTTGGTAAGAACACGCCTTTCTTATTTTGGATTACTTCTTGAAGCCATGTGGATAGTTTAAAGAGTGATGGGCCCTTGAATTCCTAATAACGGTGGTTCGATCTTCTATTCCTCTGATGCGGAGATACCCCGAGATAAATGCTTCCCCAGCCGTGCCACTGCCATAGAAACCATTCTGCTGTTGAATTCTGTTGCCGTATAGAGGGCCTTTCTGCGAAAACGACTGAAAGTGGTGCCACAAGCGTTTTCGCAGCTTCAGGATGGCCTCTTGGTGACAAATGAGTAACGGGTGTGTGCTTGGGGGTGGTGAGGAAGATAGAAACGTTGCTATTTGCCTCTGCCTCTTTTAACAATGACTCCGGCTACATAGGCACTTCCTTGCAAAACTCATAAGCCATCAAAGAATCGAACATCATTATCAGCCCTTCTACAAACAAGTGGTGGTGGTGGGGAGTTCGCTAAATGGTCCTGGGGGTTGTGTCCTTTTCCCACTGATCACAAAACGAAACAATGCATCGAGTAGGTCAGGTGTGGGGCTGAGACATCTGCATTTTGAACAGGAACAATGAGCATGAGTTGTCCACCCGAGGCAAGGCCTGCTTTCCCCCCAAGAACAAAATGTTGCGGTCTGAGCACTTAAAGAAAATGCATTGTATCTGCAACAGAAACACTGCCCTGAACTTAAAATGGGAAACAAATGCATATTTATTGCAGAAAACAGGGTTTTTTTTGCAGAAAGGCCCTCAGAACAACAGCATTTCTTTTAATTTTGTTGTTGCCTTGCTGGATAAGAGGTATAGACAACTTGTTTTCTGATACTTCTCATTTTATACTGTATCAAAGTGCATGTTTGACAATTATACCCTCTTTTGGGGGTATTTTGTGTGTAGATGTGATGGCCAAAGGTTCTACAATTCCCCCCTTTCCCACTTAATTCTCAATCATTCTAAGCAATGCAACAGGACACTAAAGTTTTCTTGCTTCCAGAATAAGTATACAACTTGGGTTTGAATACCATATGCTAGGAGCTAGTGAGAGATCTTGGGTGAAAGAAATGTGGAATTAAGGGGGAAAAATTGAACGGGATGCTGTGATTGTCGTTTTATCCTCTGCTTCCAACTAAATAACTTTTGAACAGTGGCTGTGCTAAAGATGATAAGGGGAGAATAGTTCTTTTCTGCTACTCAAATAATTATGAGAATTGTTGTATATATATAAAAAAATCTGGTAATTTTCACTTAAGCTGGATATTAAGTGTTCATAAAAATGTTTACCTTTGTCTCTTTAATCGTTAGGTACCTGGAAGCTGCCATACCAGGCCATGGTATGGAGAGTTTCTGAGACAATCTTAGGTTTTCCAGTTCCTTTTCCCTTGATGACTGCTGCTTGTTTCCTGGGCATCTTTTTGATTTAGATAAAGATGTTCATACATATTGGTTTATGGCTAATGCTAAACAACTTCTCTGCTCAGGGGATCGTTTTTGAGGGCTGAATTTGAATGACTTTGCCCTGGACTCCACCATGAGATGTGTGAAGTAACAATGCCTTCGGTAATACGTAGTGTGCCTTCATCTCTCTCATAAGTAGCCACAGGCCAGCCTTGTGTGTCTGGGCAATTGCGGTAAGCTCCCAGGCAAAAGGCCAATTTCTGGGCTCGGGTGCTGGGAACCTCTCATTTTACAAATGAAGCAGCAACCCTTTTGCAGCAATATTGAACAGAGGATTCCAATGCAGACGTGAAAATGGTGCAGGCATGAGAACTCAGTATCCATGTTCACTGAAATGGATATTCTCTGAAACCAAAGCTTCTGCCCCAAGAATGTTGATGTGCTGTATGAGCACTTCTTCAACGTTTTGACAAAGGAATTGTCATGGAAATGCCTTCTGCCAAGAAGGCAAGCCTGCCGGTCAATATATATTCAAGAATTAAGTGCAATAGCAGGCCTGAAAGGAGGGAAGGCTCTTCTCGGATGTGTATGCTGCTGCTATTCCCTCAGACTCTTCCTCAGTAATTATGACAGTACCATAGCCACCCCTTAACAACAGTCTTGACCATCTTATTCCCCTCTCTGCTTTCAAGGTGAATAAAACACAACCAGACAACTATCATTGCGTTCCGTACAAGGAGGGAAGAGGTATATCCCAAAATAATGAGAAGTTTGCTTCTTTGTTTGTTCGTTTGTTTGTTTGTCTGCAATTACTGGAAAAATGCCTCAGATTAAATGCATTTCCTATCACCCTTCTGAATAATGTGAAAAGATGCTGGAAAAGAAACTGGCAACTTTTAAAGTAATTACTTTTGCTTTAAAAAAGAAAAAAGTCTTCTAGAATCTTGGAATAAAGCTTCATTTCCTCATCTGTTTCAGCAAAAGCAGACTCTTCATCTTCTTCCATGGTTTTCAGTAGTCGCAAGAAGCCAAAAATCTCTTTTGCCCCATTTCTTGCTTTCTCAGAATTTACCATTCACTGTGCAGTGCGTCATTTTAATTAAAGTTGCGAAAATTCAACTCTGATTGATCCCAAGATTGGTAATGGCAGAAATTCCTCTTCAGTGGCTATATTTGGACTTAAGATGAATTTCGAGAACGTCAGTCTTGCAGTCTTTTGAGATGAGCAAAATGTGGGCTCAGCCCAATTGTTCAACTCAACCTGTCCCAAACCTTTCAGCTTTCCCATCGCCTACCTCACAAACTGCTCACATAGCCTTTAGGAGAACAGCCAGGGAAGCTCATTCTCAGCTAAGACAATCTGAATGCTAGTGGGATCCACCCAATTTATCAGCCATTGAATTGTGTCAACATGTGGAGAAACCTCTGGAAATAAACTCTTAAAAACTCTAATGCAGTGTTTCCCAACCTTGGGCCTCCAGCTGTTTTTGGACTACAACTCCCATCATCCCTAGCTAGCAAGACCAGTGGTCAGGGATGATGGGAATTGTAGTTCAAAAACAGTTGTCTTTTGAGCTACAATTCAAGGCACTACACTGGACCAGTTAAGCCCTTCAGTGCTAAAACACAATGGACCAAGCAAACCCATTCTGAAACAGAGTGCACATGCGTTTGTGAAAGGCATGATAGCACTGGACGACACCCAATGAGGAATGCCATTCTATCGTAGGCTCTACCACTGGGGCAGATGACGACATCCCAAGTGCCTCTCCCTATGCAAATCAATTCGCTCTAAAGCATAATACCAGTAATACACGTTTTCAAACGCCGCCTTTTCACATTTGACACCAGCAATTGCAGCACAGCAGTAAGTACAAGTTCTTCAAGTGCCGCCTGCTGCAATTGTGAAAATGGGATAAATTTGCTCTAACCTTCAAGTTTCATGGCCTCTTTCCAGTGTGGGCTCTTAGTATACGGTGGACCCTCTAGTTACGTATCGCTTTGGATACATAACTTTTGGGTTATGAACGTGGCAAACCCTGAACACTTCCAGTTATCGTCGTGTGCGCAGAAGTGCTAAATCACGCGGCGTGCACAGAAGTGGCACCTCTGCCTACGGACTTTTCGGGTTGCGGACGGACTCCCGGAATGAATTTAATTCATATCCGGAGGGTCCACTGTAATCAGTAGTCATTCAAGCTGCATTTGCTGCTATTACTATTTTAGCAGCAATCCAGCATTGGCAGTGTTGCAGATGCTGTACAGAACCCAGGAATTGGCAGTCTATGTTGGCTGCGTGATGCAGCAGGGATGGGTGGGAAGGAAAGAGAGGCACAGATTGCCTTAAAGCATCTCTCCTGAAAGTTCTGTCACAAGGGGAATGTGCTGGCTATCTGATATTCACCTGTGGGAATCTCCCTCCAAAACAACAACCTGTTCACTTACTGATCAAATTTTTAAAAAAGAACATGGGAGGGGGTGCCTGAGGAGTGAACAAAAGATTAAATATTTTTTATTAGGGCTTGCCATTCAAAGGAAGGCAATAATGTTATAAGACTGATCATACAACAGTACATCAATACATTTACATTTGTGTGCCATGAAATGTCCTGTGAAAAGGCTGGGCGTACAACAACTCAGTTTTAACGTAAAAAACATTGCTTTTATCTCCAGGGAACCCTGATCCCAAAGGCGCATGTCTGAAATGGTGCAGAGTGGATTCTAGTAGGGCAGGTGCTGCAAATGTAGATACCTAGTTTGCCATCTCGGACGGTTTGCCAGAGGTCAGTCAAAGCACACACACAACACACGCGTGAAACCCTAGCCAATGTTTTAAATTTTGATCTGAGTAGCTGGGGGCCAGGAAATAGGAGAGATTAAAAAGTTTACACTCTGCAAGTTGCTGTTAATAACCCATGTTGTTTTAAAAAGATTGTCAGTCAATATTGCAACTTCAAAAACAAAAAAGAAAAGGGGGAAAACCCACAAGAATCAAACCACACAAACAGCCAAAACAACCCCAGACCCTTAAAAAGTCTTTTGATTTCAATGGGTGACACGGAATATGAGTGGCGTACATACTTATTGTGGCCTGGTGTTAAGAAAGAGTGAAAGTTGAAGGATGTGAAGAAGGGCTCTCGGTCAGATTCCCAAAGAGGTCTCCTCCTTAGATCCTTCTTGAGAGCTCTTTTACCCACTGTTGCCAGAATTGGCTGAATCTGCAAAGATGGAGGAAATAAATCACTTCTTAGAACGCTTTTCTGTATAATGTGGCAATTGCCTTAAATGCATTCAATACACTATTACTCAAAAGAGCAACGGAGGCTCAAATGTTCACCATAAATCCAAATTTAATTACTTATCTCCAGAGACTTGTTTTGACACATTTCATAAAATCGGGGAGCCAGAGAGCCCAAAAAGTAAAGCATCCAAGGTGCCAAATTTAGTTAACTCCTACTTGCCATATGCTAGGACTATCTGAAAAGTTGTGGATATATGTTATGTTAGGAAATTCGACTCAAATAAATGAAAGGCTGCTTTAAGGAGGCTTGTACTGTCAGTCCCCCATGACTGCTGTAAACAATGCAAGAACTATAGGAGTGCAGGCAATCTGGTCGTGGGGGAGAAAATTACCGTATTTTTTGCTCTATAAGACTCACTTTTTCCCTCCTAAAAAGTAAGGGGAAATGTGTGTGCGTCTTATGAAGCGAAGGCAGGATGCACAGCTATCCCAGAAGCCAGACCAGGAAGAGGGATTGCTGCTTTCACTGCGCAGCGATCCCTCTTGCTGTTCTGGCTTCTGAGATTCAGAATATTTTTTTCTTGTTTTCCTCCTCCAAAAACTAGGTGCGTCTTGTGGTCTGGTGCATCTTATAGAGCGAAAAATATGGTATATTTTCCTATGATTGTACAGAGGGAAAAGTTGTCCTTCTAACAGTGCAATTCTAATAACCATGTCTACTCAGAAGTAAGTCATACTGAATTAAGTGGAGCTTACTCCCAGCGGGTTACGATTGCAGTCCAAAGCAAATGTTTTATTTTCAATTCAACTTTTTCACAGCATAAGCTTGCTGTTAAATAAAGAGAGATGGAACTCAAGAAGTCAAGAGAATGTGCAGAGATAACTTGGAGCACAGCTTCAAATTCTACTGAGGCTGCAAGCGCTCAGCTCCGAAATGTGATATTATAAAGGAGGGAAATCCCCTTGGTACATGCAGAGAGCATTTCACCTCATCGCTCGTTAACCACATTGGACACCATGAGTTGGGGCGTTACTGGGGCATAACTAACCAAGCTAAAAAGCTGTTTGCCGCATTTCTGTAACTTAGCTAAATACAGTATAAGGGGCCTCCTGATTTGAATGTTATTCTTATCTAGGAACTTCAAAAGTGGTAAGAGCCATGTGGGTATGTTGACGGAAAACCAACTTTATTTGAACACCTTGAAGGTGTGTGTGTGTGTGTGTGTGTGTGTGTGTGCGCGTGTGTGCTCCCCCCCCCCCCGCACAGTGCTTTTTTCTGGGGTGACACAGGGGTACGCATACCCCTAAACATTTTATGAATCTAAGTTTGGCCTCATTGAGGGGCAGTATTTCAACATGAGTAGGAAAGTGAGAGTACCCATTTTCTAAGAAAAAAGCACCATATATATTATAAGCAGTGGAGCATCACAGTCCTTCTGTGATAGACTTGTCCTTACTTTCAGACATACCCCTAATATAAAACAGACAAAAGCGGAGGAAGAAGACCCTGCCACTAACCCAGATGCGAACACTATCTCCGTGTCTACTCAAGCATTACAAATCCTAATAAAAGCCAATGCCATAGGGTTCACCTGCTTACTCAAGATGATACGCTACAGTCTGCAAAAGAATAAGCAAAACGCCCAGAAACCAATGGGGAGAAGCCTTCGGTTTCCCAAGGCACTTCAAATGGAGATTCCAGTGTGAAATTGCTATATTAGAATTTGCACAAGGAAGTCTTTGCTTGAGCCAAGACAGGCCTCAATCAATTTCATACCCACTGTTGATGTTACTTAACAAAGGAAGGGTTATCATTATCACCAGTTATTGCTGTTGTGATTAGTCGTCATTATAGTATCTGTTTGTTTAAGCCTTATATAGAACTACTAGTGGCCTTCTTGAATCTTGCAGCTTTTTTGCACCACTGCATATCCACCTGAGTGTATATATATTATACACACATACAAATATACACAACTATACCTGCTGACTGAGGATTGTTCTTCCTGCTCTAGTCTGGAAAGCACAATAAACCTGGTAGGCTGTAATCTGAACTAGGAGGGTTTTTTTCTAAGTAAGTAAATGTGCATAGTATTTACCAACAATGAACAGGTCTAAATGGCACAATAGGGAGACATCTCTATTAGCATTCATTAAAATCTCACAATGCAGCAAGCAAGATGGGGAATTTCAAGTTTCCTGAAAGGCACTGTCAAGCTTTAAAAAAAAGTGAGAGGAAAAAAGCTGTGCCTCAAAGCGAAGTTTTATGTTTGCCACAGTGTCAAGCTAATTTCCAGGAGGTAGTAAAAGGGCTTTTAAAGCTCAATCTTCTATAAGAACCCCTGTGAGATTTACTCCTAGGTAAGTAGAGGATTGCAGGCTTGTTAACACTATGCAGAATGCAAAACAGCTCAGATTCACCAGGGGCTACTGGGACAAAACACCTTCCTCCCAATAATGACTATTCATCTATTTGCCTATTTCCAGTGCTTAACAAAACACACAGGCTCCCTGTAAGACAGAGGAATGGGTCTGTGCAACTGGTTTTCTCCATTCATGTTCACTGGGGTAAGTTACAGGGAGAAGCTGCTACCAGCATCCTTGTTGGACAAGTGGATGAAGCTGCGCTTGGGCTTCAGTCCCTACTTGTTTATAATACAACCACTATAGCTCTCTCTCCCTGCTTGTAAATTAATTTCTACCCTTTCAGATACCTTGAGCTCTTCTTTGTACAAAGCAAACAAGGGCTAGGAAACACTTCCCATTTTCATAAAGCCCCATGGAATATAATTCCCATTTTGACAAACCTCCAGTTCTTCTAAAATCACACAGCTTCCCTTTGTTATTTCGAGAAACCAGATTATCTTCTGCAGTGCCTGTGGTTTAATGAGACACTTGCACCTCTGATTAGATGCACCTTAAGGGAATCTAGCATCTTGGTAGATCTAAGATTCCTTTATCAGGAATACTGCAAAAAGTTACTGAGAAATAGGAGTTGCTGTAAGCCCTACATAAACCTACTTTGGTTTTCCTCTGTTCTAGGCTGTCTTGAGAGCTAGGGGGAAAGGAAAAAAGGATTAATACATGTTGTTCCTAATAAGAGTGACGAGACACATAGTATTTCAACAACAATGTTGTTGGCATGGCCTGCGGAAAAGGCACTTTAAAGGAGGACAAAGAAACATCTTAAAAATCCAAGACAAGTGGGTAAACCATCCCATTGCGGAAATGTAAGGTACAGTGAAAATAATGTTAAAAGAGACAATCAATAGGTAAATGTTTGTCTATAAAATGAAAAATAAATTGCTTTCTTTGCCCACAGCCCTATGGCTGGATACCTTTGGGGAGTGCAGTCCTATATCAGGGGGAGGGGGGATTCTGTAGGTTCTTCAAGCAGAAGACAGTAGGTTTGAAAAAAACTTAGAAAGACACCTAGAATTTTGGCAGTTTAGTATATGATGTCACAAGTAAAGCATGCATTTCTACCAAAGTACATACCAATAAGCACCCATAGGTTCCTTTTTTTATATCTGTACCTTACATATGGTCATATTAAAGCTATTGGCCTGTTTAAGGCATCCTGGATATTTATCACGTGTTAGAGGATTGTAATTTCGTAGCTAAGTCACTTTATTTATTTATTTGTTCACTTGTTTCTGATGTCATAAATGAGACACATGAGGCAAAGGGAAGAGCACTTGTGTGGGGCAATGAAGGGGGTGAAAGATATGATAGTGTCTGAGAGCCAGCCCCATGCAACCCTGTAAGTAGCAAAAAGGGGTCATAAATGTGTAACTGATTTAGCAGTTATCTGACAGGACCTAATTACCAAATGGCCAAAGATGCTGACAGATACAGAATGCATGTACAGCTATGGTTGCTACAAGTGCACACTGAAGACAGCCCTTGGAAAAAAAATCACATTGCAGCACAGAGTTTTTATGGCAGTGCTTACGGTCCTGTACTGACATCAGATTAGCCAAGAGGCAGAATAGAATGCCCTGCGATAAAAGATGAAGAACTGGCATTAACTGGTTTTAGGCTGCAATCCTAAACACGCACCCTAGTGCCTGTTGAGCAAAGCAGGACTTACTTCTAAGAACATGCGTAGGATTGCCCTGTCTCACAACCAGCATAGTAGGGCAGTTGAGTCTAACCGAATGATGCGATTCATCTCACAGCTGCTTCACCCTTTACCAGTTTAGGTACCCTGGTATTTTCAGCAGAGGCCAATTTCTGCTCCTTGAAACAGGACCCTAAGAGTTTGGGTCACTTTTACATCAAACACCTCATACATAACTTATCACAGCAATCACTGATGGGAGGCTAGTGAACTTAGGTTGCTGTGTATAAACAATGAGATGGAATTAGATATCTTTCTCCTCTTACCCGATCTCGGGAGGCTTGGTTGTAGTTTAATCTCATGAGTTCTGCAAACCTTTGCTCATACAGGTGAAGCAAGAGCACAAGGTAGAGGCCTGAGTTCATCAGTTCATCCTGGGCCTGTATGTAGGGGGAGAAATGCTTTTGAGTTTCTGCCACAACTGGATGAGCATGCTAGCTGCAACTCCACATGACCCCGGTTGCCTTCCATGAGCTTCTGAAGCAAGGAGGCCTTGTCTATTCATGGAGGCTCCCTGAAGATTTCAGAACTTTTTGCATTGCTAGATGCAGGGATGGGGAACATTTTTCTGCCTCATACAGAACTCTGTGGGTTCTGCGTGGCGTTGTTGGGTGGAGCAACGTTACATCCCAGCCACAAAAAGCCAGAAGTTTCCTTCCATACCATTCTCCATCCAAGCTATTAGCATGGCCGCAGTTCAATGACATATTTCAGCCAGACAGAAACCCTTGAGAGGACAGAGATAAGAGGCAGTGAAGGGTCTGAGGAGGGCAATTTGAAGAGGGTGCATGGTTTGGGGAGAGTCCTGAATGGCTGCATTTGCCCCCTAGGTCTGAGGCTCTTCAAGCGTGCCTTGTTGTCTGCTTGCATTTCTTTCGCCAAAGCTTGTGTTCCCTTTTCCTTCTGATTCAGGCAAGATTTCCATTTTCTGAAGGATGCCTGCTTGTCTCCAATGGCTTCCTTGATTCTTCTCATTGACCATGGCGGCACCCACTTGGCCTTTGTGCTACATATTCAGTCTAGCTGAGCTTCTAATGTTCTGGTCTTATATATCCTTCAGCATTCCCTTTCAACTTCCCTTTTATCAATATCCTTATTTTCTAAAAATTTCTCCTTTGGAAGCCAAACATGGAAATTGTCAACTTACATCTATGTTGACTTTGACAGCTTCACAACCGCTGTTCACAGTCAATTCAGCAACACTTACGTCTCACACTAGTTCCTGGGTACCACTTAAGATCAAGGCCAGGGTGACCACCTCTCTCGCCATTTCCATGACAAGCTGTTATAAAGCACAGTCATTGCAGGGCATCTAGAAATGCTACCTCTCTGTCGTGAATTTACCTAGTCAATTGAAGCTGCCAGTTTCTACAAAACATCTTCCTTTGGATGCCTTATTCATTCATTATTCTGCTCTGGTCAGACCTCATCTGGAGTACTGTGTCCAGTTCTGGGCACCACAGTTCAAGAAGGACACTGACAAACTGGAACGTGTCCAGAGGAGGGCAACCAAAATGGTCAAAGGCCTGGAAACGATGCCTTATGAGGAACGGCTAAGGGAGCTGGGCATGTTTAGCCTGGAGAAGAGGAGGTTAAGGGGTGATATGATAGCCATGTTCAAATATATAAAAGGATGTCACATAGAGGAGGGAGAAAGGTTGTTTTCTGCTGCTCCAGAGAAGCGGACACGGAGCAATGGATCCAAACTACAAGAAAGAAGATTCCACCTAAACATTAGGAAGAACTTCCTGACAGTAAGAGCTGTTTGACAGTGGAATTTGCTGCCAAGGAGTGTGGTGGAGTCTCCTTCTTTGGAGGTCTTTAAGCAGAGGCTTGACAACCATATGTCAGGAGTGCTCTGATGGTGTTTCCTGCTTGGCAGGGGTTGGACTCAATGGCCCTTGTGGTCTCTTCCAACTCTATGATTCTATGATTCTATGATTTCATTCTCCACTTCATTATCGTCATGGACATTTTGTTAAGGGGGATGATAGTATATCCCTAGTACTAAATGACTCTTGGGATCAACACTCTGATTTAATAATAATAATGATAATAATAATAATTATTTATACCCCACCCTCCCCAGCCAAGACCAGGCTCAGGGTGGCTAACAACCAATAATAAAAACAAGTTGATTAAAATACAATTTAAAAACAAGATTAAAATACAACATTAAAACATTAGGATGCAGCCTCTTCACAGGAGGAGAAAGGAAAAAGAAAGAGGGCGAGGGAATCAAACTGATTCTAAGCCAAAGTGGAACCAGGTGGAACAACTCTGTCTTACAGGCCCTGCGGAAAGAAATCAGATCCCACAGGGCCCTGGTCTCATGAGACAGAACGTTCCACCAGGCCGGAGCCTGTGTTGAAAAGGCCCTAGCTCTGGTTGAAGCCAATCTAACTTCCTTAGGGCCTGGGACCTCTAGGGTGTTGCTGTTTATGGACCTTGAGGCTCTCCGTGGGGCATACTGGGAGAGGCGGTCCCGTACGTATGAGGGTCCTAGGCCGTGAAGGGGTTTAAAGGTCAAAAGCAGCACCTTAAATCTGACCCTGTACTCCACCGGGAGCCAGTGCAGCTGAAAAGCACTGGGTGAATATGCTCCCATGGCAGAGACCCCGTGAGGAGCCTTGCTGCAGCATTCTGCACCCACTGGAGTTTCTGGGACAGCTTCAAGGGCAGCCCCGCGTAGAGCGAATTACAGTAGTCAAGCCTGGAGGTGACCATTGCATGGATCACTGTGGCCAGGTCGGGGTGGGAAAGGTAAGGAGAGGAGTCTGCCCCTTTTGTGATTTCTAAATTGTTGGACTTTGAGGTACGGAATGCTTCCCTGTTGTTCCTATAGAATTTGTTTTCCAAGATAACCATATGCCACCAGTTCTGCCCATTCTGCCAGGTTTTCAATACACCTGCTGTATCTATCCTGTCCTTTAAAGCCAAGCACTCCAACTCACTAATCTTGGCTCAGAGGCTTCTTGCATTGGCGTGTAAACACTAACACACCGCATTTCTGTACAAATTGAATTTTTCCTATGGTGCTTTGGCCTGTTTAAACGGCTATCTGTCCCTCTGCATTTTAGATGCCCAGTCCTAGTTTACTGCTGGTCCTAGTTAACTGATGCCTGGTCCTAGTTTACTGATAATCATAAACATGTCTTTCCTGGCCATATTTTTTCTATATAAAAGTGCACACCATTCTTCATTAGAAGATGATTCATCCTGGTAATTTCATTTGGGGTTTTCTATCATTTCCAGCTCAGCTAGGACAGCAAACATTTCTCTAAGCACAGGTGCCTTTCAAATAAGCTGCTACCAATTGCTGAATTTTTCTTGTAAGATACAGAAGAGCTGAAGAGCCAAACCAAAATAAAGTAAATAGAACATACATTTATATACAGTAGTGTTACGATACTGGGTGTTCGGCTTTCAGGACTGCATTGTCTCTTTTCAGTACCACTCCCACCCCAGTTAAAAGTCAAAAGATGCAGGTTTTAAGAGTTTACTAAGGTATGTTGCCATTTGAAAAACACAAAATAAAAAAACCTCTGAGAACACTGATGTACTGAAATCCCTGTAGAATAAAGACAAGGTGGGATTTCCCTCTTGTCACAGCACTTTCATCTCTACCTAACAAGTCATTTAATGACTTCATTTAATTACAAGTTTCGTTTGTTTAAAATTAATTGTCCAAGGTGATTGTCAGGGAACTGCCATCGGAGAGTCAGGTAGTGGAAGGGCTCAAGGAGGCTAGGAGAGCCTCGGATGCGGAGGAAGGAACCAGTAGGGGTAGAGGGAGAGTTCCTGCAGAAACTCAATCAGAGGAAGGGCTCCAAGATGTTTCCAGTGAGAATAGCGGGGAGGGCTCAGGACCTCCGCTGGGGACGCCCACTCTGCGGAGGAAACTGTCACGCAGAGAATCCAGAAGAAGAGTTTCCGTCAAGGAACTCTTATGTTGGAGTAAATTCCGGAAACGCCCACTGACGGATTCTGCCAGTGATTGAGGTAGCCACGTACCCATGGCTCCTCGGACTGGGAAAGTTTAGGAACTGATGGTAAAGCTTGGAGGCTTTAAACGCTTACGCACGAGCAGCCCCCCCCTTTCCCCATTTCAGCAATCCGTCAGTCTTTGAAGCTGCTTGTGTGAAGGAGAGGCATCATGAGCAACCCAACCGGAGCCGGAGGAGCAGGAGGGGCTGGAGGGGGACCAACTCTGGAGGAGAGAAACAGAGCTTTGGAGCACCAGCTGGCACTGCTAATGTCGCGGCTCGAGGAAAGGAGGGCGCAGGATGCACAGGGGAAACCCACTCCTATCGGAAGGAAGGTACCTGGGTTGGTACAGAAATTTGGGGGTGATCCAAGGAACTACCAAGCCTTTAAGACAGAGATGCAATATGCACTAAACCTGCAACACAATGACTTTGCTGATGAGGAATCGAGAGTGGCTTTTGTGATTGGACACCTCGAGGGAGGGGCTAGAGATTGGGTGAGACCCCTGATGGCAAACAATAATAGCGCCTTAAAAGACTTGAGGAAATTCTTTGGTGCGATGGACTTGATGTTTTCCAGCCAGATTGAACAGGGCGTGGTACGCAGACAGTTAATGGCGTGCAAACAGGGAAAGCAATCAGTCAGAGAGTATTGGACACAGTTTACCGTGCTTATACATAAATTGGGGTGGAATCTGTCTTCGGACCCGATACAAATGCTGTTTGAAGAAGGTCTAGCCCCAGCGGTGAAAGATGAACTTTCCCGCGCGCCCCGTCCTGAGTCCATGGATCAGCTGACCAAGTATATGGAGGAGGAGGGAGCGCCAGAAGAGAGACATGTCATCCCCGAGGACCACTGGGTGTGTGGGGCAGCATTGGTAGGGCAACGAGAACTAGTAGAAGGGACAGAGAATGATGAATACGCCCAAGAGAAGCTCAGAGGGCTCAGGAGAGCCGGTGTGCTGGTCCCGGGGGTAAGGTACCGTGGGCGTAAGCAGAGTCCACACGAAGAGGGGCGAGGTCCGAGGCGGAGAGCCGGGCGGGGAACAGGAACACTGGAACAGGAGACCGAGCAGGGAACAGGAACACCGGATGATCAGGAACAGGAGGCTGAGCAGGGAACAGGAGCACCGGATGGTCAGGAACAGGAGGCCGAGCAGGGGTCAGGAACACAGGAAGGTCCGAAGCCAACAACGACGTTGCTCCCGCAACCTGGGACCGGGCTGACTAGGCTTTTATCCTCTTCTAAGGCCGGGGGCGGTCCCGGCCCCCAGGAGCCCCGCCTCCTCTGGCCTTAAGGCGAGCACTCCTCCTGGGAGCAACCAGTTCCCTTCGCCTCTCTGCCCTAAGCCTCTGCAGATCAGGAGAGGCCGAAGGGTTACTGGGCCCTGGAGGAGGCTCACCTGACGCCACTGAGTCCTCAAGCACCTCTGGGGCCAGAAGGGTTTCACCTGGGGCCAGCTCCTGGTGCTCTGCCACAGGTGCAGGCTCTTCAGCATCTAGGCCTTGCCCCAGTTCAGCCGGCCCTGGAGGCGGGGACTCCTGTGCAGGCTGGGATTCCTCTGGTTCATCCTCTGAATCGGAATCCCAGGCCATCACAGCCGGGGAGATCACCGGGGGTTTTGAAGAAAAGAACGGGGTGTTGTACTACAAGGGGGCCTTGTACATACCAGAAGGGGAATTGAGGGGTAGGGTACTCAAACAACTGCACGACAGCCCCACCGCGGGGCACTTTGGGCAACACAAAACAATGTGGTTAGTTACCAGGCAATTCTGGTGGCCCAAGGTGAGGGAAGATGTACGAGAGTATGTAAGGGGGTGCGACCGCTGCCAGCGAGCAAAGGGGGAAAGGGCGGCACCAGCGGGGTTGCTGGAACCATTACCCACACCTGAACAGCCATGGGAGGCAGTTTCCATAGATTTCATGACGGATTTACCAAGATCCAAGGGGAAAACTGCGGTAATGGTAGTGGTAGACCTGTTAACCAAGATGTGCCACTTTATAGCTTGCTCACATGCGGTAACGGCGGAAGAAACCGCCAGGTTGTTTGTAAAACACGTTTTTAGGTTGCATGGCGCCCCCTTGAGGGTGGTTTCAGATCGAGGGAAACAATTTACGTCCAGGTTCTGGAGGAAGCTCATGAGCTTACTGCACGTGGAGGTCAATTTCTCAACCGCCAGACACCCAGAAACAAATGGGCAGGCGGAAAGGGCAAACAGTATTCTGCAACAATATCTGAGGTGTTATGTAAATGACAGGGAGAATGATTGGGTAGAGAAATTAGCCCTGGCCGAATTCATGTACAATAACGCGGAAAATGTGTCCACGGGCATGAGTCCGTTTTTGGCCTTTAAACTCAGGCTGCCAGACAACATGAAACTGCATCCAGTATTCCATAGGTCATTACTATCACCATACAGGGAGGGGCGAGAATTTGGGGAACGCGAAAGTGAGGTTACTGCGGCACCGCAAGTAGAAGAGAGGGAGCGGAGCTGTCATGTAGCAGAAATTCTCGACTCTCGGTGGAAGGGGAGACAGGTGGAGTACCTAGTGGCATGGGAAGGGGAACCGGAGTCCGAAAATACCTGGTTACCGGCAGAAATGGTCAAGGATGAGGTCTTAGTAGGAACATTTCATCGCCGGTTCCCAAGGAAGCCCCAGCCCTTGGCTAGGTTCTGGGAGGAACACTTCGGCACCACTGATGAGGAAGAGGAGTTCGAGGGGTTCCCAGAATCAGGACAGGAAGAGGAAGAAGAATCAGATGGGGAAGAGTATGGGGGAAGAAGGGACAGTAGTAGGTGGAGAGCGGTTTTTGAGTCCACCGAAGATGAGGAGGATTCCTTCCGGGGGTTCCCAGCCTCACCACCCAGAGAAGAGGGGGAAACGGGGGGTGAGGGGGGTCCTGGAGAGGAGGTGGATGTCAGGGAACTGCCATCGGAGAGTCAGGTGGTGGAAGGGCTCAAGGAGGCTAGGAGAGCCTCGGATGCGGAGGAAGGAACCAGTAGAGGGAGAGGGAGAGTTCCTGCAGAAACTCAATCAGAGGAAGGGCTCCAAGATGTTTCCAGTGAGAATAGCGGGGAGGGCTCAGGACCTCGCTGGGGACGCCTACTCCACGGAGGAAACTGTCACGCAGAGAATCCAGAAGAAGAGTTTCCGTCAAGGAACTCTTATGTTGGAGTAAATTCCGGAAACGTCCACTGACGGATTCTGCCAGCGATTGAGGTAGCCACGCACCCATGGCTCCTCGGACTGGGAAAGTTTAGGAACTGATGGTAAAGCTTGGAGGCTTTAAACGCTTACGCACGAGCAGCCCCCCCCCTTTTCCCATTTCAGTGATGTGCAGGTTTTTGAAAATGATCATCAACTAGCATTATTTGGGAAGTTAGACATTGCTTAAAATATGAAAACTGAGTAAGTGCATATCTCTCCCTTGAACATTCTGTTTTCCATGAAGACTTACAGGTCTTTGTGAAGCAAGAAGTTCAGGTTACCTGTTCTGTTTAATACCCGTAGCCTCTTCTCGGACCTTACAATGAAAGGTGAGTAAAAAATAAATAACAGTTCATATGAAGACCTTATCAGGGCGCCCATTTCGTTTCTTACCCGAGACTGCTGATGATTCCTGTAATAGTCGTTCACGTTAAAATCATCCAGATCTACAGTAAGGCTCTGCTTACAGAGTTCACATGTTTTCACTGCACCAAGTTCAGCACCTGAAGAACAAAAATTATTTGCTTTATCTTATATGCAGCACATACTTGCTGTAGGTTGAAAAATTCCACATTCCACTGAATACTACTCCAGAAATTTGTTCTGTTCAAGGCTCTGTGTATACCTTGTGATACAATATTTGGCACCAGAGGTACTAGCATGATTTTCTGGCCACAATACACTATATGTGGATTGGGTACCCCACCCTATTTACAAATGAGGACAGAGAGTAGCATATACTGTATTGGCCCAAATATAAGCCACACTTTTTCCCCTCCAAATTCCGATTGTGAAAAGTTAAATTGTGGTTTATACTTGGAACTGAGCACTGCATGCCCGCCTCCCAGCACTACCGCCCTGAACGGGGGACAGGGGTGGCCGGTGCCAGCTTGGGGAGGTGATGCCAGGAGTGCTAAGAGGCGGGCGCACAGCGCAGCACACTTGAAACTGAGTGCCAGTGGCAGTTTGGGGAATGGGGCACCGAGCGCCGGCCGACCCCGGTTCAGGGCAGTACTGCCAGGAGGTGGGTGCGCAGCACATTTGAAACCGAGCGCCGGCTCTGTGGGCCAGATCGCGTCTGCACAAATGCAATTTCCAGTGCTGCGGAAGCAAATCCCTGCTCTGCCGGTTTAGCGCAGCGTGCGGGGACTCGCCAAGCGGGTGGCTTGGTTTGGGGGCGGCTGGGGGGCCATTTAAATGACCCCAGTGGGCTGCCTGTGGCCCATGGGCCACAGGTTGCTGACCCCTGATCTAATCATATGTCTGAGAAAAAGATCTCTTGAACTACTTTTGTTTTGGAAATTTTCACAGGGCCACGTTCATCTTTTGTGAGACGTTCATTTGATCTAAAGCTTGGGAGGCTGCTAAGCCTCGTGTTGGGGTTTGCCCAAGACATTTTGCTGCCTAAGGTAAAAGACAAGTTGGTATCTCCCACCCCAATTCCATGTATCCAAACTGACCATACTGGAGCTGAAACTTACTTCAGCACAATGGGACCATGCTTAGCTCAGTTGGTAGAGCATGAGACTCTTAATCTCAAGGTTGTGGGTTCGATCCTGTACAGTGGTACCTCGGGTTAAGAACTTAATTCATTCTGGAGGTCCGTTCTTAACCTGAAACTGTTCTTAACCTGAGGTACCACTTTAGCTAATGGGGCCTCCAGCTGCCAACGCGCCGCCACCACACAATTTCTGTTCTCATCCTGAAGCAAAGTTCTTAACCCGAGGTACTATTTCTGGGTTAGCGGAGTCTGTAACCTGAAGCGTCTGTAACCTGAGGTACCACTGTATTGGGTGAAAGATTCCTGCATTGCAGGGGGGTTGGATGAGATGACGTTGAGGTCCCTTCCAAGTCTACAATTCTGTGATTCTATGTTCTCTGTCACACCTGAGGGCAACAGGCAGGGCTGCTGAGCAGACAAGGCACAGCTTGGAGCAGCAGCAGCAGCAGCAGCTTAGCTTTGTTTTAACTTAAAGGAGAGAAGACAAGAACTTTCACTGAATTGTAAGAATCACTCCCCCACCCACATGCCCCAAAAGTGCTGCAACTTTTGCCTGTCCCCACAAAACCTGCTGATCTTTCGCTCCCCACACCTTTGTGGGGAACAAGTGATCCTACAGAGGTGCAGTGGGGGAATTCTAGGTAAAGGTAAAGGTACCCCTGCCCGTACGGGCCAGTCTTCACAGACTCTGGGGTTGTGCGCCCATCTCACTTAAGAGGCCAGGGGCCAGCGCTGTCCGGAGACACTTCCGGGTCACGTGGCCAGCGTGACATCGCTGCTCTGGCGAGCCAGAGCCGCACACGGAAACGCCGTTTACCTTCCCGCTGGTAAGCGGTCCCTATTTATCTACTTGCACCCGGAGGTGCTTTCGAACTGCTAGGTTGGCAGGCGCTGGGACCGAGCAGCGGGAGCGCACCCCGCCGCAGGGATTCGAACCGCTGACCTTTCGATCGGCAAGTCCTAGGCGCTGAGGCTTTAACCCACAGCGCCACCTGTGGTCTTGGGGGAATTCTAACCAGCTACAAATAAAGCCACAAGCCTAAAGGTGTTGGATTTGTTTCCAACAGTCCTCAGCACCTGGGCAGCACTGTCCCTGTTTGTTTGCTGGGTGACACAGGAGAACCAATGAACTCTTGCTTGGCCCTGTCCATTTCTGTGCATGATGCCTGTGTTGAAACCCAAACAAGGTGTGAACATTTGAAATACAGTGGTGCCTCGCAAGACGAAAAGAATCCGTTCCGCGAGTCTCTTCGTCTTGCGGTTTTTTCGTCTTGCAAAGCAAGCCCATTAGCGGCTTAGCGGGCTTAGCAGATCAGCTGATAAGCGGCTTAGCGGCTTAGTGGATCAGCTGTTAAGCGGCTTAGCAGATCAGCTGATAAGCGGCTTAGTGGCTTAGCGGATCAGCTGTTAAGCGGCTTAGCGGCTTGGGAAAAAGGGGGGGAGGGAAAAAACCCCGCAGGAACTCGCAAGACATTTTCGTCTTGCGAAGCAAGCCCATAGGAAATTCGTTTTGCAAAGCACCTTCAAAACGGAAAACCCTTTCGTCTAGCGGGTTGTCCGTCTTGCGAGGCATTCATCTTGCGGGGCACCACTGTATCTCTTTTCCTAGTCATCTGCTGCTGATGCTCTTCATCAGTAGATGGTCAATGACAAGATCAACTAGCCCAACCATAAACTATTAAGCTGTGGTACCTGGTTGGAACACAAGGTTGCTTGCTTTCATGATATTTCTTCTAAGTGTGCATGTACTGTTTGGGTGTACAATCTGCAAAATTTGGGAGCATTTTCTCAGAGAAAGCACATAAGCATCACAGCCTGTTGTTTTCTTGGTTTCGAGATCCTTTTTGATGTGCTGATGCTAAAGAAAGTCATTCCTAGTTAATTTTCTTTGCCTGTTCTATCATGCTTTTCCATTCCAGTAAGGTATTAAATGACTCATTCTCCCTGCTTTGGCCTGATGTAACCTTGTTATACCATTTAACCCCAGCATAGACCAGACTATCAAGGATGATATCATTGAAGAAGAATAAGTGTACAGTGGTTAAGTACTTAATTTGTTCCGGAGGTCTGTACTTAACCTGAAACTGTTCTTAACCTGAAGCACCACTTTAGCCAATGGGGCCTCCCGCTGCCACCGCGCTGCCGAAGCACGATTTCTGTTCTCAACCTGAAGCAAAGTTCTTAACCTGAAGCACTATTTCTGGGTTAGCGGATGCGTAACCTGAAGTGTATGTAACCTGAAGCGTATGTAACCTGAGGTACCACTGTAGTTATTTTCACTGTTACACCATATACACGTGTCTTTGAGGGAGGGAAAGCATTTGCAAAATCTGTTTTACTTTAAATAATTCCACTTTTATGTGGCCATTTCTCATGAGCTGTATGCAGAAACAAAGGTAATGAAATTACAGGTTTGGTAGTTACGGAGGGCTTGTTTTTTGTCCAGCCTCCAAAGCCAATACATACTCTGAGTAGGCATAGTGTACAGGAGGATATTCCTTTGGCAGAACTACATGTAAAAGTCCCTCCTTACTGAGACTATAAATAATTTTACTGAAGCATGTTAGTAAACCATCTTGCAACACATAAAACACCCGGATAACTTTGAAAAGCTGTTGAAAAACACTATATATTTTAACCAAATAGTTTTAAATGAATTGAATGTATAGAAGTCCAGTTATATGCATTTTTCTTTCATATAAAACATTCCAAATTTGTGGCCTTTCTCCAACTGATTTTGGTGGAGTTCAGGTATGCTTATTGTGACATCTTTCTGACAGCTCAAACCTAGGCATGTCTGAAGGCAGCCCTGTTTAGGGAAGCTTTTAATGTTTGACGTAGTACAGTATTTTAATATTTTTTTTGGAAGCCACCCAGAGTGGCTGGGGAAGCCCAGCCAGATGGGCGGGCTATAAATAAATAAATAAATAAATAAATAAATAAATACTAAGAAGAAAAGTCTTTTTAAGTTTAATGGAGCTTACTCCCAAGTAAGTGGGTATAAGATTGCAACCTCAGTATGAATAAAAGCACGTAACATTTTTGCTGAGGTATTCTCAGCCCTCTCTTAGTGGGAGTTATAAGATTTCCCCAGACATGTACGTAGCACCTGATGAGCAGCCTAGTTCAAGACTGAGCAAGTCATATTTCTGCCACTTTTGATTGTTGCCAGAGTAGAAGGGGAACAGTCAAGCATTTCTAAATCTAGTTTTGCTTTGATGTCAGCAGACAGTACATACAGTGTGCCTGGGCCATGATGGAATTTTAAACTAAATTACATGCTAATGTTCTTTCTTTGCTTAAACTTGCAAACTCACCTGATTTGATCTTAGCCTTTAACCAGGTCTTTAGACATTCCTGATGGACAAATCGAAGAGTCCCGCCACACCCGCACGGTTCCAGCAGTGGATTGGTTATGGATCCCCCAGCAATCTGACATATCCGACACTGATCTCCCTCCTCTTCAGAGTCTTCTGCTAGGAGACTGGAGATACAGCAGAGGTTCCATAATTCAAAAACAGTGGTCTGGAGGAATGACCTTCAATAGGGCATGATTGCAATGAATTTGAAAAGTGAAATTTATGGAGTGGGGTAGGGGAGAAGAAAGCAAAAGGATTCCTTCTAAATTCCCCTCTCACATGGTGGGTGAGACGGTCCTACTAGACCAGGCTTCCTCAACCTCGGCCCTCCAGATTTTGGGGACTACAATTCCCATCATCCCTGAGCACTGGTCCTGCTAGCTAGGGATCATGGGAGTTGTAGGCCAAAAACATCTGGGGGGCGATTATGAGGAAGCCTGTACTAGACATATGCTCAGTTCAATGGATATGCATAACTGAGGCAAGGGAGGGTGTTCCCCTACTGCTAGATGCCGCACCAATTAAGGAATATCACAGCAACACTTCCAAGGCTGTCTCTAACGTGAGTTCCTTCCTATCACTGCCTTGCCCCGCCTCTGATCTGCCACGCAGGTAGCTCTTTCTGTTTGTGATCTATTGCAATTTAGATTGAAATGTAACTTGCTAAAAAAAGCTTAGTACAATACTGTAGGAGTAATATATCTGCCAACAAGCAATTCTATGATTCTATGTAGGCCGGAAGATTACAAACATCCACGTATTTTTTTCTTCTTACCTATGTGAGACCACTGAGAGACATGCATAATCAGATGATTTGGGGTAAGGTGTCACTGATGACACTCTTAATCTGTATCAGGAAAGGCAGTTCAGGTGCTGGACTGTGACTCACAGCGCCTGCTGTGGCTGAAGAGGCCCGTAACTTGTAACTGCTATCTCCCGCATTGTTTGTGCTGCGCTGGTGGCACCGAAGTGACCTCACCGGGGGGGGGGGGGGAAGCTTGGGCAGTGTGTATGAAGGTTCTGGGCTAACGAGATGACAAGACTGATGTGGTCCAAAAGAAAGCTAGTAATTGGCACCAGCTTAGCTGGTGATTCTCTAGCGGTTTGAAATCAACCCTGGAGGCCTACTCCATTCAGTGCTGAATGATAAAGTCCCAGAGAACCTGGGCCCCAAATATCTAAAAGAGCTCCTGTATCAATCTGCTCGGTTATTATGACCAGCAAGAGAGGCTTTTCTTACAATTCCACCACAAAGTGAGATATGGGCAACAGTGGCCTATGAGAGTGACTTATTGGTTGTGGCCCCCCAGCTGTAGGTATAAGAGGTGCTTCTTGTTCTGACACTATAGTCCTTTAATCAGCAACTAAAGACGGACTTCTTAATTGGGCATTTGCAGAAGGATAGGGCTGCAGGGGCTGTGCTGTTGGAAGCTTGTCTGCTCCTTCTGTTAAATGCTTTTTTAACCACGATTTTAAATGTTTTATATTTTGATGTTATATTGTTTTATCTATGTAGGTGCCGTGCCCTTGGGCTACTGGTGAATGGCATTTTATAAATGCCAAAAACAAATAGAAACAGACATTATCCCATTCCAAGGTTTCCTGAGTTGAACTCTAGCACTAGGTACAGGTTTTTAACTGCCTCAAAATAGCTTTAGACTAGGCAAAGGACTTCCGTGGCAAATTCCCTTCCTAATGACGTATCTGAAGACTCAAAAAGTACATTTGTCATAACTGCCCCTCCAATTATATACTGCTTACCTCTCTTGCAACTTCTTTAGCTTCTCAGGGTCTGTCTCGGGCTTACTAATCTCCTTCATGCTTGGTGAACTGCAAGTGGTTGTACTGCTCACAAAACTGCTCTGATTTCGCAAATCAGATACCGTCAAGAAAATTGGTACTTGATCGGGGAGGGGGCCAGCCATGTGAAGATGTGCTGTGAAGTTTGCCCGGAAAAGAGATGGGTGGGAAGAATCTGTGGATGAGGAGGAGCTGTGGGAATTCAGAAAATTGTCTTCATCGTGAGAAGTGGTGCTGGGAGAAAGGCTGCTTAGACCATTGCTTATGCTATCTTCCAGCAGGCTACTATCCTCAAAGGTGCTGATGGTAGGTGATGAAGACTGACAGCTTTCAGTAGCTGAAAAGGACTCCCTGATTCTTATAGGAGATAGCTGCCTACGAACAGTGAACCTGGGACTTCCACTCAGCTCTGTGGTTTGCATAGAAGCTGCAGCCACATCCACACTGCTTGTTGTTTCCGTTCTGTTTATAGGTTGTGCTAAGGATCCTGGGATATTAAATGCGGAACGCATAGGAGGCCTCTGAACTGCTGGCCTAGCTGAACTAATGAGTCCAGTGTAACATCTTTGATTGCTCTCAAAACCTTGTCTCTCTCTACCACAGCCGTTGTTTCCTGACCAGTCTTCGGTAGAGCTTAAATTGCCAATGGTCTCATTGGCTGCTGCGCTTCTGGGTCTGCTTTCAGCATGTGGGCTTTTGGAATTCTCACCTTCGCTTTTGTGGGCCTCTTCCGAAAGGTTGTTTTCTTCAAGAGCATGAGGGTTCCTTTGGTCTCTGGTCTTCCTTTGGCCCGCTGAAGGTTGTTCAGCTGCTCCCTCCACTGCTCCACTGTGTTGCCGTGGTAATCGGTGGGAAAGCTCGGCCCGCCTAACATCACCCCCGACTCCCATATCACAGTTCAGCTGCTCGGCTTGTGCTACAGGCATCCCACTGACTCTGTTGTTCTGATCAGGAGGAGGAGACTTGCTGATATCATAGGAAAGAAACTCTTCTTCTATCTCGTTAACGTCTTCAGTGTCATCATTCTCTTCGGTAGAACCTTCCACATTTGCACACAACAATGCATAAAAATCATCTTCTCTGGGCCTTATGGGTGTATTTTTAATGGGGGGAAGGTTGGAGTTGCTTGGCTCAGTTGATAACGAAGGACCATTAGCAACCTGAACAGTAGAATCCATTACAGTAGTTGGGGGCTGCTGAGCTGCTGTTAGAACACTTCCTTTTTTGAGATCCCTGTCTAGGCTTTTGCTGTCTATGTTTAGTTTGGAGGTCTGGATTAAAGTCCTCTTTTCTGGAGCTTTCTTCTTAGTCTTGAGAACAGGGCCACTTCTTTGTCCTGTGACATCCTGCGAGTCTGCATTGAGAGCAAGAGTTGCTTTCAGAATTTCTTTGCCAAAGCACTTTATTCAGTTTTAGTGATGTCCACAAACTGATCACACAAGAACCACCAGTGGCAAATATATTTCCCAGATCCACCTGGGGATTACATGGCTCCTCCCCTTAAGCCCCCCACCCCAAACAATTTCTTTAAAAAATGGCTATACTGCCCCTTAAATTTATAGATGTGGTATCTGGAAATGGAGTGAGGCTTCCTTTTAGTCTTTTGGCAAATTGGGGCTTCCTGCAAAATGGGAGAGAGACCTATCTTTTCTTTGAATCTCCCTAATGAAAGAAGTGGAGTGCTCTTCGGAAAAGACTTTTCCAATGATTTATCCAAACCCTGTAAGGCTCATTGGAAAAAGACACCTGTATCGTTCGTTGTTGTTTTTAGATTCAGCATAGTCCAATGGACTATGCTTGAAAAGACACAACTTCAGTTCCCTTCTTCACCATGAACTCACTGTATTACCTTAAAACAAACCTTTCTGTTTGCCTCTTGCAAAATCATATGTGTACAGAGGCTCTCTATTGGGCACTGCATGTAAGTGGCCTCTTTGGCTATTTTTATCAGCCCATATGGGACCAGCACAAGTGGCTGGGCCTGGTGAAATTTTAATTCCTTACCCCTACAGTTATGATTCGTGGGTTGCCACTTAATTTTATTTTGATTTTAAATGTGTTTCGAATTGTATTTTAAACTAATTGTTTGATTTTGTGTTTTCAATGTATTTTACATTAGCCGCCCTGAGCCTGGTCTTGGTCGGGGAGGGCAGGGTATAAATTATTATTATTATTATTATTGATACAAAACAGTGATGCCTTATTCATATTAGCTCTCATCCAGAATCAGTATTTTGGGAACTTTACAAAAGGGGGCCAACAAAGGGGGGTGGTAGAAGCAGTGGCGTAGCGTGGGTTGTCAGCACCCGGGGCAAGGCAAGTAATTTGCGCCCCCTAACCCGTGGATTTGCACCCCCTAACCCGTGGATTTGCGCCCCCTAACCCTAACCCCCAGATGTTGCGCCCGGTGTGGCCGGCCCCCCCTGCACCCCCCACGCTACGCCACTGGGTAGAAGCCTGTTTCACTTGTTTTAGCAGCTTCTAATAGCAGCTGCTTGCCCATTAATCATTTTAAGTATTTTCATGTGTGTGTTTGTGTATACAGACACACACACACACATGGCAGTGAGAACAAGCTAAGCCCCATTTCTCGTTCTCCTCTCTACATACATGGTAGATCCCCACTGCATGCACGGAGCCTTTCCTTGTCCACAAACGATGCCTTTGTATCGCTGGCGCTCAATGCACACTTTTCAACCAGCTGAGCTGTGATCTCTCAAACCACTTCAACAAAAGGCCAACATCAAGGCGCAGCAGCTTTGATGTTCAAACCAAACTCTCCTTTGAATTCAATCTAAACAACTTCAGCTTCAATCAGGGGAGAACACGCTCACATAATAGTTCCACTTATGCCGTGAAACAATGATGGAGCTCTGGACCAGGGGTGCCTTCTATAAATAGGATGTATAAACTTAATGCAATGCGGAAAAAGAGTTTCTCACCAGCACTCTTGGTAGTCTTTGCTATTCCGTGTAGCACTGGTGTTTTCCTCCCTCTTCCTTCCACTCTTTTCATATTCTCAGTGTCTGTGTTTTCCAGAAAACTTCTCTGGTTCAATCGCTGTCTTCTTGATAAAATTGGCTTCTGGAAAGCTGATAAACATTGTTTTATGCAAATATTTTTTTTAAGGAACCTCTGGCTTATGAATCGTGGGTCCATGGAGACTAAGTTGTAAGAGAGCACAATATATGAGACTGCATAACATTTGCACACGGGACACGGCACAGGGAGTACATGTCTTAGCTTGCACTTTCTATGTGAAAAACTTCACTTTCTATGGGTGAATTTGTAAGGACTTGAAACTGTTCTCTTAAACCAACTGTGCTTTCTAAATCCTGGGTTTTTATTTCCTCCCTGCATGGTAATGCTAAAACAGAGGGGCAAGGTGAGTGGGGGCATGTAGAAGAAAAGGGTATGTTTCATAGCTATTCTTTTTTGTTAAATCTTCCCCAAGGTGAGATACTCTTTCTCTAAGGTAAGGGGGTGAAAGGTAAGGCAGGGGCAGTGTGAGAGCACGGTTGAAAAAAGCTTGTTTGAGACAGGCTGCCCACCTCAATTGTTCTAGTTACAGGTAGGTAGCCATGTTGGTCTGCCGTAGTCAAAACAAAATAAAAAAAATCCTTCCAGAAGCACCTTAGAGACCAACTAAGATTGTTCTTGGTATGAGCTTTCATGTGCATGCACACTTCTTCAGATATCTGTATCTGTATATGAAGAAGTGTGCATGCACACAAAAGCTCATACCAATAACAAACTTAATTGGTCTCTAAGGTGCTACTTTTCCCAGTAGTGATGTATGGAAGTGAGAGCTGGCCCATAAAGAAGGCTGATCGCCGAAGAATTGATACTTTTGAATTATGGTGCTGGAGGAGACTCTTGAGAGTCCCATGCACTGCAAGAAGAACAAACCTATCCATTCTGAAGGGAATCAGCCCTGAGTGCTCACTGGAAGGACAGATCCTGAGGCTGAGGCTCCAATACTCTGGCCACCTCATGAGAAGAGAAGACTGCCTGGAAAAGACCCTGATGTTGGGAAAGATGGAGGGCACAAGGAGAAGGGGACGACAGAGGATGAGATGGCTGGACAGTGTTCTCGAAGCTACCAGCATGAGTTTGACCAAACTGTGGGAGGCAGTGGAAGAAAGAAGTGCCTGGCGTGCTCTGGTCCATGGGGTCACGAAGAGTCGGAAACGACTAAACAACAACAAGGTGCTACTGGAAGGATTTTTTTTATTTTGTCCCCTCAATTGTGTTCACTCTCTGTAACACAGTCAGGTTCCACTGCTTCAAATTACCACCCCATCCCTCATCACAATTACACAATGAAATGAAACACTCATGTCAAACAGCACAGCAGTAAAAATCAATACTATTCCAGCCTTAAAACAAACAAACTGATCAATCTAAAAGACCTGGGTGGATTTAAAGACACTAAAAATAAATAAGGCTTGACTCCAGGCAATCCTCCCTTGTGAGGGAGTTCTAAAAATTGGACACTGCAGTTAAAAGGTCCCATCTCTAGCGATCACCTACCTAACTTCTGGTAGTGATGATGGGGGAGCAGAGAAGAACCCCTGAGGATGAGCATAATACTTAGGCAAGGTCATGTGGCAGAAAGCCATCCCACAGGGGTCTCAAACTGTTTGGGGCAGAAGTTGAAACCAAACTTTGATTTGCGCTTGGAACTCTACTGGGAGGTGGCATACATAAACTTACTACTCCTGGTTCCCAGCTAGCAATCCATGTTTTAAAGTATTTGTTGTTTCTGAACATTCATCAGAAACAACGCCCTGCGTAATGTACTGCAGCAGTCCATATCAAGCGTCCCCAGGGGATGATTAGCTGTGCCCCAGTTATCTCTGTGCAGGAGAGGTTGCCACTGGCACAGGAGCCTCAGGTGATGAAAGGGGCTTTGCATTTAAGGTTCTGCCAAGGAATCCAAAGACAGATCTAATAGCATCTCCTCCTGCAAACCTCCTCCTTCAGAGGGAGCTTAACCCTGCCTACAGCAGGTTTAAGAAAATCTTCCAGGTCAGATGCATCTGTCAGCAAGAGCAGCTCTGTAACATCTGTACTGAGCTGGGTTTGGCTGCCTTATTGGATTTGACTCTTTCGACTCCAATCCTTGCCTGCTCACCTAGGTAAAGGTAAAGGTACCCCTGACCATTAGGTCCAGTCGTGACCGACTCTGGGGTTGCGGCGCTCATCTCGCTTTATTGGCCGAAGGAGCCAGTGTACAGCTTCCTGGTCATGTGGCCAGCATGACTAAGCCGCTTCTGGCGAACCAGAGCAGCGCACAGAAACGCCGTTTACCTTCCCGCTGGAGTGGTACCTATTTATCTAGTTGCACTTTGGTGTGCTTTCAAACTGCTAGGTTGGCAGGAGCAGGGAGCTCACCCCGTCGCGGGGATTCGAACCACCAACCTTCTGATCGGCAAGTCCTAGGCTCTGTGGTTTAACCCACAGCGCAACCCGCGTCCCCTGCCTGCTCACCTAAAAGCCTTCAAATATATTATGTCCTCTCTAGGACCCCTTGAGCTTGTGAACATCACTGGCTCCAGCTCCACACATCCGTTTCTTTCAATGAACAGCTGAGAACTTTCTCCATACACACCTGAAAAATCTTTTTTGGGGCCAGGTCCACTTTTTTCTGTTTTTTTGGAGCATGTGCTTGATTTCTGCTTCTGCTTAACAGATGTTTTGTCAATGGCAGGAAATTTAGCTTCTCCTTTGTTGCCAAGAGGCTTAATAGCAGATTTCAGTTCACATCCAGAAGATTCTTCGGAGGAGGTCTGCCAAGGCGAAAATTAGTTAATTTATTAACAGAATCTTCTTAACCAGTGCAAAAGCTACATTCCAGTAGAAGAAGCCTCTTATTTAGCCTTCGATGTCTAGGAGCTTATTGTGGCTACTCAGTAGTGAGTAGTACTCCGTACTAAAGATGCCTGGAGAATTTATTTTTTTGTGAATTCCAGTAAGATCTGACCAGATCCGCATCATCTGCACTAAATAAATTTTATCTCAAAACACACTTATAAATGTGTATTTTGCTATCCTTCAGAGCTGAGAACTGTACCAGATCATTAAGAAAGTGCAAATGCCAATGTATAACATTATTATTATTATTATTATTATTATTATTATTATTATTATTATTATTATTTTAAAATCTATACTGTCGTTCATCTGAGGTTATCAGTTTAAGGCTTTATAGGTCAAAACCAGCACTCTGAATTGGACCTGGTAGCTAATTGGCAGCCAATGCAGTCAGTCCAGGATCGGTGTAATATGTTCAAACCATCTTGCTCTGGTGAGCAACCTGGCTGCCAAATTCTGCTCCAGCTGAAGTTTCTGAACCATTTTCAGAGGCAGACCTGCACACAACGCTTTGCAGTAGTCTAACCTGGAGGTTACCCAGAGTATAGGCAACAGTAATTAGGCTATCCCTGTCCAGATAGAGGCGTAGAAGATCCACCACCCAAGCCTCAAGGCCACCTAAGCCTCAAGCAACAGCAAAGGATCCAGGAGTACTTGCAAGCTACAGACACGCTTCTTCAGAGGGAGTGTAACCCTATCAAGAGGAGGCAACCTCAAATCGATCTAACCTAGGGAACCAGCCACTAACAGTGTCTTAACTGGATTGATTGAAATGGATTGAAATGGATTTAAAATATCAGTTTCCTCCAAGAGCGCCTGGATCTAGTCCACAACCACCTGCTCAAGAACCTTGCCCCAAAAGGGAGATAAGCAACTGGCCGTTAGTTACTTAGATTTTCTGAGCCCAGGGAAGTTTTCCTGAGTTGTTGTTGGACCACATCCTCTGGCAAGGAGGTATCAATCACCGCCCTGGTCCAGTCAGCTGTCCCATCCCTCCTAGTTTTTATCAGCCAAGAGGGGCAAGCGTTCAGAGCGCAAGTAGTCACCCTGATCAATCCAAGCACCTTGTCCATATCTTCCACCTTTACTAACTGAAACTCACCCAACACAACAGGACAAGACAATGCTCTGGACACCCTTTGAGATTCATCTGCTATAACAGATCCCAGTGGATGCAAGTGATTTTGTCTTCAAAATGCTTTGCAAACAAGTCACAATGAGCTACCATTGGTGCTACCACCTCCTTCGGGCCAGACTGTAAGGGGCTTCACACTACAGTGGAACCTCGGGTTGCAGACGTAATCCATGACGGAGACACGTCCACAACTCGCAGCGTTCGTAACCTGCAGTGCCGCGTCTGCGCACGCACATGACACGATTTGGCGCTTCTGTGCATGCACGAGCGGCAAAGTCTGGAAGTAACCCTTTCTGGTATTTCCGGGTTTCCCGTGGTCCACAACCTGAAAATGTGTAAACCAAAGCGTTTGTAACCCGAGGTACCACTGTACCCGGAAAAGCTCTACTGGATGGCATAGTGAGGATGCAATGAAGAAGCAAAGTGTGCCTTCTTTGCTGCATTCACTGCCACTAGGTGGGCTGGATGATGAACCCTCACCAGTGTTCAATTGCATTCGATCAGATCTTTCCTCCACTTGCATTCAAGCCAAGATAGGCTTGTTTAAGGTTTCACGGTGTGAATAGATTAACTTTTACTCTGCTGTCAGCAGAGGGGTACTGTATTAAATTAGGCAAATGTGTAAAATTAGCCTATTTCATTTTCAAAACTGTACAATGAATGCTTTGAAAAATAATGAATGCAGATGTTAAGGAAATAATAAAGGCTTTGCAAAGAGCAGATAAAACAGTAGATAGATATGTACATTTGCATGCTGGCGTGTTGGTTCAGAAGGCAAAGAAAAGCTAATTAAGTATATACTAGAGTATTTCTCCAAAAAGTAAACGCTTGATGAAAGCATATGAATAATCACCCAGTCCCCAGGATAAATATAAATGTTATACAGTGCATCTTATTTGTCACAGATACTTACATGGAAAAAAAATTAGAGAACAAATTCCTAGCAGCCATTTTTTTTTCCTATTGAGCTCCTTTTCCTGATATGTTCTTTGTTTAACAACCAGATGGGTTGAGGCAATCCTGAACGCTGGAGTGGCTAGGGGGAATTATCAGATTACTCTTCTCTTGTACTTGATTTTTATCTCTGAAATTAACAAATAGCTACCTGTCTATTAGTGGGGACTCTGGAAATCCATGGCCTTTCATAAGTACGCACAGCAGAGATGGACGATATATTTGTCTGTCTCAGTTCTTGTCTGGCGTGTTGCTCTCGTTTCTTCTCAGACTGCTCTTTAGTCTGTTCTTGTTTTCTCAGGCAAGCCTAAGAAACAAGCACAACTTTGTCTGAAAAGAGGTTTATGTGAGGGGCTTAAAACAGTGCTGGATTTACGTATAAGCTGAACTAGCTATAGCTTAGGGCCCCACTCTCTTGGGGGCCCCCAACAAAACTAAAGGGGGAAAAACCTGGATGTACATTTACAAAATATGAGATAAAAAACAAATAAAACAAAACCTACATACAGCAATAGTGTATTGTGTTGTGTAAGCTCCTATGATGTAAGTAATGGGCCCCGCCTGCTAGCCTGCTCCCTAAAATATCACTAATTTGCTCTTTTCTATATACGGTGGTATGGGACACGGGTGGTGCAGCGGGTTAAACCACAGAGCCTGGGACTTGCCAATCAGAAGGTTGGCGGTTCGAATCCCCGCGACAGGGTGGGCTCCTGTTGCTCGGTCCCTGCTCCTGCCAACCTAGCAGTTCAAAAGCACGTCAAAGTGCAAGTAGATAAATAGGTACCGCTCCGGCGGGAAGGTAAACGGCATTTCCATGCACTGCTCTGGTTCGCCAGAAGCGGCTTAGTCATGCTGGCCACATGACCCGGAAACTGTACGCCGGCTCCCTCGGCCAATAAAGCGAGATGAGCACCGCAACCCCAGGGTCGGCCACGACTGGACCTAATGGTCAGGGGTCCCTTTACCTTTACATACAGTGGTACCTTGGTTCTCAAACTTAATCTGTTCCGAAAGTCTGTTCCAAAACCAAAGGACATATAAAGGGCCCCATTACCTTCAGTAGCTAAGGGCCTCATCAAATCTAAATCCGGACCTGGACTTAAATGATGGTGCACCTGATGAAGTTAGCCTCATCCCTCGTAGCTTTGTGTTTACGTTCTTCATGAAAATGGCAACACGGTGGATAAACGGCCCTACCTGATACTCTGAATCCATCTTGTGCTGCATCTCTCTCAGGTACTGAGCATCACTGATAAACTTCTGTCTTTCTTTTGCTTCGTACATGGCAGTACTTCAGGAAAACCTACAGATAAAACAGACTGTCACAAAGCAGGTGTTGATCTTAGGGCGTTCTCTCCCCTTCATAGTCAACATCTGATTACGATGGGATGCAAAAGCGGCTCCCAAACCAGTAAGATAATGTTATCCTTTAAACTTTTGGAAGCTAGCCACCAGATTCCTATTTAAACCAGAAAGGAAGCCCAACCTAAAATATAGCAATACTGTATTGGTAGGGTGTTTAGTGGTATTTTAAGGCTTAGAGATGGAGCGCAAATCAAAACCCATTTAAAAGAAAAATATGAGCTTGCAGTCTTTCACAGATGCATACACACACTAAAGCACAAAGCAGGGAACGCACAAGCACATTATTTCCTTATCTGAAAATAGTAATCTTGCTTTCGAAAGAAGTTACAAGGTGCATAATTACAGGATTCAGGTCAGTTCCAGGAATCAGCTCTGGCCTGTAAATCCACAAGCTACAACCTGAGGCCAAAAGACTCAGTCGGCCAAGCCTATGGCATATATATATATGGGTGACCTTAAAAAAACCCTGTGGTTTCCTGAGCCAATATTTAGCTGGTTCCCAATGGGCAGTAAAATCAATTATCTCTAGATCTAAACTTTCATTAATATGTTGATGTCAGGTTAGCAAAGGGCCAAACTTAATTTCCTAAATAAGATTGCAAGTCTAATGGCATTGCAAGTCTGGGCTAACACTTTAAGGAACGGGGTGAACTATCAAGATTAGGGGAGGGGAACCTTTTTTCTCTTGAGGGTCACATTCCCATGGGGAGAATCTATCCCTAGCATTCAGGCTGGTGGTGGGTGGGGCTGCAGCCAAAAGTGGGAAGGGTTGCCCTTTGCTCTCTGTTTCTGCTACCCCCCCACCCCCTTTGTCTCTGCCACTCCCCTTTCCCTTTCTTTGATGCCAGCATGCAATGAGGCCTGCTGCTTGGGAGGAAAGCAATGACAAACCTAGACAGCATCTCAAAAAGCAGAGACATTAAAAAGCTGGACCATAAAGAAGGCTGATCGCCAAAAAATTGATGCTTTTGAATTATGGTGCTGGAAGAGACTCTTGAGAGTCCCATGGACTGCAAGACGATCAACCCTATCCATTCTGAAGTAAATCAGCCCTGAGTGCTCACTGGAAGGACAGATCCTGAAGCTGAGGCTCCGATACTTTGGCCACCTCATGAGAAGAGAAGACTCCCTGGAAAAGACCCTGATGTTGGGAAAGACTGAGGGCACAAGGAGAAGGGGACGACAGAGGATGAGATGGTTGGACAGTGTTCTCGAAGCTACCAGCATGAGTTTGACCAAACTGCGGGAGGCAGTGGAAGACAGGAGTGCCTGGCGTGCTCTGGTCCACGGGGTCACGAAGAGTCGGACACAACTAAACAACTAAACAACAACAAACTCTAGACTGCCCACCAGTGATCAAGATAAAGTGTTTTTAATGTTACAGATAGGTAGCCGTGTTGGTCTGCCATAGTCAAAACAAAAAAATTCCTTCCAGTAGCACCTTAAAGACCAACTAAGTCAGTTCTTGGTATGAGCTTTCGTGTGCATTTTCGTATCTGAAGAAGTGTGCATGCACACGAAAGCTCATACCAAGAACTGACTTAGTTGGTCTTAAGGTGCTACTGGAAGGAATTTTTTTGTTTTTAATGTGGCATTTTAAATTGTTGTAATTTGCCTTGCGACCTTAGGGTGAACAGCGGGTAATAAATTAAATTAATAATGATGATGGTGATGATAATTAATGATAATAATTATAAATAAATCAATTTTGCAAGGTAAAATACATTTAGCAAATACTTATCAAAGATCACCCAGAGTGATATCCCAGAGAATAGAAGGCAGGTAATCTGATTGACTCCATATTCTCTAGGGCATCATTTTGAAAACAGGTAAGGTCGAAAAGGATGCTGCTGTTTGGCTCCAAGCACAACAAACCTTATTTCTTACAATTAGAGTTTGTTTGTTTTTAATATAAAGAAAAATAAATTATTATCCATACTGTGACAAGGGTAGATGCATAAATTATACTATTTAATGCAGTGCTTCCCCCCCCCATAAAAATGTTTAGGGGTACTCCCATTTTCCTACTCATATTGAAGTATTGCCCCTCAATAGGGCCAAACTTAGACTCACAAAATGTTTAGGGGTATGCGTACCCCTGCATTCCCCCCCCCCGAAAAAAACACTGGTTTAATGTATCTATCTATGTCACAGCGTAGAAGTATTAAGAGCAACACAGTTAATATAAAACTACTTCTATTCAATTCTGCCAAATAATTTAGACAACTTGTAATTTATCCTCACAGCAAATGCAATGCGGGCAGAGAGAAAGCAATTCTGATTTTTTATTTATTAAAAAATGTAGACTGCCTCCCATTTAAAGAACCCTGAAGCAGTTCACCCAATAAAATTCCAACACTAAAATGTTAAAGATATATAAAAATAAAATAAAGATTAAACAATACAATCTAGCTAAATAAAATCATCATCAAAACATAAGCAATGTCAAGGACGTGCACAATATGTGTTCTTAGCAGTCTTTAGCATCCTACTCTGGCTGCTTCCCATGTAGCAGTGGGAAGAGGGTATTCCAAAAAGAAGGGCTGTATCTGTTGCATCTGTGTCACTACTTACAGAGAAGGCCTGTTTCTAAGTCAAGCTAATATACCATTTATAAGAGAGTGAACACAAAAAGTCATTTCGTCCTAGGGACTTGCCATTTACTTGCCAATGACCATGGCTGTGATATCCCTTGACTGGTATCAGCAACTATAACACCACCAACATTGTTCATTACACAACTGTTATGCGGCAATTTTTAGTGATGCCTTTAAGTCTCAATAACGCCGCATGAGAACAACATCCAGACACTGGCACCAAGCTAGAGCAAGAATGCTCTCAACTGAATCATCTGTTTACTTAGGAACTTTTTCACAATCTCACAAGCCTTGAATTCCTGGCTTGGGGTAATCTGTGGTGTTTGCAGGGATTCCTGTGGTTCATTGATAGTCTTAGACTTGTTCAGCTTCAGCTCATTTCTACTGCTTCCTGTCAGCTTTTCCAAGCTGGTCACTCTTCATTCCCTAGATTATCAAATTATCGTTTTGTTGGGTTCCTGGACGCATTGGGGTTAAAGGTGGTGAATGAGTTGCCCAGGCTGCCTGGATGGTAATTTATCTTGCCACCAAGCGAGTGGCGCTGTGGGTTAAACCATAGAGCCTAGGACTTGCCGATCAGAAAGTCAGTGGTTCGAATCCCCGCAACGGGGTGAGCTCCCGTTGCTCGGTCCCTGCTCCTGCCAACCTAGCAGTTCCAAAGCACACCAAAGCGCAAGTAGATAAATAGGTACCGCTCTGGCGGGAAGGTAAACGGAGTTTCCGTGCGCTGCTCTGGTTCACCAGAAGCGGCTTAGTCATGCTGGCCACATGACCCGGAAGCTGTACACCGGCTCCCTCGGCCAATAAAGCGAGATGAGCGCCACAACCCCAGAGTCAGTCACGACTGGACCTAATGGTCAGGGGTCCCTCTACCTTTACCTACCAAGCATATAGGGATCATGTTGAGCAATTTTTACCAACATTTTCAAATCTAAACTGATGGCATAGCAGTAAATCTGTGGGAAAGCCAGAACGTCCATAAATTAACTATGTTCTTAAAGCAATATTTGGATCGTGGCCACAGAGGTCAGTTGTCCTAGTTCAGCTACTTATTTGACATGCAATCCATATTCACCAGCAACTGAAGGGGGAAGCCTTACCAGAACGTAAAGTTCAGCCAACTTTTCTGCAGTCCCAGCTCCCTGGTAATTGTCCCTAACAGGGCTTTTTATGTGGTAGCCCCATATTGTGGCACTCCCAAGTTTTGTTCACCAGGCACCTGCATTATTATTTTTTTAAGGCACCTTGCAAAATCTACCCTCTTCTCTCTAGCATGGATTGGCAACCAAGAAATCTCAGGATCAAAACTGGGTCTGAAACCATTCTGAAATGGATCCACATTATTAGTTTCATTTAAAAGTGTATTCGGTTCATCAGCCACCATCAATTTGAATACTATGCCCACCTCCAGGCATATTTGAAACTGTCGTATGATTAACTAGGTCAGTAGGGTTTTCTAAAATGTGTTTGCCTCTGTCAAAGAAGGGGAAAGACCTCCTCTGACAAAGATGCTCTTTCTACCATGCTAATAAGGCTAGCCAATGTCCAATGACTTACTATTCATTAGCCAACAAGGGCAAGAGTCAAGAGGGCGTATTATGACTCAGACTTCTTCAAGCACTTGTCTGCCTAAGAAGATAAAAAGCAGACCTTCCTGTATGTTTCATAATCCCTGCCCTAAGTTTGAACTGACATTTACATAGCTCAGGCTAAGTGACTGGAAGTGCTGAAAATACAGCCATACTGTGACAAGGCCTTTGAGACCAAAGAACAAATATCAAATTGTATCCCCCAGTTTCCATAAATGACAGCTGATGAATGCTAAGGTAAATCCATGTCTGGTATAATTAACTCTTTATTTTGTTGGTAAAAAGGGTGGCTATTTAGTAAATAACAGGAAAACATACAGGGATATAGAAGTAATGATTTTGGTTACTTTTTGCTGTTAGGTGTACTAATGTAATATAATGTGCTGAAGGTATTATTTCCTAGTTTTTACTTAACTTTAATTAACATTAACACATATTTGTAAGGTCTTTGCTTATTTAAAATGAAACACAGTGAAAAATGAAAAATAAAACCCTGTCTGGCATTATTTTGAAATGAAACATTAGCTCATTGGCAAGAAACATTCAGATTGACAAAGAGTTCAGAACTAAAATAACTGCCCTGTCTGAGACTCCTGTTTAGGTAAAGTGATCTTAAGATATTCCTTTATTAACGGAAACTCAAACGATTAGGTGTTATAAAATGTACTTTTGTGTACATGACCCAGTAAACAAAAATACATGTGAAAGCAGGTTTCTCCACATAGAACTGGAACAAAAACTTAATAGCACATGTACAATCCTATGACTTTACTCCTTGAGTTACCCATGTAGTATTCCATGGGATTCCATATGGTAACCTATGAACAATTGCAGGGCAATCCTATATATATTACTCATATGTAAGTTCCAGAGTTCAACGAAGCTCATTCCCAAGAAAGTGGATATAGTATTGCAGCAGTTAGTCACTGTTTCTCGGTGATGTACAACCTTCTGCTGATCTCATGCTTCTCTAACTCAGACCCACAATGCTGTGATACTAAGATAATTTAGAAATGAAAAATGTTTAACCAAAAATATTTCCTCCACTTCAAGCAACTATGGAAAAGGAAACCATCGATCCATTCTCCTGCGCCTTAGTTCACTTCCATGCAATAAGGGTCATAGTTTGTTAATGGGTGCTGGAACCTCTGCAACTCGTTAATTGTTCCAATTTGCTTTTCTGTGCTCCTTAATCCAGTGGTTTTCAACCAGTGCGCCGTGGCACCCTGTGGTGCCTTGAATGAGGGTCAGGGGTGCTGAGGGCACCACTGTCCTCTGTCTCTCTTATTTTCCCTTCCTCCTCTGATACCCTCTCACATCTCTGCCTCCCAAAGGCTTGCACAGCTGTCTTTTGCAGCAGCCCTAGCTACAAGGTTCCCAGGCGCATGCTGCCTCTGGGGCTGGCCAGGGGTTGCTTCCCCAGGCCCCTGTGGGGCAGAGTGAAGAGGCACCTTTATTTGGGGCAGGGGGTGCAGCTCAGAGACCAGGGGCAGCATCTGCGGCTGCCCAGAGGACTCCCAAGGAGAGGGGAGAGGAGAGGAGGTTGAGGGAACACTCTACAAGGGAGGGTTCGGAAAAGGGGTGAGGGGCTGCCAGCTCTGCAGGCAAGGGGTGACATAACGGGGCTCCTGAGCCCCACAGGGGTGCCAGACGAAGAATTTAGTTGGTCAAGGGAGCCGTGGACCCAAAATGGTTGAAAACCTCTGCCTTACTCTAAAGCACTCACGCTCAGGATCACTGCAGCTGCTGTTGCCCTCTCATTGCGGCGCTCTACTGTGCAGAATTGGTTCTCTGGAGGCAGGTTTGCCACACTATGTACAACAAAAGGAAAGGGAGGAGGGAGAAGGAAAGGGAAACAGAGAGGGGAGGAAAGGGCATGGGGAAAAAATGAAAGACGATTAAATAAGAGAGAAGGCAGATAGGGCGTTTAAGTCAACCAGGTACTATGGTTCTCTGAAGTCTAAACATTCTGTTTCCCTTGGCTCTTCCAGTGACTTAACAATATTCCGAGAACTATGACATGTCACAGGTGGAAACAACTCCCCTAACAGATATTTCTGTCCAGAGTTACTAAACTGAGCAGGATGCTCAATAAACACTGCTATAAGTTGGCCCTAGAGATTACGGCAATGAATAATGCCATGAGAAAAAGACATACATTTTGCATCATAAAAATGTGGCTATAACATGCAGGATAAGCACACCAAGAACTAGATAAAATTCAAGTTTATAAAGTTTGGAAATTAAGAATATTTGGATAGCATATCTTGAGCCCAAGGAATTTAATTATCATGGGTGCTATCCATTTGGTAAGTCAATGCTGGCTCAATTAATACAAGTTTGTAGATACAGAATAGTTCACCCCTGGTTGCTGTATTGAAAGGTAATGGCCAGAGTTGTCACTAAATTAGTTGCAAAATCACTTTCAATGAGATAGAAATAACTCAGAAGAAGAAAATGAGATTTTAACAAGAACTTTAGTAGTACAGAAAGACATTCTGGCAGCCATGGGTAGCAGAATTTGTGGTACAGTGGAGAGGATTTGGGGTCACTAAGTTTGCCAAAGAAGCGGAAGATGCAAGTCTCTCTTTAACCCTGCATACAACTGAGGCTGGGAGGAGAGGCTCTTGGATAGACTGAGCGATGCTTCTAGAGTGGCGCTTATTATGGAACCAGCGCTGTTCATGAACACCTAACCCCTTCTCCCCTTTAACCAACTTTCACCTTTCCCAAGGAAAACCCGATTTGTTAAAAAGCTGTTGCGAGCTACCCTTTTGCAACATCTCCGGGACCCATTTGTGATATGAAACATCCTAAGTGGGGACACCTAGGCATATTAGAAGGAGAACCGCTGATTGTGCTCATATTTTACAGAACAGTGTTGTGGGGAGAGCCTGGGGTATGGAGGAAGAAGGTGTCCAAGCTTCTTAGAAGATGGGAAGGCGAGTCCGTCCTGTGCCCCCCCCCCAAAAAAAAATTGGGAAGGGGATTGAGTTTCCCTCACATATATAAAAATGGCTGTGTAAAAAACATTTTATATAATATAAGGGAAATGTGTAATTTGGACCAGAGGCTGCTCCCCAGCAGGGTGTATCGTGTGTGTGTGTGTGTGCATGCGCATACACATACACATACACGTGCCTGTGTCTGTATGTGTCTGTGTGTGTTGTTGCGCATCTGTGAGTGTGTGTGTCTGTGTGTGCGTGTGCCTGTGTATCTTTCTATATATGTGTGTGTGTGTGCCTGTGTATGTCTGTGAGTGTGTGTCTGTGTGCATGTGTGTCTGTGTCCGTCTGTGAGTGTGTGCATCTGTGTGTCTTTGTGTGTCTGTTTTTTGTGTGTGAGTCTGCCTATGTGTCTGTCTGCGCGCGCACACACACACACCTGTGTCTTTCTGTGTATGTGTGTGTGCCTGTGTCTGTTTGTATGTCTGTGTGTGTGTGTCTGTCTGTCTGTGTGCTTGCGTGTCTGTGTGCGCGCGCGCCTGTGTCTGTGTATCTTTCTATACGTGTGTGTGTACCTGTGTCTGTCTGTGAGTGTGTGTCTGTGTGCATTCGTGTCTGTGTCCATCTGTATCTGTGTGTCTTTGTGTGTGCCTGTGTCTGTTTTTGTGTGTGTGTGTGTGTGTCTGTGTGCGTGCGTGCGTTTGTGTCTGGGTTTTAGAGAGAGTGTGTGTGTGTGTGTGTGTGTCTGCGTGTCTCTGTGTCTGTGTGTGTGTGTGTGTGTGTGTGTGTGTGTGGCGTGCACCTGCTTGTGCCCACCTGTGCCTGGGTCTTCTTCCCTCTGCAAAAATCGGGAGCCACCACCAACATGACCATGGGGAGAAAAAACCTCCCCCTCAGCCGACTCCCCAGAGGAGGAAGAGGTCGGGTTAAAGCCGTGCAGATTTAAGAAGAAGGAAACCCGGGCCCCCTTCTCCCCGCGTGGGAGCCCTTCCTTCCTTGCAGGAGGGTGCGGGGGGGGGGGAGGCAGAGTCAGTGTCTCCAATAGACGGGAATGGGGACGAAGATTTCCCGCGTTCGCCCCGCAAACGGGCTGACGAAAGGGGCTTGGAATTAATATGGGGGGTGTCGGTCAACCCCCCTCGCCCCACCCCCAAGGGAGCCCCTCCTTCCTTCCTTCCCTCCCTCCCTCCCCCCCTCACCTTTCCTTTCCCCCGCTGCCTCCCTCGCTCGCGCTCTCCTCCCTCCCAAAGCGCCGGCGGGCAGCGTCTCTCCCGTTTCCCTAGCAACCTCCACGGTTCCGGTTGGGAGGGGGCGGGGAGGAGTGCGCGCGCGCGCGCGCGCGGGCGAGCGAGCAGGCGCGCTCCCTCCCGGCGTCAATACGTGAAAGCAGCACAGAGAGCTAGGAAAAAGAAAGAGAGTCTGTCTGATAGGATTGCCGAGTTCACGTGGCATAAACATGATTCTTATTCAGGCCTCCCATCTGAAAACTGCCCTAAGTATAATGCTTGTTACCATTATGACACGTACCTGGGAAGAAATCCCCGCTGAACTCTGTGGAACGATATTTCTAGACGCGTGTAGGGTTACTCTGTAATAAATCAGTGGAATAATATAAGTTTTTGGTTTGGGTGTGATGGGGCCGCGGTGTGTCCATCTGAAAACGCTGTTTATTATTTGTTGATCTGTGGTAAATTCATATACCGACTTTCATCAGTGCACCATAGGGCGGTCTAAAGCATAGAAACACCAAAATACATAAACAAACAATAACTCCCAAATCCACCCCACACAGAGAGAGAGCTTTAAAGGCCATAAAGGTAAAGGGACCCCTGTCTGTTAGGTCCAGTCGCAGACGACTCTGGGCTTGCAGCGCTCATCTCGCTTTGGCCAGCATGACTAATCCGCTTCTGGCGAACCAGAGCAGCGCACGGAAACGCCGTTTACCTTCCCGCCAGAGTGGTACCTATTTATCTACTTGCACTTTGACATGCATTCGAACTGCTAGGTGGCAGGAGCAACGGGAACTCACCCCCGTCGCGGGGATCCAAACCACCGACCTTCTGATTGGCAAGCCCAAGGATCAGTGGTTTAGACCACAGTGCCACCCACGTCATAAAAGGCCATAGATTGTGTAATTAGCCAAAGGCCTGGGAGAAGAGGAATGTTTTTGCCCAGCACCTAAAGATATGTAATCAAAACACCAGGTGAGCATCCCTGAGGAGAGCATCCCACAAGCAGGGAGCCACTACAGAAAAGGCCCTGCTCTTGTGTTGCCACCCTCTGACTCTCTCGCAGAGGGGGCACGGTGTCTCGCTGACTTCATTATGTAAACTACTAATCTGTCAAGATAATATTGTATTATACCTTGTAATTGTCGTTCGCATCTGTCGGTCTTGAGAGACAGTGGGAGGGAGTACACCATCAGGGGTGAAGTCAAACCATTGGAGAGTTACAGCGCCTGCTGCAGCTGCAGAAACCAACACAGAAGAGACATGTTTTATTGCAGCTGCGGCAGATGAAAGTGTCTGGTTGCGCTGATGCAGGTGTAATGTGGCGTTTCTCTCTTGGTGTTCCTCCCAGTTGTCCTGTAACCTCAGTTCACTGCTGTGTGTACACAACCTGATTGTTTCCAGGCAATGCAGTGGTCATCTGCAAGGGATTTCCACACAGCAGGGTTGATGTTGCCAGCCTTCATGTCATGTTTATAGAAAACTTTGTAACGCAGTGTCCATATATTATGTATACACTGTTGGCATTGTTGCAGGAATGACATAATCCTGGGCATCCTGGTAGATGGGTGCTAGACGAGTAATCGCCACCTGTTGATAGCGGATCATTCAAAATTAGATAGCACTCCTATCCTAGACAAATAAGTGTGATTGCTTGGCCAAGAGCACCAGGAACTTGTAAATATTACTACAGTATTGTCTTATAGGACGCAGGTGGCGCTGTGGGTTAAAGCCTCAGCGCCTAGGACTTGCCAATCGAAAGGTCGGCGGTTCGAATCCCTGTGGCGGGGTGCGCTCCTGCTGCTCGGTCCCAGCGCCTGCCAACCTAGCAGTTCGAAAGCACCTCCGGGTGCAAGTAGATAAATAGGGACCGCTTACCAGCGGGAAGGTAAACGGCGTTTCCGTGTGCGGCTCTGGCTCGCCAGATGCAGCTTTGTCACGCTGGCCACGTGACCCGGAAGTGTCTCCGGACAGCGCTGGCCCCTGGCCTCTTGAGTGAGATGGGCGCACAACCCCAGAGTCTGTCAAGACTGGCCCGTTCGGGCAGGGGTACCTTTACCTTTACCTATTGTCTTACTTGATGGGTGTAAAGTGGAGCTCAGGGAAGGGTAGGGGGCAAGCCCTGGTACTCAGGTTACTGCCACATAGCCCTCCCCTTGTGTGATGTAACTATGATGTAGTTGTGATGTCGTTTTACGGGTGTTACTGGTAATTTTGGAAACTGATAGAAGTTTGAACCCTCCTTTGTTCTGGATTTCTTCCTGCTTCTCCCATGTGGTGGGTGGAAGTGCTGTTGCAGCAGTCTTGTTGAATAAAGATCAAGCCTACTGGCTGCTGTTTTGCGCTTATATTCTTGGCTAGCGTCTTTGTTTGTAATCCAAAGTGAGCCCAAGGATTTTCCTACAACAGCATCCCTCTGTCTAAAAATACAGTGGAGTACACCTCCAGGGGTGAAGTCGAACCATTGTGTTAGCAGTACCAAAGTGGCGTCCTTGGGCGCCAGCCTGGGCAGTGCGTATGGAGGTCCTGGCATGCCCAGGCGACAAGACCCCACTCTCGGCCTCACCAATGTGGTTCAAAGGACAGCAGAGCAATACATTTGGCACCAGCTTGGCTGAAGGAGTTGACAAAAGGTGAAATATACTCAGAGTCGAGAGTGTATTTCATGCTCTTTATTCAGCTCATAGTGGTGAGGAGGAATGAATGTTCCCCCAAAGTATCTGCTTTATATACATTATTTACACAATGGGTTGCCCGTGATTGGCTAATTCCTGTAGGCCAATCAGGTTGTGTATTCACTTCCATCTGCAGCTGGATTGGGTGGCTCCTGCGGACCAATCATACTGCTGCATTGTTCTAGGACCAATCAGACTGCTGCATTCTGAATCCTATTGTTCTAGGACCAATCAGACTGCGGCATTTTGGATCCTATTGTTCTAGGACCAATCAGACTGCTGCATTTTGGATCCTATTCAACTCAGTACATAACAGAAGGAGACGTACAAGGCGCCATGCAAGTGTCTTAGAGAGTCCACTCTGGATTTGTGTAGCGTTTGCTCTTTAGCCTTTTTTTCTGACAGAGATATCCCTCCAAGGCAGTGGACGTTTAGGATATGAGTTTTGGGTGTTAGGGGAGGTGTAACACCTCTGAAGCGGGACACATCACGCTCCTTTTGCGGTAGTTTGTCCCCCTTTGTTCCCCACCCTGCACTCAGCTCTCACCTGTCAGCATATATATTTCAAAAAGTAAACCAGGACACCTTGAAAGTTATTGAGTTTTTTTGAAGGAATGCTGAAAACCCTGATCTTTCAATTGACTTCCCTAAGATCCAGGACAAAGCACCGCCTTTCAGAAATTTCCCCTGGAATTCAATTCCGCCTTTGAAATCCTGGTAATGTATGGCAGCCCTAGCATACAACAGTAGCCAAGCCCCCGAGAAGGGCTTTGACAAATGACTAATAAGTTGATAAATATCCTTCAGATGACAAATAAGAATAAATAAAATAAATAAGTATTTAACGGTATTGTGTGTGTGTTTGTGTGTGTGTGTATTTGCTGCAAGTTGCATGTGACAAGTGACTAATAAGCTTAATAAGTAAATAAAATAAATAAAAACTTGATGGCATTTTGTGTGTGTGTGTGTTTGCTGCAAGTCGCAGAGAGACTTTGAGAAGATGAGCAACCAATAAGTTTAATAAAAACGTAACTAAAACAAAATATTTGATCCTGCTTCTGTTTTCATCCTGGGCACTCACGGTGCTCCCCAAAACCCGTGTTTCTCCATTGCTTTCTATGGGCCCCCAAGCGCGGCGGGGTTGGATAGCCTGCTGAACATTGTCTCTCTTTTTAAACTCTCCGTTTCGTATTACTCTAACCTTTTTCTATCTCTGTGGCAGGATGCGCCTGGGGGCGGAGCTTACTCCGGAGGGCGGGGCCTCAGCAGCTGCGCGCGGTGCGTCAGGTAGGAGCGATGAGCCAATCAGAGAGCTGGGCGGAGACAGCGCCGCGGGGGCGGGGGGAAGAGGAGCGAGGGAGCTGGGAGCGAAGAGGAGAATCTTGGACGGGAAGCATCGTATTTTGATTGCTGCTCGAAGGCTTGCAGCGCAGACGTTTGCGCAAGTCAGCCGTCGTCATCATCGCTACGCAGCCAGGGACCAATGAGCAGCTCAAGTGCAGAAATACAGAATGCAGAACGAATTCATATATCTCACCTGGGATTATTAGGTGGGAAGGATGGGATGAGAAACCAAATTTCTGAATAACCCCTTTTCTGCTACGCATAGCCAACCCCCCCGCTGAGTAAAACTTTAAAATAAATTTGCAAATGTGTGCTAAAATCAAAGAAGACAGCAAAACAAATAAATATTTATTTAGGCGGGTGGCGCTGTGGGTTAAACCACAGAGCCTAGGACTTGCCAATCAGAAGGTCGGCGTTTCGAATCCCCGCGACGGGGTGAGCTCCCGTTGCTCGGTCCCTGCTCCTGCCAACCTAGCAGTTCAAAAACACGAAGTGCAAGTAGATAAATAGGTACCGCTCCAGCGGGAAGGTAAACGGTGTTTCCGTGTGCTGCTCTGGTTCGCCAGAAGCGGCTTAGTCATGCTGGTCACATGACCCGGAAGCTGCGATATGAGCGCCGCAACCTCAGAGTGAGCCATGACTGGACCTAATGGTCATGGGTAAGGTAAAGGTAAACTGCTAGGTTGGCAGGAGCAAGGACCGGGAGCTCACCCTGGTGCAGGGATTCGAACGGTCGACCTGCTGATCAGCAAGCCCTAGGCTCTGTGGTTGTTGTTGTTGTTGTTTAGTCGTTTAGTCGTGTCCGACTCTTCGTGACCCCATGGACCAGAGAACGCCAGGCACCTCTGTCCTCCACTGCCTCCCGCAGTTTGGTCAAACTGATGCTGGTAACCTCGAAAACACTATCCAACCATCTCGTCCTCTGTCGCCCCCTTCTCCTTGTGCCCTCCATCTTTCCCAACATCAGGGTCTTCTCCAGGGAGTCTTCTCTTCTCATGAGGTGGCCAAAGTACTGGAGCCTCAGCTTCACAATCTGTCCTTCCAGTGAGCACTCAGGGTTGATTTCCTTCAGTATGGAGAGGTTTGATCTTCTTGCAGTCCATGGGACTCTCAAGAGTCTCCTTAAACAACCTTAAAATATCAATGAATTCCCTTCTTCTCTTTCCATGGTTTATTTTGCATATCTTAAATCCCTGCATATTTTCCATAAGCTAAACCAGTGTTCCATTATTACATCCATCAAAACTTACACTGCTGAATTTATCTTAATGCTGCCAACATTTTCAAGTGTACGTAATCCCCCCCATATATTCCATAAACATTTCCCAATCTTCTCTAAACTTAAGTTCTTCTTGTTCTCTTATTCTATATTACATCGTTTTAAAAAAAACAACAACCCACCCTCAACAACTTTGGCTCCCCCCACAACAAAAATCCTGGCATCGCCCATGTCGCCACCAACAACGTTAATTGGGTTTGAGAGATAATTGTTATATCGCAGCTACATTTTCTAAATAACAGAAACTAATGTACAAATGCAGAAAGTCAGTATTGAGATGTCTTTGTGATACAGATGAGTAGATTCATACCTGGATGTTTAAAGTGTCCTATTTTAAATAAAAGCACACATTCTGCTTGTAAAAACATGCTGATTCACAGACCGTCCGCAGGCCGGATTTAGAAAGCGATTGGGCCAGATCCAGCCCCCAGGCCTTAGTTTGCCTACCCATGGATTAGTTGGTAGTTGTTGCTCTGGGCTGTTTTTGTGCAACCCTGTTTATTGCTGGAACAGGTAGCAGAACATGGAACCTCTTGTGAGCCAGGCGTTTTATCTTCTTCTTTTTGTGAAAAATAGGTTTTGGCTGGGAAGAAGTTAATAACATTTCAAATAATGTACTGATCTCATTGCTCCTATGTGTATCTTGTCTAACATATGCCCCTGCATAATAATCAATTAATTATTTCATTATTGCAGGCGTTTCAGTTCTAAAACATTGTTCTTGGGTATCTCTGACACATCCCACTGTTTTTTGCAACAATTTTATTTATAAAAGGGATGCGCTGGCCTGTTCTCTCTGTTTTTTGCACCATCCCTATCCAAAGTGTTTGTTCTCACTTATTCAGTCTCACCATTTGATTTCCTATAGAACCATTGCTTTTTGAATCAATTTGAATCATGATTTGTTTTTCCGATCTACACAAGATGAATATCTGCCATTCACATATGGAGCACAGCATAACTTTATGAAGACATTATGAAATGTTGTCATAGGGTGTATGGCATATTCAAATACCTTAAGAATATGTGTTTGGGTGCCTTGATACGTTTGTGGAATTTAGAAGTTCCTCAGCTTGCTGTGTGAGAGAGCAGCAGTTGCAGTCTTTTTTATTTCTTCTTTTGTGTAGGTTTTGTTGTAGAACGCCTTGAGCCGTCTGATTGCGAGTTTACAAATGCCTGAAATGTTAAGTTGTGGGTGAACATATCAGACGACACAGCAATTCTTCAGACAGCTCTTGTTTATTCACAGGCCAGGACAGAACTGAACTAAAGGGCTCAGTCAGCCTGCTTATATAGACCTCCAGTACAAAGTTACTGTAGCAACTTTCTAAAACTATCCAATCACTGAACGTCACTTTCGACCCTTCATTTGCATACAAACTATCCAATCACTGAACGTCACTTTTGATCCTTCATTTGCATAACCATCTACAGTATCCCCCTGCTGGCCCAGGGTGAGAACTTAAGTACATAACATGAAACAAAAGCAAAATTAAAGGAAGTAATAAAAGCAACTGTTGCTTCTAGAAGACAAGCAGAAAGTTGAAGGTCATTAGGATTCAGATAGAATAGTAGGTAATATGGATATGCAGTTCCCCAAAATGGAATGTGCACAGCTAGTTCAGCAACCCACTCTTAGCTGGGTGTCCCAGGACACAGACAGGCCAAGCATTTGAAACTTAGCCTTCACTTGGTTCTGCAGTTGTCTTTGTCATCTGTGCAGGCGCAAGGGGGACTGAAACCTGCTGCCTGTGCTGGGGTAATGTGTCAGATCCCCGAGACCACTTTGGAGCATGGATGGGGAATGTGTGATCTTCCATCTCCTATTACCCCTCACCACTGGCCATGCTAGCTGGTACTCATAGTGGGAGTTAGGAGTCCAACAATATCAGGTTTGCTACTCCTCCATTAGGGGTTGTTTAGTCGTGTCCGACTCTTCATGACCCCATGGACCAGAGCACGCCAGGCACTCCTGTCTTCCACTGCCTCCCGCAGTTTGGTCAAACTCATGCTGGTAGCTTCAAGAACACTGTCCAACCATCTTGTCCTCTGTCGTCCCCTTCTCCTTGTGCCCTCTATCTTTCCCAACATCAGGGTCTTTTCCAGGGAGTCTTCTCTTCTCATGAGGTGGCCAAAGTATTGGAGCCTCAGCTTCAGGATCTGTCCTTCCAGTGAGCACTCAGGGCTGATTTCCTTAAGAATGGATAGGTTTGATCTTCTTGCAGTCCATGGGACTCTCCAGAGTCTCCTCAAGCACCATAATTCAAAAGCATCAATTATTTGGAGATCAGCCTTCTTTATGGTCCAGCTCTCACTTCCATACATCACTACTGGGAAAGCCATAGCTTTAACTATACAGACCTTTGTCAGCAAGGTGATGTCTCTGCTTTTTAAGATGCTGTCTAGGCTTGTCATCGCTTTTCTCCCAAGAAGCAGGCGACTGTTAATTTCGTGTCACCATCTGCAGTTAGGGGTACCATGGAAAAAACTGAGGAGCCATGCTGCTTTAGACCAAACAAACATCTAGTTCAACAGCTGTTCTCTCACAGTGTCAAATGAAATGCACCTATGATAAGGTTACCAGATGTCCCCGTTTCCCGGGATTTACAAATCAGTCCCCATACAAAATCCATTGAAGTTGAAAAGTGTCACTGGTTTCATTGAAAAAAATCTGGTAACCTTAACCTATGAAGTTCACATGCAGAACATGAATGGGATAGCTCCCCCCCCCCCCGCTGCCATGTCCTCTGGCAACACTCTGAAGATGGACAGACGCAGTGCTTTTTGTCTGTGTCTATTTTTGCTCCTCACCAGCCTTACATCTCATCTTATTACAGGGTTCATATGAAACCCTCTTTCTCTTTCAAAACCCGCCATCGGCAGCCTGTAATTTAAGCAACGAGAGACCTGGACTTCTCGTCCCTTTCTTTAAACTTTACATCTACTGTGATGGGGAATTTCCATCCCTTGTAATCAGTTACTTTGACAGAGGCTTTCAATAAGCCCCCAGCCACAGAGTAGAAATAGGCTTGTCCATTTACCAGAACAGATAAAGTCAGTGCCAGACAAGGGAAATAATTCCCCCCCCCCCCCGAAAGAATATAGGATTTGGGGCAACATTTTTTATTTTTTTAAAAAAGGGGAAACTATCTCTGGAATTCCGTTGCCAAATTCCACATATAAGCACATTTTTAAAGTTAGTGAAGTAGCAAAAGACTGATAATACGATCCCCATGCATGTTTACTAGGTAGGAAGATAGTTTTATTGTGTTCAATGAAGTTTATTCCCCCAAGCAAGTGTGCCTAAGACTAAAATCCTATGCGTGTTACTAGAAAGCAACTCTCATTGCATTCAGTGGATCTTACCCCTAGGTAAGGGGCCTGAATCCTGGACAGCATTTGCGTGAGACTAACTTGGGGGGTTTATTTTTGAGTAAGCATCCTTCTGATCATGCTGACATTGTAAACCAGGAAGATCTTGCCTCCGAGTCCCCATTAAGCAATAATACTGTACTGGGTTATCAACCTACTCTGTTTAAACAGTTGCTGAGACTGGGTTAGTTTCTAGTTATGCATCTCTAGGGATTCTCCCTGAGGGGGGCTAAATATGCAAGTGGGTCATTCAGATCTGGTTTTTACGTGTATGTGTGTGATTGAACAAGAGAAGAAGAAGAGTTTGGATTCGATATTTTGCTTTATCACTACCCGAAGAAGTCTCAAAGTGGCTAATGTTCTCCTTTCCCTTCCTCCCCCACAACAAACACTCTGTGAGGTGAGTGGTGTAGAATAGTGGGTAGACATGGCAGACGACACAGCGATTTCTCCAAGCAGCTCTTTATTTTGTAAGCTGGAACAGAAGATTGAACAGCAAACAGCTCAGCCGGCCTGCTTTTATAGGCAGCCGGCTGTCAACATTGTAGCAACCCAGAGTTTCCCGCCTAAAATAACTGACGTGGACCTGAGTGAAAACTATCTACAGACCTGAGTGAAAACTATCTACAGTATCCCCCTGCTGGCCCAGGGTGAACTTCACTACATAACAAGTGGGGCTGAGAGACTTTAGAGAAGTGTGACTAGCCCAAGTTCACCCAGCAGCTGCATGTGGAGGAGCGGGGAAGTGAACCCGGTTCACGAGATTACGAGTCCACCACTCTTAAGCACTACACCACACTGGGAAAGCATGCTACCCATCTCACCTCAATATAGAGGGATATAATCTTGGGTAGACTTGGGATTCCAATCACTGAGTGGGGCTGAGAGACTTCAGAGAAGTGTGACTAGCCCAAGTTCACCCAGCAGCTGCATGTGGAGGAGCAGAGACGCGAACCCGGCTCCCCAGATTACGAGTCCACCGCTCTTAACCACTACATCACACTGGTTCTAACATGTTAGGTTCCTAAACTTCCAGGTTTTTGAATATATTTCTGCATGCCACCCCAGTCTCTGAGTGCTGCAAGACTCCTGGGATTCCAGGCATTTATTCAGGGCCCGGTTTCCTTGGAACAAGGGACAACAAAGATCTCATATGTGCTGTGTAGAGATCCCCAAGGGAACAACTAATCCAAACCAGGTTGTTAAAATTTGGAAAGCTCTCAGCATGTAGGAACTGGTGGAATTAAACATGATTTTCTCATTTGGGTTGCCGGAAACGAAATAAAGAGGTTGCAGTCAGGTGAGGAAAAAACAGAAGCAAAGGAGGAGGGGGGATAGTGGGCAACCACCAAAATGTCACCACACACGACAAATCTCTCACCCCCCCAAAAAAAAACACCAAATAACTTTCACGTCAACAGTGTCATGGGTGTATATCACATGTTATTCTTCCTTGTTTAATTTTCCTGGGAATCTGTAAATCCACATTAAATAAATAAAATATAAGGACTGGCATTTCAATGATGACGACATTATGTGGACCAAAACCCAGCAAATTCCACCAGGAGCAGCACTGATTCCACCATAAGCTTCTACCTGGAAGGTCCCTAAATGTCATGCAGGAATCTTGGGCAACAAAGTTTGGGACTAGAAGAGTTTGGATTTGGATTTGATATTCCGCTTTATCAATACCCGAAGGAGTCTCAAAGTGGCTAACATTCTCCTTTCCCTTCCTCCCCCACAACAAACACTCTGTGAGGTGAGTGGAGCTGAGAGACTTCAAAGAAGTGTGACTAGCCAAAGGTCACCAAGTAGCTGCATGTGGAGGAGCGGAGACGCGAAGCTGGTTCCCCAGATTACGAGTCTATCGCTCTTAACCACTACACCACACTGGCTCTCGCTTGAAACCTGGTATTCTTTTTCAAGCAAAAGGCCACCTTTTTCTTTGAATGGGCAGAGACCACAGAAGTTCCCTGAGTTCCCTCATGTTTGCAAATTTCTAATTGTGGCTGTTGTTCAGATTCCCATCTTAGACTTGGATTTTATTGATACTGTCTAGAATCTTATGATGAATCATGTGAAACTGAAGTTGTTGTGGTGTCTCAGGGATCCAGGGTGAAGTTGTAGAAGCACACACTCCTTGTCTTGGAGAATGTAAAAATACTTCATTTGAACAGCCACCAGGACTCATCGCTTTGGGCTAATGAGAAATGTATTGCAAAAGATCTAAACAAGCCCCCCAATATACTTTACGAACTAAGGAAGATAAAATCTCTCTTACTAAGTAGGGTTGTGTATGAATTTATTCTGGATAGATTGTATAACAAAATTATTTATGGAAATTGGAGTTTCAAGGCATTTAAATTTTGTTTTAAAAAAGGGGTTAAAATATGAGAATATACACTCTTAAATCCTGGTCGTTCCCAATGTGTTTGTGTCAGGAAGCTTTTAGTTCTTGGTGGCAGAAAAAAAGCTTTACATTCACCCAACTTTACTACAGAGTGTATAAATTTGGGGAAATAACTTTAAAAATCGCAATACATAAGGAGAAACAAAAATTTGCATATTCAACAAAATTGTATATAAAAATGTATATATTAGGCAAAATCTGAACCAAATGCTGGTGAATTTTCATGATGACCTTTAAAAAATAATAAATGCAAACTGATACAGAAATTTGGAGAACAGAACTTAAGATTGAAAAAGTGAGAAATTAGAATTGACAAGTTTGCCTATCCTCATGTTCACCCTATTCTAAGAAAAGAGGGAACACAGTAATATTTTCCACTAGCTTTTCAGTTAATATAATACTTATAATATTACATTACAGTACTGGCAATTAAATTTCTCATTTTAATTCTTCTGGAGATTACATCAATTTAATTCACTTAGAAATAAATTAATTAATATGTATTTTGTTTCATTTGAATGATTAGTTGAGTTGTTGATCATTTGATATATTGGGGAAATGAATGAATTTGTATTTATGAATAAATAAATGTCTATCTTTTGGCGTGTGGGTGGCACTGTGGTCTAAACCACAGAGCCTAGGGCTTGCCGATCAGAAGGTCGGCGGTTTGAATCCCCACGATGGGGTGAGCTCTCATTGTTCAGTCCCAGCTCCTGCCCACCTAGCAGTTCGAAAGCACGTCAAGTGCAAGTAGATAAATAGGTACCGCTTTGGCGGGAAGGTAAACGGCATTTCCGTGCGCTGCTCTGGTTCGCCAGAAGCGGCTTAAGTCATGCTGGCCACATCACCCGGAAGCTGTACGTCAGTTCCCTCGGCCTATAGAGCGAGATGAGTGCCGCAACCCCAGAGTCATCTGCGACTGGACCTAATGGTCAGGGGTACCTTTACCTAAATGTCTATCTAATACCTTTTGGAATGAATTGCTTGGGTTGTTGATCAATGGGCACCCTGAGGAAATAAATATTTATTTATTTTGCTGTCTCCTTTGATTTTAGCACATTTGCAAATTTATTTTAAAGTGTTACTCAGTTCATAATAGGGTTTTTTTTTGTCATTATGTTTTTCTTAATTAACAGAGCCTAAAACTACAATTAGCATGTGGGCATCTGCAAAAAGAAGAAGAAGAAGAAGTTGTTAGATGGGGTCCACAACGGTTCACATTAGGGTAACGTGTTCATAAAAATGCATAAGCGAGTGCAAAATAGCATACAAAGTACATTATAGAGGGGGAGATTGCTTTTCAAAAATGTGTATATTATTCAAAATCACATTCAATGAAGTGTTTATTGGGATAAATTCACTCTAAAATCCTGCTGCATTTTCATGAGGACTTGTTTCTTGAAAATTCACAAAATGATGAGGAAATGTGGAAAACTGAACCTAAAAATTGGGGGGAAAGCCTATCCCTGCTTCCAGATCACCTGTTCATCGAGCCTTCATCCTTATGTGCTTGCACAAAGTTTGCAGGGAGAATATACGATGCCAATTGTAGTATTGAGTTTTCATCCTGATTTGTTTCATGGGAGATTATATGATGTCGCATCAAGCAATTGTTATCCCACATTTTCCATTGCATTTTCCTGCCCCTTTCATTACCTCAAAAGGGCTGGTGGTTTGTTTTTTTCCTGGGGGGGGGGGATCCACTTTAATTGTGTCATCTGAACTTGTTCAATCCCACCTGTGATATAGTGACAATCCGGAAGCAGTCCAAAGGTAAATGTATATATTTATCCTAGCCTACTCTGTGGGTTAAACCACAGAGCCTAGGACTTGCCGATCAGAAGGTTGGCGGTTCGAAGCCCCGCGACGGGGTGAGCTCCCATTGCTCGGTCCCTGCTTCTGCCCACCTAGCAGTTTTAAAGCACGTCAAAGTGCAAGTAGATAAATAGGCACCACTCTGGAGGGAAGGTAAACGGCGTTTCTGTGAGCTGCTCTGGTTCGCCAGAAGCGGCTTAGTCATGCTGGCCACATGACCCGGAAGCTGTATGCCGGCTCCCTCCGCCAATAAAGCCAGATGAGCGCCGCAATCCCAGAGTCGTCCGCGACTGGACCTAATGGTCAGGGGTCTCTTTACCTTTACCTTTACTAGTTTGACAGGTGAATGCAGTTGAGTTGGAAAATATAAATACATTTGAGCTTTGTTGTTTTCTATTTGCCTCTTTGCTTTAGGTCTTTAGGTAGTTTTGGCATTGGAGAAAACTTACCTCTGGAAATAGGTTAGCTAGAAACTCCGCCCCACCTGCAATTAATAACATTACTGGATAAATTAAAACACTGGATAATTGCAGCCTGATGCAAAAGCTTAGCTTCTTAGTATGCCTGGAATTGTTTGTCACTTAGTTTATCACCACTAACTTGCACAATTTGGGGGCAGGAATGAAACCTACCATATGCCAGCTATGATGCTTGGGGAGTGTGTTTTTTTAAAAAAATAAATAAATAGAAAAACAGGGAGAAATATATTCTTTAGCAGTGCCTCAAAACTTGGGCTCCATTGCTTATGTATAATCACCATGGCAACCAGGAGACTAGAACAAGGGGAAATGCCTTTTATGGCCTATTTCCGTATTGAGCATGGCCAGAACGGCTGCCTGCAGAATCCACGGTTTCTTAGCAACCTGTTCCTTATGCTGCAGTCGCTAGGATACACTGTCCATTGCAAAGCGGGGTGGGGCTTTGGTTTTTTTGTTGGCCCCCCCCCCCCCAATTTTAGCAGAGGCTGACATCATGATCATATGTTCCATTCTGCTTACTTTTGTTTTCCCCCTCTCCCTCCCCCCTTTTTTGCTATGAATAATTAGTATGAGATAAAGCTGTAGAAAAAAAACTGCTGTTCCTCCTTTGTCATTGCTGCTGCTGCTACTCCCCCCCCCCCACAGCCATGATTATTTAATGCATTAGAGAAAGGACAACAAAGGCACTCAGATTTCGTCTTTGAAAATAAATGTTCTCTTTCAATGTGATGCTTATCAGGTAGATTCTCCCCCTTGTTGGTAGTTGGCACTATGTAAACCTGTGTGTGTGTGTGTGTGTGTGTGTGTGTGTGTGTGAATGACATAGCCCCCTAGTTTTGTGATTATGTAGCGGGTGGTGCTGTGGTCTAAACCGCTGAGCCTCTTGGGCTTACCTAGCAGAAGGTTGGTGGTTCGAATCCCTGCGATGGGGTGAGCTCCCGTCACTCTGTCCCAGCTCCTGTCAACCTAGCAGTTCGAAAGCACGTCAAAGTGCAAGTATATAAATAGATACCACACGGCGTTTCTGTGTGCTGCTCTGGTTCGCCAGAAGCGGCCACATGACCCGGAAGCTGTCTGTGGACAAACACCGGCTCCCTCGGCATATAGAGCAAGATGAGCGCGCAACCCCAGAGTTGTCCGCGACTGGACCTAACAGTCAGGGGTACTTTTACCTTTACCTTTAGCCTTGTATATACAGTGATACCTCGGGTTACATATGCTTCAGGTTACATACGCTTCACATTACAGACTCCGCTAACCCTAAGAACTTTGCTTCAGGATGAGAACAGAAATCATGCGGCGGTGGCACAGCAACAGTGGGAGGCCCCATTAGCTAAAGCGATGTTTCAGGTTAATAACAGTTTCAGGTTAAGAACGGACCTCCGGAACAAATTAAGTACGTAACCAGAGATACCACTGTACTTAGAGCAATCTTCCTATTGTGCTATCCAATATACAATTGAATACAGCATACATATTAAGGGTCCACCGTTATACGCAATATGCTAGCTGGGAGAAAACATTTTAGGATATAGTATAAGACCTGCTGTGCTGCCAGATCCTCCCATTCGCCTCCACCAGTGGAACTAAGCTGGTTCAACCTAAGAGGTGTGCAACTCCATTTGAGTGTATCTGAATCGCCAAAACAAATTGACCAGTGTTAGCAGAAACAAGGGTGAGAGCAGGGAAGGAACAGATATATTCAAAATCCTAAATTCCCCTTGTCTCTGAAGAGCCCACATCGTTGTATACAATATTATTATTACTATTACTATTATTACAATTATTATTACTATTATAATTATGTTGGTGGAAGTCAAAAAGGTACCACTTAACTCAGTAGAGGGCACAAACCAGCCTCCCCAACTCCTGCAACGGAACCCAACTTACCACAACAAGGACATGATTCAGGCTACATCTGTGAACATTGACGGCACACCAGCCCTGGAATCTAGCTCCCCGACAATAAGCCCACAATTTGGGGACACACTTTGTGGCATGGGCCCATATATCTCTGACCACATGTTCAGATACGGAGCACACACAAAAGAGACCTTTTAGTGGTGGGAATCATGTGGAAATGTCACTTTGCAGGAAAGGAGAGCTCTTTGCACAAACAGCTTGGCCCCAGAACACACGCACAAAGAGCACAACCATCCTCAGAACCCCATAGGTACTTTGGCCTCTGATTGTCCTTCACATGTCACTGCATGCACCATGAGAACACACTCTGCCACTGCGTTTATGGCTACTATAACTAAGCCACTGGCGGTGTTCTCCTCCATGAACTTTGTCTAACCCCAAAATGGTTGCCACCAGTGCTCCCCCCCCCCCAGGGAGTACCCAAGGGGGGCTGCAGGCGATACATTCATCTGCTGCCTCTCTGGATCCTGTGGCCCAAGGCGGTTGCCTCATTTTGCCTCATGGATGGGCCGGCCCTGACTCAAGTCGTATCTATATTTCTTTCTCCCTTTCTGCCTCACAAACAACTGTCATACATCCAGGTCTAGACCAAGTGTAGCTTCTTTCTCTCCCTGACCAGAACTTAATGGTAAAGCAAGTTTGAATGCAGAAGGCCCGAGGTTTGGTCACTGGGACCTTCAAGTTAAAAGAGCTGGATAGTAGATGAAAGGAAACACTTCTGCCTGAGGCCCCAAGAGAGCCATGGAGAGTGTAGTAATACCAATCTAGAAATAGTGGGATGTGTCACAGCTGTTTCCTACGTACCGAAGACCAGTGCAAAGATACAGAACAGCAATATCTTCCACTCAAACATGGTTGTTCAGTTACACAATTACAACTCACTGTCTTCAAAATTTAATTTATTGCTGGTGGTCATCAGTAGAATGGTGAGAGCTTCTGTTTTATTTTTAAATCCTTTCCCCACTCAAAGCAAGTAGAATCCACACCAGGAGAATTTTGGTTCAATAAGGCTGTCTGAATGCCTGCCTGCCTCAAGATTTTTAATTTGTGCTCTATGGATGTTTTGTCTAAGTTTTAGCAGACCCTCCAAGTGTCCCTATTTTCTAAGGACAGTCCCTGATTCACAGAAGCCATCCTGGTTTCTTATTTGATCCTGGAATGTCCCTCTTTTCCTTAGGATGCCCTTATTTTCATCAGAGAAATGTTGGAGGGTATGGAATAGGACATATCCAGGGATTTTTTTTCAGCCATAACTCAACAGGTACTTGGTTCCTGCACAACTCAGGTGGGTGCCATTGCTATTCCTCTTTCGGCAATCTTTGCGGAGCTCTGGCCCAGTGGTTGCCATTGGTTTGATTTGAATTAATTTTATAATGAATGATTTTAGAGTGTTGTGTTGTGTTGTACTGTTGTACTGTTTTATTGTTGTTAGCTGCCCTGAGCCCGGCTTCGGCTGGGGAGGGATATAAATAAAAAATATTATTATTATTATATTATTATTATTATTATATTATTATTATTATTATTATTATTATTATTATTATTATTAGAGGAGGTGTTCATGGTGAGTTCTGGCACCTCTTTTTCTAGAAAAAAAAAACAGCACTGGACACCTCTATTTTCATCAGAGAAATGTTGGAGAGTATGTTTTAATTGGGCCATACGTCATAGCTCACTTCAGACACATTGCTCTCTACTTTGCTTCCATAGTATGGAGACATAAGCGTAGAAGATTTCCAATTGATAACCTGACTTATTTTCAGTAACCTTCCCAGTGTCAGAAGGCTTCAGATGTTTCTTGAGCACCTTTGCTATTTTACGACACACCTGGGGAATGGAGTGCACAGCACGCACTGGTGGAAGGCAGAACATGATGGCTTCATTCCTCTTTGATGATGTTCCAGTATCAGTAGCAGAACACTTGTTCTGCTAGTGTCTTCCAGTGTGGTTTAGTGGTTAAGAGCGCTAGTCTCGTAATCTGGGGAACCGGGTTCGAGTCTCCGCTCCTCCACATGCAGCTGCTGGGTGACCTTGGGCCAGTCACACTTTTCAGAAGTCTCTCAGCCCCACTCACCTCACAGAGTGTTTGTTGTGGGGGAGGAAGGGAAAGGAGAATGTTAGCTGCTTTGAGACTCCTTAGGGTAGTGATAAAGCGGGATATCAAATCCAAACTCTTCTTCTTCTTCTTCTTCCGCCAAGACAGTGAATGTTCCTCTGCACCTCAGGTAATATAAAAGCAACAACAGGAAAATAGGGATGTTGACACAGATTACACTTTCCATATTCTCATTATATGACATTTCTCTGACCATTATTACACCTGTCTCTTCAAGATGAGTAGCTTTGGGTTCTGCCCTTCACAAGATACATGGGCACTGTTAACAAATTGATACCTGTCAAGTGCACATTGGGCTGGTGTTGTAATGATTATTCAGTAACACATCCGAGCAAGAGGTTCTGTATCATATCTTCTATGCTGCATGCCAGTGTGTGCTAGTTTAACTTGTAAATCAGTAATAATGTCCTAAGTAAGTGTCTCAATGTCTTCATTATGTAAACCACTCATTTGTCAACATGAACTTGTATTATAGCATGCGATGGTCAAGGGATAAACTGTGGAAATGTTCAGGGACGCAGGAGAGGATATATTGTTTAATAATACCCTTCCTAACTTGTGTTAGCAAGTTCCTTTACTTAGCAGAGGACATTCCCCTTTTAAACGCACAGCAGTTAGCTTGCTGCAAGCTTGTTTAAGCTTCTCAGTTTAGGATTCCTGGTAATCCACTTTTCTTGCCCTTAAAAAGAATAGACACGACACAATCTTGTGTAAAGTATTATAAAAGAAGTTTATTCACACATTCAGTTCACAGATGGATCCCTGAAGGCAGACTTATGTTACAAAGTATATACAGTGGTACCTCGGGTTAAGTACTTAATTTGTTCCAGAGGTCCGTACTTAACCTGAAACTGTTCTTAACCTGAAGCACCACTTTAGCTAATGCGGCCTGCCGCTGCATGATTTCTGTTCTCATCCTGAACAAAGTTCTTTTTTTTTAATAGAATATTTATTAAAATTTTCAATAATAATACAATGAAAATAAGAAGAAAAAATTACAAAAATACAAAAGTAAAAATAATTAAAAACACACAGAATTTCCATTTACTTATTTTCCTTTAACTTATTTCCCGGACCTCCTCATACCTCCCTTTTTTGTATTCCAATTCAGATTGTTAGTTCAGCAAATCCTTACCATTAAATTTTTACCTATTTATAAACCTTTTTTTCATATTCTCTTAAAGCATTACAGCTGGAAACCACTTGATTTCTATCCAACATCATTCTAACATTAATTAATTTTACAATATTTCTGTAGATAGTCTTTAAATTTCTTCCAATCTTCTTCCGCCGACTCTTCTCCCTGGTCTCGGATTCTGCCAGTCATTTCTGCCAATCCCATATAGTCCATCACCTTCATCTGCCATTCTTCCAGAGTGGGTAGGTCTTGTGTCTTCCAGTACTTTGCGATAAGTATTCTTGCTGCTGTTGTGGCATACATAAAGAAAGTTCTATCCTTCTTTGGCACCAATTGGCCGACCATGCCCAGGAGAAAGGCCTCTGGTTTCTTCAGGAAGGTATATTTAAATACTTTTTTAATTTCATTATAGATCATTTCCCAGAAAGCCTTGATCCTTGGGCACGTCCACCAAAGGTGAAAGAATGTACCTTCAGTTTCTTTACATTTCCAACATTTATTATCGGGCAAATGATAAATTTTTGCAAGCTTGACTGGGGTCATGTACCACCTGTATATCATTTTCATAATACTGAAGCAAAGTTCTTAACCTGAAGCAATATTTCTGGGTTAGTGGAGTCTGTAACCTGAAGCATATGTAAGCTGAAGTGTAACCCGAGGTACCACTGTACATGTGGAACTACCCCATATGGGAGTTAGTCCCAGTGACTGCAGACAGGCAGTCACTTGCTGCTCACTCGTCGAAAGCAAGATGGAGAAGAGGAGAGTGTGGTGCCTGCCTTGCCCCTTTGGATACCTGGGCAGGTAAGGTCACGCCCACCTCTAGTCACATGCAGAGGAAGTTTGCCCCAGCTCAGGAGGAAACAGGAAGTTTTCTACTGACTGGAGCAAACATCCCCTTTCATGTCCACTCAAGGAATGTTGTATTTGATTGCTATCTATGTGTCACATCCCACATAAACCAGGGAACTGCACATTTATTAAGGATGATAACTTGTGAATTTGGTAATGCTTGAACTGAATGTTCGGCTACACTCCTTTCAAGGCTTGTGTCGCCATGTTACCAATGGTGTTCCTATAGGCATAATTCATACATAACAATGTTCAGGAGGTCTTATTCAAGTGATGCTTTTGAGAATTATTTCTGCACATATCCACCCAATATTCCCCAGGTATTATGGGGATTCTTAGTCAAAGATGATTTATTACATGTGTGTTCTGTTGCTTTCCTGTGGTAAGCTGTGCTTTACTTCAAAGTAGTAGTTTGTAGTTGTGGATTTGATATTCCGCTTTATCACTACCCGAAGGAGTCTCAAAGCGGCTCACATTCTCCTTTCCCTTCCTCCCCCACAACAAACACTCTGTGAGGTGAGTGAGACTGAGAGACTTCAGAGAAGTGTGACTGGCTCAAGGTCACCCAGCAGCTGCATGTGGAGGAGTGGGGAAGCGAACCCGGTTCACCAGATTACGAGTCTACCGCTCTTAACCACTACACCAGTGTTTCCCAACCTTGTGCCTCCAGATGTTTTTGGCCTACAACTCCCATCATCCCTAGCTAGCAAGACCAGTGGTCAGGGATGATGGGAGTTGTAGGCCAAAAACATCTGGAGGCACAAGGTTGGGAAACACTGCTACACCACACTGGCTCTCATGACATGGTGCATGACAGGGGGTAGCAGCCCCACCTCCCATTTTTCTCCTTCTATCTGATTGATCCATCCTGACTCTCTGTTAAGAGGAGTACAAATAAGGAAAGGAGTTTGACTGGGCTGAGATCTCAGACTATCAATAGTTTATTTTTGCTTAATTTATTTATTGGCTTATTTACGTTATCTCAGGTAGACTCTTTATTTCTTTCCTTTTTTTAAGTTATCACTTCCCTGCTATGCTAGTCCACTGATTATCCCGAACAATGGCTTCATCTAATGGAACTTTGCTCCCCAATTAAATAGAAGAGAGCAACACAATCTTTCTGAAGGAGCATCCAGACACAGTAAGTTTCAGAGTCCCAGCCTGAGTAAAAACTCGCCTGTTGTCTTTTGAAGGGAAATTTTGACATGTAAATCCAAATTGCCTAACATATTTGCTCTTGTGGCAATTTTTTTTGATGTCTCAGAGGAAATAGAGTAGGGAATCTATTTACCTACCACAGACACATTAGAATTTTATGAAATTGTGCCAGGGTCCAATTAATTTTTTTGTTCTTACAGATGTACTACAGGCCGACACAAACTAATTGTTTGGGATGCTTCTTAACTAATATTACTACTTTTCTTGGTGGAAGCTCAATATCCTGTCTCGTAGATCAGTTGCTTCCTCATCACACTTAAATCGCACTGTGACACGTGCAACCAGGCAGCATAAAAGTCTGAGTTTCTTTCAATGCAATCTAACTTTACCTTAAGTTTACTATGTTTTTAAAAAGCCATTTCCCCCTCCCCATCACAACACAGTGGGATCCATTCAGAATGGCTATTTTGGGAGAGGCTGATGCATGATCAACCCTGGAATCCCAGATGCTGTTGACAGATCTGTGTTATTTCATGAACTTATCACATGTTGGATCTCTGAGAGGGGTATAGTTCCATGTTTGGAGCTCAACATGACTTGTACGTATACTAAAACAGCATTGTGCTGCAAATATTAATTCTAGCATTTGAATGCAAGTGTGGAACAAGCAGGTGACATCATCATCATCATCATCATCATCATCATCATTATCATTTATTATTTGCAATAACCAGAGTTAAACATACACCATCCAAAATAACACCATTCAGATTTCAAGGGCAAATTTCCTTCTGTCATTGTTGTCATCCAGATGGCGACCTATAAAAACTTAAATTCAGCACGGCAAAAGAATTAAATAAGATCTGTCAATAGTAAAAAAAAAATAGTGTTTAATTCTTGGTGGTATATGGGACAATATTTCAAGGCAGGCTGTGTACAACATGAGACACTACAGAATGTGTTGCTTCCTGCATGCAGTTTACACAGGGAGTGTCCCGCTTTGCTTAACCAAACAATGTAATTATATAGACTGCAATGTCCTATCCCCCCCCCCCTTTCAGGCCTTGGCTTCTGTTGCCGGCAAGAAATAAAGATGTGTATCTACAATCTGCTGCAGTCTTTTAAAGGCGTGTGGGCACTGCTGGTGAAGAAAAATTATGTGCTATTTTGACATTGTTTTCGTTTTAGTGGAATATACTAGACTAGGTTCATGCTGTATATCAGTAGCAGACTTGGTTCTCCAAGGAAGCTTGGGCATAGCTGGTGGGCAGAGGGGTAGCTGCCCCCCTAAATCAAGTAAATAAATAAAAATACTTAACTAAAAGTAGAAATAATCAGAATATTCAAAATAGAAATGATTGCTGAGGTCACTTGGGTGATGTTTTGGGCATTCTAGTGCAACTGAGGGGGACGCGGGTGGCGCTGTGGGTTAAACCACATAGCGGTTCGGCGGTTCGAATCCCTGCGATGGGGTGAGCTCCCGTTGCTCGGTCCCTGCCAACCTAGCAGTTTGAAAGCATGCCAGAGTGCAAGTAGATAAATAGGTACCGCTCTGGTGGGAAGGTAAACGGCGTTTCTGTGCGCTGCTCTGGTTCGCCAGAAGTGGCTTAGTCATGCTGGCCACATGACCCGGAAGCTGTACGCTGGCTCCCTCGGCCAATAAAGCGAGATGAGCGCCGCAACCCCAGAGTCGGTCATTACTGGACCTAATGGTCAATGGTCCCTTTACCTTTACCTAGCGCAACCGAGCAACAGGCTTCTGCAGACCAATAGCGTCAGTAACTTCCTAGTATTCAAATGACTGATGATTTTGACAGGTTTTTCTCAGCGTTTGGGGTTGAAAGGAAGTAATTTAAAGCAACTGTTGAGACATTTCATTCTGAATCTGCTGGACAGACCCAGACAGAGGATGATGGCATATACGTGTCCTGCTCCCCATAACATAAATCCTAGCTACGCCCATGCAAGGATGGATCCTTATGTAAAAACAAAAACCCACCACAGCACCATCAGTGTGCAAAAGTATCAACCTTCTGTTCAAGTCTTACTTACTAAATGTCATTGGTGTTACCATAGTTATTGAATTAGGTAGAAACAAATGGAATGACCCAAAGCCAATAAGGTGCCCGTTTTAATGGTCTAGTTAATAGTACCTATTGTCGTTCCAGCTTGGGAGTTGAAGCACTGAACTGAGAGGGTTATGCACAGATGTGCCCTTAGAAGTGCATGCGACAAAACTGTATTTCCTTGTTCAGAATCTGCTTAAAACAATGGCTTGTGGTAAGTTGTGCTATCTCTAATTGCCTATTTTGAATTTATCCTTAGGTGAGGTAAGTGTTGCAGGGCTGTTGTTGTTGTTGTTGTGGCTGCTGTTGTTGTTATTTAAAGTGCTCCTTGCCACTGTCCCCAAGTCCTATTGTGTTCAGTGGGGCTTACTTCACGGTAGATCGGCACAGAAGTTAATAACTGTAGTTTTAATTATTTTTGCAAGTCAATCAATCATTTTTATTGTATACAGTGTTACCTCGGGTTAAGTACTTAATTCGTTCTGGAGGTCTGTTCTTAACCTGAAACTGTTCTTAACCTGAAGCACCACTTTAGCTAATGGGGCCTCCTGCTGCTGCCATGCCGCCTTAGAACGATTTGTGTTCTTATCCTGAAGCAAAGTTCTTAACCCGAGGTACTACTTCTGGGTTAGAGGAATCTGTAACCAGAAGCGTATGTAACCCGAGGTACCACTGTATAGCCAAAGGCCTTTACAATGGACGGCAAAAAACTTTCATCTAAAATCACACACGTAACCTGTCGCATCCACCTACCCACCCAGAGGTGTACCTGGGTGGGGTGGGGTACCTGGAATTCTTGGCAAGGGAGCTGTATCAGTGCCCCTCCCCCGAAAAAAAAAATCACTTTACTACAATAGCCACATTAAAGATTAGGACATTTCATGTCTCCCAAGTACTTGAAATGTCCCGAATGACAAGATGGGGAGTGAGGGCGCAGCGTAAGGAGGAAGCGTTTGATCTTGCCCCATGACAGCAGAGGCGCATCAATACACACACACGTCACCGAGGGGCTATTTTTCAGCTCCTGGGCGGGGTGTGGGGGGTAGAGACTTGGTTTCCCAACCCCCAGGTACGCCTCTTTACCCACCCACTCCCCTATTCATGGCAATGCTTCCTTTAGGGAGCATCCCCGGGTCGTGAAGACCCACCCAGCTCTATTTCGAGAGATGGAGACCCTTACTCCTGAAGGGTCAGGGGCGTGCCTTGAAACGTGCAAGGGAGGCGGCGGCGGGGGGGGGGGGCGGCTCGCAGACCGGGAAGGGAGGAAGCCGAGCGGCCACACCCCTCACCCCCGTCCCGCGCGCACCCGCGCCGGCCAGCCAAGGGAGGCGCTTCCTAACCCCACCCACCACCTGTGCGCTGGCAATCAGCTGCGGCGGCTCCTGCTGTTGCTGCCGCCGCCCCTCCTTCCTCCTTTCCCCCCCAGGGGAAAAAACGGAGAGAGAGTGCGCGCGCAACAGCCGCCCCTCGCCGCCCGGCCCTGGCAGGCGCGTGGCGCGTGCGCGGCGGGCGCATGCGCGCGGGGGATAGCCCTGAAGAAGAAGAAGACTAAGGCTCAGGAGAAGCGCGAGGCGGTACCGCCGCCGCCCCCTCCCCTTTTCTATATCCCAAACCCCGCCGTCGCGCGCGCGCGCGCGCGCGCGTGTGTGTGTGGAAGAGGGTGGCGCGCGCGCGTGCGCGCACTCCCTCCTCCTCACTATCTCGTCATTTGCTTCTCCCTTGATTGGTGAGGTGTGTGTGGTGAGGGGGGGGGGGGGAGAGAAGGAACCAAAACAAAAGCGGCCGGGCTGACTGACTGACTGAGGAGGCGGGCGTTGTGAGGGGGGGGGTCCAGTCGCCATCCCCTCCACGGTCCCCCCCGTCAGCGGCAGCATCGCCTCCCCGCCCCCTCCTCGCCTTGGCTTGTGTGTGTGTGGAGGGAGGAGGGAGCCGCTCCTCCTCCTCTTCGCTTTCGGGATGTGGTGAGGGAAGGCAGGGAAGGCTCCCCACTCCCTCCGCCTCGCAGCCCCTCCCTCACCCCCCCTCACCCCAGAAAAAGAAACCCTCCGGGGCAAGAGGAAGGGAAGGAGGTGGAGTTGCCGCGCCCCGGAGGCAGCCGGACGACGCCCCTCGCCCCACTCACGCCCCCCACCCCAACGCCCCTCAGGAGGTGAGTGTGGGATTGGCGAGAGGGGAAAAAGGGGGGGGAAGCAGGGTGGGCGCTGGATGGGTGTAACCCAGGCGGGGGAAAGTGGGATTCTGTCACCGTCTCCCCCTCCCCCTCCCAGCTGGCCCTATCGCTCCACAGCCTCGATGTGGAAGGAGGGGATAGGTCGCCCGCGCCGTCTGAAGGAGTGGTTGCGTGACAGCGAGCTCCGTGCATACGCGGGACGTGCGGGCGCGGATGCTGGCTGGGCATCGCTTTTATGTAGATGCCTTCCCTCCCCGGCGGGTGGGCGCACCTTCGCGCGCCGGCCCGACACGCATCCGCGTCCGGCTGCCATTAGCGATGCTCCTGCTACACGCGTAAAGTTATAGGTGGTATGTTAATCATGATAATAATCATCATACCTTGCTCGTTTGCGGGAGGTCACTTGGCCGGCCGGGTTTAGTCGTGGCAGGGTCGCTTGAGGTGAAAAGCACCCGCTCTGAACGTACAGTCTTAATTCTTAGATCGGGGGCGAAAATGGGGTGGCGTTTGGACTGGGAGGAGAAAGAGGAGGATGTTGCTGTTTGGGAGCATGTTTTGCGAAGAGGAGGATATCCTGGGCTGCTGACATCCTTTCTCTCCTTCGCCTCCCCGCCATCCCAGTTTGCCATGGTCTGAGGTCATCTGGTCTTGCACGGTGTATGTGTTTGTGTGTTTTGTGCTTAGTTAGAAGTATGTTATTACAGGCGATGGGGGGGGGGGCATGAATCATCTCAGTGACTCAAAAGGGGAAGGGGTTGTGGTATCTTATGGGGCAGTGGAATTTGCTGACAAGTATTAGTCTGGTGGGGCAGGAGTTTGTGGTACTGTACCTTGCTTTTTGTTTTGGGTGACAGATGTGAATGTGGGAGCTGTGGGGGGGGGGGAAACATCTTCGTTCAGTCTGCATATGTAAGAGTTGGGTCACATCAGCCTGGGGGTGTGTGTGTGTGTGTGTGTGTGTGTGTGTGTGTGTTCAGAGTGGGGGGTGATGCCTGCACTGCATCATTACTATGGGTTGTGTGTAGATTGGGGGCAGGGAGCAGAAAAATCCCATGATGTACCAGTATAGGCATGAAGCCCTTTGAACAATGATGTCAGCCATGTATAGAGAACAGAGGGTATATTGACATGAAGAGCATGAGAAATCTTTCCGCCATGGGCTGGAAGGTAGAGACATTGAGTCCATATGGGTACTGTAGGGTGAATGGGCATTATAGCCTGGTGATATTGAATTGGCAGTCTGTTGTTGAACTGGAGGGGTGGGTCTCTTTAGGGCTTGTTGATATCAGGGTGACAAAAGGTGCTTGTTATACAACATTCATACTCATAAGCCTGGATGTGGTATAGCGATTACAGTGGTCCCAGTTGGTGTGTGGAGGGCGGGAAAGTCTATTTTCAGTATTACTGATGAGGTAGCAATTATATTGGGGAAACTAGTAATTACTTTAAGAAATCTGAATTCAAAACTTGGTGGCCAGTATTTGTATTGGAGTCAAATTTTTCACATACAATAACTGAAAGTAGAGACCAGTCTAATAATATTACCTGTTTCAGTCAGAGCAGCACTAAAACTGTATTAACAGACATAATAGGATATATTGGCTTGTTATGGTTGAAGTGAAGAGTTGCTGTTTAACATTTATTTACTAAAAGTGCTACTATGGATGTATTGACTATTTAACTTTACAAGAATCATGGTCAACTACTCTTCCTCAAACAGTGTGACCTATATACAAAAATGAGGACGAATCCCTTCCCCCCCCCCCAGAAGTAAATTCCACTGAAATGATGCCTAGCTTTGATAGCTTTAGCAATTTCCTCCTCAATGTTGTTTTTGTTTGTCTTATTATCAACTTTACATTTTTCTTTTTTCACTTGAAAAATACTTACTCTCTCCCCCCCCCCCATACTAAGGAGTTAGACAGTTGGGAATAAGCCCCATTGAATTCAGTGGGACTTGCTTCTGAGTAAAGATGCATACCGTTTTGGGCCTGTTTGCCTTTCCTGATGGTCTGTGGCACTGAGCCTCCATGATAGTGGTTGCTTAATTCTCCAAACTTCAAGAAGGGTTTTCCCCCCCTTGTACTGTGTGCCATCTAAAGCTTTAAACAAATAACACAATCGTCTAATTTTGATAGATGCCACTATTTGAAATTATTGTGTTGCATACGTTGTATGCAAGACTGTTTGGGAGCTATACTGTCCCTTCGGAGAAATGCTGAGAATTTATCCATTTTCTATTAATATGATGCTGGTGCCTAGGAGTTTGAAACATTACTTCCAATTCTGCTTTGGTGGGCTGCACTAGAAAATATTGTGATGTAGAATTTGTCACTTATTGGGCTGTCATTTGTGGCAGGAGTTAGGGAAACATAGGCGCCGACTCCATGGGGCCTGAGGGGGCCCGAGCCCCCTCAAAAATTCGTTTGGGGGGGCTCCGCCCCCCAATAATTTAAGAAAATTATTAGTTATATTATGCTTTGTAAAATCACAAAATTATGTTGGTATTTTTTATTTTCCTTGTTTGACGATAGTTACCTTTTAAAATACATTCAGTAATGAGTTAAAACAAAGCCACTCCCGATCTAGAGAGGGGGTGGGGTTGTGGGCTCTCGACCCATCAACAATCTTGCGGGGCTGGCGTCAGCCCCGCGAGAAGCGGGGATTCCCCCTAGCTCATTAATATTCACCGCCCACGGCGGCAGCCAATTGGCTGCCGCAAAGGGCAGGCCCTCACAGGTTCACTTAAGGTCGGGGCAGCCCGGGGCTCGCCCCTTTCGTTCCCCCAGCAGCAGCGGTTTGGAGGTCTTGGGCCCCCCCAATATTTTTTATAAGTCGGTATGGGCCCCCGCCCCCCCAATATTTTTTATAAGTTGGCGCCCCTGTAGGGAAATAAAGTATAATTCCTTACTTTCATATCATTTTTAAAAAATTAAACTTGTATGTCCTTAAAACTGTTGCAATATAAAGGCCTATTAGAAGGAAATGTATTGGACACCATTCTTACTTACTTTCCCCAGAATTTAATTTTACCTTATGTTTAGCTTGATTTCACTGTCTTGAGAAAGGTGAAGAAAAGTTTAGGTTCTAGTCATACAACTGGCCAATTCTGTGCTAGTCAGCCACTGAATTACTTTCATGTCTGTTCCTGTTGGGATACCAATTTTATGTTGGTGGATCCTTGGGTAATGATATAATTTCAGGACTGCGAGCCTTATTTAGCAGTGTTGTTGCTACAAAAACTAGAAGAATCTTTAACTCAAATTTCCCATAGCACTGTACTATAGAAAATGTCTGAGGTGGTTTGTGAAAAATTGTTTGCTATGCCTTACAGAACATATACAGAAACATCTCACTGGTTTTCTTTGGTTTGCTGTTTGTCAAATAGTGATTTTTGAAACTTCAGATTTTCGGTACACTTGTTTGGGTGCAAAGGCAACCATTAGAACAGTTTGGTCTTGAGAGGTTTTTTTAATAGTCTGCTTCTATATAAGCTTTCATTTTGTAAATGGCGCAGTTCTACCCAATTGCATCTTTGTAGAATGTATTGCTAAGGTTTTGAAATTTTAGAAATTAAGCTTTTACATATGAGTAGCTTTTATATCTTACTGCAATATTGGACTACAGAATGTGCATATGCTCCTATTCTGAATGTGAATATTTAGTTCAATGGTACTATTCATGTTGTGTGTCTTGACATATTTAAGGCTTTAGTTCTTCACAGGGAAGGCTTTGTATGAGGACTAATGGGTGGGGAAATTAATCTGTTAGAGTAGTATGCCTTTCAGATTAGCACAAAAAAGAAGGAAAGCAGATGAATCACGCTTGTTGACATTTCATTTCACTTGTTCTCAGTATTTGCCATTTATTCATGGTAAAAACGCATTTTGGAATATCAAAATATGATTTTGCATAGACAACTAGAATTAAAGCAAAAACATCAATATTAAGGTCCAATATTATGTTTTAAGTTATTGTGAAACATGAAAATAAGATCTCATAGAAAATGACAACAGGATAAATATACCTTTAAAAAGATCTGACACAGACACCAAAGTTCATACCTATACACGTCTGTTTGAAAGTAGGGTAAGTCCCATGGAATTCACTGAGGCTTTCTAACAGTCAGGTAGAGGGGTTGCAACCTTCCTTTTATTTGTTGTTCTTTACAGCATTACGTTTTGACTTCACTCATTTTTCTTCATATGTGAAGTAGGACAATTACTCCTCTTGGATTTCTGTCCCATCCTGTCTTAGAATAATAGGGTGAGTTACTGTTTATTTGGTTAAGGATGAAGGATTCCGATTTGTACTACATTTGGACAAATTTGCAGTATCCAAGGTCTGCCTTCATTCTGTTTGCGTCTTGTGGAGGCATAATGTTCCCAGTTTGCCTAGCACTTGGGAGCAGCTCATGGGACTGCAACCTCCCTCCAGTCCCTGGAGTGTGAATTCCTGTCACAACTTAATTATAATTAAGCATCACATTGGCAGAGATGTACACCATGGTCAGGACTATTCAGCGTTCCCACTTAATGAAGATTTCAAACTGCGGTTTGAACCCAGCTCCAAATTATGGTTAAAGAAAAGCCCTAATTAGGCAGGTGGTAGAAATTTGCACTCCAGAAGGAGGGATTGGGAAGGGAGTGCAAGATCCATTCCTGAGCTAACTGGGAGTGTTACACCTGCATTTATTAAACATATTCATCGAAATGTATTACTCTCACTTTCCATTAAAAAGTCTCAAGGAAGTTTTAAAAAGTTATGAGAGCAGTAAAAGAGTGAAGCAGTAAACAAAAATTCAGATAAAGACTTGAATGCAATTAACAATTCAGCAGATTAAAGTTTCACCATTTTATGCCAATTGCTCACTGAGATCTTGAGTAGACCCCTTTGCATGTTTGGCCTCCCCCAAAATACATTTAGTTGGGATTAGAGCTAGGGTGGGGAACCTGATTGTGGCCTTACAGATGTTGCTGGACAACAGTCACCCATGAACATTGACTGTGCTGGCTGGAGCTGATGAGAGCAATACAGTGGTACCTAGGTTTTCGAACGTCTCTGTCGACGTACATTTCTGTTCCCGAACGCTGTAAACCCTGAAGTAAATGCTTCAGTTTTCGAACACGCCTTGAAGTCGAACTTGCCACACGGCTTCCGCTGAGCGCAAGATCCTGAGGCCTAGCTGTCAGCTTTTGAGTTTTCAAACGTTTCAGAACCTGAACGGTCTTCTGGAACGGATTGCATACAAAAACCGAGGCTACAGATTTCCCATCCCGGGACTGGAGAGTGCTTTTGCAGTGGCTGCCTATGGTTTTGGAACTCCCTCCCATGTGAGGTCTGCTTTACTGCCATGTTGATCACCTTTACTTTTTAGGAAAGCTTTTGATCCTTAAGTCTGAGGTTGATTTAGGCGCAGAGCCTTGGGAGTACCACAGGGGGTATCACAGCTATGATGTAGAATGAAATTTTGGCGCCGCTGAAATTTGAGGCCTCAAGGTCTGCTACTGCTTAAGTATATGGAGTTCAGGACAGATAAAAGAAAGTATTTCTTAACACAGTGCATGGAACTATGGAATCTATTCCTCCAGGAGGCAGTGATGACCACCAACTTGGCTGAATTTAAAAGAGGATTCAACAAATTAATAGAGGGGAGAGCTATTTATGGCTACTAGCCACAATGGCTAAGTGCTGCCACCATGGTTAGAGGCAGCAGCGTTTTTTAAATGTCAGTTGCTGAGGGCCACAGGTGTAGAGAGTACTCATGTGCTTGAATCCTGCTTCCTGGCTTCCCGCATGCATCTGGTTGGCTGCTGAGAGAATAGGATGCTGGACTAGATGGGCTATTAGCAGCAGCAGGCTCCTCTTATGTTCTTATGTTCTAATTCTACCATATATTGTTTTAGTAGAAATGGTTTTAGTGGATGCTTTCTATTTTTCCTTTTATATTCTCGGCATTTTTTTTTTTACACTTGTATTATAATGCTTTCAGGGACGTGGGTGGCGCTGTGGGTTAAACCACAGAGCCTAGGATTTGCCAATCAGAAGGTCAGCGATTCGAATCCCTGCAATGGGGTGAGCTCCCGTTGCTCGGTCCCTGCTTCTGCCAACCTAGCAGTTCGAAAGCACGTCAGAGTGCAAGTACAGTGGTACCTCAGGTTACATATGCTTCAGGTTACAGACTCCTCTAACACAGAAATAGTACCTCGGGTTAAGAACTTTGCTTCAGGATGAGAACAGAAATCGTGCTTTGGTGGCGCGGCAGCAGCAGGAGGCCCCATTAGCTAAAGTGGTACTTCAGGTTAAGAACAGTTTCAGGTTAAGAACGGACCACCGGAACGAATTAAGTACTTACGGTAACCTGAGGTACCGCTGTAGATAAATAGGTACCGTTCTGGCGGGAAGGTAAACAGCGTTTCCGTGCGCTGCTCTGGTTCGCCAGAAGCGGCTTAGTCATGCTAGCCACATGACCCAGAAACTGTACGCTGGCTCCCTTGGCCAATAAAGCGAGATGAGCACCACAACCCCAGAGTCGGCCTAATGGTCAGGGGTCCCTTTACCTTTACCTTTATAATGCTTTAAGTTTCTCTGTGTTAACCACCTTAGATTTTGCTTGAGGAAGGGCAGATTGTTATTTTTCATTCTTGTTTATTGAGAATATTTCGATTAAAAATAAAATAGAAAGTGAGTGATTAAAATGTTATAAATGAAAAGCTGATGGAGCAAAAAGGGTTTTATACTGAGTTGGAAGGCTGGCAAAGAAAGAACAATACAGGCGTCTCTAGGAAAGCTTAGGTGGGGCAATCAAAACAACACTTTTCTGTGTTTTAACCAAAGGCAACTCAAATGTTGGTGGAATGCAAAGGAGTGTGTCTCCAGAAGATTATAATCAGCTGGTAGACCTAAAGGTATCATATTCCCAACTTGTTCAGGGCATTTTGAATTGGAACCAAAAGCAGACCAACAGCCACGGAAACTGTTGTAATAAGTAGCTCTGGTCAACAAATTGGCCATGACATTCTGGACCTCTGAAACTTCCAAATACTTTTAAAAACGTAAGAGGAACTTGCGTCAGGCTGGCAGACCATCTGTTCCAGCATATTGTTCTCTCAGTGGCCAACCAGATGCCTGTGGGAAACCTGCAAACAGAACCTGAGCATAAGAGCGCTCTCCCCTCCTGCAATTTCCAGCAGCTGATATTTTCAAAGATAGCTCCACATGGAGCACATTGCAATAATACACTTGCAATGTATCCAAACCATGGGTTACTCTGGTAAAATCAGTTTTTTTCCAGGAGCAGATACGGCTCATCTACCAGCAAAAAAGGGCAATTTCCAGTGAAAGATACACAGAGAGGGAACCTAAGCAATTTCAATTAGCAGGGCATTGTGACATAGCCACAGCAAAGGCACTATCTCTATTATTCACTTGCCAAATCTCCTGAAATGGTATCCAGAACAAGATCTTTGACATTGATCTTAATTCCTAGGCAGGCTTCTCAAAGAGAGAGGTCTCTAAGGTAACCTGGTCCTAAGCTGTTTAGGGCTTTAAAACCTATAACCAACACTGCTTGTGCAGCTGTTTTTAAAAATGTTTGAGCAAAACTTTCCATCCCATAACTGGATTTAAAGATGTATTGTAATGTGTCTAGATAATCCATATAATCCTGGAAAATTTGGAGTTGAAACATCTCCCTATGCTTGAGCATGTTGCCCCAAAATAGAATATTGGGTACAGTCAAACCTTGGTTCTTGAACGACTCCATTTTTGAACGTTTCAGCTCCCAAACACTGAAAGCCATGAAGTAAATGCTCCGTTTTTTTGGAATCCGAACGTCTGATGCAGCTTCTGCTTGAGTGCAAGAAGCTCTTGCAACCAATCGGAAGCTGTGCCCTGGTTGTCGAGCGTTTCAGAACCTGAACGGTCTTCCGGAACAGATTATTTTCGGCAACCAAGTTTTGACTGTACTTACTATAAAACGCAGGTGGCGCTGTGCGTAAAACCTCAGCGCCTAGGACTTGCCGATTGCATGGTCGGCAGTTCGAATCCCCGTGGTGGGGTGAGCTCCCGTCTTTCGGTCCCAGCTCCTGCCCACCTAGCAGTTCGAAAGCACCCTTAAGTGCAAGTAGATACCGCTTTATAGCGGGAAGGTAAACGGCGTTTCCGTGTGCTGCTCTGGTGCCAGTTCGCCAGAGCAGCTTCGTCACGCTGGCCACGTGACCCGGAAGTGTCTGCGGACAGTGCTGGCTCCCGGCCTCTAGAGTGAGATGAGCGCACAACCCTAGAGTCTGTCAAGACTGGTCCGTACGGGCAGGGGTACCTTTACCTTTACTATAAAACCCCGATGCTAAGTCTCAACACTGCTTCTTAAAGGTTGGATGGAAAACTCCTTTTCGTTCCTCTTACCAACTTGACCAGATTAACTATGACTGCTTTTATCAGGAAGGCAGAGCAGGAAGAACACACAGATGGTTGGCCTTTCTGCTCCAAGAATCCTGTACCACATCCTTAGGTCTGCACAGGTACTTTGTCTTGCCTACTAGTGCTATTGACTAATGGCCTTCTCCAGTTAACTGAAAATAAATAACTTTGGTACTGAGTGAGGAGGGACAAGTCAGCAGTGATGAATACTTCTTATAAAGGAACATGTTTTTAGAAGACTATGGTGATAATATGGAATAATAATAACAACTTTGCGTATTTCCAGGAGCCTTTTTTGTATTCAGATTTTCTTTCCTAAATTGAAATTGTTCACATTATCAATCAGTTGTGAATAACTGAGATGACTAACTTCTATGTCAGTGACTGCAGGAAAATGTGACTTTATATGGTATATTGGAAAGTTCTGTCTTTCACATGGAATAGAACATGGGTTGGGAACTTCTGGCCTATGGGCCAAATCTGGCCCACTAGGCTAGGTTCCTAATTTGATTCACAAGTCACAACACTTTTCCTCCAGCCTTCTCCACCTGTCATTTGCTTAATGTGTCATTACATTAGATATTAACATTAGATATGGAACAGGTAAAGCTGTGGATGCAAAGGAAGAATTGGGAGCCTTATAGGACTCCCTACTGTTCCTTTGCATTTGGTGCTGTTTAAATTTGATGCTAAATGCAAAGTCTGCTGCATTTGGCCTGGATCGTATCCACTTGGGAGTTCCTGAGTGGATCCAACCAAGCAACACAGTTTGAATTCTGCACCAAATTTAAACAGCAGTGAATACAAACCATGCTTCAAAGGAACAGTTGCTCAGGAAGGCTCCCAGTTCAGTTGTGTTTCACACTGAATAAAAACTGCACTGCTTTGGGCTTGATCTAATTGGAAGGTCGATAGCCCTGTTAAACTGTTAAACATGTGGAGGGTTAATCAGAATTGTATCCAGCCTGCTGTCTGAAGCAGGTTCTTCACTGTGGCATGAAAATAACTTTGGTTGGTTTTGAGATCCCACAGTTCAGTATTTATTTATATTTATATGTATCATATTTATAATATATATATATATATATATATATATATATATATATATATATATTTCCCCACATAATTTGTTTTGCAAAGAGCAACAGCATCTCTTGTTCTGGAGATCCATTTTAAACAGGAATTCTTCTTAGCTTAGGATCTTGGTTTGCTTAAAGAAACAATGTAGTTTTGAGACTCATCCATTTTCAGATGAATTTAAGGTAAGGCTTTCAAGTTGTCACAGGTTTCTCTGAAAGCAAAAGCAATTTTTTCATCATGCATCCTTTAATAGATGTAATAATTTTGTGTAGTTACATGTTTACTGTCCTTGATTAAGCTAATTCACATAGTGGTAGCATAAAATAAGAAACTTTGATATTTAGATATATATCTATACTTTTAATTTTATTAGCTTTCTAAGAAACATGATATAAGCATAACAATTGGTTTCCCCCCTCCCCCAGAAGACCAGTACAGTAAATTTCCCCATAAATCTATTTGCACAGTTGGTCGGTGCCAGTCATTTGAATACTTTATAAAGTGATGCCATATTTTAGCAAAATTGTCTGTATCAGTTGCATCAAGGCGTGTACTCTTAGTTTCTCAGATAAAGCAATTGTCCATACTTCCTGTGATACGGTGATCTCTTTATTTAAAATATTATTTCACCCTTTTGGTGAGAAGAGCCTCCAAAGCCTCTAAGGAATTCAGCGGTGTGACCATGAATACTTATGGGTACTTTAGCTGGAGAAGATGACCCTGTTGTGGATGGATGCTTCCATACAACCTTGACGGAATAACATAGGAGAAACCTGTTAGAAAATCTAAAAAAGGAATGAATATTCTAAAGGCATGGAGGGGGGATAGAGGGGTGTTACGTTTAGGTGTCCAGTTATATTTTGTTATACATCTATGAAAACAAATAAAATTACTTTTAAAAAAGTAAACACAATTTTAAAGCAAATGAAGATACTAAATAAAGATTAAAAACCATAAAGCAATGAAACCAGATCGGTAGCAGCACATTAAGTATTATTATAAGCATAGGTAAACAGCATGGAATTGACAGTATATCTGAAAAATAGTGAAGATGGCAATAATTGAGCTTTCCTGGGTAGAATTCTTGAAGACAGGATGCCTTTGAAAAGACTCTTCCACCTGCCTAGCCTCAGGACTCAGCTACATTGGCAAAGAAAAAGTGCTTTATATGCGTTGTTTATGTATTATAACACTGTGATACCAGATGGCAGTGTAGAGTTCCATTTTTGCCAACCTGATTTCTCATACAAAGTAAAACAAGTACCCAGAGAAAGGCCTCAGAAGAAGATCTTAATTGCTGGGTAGACTCTTGCTTTACACTGCACCTGAACTGAAAAGCATCTCTGGACTGAATTCGGAGAAAATGTAAATCTTAAAGACAGAGAAACAATTTTAACTTATAATTAAGAGTCCATGTACCTGTAATATTCTGCATGGTTCAATTTGCAACACCAGCCATAGCATAGACTCTGTACCCTGGGCAAGAGTCAGTAAGTACATTATAATTATTGAATGAGGCTTGGTCATGGACTTGGGGTTAAGGTTTTTGAGTTTATAAATCTGTGGTCTATACCTTTGCAGGCAAATATATTAAAGGATTGACTAGCGTGCCTGTGAATATTTGTGTGTTGTATTGTGGTTTGACTGGTGGATCTGGCAAGCTATTTGCTCAGAAGAAATTGTTACTATTCTGCATTCTAACTGCAAGGATGTCATCTTGGTTAATATTTACGTATTTATTTTATTTATTCCACAATATTTAGAGATTTTAATAAAATCTCAAAGCAGTTTAATATTTGTCCACCCTCCTTTACTCTCTTCCACCTGATTTCTACATTGGAGATTGCATATAAATCATGTGGGGAATGACAAGTGATTTCTGATAAAGAAATCCGATGCAGGGAAGGAAATAAGAGTGAATAGATAAGAATACGTAACTGACAGTCGAATACATAATTTGACAGTTTTGGCTATCCTCCCTCAAGACTTTTTCTATCTACTTCAACAGTCACTGTTTAAGGGAGTACCCAAAACTATGTTATAAAAATATTGGTGCAGCATTAATTTTCATAAGGGTGCCCTGTTAATTCTTTAATATTCTGCTGAGTCTGCTTTCTCCTTTCCCCATCAACATCCCTTTCTAACCTTGATGTAGTATACTCCTGTGACCTACTTCCTTTCCACTCATTAACATTCTTGCTTATCATTGGCCCTTAAACATGGACTTAAATTAATAGAAACAACAGAGCTCACACCTGAGTAATTGTTTCTGGTTGACAGAAGATTGATTTACTCTGTTTATATTTAGAAATTCATGTGTACCTCAGTGGAATGGAAGGCCTTTTCAGAAAATCAAGCAAAACCATCAAGCAAAAACATAATGAAAAATTAAAATAAAAAACACATCCATTTAAGCTAAGTTTCACAACTTTTATTACTTTATCTGCAATGGAATAGATGGTTAATTAACCTACTTCCTTTTTCTTCCTATGTGCATTGCCTGCTGCTTAGGTGAGAACCAAAAAATACTGTCTGCATTGTTTAGGTCACCCTATCTTGGCACAAAACATCAATTCAGTGCTAAAACTGAACCTTGCGCCTCTCTGCCAGCATCCCTGAAAGGTGTGTCTAGGAGACCATTGACAGCAGCACCAGTCTGCAAGCCTGTGAGTTTGGGGTCAGTGAGTCCCAAGGCTTATTCCCTTTCCATGGTGTCTTGGTGATATGTGAGGAATCATTCCTTCTTTCAAGAAAAGGTGAATTTCATTGTCACCATAGAAATCAGTCAGTAAGTGCTTGATGCCAGGGATGGAGAATGAAAATCTCCAGTGATGTGTCTCTCCCCCCCCCCACCCAAAAAAATTCTGAATTAGAAAATGTCCCAGAAAATTAGTTTACCATAAAATAGGCAAAAGCATTAAAGTTATAAATAGTACTAAAAGTATCCATCCGCCAGCAGTCAGTAACAAGGAAATGTAATTTAGCATGCTTATATTACTTTTATTTAGTAGTACTCCAGAGCAGATTTTTGAAAATCCAATTTCTAAATAAATTGTGCCCAAGTCCCCTAAACCTTTACATATGCACCCTTGTACATATTGTAATTTCTCTTCTGATTTTAGATGCTATATCATTTATCCTCTTCTGTCTATTTTGCCAGGGCACCCAAATGAAAGATTTGTAATCCCTTGTTTATTGGATAAAGTCTTGTATCACTGGACAGGTGGCTAATGTTTTCAAAATTGCTATACCCATAAGAGGTCAAATGATGGACTGTATTACAGGGACTGCATTAATTGTGTTCTGTATCTAAACTGGATCAGGTCTTATTACTGTAATTAAGGTATTGATTGATTACTTGTATTTAGTAAACAAAACTAAAAACATTGAAATAGCCAGGCTCGCCTAGTTTTTATTTGTAATTGGCATTCATTTGTTGTTGCTAATGAATTTAGGAAACAGATCTTTTGTGTGCAGAAAAATAAAGCAGTGAAGTTTTTTGTTTTTTTTTTAAACTTCCTCTTCACATCACTGACCGTAGCTCTTCCCCTGTCCAAAAAACAAAGGCTAAGGAGAGGATTAAGGCCACATTCGTTCTGATAGTCTAGTTGTACCTTAACCTCAACTGAAGCTCATAAAGTTTCTGTATGTTGTGTTAAGATACTGTAAAAAGGTAAAGGGTAAAAGGACCCCTGACCGTTAGGTCCAGTCGTGGCCGACTTTGGGTTGCGGCACTCATCTCGCTTTATTGGCCGAGGGAGCCGGTGTACAGCTTCCGGGTCATGTGGCCAGCATGACTAAGCCGCTCCTGGCGAACCAGAGCAGCGCACGGAAACACCATTTACCTTCCCGCTGGAGCGGTACCTATTTATCTACTTGCACTTTGACATGCTTTCGAACTGCTAGGTTGGCAGGAGCAGGGACCGAGCAACAGGAGCTCACCCCGTCGTGGGGATTCGAACTGCCGACCTTCTGATCGGCAAGTCCTAGGCTCTGTGGTTTAACCCACAGCGCCACCTGCGTCCCTAAGATACTTGTACTTGACCAAAATTGGGTGAATGCTGCAATCCAGTTGACCCAGTTGCAGTCAACCTGCTTGTGATGAATGTTCTCCTGGTCTTTGGCATAGCCTGCCACTCTGATCTTGACTTCATGCTCCTTATTCACTCTCCCTTCCCATTTTTTTCCCTTTTGTTGATGCAGGCAGGGAGTAGCCCTCTTTCCAAAAGAATATTGTGCAACACTATTAGAGTAAGCATAGTCATTGCCCACCCATCTGTGGGTTATCCCTGGTTCTTGCAGGATGAAGGCATAATGACCTTGATTCTAGCAGGTTCAAGATCCTGTTTCTAGCAAGTTGATGATATGGCCACACCCAGCCATACTTGTTTATATGTCCTACAAGGAAGGCCAAGCTGCTTGCTTAGGGCCTAGAACACCCCCCCATCCTGCCCTTTAATGTGATATTGAGAAGAAAGACACAGCATCTATAACTCCTGGGGGAGTTGGTAGGACCCTTATTATCCACTTAAATCAGGGGAGTCAAAACTCCCAAGTCCTCTCCATCCCCCAGATATGTGGAATTAACCTATTTGCGCTAGTGCTGTCTTGTAATAATTATTTTTTTGTCTTCATTGGATGACCTAGCTGTTCATTGTTTGCTCATTCACAATCCTGTTAGAAAGTGACTTAAGTTTCTTTCATATTTCCTTCCTTGTATTGGCCTCTGGTTGCCTAGATCAAGCTCTGCTCTATAGGTTGACGTCTGTTTCCCTTTCCTGCTCCAACAGCAGTTGGATTATTATTATTTTTTCCACTCCTTGTCCTCAAATGAAATTAGTTCAGTGTTGGATGAATGCTGTTTCCTGGAGAGCCTTTCTTGGTGGCATGCCTACTGCTGCCATTGATGCCCACTGTCATGAAATACAGTAGGCTGGGTCTCTCCATCGCATGTGTGTCAGAGAGAGGGGGGTTGGGGGTTATTTAGGTATTTCCCCCCCTTTTTGGGCACAGCCTGCCATGCTGGTGTATGCACCTGCAGGCTTCACTTGTACTACGTGGTCTAAGGGGAAGAGAGAAAAATGGTGTTTTTACTGTATGCAGTTTCGTTTAAGGTACTGGGGCAGGGCTGGCAGCAGCTTTCCCTGGTTTGGGAAGAACCAAATATATTCTAGTCCAGTCTAACTTCCTCAATAGCACCCCTTCATCATTAAACAGTTTCCTCTTTGTAGGACTTCTCAGCCATTGCTGTCCTGCTGTGACGGAGGGGAGTCCTGAGCACTCTCCAGTCTTTCCACCACTGCCCTGCCAAACTTCTTTTCAGTCATGCTGGACTGCAAAGCCTGCCAGTGCCAGACAAGCAGCAAAAACAGTGTGATCTTGTTCCTGATACTTCACCTAGAACAGGGTGGCAGATGGACACTGTAAAGCAGTCCTCAAGTAGCACCTGCCTTTCGGTGGCTCATCACAGCACTCTTGCCACTGTCAGCTTGATCTGCCTCTGCCTCTCATACCTTTCCAAGGAGTGGAGGTAAAGACGCTGCTCCTCTCACATAGAATTCAGCATTTTTATTTTAAAATGAGAAATTGTTTTGAAGTGAGAGTTTTGACATGTACATTTGACACACCTATTTCTGTACCACTACACTCGATTGTATGGAAATGTTTAGAAAAGATACACTTGGGAGGATAATGTTTCAGTGTAAATGTGTAATATACATAACATTTTTATAGAAGTCGAATTATCGCTGGATTAAGCATAGAAATGATGACTGTTGAAATGCTTACATCTAGAGTACCGTATTTTTCACCCTGTAGGACGCACTTTTTCCCCTCCAAAAATGAAGGGGAAATGTGTGTGCATCCTATGGGTCGAATGCAGGCTTTTGCTGAAGCCTGGAGAGCAAGAGGGGTCGGTGCGCACCGACCCCTCTCACTCTCCAGGCTTCAGGAAGCTATCCGCAAGCCTTGGGAGCCCGGCAGGAGTTCCTGCCGGTCTCCCAAGGCTTGTGGAGAGCTGCCTGCATCCCGAAGCCCGGGGCGGCTGAGTAGCGTGCCCTGGGCTTCGGGCAGATATCTGCAAACCTGGGGAGACCGGCGCGACTTCCCACCGGGCTCCCAGGCTTGCGGATAGCAGCCTGTTCTGGGGGCTCGGGCTTCCCCTGCCCCAGCCCCGCACCTGGGGGGGGGAAATATTTTTTTCCTTTATTTCCCCCGCCCCCCCAAAAAACTAGGTGCGCCCTATGGGCCGGTGCACCCTATGGGGCGAAAAATACGGTATTTCCTTGGTTTTTGCACAAGTTGTTTCAGACATGCTTCTTGATTAATATTTGCATTCATGGTATGATTACTTTTGTGCACTGTTTACTTTTTTCAGCTGTACTATTCATGTAGTGATGATATATTTCCTCTTCCCTTTAAGCTGCATTCACATAATTGGTGCCATGTTGTTTATCTCCTAAACTATGTTACCTATTTCTGCAGGCTACAACGATATAGCTATGTAAGCAGCCTGAAAGGTGGTATTATTGTCACGGCAAAGGTGCCAATTTGTAGTAGCTTCAAAGTGGGTAAATTAGTAATTGCCATACTAGTTCGTTGAAATGATACCTCAGTGTGTGACAGTGGCCACACCTCAGGAATGGCTTTGACTGGCCAGCTAAACCAGGCAAAGGTAGCCTATTGGTCTCAAACCCTCAGTGAGATAGAGACTTCTCCTGCATGTGAAGGCAGGCTCCAGCAAATTGAGAGGATGAGACCAATAGCAGGTTCAACAGTTAAGAAGGTGGTTTCTACATGATCTGTAAAGGGAAGTGAGGGGCAAATGGATGGCTGCCGAATGCTTGAAGCAGGGTTTTGAGCTCCAAGGCCAACTCTAAGGCAAGTTTCTGCTCTATAACCAACTCTTAGCATTTGTTTTTATCCTCTCTTCCATTTTATTTCTTAACTCCTTTTAGTGCTTCGTTTTGTTGTTTTAATTTGTTATTTTATCTCATTGTTTTATTGTTCTAACTCCCCTAAACTGTGAGGCTGCATGAAGCTGGGCTGAGCTGAGCACTCTGCTAGGCAGTGCCAAACGCAAGGCCGAGCCAAATCAATCAACCTGGTAAGGCATCCCATCTTGAAGATGGAAAACTTAGTTCCTAAACCCGCTGCCTTTCAGGTTATCTTTGGGAGAAGAAAAGGCTAAGGAGTAAACTCTACACAAATCCGGAGTGGAGTCCCTAAGGCAGTTGGATGGTGTCTTGTATGCCTCCTTCCAGCGACTCCTGCAGCCAGGTTGGTGCCAAATGTATTGCTCTGTTTTCCTTTGGACCACATTAGTGAGGTTGAGAGCAGGATCTTGTCATCTGGGCAGCCCAGGACCTCCATAGACAGTGCCAAGGCTTGTGCCCTAGGAGGGTTGCTTCAGTACTGCTAACACAGCTGTTTGACTTCAGCTCTGGAGGCACACTCTATTGTCCCTTGAGACAGACTGATGCCAACAACAACAGCCTTTTAAACAGCTTAGCTTGGATCACTTATACCCTATCCCGAAAAGTGTTTACCCATGATGTAGTTATCAAAACTGACGGGGAAAATAAACTCTATTGATTTATGTTAAATCCAGACAGAATAGATTTCCTGTGTTCTAGATTAAATTGTCAGTTGACTTGTAGTATAGATAATATTTTTTCTTTGGGGCCTTGGGTTGCTTTGACATGCTGAAATACTGCTTGGATTTCTTCTGGGAAAACACTGAGATGACTCAAGTCCACAAGCTAACCACGGTTTGTCGTCATGTCGGGTATGCAGATTAGTATGGCTTTCAAACCAGGATCTGAAACCTGGCAAAGCAAGCACTCACACTAAGGGCACACTTTTAATGTTGCCTAACAAAATGCCTTCATTTTAAGATACAGTAGCTTTAGTATACTAGTAAATACATATTACATTTATGCAATTTTAGAAGATATTATCACTGTGAATCTTACGAAGTTAATATAGATTCTGAAACGGGTTGGAGAGAAAATAGATTATTTGCCAGGAAGCAGCACATTATATCTATTTCTCATTTGAGTTGGCTCTGCTGTCCCCTTTGCCATCTTGTCTTATAAAGAATAAATTTGCATGTTTGGTGGTAATGAGAATATGTCCATTGGATAGAATCCTTGGGATTTTATTATTTATTTATTTTACTCAATAAAAATGATAGAAAACCTTAGCCTGGTAAATGGATGGTAGGAGGGATATGAGTGTGTCCCAATGGTTTTTATTTTAATCTTGCACTGATACAGGACTGGATTTAAGCCTATTACTCAGATATGCTTCTGAAACTTTTTGATGTAACCTATTGGAATATCCAGTTGTGATTCTGGTGCAACAAACTGAACACAGCTTCTACAGTTCATATCTATTCAGTGTAAACGCATCTCAGAAGTAGGTAAAACTGATACTAGATTTAGATTTATCCATTGTTGTAACTTCTGGTCTTGTCTAGTTGAAGGTTGGAGGATGGATGACTGTTCTATGGAAGGATCATACTGCGCAATGATATAATTCACATGCTGGAGTGTGTAAAAGGGTTTGGAAAAGCTCTCCAGGGTCCAGGTGGGTTGGTCATCCTGTTCACTATTGCCCTCCTCTTCCGTGCTGGAACTTGATCTCACCAGTTCCTCCAGGTCTTCCAGACTCAAGGCCTGTTGCCCCTCAATAAGTTCCTCTTCCTCCTCCTGGATGAAGCCATTGCGACTAACTTGCCTCACCATCTTCATAATGTTCTCAGCCTCATTGGCAATGCCCAGAAATCCCTTGAAGTCATGAATGCATTTCTTCCACAGCTTGTGCCAGCATGTTTCAGGTTTCAGGCTTGATTGCATCCACTGCCTGCTTGATGTAGGTGACACAGTCAGCAGTGTTGAAGGACTTCCAGAATGCTATGAGGTTGAGCTGTAGATCAGCATCCATCATATCGATCAGCGAGGCAAAGGTGAGCCTGGTGTAATGAGACTTGAAGCAGTGAATCAGCCCTTGATCCAAAGGTTGGATGAGTGAGGTTGAATTGGAGGGGAGAAAGGCAACAGTGATGTCGTCGTGTGCAAATGGCAGCTCCTGTGGGTGACCAGCAGCATTGTCCACCACCAGCAGCACTCCAGCCTTTTCTCCTGCAAGTAACAACTCACCTCCAGAATGAAGCACTTGTGGAACCAGTCCAGAAAGCTTGGAGGCCTTCTTGTTGGACTGCCAGAAGATAGGCAGCAGATTCTTGTTCTTGCCTTTGAGGACATGGCTTTTTTTTTAGCTGTACAACATGTCCGGCTTGATTTTAGTGCCTAGCCACATTGCCTTCTCTGCTTTGTCAATATAGTCTGCTCAGGCATCTTCTTCCAGGACAGGCCTGTCTCCTCTGCTCTGAAGACCTGCTCTGGAAGGTATCCTTTCTCCTGCAGCAGCCTCTTCAGTAGCCGCCTGGTCTGTGGATGCAGCTTCACCAGCTGCCTGTACAGTACTTGCCCAGTTAAGTGAAAAAGCAGCTAAATGGAGCCAGACTGGTACCTGGGAATAATCTGCACCAGGATGGACCTAAAAGAGAACATGACAAAACACTATTTATAATCTAATAAAGGTAAAGGTAAAGGTACCCCTGCCCGCACGGGCCAGTCGTGTCCGACTCTGGGGTTGCGTGCTCATCTCGCACTAGAGGCTGTGAGCCGGCGCCGTCCGAAGACACTTCTGGGTCACGTGGCCAGCGTGACGAAGTTGCAGCTGGCGAGCCAGCACCAGCGCAGCACACGGAAACGCCGTTTACCTTCCTGCTATAAAGCGGTCCCTATTTATCTACTTGCACTTAAGAGTGTTTTCGAACTGCTAGGTGGGCAGGAGCTGGGACCGAACGACGGGAGCTCACCCCATCGCAGGGATTCGAATCTAATAGTCTATCTATTATAATCTAATAGCTCTCAACTAAAACCACACATCATCAGTGATCTGCAGCCCATCCTGAATAATCACACTTCCCTCTCTCACAGGCCTTGAGTGTTAGGTCTGTACTTGCTTACAGACAGTGCCCAGCCTAAAACAGGCATTTGCTATCAGCAACAGGCCATATATCAAGAGAGAAACACAGAAGCCAGCCTTGCAGCAGGTGGAGATACCAACTTTATCCCCGTATCTTGCAGGCAACACTATTACAGGGCTTAATAATGTCAGCCACATCAGTGGTTTCTGTGTGTGCTCATCTATTTGCCATCATCTCCCAGCAGTGCCTTTCTGCATTCTATATAGGACAAAACAATCCAATTTCTATGCAAAATAAGGAGTAGACTTGAGCCTATCATTAGAAATAGCAATATTCAGAAACCAACCATTTCATTATACCTGAACACTGATTTTCAGGTGGTCATCCTTGAACAAAGGAACTTCAGAGGTAAACCCTAGTCTGAATTATAATTTATTGGGGAATTAATTTTTGTCACTTGCAGCTTGAATTGAGATTAAGGTTTGTTTGGTTTTTTTAAAAAAATTCTACATGTGCTTGTTTATTAGCTTACCAATGCCAGGATGTTTGTGTTCTCAGCAACAGTGCTGTGGCAATAGGTCATTGCTTTTAGATAACTGTTGCTGTCTGTTACTTTTGCATTTCATTTCCCTCTTACCTCACTCTCTTACATTCCACCTCCCCCGGTCATTACCTGGCAATTTAAGAATACAATTCATGCATCTGATAAATAATTATTATTTTAATTTCTATACTACCTTTCTTCCGAAGTTCACGTGGTGGTTTACAGTATATTACACAAAAATACACATCATAATAACAAACCAAAACAATGTCTCCTACAGTTTAAAAGGTCATAGATTGTTTAATTAGCCAAAGGCCTGGGAGAAGAGAAATGTTTTTACCTGGCACCTCCCTGGGGAGAGCATTCCGCAAGCGGGGAGCCATCACAAAAAAGGCCCTTTATCATGTTGCCACCCTCTGTCTCTGTCATGGAGGGGGCACATGAAGAAGGGCCTCATACGATGATCGCAGGGTCCAGGTTGGTTTATATGGGGAGAGGCAGTTCATGAGGTATTGCGGTCCTGAGCTGAAGGGGACTCTAGTCCACAAATGCTTATTTCATAACATTTTTTCTTAGTCTTTAAAATGCCACAGGATTCATTGAGTCTTATTTTTAAGCCTGACTTGCATAAATCCAGGAAAATCTAATATAAAATAATGCTTGATTTACCACTCCTTTTTAAAGTACCCGGAAGCAATATTCACAATGGCTGTTAAAAGCTTATTCAGCATAGCCGGAGAAGATTTCACAAACCAGATTGGACAGGGATTGAGTGAACAAGTGTGGAGCCTCAGAATTCCAAGAAATGTGTCCACATATTTGTGCAACAACAGTTGCACCCCTTCTTAGTACTGCATGAACTATGATATATTATTGGAAGCAGGTATAAGTGGTTTAAGCTGCAAAATGTTTAGCAAATTGGTCACAGTGACAGTACTTCCCAGGAGTGGGTGCATGTGATAACAGTTTACACACACACACACACACACACACAAATTGACCAATGCTGAACAGAAACAGTGGTGGCAGAGTGTTGCTATTTTTGCTGTCATCACTGCCACAATGTAGGCTCTGTGAGAATATACCAGATTTTCTGAATTTCTATGAATTCTGGTAATTTTAAGATCTTCAATAAATTTATCACATAGTTTTCATAAATAGGATAACAAAACACACCTACTTTTTCTGCACAAATGCACAAATCTTATTCCGACGAATTTTCCTGTAATTTCTATCTATAAATGTCAAGGGCATTTCTTAGAAGGGCAGTCTGATTCCCCCCTCCCTTTAAAGATGGAAAAGCATGAATACCTTTGCTGACAGTGATCCATTTTGTAGTAACATTAGAGAGCTCTATTTTATATTCTTTTCAAGTCTAGATCAGGTGCAAAAATCTTTCCCTTTACTTGTTTTTTTGACCTTCTACTTAGAAGATGATATTATCTGGTCTTGTGACAAATTATATTCTAGCATTAGCTTCTCACACACCAGTGTCTAATATAGTGTATCTGTTTGTTTTAAAGCACACTTTGAATTACCGTATTTTTCGCTCTATAAGACGCATCAGACCACAAGACGCACCTAGTTTTTGGAGGAGGAAAACAAGAAAAAAAATATTCTGAATCTCAGAAGCCAGAACAGCAAGAGGGATCGCTGTGCAGTGAAAGCAGCTGTTCTGGCTTCTGGGATAGCTGCGCAGCCTGCATTTGCTCCATAAGATGCACATGCATTTCCCCTTACTTTTTAGGAGGGAAAATGTGAGTCTTATAGAGCAAAAAATACGGTATATTGTAAGCATGGATGATTCCACAGATTCTATCAGAAGAGAGTCGGTTATCACCTTACTTCCATAAAATATTGAGAAGAGCCTATATTGCTTGAGGTGCAGTGAATCTGCTTATATATTATTTTTTTAAAGACTTTAACTGAACCAAAGACCCAAACTTTTGAATCTGATATATTATGACCCGTTTCATCATACATTTATGGTATTCCAAAATACCATGACTCTGGATTCTAATTGAGAAAGTGATTCCTGTTGACAGTGCAGCCTACATTTTTACAATATTTTCAGTTCCACTTGTGACATTGAGATTAGGGACATACCATGTGTACACGTGACAACTGATTAACACATGTCTGAAAGGTCCATGATCACACATGTGCACATGTGCACACCTGTAATTAGTTGAAAATGTCACTAAACACGTCACTAAAAAGGGTGGAATGGGGGCCGGGTGGGGGTAGAATGGGCTCATACGTGCTCTGCTGATGGGCGGGGGGGGGGGATGGAACCCCTGTACAAAATGGTCGTTGATTGTATACTTAAGATCAGTGTGTGTGTGTGTGTGTGTGTGTGTGTGTGTGTGTAAAGGTAAAGGAACCTCTGACCATTAGGTCCAGTCATGACCGACTCTGGGGTTGCGGCGCTCATCTTGCTTTATTGGCCGAGGGAGCCGGCGTACAGCTTCCGGTTCATGTGGCCAGCATGACTAAGCCGCTTCTGGCGAACCAGAGCAGTACACGGAAACGCCGTTTACCTTCCCACTGGAGCGGTACCTATTTATCTACTTGCACTTTGACGTGCTTTCGAATTGCTAGGTTGGCAGGAGCAGGGATTGAGCAACAGGAGCTTACCCCATTGCAGGGATTCGAACTGCTGACCTGATTGGCAAGCCCAAGAGGCTCAGTGGTTTAAACCACAGCACCACCCGCGTCTTGTGTGTGTGTGTGTGTGTGTGTGTGTGTATATATATATATATATATATATATATATGCTTTCGTAGATTTTCACGGGTACAGGAATGCAGGTTTTGGTGTCCTCGGGTGTCTTCCCGTGTAAAAGTTGGGGTGTCTAGGCGACGTTTCGACGAGGTCTCACTCGTCATCTTCAGGCTGGTGCTTTCGGCTTCTTGTTACTGGAACAGAGCTCTGTTCCAGTAACAAGAAGCCGAAAGCACCAGCCTGAAGATGACGAGTGAGACCTCGTCGAAACGTCGCCTAGACACCCCAACTTTTACACGGGAAGACACCCGAGGACACCAAAACCTGCATATATATATATATATATATATATAATGAATATGTGACACATGTAAATAAACTCGTAGAAACATTTACATTCACATCAAAAGTAAACAAGTAGGGGTGGAGTGGGGACATTTATAATGAAAGAAAGAACGTGGTTTATGAAAGTTGATGTTCCAAAATATTTTAAGTAAAGACTACCCTTTGATGAATGCACACCAAATAGGTCTATCAATCTCTTAATTTCGATAAAAGTGCAGTATCCCATATTCTCCCATACTAATCAGATTTCAGTGGGGCCACTGTTTCCAGTTTGTAGCTATACATGTTTTTGAAGCCATGAGTAAGTTTACAACTTCTTCAAGATCAGTATCATTGATTGAAGCTTGAAAATGTAGTGGCTAACCTTTTTGGGGCGAGGGCAGCATTGGCACATGGACAGCTTATTTGGGGCTGCATGTCAAATGTATGTGTCAAAAGTGTAAAAGTGGGCATTTACCGTACATTTTTTTTAAAGGAAAACTATAACGAGGGGGTGAGTCTTGGAGGGTCATAACAACCTCTTGGCATCACAATTGCAGCAGGGGGAATGGTCAGTAAAATAATTACTATTGTTTTTTAAAATAAAAAATGGGTTTACAAAAAAACCTTCTTTGTGGGGTTAGGGTTAGGTTAAGTTAAAAAGTAATAATTAAAAAAGAAGGAAAATGGAGAGGAGTCTATCGCCCCCAACAATCTTTTGGTTTTTCGACATCACATAGAAACACAATAACAATAATTTCCTATATTTATTTTTAAAATGGCAGGATTTTTTTGAGCGTGTGTATATTATGCGGCAAAATAGAAACATAAAATAAAAATTATGCAGAGAGGGATGGATGCTCCTTATGGGTTATTCAACCCTGCCTGAATGGGATGAATATCAAGGTTTTTTTGGGGGGGGGGGGAATTCACAAGGTAAATGGCAGAGGGGAAAAGGTAACACAGACACATACTGTGGTCTCAGTTTGAACACTCAAGGCTTGTATTAGGTAACCTAAATCTAAAGAGATGGGAGAACCAGTCATGGATTGCTGTCATTTAATATAGTTCAACCTTTAATCAGATATTGGAACGTTAAACTTTTCTTATATTGACTTGGTTTATGATTAGGTCTGTGGGTACTCTGTTGTTCCAGTTTTTGCCATTCTGTATGTATATGCTTGCTTTGCAAAGTTTATTTTTACTTGCTATGGGGAGGAGTAAGGACTTAAGCAGGGGACCAAATGTGTATTCCCGGCAAGTCTTATTAAGCAAACTCTCTGAGTTTTGCCTAAGTTTTGCCTCTGTGTAACAGTTGTTGGAAATCACAGGTGAGAAGACTGCTGTTGCCCTTAAGTCTTACCTGTGGGATTCTCATAGGCATCTGTTTTCCACTATGAAAACAATGGACTAGATGGGTCCTGATCTAGTTGGGCTCTTTTTATGTTCTTCTGTGATATTGCCTCCATGGTTTTAAACTTACCTTAACATCTAAAAGAGCTGGAAGAATTAAAGGTGAATCCTGCACATGTTCAACATTATTTGAGTTTTCTGAGTTTGTACACAGCCCTAGGTGCAATCTTGTAGAAATATTTGTACAGTTCAATATCCTTGGCAAATACTAATAAATAAGGTTGATAATGGGAGCCATTCAAGGTCTGTGTAAATAAATTCACCCTCCAAGTATCCTGAGCCTGTTCCACTAATACAGCTTGGTGGATCTTTCATACCTGGTCTGTTTCTTATTTATGTAGGTTTGGTGCTCTCAACTGCCTTTACAAGACATGGCCTCTCTGCAATAAAATTCTGGATTCCACATTGTTACCAACATGGGGGCTACTTTGCAAATTTTACCCCATTTGCAGAACCCAATCATGGCAGCATTTTGCCCCAAACTATTAAACAGGTGAGGCAGAACAGAATCCTGAAATATGTGCTGACCATGGTTAGTCTCTGAAGAGAAGAAAAATTACAATAGAAGATTAGCACTTTATTTCATTTACGGGTTTAAGATCTTTTTTTCTGAATGCTTAGTTTCCTACAAAGAGCCAATTCAGATGTTACATTATTAATACAAATAGCAGTTGCAGAGACACAATAAATCTTTACGTTGTTCCTTGCTGCTAATGACCAAAAATTAGTTAATGGATGCCTTTTATTTTTATATTTATACAGCTTTGGGGGCGAGCTGATTAGACCAGAACAGCCATGTTTCGGAACAGTCTCAAGATGCTTCTTACGGGTGGGAAATCAAACCGCAAAAACAGATCCAGTGGTAAGTGAAGGAAGGAGTATTTGAATGCAGCACAATCATCCCAGCCCAGCAAATGAAATTTGCATGTAGAAACTGGCTGCAAGGTGAGGTAGAATATTGCCATGCCAGTAATATAGTGATCCCATTCCTAATTCCGCATCCTTATTGAGACTCAACTAGTGGATAGACTGCTCCCCGCATTGCTAAGATCCCAGACGACTCGAGTTGATGCTGATGATGCTCCTGAGACTTCAGTTATTTTGTCACCCCTTAATATAATGATAACAGTATAACTTTCAAGCCAGTTTCATGCCTGATGAGCTGAATAATACTGAATGAGAAGGGAAGAGGAAATGATTCTGATGATTCATGTGATTGCTGGGCAACCAGAAAAACTTCCTCTATATCTTCTAGATTGTAATCCAGCAAGGCCACATAAAAAATTCATATTTAAATGGTTGTGGCTTGAGGCTTGTGTACCCAGATCCTCTGGGCCACGAGTCTAATAAGGCTTGGCAGGGGTCTTAATTTGTGCCATGTGCCATGTTTACTGCAAACCATGCCCACCTGTAGCACACCTGACAACATACGTGACATCAGCTGTGGGGCAAGCAAAGATGCAAAGGGACAATGGAGAGTCTTACAGTGCTCCTTGGCAAGCGCATCTTGCATTCAGCACATTCAAAATTTGGTTTCAAATGCAAATCCTGCTGGGATTGGTTGCACTCTGGAGCTCCTAACTGGAGATCCTGAATACAACCAGTTCCTCTGAAAATCAGAATTTGCACTCCGTTCCAAACTTTTTGCAGTGATCTTCATTTGCAGCTGGTTTTAGCTCAAAGTGGACTGAAAAGAAAGAATTGGGAATCTTTTTTTTTTTTGAAGTTGGGTCTGTCCTGAAATCATGGTTATGTCAGGCTATTGGTGGGTGGCCCCATCCTTCCGTTATAATGGCCCATAGTGGTTGGGGGGAACTTGCAACACGCTTATTTAGAAGTTGGACACATTGAACTCAGTATATTGTTTCCTGCTTGGCAGGGGGTTGGACTCGATGGCCCTTGTGGTCTCTTCCAACTCTATGATTCTATGATTTGATTTTGAGTAAATATGCATAGGATTGAGCTGCAAATGAACTAAACCTTTTGTGAATGAGAGCCATTGTGCTTTGAGTTTCAAATGTTTCTGCTATAATATACAATGTTCCTTTTGCTCTGAAGAAAAATGTTTGTTTTGTCATATAGTGCACAAAAGATGAATTATCCACAGACTTGTTTGCAGGATAATTTCTTTTCAAATTCTGGCAAGACTTGATGACTTTATTTTACAAAGTGGCAATATGCCTAATGTACAGTGTTTTATTTATATGCTGTCCAAGATGTGTTCTGGAGTTTCTGGAAAAATTGTTACTGTGATTTTCCCTCCTGCTACATAAAAGTCTTTGATGGGGTTGCAGGACTGCCACTGAGTGCAAACCTTGAATCAGTGAGACCTGTTGGTTTGTGGATCTACAACAACAGTGTTTTTTTGCTGGAATATGAATTGCACACTTGGATTTGATATTTAGAAGTCAGATGAACTATGTTCATTATGCAGAGTAAGCTTGAAAATAGGAAGCCACTCTATGTTGGATATTTAATAGACAAAACCTAGTTTAAAAAAACCTTGTACCTAACCTGCTCGCTGTGTTTTGCATATCATGGTAAGCCATGACTAATGGCTTACCATGAACACACAGATGGCTCTAACGTCACTCCTTCCTGCTGGTGAGTGGGAGCAACAAACTACTATCATTGGCTTAGCCTTATGTCTGAACTAGGGATCATGGTTTGTTTCACTTAAGCAAATCATGATCAATTTTATTTATTTTTCAAGTTCGGTATTAGGCCTTTCAGCTATAGTGAAAAGTATTGTAGCTTCTTTCATTTGGGTTTTATTTGTTTTGATTTTTACAATGAACACGTTGACTTTTATCAAATTACAATTCTTTGCGATGTTTTCCCAAACTAAGCAGCTAGCACCAGCAGTCAGGATAAGTGGAAGTATGCTGAAGATGTCAGTATTTGGTGATGTGGTCCCGTAATTCTGCCTATTATTTCAGCTTTCTCATTTTTCATCACCCTAGCGAAGTTGTTTTCAGCTTTTTCACTCACAACTTTTTGTTAGTTCTTTTAGATTCCATGATATAGTAACAAATACTATAACAAAAGAAAAAAACAGAAATTGGTGTGTGTCTGCATGTGTGTGATTATATAGATATCAAAAGTTTTATACTTTTACTCAAAAAAAGCACTGCTTTAATATCAAGTATTGGGTTTTTAACTTGCAAGATGAATGTGAAGGTATGCACTCTCAATTATTCTTAAGCACAGCACTAGGACTATTACAGTTGTACCTTGGTTCCTGAACGGAATCCGTTCCAGAAGTCCGTTTGACTTCCGAAAACGTTTGAAAACCAAAGCATGGCTTCTGATTGGCTGCAAGAGTTTTCTGCACTCAATCGGAAGCCGCAAAAGCAGCATCAAATGTTTGGGTTCCAAAGAGTGTTCACAAACCGGAACGCTCACTTCCAGGTTTGTGGCATTCGGGAGCCAAAACGTTCGAGTCGCAAGGTGTTCAACAACCAAGGTATGACTGTATAGTGTTTAAGGTTAATGCTATCCATCTAATGAAGTAAGGTAAAGGTAAAGGGACCCCTGACTGTTAAGTCCAGTCGTGAACGACTCAGGGGTTGCGGCGCTCATCTTGCTTTACTGGCCGAGGGAGCCGCCACCTGAAGTAGGGGCTTGCAAATGAAAGCTCATGTCAGAAAAGGTTTGCTTGTATTTAAGTGCCAAGGAGTCTTTGATGTGTTTCCTATGATAGACTAATTATCTGCAATTTAAATACAGATCAGGTTTCAGGCAGTATTTAAATTAAGTGGTGCATCAAAGTTAGTGCAGTGAATACTTGTGTAAAACCAGCTTGCGGGGACATCTTGTATTCTGTGTGTTTCCCTGGTGAGAACTTGTGAAAACAGTATGAGGCATGGGTTGAGGTTCCCTCTCAGTCAAAAGTTGAGCAGGTAGTTTTGGGTGATTTTTGCCTGTAAAGTGAAATAATAATGACATACCGCCCAGGGCAGTTGTATCCTTTTCCATGACCTTTTGCTTCTCCAACTCTACTACCATCAGACACCCTGTGATATGATGTTCTTTCAGCTGTGTTCATTCATTCTTGCTGCCCTTCTTTACCTGGAAAATGCTCGACTCTGATCTGTAATTGGTGCTCCGTTCTCTCCCCTCCTGTCCCTTCAAATCCTTACTTCAATCCAACATTTTATTTGGAAGCCTTTGGTTTAATCTCTTCATCCGCAACCCCATCTGTAACCAAACTTAAATTTTTGAAGCTATATTTACTCTGATTCAGTTTCCCCCCACTTTGTCTCCTCACTGCCTTCCTTCTGTTATTGTTTCCCAGTGTTGCTTACCAGCAGGGATCTCTTTTTTTTTGCCGATAGAAATCTTTTATGTACCATAATTTTTAATTATTTACTACCATCAGTGCACACACACACACACACAGAGTAACAAGATGACAGATCCCTACCCCAAGAAGCTTACGAGGTCATGCAGGGCTTTGATGATTAAGGTAAGGAGTTTGTCCTAAATCCAGGCTTGGACAGGAACCCAATGTAGAGCAGTGAATTAGATGAATGAATTTGGTGGTGGAGTTCTGGATAGTGGTGAATAATGGAAGAGAAATTGGGTGGCAGATGGAGAGTTGGGGATGGGTTGATTTTTTGTTTGATTGATTCTTTGAAGTGGGGAACAATGGAATGCTTGAATATAGGAGGGGAGGAGCCAGAGGATGATGCTAGGACTTCAGCAGCTAGGAGTCTGGAGGGGATAAGATCAAGGGAGCGTTTGGGTGGGGTTAGATGAGGACTAGTCAACTTGTCAAATAATAACACAGAAGAGGGATGTAACTCAAAGCACCAAGGTGAGTCTGCCTTCCCAAATATGGAGGGAAGATTCTGAGGATCTTAGTGGGGAATGGGAGAGACAGTTGGGAGAGGAGAACTATTGCCTTTCATTTCTTCCATTTCTAACTGTAACAACTTTAGTCCACTTGGTAATTGTTTTTTAATTTTTAAATATTCAATCAACTTTTTATAAACAACAACAACATCAACAACAGATAGTCAACAATACCTGGTACCCTTAAATGCTTCCTTTGATTTTAGCTGCTCTCTTTGCAAACCTCAGAACTCTCCAAGGAGGCTTTGGAAGGCACAGTGTATAGAACGATTTTTGCCATTCCCCAGAGGAAGAAGAGACATCTGGTGATGGTAGGTAACTGACTATTGAGGGAGACAGAGGCAGTAGCATGTGGAGGAAACAGGATGTCCCAGGAGGTGTGCTGACTTCCAGGTGTAAAGATTCACAATGTGACAGAGAAGTTGCCAAGTCTTATAAAGTCCACTGACCACAACCCCTTCTTTCTGATTCATGTGGGTACAAACAATACGGCCACACACCACTTTCAATGTGTAGCTTGGGACTATGAGATTCTGGGCAGGAAGCTGAAGAACCTTGGGGCACAGGTGGTCTTTTCATCACTCCTTCCTGTTGAAGGTTGTGGCCCAGGAAGAAAGGATAATACTGGAGGTAAACCACTAGCTGCACAGGTGATGTCATCAGGAAGGGTTTGGCTTCTTGGATCGTGGTATCTACTTTCTTGAGGAAGGACTTCTGGCAAGAGATGGGCTGCACTTCACAGTTTTTGGCAATAGTGTGTTTGCTAAGAGTCTTGCGAACCTGATCAGGAGAGCTTTAAACTAGATCAGGAGTTGTCAACCTGGTTCCTACTGCCCATTAGTGGGCGTTTCAGGATTCTAGGTGGGCGGTAGAGGGTTCTATGGCACAAGCTGAATCCTCCTTCCATTAAGCACTGGTGGGTGGTGAGGAAATTTTACCATCAAGAAAGATGCATTAGTGGGTGGTAGGTATAAAAAAGTTGACTACACCTGAACTAGAGGGATACAACATTACAGACTATAGAAGAACATCTGGTACTGTGGATGATAGATTCATTACTGCACAGGTAACTGAGGTGGGGCTCCAGAAACCTGCTAAAGGGCAAGAAACTTCAAGAAGGAAGTAGCTGGAGAGAATGACTAATGGTTTCATTTGTCTCTACACAAATGCACAGAATATGGGAAACAAGCAGAACGAATTGGAGCTTTTAATGCAGGATGGCATGTATGACCTGGTAGGCATTACTGAAACCTGGTGGAATGAGACTTTGGAAGGCAGAGTAGAATGCAGGAATTCAAGCATGATGGGAGGAGGAGTAGCATTACAGTGGTACCTCGGGTTAAGTACTTAATTCGTTCCGCAGGTCCGTACTTAACCTGAAACTGTTCTTAACCTGAAGCACCACTTTAGCTAATGGGGCCTCCTGCTGCTGCCGCGCCACCGGAGCACAATTTCTGTTCTCAACCTGAAGCAAAGTTCTTAACCTGAAGCAATATTTCTGGGTTAGCAGAGTCTGTAACCTGAAGCGTATGTAACCTGAAGTGTATGTAACCCGAGGTACCACTATATATGTAAAGGATGTGTGCATTTATGAAGAAATCCATAACCTGGCAGATTTAGAGTATATGGGTAACATTTTGTAGGGGAGAAAAACCAACATCAGTCTTATGTGGATGTCTGCTTATAGACCGTTAAGCCAGATTGAAGACTTGGATGATGTCTTCCTAGAGCAGATTACCAAACATTCAAAAAGGAGAGATGTAGTAGTCATGGGAGACTTCAGCTTCCCCAATATGTATTGGAAATCAAACCCTTCCAAGAATGTAAGGTCCAACAAATTCCTCCGTAATCTTGCTGACAGTTTCATTTCCCAGAAGCTGGAAGAAGCAACAAGGGTATTATCTATCATGAACCTGGTCCTCACCAACAGAGAGGGACTCATTGACTAAGTGAAAGTACTGGGAAATTTGGGAGGAAGTGATCATGTTCTCCTGGGTTTCATGATACAGAGGCAAGGGAAAGTTGAGTGCAATTAGACATGCATTTTGGATTTAAGAAGTCCAATTTCCAAAACCTTGGATGAGATCCCATGGTCAGAAATACTCAAAGAGAAGGGAATCCAAAATGGATGGGAGCTTCTTAAGGATGAAATATTGAAGGCCCAAATGCAGATGATTCCAACAAGAAAGAAAAGTGGGATGCACCTAAGGAATCTGGCGGGGCTGCATAAGGAGCTTATAGATGAGCTGAGATTTAAGAAAGGCATATACATATAAGAAATGGAAGAAAGAGGAAATCATAAAGGAGGCGTATACATGTATTGTGAACATTTGCAGGGTAAAAGTCAGGTGGGCTAAAGCTCAGAATATGCTCAGGCTTGCAAGAGAGATTATAAATGATAAAAAATAGTTTCTTTGGCTATGCTTGAAGCAAGAGGAAGAACAAGCAAGTGATAGGTCCTCTGTGTGGAGAAGATGGGGAATTGCTATTCGGTGAGAGAGAGAAGGCGGAACTGCTCAACACCTACTTTGCCTCTGTCTTCTCCCCAAAGGAAAGCAATGCCCAACCTGGTGATAACATAATAAATGATGTAATGAGGGAGCTGCAGCCCAAGATAGTTAATGAGCTGCACACGAGGGTACTAAAGGAGCTTGCGGATGTAATCTCAGAGTCTCCATCTATAATCTTTGAGAATTATTGGAGAACAGGGGAGATCCCTGCAGTCTGGAAGTGGGCAAATGTTGTCTCCATCTTCAAAAGTGTCAGCTGATCTCTGAATGACTGCCCCAGGATGTTGGCTATTGGGGAGGGCTCCTGGAATATTAAGACAAATTCCACTTCTTGTGGCACTCCTTTCTTTTTAGTGTAAAACTGTAGTTATCCATGAGTGCTGTCAGAGCCTTAGTGATGGAATGAGATATATATCAAGCAACCTCTGTGTAAGAGTGATTTGGTTGTTTTGAATCTACCACTTTGAATGTCCCTGCATAGTGTAAACACCATATAATTGTAAATTTGTATAATATATCACATTTGTACTTATTATCCCCTACCCAGACTGGATCAATAGCTCTCTATGTATAGGTAAATTAAATATGTTATTTCTTGTGACTGTGTGATTCAGATTTTCCAAAGTTTGAAAGGTCAAATAAGCATTTTTATTTATTAAATAAATAAATAACAAATTTATTAAATTTCTATCCTACCCTTCCTTCCAAAGGAGTCCAGGCCACTTGTTAAGTCCTTTTTGGTATACCAGTGAAACGTAACTGCTGCATTTGCTATTGCTCTGGTAAAGTTATAGTACCAAATTATGTATTAGTTACAGATAGGTAGCCGTGTTGGTCTGCCATAGTCAAAACAAAAAAAATTCCTTCCAGTAGCACCTTAAAGACCAACTAAGTCAGTTCTTGGTATGAGCTTTCGTGTGCATGCACACTTCTTCAGATACACTGAAACAGAAGTTTCCAGACCCTTCTATATAGTGAGAAGGTGGGGAGGGGTATTACTCAGAAGGGTGGTGGGAATGGGTGATTGGCAGATAGCTGTGATATCTGCCATTCCCACCACCCTTCTGAGTAATACCCCTCCCCACCTTCTCACTATATAGAAGGGTCTGGAAACTTCTGTTTCAGTGTATCTGAAGAAGTGTGCATGCACACGAAAGCTCATACCAAGAACTGACTTAGTTGGTCTTTAAGGTGCTACTGGAAGGAATTTTTTTTGTTTAAATTATGTATTGTTGGTGAGGAACCAGTAGAGGGAGTACAAACATGTTCATTCTACTCTTGCACTAACTTCTGAGTTATTTGTTGCCCTTCTGTTTGCATGCATCTTTCCTGGTCTATCTAAAGGTTCTTGAGCCTTTATCTCACTTGTTCGATATATATTCTGAGCCTGGACAAAAATGTGGCCATTCCATTCTCTTTTGCAAAAGAGCTTATAAGGAATGAAGTTGGGGCAGGCACCATACCACTTGAACTATTTATTTCTCCAGAAGACTCGAACATGATGCAGAAAGGATCATGTCACCATTTTATTAGCCTCTTATAAATGAAAAGTCAGTAAAAGCATTACCAAAATAGTTTTGGAGGTTTCGGCTTTTTACAGGATACTTTCTAGCGCACTGGAGCAATTTCACATTTCTACTAGGGCTTTTAGGATGCCAATACTGCATTGCAAAGTGATTTTGAAGTTCCATGTGGATTTGAAAGCTTCTTGTGGGGCGCTGTGAGGGCTGGGGGAGATAAAAGCCTCTTCAGGCTGTTGGCACCAGTTTTCTATGTCTTTAAATTCTTCCCTGTGCTTGCTGTTGCGGATTTTGTTGTTATTTTTTTTTTTTTTACAACACAGGATTAGTTTGGAAACAACATGGTTACATTTTGAGTAAATATTTTGGAAATTGAATAATCTCAGAGGAAGAACTGATGGTTAAATGTCTTTTTTGGAACATACTGGCTGGCTTTATTTAAAAGCAGCTATAAAGGGAAATTGGTCTGTTTCTCCTTGAACGCTAGCTTAATAAAACTTACTAGGGGTAAAGCACTCCCGAGTTGCATCTATATTCAAACAGATAAGGTTTTCTTCTCATGGAAGGGCTGTTTCTGACGTGGCAGAAGAGCATTATGCAGAAAATAATTAATTGTTCTTTTCTTTTTGCAAGCTCTTGCACAAGGCTTTTCACAAGCAATTGTTCAAATACTTTTCAAAAAAAATTTTTTTTAATAGAAAGCCAGTAATCTCTCTCCCTCCCACCTAAATTAAACCATTCAAAAGCCTTACAAATTTGGGGCCCACAAGAAACCATATTCTGGAGTCCGTACGTTGTAATTCATGGCCAAAGTGCCTATGCGTCTAACTTTCTAGGGTAGCACCACAGTCATCCTTTAATTCTTACTTGTTGCAACCACAACATCTACTGTGTATTGAATCAAGAGTAACTGTTTATTTAAAATAAAATACTAGTTATACAGTAAAATAAAAAATAAAATATTTTAAAGCTCTCTCAAAGCAAGTTACATAAAAAGAAAAAGTTAAAATTGCAGTTAAAACATACCAAGGCCAGCTTCTCAGCACAGAAGGGTTATTACTTTGTAAAACAGAGTGTGCAACATAAAAGCAACTAGCGGAAATGTAAGGCATAATTGAAACTTGGCAACGTCAGTGATTATGCTCTCTGTTCTATCCTAGTTCCTGCTGTACGGAAGCTACTCTGCTTGATAGGACTGTTGCCCCTCCTGTTTAGTCCCATGCAGAGGACAAGTAGCATGTCAGTTGTTGAGGCATATTCATATTCAAGGTATTCTTGCAGAATATGGTACATATTTCTGACTATTATTTACATAAGGGAGGAACCCCTTTTGCTGAGTCACTACCTCTGATTACGTACTTAATTCGTTTTGGAGGTCCATTCTTAACCTGAAACTGTCCTTAACCTGAAGACCACTTTAGCTTAATGGGGCCTCCTGTTGCTGCCGCGCCGCCGGAGCACAATTTCTGTTCTCAACCTGAAGCAATGTTCTTAACCCGAGGTACTATTTCTGGGTTAGCAGAGTCTGTAACCTGAAGCGTATGTAACCCGAGGTAGCACTGTATATGGATTATAGTTAACAAAATCCCACTCAGTTGCCACAATTAAATTAGTCGTTTTGATTAACTTCAGTGGCTCTACTCTGAGTAGGACTAGTGTTGACTACTGCCCTTTGTGTGCAGAAGATCTAACAGCAGTGTGTTGAATGAGTATTAAAAGGATAACTAAACATGGCCTGGTAGAGTTCAGTGCATGAAACCATAGAGACCAACTACCAGCTATCAATTGCAGGAGCACTGCTGGTCATTCCCTGATATATTGAGGCTCATTTGAAAACAATAATCTGAGCCTTTAGTATTGTGGAACTCAGTATTGTGGAATATTCTGCCAGCAGATATTCAGCAGGTGCCTGCTAAAAACTTCTTTCTTCCATTCATTAAGAATGCCTCTCAACATAATGGTTAGCTGTTTTCTGATTTTTATATGGTTATTACTGTGTGGTTTTGCTATCATTGTTGTAAACCACTGTGATATTTTTCATAAATAGTGGTATGTATATACATTTTTTTTAACATAGATAAAAATAATGATCTGACATAATATTTTGGCATATTGAACATCATGCCAAACTACTGTTCCATGCAGAACATATAGTGGGGATCATGCAGTTGCACTCACATTTTGCTTCCAGCATTCCCACAGGCATTTGGTTGGCCACTGTGAGAACAGAATGCCGGACTAGATTGACTGAATTCGCTCCAGGATTGTTTTAGGACAAATAAATTAAAAAAAGAGGGTTATTGAGAGAGCACAAACTATAAAATCTGAGGTATGTGAGCGTCTAAAGTATGTAAGGAAACAGCTGGCGTTTTAAAACTGAAATTCCCAAAGAGGAAACAAAAGTTTGATTTTGACAACAAGAAATGCAGTGGTACCTCTGGTTACAGATGCTTAAGGTTACAGACTCCGCTAACCCAAAAATAGTACCTCCGGTTAAGAACTTTGCTTCAGGATGAGAACAGAAATTGTGTGGTGGCGGCGGCAGGAGGCCCCATTAGCTAAAGTGGTACCTCGGGTTAAGAACAGTTTCAGGTTAAGAACGGACCTCTGGAACAAATTAAGTTCTTAACCCGAGGTACCACTGTATAAACTTCCTAAACTTTTATCTAGGTTTTTGGCTTATCAGCAAAGGAAGAAATTGGTTCTTCCCATCTAAGCAACAGCAACCATGCAAGGACAGCAAAGCAAATGTCAGGGATTTGCATTTGATGGGATGCACCAGCTGAGGAAACCCCTAGGGGAGCCCCCCGAGATGAGGAGGGCTCAGAGCCTGGGGAGTAGTGGTGCGATACTGAGGACAGGTTGGAAGTTAAAGGGGGAGGAATGGTTGGATACTGAAGAAGCAACAGGCTTTAGTGAATAAGAAGAACAGTGTGCAGAAAGCAGTTCAGACTTGTCTGAGGGTGATAAGGAGGAGTGGCCAGAAGCTGCAGAGGCATCCCAGGAGCTTGCCTTTCCTACTGTGCTAAGTTCTCCATCTCCCTTGTCCCCCAGTAGACGGAGAGCTTTGTGTGTTGCAGAATGAAGAGCACAGCTTCCTCCCTGGCGTAGTTTAAGGCAGCTTGAGAAATGTCTAGCTGAGGAGGAGGAGACTTAAAAAGGAGTAGAGGGAGGATTATCATCATTATTCCTGTTCAGGTCCCGCAGTTTTTTTGAGTACCTGAGAGCTAACGACAAGCTTGCTTAAATGTGCTTCCCATAGCAGAATACTCTGAATGTATAAAGAAAATCCCTTGGAGTGCCAGAGTATTTTTGTGTAATTTGTTGGTGGGGAGAACCTTACACATTTTTAATGGAGTATGAAATGCAAACAGAACTGTAAGTTAAACATATTTTCCCATTATTATTATATTAAAATTCAGAAGGAAATCCAACCATGAGAAATTAATGTAGTTATTTTACACTAAAAATAGGTATGTCATAGTCAGAACAGCAAAATGCATTGTTTAGCATCTTTCTAAAAGCACTCTAAATTTAGTGGCCCTAGGTAATGATTTACTTGGTAATTTTTAGCTAGGAATTAATGCTTCTGTACTGTATGTAACTATAGCAAGTATAATCTAGACTGATGTGTTTGTTTTGTGTTTAGTTTTCTGCATAATCCTTTTTTGTTGCTGTATGCGTGCATGATCTCATTTTCTAGATTCATGTTTAATATAAAGCTAAATGGTTAACAGAACATATACCCATCCTCCCCTGGCACGGAAATTGTGTGATACCTAGTATAACCCCCACAATCAAAGATGATTGGCTTGGCTGAAAAGAAATGTAATGCAACTGATGGGGGGAAATCTCCTGCCTCTCAATTCATTTCTGGAATGGTATGTTAAATTTGCCATTTTATTAATTTTCATTCAAACAACAAACAAATTTAAATTCATTGGGAAATGGTCTGTGATTTGGAAAATGGATGTGAGTCTACTGTGAACATAAAGGATACAACTCTTTATTTGCATTGCTTGGGAATACCAAATTTCAATATTATATCCAGACATAATTCTTTTCATCTTAGTTGTAAAAAGTATTTGTAATACTTTGTTTTTATTTTTTCTTACTTGCTATATTGATGTATCTATTTTCTGCTTTAATGAAAAAAGAAAGAAAAAGAAAACATTGACTCAGTGTGTGGTAGCTGCAAAAATGACAAATTTCCTGATAGTGTTTATTAGGAAAGGAAAGGAAAGAAAAATAAAACTGCCAGTATTGTAGAGCCTGCATCAGAGATGTAGTATGGCCACATTATAATACAGGCATACCTCGGAGATATTGCAGGTTCGGTTCCAGACCACCACAATAGAGCAAATACAGTGGTACCTCCGGTTATCAACTTAATTCGTTCTGGAGGTCTGTTCTTAACCCAAAACCATTCTTAATCTGAGGTGCCTCCCACACCTCATGGGGCCTCCTGCCGCCACGCCACTTCCGCTCGCATCCTGGGGCAAAGTTCGCTACCAGGAGCACCTATGTCCAGGTTGGCGGAGCTCGTTACCTGAAGTGTTTGTAAGGAGGACGGTATGTAACCCAAGGTTCCACTGTAGTACAATCATGTGAGTCACACTGGCTGCAGGAGTAGGAGGGGAGAAACCTGGCTCCAGCCCTAGCTAGCTCCACTCCTGTGGCCAGATGAGGGGTGGCGATGACGGGGGGCTTCCTTCTTCTGGAAGCGGCCGGGCTGCCTGCAGCTGCACCCGCGTCCTTGTAAGGAGCAATGTTTGTGACCCGCAAGAAAAGCAAAGTACAAAAAGATCAGGCATGTCTGTACTGTGGACGGTTCTGGTTGTCACATTTCAAAAACAATATTGGAGAACTGGGAATGCTGCAGAAGAAAGCACGAAAATGATCATGGGACTAGAGCATCTTCTGTTTGAAGTAAGACCACAATGGTAGGCTTTTTTTTTAGTTAGAACAAAGACAACTAAAGACAATGGTAGAAGTGTAGAATACTGTGCATGGTGTAGAGAAAGAGGATGGTGAAGTTACCCCTCTCATAATAAAAAAGGTTTAAAAAAATACTAAATAATGCTAAAACACAGGCCAGCTAATGAAATTACTTCGGAGGAGATTTAGAATGGACAAAAGACAGTACACTCACATGTTTTTTGGATTTAATTGCCACAAGACCATTAACCTAGATTATGTAAAATGGGTTATGCAAATTGATGACTTGCAATTCTCTCACTGGCTACTAGTCATAATGGGTGTGTGGAGCCTCCAAGTTTACATTTGGAGAGGTGAGGAAACAGTGTGGGAAGAATATTGCTTTCATGCCTTGCTTATAGGCTTCTCAGGAGTTTCTGGGCAACCACCGTGGGAAACAGGATGCTGCAGCAGGTAGACCAGAGGTGGGAAATTACTAGCAGTGCACAGTGCACCCTAATTAGGCATGTAGCCCTGGACCCTTGTCAGCCCCTCAACGTGCCACACTTCTCCTCTCATGAGCCACTGAGTGCCTCCCGCAATGTGTGTGGCTGCTCTGCCCGTCTGGTAGACTTTTGAGCTGTTCACCTTTGCATAGTTCATAAGGTTGTATGTCTCTTTCAGAATGTGCCAGTGGATATCTCAGACTAATGATTAACTAAATGCAGTCTACAACTCAACTTTTTCAAGGTTTTGAACTGTTGACTGAACTCTGTTCAGCTTGAAGATTTGCATTCAAACTGTGAAATGTACTTATTCATTGGTCACTAATTAAATGTTAGAGGCAGTTGCTGTAGCACATCATTATTTAGAGATAGAAAAATGAGAATTACTAAATGGCTAGTGCATATTGCAAAGTAGCTGTTCTGTTTGTGGAGTGTGAAACCATGCAGTGTGAATGTGACTAATATGTGCTTGTAAGCAATCCCACCTACTTCCCACCCACCCTGTTGCTAATCCCCCTCCCTTTACACCTTGCCCCAACCCAGGCATAGGCAAACTCGCCCCCCCCCAGATGTTTTGAGACTACAATTCTCATCATCCCTGACACTGGTCCTGTTAGCTAGGGATCATGGGAGTTGTAGGCCAAAAACATCTGGAGGGCTGAGTTTGCCTATGCCTGCCCCAACCTCTCCTCCCTTGCAGCTTGCCCAACGCCCTCCCTCTTCCCCTCACAGTCAACCCAACCCCTTCCACCACAGTTTCCACAGCTGCTCCTCCCAGCTCGCCCAAATAACTTCATCATATTTCACCCAACTCCTCCATATGCCCTCACAGCTCCCTCAGCCCCCCATCCTTCATTTCCCCTATCGTTATCACCACTGGCCGTGGGGAAGAGAATGAAGGGGAGACTATATCAATGACTGCTAGCCACAATGGCTAGACTTCATCTCTCATTTGTCTTTACTATTTTAAGGTTATCCAAGCTGATGACCATAACTACATAGATTGAAAGTAGATTCCATAGTTTCACTATGTGCTGTGTGAAAAAAACACCTTCCAATATTTGGCTTCATTTGTCCTGGATTCTAGTAACAAAAGAGAGGGAGAAAAACTTCTGCCTGTCTACTTTCTCTGCACCATTTATAATATTATACACTTCTATCATGTCTCTCCCACTCTCATTTTAGAAAAACTCCACCTATTTTTACCTTTCCGCTTCTATCATGTCTCCCCCACTCACATTTTAGAAAAACTGCACCTGTTTTAACCTTTCCACGTAGGGGAGTTGCTGCAGCCTTCTGATCATTTTGGGTTGCCCTTTTCTGAACCTTTTTCCAGAAGAAGAAATTAGATTTATCTGGCATGACCCAACTCATCTGTAAAGGTTTTAGGTTGCAATTCTATGCATACGTAACTGATAATTAGTTTCATGGACTGTTTGTGGGACATGCATAAACATACACATGATTGCACAGCTGGAAACACAGACTTAATGTGGACTTGACTTTTGGTACTGCAGGATTAGTGATAATATGACAATCTAGTGATCTGTACAAAAAAAAACCCAAAAAAACACACCACCTGACCACTGTCATGCTTCCTGAAGTTAGTTAGGCTTCAACTATGTTTCTTTTAAGCACACAAACTGAATTAGCATTAGCAGTCTAAATTTAAGTATGCTCTACTGAGTGAAAAGCCAGCTTTTTTATATTTTTCTGCCACTGTTGCATCAATAATTCTGACATTTAATTAAATTATTTGATTTCTCCCTCTGCACTTTTCTGACTCATACTTAAGTATACATGACTCATCTGATCATATAACAAATCCTAAATGTATTCTGTAATCTTCATGGTTTATTCTCATACTGATCACCGGTCTGCCAGTGTTGTTATAATTAAAGGTAGGGGAAAGATATAAAGCCTTATATGTGCTACTGCTGCACTGATGACTTACATTTATATTAATGGAAGGTTTGTGAGCTCTGTTAAACAGCCTCTTAAGAACCCTTCTTTCCTGTACCTCCACTGATAAAGTCATTTCAAGATTTTCAGTTAAATTCTGCTGTTCAGAGATTTAGTGGATATGTTGAGTTGTGAAGTATAACATGAACTATTAGGTGCCTTAGAACCACTTCTGGCTGCAGTTTCATTGTAGAGATCTCTATTTTATTCACATTAGGAGTAAATAATATTAGGCAGGAACCCTTGCTATACAGTACTGTACTAGATGCCTGCTTAAACCTTTTTCTTATAGCAAGCCATATAACTTAGTTATGTATATCTGCTTTTAAAGTCTGTTGATTTTATCTGTATATTGCCGATAATTATTTTATATCAAAACCTAAAGAAAAGAGCAATCCCAAGTACCTTTTAAAATGCTAGTGAGAGGGGCTGTTAACCGGAATTGACTTGTCAGGAGCTATGATGTCTTAGACTATACTCATCAAAACTGATGTTCAAAACTAGAGGATACTTTCTCTTGTTTGCCTTTCTAGCCGAGGTGCATTCCAACACCAAGGTAGGACAAGGGTGTGTTATGTCCAATATTACCACTGTAAACCTCATCAAGTTCAGATGGTGCTATGGTGGAGAAAGAGTCTAAGTATTTTCCCACTACACATAAGTCACCTGTGCTTCACAGATTGCTGTTTTATATCCATCTCTGGTGCGTTCACAATAGGAAGTTCTGATTGCCTTGTCTCTTGAAGGCTTATAGTAGAGCTGGGCAGAGAGTACAGAAAAACTAAAATAATAGAAGCAACGGAGGGTTGTCTTTTGGCATAAAGGCTTGAACAACTGGAATTTCTAGATTAAAGGGGAGAATGATGGGAAGGGCAATTATACAAATTTATAACCTGCTTAGAAGTTTATCAAGTAAGCAGTGTACAAGTTTTGTTAAGTAAAATACTTCAAAGAACAGTGGAGAGTGTAAAACCAACTAGTATTGATCCTTACAGGTTGTAATGGTGAAGTCAGCAACAGATGGAGTGCATTGCTCCCAATATGTTCTCACTGTTCGATATGCTATGCTCATTTGGCTCTCGTTTTTAAAAAGCTGGAAACCAGAAGTTCCCCTCCTCAGAGGCAGATTTTTTTTACTTGCTCTCTAGTGGGATTGACAGCCATTCTTCTGTTTAGGTGCTAGTGATAAAGGCAAAAGCTATGGAGTATGTTGCTTCTGTAAGTTCCCAAAGCGCCAGACACTAGGCTTGGACATTGTTCAGTCTTGAAAAGGGGGAAACTTGAAGTATCCTCCCCCCATGCAACAGATTTTCAGCCTGGCATGTTTCCTTCAAGAATCTGAGCTGCCGTTTCTGGCATGTGGTAGTGGTGCAGGCAGCAGCTAATGCAGGCTCCCTCAACCTCAGCCCTCCAGATGTTTTGAGACTACAGTTCCCATCATCCCTGACCACTGGGTCCTGCTAGCTAGGGATCATGGGAGTTGTAGGCCAAAAACATCTGGAGGGCCGAGGTTGAGGAAGCCTGAGCTAATGTAACATACTTCTGCAGCGTTCTCCCTGTCCTGCATGCTGTGCTCAACTGAATCCCCGCGACGGGGTGAGCTCCTGTTGCTCAGTCCCTGCTCCTGCCAACCTAGCAGTTTGAAAGCACGTCAAAGTGCAAGTAAGTAAATAGGAACTGCTCCGGCAGGAAGGTAAACTGCGTTTCTGTGCGCTGCTCTGGTTCGCCAGAAGCGGCGTAGTCATGCTGGCCACATGACCCGGAAGCTGTACGCCGGCTCCCTCGGCCAATAAAGCGAGATGAGCGCCGCAACCCCAGAGTCGGCCACGACTGGACCTAATGGTCAGGGGTCCCTTTACCTTTTTATATTTGTAATGCCCAATACAGGTTTGGTTAAGTAAGTAAGTAAGTAAGTAAGTGAGAGCATCTGGAGAGCATTCCTAATAAATTTTTGAGAAATGGTTCAGGAGTAAAAAAAATGACTCTTACTATTTCTAAATGGACATATAACTTGTCTGTTTTCTTTGAGAAGAGAAATGTGTTTGGTAGTATCTTGTGACTAACCTTTCTGAACATAGTTATTGTAAAAAAGCATAAGCTGCGGTTGGCAACAGCCTCCTTAATCATATGTAGTATTGGAAGTGGAGACAGCAGCATGATAATGGGATAGATGAAAGACTTTCAGCCTTTCCACCTAGCCTAGTGCTGTGATGTGGATGCAAGTTGTCCCATTGTGAATCATTTGGTAAGCAGGGAAGGGGTGCTAACCTGCGTCTCAGTTGATGTGCACAATCACTGAGGGTTTTTTTGTGGGGGGGGCTTTATGACCTGTATGTGCATATGGGTGTGGGTTAGCCACACCCCTACTGGCATGTGGACCCTGGAGGGTTGTTCAGTAAGTGAAAGTGGCCCTTAGACTAAAAGAAATTAACTGTCCCTCCTGCTCCATGTGTCTACATGATTTGCTGTTCCTCAGAGCTAACTTTTAAGTCCTGTCACACTTTCTCCAGGGAGATTAAAACGATCATTTACTGGTTTCTTAGTGTTGCTCTTTGTACCTGATTTGTGATCATTCAGTCTTTGCCTTAAGGACAATTTAATCTTTGCTGATGGACACATGAAGCATGAAATTAAGTTTACTATATCCTGAGATGTGTAGGTGTAAGGACCATAAATGTGATGGATTTACATATCTACTCCGTTTACATATGGCTGATATTTGCAAGATTTTGTTCATAAACTAGAGAAGATGTGTTTGTCCATGGTAAGTAGTATTCAGGTTATGTGAGCGTTTGTCTGTATGCCAGCAGTGGTGTGCCTCCTGTGGTTTCTTTGAGAACAGGATCATTCCAGAAAATAGGTTGTAGTTTCCTTATGAAGCATTTTAAGACACCCAGCAGTGAGCTGCAGGTAATAATCAACAGGAGGTCAGTCTTTTCGCTTGTGGTGCTTTTATGTTGAAGTAGTTGTCTTCTGAGTATTGAACTGGTCATTGAAATCTGGAGATGTTTAAGAAAGCTTATTTCAAAAGCTTCAGCTGGTTGTCACAACTCGATAGATATGAACAAATGCGGTTGTAGTGTAAGGCTTGGTTGTGTTGTGCGGCGTGTATAAAACAGAACTTACTGTAAAGGCATAGGCAAATGTGTAATGCTCAATTGGCTTCTGATATAAGCAGACTTGAAGCCCCACATACCCCGTTTATCAAATTGTGGTTACAAGGAAATTAATGTTCAAGGTGGAGTAGATAATGCTCAGATTGATGGTAAGATGGAAAGAACTGAAGGTAGGACGGAACATCTTAGGTGACACTTCAAAGTGGGTCCATATTAGTCATGGTTGGTTTATTTATATACCACATTTCCCACAGATTTGTGCCAAAAGTGGTTAATTAGACAAATGTCGTTGATTTAGTTAAGGTATAATAGTGGGGCTGCATAGCAGCTAGCTGGGAATCTTTCTAAATCTGCCATTAAAAAAATATTAGTGTATTGAGGGGGCATACGTGTACCTATTGCAGTAACTTGCAATAGGTATAATAATGAAGGTATAATTTATCATGCATTTAAAGCAGTTTGTATCTTCTGAATTTTGTGGACTTGCAGAACGCCTGTAGACCAGGTGGGTCATTATATCTTATAGTAGTTTCCTGTGTGTTATTATAAGCGGTTGATACTGTTAACACTTTTTGTCTTTGGATAGACTTCTGTGTCATCTCTATAGAACCTTTGCTTCTTCACACTATTGCATATCAGTAATAATCACTGTGATCCAGAAAATATAATCTGCATGTGGAAATCAGCGTTCTTCATGTGTACTGGATGTATTAAAAACAGGCATGCGGTGGTATATGCACATGTATTTTGGGTGGATGGATGTAAATACATTAGACCAGGCTTCCTCAACCTGGGCCCTCCAATTGTTTTTGACCTACAACTCCCAGGATCCCTAGCTAGCGGGACCAGTGGTCAGGGATGATGGGAATTGTAGTCTCAAAACATCTGGAGGGCCGAGGTTGAGGAAGCCTGCATTAGACACTGGTAGTGCACCCATAGCTATGTGCCATTCTATAGAAATATATTTGTGTGCATACTTGTATGCAAGTTTGTGTACTAGAAATTTTGCTTCTTGTAAACAGACTTCTTTTGCTTCTGCAACTCTCCTATGAAAAAACATATTGCTTATATACCATTGTAGAAGTAAAAAAATATCAGGTTTTTTTGATCCCTTTAAGCTTACTAAATTTCAGCTTATCAAAGAGAACTAGCAATAGTTCTTTTTGAACCAGTTTGAAATTTTGAAAACCGCTAGCCTGTGTAATTTCTAATCTACAGGGAAATGAGAACTGCCTAATTTAATACTATGCAAATGAAGTTTCACAGAGTTACTTATAAACAACAATTAGTAAAGAAGAAAAATTTAAAACTTCAGAAAAGAGACAACCAAATAGAAGAGGACTTAAAAAGTCACTGATTAAAGACCTAAAACAGTTGGGTAAATGGATATTGTCTTCACTTGGCGCTGAAAAGAGAAAATTGTTGTCTCCTGGCATACCTGTAAAGGGGAGGGGGCATTCTAGAAATGAGGCAATATTAACAGTGTTAAGTTCAGTGAGAATATTAGTGACTTTATCCACAAAAAGTGCCTCACAGAGTTGTTGCAGCAGGCTTCTTATGGTTATACCACCTCCCTATGCAGGCCTGTTTTCACCACCTGGAGGTGTTACGCTATTTGGCAGAACTCTGGTGGACTTGAGATGCAATGCTGTCAAAAAAGTGAGCTTGATTTGCTGCAATCCCTGCCGCAAAGTAGGCACAATAATAAACCCTTGTATTTGATCATTGTTAATCTGAGACTTGTGCCATTTGTGTTCTAGCTGTCATCGTGCTTGCTTTATAGGCCTGCAGTTGCCCAGAAAACCAGAGAGCCAGTCAGGCTCCACCCTACAGGAGAGAATGATTGGGAGTGATAAAGTCAGTAGCCCTTTGAAACGATCAGATGGAACATTCAGACTAAGGCTTTCACAGGAGTACCAACCTTGCCAGTTGGAAACTCCTTTATAGCATTCAGGAATCCATGGGATTACATCAGGAATAATCTTGGGTCCCTTTTGTAGGTGTGCTCTGTTCCCTCCCCATATCTTACTGTTAGAAAGTTCTTCCTGATTCTTAGTTGGAATCTCCTATCTTGCAACTTGATGCCATTGGTTATAGCATCTCCTCTCAGTCTCCTCTTTTCCAGGCTAAACACACCCAACTACCTCAACTGTTCTTCATCAGGCTTGGTTTCTAGACCCTTGATCATCTTGGTCGCCCTCCTCTGCACACGTTCCAGCAGAATAGAGTGGTACTATTACTTCTCCTGATCGGGATGCTATACCTCTGTTGATGCAGCCTAGAATAGCATTAGCTTTTTTGCTGCTGCGTCACACTGTTGACTCTTGTTAAGCTTGTGGTCTACTTAGATGTCTAGATCCTTTTCACATGTACTACTGACAAGGCAGGTGTTCCCCCCAAACCCCACTCATATTTATGCATCTGGTTCATCTTGCCAAAATGTAGAACCTTGCATTTATCCCTATTAAAATTCATTTTGTTAGTTTGGGCCTAGTTCTCCAATCTGGTAAGGTCACTTTAAATCCCAATTCTGTGGCATTGCGTACCCCTCCCAGTTTGGTGTCACCTGCAGATTTGATGAACAACTTAGCTTCATCAATCATCACTGCTCACCCCTAACTCCAAACCATTTATGAACAAGATAAAAATTATAGGTGACTTAGGAAACCCAGTCAGATGGGCAGGGTATAAATAATAAAATTATTATTTATTAGATTCAACATAGATCTTTGGGGTGCTTCACTTTCCTTGTTCCTCCATTGTGAGAACTGGCCATTTATTCCTACTCTCTGCTGCTTTTACCATTTCCTGATCCATAAGAGGATCTGTCCCCTGATTTCATTGCAAGCAAATGGTTCAACAATACTTCCATCTGATTATCATTTAAGCACTCCCAGTTAAGTCCAGTAGAATGGGTGAAATCACTCACTATTAACTATATTCTGCTGCTTCTGTCCTTTCCATCATGCTGCTGATACAGTGGGCATATCAGGGTGGAGAACCTGAGGCCTAATGCAGACCTCCAGGTCTCTCTATCTGGCCACTGGGACTCTGTCTAGGCCACACCTCTTCCCAAAGTCATATCTCTCACTGGCTCCTCTCAGCACCCTCAAGTGCTTTTTCTTGTAACTTGAATCCATTGGTTCAAGTCCTACCGTCCAGAGCAGCAGAAAACGAGCTTCCTCCATCTTCCGTGTGACAGCTCTTGAGATATTTGAAGATGCTTATCATATCTCCTCTCAGTCTCCTCTTTTCCAGGCTAAACATACCCAGCTTCCTCAACCGTCCCTCATAAGGCCATGGACTCTACCTCAGTATCCATCTGTAAGGCACCCATAGGCTGTGGACACTATTCTTTTGGGAGAGGGTTGCAGTTCCCTCCCTCACATAAAAGTCCAAGCTCTCAGTCCATTGTTATCTTTACTCATCAGCACCTTGATCTTACCTGGATTGAGCTGCAGTTTCATTGGCCTCTAGACAGTCAAACTTGAGACACCTGTTTATATTGATCTCACAGCTAACTTGATTTGATGACAAGGAGAAAAATAGATATATGTTACCAGACACCATCATCCAAAAAGCCAGATGACCTCTCCCAGGTGCTTTGCTGTCTGGTCCTTGGAACTCTGCCCAGGCCACGCCCCTCATTGGCCCTGCTCTGCATCCTCCCCCCCTTCAACTGGTTTTACCTAACTGGATTGTTTCCTTTCACTGTGATACTACCTTTTCCTTGCCTGGATGAAAGATGGAGACTGGTGTGTGTGCATGACCACACCCACTTTTGTCACACTCATCAGTGGTATGTGCTGCTTGTGAGGTTGCCCGTGAAGGAATCAGACTGGAAACAGGTTCCTACTCTTGCCTTACAGACTACTGTCACACTACCAATTCCCAGATATAAAAGGCCTCCCTCACACTAAGGGCCTAATCACATTCATCTCTGACTTTAGCACATTCAATTGTATAGACTCTAGGTGTAGTAATTTGAGAAAAGACCGATAGTAACCAACAAAGCATGAGGACCCTTATGATCTCCTGCTCTTGCCACCTTTGAAGTTGCCCTTGCTGGCAATGACTCACTCTGCTCACAATAGGTTACAGAGGAGAATACCCTTGCACCCTGGAAATAGCTGCCAACAAGCCAGGCACCTGTTGTCCTTCATAGGGATGGAGCTTCCTCCTTTGATGTATGTTGGTTCCAGCATGGTCCACCTCCTTTCTAGCAGTAAGCAAATAGACTTGGGGTAGTAGCAGTCATTATGGATGTTAAGTGCTTCTTCCTAGTTCTCAGCTTTTCCAGCTGCTGCTCTTCTGCAGCTTTTCTTTCGATAGATGGATTTTTAATTGAATTTGTAAGTTGGCCTGGGACCATGATATGGAGAAAAATGGGGTAGAAATTGAATAAGTGAATGAATGAAATGAAAGTAAGAACAAATGCCTTAACTACCTGATGACCAAAATAGAAGAGCTATCCTGATCTTTCATCTCCCCCTGTTCTTTCAGTGTCCTCTTCTGAAATCGCACTTCGGTTAGCTATGATTGGGATTTATTGCACGTCTGATTGCAGCTTTTGAGTCTTCAGGTTGAGGGAAAAAGCAGAATTGCTTCTGTAGTGGACTCTATGTTTTCTGTCCTTGCAAGAACAAATTATGGAAAATCTTGGTAGGAGAGCGAGCACATTTTGTAACTTCAACCATTTTACTGTACCAGGCATTTTGCTAGATAACCTCCCACCACCATACGGTTTTATAGCTTTCACAGATGGTTTTGAACAGTATTATGAAAGATCTTGTGCCAGATTTTAAGAATATCACCCCTGTAGTCTAGTTTTTTTTTTACGCTTCTTGGTTAAAATTGCTTTTTGAACATTCAGCAACCTATAAAATGAATGTAACCTGTAACATTTCTGAACAGTTTAGGTTGAGTTTGTTCTTTGTTATTATTGGAGAGTTTTGGATTCAAATCCTACCTCATCCACAAAAGCACGCAGGCTGATTTTGTGCCAAACACTATATTTCAGTATATGGTTGTAAGGATAAAATGGAAAAGACCATGCCTAAGGCCCTTGGATGAAAGGGTTGTTATAATTTTATTTTGCCGTTTCTGTAAGAAACTCAGGCTGGTACACATTATCTTTCCCCATTGTATCCTCACAACAAACCTGTAATGTAGCTAAGAGATAGTGACCGACATCTTTCAACTTTTGTGACCTGGGCTGGCATATTAACACAGGTTGTCTCAGTCTAAAAGTACCTACTACTACTCCATGGCTGTCAAAAATTGTAATGCCTTGGGCCAAAACCTACTAGAAACTGATAATTGTAGAGTTGGAAGGGACCTAAGGGCCATATAGTCCAACCTTCTGTGATGCAGGAATCTCAGGGGCACTGATAATGAGAAGCAACAGGATTAATTCCTTCATGATTCCAGTCATAAGTGAATGACTACCATTGGCCCCAAAGAGGGGGGAAAAAGTGTTGTGGCTGAGGCATTGTTCATTTGTATGCAAAATCTATACCTATCAAGCTGTGGGGATTCCATTTATGCATTATATATGTATTTTATTTTCAGAATACCTTGGGATGAATTGTATTATTTTGCAAGTGTCCTTGAAGTACGGGGAGTTCCTCTGCCTGCCATCCATCCATCCAGGCATTTTAAACACTAAAGCTGTGTATTTTAAAAACTAAAGCTTTTTAAAAAATGGTGGTCATTGTAATACAAAAAGCTTAGAAGCGTGTGCCTTTGAAGTAACTTAATGCGGTAAGGTAAAATATTCATAATCCATATGCATACACAGCTATAATTGTCTGGCCTTCGCTATTGGTTTAAATATCAGGACATGCAATGCCCTGATGCTGCTTGATATGCATCCTGTCTCCTTAAGTTGAGATTTTGCCGTGAGCATCCTAAGGGGGGTGCTGATTTACCGTGACGCAATGGGTTAATGAAGAATGAAAGTAGAGCACAGACATTCTACTGAGAAGACGTAACAGCTTGCCTGCAGCTGTAGGGCTCTACGTAGGCACCTGTGGGTCTCAGTGTGTTTAATGCACAGACTGCAGTATGAGGCTAGCACTGACATTTGCTGACTCCAGTATACTCCTTTGCCTGCTGTTCTGCCAGCTTCTGCACCACCCAGAAGACAGGCAAAATGGTGCAGTGTGTGAGAGGCTTCCTTAAGAAACAATAACCTTCAGTATGATGCAGAGGTAGGTTTGCAACGCCGTTTAGCTGCACAGAAAGGGGGAGAACAAGAGGAATTGCTTTAGCAAAAGCATTCTGATTATACTAACCTATTTAATCCTTATTTTAGTTACAAGTATTTAAATATTGCAAATAAAAAATAACATTTGCATGCCAATAGAAATAAAACTGACCATATTACTTACATGCTTTATGCAGTAAATACTGGTTTTCCTTGTTTTTAAGAAATATTTTTATTCTTATATCAAGCTGTATTCTTTAGCTAACATTACAGCAAGCTTCTTTTAGTAACAAATTATTTTCAAGTGAGGGAGGCAGGAGAAAAGAATAAAGTTTTATTTTATAATAGAGTGGAGGATTCTCAGTTGAGATGGCAGAGGAGGAAAACACGCAGTGGAAAATGAATGCTACACTTTATCTTTTATTGATGAATGCAATACCCTGTTAGGTTTGAATTGCAAATGGTCAGCATGAAAAATAGTGCCTTTGTCTGACTGTTGATCAGATTGATCCTGTTGGAGACAGGGAGGGATATAAAAGAACCACAAAGAACCCGAGAAAACAAACATATAAGAACAGTTGGCTTTTGCTTTATATTTTTTTGCTCAGAACATTGTATGTCCAAGGTAGCTTTAAGGTTATTAGACTGATATGAAGATACAACAACCGTACAAACATTTTAATAAAACCTGACACAGAATGATACCTCATTGCGACATATTATTTGTTAGGTTTTAAAGATGGATTTTATGTTTCTTTTTGAGCAACCTACTTTGGCATGACTCAAACTTTGGTTGCTGGATGCTAGTGATTAAGGAGCATGATAAGAAGGTTAAATTAACTGGCCACACCTGGGCATTTGGGGGCATTTTAAACTCTGATATTGTAAGTTTATAATTAAGTTACTCCCACAGAAAGTAGGAGTGAGAAACGTTTTAAGCAGTGCTGTGTTAACTGAAGGGAAAAGGGATAGTACAGATTGCTGTCCTTTGGTTAAAGCAGTTAGAAAACCTTTGCTTAAAGAATTGCTTCTGTCAGTGTACCTCAAGATAAAAACCTCTCATATACATAGAAATGGTGTGGTGCTATGATTGTGTGCAAATTACCCAACATGATGATTGCGTTCATGGAATAAAATGGTTACACAGGAGAAGAATGGAAATTTAATGGAAATGTAGTTTTATGCAGTTTTGTATGTTAAGAAGTACAGGCCTGAACGTCACCCATACTGAATACTGGTACTATTTCATTTTCATCCTCTTATTTTGAGGAATGGAAGGCTTTCCCCTTAGGTTTCAGTTGCATGTTGCTGCTGACCGGATAGTCACTGGTGTGTTTCAATTGTAATCATGTTATTACTTGAAAGCAGCAAATTATTTGCCCGAGTTACATATGCATGCTCTACCTACTAAGCCTTAACCATGTGATAACTTCTGGACATCTTAATGTCTCTAGAATGTTATATAATGCTGATGGAGTGATTGCAGATGAAATGGAGTAATATGATTGGTTCTGTAATAGGATACAGTAACAGTGGGAAGTGTTATACCTTTCTGACTCAACCTCACCTTCAGCATGCTGGTGAGAAACAATCATTTCTGTTAATTTTTAAAGTAAAAAATAAAGATGAATTGCAGTGAGAGCTGTCTTGAGCTGTTTCCTTTAGAGTGCAGCATGTTTTGTCTGGATCAAGAGGTACTCTGTTCTTTATTGTGTAGTGAATATTCATATATTATGCTATGCTCTTTGAGTTGCTTTCAGTTAGACAAATGATTGCGCTATATATTTTGACATACAGGCACTTTACAGTTTGCAGGAGGAGGTGTGGGCAGTCGCTTAAAAATGGGATGTAAAATTTTACGTTCGTGACAGATTAGCTGAATAAAATCGTGGGTCGTTAGCTTCGAAATTGTTTTAATTTATCTTTAAAAAGGTGTAATTTTGGAGATCATTGACACGCCTTGTAATTGGCATTCCTACAGCAGGCTATTGCAGTCCAAGCAGGTGGAGAATAAGCAGTCTTCCTTCGACTGTTTATTAGGTCAGAATAATGTATGCTGGCCTTGATATATTTATTACTTATTGCAAGCTTATGCAGTGAAACACACTTCTTGCTTTGTTAAATGTATGACCATTTCCTTTTAACCTAAAATATTTAAAAGGCTAATTGTACTCTGAAGTGTCTTCTTGCAAAAGGTACATGTTCTGAGATAATAGAATTTAAGCCTTGTTTTTGCTTGTGTTTCAGAGGCTGCAGAATGTAGATGGCTGTGCAGATAAGAGTTGCAGATAAAATGGGATGTAGCAGTGTTAGAAGCAAAATACATTCTGTTATGTAAAATATTTGTTGCTATGTATTGTTTTAGCACTTACATTTCGTGATCATCTGGTATGCTAATAGAGAGGTAGAATAGAGACATCTGCTTGTTAGTCTTTCATGCTCAAAACAAAATGGCTGGTGACTCCCATTGCTGCAAACTGCAGATGAAAAACTGGCTGCAATTAAAATATATTTCCAGTGAAAGGGGAAAGCACAATGATTTTGACTCAATGTTTGGTGCCAGTTGTTTGCAGAGAAGAAGAGTAAAACAGTAGCTTCTTATTAGAGCAAATTTGCAAGCAAATAGCCTGGGCTGTGATTTCTAAACAAAGTTTTAAATGCGAGATTACATGCCAGATGAATATTTTTAGTTCCGCTTTTGTATGTGATTATTATCTTTTTTAGAGCAAATAATGTTTCCATTTATTTAAAATAAAATATCATTTAATTGCTGCATGTGAAGTGCCTCAAATAAAAGTAAATGAAGTTCAAGTTTCTGAATTCGTAGGCTTAAAAATATATCTTAGGAGGCGAAAAGGCTTTTCATGTGTGTACTCAAAGCATCTTTAGGGGAGCAGCTGTTATGGGTTTAAATGTAGGAAAGTGATGTTACAGAAGATAATTCTCAACTTTCTGGGATACAAGGAATTGTCCTTCTAGCCCTTTTTTCTAAAGTGACAATTCCAGACATGACTTTTCAATTTCCAGCTGGCTGTTAATTGAATATATAGATCCACTCCTACAGTGGAAGTCACTTGTCTGCTCTGACCCAAGCAAATGCAGTCTCTGTGTGGAAATGATTTGGTCATGCCACACCCAGCAGCCTCTTAAGGCATACATAACTGTGTGGCAGTCTATGCACACACGAACACCATTTATTTCTGGCCACAGCAATATGCGCAGAAGCTTCTGCTGCCCCAGGACTGTCATTCTCAAGATGTAGCGTATTTTGACAGTGGGCTAAAGAGATTCCCTCCCCCCGCCCCCAATAGTTATTCTCCTGATGGCTATCGGAAATGTATTGATGATCCAATTGAATTTACATAGCATCAAAGAGCTTCATCATCACATATGTGACTATAGAATCAAAGAATAGTAGAGTTGGAAGGGATCATGAAGGCAGTGGTAGAGCACACTGCATGCCGAAGGTCACACATTTTATTCCTTTTTTTAAGGACTGCAGATAAGAGACTTGGAAAAGACCACAGGCAGCTAATTTTGACTGAAACCACTCTGAATAGGTTGAAGGAGGTTGGAGTATCAGCTTGTACCCATTTTTCACCCCAGAACAAATATATTTTGATATAGTGCTTACCACGTTTAGTCAAATTTGATTAATTGATTGATTGGTTAGTTGGTTGGTTGGTTGATTTTTTTTACAGCCACCCATCAAGAACTATTTCCTGAGCAGCTTACAACAAAACCATATTAAAATACAACATATAACAATTAAATGCAACAGTAACCAGTAACGGACAGAAAAAAACCCTAGCCCCCTCTAAAAAACAACAACCTTAAACACAAACAACATAAAACAATTTGTAGCTTGGATTTTAAAAACACAGTTGAAAAGCCTGGGTGAATGAAAATGTCTTAATCTTGGTGCAGAAAAGACTAGGAGGCTGAAAAGCAGGGTAAAAATGTAACAAAAAAATAGCTAAACTGCAGGGTGAAGTATGGTCAGAAGCGGCAGGGTACAGGAAGTTGAAGCAAATCCCAGAAACCCTTGGAATTAGTGTGTTCCAGGATACTTTGCACCGCTTTAGAGGACTCTGGACACATTTGAACTTTTCACAGGGCAATGGCTTCAGCCACAACTTGGGTGTACTTCCTTCCAGCATATTTTGTGTGTCTCCCCTGTTCCCGCTTGTTGTTTAGTCGTGTCTGACTCTTCCCATGGACCAGAGCACGCCAGGCACTCCTGTCTTCCACTGCCTCCCGCAGCTTGGTCAAACTCATGTTCGTAGCTTGTGGGAACACTGTCCAACCACCTCGTCCTCTATCCAGCCACTGGGGAATGGGGGCTGAGATTTGCCACCAGGATTCAACTTCCAGCCCTAGAATAAACAGTACTGGACTGGCTAGATCCAGTAGTCTTAACAATTATAAGACAATTGATGTTCAGAATAATAAAAAAGAGAGAACATTGGGGGGGGGGTACATGCTTCTTTATTTGCAGATCTAAATTCAGCAAAGTGGATAATGTGCAGGATAATGTGGTTCCAGTTCTTGTTTTTTTCATATGGGCCTTGCATGCAGAGGGCCCCAGTTCCCTGTCATTTCCAGTTAAAAGGCTTCAGATAGCAGATCTAAGAAACATCTCTTCCTCTGACTCTGGGAGAGAGCCCTTCCAGTCAGAATAGACAATCCCTGGCTGGCTAGAATATTGCTCTGACATTATCAGGCAGCTTCAAATTATACTGCAAGTGATACTGAATTAGCTATTCCAGGTGACTGTCTTTCTAAAGAGGAAGAGGTCCCCTCTTCTCATCTCATCTCTTTCATGAGATGCTTTGAACTGTTCTGTAAATGTGCTGTTAAAGTTACTGCTGTTATTACTGTTATTAATACACTTAACTCTGTGATGGCTATAGGTGACTTTTTCTCATCAAGCTCCTGTCATATTAGTTTGTTTACATAATCTGCTTTTCTAGACAAGGGAATGGGAATCCAATGAGCAAGGAGCTTATATGAAATCACTGGAATTGTTTACCTTTAAGCATGGTTGATCTTTTACTTTCAAACAGCTGACTCCCCTGCCATATCTCAAAAACAATATTTAACTCCCCAGCGTCTCAAAAGCAGTGTGCCCTGCAGCTTCAGAGCTGCTGTTTTGGGCAAAGCATGTCTAAGGCTGCAATCCTATGCACACTAAACGGTGACTAAGCTGAAATGAATACAAAAAAACCCCACCTTCAGCATAGGATTGTGCTGTAAAACACACTTTTGACTATTTGGCAAGTGAAAAAAGATTTTGAGAAGTTTATTTGCAAAACCATTAAGATAAACAGAAGCAGGGAAGCAGCTGGGCCATGAGATAGCAGGTGGGAAAATAAACATTGCAGAGAGCCCAAAAAAATATTATTTCTGTTCATTGAAGCTAACAGGAGCTTTCCCTTCTTGCAAACAGCAGGTGGGTCAGCCAGGTCTGGGACTGCAAAAGGGGTCAGAAGGTTAAACCTCCTCTAGCCTGATGTTGGGGTCCCAATCAGGACTGGAGTCCTGCATGGGCTATTTGTGAAAGCAAAACCCTGCACTAACAGGCAAACCACATGGTTAATGTAACATGTAGTTTGCCCCTTAGATGCCAGGGATAGACTATTGTTTTACTTGTTCAGCTTATTATGGATAACTTGCAGTTTGTGCAGCTTGAGGATGGTATTTTGAGCTTCCCTGGGTGGACCTGTGCTCAGAAAGGCAGTATATAAATAATTTTACATTGAAGGATGGCGGCTAACTATGTGTACCCTTTACCTCATTCTTTCTGGTTAATTAACCAGAACTAGCTCCCATACATAGGGTGGAATTCAGTGTCGCACTATTACAAATGTCTTGCCTGTGCAAACATTTTAGCTTGACAGAACAGTCTCGCCCTCCTCACATTCTCTGTTCTGGGTTTTCTGCTGATACCCTCCTTGAACCATGGGGGAAGGGGAGAGGGGGAAAGCCCCACTGAGCAAGTGAAAGTCCTTGTGCATGGCTTCAGCTGAGGAGGCTCCTTAGGTGAATCCCACTCTTAGACATTGGAGGTAGCCAATCTTCTGCTCAGTTGGTGCCTCTGCATCTCATCTCTGGGTGTTTCTAGATGAAACTAATTGTTTTAGACCTTTTATGATCTGAGTTCTAACTTTGGGGATAGAAAATGTCTTCCAGAGAATCCCAGCAGCAGCACCCCAGCACAATCCTAGTAGATTTTTCTCATGAGCACTGATTTTTCTCCCTTGCACTGAGAGATGGACTGAGAACATGCCAACATGTTTATTCTTGTACACCTCTCAGCAGCTTTTGATACCATCAACCACAGTATCTTTCTAGGTCACCTTGTCAGGGTGGGAATTGCTTTATATTGTTTTCTGTACACATTGCACATACTGGACACACCTCTCGCCACTGAAATTGGGCTTGAAAGAACATTTTGTCAAGCCTAATGCCTGGGGGCAGCAGGAATAATGAGTGTGCATATGCAATGGTTGTCATGTTTCTGTGCATGTGTGTATGGTGCCTACAACAATTTCTCTGGTTTGCAAATGTGCTCATGGGCCCCAAAAGATTGGTGACCCATTTATGGAAGGAGGTTCCCAGAAGGTTGTGCTGGGAAACTATTGTCCTTTTCTGTGGTTGTCTCTGTCTTGTACCTCATACTGATTCACATTGGCATGAAATTTTGGCAGATGTCATCCAGAGGTTAGTCTGAATAGTAATGAGCATATTTTCCTCATCATTGTAGGGAAGTGCTGAAAATTCTGAACTAGCGCTTGGAAGCAGTTCTGGTGTGGATGAGGGCAAACAAACAAACTTATTTCAGAAAATCAGAGATATAGTGTTGATGGTAGACTTCACTGGTCTGGTTGGAAGTGTCTGGTTTGTTTTCTGGCTCAAATTAAAGTACTAGAAATGGCATTGAAAGCTCTAAAAAGCCTAGGACTGTATTCATCCCTTTGAATCTTAAGATAGGCACCTGCCATTTTTCCTTACTGATAGCTGGAAAATGAGGACAGGACTTTTTTGGTAGTGACACTATAGCTGAGCACTTTCCAAGAAATTCTGATAGCCTTTCTCTTTTTTCCATTTTTAGATGGCAATTATGAATGCTTTTCTTCATTTTTTGCTGCTTTTTAATGCTGCTGCATGCCTTTAACTTACATGATTTTTATATTGCATTGCTTTTCTATTAATGATACCACTTCAAAAAATAAATTTGAAAAACATTGTGTAAATAATTGAAATAAATTGTATTCCAACTTTGTTTTCTAAGTTGCAACGAGAGGTCAGGAAAGTCAATATATGGGTTTTAAGTAATAGTTGGGGTTTTTTTTCCAGATGCTTTAAGTATGATTATAGAATAGAGAGATTCTTTTCTTATTGTTATCAGGCTTCTAAACTATCTCAAAATAATGTTCAGTCAAACATGTTGGCAAAAGATTCCTGCATTGCAGGGGATTGGACTTCCCTTCCAACTCTATAATTCTATGATTCTGTGTTGCAGAAAATGCTGAAGAGAGCATTTGTGCTCATGTCATGCAAACCAGGCACTCATTAACCTTATAGCATTACAGTTTGCAATATTCATTTTTATTTTTTTTAAAAAAAATCTGTCCCACCCTTCTAATGCATACATATTGTTTAGTGTGGTTTATACAGATTATTTTCTGTTTTGGACAGGGTTGCAGTCCCCCTGAAGTATTTGGTTGGTAGTCTGAGGGTGCTCCTTGATCTTTTTTTGTCACTTGATCACTGGGAGTATAAGTAGCCTCCATACAGACTTCTGCATTTTCATTTGCCACATTCATGATGCCCAATGTGCTGCTGCTGCTCTCTGGTGAGCATGGTAGGCAACCAACCTCCCACTCACGTTTGAGTTTGCAGAGGCAGGTGGGGATCATACTAGCAGATCCCCGGTTTGTGGCAGTTTCTGCCTCCCTCTCTAGCTGCAAGGTTAGGAGGAAGGCTGGGGGTTGCTCAGCTAGAAGAGACTCCTGCTGCATCTTCTCTCCAAACAGCCAAGCCAGTGAGGGATAATGGTACTTCCTTAGCTGTTTGGAGGAGAGACTTCCAACTGTTGTGGAGGGAAGCATCCAGCCAGCATACCTCACTGCTCTAAGTGGCCAACCTGCCCTGCAGGACTCAAACCAGCTGGAAGGCTGGACACAGGCTTCATGGTCGGGCAAAGAGTGTAGTTCCTGCTCCTAGGGGCCTTTACATGTGAGCTGGCAGAGGGGAAAGGCACAACATGGGGAGAAAAGTGGAAAGTTATTTCAAAGGGGATTGTTGAGAGTGGGGCAGCAAAGGAGAAAGGCTAGGGGAAGCTGAGGAGCTGGGGAGAGATGTCATGAAGAAGAGAAAGAAATGATGGAGGGAAAGTGGATGGGCGAGAGAGCAGAAAGAAGAGTGGTCTCTCCTAGACTGAAAAGACCTGCGACAGACACTGCTATTCGTTTAGCAACAGCTGATGGACTTTGTTTATTTATTTATTCCTCAAATCTACTGTTGCCAGGTAACCAGGAGTGATTTGTGTTGAGTCACTGTGGAGTGTGTTAATTGTTCATTAATTGTTAACAGTTTTTATTCTTATGAGATAAAGAAAGACTGTTATAATTCATTAGACACTTAGAGTGATTGCCAATCTGCCCCTCCTTATCTTCATTACAGAACCCTGAGGCATTAGAAGAGGAACCTGGTGACCAGAATTTTTGACTTGGGCAAAAAGTGTAGGCCATTGCCTCCATTGAACAGAGTTCCTCTTACCAGCTTAGGCTTGCAGTTGGAATACCAGCTTGTCTAGACAGCAGGAGCATGTCCTCACTTATTCATGATCCAATAACCACCAGATTTGGACTACTATAATGCATTATACATGGGACTTCCATTGCTGATGGTAGCTTGCTGGGACTGGGTGTTATGCATGTTCATATTATATTGGTGCTCCATCCACTGCATAGGCTCCTGGTTTATTTCCATACTCAATCCAAAGTTCCAGTTTGAGCTTTAAAGCCCTTCACAATTTGAGATCAGGGTACTTTAAGAATCTCTTCTCTTCATATGCATCTGTCCAGACTGTTAGGATCTTCATCTGCCTTCTGTTTCCAGCTGTCCTCATTAATTACAGTGAAGTGGGTGGCTTCTGGTGAACATGCCTTTTCTGTAGTGGGGCCCTGATGATAGAACGGTCTTTCAAGCAAAGCTCACCTGGTGCCCAGGGATCTTCACTTTGTCGCAAGTGGCTGATGGTCAAAATGCAAAATGCGCCTGGTCTCTGGGGAATTTCGAACACTGTTTCGGGCTATGATTCTACACTGTGGAAAGAGCATGCAAGTTTTAGATGGAAAAAGTTGGGGGGAAACAACTATAAAACCCGTAAAGCACAGCTGAGGAATACCAAAGCCTTGTAATAAATAATTAGCTCAGTTTTGGTAAGCTATGGTATGGAATTCTTAAGCACAAACAAGTAACAAATATGTTTCAACATCTAAAGATTTCTTCCTCTCAGCACTGAGCAACTGAAGCCACTTAGAACTAAAATGGGACGACATACCATCAGCACCTGAAGAGACCATCAATGGCCAGAGATAACTACAGTGGTACCTCAGGTTAAGAACTTAATTCGTTCTGGAGGTCTGTTCTTAACCTGAAGCTGTTCTTAACCTGAGGTACCACTTTAGCTAATGGGGCCTCCTGCTGCTACTGCGCCGCTGCCACACGATTTCTGTTCTCATCCTGAAGCGAAGTTCTTAACCTGAGGTACTATTTCTGGGTTAGCAGAGTCTGTAACATGAAGCATCTGTAACCTGAAGCTTCTGTAACCCGAGGTACCACTGTATCGGACACACTTTTCCTCACTTGACCTGGGAATGCTTAAGAAAGACCTGTGTGCCCTGAGGGAATGTGGAAGCTAAGGAAGCCCAGGCCAGGGAGCTTGTGCAACCAGTTCCTGAACAGACCATTAGTTGGCCTGAGAGGACTCTGTTGCTCTATATTTTATAAAATTTATTTGTCTTAGTATTTTAAGACCAAACTGCGGAAGGCAGTGGAAGACAGGAGTGCCTGGCAGGCTCTGGTTCATGGGGTCATGAAGTGTCGGACACAACTAAATTGTATTTAAATTGCAGATAATGAGTCTATCAGAAAACACATCAAAGATTCCTTGGCACTTAAATACAGGCAAACCTCTTCTGACATGAGCTTTCATTTGCAAGCCCCTACTTCAGGGATGCGGGTGACAATGTGGTCTAAACAAAATAGCCTAGGGCTCGAATCCCTGCGATGGGGTGAGCTCCTGTTGTTCAGTCCCTGCTCCAGCCAACCTAGCAGTTCAAAAGCATGTCAAAATGCAAGTAGATAAATAGGTACCGCTCCGGCGGGAAGGTAAATGGTGTTTCCATGCGCTGCTCTGGTTCGCCAGAAGCGGCTTAGTTATGCTGGCCACATGACCCGGAAGCTGTACACCGGCTCCCTCGGCCAATAAAGTGAGATGAGCACCACAACTCCAGAGTCGTCCACGACTGGACCTAACGGTTGGGGTCCCTTTACCTATGCTGTTTTTTATGGTTCCGACACTGAGATTAATCTTTAGTTGTCATCAGTTGCAGAAGTATATGGGTGGGGAAGTTAAGTTGCTTCCTTAAAACTGAGATACTGGGTTGGTTGTGTTTTCCCGGGGACAGGATTTTGGAAGACGGGGCTGCATCATGCCCGTTAAAAGAGTACATAAATAGTATCAATCTCAGTAAAACTGCTACTCATTTCCTCTCTATTCTGTATGTGAATAACTCATAATCTATTTGTTAAAGTAGTGATACCCATAAAGCTGCTTCTGGCTTAATTTTGTTCTTCTTTCCTTAAGTGCCATCTTCACTTAGGTGTGGGAGACAGGGGTGCCATCTCACCCTTAGGATTGTGGGTGGATTGTGGATTGTGGGTGCCCGCTACCGCAAGGTGGACATGTGATGTCACATGCGTACGCATGTACATAATAAATTAAAACAATTCTTTAAAAAGATAGTTAAAAAGACTCTTCTTTAAAACCTAAAAACTCCTTTAAAAGAATCAAGTCTTCAAAAAAGTTATATGATCTAAGAAAGTCTTTAAAAGAATCAAGTCTTCAAAAAAGTTATATGATCTAAGAAAGTCTTTAAAAGAATCTTCCCAAAAGAATTTAAAAATTATAATGTAACACCTTAGAGACCAACTGAGTAATTTTAGGTATAAGCTTTCATGTGCCTGACCCCCACATTTATATTATTGTGGGTGCCCACGGCACCCTGCAGTTAACTCCTATAGTGGGAGAGATAAGAAATGCCGGGAGCTCTAGAAGGAATTGTGAGACTGAAGTCCCTAATGTAAGGTGTGAGTTGGAAGGGCACCAGATCCATAGCCTGGAGACTGTGTATGGCTGTTTTGATGGGAAGCTCTACTCCGTCATTTCTCCAGCAGATAGGAGAGCACCACCCTTCCACCAGCAAGGTGAGCACAGCCAGAGATTCTTTGCACACGGATTTCCTTCCAACAACAGGGACAGGCTGAGTTGTCCCAGTTCCTAGAGTTACCCAGATGTGGTTCATCTTTGTTTAATGCAGTTCCCTGTTGCAATGTATTTCTCATCCATGCTGAAGAAAACTTGCCACAACTATATGCTTGTATTTTACAGATTACTGCTTTGACAAAAAATAAAATAAAATAAAATATATGCAGTAGAAAAGCATCTAAAAGATATAAACACAATTTCTGTAGCAGTTATATAAAAAATACCCAATATCAAATGAGTGAACTGCATTGTTCATTATATTACTATCATGCCCACCTTTCAAGAAACATGAGCGTAGGAGGAAAGGAAGCTTAATAATAATAATAATAATAATAATAATAATAATAATAATAATAATTCCCCAGCCACTCTGGGCAGCTTCCAACAAAATATTAAAAATACAGTGGTACCTCGGGTTAAGTACTTAATTTGTTCCGGAGGTCCGTTCTTAACCTGAAACTGTTCTTAACCTGAAGCACCACTTTAGCTAATGGGGCCTCCCACTGCTGCCACACCCTGCCCTACGATTTCTGTTCTCATCCTGAAGCAAAGTTATTAACCTGAGGTACTATTTTTGGGTTAGCAGAGTCTGTAACCTGAAGTGTATGTAACCTGAAGCGTATGTAACCCGAGGTGCCACTGTACATTAAAACACCAGTCATTAAAAACCTCCCTAAACAGGGCTGCTTTCAGATGTCTTCTAAATGTCAGATAGTTGTATATTTCTTTGACATCTGATGGGAGGGCATTCCACAGGGCAGGCGCTACTACTGAGAAGGCACTCTGCCTTCAGAGGGAGTGACTATACTGTAGATACTATCAGATCAGAGGAAGCCAAAGGAACTCAGGAATTCAGCATATGTGACTGTAGCAAAGCAGTTGGTTGATAGCTTTTATGATAGCTTAGCTGATTGTGATCGTGGACAAACAGCAAGGCAATTGGACACCAGCTCCATGACACACCAGATACGCTTCATATTAGATAAACTTTCAGACTCCTTGGGTTTTTCATTTCCCGTGGAGGCATTTGCTTCCAAGAGCATAATTGTTAAGGGCTATGGAGAATTTCTGTCATTTGGAGTTTGGATGTGGCATTCTCAAATCCACTGTTTGTACATGCTGTTTGACCTTAGTTTTCCCTTGAGTAATACTTGTCACAAATGAATCATTGACTCATACAACCTGTGCAGAATTTAATTTGATCAGCCTTGTACGTAAGAACTCCTTACAAGTAAGTGCATGGAATTAATTTTGTGCAGGCAAGTGAGCAGGCTGGCATAGGAAGGAGAGATTTCTCAGTCCCTTCTCTGCTAACCCACCAGGTAGAAAGCTTTTTTATGTTTGCTAGTCTTCTAAGAGCTCTTAAAGAAACAGGCTAGTAACTTTTCCGGCTTCATATATAAGACTCAATTAGACATGCCACTGTACTAATCTCCATTCTATTATGTGCTGTACCAGTAATACCTAGAGAAGTCAGGGAGCAAGGAAGACTTCGACCAGCCAGAGGGAGGAGCTGGACAGTGATGGCGCTGGAGGCAGAGGGGAAGGGCACAATCCTGTCACAGAGAGCTAGGCGCCACCTTCATTGGGACATCAGATACACCCACCCAGATGAGTATGGATGGGTGTGTTTTGCAGATCCATAGGGAAAGAGAATCTCGTGAACTCGCTCATCTTAAAAAACTTGGCAAGAGGTGTGTGCCAACTATTGGGACATCTTTTTAGTTTTTGTTCAGTTATGACTTCTGGACCTTGTGATGGCTGCTGAGGTTGTACTGCTATGAGCCTGAATGAATATCTCTTTCTTATTCTCAAGTAATAGCTGCTCTCATATGGTCCTCCAGACCTCTCTATGTGTCCCTTGGGACTCTCATGAGGTGACACCCACTCTGGGGCCATACCTGTCACCAGCCCTGCTTTGCATTCTTTCTGAGCGCTTCATGCTTGCCTCAATGGAGAGTAGAGTGGATTGTGAGTATGTGAACAAACTAGGCTAATACACAAAGGTAAAAATTTACATTTACTCCTCCCTATTTTGTCTCTGGCCCCACCTACCAGTTAGCATTTATCCCCTGATTGGCTGCCTGGAAGGGACTGTGGTGTTGAGCTGAAAAAGATTCTTTACCCCAGCTGTAGCAAAATCCCAAAAATCCTAGAGAGACATCAGCAAAACAAATAAGGACTGCCAACCTATTAAATGGTTTTTTGTGTTACTCATATCATATGCCTTTTAAATAATAGATTTTTGATTAATTGATAGTGAAATACATTTATGGGAGTCTTTCTGAAGTATGTGTAAGTGATTTTGCAATTTAATACGCAAACTGCCTTCTCCTAAATTTGTTCAGAGGTCCCACCTTATCCAATGTAACTCACCGACTGGGAGTTTCATTAGCGTGAGCAGTTGCTGAGCCTAGGATTTCAGATTGAAACTGCAGTGTGGAAGGAAAGGAGGACCTTTTTCTGCCTCCCCACATCCAGCTATTCTCTGAAGACTATAGAAGAGACCCTTTTAATAATATTTTGGGGTGGGTTCATAGGGGAAAGACTAGACCCATGTGGAAAATGAACATAATATTTTAGCTGCAGTTCATTCATTTCCAGCTTTGTATTCTTGTTATGAAAAAGTGCTCCTAGACATTCTGTTGTTGCGTCCATAACCTAGGTTAAAGGTGCCATATAGCTCCTTGCTTTCATATCTCTGTTTCTAACACTGCATCAAGGTAGTATTGACAAATAAAGAAGCATGAGCTAAAACTGCTTCCCAGCAATAAGTCTATCGAACAAACTGATTTAAGTTTTGTATCTTATATTCTTTATTGATCTCCATTTGATGTTTGACTTGACATTAACGTGATTTTCAGAATTTTAAATCTTTACAGTGGTACCTCGGGTTAAGAACTTAATTTGTTCCAGAGGTCCGTTCTTAACCTGAGGTACCACTTTAGCGGTGCCGCGCGATTTCTGTTCTCATCCTGAAGCGAAGTTCTTAACCTGAGGTACTATTTCTGGGTTAGCGGAGTCTGTAACCTGAAGCATCTGTAACCCGAGGTACCACTGTACTCCTGTAGACACCTTCTAGACTTGAATGGTGGCATCAAAGATATTTGGGGAAGGTTTCCAAGGAGAATCTGTGGCCTAACTTTCTCTGTGGAAGTACTTTAGCATTGGATGTCTCACTCTTCAATGCTCTCACAAGTGTGTGTGTGTGTGTGTGTGTGTGTGTGTGTTGGGCAGACTTAGATTTTTAAGGCTATGTGGTAGTGAATATCACATTTTGCATGGAACGCTTCAAGTGTGTAGCCTGTGCTGCTACTACTGTCTAGTATTGTCTGCCTCCTTCGCTCTTTCATTTGTAATTAAATTTATAGTTCATATAGTTAATATAAGCTTCAGCTAGCTGTTAATGGCTTTACTTCAATGCACATTCTAGTTTGAATACGCCACGCATTCTGGTATATATGTATTGACATGTTTATCTATTGTAACTAATCTGGTAATTTGATCAATGAGAATGACGTGTGGTTAATTGCATAAGATTTCCGTGTCCCCATTTATCCACAAAGGTTTATTTGCATGTTAGTTTCTGCTGCTGTAACTTTTTTTTCTGAACAGCCGCACAATATAAGAAACACTTGTGTATTATGATTGTTTGGATAATAAATTCAGTGTCAAGGAATATTTCATAGGATAAGCAGCTGGTTTTCAACTACCGGTTTTATTTTGAATATTATCAACTACCGGTACTTCTTTCGATTAGTTTATCTAAATGGTTTAGATCTCTCTTGTAAAATTAAATGATGGGCATTGTGATTTTGTCCAGATATTTGTGGAGGCATTGAGAGACTCTTAAAGTAGATTTCGGGGGCCTTTGGTTCAGGGACTAATGACAAGAACCAAAGAGATTTTGCTCTTGGGTTGCTTTCTTCCCCTTGCAACCAAAAGAAAACCAGCTGGCCTCCTAGCCTAATAGTGATGCTACTGGAAGAGAAGCTGCGTCTGCCAGATCTATCTGCCTTGCTGATTTACTTGTGCTGTTTTGGTTCTCCTGCAGATGGAGGAAGCGAGGAACCATCAGACCGAAGGCAGGCGAGCATAGACTACTGTCAGAGCCATTCTGGGCAAGGTAAGTAAACCATGGATTTCCAGATATTACACATATGCCTTGCAGAGGCCATTTGTGATATTATATTTTAATGTATTTCAGTCTGCAGCGATGCACAATCTTTTTAGAAACGCCAAACATCTAAGGATGAAGATAGACTCCTGTGAATAGTTTTATGCATGTACTTCCGTTAAATGTGATTTAGACAAAATACTGTTCTGTTTCCTTGAATTAGTAGCTCCACTTCTCCTCTTGTAGTGGGCTTTGTTGAGTATACAGTGGTACCTCGGGTTAAGTACTTAATTCATTCCGGAGGTCCGTTCTTAACCTGAAACTGTTCTTAACCTGAAGCACCACTTTAGCTAATGGGCCCTCCTGTTGCTGCCGCGCCGCCAGAGCACGATTTCTGTTCTTATCCTAGAGCAAAGTTCTTAACCTGAAGCACTATTTCTGGGTTAGCGGAGTCTGTAACCTGAAGCATATGTAACCTGAAGCGTATGTAACCCAAGGTACCACTGTACTTTATTGGGAGTACAACTATGCATAGCTGTTATATAATGGAGTTTGATAATGCGGCAGCAGCTTTCTTCAGAGAAAATACCACATCAGAATGCAGTTCAGTTGGGCTGCTTCAAGAAATCAGTGGAAACAGACTTCCGGAGGCGGCACCTCTGACAATGGCGGATTCTCCCTGATTCAGGGGGAGACAGCTCCACAGAAATCGGGTCTTACCGCTGCAGCGAAGCGGGGACCCTTTCAAAAATCGCAGACGGAAGAAGCCTGCGACCGTGGGACTCGGCGGGCACCGTTTGCGCCCCTCTGTTTGGCAAAGGAGCTCTACAAAGGGCTCCGGAGTGAGACGGGGGTTGGCGTGGTGCTGAGAGTCAATCGCTACTTCTGTGGAGTGAAGCTGCACAGCGAAGGTCGGAGAGCGCTGTCCTTTTTCCTATGCTAATTCGGATTTCAAACAACAACCCGCGAGTAGGACAATTGAAACTTGTAGATCAAAATTATACCTTTGAATTAGAGCCGAGACGGGAAGGTGTAAAAATAGGAAGTCCGCCTTCTGTTCTTTGTAGAAAGATCAAAGCAAAGACTTTATAAGCTAAAAGCCGTAAATTGACAGCCTGGAATTTCCTGCTCTTTTAACTACCAAATCCCCCCCTAGACAGCAGGAGGATAGGGGGAAAACAAATCGTGACTTTGCAAATCCTGCAGAGAGTAATTTAAGAAAATAAGTCTTCACTGTTCCTAACCTGGGGACGGAATGAAAGGAAAGAAATTGTCGGTGGTGCCTATAACAGGAATATAAGAAAACTGACAGATAGAGTTGGAAGGAAAATAAGTCCTATGCTGCCTTCTGCCTGTTTGCTTTAGATTGAAAGGAAACAAAATATCTGAAAATCGAAAGTAACTTTTATTTTCCCTTGCTGGATACACTGTAAAAATGGAGGCTAAAAAGTAACTACCCCTCCTAGAGGAGATCTACCAGTGCTTTTGTTTTATTTTACAAAGAGAACATAGCAGCTGAGAAAATCAGACCGTGGGACCAGCTTTCTGACCTTGACAGAATGATGAGAGAGGAAGTTTTATCTGCCCTGGACAAAATATATGATGTGCTGCAACAGATGGATGAGAAAGTGTCTCTTATGAATCAAGAGACGGCATACATTTTAGCTGCAGTTAACAAGGAGGTGCCAATGGAACGTACAGTTACAGAAACTGCACAACAATCTACCCAGGATATTGACTTAGGGCAAGTGCATGAGGTTATGAATGTATCTTATAAGACACAGAGTCTCCCAAGTTTTACAGGATCAGAAGCTGCAACATTGGGAGATGGAATTCGTAGGACACTGGTTAAATTGTGGACCTAAGAGAGTTATTATCTTGGGTGTGAAACAAGTGGAAGATTATCTTTGGAATGACTACCCTTTGGATTACAAACTAAACATTGGGGAGTGCAACACTGGGGAATGGGACAATTGGATAAAAGGAGATGAAGAATTTTACTACATAGAGTCCTCCAGAGACTGGCTCCCCAAAGAGAAAGAGAAGAAAATGCGAAAGAATACAATAGGGAACAAGGATTTATGTAACTACAAACAGAAACAAGAAAACTCGCAGAGGGGGCTTGGAAGTGACTTGAGGGCTTCAGATATTAGAACACCGGATTGACAAGGGTTAAAGACTTAAGGACTGATATTATCCGGAACCAGGAAAAGGGACGCTGGAGAAACTTAAAATGAGAAATGTTTTTGTAATAAATTTTTATTTATGGAATTAGTGTAATTCTAATGAAATATTAAGGGATGCTGGAAAGGAAGTAATTGGCTTTAGTAATGGTTTAAATCTAAGAACTTTAAAGATTTGAGGATAAGATAAATAAGGGTAAGACAAGTGGTATGAATTTGCTGAATTAATTTTAAAATGGAATACAAGGAGGGAGGTGAGAGGAAGTCAGGAAAATAAGTAAAAGAATGCTGAGAATTTGAAAGGAGAGATTTTTATTTTTTTATTTTTCTTATTCTTTTGTTTTTTGTGTGGAATTTTTGATTTTTGATAGTTGTAATTTTTCTTTTTTTTGTCTTTGATGTTTACTTTTTGTTATCTTTGTGGTCTTTTTTTCTTGAGAAAACCTAATAAATATTATTATAAAAAAAAACAACAAGAAATCAGTGGAAACATATTCTGAGCACTAACCTGCTTGCTCCACTAAATCAGATATGTGCCAGCTGTTTGCATACTTCCTCTTTTGCTCCACCTGCAAAAAAAATCCACATTTATTTATTTTGAAGCATTTAAAATCCACTTGATAGTTTTAAGTTCTCTAAGCAGTAGACACTTTAATATTTCTAGGAAGTAATTACTCAAAATATGAAAGATGAACCTTCGTCTCATATCTTGAACAGAAATCTAATTAAATACCTGATAGAAAGTTAATCTAATTTTCTGTCAATAACTTATTAGCTACACAGATTGTGGAATGTCTGTATTACAAGTAAGTTAGCAGAGTGTGACATTGGAGATTACTTCATTTTTATTGTAGGTCTTCACTGTTCCAATCCAGAATATGACCACTTGGTCATTCTTGTGACCCTGCTTTGGGAAGAAGGGCAGGATAATAAATTTAATAAATACATTATAACAGTATTAGTGCTAATGCCTCTCTAAGGCGAGATGAGCCAATGGGTTGTACCCAGCAGTGTCAGTTTGGTTTGTGCAGAAAATCTCATTGCACAAGGTGGCCCTGTAGTGGAACAAGTTCAATGTTAACTCTCGTTAGTTTAGCAGTACTTGGATAGATAGAGCCCATGCCTGTCTTTTTTTTTTTTTTTTGACAATTGTTAATAATTTCTCTAATCTAAACAGTTCTCTAAAATATATACAGGAGGCAATCTCCTCGTTATTGTTTGCATAGCTAAATAAACAGAGTATGGCTTTCCTTGGAGGAGAAGTAAAGAATGGAGAATGAGAGAAGTGGATGAGCAATTGAATTTGCAACACTTAAAAGGAAGGACTTGGAAATATATTTTATTTATTTATATAGGGATTCATATCCTGCCTTTCTAATGCACACAACCTACTCAGAGCAGCTTTCTGTAGTGGAAACCATAAACTCATAATAAAATAACAGTATATAAAACCAGGCAATGTGAGATAAGATAGGGACCTAATAAATAAGAATAAACATAATTGAATAAAACATTATCTAAGGCAAACATTATGTAAGGCAAAACCTGCTGGGATAAAAATGAAGAGTCTTGCAGCTGTTGGAAGATGGCAAGAGAAGGGACCAGTTCAGCCTCATGGCACAAAGAGTTCTGCAGTTTCAGCATAGCTACTAAGGAGGTGCTTTCTCTAGTTCCTGTCAATTGTGCTTCTGCCATGAGTGAAACAAAGAAGAAGTCTGTCTGTCTGTTGGTTTGTTTAATTTGTATACCACCCTATACCTGCAGGTCTCATGGTGGTTCACAGGATAAAATCAGACTATAAAACCACAAAATTAAAAATAAAAATAAAAACAGAAACAACCCAATACCTCCCCCCAAACACATTTTAGGGAAGTTGGAAGCTGCCCAGAGTGGCTGGGGAAACCCAGCCAGATGGACATAGTATAAATTATTATTATTACTATTAATAATAATAATAAATTTTATTTATTTCCCGCCCTCCCCAGCCGAAGCCGGCACAGGGCGGCTAACAATAATCAAATAATCAAACAGTCAAATAATCACACATTCTAAAAATATTTCATTATAAAAATTAATTGAAATCAAATTGATGGCAACCGATTAAGCAAAATTCTGTGCAGGTTGCCAAAGGAGGGAGTCAGGCTGTGCCCTGACCAAAGGCCTGGTGGAACAACTCTGTCTTGCAGGCCCTGCGGAAAGATGTCAGGTCCCGCAGGGCCCTAGTCTCTTGTGACAGAGCGTTCCACCAGATTGGAGCCGCAGCCGAGAAGGCCCTGGCTCTAGTTGAGGCCAGCCTAACCTCTCTGAGGCCTGGGACCTTGAGGATGTTATTATTTGCCGACCGTAGGTATCTCTGTGGGGCATACCAGGAGAGGCGGTCCCGTAGGTACTATTATTATTATTGGGGCATAGGATGTCAGTCAACTAAAGGCCTGGTTATAGAGGAGCGTTTTTGCCTGGCGCTTAAAAGTGTATAATGAAGGTGCCAGGCAAACCTCCCTGGGGAGAGCATTCCACAGACGGGGAGCCACCACAGAAAAAAAAGGCCCATTCTCATGTTGCCACCTTCCAGAACTCTTGAGGAGGGGGCAAACGAAGAAGGGTCTTGGAAGATGATCTCAGGGTCCAGGTAGGTTCATATGGAAAGATCTGTGGAAGTGGACAGGATGAGATGGGAGGAATGGCCTCTAATGTATCCCTGATTCAAGCTGTTTAGGTCTCTAAAGTAATCACCAACACTTTGCATTGCGCCAAGAAACAGGTTGGCAATCAGTGCAGTTGCTGCAGGAGAGGCGTGGCTGTCCATTTACATTCTTGTTGATTCATTCTGGACCAAGTGATGTGTCTGAAGATTCTTCAAAGATAGGCTCATCTAGAGTGCATTGTGATAATCCAGTCTGTGTATGATTAATGCACGTGTTGGCATGGCCAGGTATGATCTCTGCAGCAATGGGTGCAGTTAGTGGCTCAGCCTAAGCCAGGTATAATCACTCCTGACTGCAGCTGCCACCTGAACACACAGATGCTGAGTTAAATCCAGGAGCATCCCCAAACTGAACCTGGTTCTTAAGAGAAGTACTACCCCATACAAAGAATATTTAACCCCAGTTTCAGATTTTGTCCCTCCTGACCCAGAGCCTTGTCTGGATTACGTTTCAATTTATTAGCAGTTTTGCTGATTAAGCTTTTTACTGGTTTCACAAGTTAACCTTATTCCCTGTCCCAGTGGGTTGCTATTTGAACCTTGACTGGGGGATCCAGTTGGTGCATTGACCAGAATTTGGCATGGTATGCCCTGGCCTTAATTGGATGAATTCAAATGCTTGGTATTTCTTACTAATTTGTATCTGTGCCCAGAAGGCATTCATTTGAGGGATTGGGCACTGTTTCAGTTCTTCTGATCAAGGCAATCCAGAGAAATGTGATGTGCTAGTCAGTGCTAAACCCACGTTGGCGATGTAATTTATAAAACTGGCTCCCCAGGCTGAGAACAGGGATGTCCTGAAGGAAAACTGGCTTCTTTTTTATCACAGAGTCCACCTGAGAGCGCAAGGGTTTCACTATGGAAATTTAAATATTTTCCAGTTTTTGATAGTTTTAGGACATTCCCCCCCCCCCCTTGTTGAGGACCACCTTTCCTCAGAGATAATATTTTGGGAGCTGCATTAGGGTGAGTAGAGCCAGAGACAAAACTAAAATCATAGGACTGTAGAGTTGGAAGAAACCCCAAAGGACATCTACTCCAGCCCCCTGCAATGCAGGAATCTCAGCTAAAGCTTCCATGACAGATGGCCATCCAACCTCTGCTTAACAACTTCCAAGGAGAGTTCAAAACCTCCCGAGGGAGACTGTTCCACTGTCAACCAGTTCTTACTGTTAGAAAGTTCTTCCAGATGTTTAATTGGAACCTCCTTTCTTGTAACTTGAATCCATTGGTTCAAAGCCTACCCTCCAGAGCAGGAGAAAACAAGCTTGCTCCATCTTCATTATCACAGGGATTGAGATATGATTTATGTGGAGATTGTTCAGTTTGGTTGTGTACTTTTGGATGTTTTATTATGATTATTTTTGTTAAGTTTATAATTATGTAATTTCCCCCCATGTTGTAAACCAGTACAGTGGTACCTCGGGTTAAGTACTTAATTCGTTCTGGAGATCTGTTCTTAACCTGAAACTGTTCTTAACCTGAAGCAGCACTTTAGCTAATGGGGCCTCCCGCTGCCGCCACGCCGCCAGAGCACGATTTCTGTTCTCATCCTGAAGCAACGTTCTTAACCTGAAGCACTGTTTCTGGGTTAGCGAAGTCTGTAACCTGAAGCGTATGTAACCCGAGGTACCACCGTACAGTGGTACCTCTGTTTATGAACTTAATTCGTTCCGGAGGTCCGTTCTTAAGCTGAAGCCATTCTTATCCTGAGGCGTGCTTTTGCTAATGGGGCCTTCCGTTGTGCACGCACTTCTGGCACACAAATTTCCATTCACATCCTAGGGCAAAGTTCACAACCAGGAGCAACTGCTTCCGGGTTAATGGAGCTCGTAACCTGAAGCGTTCATAACCAGAAGCATTCACAACCAGAGGTACCACTGTAATGGAAAGGTGGCATACAAATTTAAGGCTTTATGTATGTATTTTAAACAAGTAGGCAATACTTGGTTAATGATCTTTTATTTGTTATATTTCTCTCAGGTGGCAGCTCCACAGAGAACGACTGTGCTTTTGAACCAGAGTATGCTATCCCAACACTCCCAGTGCCTGAAGGTATGCAGCACATTCGGATTATGGAAGGCATGTCCCGCTCTCTCCCATCCTCCCCATTACTAACACATCAGTCTATCAGTGTTCGGCTCCAGCCCATGAAGAAATTAACTGGTAAGGAACTTACACGAGTTGAGTGAGTTTGAAATGTTGAATAAAGGTTGTTTCCACCATCCCACCGAAAACTTCCATGCAGTTTCTTTCCACAAAGCTCCACTGATAATCCCCCTTGTCTGAAATGGTACAAGTTGAGCAAGTTTGGGCTGTATGCAATATTCATGTTAGACGTCTTCTACAAACAAAACAAATCATATTGAGTACCTTGCAATATTTATAAAAAATGGGATAGAAATCGACCTTTTCTTTCTCTGTTCACAGAAGTCTCATGTTCTAGTGTGATCAAAAAAGAGAACAGGGATGCCGTTGAGCTCCCATTGAGTTTTCTGGGATAACTAAATGGCCTATAATCTGGGACATACTTGAAGGTTCAGAAGTTGCTTCTCTCCCCAGGCCCTGGGACTTCCTGGTTCAGATATAGGGCATAGCCCCTTACAAGCCAGCTGTGTCCCTGGTTACAAGTCCTTTTCTTTCTCTCATATAAGCAAGCAGTTGTCATTCCTTTCTGTGATGGAACATAAGGAACTGCAGTTGCAGACAACATGGCTGTGGGGCGCAAAACTGTATGCCCTGGCCCTCTGAAATGGGTATGGCACTTCTCTGCACTCCTGGCTTGTATGAACAAAACAAAATAAGAGCCGAGTTTCTGAGGTGGAAATTTCCCACCCTTTATATAATTTCAGTAAAAGGTAAAGGTAAAGGGACCCCTGACCATTAGGTCCAGTCATGGCCGACTCTGGGGTTGCAGCTCTCATCTCACTTTATTGGCCGAGGGAGCTGGCGTACAGCTTCCGGGTCATGTGGCCAGCATGACTAAGCCGCTTCTGGCAAACCAGAGCAGCGCATGGAAACGCCGTTTACCTTCCCGCTGGAGCGGTACCTATTTATCTACTTGCACTTTGATGTACTTTCGAACTGCAAGTTGGCAGGAGCAGGGACCGAGCAGCGGGAGCTCACCCCGTTGCGGGGATTCGAACCGCCGACCTTCTGATTGGGAAGCCCTAGGCTCTGTGGTTTAACCCACAGCGCCACCCATGTCCCAGATATACTCAGACTTCGCTCAAAAATATAACTCTTTATCTTCTGCTCAGGGCCTGAACTTGAGGTTATATTTGTAGGGAACAGAGGCAAAGGCCAGGTTTGGGAAAGCAGACATGGTCTCATATTTTGCTTCGTCTAAAGCAGAGGTGTGGAACATGTGGCCCTCAAGATTTTACTGGACCCTTGGCTCTTTTCAGCCCCAATGAGCATAGCCAGTGGTCAGGGATGATGAGAGCTGTAGTCCAACAGCATCTAGGGGGCCGTAGCTCCCCACTTCTGATCTAAGATAATGGCATCAGTGATGCTGGACAGGGCTAGAACTCTCAATTCCTTCCTCAGCTCTACTAGTTACACCTGACAGGGCTTGAATTAGTTATTAATCAGGGCTGTCATGCAATAAAAGAAAACTTAATTGATTCATAGTTTGAGCTTTAGTTGATTAATCAATTTGCATAAATATGTATATTAATAATGCAGTACTTCTGAAAAAAGCTATCTTTTTAAAGATGATGCACTTATCTTATAGCAGACACCATGAAAGATGCTTCTGCTGCCACATCCGCTACAATATTTGTTAGTAGTTAAATTGATTATTATTTTTTAACCAAAGACACCAAAGTGCAAACAATATAATCACCATCACAATTCTCATATACTTTATCTTAAATAATGGCATTTCTTTCTTCATATTTTCATGTGGTTTGGCCTTTTTTTGCAACCGATCTGAGCCAATACTTCAACAATGACAATTGATTAGTTTTTAAACTCACTTGTATTTCTTTATTTCACATAATTTATATACCACTTGATAGTTCAAAAATAACAATCTCAAAGTGGTTTACAAAAAGAATAAAGCAATATAAAATACCTTCCCAACCATCTCTACATGTGAATAAGAAGCAGCAGTTTATTGTTCCCTTTGTTCTTCCCACCTGCATCCGGAATGGAAAGATGCCACAGTAACCATTAAATCTTTGACACCAGTTTGGCTACCCAACCTTTCATTTTTCTACTCTACCAGCCTATGCATTGTGTTGGCTGAGTCAAATAAAAATGCTTTACTTAATTGCATTTCTGGAAGAATATACATGGCTGTCTAACTGCCAGAGCAGATTATCTATTAGTGTGTCCTTCACTTGATGTGTTTTTGAAACAAAAAGTTATCCCAATGTGGCAAACAGGATCCTAAAAACTTGTTTAAAAACCCACCACTATTTAAAATGTTAAAAACTAGAAGAGTAGCACATATCATTTCAGACCAATGATTCAAACAAAACAGTTAAATGTTATCACACATTGAAGCATAAAGCAAGAATGATGCACAGTCATACCTTGGGTTACAGACTCTTCAGGCTGCGTTTTTTCAGGTTGCGGACTGCTGAAACCCGGAAGTACTGGAACGGGTTACTTCTGGGTTTCGGCATACGCACATGCACAGAAGCGCTAAATCGCGCTTTGCGTACGTGCAGAAGCGCCGAATCGCAACCCGCGTGTGCACAAACGCACTGCTGCAGGTTGCGAGCTCTGCGGGTTGCAAACGTGCATCCTGCACGGATCACGTTCGCAAACTGAGTGTCCACTGTAATAGTGTTATTATTCCTGCTGTTCAGCCAGTGATTTCATAGTTATTTACAAATGTCAGTGATAAGGCAGTCACTTTCTTTTGGCTTACATGATGTGACACAAAGGAAAAAGGGGTTGGGAGAGTGGAGGAGGGGAAAGCAGAGGTAGCTCCAAAAGTTGCTGGTTTTTCAGCAGAGTGGATGGAGAGAGGCGATGCAGTCCCATCTCTCTCTCTCTCTCTCTCTCTCTCTCTCTCTCTCTCTCTCTCTCTCCTATACCCTTATGGAACAGCTATTGTACATGACAGTTGAGGGAGGAGCCTGATGGAGCTTGTTTTACAGCAGAGGCTGCCATTCAAAGAATAATTCAAATTCCAGCCCTTCATTTTTAAACAAAGGTGGATTGTAGTAAAAAGGTCTCTAAAACAATGAGGGACACAAATTGAAATGGAATTCCACAGTGACAAGGCCACGACTGAAAAAGCCCTGTTTATTATACTTGCCAATATGTCCAATATGGTGGACGTATGAACATGGTCACTTGGTGATCTTAATGCCTGGGCATATTTAGGCTCAGGAAACTGTATAGGGTAGCTTCTTCCAGCCTAATGGCCTCCATATATTTTTGATAGCTCTCATCACTCCTGAAGAGGCTAGTTTAGGGCATTAAAAAGGTCAAGAGCATTTAGTAGGCTCTGAAAACCCAACGTTCACAAGCGTCCATCTGCTGCATTTTGTGCCAGAAGCTGCTGAACTGTCTTTAAAGGCAATTCTATGTAATGTACATCACCATAGTTTAATCGGGACATAACCAGGATATGAGTAATTGAGATAAAGTACACCATTTCCAAATAGGGCCTCGGACTTGTGTTCCACCCAAAGATAGTAAATGACACCGGAGATGCTGCCTGCGCCTCCCCAGATAGCACTGAGTCCAGGAGGACCTCCAATCTGCAAAACTGAATGGTTCAGAGAGAGTGGAATCCAATCCAGAACCAGTTACAGACCTCCATCTACGTAGGCTGACCTTTCCTCCCACAGTACCGCTGTCTTTTGAGAGTGGAGTTTCAGCTTGTTAGCCCTCATCTATTCCAAAAAGGGACGCGGGTGGCGCTGTGGGTTAAACCACAGAGCCTAGGACTTGCCGATCAGAAAGTCAGCGGTTCGAATCCCCGCAATGGAGTGAGCTCCCGTTGCTTGGTCCCTGCTCCTGCTAACCTAGCAGTTTGAAAGCATGTCAAAGTGCAAGTAGATAAATTGGTACCACCCCAGCGGGAAGGTAAAACGGCGTTTCCGTGCGCTGCTCTGGTTCGCCAGAAGCGGCTTAGTCATTCTGGCCACATGACCCGGAAGCTGTACGCCGGCTCCCTCGGCCAATAAAGCGAGATGAGCGCCGCAACCCCAGAGTCGGTCATGACTGGACCTAATGGTCAGGGGTCCCTTTACCTTTACCTATCCCAAAACTACCTCCAGGTATCTGTTAGTAGGTGGAAATGAGAGGTAGAATTTAATGTTATCAGCATTATTCCAAAACTCCAGATGACTTCCTTTCCCACCAGTGGCTTCATGTAAAAAGCCTGGGGACAAGATGGCGCTCTGAGGAACCCTAAGGTACCATGAGGTAGAACAGAAGTCCTCTTGCGCCAACATCTGGATTCATCTTGCAAGAAAGAAGCAGATCCACCACAGCATTCTGCTTCCCAGATTCACTCCAGCTAGATGAGCTAGAAATAGACCATGGTTGAGGCACCCAGGGAGAACCATCAGGACTGCACTCCTCCCATTATCCACCAGTTCACCCAATGCTGCTGTTAGGATATTCCTTCAATCTTCTATTTTCCTGAACTTTCTTAAAAGAGACCAAATCTGTTCTTCCTCTGTAAAAGACCTGGGATGAGAATTATCCTAGTTGAGGCTTTTGGAATGTTGGAGTGTGGAATTGACACAACAGGATATATTTGACAACGTTCTTCTTAATTCAGATTTCTCAGGTGTCCTACACTGCATGAGTATCTCTGCAGTTTCAGGAAGTGTACTTAGGCTGGTAATTTTTTAATGATGTTTTTGTAGTTGTAGAAATAAATTAATATTTATAGAAAAAAAGATACTACTAAGAAGAAGAGAAGAAATGGGAAAACACCCCCCCCCCAATCTGACTATAATTGAAATATAATTGAAATGTTGTGCCTTTTGTGCTTCTCTGGATTCAGTAATCCTATCTAGCACATTGTAGCTTTTACTTAATTAAAATAAATGGAATTAGTTTATTTTATTTAGTAAATTATAAAGTACTTAAGCCTCATATTGACACTTTCCATTGGAGGTTTTCCCATCATGGTAAGACCATGTCAGACTAGAATTGGTGTAGAATTGCAAATCTTTTGGCTATCAAACAATAAACAAAGGTGTAAATTCATGCAGCCATTTCAATCCAATTTAGCTATTGTGATAGAAATGTTATGATTAATCCTCTCATAAAATGTTGTTGTTGTTTTTGGAATTAATTTTTTAATCCTGGTGTGGCCTGAAATTAATCAAAATGTGAATTTATAATCCCTACGTGTCCTACTTGTCAGATTTGTAACATAACCTTTCTGACACCCCCTCTGTCTGAAAAATAGTTTCGTCACTTGTGGCAACAATTGTCTATGATAGAAACTTTATTGGTCAGTTTATAACCTAATTGGAGAGCTAATCTGGAGTTGTTAGATCACAGGAACCTGGGTCACATCTCTTTCACTGTGGGACCTTGAGCCAGTTACTAGTCCTGTCTTTCCTGGCTATTTTGAGAATCAAATGGGATAACTTATTACAGGAACCCCTGAGTTCCTTAGAGGAAGGTAAGGATACAAATTTGATAATACGAATAAAATATATTTGGTCACCGAATTAACTGTGCCCCTATGGAGAAGTTGTGAATCCAGGTTGCTGTGTTTGACCGAAAAATAAGGCAGGCCTACATGGTGCTACATTTTTAATGTTTCCATTTCTGTATTTTGTAACATATCCATAGACAAATTAATGGAGGATATGGCTGTCAAGAGCTACAAGTCACGGTGGCCAAATTAGCATCAGTACTGTAGCCAACTGCAGTATGCTTCTGAATGCCTGTTACTGCGGATCATGGATGGGAAAGTGCTACTGCTTGTGGGCTTCCTATGTGCATCTGGTTGGCCTCTGTGCAAAGAGAACTTTGGTCTGATCCAGCAGGGCTCTTCTTAATATTATTTTTAGGTATTCATAATATTCATACACTGCTTTTCAGCCAGGTTTGGCATCTAAGCTTGCTTCCAAGACCCACACAAAGATACAATATAAGTAGGATTGTGTTCATGTGTGGGGAGGACATTCTGGTACCCTGATAATTGGTGATCCTGTTGGATTCTACACTCTTATTTCAAGAATTAGGGAGCAGAAGAAGCTGCAGATGGACTCAGGGTTGTCTGGTGCCAACACAGAGAACTAGCCCATCTGAGAATACTGTACTTAATAGGCCAGAGGGTTAGCAGGCTGTCTTTGCAGGTTGAGCCAGGATGTCATAACGGAGTACAGGTTGGGTACATTTCTTTTCTTCACAGGCAAGATAAACCCATAATGCTATCTTGAATAAAAGGACTGCAGGGTGTCTTAGCTATCCCTGCCGAACCTGGAATGCAGCCAATTCCTTTGCCAAGCAACTCAGAGCCTTCAGAGAATTGTTGGGGGTGGAAACGGAGAGAGGCATAAAACACAAAAATAGTCTGCTGTGGGTGGAGTAATGCTCGATGAACATATAAGGTGTGTGGTTTTATGAAGAAGCTGTGAAAGAGACTGCATCATGGCCCAAAGGCACAGGAATAAACCTGTAATTCTTAGCTACTTATCTTCACTTGCATGGTGCAAGAAACTCTTCTATCTTTCCTTCAAGATGTGTTTGTAAGGGTAACATACCATAGACAAATGGTTCGGAAAAATGCAGAATGGTTTGAGAATCTGACGAGAAAGAGCAATATTGGGGAAAACAGCATTGCTATTGTCACAATTATTTTACAAGTACAGTGATACCTTGGACTCATAATGAAAGAAAATAGTGCAATGTGATTTTGTAGATCAAATGTGAGACTGATATTTTGGAAAGTCAAAAAACATCAAACATCATTTCCAAACACATAATATAGCCAGTTTCTTACCATTGTCTGGTTTGAGCATCTTGCCTAGGTTGAGGTTTTGTGGCTCTTGAATGTTGGAGACCTAAAGAAGGTTGCAGGGATATAAGATACCAACCACTCCAAAACAAACATGGAAGCAAGGAGCTGTCCTGCCTTTAAAACAGAAATGTGTATTTTATTAATTCCATTTGGGAGTTTTAATCTGGTGCGTCTGTAATAGTAGGGATAGAGAAACAATACATTGTTGGACTATAGCTCCCATAATTCCTGGAGACTACAGGTTCCCTCAGCCATGATATAAACACACACACACACACACACAAATAACAAGATATATATATATATAGATATAGATATACACACACACACACACACACACACGTACACGTATATATACGACAAGAATGATATGTTAGAATATTGATGCTATACCTGCTCTACTTGCTATCCTGGCTGTCGCATTCTGTACTACATGAAGTTTCTGAATTGTCTGCCGAGACACCTCCTCATTAAGCTCCTAGCTTGTGTAAAGGTGTATTTAGTTGTAAAGCAACATGTTCTGATTGGTATGGTAACCAGTTAAGGTGTGTACTTGCTTTGGAAATACAGTGGTACCTCGGGTTAAGTACTTAATTCGTTCCGGAGGTCCGTTCTTAACCTGAAACTGTTCTTAACCTGAAGCACCACTTTAGCTAATGGGGCCTCCTGCTGCCGCCGCGCCACTGGAGCATGATTTCTGTTCTCATCCTGAAGCAAAGTTCTTAACCCGAGGTAATATTTCTGGGTTAGTGGAGTCTGTAACCTGAAGCGTATGTAACCCGAGGTACCACTGTATATGAATTACAAATTGGAAAATTTGAGTTAAATTACTTTCAGTTTGCCTTCCCCCTCACACCTGGTGGTTGTGACCTAATGTTCGGAGTAAGCGTTGCTACTCCCCTCCCCTGGCTCCTGCTGAAGAGCCCCAAGGATGGCCGTAGCCTCTGTCACCTCCAGATACCCCAGGCAGCTGCTGTGGAGTCATGGGCTATGCAGAGAGCCAGCACAGAACTACAGGGGAGTTTGTGAGGAGGAGACAGAGCAGAGCAGCAGTGGCAGGCTGAAAAGGGAGTTCCAATGAGCTGGAAGGGAGGTGAGGAGATGGCAGGCAGAAGACAAGCAGGTTCCTGTGAGTGGAGGAGTGCAGGAGCCAGATCAAAATCTTGAGTGAGGAGGAAGGCAAAGGAGGAGAGTGGAATGTAGAGGAGAATGGGCAGCTGGAAGAAAGAGACATGGAGGAAGAGGGCAGGACAGGTGGCATTGAGCCAGAGATTCCAGAGGAAGAGGAGAGAGATCAGGTAAGTGGAGGGGGTAAAGAGGATTATTGGTGGAGTGGGGAGTAGCCTCTTGCAGGAGAGAAAATGAATCCCAGGACCAACCTGTGAAAGGGCCAACTGTGAGAAAGCAAGGGATAGTATGGGGCAAAGCAATGTCGTGATGGGAATACCTTTTTATAGGTGGTCCTCAGCCCTGTTGAGAGGATTGAGGAGAAGCACATCAAAACTTTTCAGAAAAGGTGCTGCAGGCAGAAGCAGGACTTCTCTCCCCCCCCCCCATTATGAAATAGACGTCAGTGGGCCCCCCCTCCTTTCCCACGCTGCTTCTTCTTGCCAATCACATTTGGATTAGTATATTTTTATGTTAACAGAAACTGTCAAACTCTCATACTAGTGTCACATGTGTTTTTTTTACTGGCATGAGGTTGAGGAGTGGCTGTTTGTGATGCCACTGTTGCCCAAACACACCATAGTGATTTAAATTAATCATTTAAATCAACCATTTAAATCGTTTGGGTTTAAAGCAACTCATCCTGATCAATTACTAGGATCATTATGTCTTGCCGGTTTCTGATCCCAGCTGTCGCCTTTCGTGTGCGTAAGATCCACTTTGTGCTTGCCATCATTGTAGCAGAGTAGGAACCCAGCAATGGCTCTTGAAGAGGCTTGCAGCTGACACCTGGGGTGGGTTATCCCAGGATTGGAGCTGAGTCTCCAGCCAACCCTCTGACATGCTGAGCTGCTATTAGTCCTGTTTTCTCTTCCAAACATATGATTGATAGAATCCCAATTCTCAGCCAAACGTTTTTCTCCCTTTCCCTTGCCTAACCACTGCAAGAGGAGCCTTTGTGTTATTTCAGTGTTACTGCTGCTACTGCAGTATTCCCGGTGCAAACAGTTTTTCTTTTTGAGGTGATTATCCATGTGACAATTTGTTGTGACTGAAAATGAAGGCTGCACAGACATGCAATAGAGAGAAGGTAAGTGTTAAAGGGTTTATTGCTTTTTAATATAAACCATTCCCGGAATCCATGTCACAGTTCCTTACATGGTAGTGCTTTTTTTCCTGTAAGTTGCCATGACAACAGCAGCACTGCACCATTCATCAGCTCTGGACTGGGTTGCATCGCTAGCCTTCGTGTTACTCCTGAATGTTAAGGAGCATATCAGTGAATCATTCACTTGGTATACTGCGCCATTACCTTCATGTCCCTTCTGTAATTTACTCCGACAAGGGGTAGGACAAATTAAAGTGCGCCATAGAGAGATTCCGTATGAAAATACTTAATTTAACCCCCAGGGAGCTGCAGAGTCTACTACTTGTGTGGTAGTCTAGAGAAGAAGGGTTGTTTTGTGCTAAAGGACTTAATAGCGAGAGAAGCTTAGCATTTATGTCAGCTCTCCTGAAATTGACCTTGAATTGGCTTTCCTTGCTCACCCAGAAAATGCAAGCACTGTAGGGAGATTGGCTTTTGGGATCAAACCTCACAAGACACGTAACATCACACTGATGCTGTCAGCAGTGATATGGATCTAGCGGCAAACAAACCAAGAGGGTGGATTGCTGGCAACATTGCCTGTGAAAGAGCAGGTTTTTTGTCTTACTGGCAGAAAGATTGCATTCTATCGACTAATGGGGAGGAAGAACTGAACCCTGTAAGTATATGGAGAGAAAAATTTGCATCTTGCATGTACTCTAGCTGAATCTTTTTATTAATATTTTCAGGCCTGCTTCAAACATTAAAAAAAAATCATTGCAGCAAAAGGGTTGTTGTCTCTTGAAAACTCTTGTCACAGAAACCATCAAGAGGCTGCTGTTGTGAATCAGAGGTGTTGTTCTGAGATTTCTGATTGCTTGCTTACAGCTCTTATATAATGTATTTAGTATTGCATTTTAAAATAAGATGTTCACTTTTACATTGAACTAGTGAAAATGTATGTTATAGTAATATTATTTTCTTTACCTTAATAGAGTATTACTAGTTGCATTATTTTTTTGCTTTAAGCTGTTGAAGAGCCTGTTACTTGGAACATGGTATCTAATAGGTTGCTGCTGCATTCAAAGATGTTTTTCAGTTCATGTTTTAATATATGGCTGGATTATGAAACCTGCAGCTCCCAAGAGATTTTCACCACCCACAAAGGAAAAAATAGACTTGCCACTTGCAGAAGTTGTTTATGTACTAAAAAGCTACTCCAATGTCAAGAAATGCAGCCAAGGTTATGTGTTCTAGATTTTATTGCTAGAAACAGTAAATGATTTCATTTAGCATAACTGTTTACAAATTTTGAGTGCAGTACAAAACATAAGTAGCAATTTTTGCATTTTCAAACCAATGTATTTAGGGTTTTTTTAAAAAATATTTTGTTGAATTGGAATCTTCCTTGTTTGTGAACTAGACAGATTAAAGTATGTATTGAATTTTCAGAAAAAAAATATGAAAATACATAATGTTTCCCTTCTGAGCCTATTCTGGTATATTTGCTTGGAATAATATTTAAATGTGTAAAGTAGCTTGAGAGATAGGTCAGGTCAAGTTAATATAAATTTTAAAACTTGTTTAAAGATGGGGGAACATTGGACTTTAGCCATAAAACTTAACAACTATAGAACTAAGCAAAAGCTTTTTGGCTTGCTGCTCATTTGAGCTCCGTTAGGTTTGCAGCTTTAAGCCAACTGACATGGAGAGAGAGTCCCTTGAAATCAGTATGGCATTTTCTTATACGTACATTGCTGGAGTAAATTAATTTTATTTCTTGTCTTCACATTAAATAATTTTTCCTCTTTGGGATGTTATGTAAACGTTTTGCCCTTCAAAATTAAGATGGTACCTCTGTGAATTACTAATGATAGAAGTGCAACTTAAGTTGAAGGAATTTGGAATATAACCTCAGTTCAAAATGCCTCACTCCAGTGCAAGGTGAACCAAAATCGTGTCAAATTTGGGCCTAGGCTCATACTGAAGTCCACTCAGAATCATCACCACTCCTGCTAACCAGAAGTAAACATACCTGGCTATGGGGTTGGGGCAGCAGCAGCAGCAGCAGCAGCAGCAGCAGCAGCAAAACCTCTCTCCATCTCCTCCTGGCATTGTATGAAAGTGGAAGGCTTGGAAAACTTTTATATATGAGATACTGCTTCTTTCCCTGCCCTTTGGCTCTTTGGCAAGCAGCTCATCCAGATGTCTGCTTTACCTCCAGACCTGGACAGGTAATCTCCATCACCAATTGATGTATGCATTGATGTAACTGAGCACCACAATGGCACTACAATAGTAAATGAGGTAGCCACAAAATTGATGGAATTGATGGAAATTTTACTGCACAACTGCCATGTCTATCCAGATGGCCAGTTATTTGGCATGCACACCAGCCTTCTCTGAGGAAAAACTCATCTTGTTCCTGAACCACCTGCCTCAAGGGAAGGAAGCATTCCAACTTGTGAAACAAGTAAATACAAAAATCCGTGTCACTGACTGTTGGTCCAAAATGATTGCCAGAGTTGTGTGTCTCCATGGACACTTGTGGCTACTTTCCTAGTCCCAGATACTGGCAGTTTGGTCTCATATCAAGGACCTTCCATTTGATGACAGAGATTGTTTTGTGACAAGTCTGATGGAGTAAGTCCAGAAATATAAGTCAACAGCACCGTCAGTGTGTCTCTTACAAAATTCCAGTAATTCTCTTAAATCCCACTTCTAGTTTCATGGTCTCTGCCCAATGCCAGAGTCTAAAGTCACTTAACAAACCCCCCTCATTGCATTGGGCTAACAACTTTGGGTCTTGGAGGTGTATCTGTTCTGGTCTGTTTAGTAATTCTCCTCCTCATCTTGTAGCATCTGAAAGTCTACCACATTTGTTATGGCATAAGCTTTGTGGACTGGAGTTCACTTTTATCAGATGCATATAGCAGTGTCCTCAGTTGGCCATGTGTATACATGGTTGTAGAGGGGGGCAGAAATGTAAATGTTGAAGTTACATGACAATGAAATGTGGAAAAGCAGGTTCCCAGCAATCCAGTTAGAGCTAAACAGGATGCAAAATTAGCACAGTGATCATCCGTTGCATATCATGCTAGTACTGGGCTGAAGTATTTGCCCCAGACTTTTTTCAACATTTTTTGAGTGGTGAAATCTCAGAACTTTCAGGTTGAGGTTTGGGCAAATAAGGTAGGTTCCCACCTGAGGGTTCTTCCTTCTTCTTCTCCACCCCCCTACTTCTGTCTTTCTTTCTCAATAGAGGAAAAAATCCTTATGGTTGCTTCTGATAAATACTAGACTGTCAGCAGCCCTGTAGCATTCCCTTCTAATATGGGACAAAATTCACCTATGGGGATGATGCTGTATCACTCTTTGGGGGGAAAGGTGGCTGCAGACAGAAATCTACAATAGGTTTCTGGATGAGGCATATAACCTGTTTTTCAGACTTGGCCATGCTGCTGATTATTGATTTTGTAAGAAAGGAATAGACAAGTAAAATGCCTAGCACAAGCATGTCAAAAGTAAAGTTCACTCTATTGTATGTGACAAATCAGCCATGACTTTCAGTCCATCAAGGCTTGATAAACCCAATTTTTGGCTCAGTGCTGGCCACAAACTACCGCATACAAATTTGATATACTTGTGCTAGACAATTTTAAGAGGGTTGTGTATTTTTACAATATATGTTGAGGACATGGAATGTATCATGTGAGGACTGAGCTTTATTTATATATTATTACAGTTATATCCCACTTTTCCTCCAAGGAGTACCTGGTGGTGGATATACTTCACCACCACTCAGTTTCTTGTGATGTAGATGAGGCTAAGAGACAGTGACTGGCTCAAGGTCAGGTCACCCACGGAGCTTCATGGTTGCGTGAGGATTTGAATCCTTATCTCCCAGGCCCTGGTTCAATACTTTAACCACTACACTCACACTTCACAGGCCTCATTTAGCCAAATTTCTTTAGGAAGAGTTTCTGCTTGGCTCTTTTTATGTATGCTCTGATCCATATGATCTCTACCTCTTGTAAACAAATATTATTATTCCCCCCCCCCCACAGTAGAAGTGATTTTTATTTACAACACTGACAAGAAAGCATTCTATCAAGTTCTGCAACGCAGTGGGAATCCCTGTATCTTTCAGTAGAGTCATAGCTGGTTATGTAAGGCAGGAAGCAATTTGCTCTTGTGTACAAAATTAAAGCACACACACACCTTGCTTTCTGTATTGGAGAAACAAAAAAGAAAACAATATTTTCAAGGGATCTGCTTTAACTAGCTTGGCAGGCTTTGTCAATGGTGCATATTTTATTTGTTTTATGTAAATGCTCTTTCCCAACTTGTTCTTCTGATGGCTTCAAAGTATTAGTTCCTTAAGAAAAAAGGTCAAGGCAGGCCACTTACATGGGAGAGCAGAATATTCTGTGGTGTGCCATAACCCATGTGCTGGATTATTACTTTCTTCAGTAAGTCCAGCTACAGCAGCAGCATCATGTCTTGACCATGAAGGGGACAAGAGGGAGAGAAAAATATCACCAGACCTAGATGTATGGAACCTACTAATGGCAGCAGTTAGGTGAGATGGTAGGATAGGCTGCAGGTCAGAGGATCAGGGTTGCAGGACCTCCAAAAGCTCTGAGGTTGACAACTTTGTCTAATGAATGTCAGAGTTAGTCAGAACTTTGTTGGTATAAGATCTGAATTCCAAGTCAGGCTCTGCTTTCTTGGGTGAGTGAAGAATGCATCCTTACTCTTGTACCCCTGTGGTACTAGTGACACCTTGGTAGATCTTCTGGCATCTCTGTTAAATGGAGATAAGTGATAGGACAGTCATTCTGGTTGTCTGTCCAGGTAGACAGTGATAGTGGATCCAAGTTTTGTGCCCATATGCATTTTACTGATCCTGCACTGTTCCGTTTTATAATGGGCACTCTGTGCTGGTTCAGGGTGGCTGTGAAGCTACTCTGTGGTGGCCTTGTAGTGGTCAGTACTGAAGCCTTTTGTAGGCCCAGACAAAATGCTTTCCTCTCCCCTGCAGGATACAAGAGAGGGAAGTGAATAAAAGGCTCCAGTAATTGCCATTTTTGTTATAATTGAGTTTTATAGTGGAAAACCAAGACAAGCTTTAAAAAGCAGAAAAACATGATATTTTTAAACAGTGATTTTGACTACAGTATTTTGCATTGGGCTGTGCTTACAAATATTAAGTATCCAATGATCCCATTTCCGATTTCCCCCCAAAGGGCTGAATATATGAGTTTGTCCATGCATGCATGTTCCAGAAATTGTATTTACTGGGTGTGTAACCTAAGAATCACTGGCCTATAAGAAAACAGAAACCAAGAGAGAAGACTTCTTTAAATAGAATTGATCAGCTAGAGGGTCTTGTGGTTAGGTACTGTGAATATATATATATAGAGAGAGAGAGAGAGAGAGGTTGAATCTCATAACTTTAGAGTTAATTTCAACATTTACTTGGTTTCTTTGAATAAATATAGCATGCAGTGGCAGGTTTATTTTCAGCTTGAGTCTTTTAATGGAGTAACTTGCGAAAGCTGTCCATACGCCTGACTTCTGTCTTGTGATATTCCACATTAGCTGCATATTTTTAGAATCATTTTAGGCTGTAATTCCTGTAGGAGTGAAAGTGTCTCCTCCTTTTGTTCCTACAGAAACAAGAGTACTTTTAATAGCAGGCATGGTGAGTTATGGAACGATTGTGTTTTGTTTAATGCAGTTCCTTTGCAATAGTCTCTCAGAGTCAAAAAGAATTCTAAGAATATATAGTATAATTTAGCTATGGTCAGTATCTTAAGCTTTGATACATTTGTATTATAGACCTTGACATATAGATGTTATAGAACAGGATGTATAGTTTTGTGATACAAATAAGTCAGTGTTTGAGAAGTCCTGACAGATTCAAAGATTTCTGAGGTTTTAAAAAACATTATGAGCTTGGATGTCATTTGGATTTTATTTTGTGTTTTTCCCATCAGGCTTTCAGATAATGCCACTTCAATCCCCGAGGGTTACCAAATATATAAAATGAAAGCTGGGATTCTACTAAAGAATTCATTTGTTACATAAATGTGCTTTGTACATATGTAAATGTGCCTCCAGATATGTTAACCAACCCTCATCTCACCAAAAATTCAGAAAAACAGAGGCAGTAAATACCCTAAGTCAAACAAACGCAGTGCTCTGTCTCTTTCCTTGGAAGGTAGAATGGTTCCCTAAACATAGTTTTGTCATGTTGGCATTCAGAACGCAAGTGATATTTTTCAGCATTTAACAGTGTTGTGTAAGTTGGTCCTTAGGGTGGATTGTTAGAAAACTGAGCGCGCTACAATAGACATGGGTCATTGTTCTGTCTTGGAGATCATATTTTCGGTAGAACATGGTCCTGTTCTTTAATAGCTTAGACCATAATATGGCGCGATACTTACACCTTAAGTAAGGCCTGTCCGCTCCTCTATCTTTCCTTTCCAGAAAATTCAAGGACAGACTTTCAGTAGCACCTTAAAGACCAACTTAAGTCAGTTCTTGGTATGAGCTTTCGTGTGCATGCACACTTCTTCAGATACCATGCACATGAAAGCTCATACCAAGAACTGACTTAGTTGGTCTTTAAGGTGCTACTGGAAGGATTTTTTTTTGTTTTGACTATGGCAGACCAACACGGCTACCTATCTTTAACAAGGACAGACTTGTTCTCTGTCCAGGATATCCCTTGCAAATAAACCACCAGGACTTGTGGAGGGGCAAATTCTAAGCACCGAAGGTGGAAAGGTTGTATCTAATCCAGTGGAGTTGCGTGTCCTCCTGAACATCAAGATGTTGATCTAATTACCATGATAGAATGACCGTGAATGCTCACCCTCCTTGCTGGTGGAAGAATAGGGGACATGAAAACTTCTACTGTTATCATGGAGATCCTAGCTTTCAATATTTGTACTTCAGTTTGTAGGGCTGCTTGCTGTACCTGTTGTGTCTGGAGTGTCTGCACCATGCCTGGACCTGCCAAGTCACCTGAAGAGTTATTTGTCTTATTTATGCTCAGGACCAGTTTGCTGCAGCCTGGCAAACTGTCAGAGCTAAACCGTATGTAAGTGTCAAATGGGAATCAGTAGCAGGGAACCAGAGTGGTCACTGTGAATTTTTGTCCCCAGGAATTTGTCAAAAACCTGTTTGAAAAGCCATCTAGGTAGGATCCTTAACCACAGTCTTTGTAAACCCCACAGTATACCATACTCAGGGGTATAGAGCTTCTGCATACAGTGGTACCTCGGGTTGAGTACTTAATTCGTTCCAGAGGTCCGTTCTTAACCTGAAACTGTTCTTAACCTGAAGCACCACTTTAGCTAATGGGGCCTCCCGCTGCTGCCGCGCCGCCGGAGCACGATTTCTGTTCTCATCCTGAAGCAAAGTTCTTAACCTGAAGCACTATTTCTGGGTTAGCGGAGTCTGTAACCTGAAGCGTATGTAACCTGAAGTGTATGTAACCTGAGGTACCACTGTATAGAGGTTCCATTGAGATACACTAGCTAGTAATCACCAAGAGACCAAATCAGTGGTCCTGGGCAGATTGTCAGAGATACACATTTTCTGAAATGGAGATTCCATTAAGTCACCTAAACCATCACTCACTAGAAGCTTGTCAAGGACTGTTCATTCCCGTTTTACAGTATCTTGGAGGCTGGGACAAAGAACCAGTTATTAGCTGAAAGCCATCATCTATATTCCTATCAGAGCCAACCTTAAATGTACTACAAAGACCTACTAAGATTACTGTATTATGCATCAGATGAAGTGTTTTTTGGTCCACAAAAAAACACACCCAAAAGCCTGTGCTGCGATTATTCTGTTAAATGTACTGCGAGACTCTATGCTGTGTTTGTTACAACAGACTTAACAAGAGTTACGCAACATTACATACCCCTGGAATGTATATTGTATGTACGATTAGCAAAAGTTCTTGTTGACTGGGAGATTTTGTGGATTTATTTTGCAAGACTGTCACATATAAGTGAACAGTTCTTGGGTATTTATTATTGGGTGTTTATTTTTTCTTTATGCCATAATGTGAAAGTGCAGCTTTTAGCTGAAACTGAAGTACTAAGTGAATTGATTTCTTCAGGGCAGAATACATAAGATGGGTAGGTGTAAGCCGCCCAGAGTGGCTTGGGAAACCCAGCCAGAACGATGGGCTATAAATAATAAAATTACTATTACTATTACTATTACTATTACTATTACTATTACTATTACTACTGTGTGTTTCCTTATCTCTGGTGCCTGGTGAACAGCAGTATATCCCCACAAATGAAAAGTAAAACCATGTATAATTAGAATTTTCTAATGGTACACAAAAATGCAGAAATTAAAAGTAGAATCCCAGATATTTGATTTTTGTGTTCATATTTTATAAGCTTAGCCTGGAGTTTATTAGACTACTTCTAGGACTAAAATCATTTGTGAAAAATAGGCAGTTCTTTATTTAAAAGAGCCTAGCCTTTCAATAGTCAAGATGCTACTTCCTCTAATAGTGGGTGACTTACCATGGAGTTAATATACATACATGCAATAAACATTAAATAAGGTATGTTTAGAATAATTTAAAATTGGAAGTCATTTGAAAAATCTTGACTAGCCAAAGAAACTATCACATGGTGCAGCTAACCATTCCAGTCTACAAAACTTTTATAATTATCTCTATCTTTTTTGCTTAGCAAAGTGTGTGACATTCAGGAATACATTGACAATCATAAAGTTGAAAATACTCTAAATGGCCCTTAAGTTGTGCAAAATGAACACAAGTACACACCCTTTAAATCCCATAGAGCAAATGGTTCCCATAAGAGTGTCACTGTCTCCACTTTCCAGAAACAAGTGAATACATTTTTGTTCTAACAGGCTTTTCTGGCTGGATAAATGGGTTTTTGCCATGAGTGGCTGTACTGTATTGTATTTTGTATTGTTTTAGTTCTCTTCTAAATGTGTCAGCTTTTTGCGTTTTTAATTTGTTTTGCTGTTTATATTGTACACCACCCTGAGATGATAGTGCAGAAGGCGATAAATGAATTGATGATAATAAGAATAATAGTAATAGCGTGTGTATATATCAAAAATAACCTCTTCCCCACCCACTGGATCATACCAAAGCTCATATGGTCCAGCATCCTATTCTGACCATGGCCAATCAGATGCCTATGGGAAGTGCTCAGGCAGGACATGAGTGCAACATCACTTTCCTGCTAGTGTTCTCCTTCAACTTGTATCCAGAGGAATGCCCACCACCCAGTACAGGAAGAGCACACACAGTCATTGTGACTAGTAGTCATTAATAGCCTTATTCTTCATAAGTTTGTCTAAAGGTAAAGGGACCCCTGACTATTAGGTCCAGTCGCAGACGATTCTGGGGTTGTGGTGCTCATCTCGCTTTATTGGCCGAGGGAGCCGGTGTACAGCTTCCTGGTCATGTGGCCAGCATGACTAAGCTGCTTCTGGCGAACCAGAGCAGCACACGGAAACGCCGTTTACCTTCCCGCAGGAGCGGTATCTATTTATCTACTTGCACTTTGACGTGCTTTCGAACTGCTAGGTTGGCAGGAGCAGGGACCGAGGAACGGGAGCTCACCCTGTCACGGGGATTCGAACCACCAACCTTCTGATCGGCAAGTCCTAGGCTCTGTGGTTTAACCCACAACGCCACCCGCATTTGTCTAATCCCCCCTTTAAAACCATCACAGTGGTGGCCACCATGACACTGTGCAGTTATGAATTACATACTTTTCCTTAGTTCAAAGTAGTACTTGTTTGTGTCTGTCCTTCAGCTTCATTGGATGAATCAAGGTGGCTTTTAGATTGAGTCTCAGCGCTGTTGAGTCCCCTAATTTGTTTTCAGGCCCAACGATCCTTCAATAATTTTGTGGTGTTTTTTTCAGTTAAGATTTTGTACTACTGCAACCACCACTATTGTTTCATAATTGTGATTTTTAGATGCAACAGAATAAGGCTCATTAAGGCTCGCAGGATAAGCAGGTCTAGAACCTGAGCTATGTTTGGAGTGGTCTTGCTATTTAGAAATGGATTGCTACATGTCTTGAACTATTTGAATCAATAGCACTGCAGCACTTAAAACATTTTAACACCAAAGGCTGCTCATTGCAGTATTAGATAGTAACTGGTTAGTGTCCAGCATGTGAGTCAGCTTCTGGCAAGAGAATTCATTATTTAAGTGGAGGGGGGCAGGAACACTTAGCTTAATCTGCTGGATGTTTGCTTTATTTAAAATCAATAAAAATTATCCTGCTGTGGTCAGCAATAAAAAGCCTTGTGGTGAAACTTGAGGAGGAATACAGGATAGTGGGGCAGATTTGCTGCTCCACATCCAAGCAGCCTGCCAGAAAGTTTCATTACCAGTGCTATCACTGTCCCCATACCCTTCTTTCACCTTTAGTACAACTAGAGAGCCAGATTTGGTCAGAGGCCACTCAGTTATTGAACCTTACACAATGCGGAAACCTTATGCTGCAGAAAAACCAGAATCAAATATTAGACTGCATGGATAGACTGTTGCCCGGCTCCTGTTCAATTCAGCAAATAGGAGAAAATTCGCAGAAGGTTTCCCCCTGAATGCCTTAATTTGTCCCTTTCAGTCACCAGTGCGGCTGTAAAGCTGGGGATCCCTTAATCATAGGATTGCTCACTTCCTCTTGACTCTAGTGTCTGTAAAAATGGTAATATTCCGGTAGACATTTTTGATAAACTGACTTTTGAAACTGACTTTTACTCTAGGCTGCTGCTTTTAATATTTTGGTGTAACTTTGTTTTCATAATTTTGATTGCATTGTTGATATTTTGATATGGTTTGTAAGGTATATTGTTATAGAAAGATCGGATGGAATGCCACAGCAATGCCCCCCCCATGAAAAGCAACCTCAAACACAAGACAGCTCTCAATTCTATTGTCAGCTGTAGAATTCCATGCAGAGTGATAAGGTTGAAATCTCATATGTATATTGTAGATTTCAATACTTCTTCTGTTGACGTTTGAGGCTTTTCACGTACCTCAGGTATGTGTGTTGTCGATTAGACCATCAGGCTGCAAAGCTCTTTTAAAAAATAAATAAAAATACCATAATTAAGCCTATTTCTTTTGAGAGCTGACATGCTATTTTTCAATTGTACTTTATTAATAATGTTTCTAAAAAAGAAGTCTAAATAAATATTTCCTGATTAAATACCAGCTCAATCATAAATGGCATGTCACAACAAAATAATGTAAATAGAAAATGCAATTATATTATTAGCAAGCTAAATGGATTTAAGTATGGATAAATCACATAGAATCAAGAGATTAAACTACTTCAGCAACAAAAGCATTAAAATGTGTTTTTGTTCTAGCTTCTTGCATTAGGAATGGTTCCGAAAGTGATCTGCTACTCAGCCAAAAAGGGACGGGTGGATGGAAGAATGCAAGCAGTGCCAAGAAATGTTTACTGTTAGCGTATTGAGTAAAAGTGCATCCTTCTTGCAGACCTCAGCTTCTTGCTTCTTGCTACACTGCAGGCCTAGATCCTCTCCCAGGCCGTTGTCCTTGATCCTGCCTTGCTCTTGAGTCTTGCCTAGCTGCTCATTCCTGGCTTATCCTGTGGCTTCTGGACTGCTGCCCATGGCCCAGACCTGTCGCTTTTTACCTTAGCCTGGTGCGCTTTGTTTATTATTGTTGTTGTTGTTTAGTCGTTTAGTCATGTCCGACTCTTCGTGACCCCATGGACCAGAGCACGCCAGGCACTTCTGTCTTCCACTGCCTCCTGCAGTTTGGTCAAACTCATGCTGGTAGCTTCAAGAACACTGTCCCACCATCTCGTCCTCTGTCGTCCCCTTCTCCTTGTGCCCTTCATCTATCCAACATCAGGGTCTTTTCCAGGGAGTCTTCTCTTCTCATGAGGTGGCCAAAGTATTGGAGCCTCAGCTTCACGATCTGTCCTTCCAGTGAGCACTCAAGGCTGATTTCCTTAAGAATGGATGCGTTTGATCTTCTTGCAGTCCATCGGACTCTCAAGAGTCTCCTCCAGCACTAGGCCACAGCAACTATGCTGATTGGAGTTGATGGAAATTGTAGTCAGACAGCATTTGGAGGGCCCCAGATTGACGAAGGCTGCTTCACCTCTTATAGCATTGACTCTCTCCTGAGGAAGGATGGAATCCCAATCTCTCAGGCTAGGAAAGTGCAACTGTTTAGAGATGGAGCAAGACCCACCAACCCCATGTTTGTTGAATGGGGTCTCTTTAATTCAAAGCATGGGCTCTGTGTCTGAGCTACAGCTCTGTTTCACTAACTTAAGCTGGGCTTACCCAGTTTCCTCAGTGGAAAGCCTAGTTCTCATCTTGCTGATGCTTTTCCTCATGGGAACATGGCTGGACCCTCCCTTAGTGTCAACACTGAGCAAGGCTTTGAGGAAGTATAAGCAAAGGACAAGAAGTATCCCAGTTTGCTAGTCTCAGTTATAATTTTGTTGAATTTCTGGTAGTGATTGTAATGGATGCATTTTTCAGTGCGGCTTGTCATACCAGAAGGGATTTTTTAAATCAACTGTTAACTTTCTCACACTGTCCTATTTAGCCATAATTGGTTGCTGTTAACATATGTTCTCTCACATTTGTACACCATAATGAGGCTTTTTGAGGTTATGGTTTAGGAATGATATTTATAATGATTAATAAAAAAGTGCATTTAAAAAAAGATATTGGTCTGATATAATGCAAAATGAAAGCCCACTAATTCTAAGTGAGAGATGCTCGTCATCATTGCTTTTGGGAAGCAAGGTCTCTGAAGTTGTTTCTGTGTATTCTTACTATATGAAGAATTCTCATTTAGTTGCTTATCGTTATCCTAATGACATTTTTCGACTTGTTTTTGAGAAAAGGAGATACTGTATTTTTCCGCTCTATAAGACACACCAGACCACAAGACGCACCTAGTTTTTGGAGGAGGAAAACGAGAAAAAAAATATTCTGAATCTCAGAAGCCAGAACAGCAAGAGGGATCGCTGCGCAGTGAAAGCAGCAATCCCTCTTGCTGTTCTGGGTTCTGGGATAGCTGCGCAGCCTGCATTCACTCCATAAGACGCACACACATTTCCCCTTACTTTTTAGGAGGGAAAAAGTGAGCCGTATAGAGCAAAAAAATACGGTAACTATCACCATAACAAATCTCAGAAGCCTGTTGCCGCAACTCTTGTGTACATAGCTTGTGCAAGGTCTTGCAAATTCAAATGTAGAATACAATATAAAAATATGAAAGATATACAAGTGTTATTTCTGCATTTCTTGTGGCTCCCTGATTCCTGTTTAAAAGAACCTGGATTCTAAGAGAGGTCATGCTGAATCATGGGTGAAAATAGATGGGAGCCTCATAAACAGTTTGTGTTGTGCCATTGGGTGGGGTTTCCTGTTCAAAAGAAAAAAGAAAAGAAAAAGCACACAGAAACACACAGATAACCATTGGGCCCACCCAAGGTTTTTCAGACTAGGACCTGGGAGGCCAGGGTTCAAATCCCCACTGGGTGATGAAGCTCGCTGGGTGACCTTGGGCCAGTCACAGCCTCTTAACCTACCTGACAGGGTTGCTGTAGGGATTAACTGAAGAGGGGGGTAAACTATGTACTCCTTGGAGGAAAAGATTGAATTTAAATGCAACAAATAAGCCCTCCTGCTTACCTCTTTAAGAAGGCTGGAGGGGCCAGCCAGGTGGAGATGTCAGTCGCCAACCTAGCATCCAGAGGTCTCCACTGAACCTGTGCCACTGGACACGTATCTGGCTAATTTCTAACACTGTACAAGTAACTGTTAAAGCTGATGCTTCTCAGTGCTTTGAAGTGGGACCTGCCTGTAAAGTTACTCACTCTTTCAGAACCTGCTTCTAAACTTGTCTATGTTTCAAGTAATGCTCTGTCCAGTGAAATAGAAAAAAACCTTGGAAAGGAGGAAACCCCTTGTTGTGCAACTGGGCGTTCCCTTTTGATGGTCTTGCACCATATTGAAATAAGGTCAGCAAAGGTTTTCAGCAGGGGGCCGGTCCACTGTCCCTTAGACCTTGTGGGGGGCTGGTCTATATTTTTGGTGAAAAAATGAACGAATTCCCTACAAATAACCCAGAGATGCATTTTAAATAAAAGGACACATTCTACTCATGCAAAACCACCAGACAGGCCCCACAAATAACCCAGAGATGCATTTTAAATAAAAGCACACATTCTACTCATGTAAAACCACCAGGCAGGTCCCACAAATAACCCAGAGATGCGTTTTAAATAAAAGGACACATTCTACTCATGTAGAAACACGCTGATTCCCAGACCATCCGCGGCCAGATTTAGAAGGTGATTGGGCTGGATCTGACCCCCGGGCCTTAGTTTGCCTACCCATGGTATACGCTGACACAAGAAAGGGCATTCTTTGTATAGATGGCCTGACTCTGCAAAGCCCTTCCTTTCCAAATCTAAATGATGCTATCTCTTATCAGTTTTGGCACCAACTTAAAGACTTACTTATTTACCTCCTAGGCCTTTGAGTGATTCATTGGTCTCTGCTGTGGTGAAGCTTATTTTATTGTGCTGTTATTTTATATTTTCAGCCTGTTAATGTGTTAATTGGTGCTTTATTTATTGTTGGCAGTTATATTATTGGCAATTATTTTATTACCAATCAGTTATAATGCACTCTGGGAGCTTGAAGAGTAGAATAAAAATATGTTAAATAAACAAGGAAATAAACTTACCCAGGAACATGTCAGGATGCAAAGTTTTAGAAGCACAAAGTTTGAGAAGCTGTATGACAGACCTCTCTACTTAATGATGAAAACTATATTTATTTATAACACTCTTCTTTACCATAAAGCCTATGGTTTATTTTATTTTTAAAATAATCCCTGAGGTGAATGAGGGCAAAAGAGTGAAAAACTAAATTTGGGGGTGAAGATGAGGTAGTCACAACTATGTATCAAGGATATTTGGACACTTTTAATAAAATATTGAAATGCATTCATTTAAACAAGATGCTAAAAATTATTTTATTGTACCCAAAGATGTAAAATGGGAAGAGAGGAGTGCAAAGCAATGCTGGAAAAACGCCCTTAGTTTGTGTTGCTTAATTTAGCCATTCTTCTGCCTAGTGACTAAAGTGAATCATGCAAGGTTTAGCTGTATCATTTGTGAAGCAGTTTTGAATTCAAGAAATATGAACATTTGGTGTGTTTCTACTACTTATAAAATTATAGTCATATTCTTAAAAACAATTGTGATTCTGTGATCCTTAAATAGTTTGTAAACCCTAACACTTGGCTATAAAGTCAATTAGCAGCAAACTACTAGCTTGAACTGCAAGGGACAAAATACCAAAAATAGTTAGAAATAGATTTAAAAGCAAATGTGAGGAAAATAACCCAGCGCAAACTGGAAACTTCTTTTCCTTTCTTTGATGCATTTTCTAATTCATTTTTTTTTTAATAAAATTTTTATTAGGGGTTTTTACAGAATAAAGTACAAAGACAATAAACAACCTTACTTTTATCTCAACAGAGTTTCATAACTTCTTTGGACTTCCTCACATCTCCCGCTGCCATTTTCATCATCATAGATTTTTTCCATGCAATTTATCATCTAATTTGCAAATTTTATAACCACTTATTTAAATATAGTCCTCCGCAAATTAATTTCTCTTAATCTCACTTTACATCCCATTCCGATCCGATTTTGTGGTGGCCAATTATTTATGATCAAACATCCTACTTAACTTTCCACCAAATCACAGTATTTTTGTAAATAAGTCTTAAATTTCCTCCAATCTTCTTCAACCCTCTCTTCTCCCAGGTCTCGAATTCTGCCAGTCATCTCAGCCAGTTGCATATAGTCCATCAGCTGCATCTGCCATTCTTCCAGAGTGGGTAGATCTTGAGTTTTCCACTTCTTGGCGATAAGTATCCTTGCTGCTGCTGTTGCGTACAAAAAGAATGTTCGATCCTTCTTTGGCACCATCTGGCCGACAATGCCCAGGAGGAAGGCCTCTGGTTTCTTAAGGAAGGTATACTTAAATACCTTTTTCAGCTCATTATATATCATTTCCCAGAAGGCCTTCACCCTGGGACAAGTCCACCAGAGGTGAAAGAATGTTCCTTCATTTTCCTTACATTTCCAACATTTATTGTCTGGCACATGGCATATTTTGGCAAGTTTAACTGGGGTCATGTACCACCTATATATCATTTTCATTACATTTTCCTTCAGAGCATTACATGCCGTGAAGTTCATCCCCGTGGTCCACAACCTTTCCCAATCCTCAAACATAATATTATGCCCAATATCCTGTGCCCACTTTATCATGGCCGACTTAACCATTTCATCTTGTGTACTCCATTTCAACAGCAAGTTATACATTCTTGAGAGTACTTTAGTCTTAGGTTCTAACAATTCTGTTTCCAACTTCGATTTCTCCACCTGGAATCCTAACTTTTTATCCTTTTTAAAAATTTCTTGAATCTGAGCGTAATGTAACCAGTCTCGCACTTTGTCTTTCATTTTTTCCAAACTCTGCAATTTCCAATTATTGCCCTCTTTCTCTATTATTTCCCAATATTTCGGCCATTTGGCCTCCATATTGGGTCTTTTTCGGGCCTTAGCCTCCAGAGGTGATAGCCATCTTGGAGTTTTATTTTCCAATAGGTCTTTGTATTTTGTCCAGACATTAAACACTGCTTTCCTGACAATATGGTTCTTAAAGGCCTTATTGATCTTAACTTTGTCATACCATAAGTATGCATGCCAACCAAATGCATTGTTAAAACCTTCTAAATCTAACACATCAGTGTCCTCTAGAAGTAGCCAGTCTTTTAGCCAGCAGAAAGCTGCGGCTTCATAGTACAACCTTAAGTCTGGCAGGGCAAAGCCCCCTCTTTCTTTCGCATCAGTTAATATCTTAAACTTAATTCTGGGCTTTTTGCCCTGCCAGACAAATTTAGAAATATCTCTCTGCCACTTCCTGAAACACTCCGTCTTGTCCACAATTTGCAATGTTTGAAACAAAAACAACATCTTAGGCAATACATTCATCTTAATAGCAGCAATTCGGCCTAGCAAAGAAAGCTTCAATTTTGACCAACTGTCCAAGTCTCTCTTAATTTCAGACCAACATTTTTCATAATTGTCCTTAAATAGACTCAGATTTTTTGCTGTTATGTTTACCCCTAGGTACTTTACTTTTTTAACCACAGTTAGTTCTGTTTCTCTCTGAAACCGTTCTGACTCTGCATCTGTCAAGTTTTTTCCCAACACCTTAGTTTTCTGTTTATTTAGTTTGAAGCCCGCTACCCGACCAAAGTCCTGAATCAATTGTAACACTCTTTTTGTGCTAGATTCTGGCTCTTGCAATGTCAAAACAAGGTCATCTGCAAAAGCTTTAAGTTTATATTGTTTCGCTCCGATCTGAATCCCTTGCACCAACCGGTCCCCTCTAATCAAGTTCAAGAGCACCTCCAGGACAGAAATAAACAGCAAGGGGGAAATCGGGCAGCCTTGTCGTGTCCCTTTTTCAATCTTAAACTCTTCTGTAACCACATTGTTGACTATCAGTTTTGCCTTTTGTTCTGAGTAAATCGCGTCAATCCCATTTTCAAAACCCCGCCCCACTCCCATTTCTTTTAAATTCCCCTTCATAAATTTCCAAGAGATGTTATCGAAGGCCTTCTCCGCGTCTATAAAAATTAAAACTGCTTTAGTGTTAATATTTGTTTGCAAAAGTTCCAAAATGTCAATAATGTTCCTTGTATTAGCAAACAAGTGTCTTCCTGGGAGAAAGCCTGCCTGGTCTTTATGAATTATCTCATTTAAAACTCTTTTGAGTCTTCCTGCCAAAACGTCAGCAAATATTTTATAATCCACATTTAAAAGGGAAATGGGACGGTAGTTCTTAAGTTGTGTCTTTTCAGTTTCTGATTTTGGTATCAATGTGATGAAAGCTTCCTTCCACGATTCAGGCGCCTTCTTTCCCTCCATAATTTCATTGCTGACCTCCATCAGTGGTTGAATCAAATAGTCACTTAATGTCTTATAATACTTGGAGGTCAAGCCATCTGGCCCTGGAGACTTGCCCAGCTTCATATTCTGAATGGCATGTTCTATCTCTAATCGTGTTATTTTACTATTCAGGAGTGATCTATTTTCTTGTGATAGTTTTTTAAGTCCATTTTTCTCCAAAAATTTTGCAATCTCTTCCTCATTTTGTGGCCCTTGAGTGTATAATTTCTTAAAATATTTCTGGAAACATTTTCTAATTTCCACCGGGTTCTGAATATATCTTCCTTCTATTTCCAAATTTGTTACTATGTTCAACTTTTGTCTCTTCTTCAACTGCCAAGCCAGCAGTTTCCCACATTTGTTAGCCGATTCAAATGTTTTTTGTTTCATTAATTTAATCTTCCATTCTATTTCCTGATTTATCAGTTTGGAATATTGTGCCTGATGAAGTTTAATTTCTCTCAAGATCGGCTGTGACTTCGGGTTTACTCTTAGTTTCTTCTCTAACTCTTTAATTTTCCCCAAAATCTTATCCTTTTTCTCATTTTGTAGTCTTTTCTTTATGGCGTTCTGTTGTATCAAGAACCCTCTCATCACAGCTTTGCTTGCATCCCAGATTGTTCTTTTTTCCACAGCAGTGTTCAAATTTATCTCAAAGTAGTCCTTTATTGTTTTTTTGGCCTTCTTAATAATCTCCTGATCTCTAAACAAGTTGTCATTCATCTTCCATCTAAAGGAGCCGGTTGGTAATAATGTCATGTCCATTTTCAACGCGTTATGATCGGAGCAGGTCTTTGGGCAGATTTCCACTTTCTTCACCTTAGGAGCCAGACCTCTAGAAATCCATATTTGGTCAATTCTTGTCCAAGTCAGTTGGGCTTCAGAGAAAAATGTTCCTTCTTTCCCCAAGGGGTTCTTTGTCCTCCATATATCAATCCAGTCCATGTTGTCTGTCATTTCGAAAAAGGTCTTTGGTAGTCTGCCATCTTTAGTAACTTTTTGGCTTTGTGACCTATCCATGTTCGTTGAAACGATCCCATTCATATCTCCCATCATGATGATGTTATCATAGTCCAAATAATCCAGCATAATCTCATGCAACTTCTTGTAGAATTCTGATTTCCCTTCATTTGGAGCGTAGATTCCTAATATCAAAATTTTCTCTCCTTGGTGCTGTATTTCAATTGCCAAAATTCTTCCATGTTCATCTTTAAATAGAAATTTTGGTGAGAGGCTCTCCTTTACATATATCACCACTCCTCTCTTCTTAACTGAATCCGAAGATATAAATTCTTGGCCTAACCTTTTATTTACCAATATTTTTCTGTGGAGCCTAGTCACATGTGTTTCTTGTAGACAAGTAATGTCTAGTTGCTCCTTTTTTAATATGTGAAAGATTTTCTTCCTTTTTTCCGGGCTGTTACAGCCATTTATGTTCCAGCTTAAAAGTTGCAGAGACATCCTGGATGGATCTGTTTAGTTTCCTTGGGATGGTGTTTTGTTCTGTGAGTCTTCAGGGTTCTGAGGTACAGGTACCTGTGGTGGTTCAGGCCCTGAGGGTAGTTCAAGTCCTTTATGAAGGTCCTCTCCGTAGGCAGTCAAAAACTTATCCCTATCTTCCAAAGTTCTAATTTTAATCTTCTTCCCTCTAAAGGTAAAAGATAATCCTTGGGGAAAGTCCCACCTAAAGATGATTGAGTTGCTTCTCAGCAGTTTTACTAAGTCCAAATATTCAGATCTGAGGTCCAACAGCTGTTTAGGAATGTCCTTAAAAATCTCAATTCTTTTGTCCGAAATGTTCAGGGATCTTCCGTAGTGCAGGCCCAAAATCTTGTCCCTTTCCTCCTTTGATCTCAACGCAATCAAACAGTCTCTGGGCTTTTCTCTCTTTGTGAGTCTTCCAAGTCTGAAGGCTGACACAATTTTAAAGTCTTCCTCCTCTAGACCCCAGAACTTGGAGAATTCTTTGGTCAAAAACTCAGCTAGATTACCTTCTTCCACTTCTGGTATCGATCTTATCCTTAAGTTAGTCTCCCTGTTCCGAAGTTCCAACATAGAGAGGTAGGTCTGGTGTTCCCCAACCTGCTTGCTGAGCGGCCTTACTTCTTTTTCCAACTCTCCCACTCTTTGGCTGGTCTCTTCGGCCAGTTTCTGATTTTCACCTGCAGCCTCCTTCAGTTGTCCGATTGCTTGTGCATTCTGTGCAACTTGCCCAGATAATTTGTTTAAAGTTTCTGTATTAAGGTCAATTTTCGCAGTTTGTTGGTCAACTTTCCTGTCCAAAGACTCCAATTTCTCAAGAATTCTCTCTAATACAGAACCAGATCCTCCTGAGGCCATCTCTTCTAGTTGTAATTCCTCAGTTTCTCCCTCCCCTGCCTGTGACAGGGAGGTAGCTTTTTCCTCCGAGGGCAGAGTAGGCACAGATGATCTGCGTGTTTGTGAGGCTGCAGTTAAGGTTGTCAGAGTTGTTTGTCTAGTTCTTAATCCCTTTCTTTTTGCGCCACTCATTCCAAAGTTATCTAGCAGTCAAGGTCAAGCTGAGTTGTTCCCATGAGAAAGCTACGGCCCAGGTGGTAGCAGTCAAACAGAGGGCCGGGAAATAGAAAGTAAAACAATGTTTTTGTTATAAATCCTCAATCCTCTAGGGGGAGCATAAAATGTCCTAAGAAGAAGAGTCCATTCCAATCATACGAAATCTGAACCAATACTTAGGGATCTTCACAAAAGTAGTTTTAGCAGAGTTGGTTTTAGGTTTGCCACAATATTTCAAGTTGTGCTTACTGGAGTTCCATAATGCAAGAACGTAACCATTCTGAACTCCCTCAGACTGTCTCAAAGTTTAAATACAATGTATCCAAATTTGCAGTCTGACAGTTCTACTGCTCAGGCAGTTCTGACACCTGGGCTTCTTAAATAAAATTGTAATCCACAAAGAAGAGAATATATAAGTCCTGATAAAAGTCCAAAAATCAGTTGCTTACAGTCTTTAAGGGGATTGAAAGTAATTTCTGCGGGTGCTCAATCTGAGCTGTCAAAAGTTCTCTCTATGCCTCCACTCCTCCTGCTCTTTGCTTTAAAAGTCAATGGCTGCGGAAGACGGACTTCCTTTTCCTCGTCTCTCCGCTTTCAGCTTATTTTCAGTATTTTTAGTCCCAAAATTTAGTAAAGTCCTCAGTTACTCACGGGTTGTTGCGTTTTAGAATCTTGTGTTGCAGGAAGAAAGGTCGGCGCTCACCGGCAACGGCAGCGCGGCTTCGCTCCGCTGAATGCGCATAGACCCACAGCGCCGCTGCCCCCTCTGCGATCCGGAGCCCCTTACGGGGTTCCCTCAACGTTTCGGGGGTTGCTCCTGGCGCCCGCCGGGTCCCGAGACCGCAGGCTTCCGCTGCCTGCGGTTTTCCAGAATGGGTCTCCGCTTCGCCGTAGCGGACGACCCTTTTCCAGCGGAGCTTCCCTCTCCCGGTTAGGAAAGGGCAGCCATTGCCGTTCGCGCCGCCTCCGGAAGTCGATGCATTTTCTAATTCAAACTAATAGTTTATATGTTAAAAATATTTGTAAGATTGTTTGCATTTCTATTTAAAAGCTAAAGGTTGTATTTCAGCCAGCAGAAAAAGAGCCTTTGAAATTGGTAGTTAGGCAGTATTTTTAATTAATGCAGCAGATTTCTGCCCTCGGCGCTGGATCTCAGAGTCCGGGCTGAACGATGGGGGTGGAGACACTCCTTCAGGTATACAGGACCGAGGCCGTTTAGGGCTTTAAAGGTCAGCACCAACACTTTGAATTGTGCTCGGAAACGTACTGGGAGCCAATGTAGGTCTTTCAGGACTGGTGTTATATGATCTCTGTGGCCGCCCCCAGTCACCAGTCTAGCTGCCGCATTCTGGATTAATTGCAGTTTCCAGGTCACCTTCAAAGGTAGCCCCACGTAGAGCGCGTTGCAGTAGTCCAAGTGGGAGATACATACCAACATGTGATTTAATCATGAATTTTGATTTAAAATAATGAAACCCTAGTGTAGCTTTTCCAAAACCTATGGGCAGTGTGTTTCAGTGATCCAACTTGGGGGGACGGGACCTGAATCTGCGAAGTAGACTCTCAGCCTGTGTAGACTTGTGCTACGAAACCATAAATTGATCAAGACAATATCTGTGCTTATAGAGTAAAATAATAGTTCTGTGCTATCAAGGTGGGACTGGACTTCATAGCTGGCTAGTAGAAACTAATGCTTGCCTACCAAGGCCAGCCATAACTTAATACACCCCTGTCTTTTATATATAAGCCTACTGAGTTCTGTATGTAAAGAAATTCCCCAGGAGTTTGGATTTTAATCAGGAGGGTAGGTCTGGGATAAAATTTGAATCTCATGTCCTTAATTTTATTTGTCTCTTAATATTAGAGAATTAGCATTTCGTGTTTTCTTTAGCTGGCATTCCACACCATTACATTTAGGTCACATTAATTTAGATTTTTCTTCTTTAAATTAGAGGGTGGGGTGGAGTGCAGATTTATTCCCCTGGAACGTTGTTCTGTTGCTGAGAGAACTATCCAAAGATCTGTTCTTTTCTGGTTTCAGGTTGTTCAGTATATCAAGAACATTACAGATTTCAGAGTGCTATTTGAATCTACAGGCATTATATTAGGAAGCTTGATTGCCTTACTCCTTGTTGCAGTCAAATATGTAATCACAAATCAAGGGATCCCAGATTATTTCCTGCAATGGCGTTTATCTGTTCTGAGTTATATAGATTCTACCACTTGTCATATGCAAGACCTTAGAGGATTAAAACTATTTTTATTTTGTATGCCCTTATGTAATGGGTTGTGATGCTGCTATGTTTTCCTTGTTAATGGTGTTCCTTATTGATGATCATTAGTCCTTTATATTCTGACTTCCTGGTACCTCTATTGCTTACCTGTTATGCTCTATTGCTATTTAGCTCTTCTTTTTTTTAAGTGGAGGCACTTCCAATATGTAGCAGAATAAGGATCTTCTTGTTTTTTGTTTTGTGTAATTATTGTATGACTTATCGAAATAATGTAAAATTAACAAGTTTGTTTTTTTAAAGGAATGTAGCCTCACAATAACCCCAGAGTTAGGTTATGCCACAAGAGGATGTCTTCTAAAAACCACAGAGAGATTTGCATGGCTGAGCAAGACCAGCACTCTGTTCTTTACACCATTCTGACTCACATTGTTTAACGTCTGTAATTGGATCTTACAAGTTGATGATGTGTAACTAGCAATTAATGTGCTGCTTCTCTGCAGTGGATACTAGAGTTCCTTTAAAGCTTCGCTGGGGTCACTCAGGGACTTGTTCTTGATGTTAAGATATTCTCTCTCTACACATCTCTGGGTGACATCACAAGTCTCATAGGTTTCAGTATTGCTTATATGCTGATGACACCGATCTCAGCTGTTCTAACACAGAACTCCCCACCACCGTATCTATTGCTGGCTCTCTTTATATTTTATGTAAACTTTATATTTGGGTGCTTGATTGCTTTTCCCAACTCTTCTGTTTTGTCTCATGCTCATGCTGCAATTTTGAACACAGTTGGGCATAAGTTTGGAACGTAAGTCCCACTAAGGGTAAATATGCTTAGCTGGGTGCTGTTATATATTTGGTTCCTGCAGGTTTTGTCTACAGAGCTGCTCACATATTTTTAGTTATATTTGCTGTTTTTTTGTTGGTAATAAGTTCATGCCTGCCCCTTTCATATTCTGTATGCTTTGACACCTTTCTGTGTGTTCTTAGGTCCAGTAACAAGCTTATCCATTGGGATACATGGGTCGAGTCATCTTGACCACCATCGTTGTAGATCCAACAGTTATAATAATTGCTCAGAAGAGTTTCACTGATTTACAGTCTGGGCTACTAAAATGCCACACTTCTTCTAATAAGAGGCTAGGACAGGAAACATGAATGTGATGAGTGCCACTCATGTGCTCAATAATAATAATAATAATAATTAATAATTAATAATTTATTATTTGTACCTCACCCATCTGGCTGGGTTTCCCCAGCCACTCTGGGCGGCTTCCACAGAGACCAGAAATACACCAAAATGTCACACGTTAAAAACTTCCCTGAACAGGGTTGCCTTAAGATGTCTTCTGAATGCCAGGTTGTTGTTTATCGCTTTGACATTTGATGGGAGGGTGTTCCACAGGGCGGGCGCCACTACCGAGAAGGCGCTCTGCCTGGTTCCCTGTAGCTTTGCTTCTCGCAATGAGGGAACGGCCAGAAGGCCCTTGACGCTGGACCTCAGCGTCCAGGCAGAACAATGGGGGTAGAGACGCTCCTTCAGGTATACTGGACCGAGGCCGTTTAGGGCTTTAAAGGTCAACACCAACACTTTGAATTGTGCTTGGAAACATACTGGGAGCCATTGTAGGTCTTTCAAGACCGGTGTTATGTGGTCTCGGCGGCCTCCCCCAGTTACCAGTCTAGCTGCCGCATTCTGGATTAGTTGTAGTTTCTGAGTCACCTTCAAAGGTAGCCCCACGTAGAGCGCATTGCAGTAGTCCAAGTGGGAGATAACGAGAGCATGCACCACTCTGGCGAGACAGTGCGCAGGCAGGTAGGGTCTCAGCCTGCGTACCAGGTGGAGTTGGTAGACAGCTGCCCTGGATACAGAATTGACCTGCGCCTCCATGGACAGCTGGGAGTCCAAAATGACTCCCAGGCTGCGCACCTGGTCCTTCAGGGGCACAGTTACCCCTTAAAGATCTTCACTAGCTTCACGTTTGCTTCTAAGCACAAAATCAGAGTGTTTGCTTTGACCTGTAAAGCCCTAAACAGCCTAGGACCTGGGTATCTGATGGAATGCATGCTCCTATTTCCCCGTTTTTGTTTATTACTATAAAGAAACACATGGGAATATACACCAGTGTTGAACATACTAATGTGAACATGTTAGCAAAACACCTCTAGAATTTCTTCAGAATAAAGCAAAAACAAACTCTCTTGCCTTAATCATGCAATATTTGATGAAGCATGGCTACTTTTCTCTGAATTTTATCCTTCTTTCTCTTTGTTCTTTCGGTCCAAGATAATACGGTAATTCTGTCATCATTGCATATTCTGACATTTTGTTTAACCGCTCTTTCGCAGAAGGTGTTTATGTTATTTCACATACAAAACCGCTGTTGTCCTATAAAATACTATTTCTTCATGTCATTGATAGACATACCCATCTGTAGAAAGTAAAACATTATTTTTGATATCCATATTCTAATTGGTGTAATTCTTTTTGAAAACATGTATAGTTTTTTCATTGCTTGATCAGATGTCAATTTATTAAACTCCTCCAATTGTTGAGGACTCTGTTAAAGGTTCCACCTGCAGAGTTGAAGTACTTTGCTATAACATGGGCATAGTCTTCTCAGTTGGCACCCTGTTTATGGAATTTCCCCAAAAAACTGTCCATCAGGCTCATATTTGACCATCAATTTGGTGTCAAACAGTTCTGTTTACCTAAGCATTTAGTAGCACTTGATTGAACTCTTGTTTTAATCTGGTTCCCTCCCCACTGTGTTCTGCTTTTTTATTTGTTTAAATGTCTTGACTTTTGAGATTTGACAAGTTGGTTCAAGTTATTGTTTGTAAACTGTCATAGGGACTGCATGGTCAAAAGGTGGCATAGAAATTATGAGCAATGTTTTATCACTTCACCCCAAAGTCTCTTAATTAAGTGCTTTGAAGCAGTCACACGATTGCTTTGTCACAAGCTCAGCTTAACCTACAGATTTGTCACACCAACTTTTGTCCTGTGACTTGCAGGACGAATAAGCAGAAGGCATGCTTTTCTCAAATTTAAGTCCTGGTGCCCTTTAGGTCACTCAGAGGAGCATTTTAGGCTATCGCAAACAGAGGTAGGTTAAGATGAGATTGCAAACTTCCCCAAGATCTGCCAGTGAGACTCATGGTGGAAGAGGGATCACATCCTGAGCATTTCAGTCAAACCTAGTACTCTGGCTTCCCTCCCAATCTAGTTTTTCAGGTCTAACAGATGCTTGCTTTATGAAATAATTTGTGTATTATAAAACAATGGAGTAATTTAGTTATGGTTTTATGTACGATCAACATAGTAACTTAGTTATAAATATCTTCAATCTGAATTCAGCAATCAGCATCATTTCTTTCATGGTTGACATGTTTTAAACAGTAATTATGAAGCTCTAAAAAATTGTTCTAGAAATCTGTTCACTACCCACACAAATGTGTAAGTCAGCCTTTGGGAGGCTTGCGTCTTCAACCTGTGATGAAGTGGAATCTGTTTAAATACTTGAGCTACCTTCTTTGGCGTGCAAGTTCACATGATAGGCTGCCTCCCACATTGCTTCCTTGCTTTAATTCAAAGAGGTGAATGATTTAATTCTTCTTCTTTTTTTAGGAAACAAATTTTCCCATAATTTAATCATAGCAAATTAATCTTCACTAAATGTGAAGATTGTTTATTCTTCCTAAATTGAAATTTGCATGTGCTGTTTTCCTTTGCAGAAACTTTCTCCCGGGAAGGTGGTGTCAGGCTAGGTAGCTGCTGGGTTGCTATAAAGATGGTAATTTTTCGGATGCTTGAAAGCTCTTCAGCGTTGGTTTTAGAACATTTGTTCAGATACTTTTTTTTATCCTTCTAGGGTCTTTGGCCAAGTAGGTTGTGTGGGTTTTTGCATGTCTTGCAGGAAGAGATTGCTTTCATTTCACACATTAATGTGACTCGGTTATACTGTCTTCTGTTATCTGAAAAAGCTAAAGTCTGTCTAGAACATCAGAGTACAGTCTCATAAGGCCTCCATTCAGTAAGCAGAAATTGATGGTATTATTTGCACAGTTACATATTTGTGTGCTCTTAGGATTGTGCAGGAGCTGTAACTGGAAGGAGTCTGGTGCATGTTCAAAGTGGCTTTAGAATGGGCAGTGAAATATGGTTTCTTTAGATTGCAACGGAGGGAGAATTATTCCCATCACTTGTGCATGTGCATAATCTGTCCAGGAGACATAACCTTTAGTATGCAATTCTAACCATACTTATATTGGTGTAAACCCCATGGGACAGAGTGGAATTTGCTCCTGAGTAAATATGTGTCGGGTTATGCCATTAACTGTTTTTATTTCACCTGGAGGTGGTTTCTTCACGTACGTTTTCTCAAAAGACAGCGTGGAAATTTGCATTTTTAATATGACCCACCTCTTTTCTGAGAAATGTAGAGTTCTCTTTTTTGGTTTTACAAAAGGGAACATGATCTGGGCCTGACATAGTTTGTTTAGCTAAATGCTTCCATGTGTTATTTACTGTTCACTTTCTCATGACCTTCCTTTGTGTTTCCCTTCTTCTTAAGCTCCTCTAAGGAAGGCAAAATTTGTTGAGAGCCCTCGAATTCCAGAATCTGAGCTTGGCTCACCAACTCTCACTTCTGCACCAAAACTGGACCTTGATGCCTACTGCCCTGGTAAGCATGCATGCAAAGGCCTCACTGCATTCGAAGAGAGACACCATTTAGACCTTGATAAATAGCTTGCAGGTTTTGTGTGCTTATCAAATCTGGCAGTTTTAAATTTTGGCAGCAGTTGCTTACAGTTCTTAGGTGTTAAATTAAGGCTTTCCAGAACTGAAATTGCTTTACAGCCAGCATTATATCTCTGCTGGCTCATGTCATGGAGAATGTTTGGAAAAGTTACATCATTCATTTTTAAAAATTGTTTTTTAAGATACATTGTGTTGCTCATTCCCTGTGTGGCCTTGGGTGTTAGAGGTTGCTACAGCGGCTGCTTAGGTGCTTCTGGGTCAGGCTGCTACAGATGTGAAAGCAAAGACAAAACAGTTTTATTTGCCTATTTCCCAGCCAGAGGTGGGGGACATGTTGTGCTCCTTATGGGGTAGCTTGTCCGCCTTTGGTCCCCACTTTGCACTTCGCTCTCACCTGTGGCTCCTAGAAGCTCTCAGCATGTGACAGCAAACACACCACAGGAAACGGTTTCAACTGGCTAGCTAAACCAGGTGGGGATAGTCAATGGATCTCAATCCCTTGGTGGGTTAGGGATTTCCCCTGCATGTGAAGACAGGCTCTGGTGGATTGAACAGACAAGACCATTAGTGGGTCCAATGGACAAGAAGATAGTTTCTGCATGTTCTGTAGAGAGAAGTGAGTGGCAGATGGAGCTCGTCAACCTGGGAAGATAGCCGATCTAGGAGAAGGAAAACTCTGGTCATAAACCTCCACTGCCTTGTGGAATATCGTTGGGAGAAGAAAAGGCTAAGGAGTAAACCCCACACAAACCCAGAGTCGAGTTTCTAAGATGATTGGATGACTCCCTGTACGTCTCCTTCCGGCAATTCCTGCAGCCAAGCTGGAGCCAAAAGGATTGCTCTGCTTTCCTTTGGACCACATCAGCGAGGCCAGGAGGGGGTCTTGTTGTCTGGGCAGCCCAGGGGCCCATACACACTACTCCAAACATTTTAATCATCTGTGAAAACACTGGATGAATTGACAAGCTGAAACAGAATCCAAACAAGATGAATGTGCTTGTACTCAAACATACTGGTGGTCTAGGTGAAATGTTCATCCTGTCTTGGATGGAGTGGCGTTTCTGATGAAGCAGGTGTCTATCTTGCAATGTTCTTCACTGTGTCATTTTTCCTGGATACTCAGGTGAGGGTGGCCATTAGGGTGCCTTTTATCTACTCCAGTAGATATACTGGCTGTGCATGATCTTTCCTGGAGAAGTTGAATTTGGCTTCAGTCATTGGTCCTTCAGTTGTCTCAAGGATGGACTAGTGACGTTGGCCTGGAAACTTCATTAGTCCAAAGTGTGATAGCCAGACCTTTGTCTGGCACCTACAGGCAGGAAATTATTACTGTCTATCATATGTCAGTTTGTTAGCATCTTATCCTCTTCTGGGCTCGATTCAAAATGCACGTTGAAGCGTTGGCTGTAAAACGGTTTAGGACTAATTTGCCTTATGGATCAATTCCTCCTATATGGACTTGCTTGGGAATTAAAGTCAACTTCAGAGGCCTTGCTCTTGGTGCTGTCTTAAAATAGCCACAAGTGCCTGTGAAAGGCTGCGCTTTTTATGTGGTGGTGTCATAGCTCTACCGTGCCCCCCCGCCCCGTCAAAATCCATGAGATTCTTTCTCTGTGCCTTTTCCACCAGAAATTGAAGACACTTTTGTTTCAGTTGGCTTTTAAGATATAACTGCATTGTTTTAACAATTTTATCTTTATTTTATGATACCGTACTATCTTGATACCTATACAGTAGCACAATAGCAGCATAGAATATTACATTCTATTATAATACAAGAGTGCTCCAAAAGTGTGCCCTCCCCCTCACACAGAAAATCTCCCAATGTTTATGTGAGCAGACTGAGGAGTGATTTTGGGCGATGGCCAGTTGCTAGGGCACCCTCTGCACGGGCTTTAGAAAGATACCTGGACCTGACCAATCCCCCGTCCCGCTCTCTGCCATGCTTGATGCTCATGGGGCACTGAGGCTGCCACTCAGCTAGGTTGCTGAGCTATTGGTCCTTTGTTCCAGCCTATCAGCAGGCAGTGCCGAGGAGCTCTGCCCTACGCCACTGCCCCCTTGCCAGCTGGTACTGCTGGCAGCACTGGCAACAACATGGAATAGGAGGGAAAGCGGGTTATCAGCTGCAGACCAATCAACAGAGTGGGGTTACAGCTCTCCAATCACCTGGACAAAAATAATTGAAGTTTTTATAAGGTTATGAAAAATAAATATTAGGCATCACATTTGGTTGTGTGGGGGCCCCAAAGGAGAGATTAAAGCAAAATATTTTACAATTTGACTGAATAAATGATAAAGAAGTGAATAAATAAATGTATAGATTGAATATATAATCTCCTAGGAGATACAAGTAAGAATACCTACACTGGCTATTTTAATACATTAATAAATGTTTTACAGTGTTTCCCAGATATGTGTCGATTTGTATTTTCCTGCATCATATTATACCAGTAAGACGCTCTCCAATTCTATAAGCATATTGACCATATATACTATGTGCCATATGCCAATTAACCAGTCATCCAGTGTCAGAGTCCTTAAATTAGAACAAATAGTTGTTTATTCTGCTGTCAATAAATGTTGGACCGGTTCCCTGTCATCTGCTAATTCCAAATCTTTAATGCACCCAAATAATATAACTAATGGATCTGTTGGTAAATCTGTTATTTCAATTTCTTATTTACTATCCAAAGATTTGCTGAATATCAGCATTATGTACTTTATACCCTCAGCATGAACTACTTGCTGTTCTGTAAATACAATTAAGATGTAGTACGGTTAAACACCATTGAAATAGAAATTTATAAAAGCTTCCTTTAAAAGTGATACTGCCTCTACATTTTGAACAAAGCAGATACTTTCTGTCTCAAACATTTGTAGAACTAGATATGACAACTGGAAGCAGGGGGTGACTGTAGGTAAGAGTAATCTCATTCTCCCCTCTACATCTAAGCAGGGTTTTGACTACTAGCCAATTGAATTGCAAAGATATTTCTTTCCCAGCAACAGGTTACGCCCTTTCAGAGATTTCTGGGCGATAATCCCTTTGGACAAGGGAGTGTTGCCTGGAATTTAAAAGGTTATGTTATAGAGCTTATTCGTGCTCTTTTAGACGTACCTTCTGTGGTTTCAAAAGTTCAACTTCAGTTACAACTTCAACAGGAAATAATGGGGTGCAGTGAAGGTTTTGCTACCCATTTTGTAGGGGAGGATAAAAAAGGAGAAAGACAAACACCTGTATTGGATACATGGGTTATTAAAAAGGTTCCTTTTTAATAACCCATGACTCTAGGGTTGTACGCTCATCTCACTCTAGAGGCCGGGAGCCAGCGCTGTCCGCAGACACTTCCAGGTCACGTGGCCAGCGTGACGACGCTGCTCTGGCGAACCGGCACCAGAGCAGCACACGGAAACGCCGTTTACCTTCCCGCTGTAAAGCGGTCCCTATTTATCTACTTGCCCTTAAGGGTGCTTTCGAACTGCTAGGTGGGCAGGAGCTGGGACCGAACGACGAGAGCTCACCCCGCCGTGGGGATTCGAACTGCCGACCATGCGATCGGCAAGTCCTAGGCGCTGAGGTTTTACCCACAGCGCCACCCGCGTCCCCATGGGTTATTACAAGGGTCAAAACTACAAAACCTGGAACTGCTTTCATAAAGGGAAGTCCTGCTACTATTAGACAGGAATAATGTTTACAATAATGGATTTATAAGATGTTTGTTCTCATGTCTTTTCAATAAACAGTCCAGAAGTTTCCCTTTCAAAGCATTAATTCTATCATGCAACAGCAAGCTATGACTGTGCTTTGGAACACATAAAAAAAAGCCTGACTAGCTTTTCAGATACCTTTTAATTGAATAACTTTCTAAAGAAATGCCTGAAGTAACTGATATTATAATTTGAAGTCTTGTTTATTCTGTTATATTTTATTCCAAGAAGACCCATTTATCCTAAATAGAACCCAATAAGGCAGACATGTATGTACAAAGTGCAGTGGTACCTTGGTTGTCGAACTTAATCTGTTCCGGGAGTCCATTTGACTCCCAGAACCATTCAGAAACCAAGGCGTGGCTTCTGATTGGCTGCAGGAGCTTCCTGCACCAAATCGGAAGCCATGTTGGATGTTCAGCTTCCGAAAAACGTTCGCATACCGGAATACTCACTTCCAGGTTTGCAGCATTCAGGAGCCGATTTGTTCGGAAGCCAATGCGTTCAACAACCAAGGTACCACTGTATTTTTTATGTGATAACTTTTAAAGGCCTGCTGGAAATGTTTCTATTCCACCAGGCCTATGCAGGCAATGAAGAAAACATCTTTCAACAATAGTTATTCAATATCTAATTTTAATAAATTTTATGGTTTTTATTGTATAGCTTTATGTATTATTGTAAACCGCTTTGATTTTTTTTAATGAAGTAGCAGTATGTAAATATTTTATAAATAAACAAAAAGAAGCGCAAAATTTGGCAAAAGAAATGCAAACAGAGAATAAGAGATGCTAGAAAAGAGCTCAAAATATAAAGACCAACTACAAAACAATTAAATACATTAATAGCAGGAAACCGGCTAGAAAGGCATTTGGACCGTTGAAAAATAAGGAATCAAAGGTGTGCTAAAGGCAGATAAGGATTTTGCAGAGAAGCTGAATGAATTACCATATTTTTCGCCCTATAGGGCGCACTGGCCCATAGGGCGCACCTCGTTTTTTTGGGGGGGGGGAATAAAAAAAATTATTCCTCCCCCCAGCCGCGGGGCTGGTGCTGGTGCGGGGGAAGCCCGAGCTTCCCCCAACCCCAGCCCCCAGAACAGGCTGCTGCCCGCAAGCCTTGGGAGCCCGGGGGACACTCCTGCCGAGCTCCCAAGGCTTGCGGATAGCTTCCTGAAGCCTGGAGAGCGAGAGGGGTCGGTGCGCACCGACGCCTCTCGCTCTCCAGGCTTCAGCAAAAGCCTACATTCGCCCCATAGGACTCACACACTTTTCCCCTTCATTTTTGGAGGGGAAAAAGTGCATCCTATAGGGCGAAAAATACGGTATTTGAATCTAGCTTTTCAGTGAAGCTATAGGGTAGATCCCTGTGCCTGAACTAACTTTCACAGGAAGGAACAGAAGCAAGTAGCGGTGACAATAGATGACATTTTAGGCCTTGCTGACAAAATAAAAACTGATATATTACAAGGTCCAGATGGCATCCACCTGAGAGTTCTGAAAGAACTCCCGTGAATATTATTCTGTGCGACCTACTGTAGCTTCTTATTTTATCTACCGATGGATTTCCTCCAGAGCTCAGAAAGGAACTGGGAAGGAGATGTGGTATTCCTACACTCCTACATTCCTACAGGAAAGTGGTCAAAGCCAGTAGCGAAGTGTCTCATGTATAGAAGAGTTCTAGAAGACACTTTGCAGCCAACCTGGGTATGCACGACTCCTAGGGCTGAACTGTATGGAAACCCACTTGATAAGCATCAGTTACAGGTAACAGCAGTCCCGGTTTTTTCCTTTCTCTTCTTTCTGTCTTTACCCTTATTTTGGAAAGACACTATGGGCACTACTATTTGGGGTCAAATAGCTCCCTTAGCTCTTTTCCCACAGACACAAAGATTTTGTACTTTGGGGCAGGACATTGCTTTCTTTAAAATAAAACAACACCAACACCCCACCCGTCTGGCTGGGTTTCCCCAGCCACTCTAGGCAGCTTAGGTAAAGGTAAAGGGACCCCTGACCATTAGGTCCAGTCGTGACCGACTCTGGGTTTGCGGCACTCGCTTTATTGGCTGAGGGAGCTGGCGTACAGCTTCCGGGTCATGTGGCCAGCATGACTAAGCCGCTTCTGGCGAACCAGAGCAGCGCACGGAAACGCCGTTTACCTTCCCGCCGGAGCGGTACCTATTTATCTACTTGCACTTTGACGTGCTTTCAAACTGCTAGGTTGGCAGGAGCAGGGACTGAGCAACGGGAGCTCACCCCGTTGCGGGGATTCAAACCTCAAACCGCTGACCTTCTCATCGGCAAGTCCTAGGCTCTGTGGTTTAACCCACATCGCCACCCGTGTCCCTTTACAACATATCTAAAAATATAATAAAAACATCAATCCTTAAAAACTTCCCTAAGCACAGCACATACTTGTCGTTATTTGGAACTTGCATCAAAATAATGGCCTGTATTCTCACCTTATAGCATGAATATGCCTATTCAAGCTTCCAGCCAACCACCCAAGCATTCTTCAGGATTTCATAACATGTAAAGAGTGGAGGACAGAGGTGCCTGGCGTTCTCTGGTCCATGGGGTCACGAAGAGTCGGACACGACTAAACGACTAAACAACAACAACAACAAAGAGCTAAAAGGGGACATTCACCTCCATTTCCCCCTTTAGTCTCTCCCCTCCCCTTTTATGCAGTCCATGATCTTTCAGTGGCTACTGAGCATGATCATTCACTGAGCATGATCATTCACTGTTGATCTCCTTCCCTCCCCCTTAAGCTTTAGAGGAAAAACACAACTGCCAAACTTGGGGCTCCCCCCAGGTATACCAACAATTCTTTCTTATTTCTCTGTGGCCTCATTTTGGTTCCATTTCTGTCAGCACTCACTTCCTGAATTTACTATTACAGTGGTACCTCGGGTTAAGTACTTAATTCGTTCCGGAGGTCCGTACTTAACCTGAAACTGTTCTTAACCTGAAGCACCACTTTAGGTAATGGGGCCTCCTGCTGCTGCTGCGCCGCTGGAGCACGATTTCTGTTCTCATCCTGAAGCAAATTTCTTAACCTGAAGCACTATTTCTTGGTTGGCAGAGGCTGTAACCTGAAGCGTATGTAACCTGAAGCGTATGTAACCCAAGGTACCACTGTATAAGGAGTGATCAGGGCTTTTTTTCAGCCAGAATGCACCGGAACTGAGTTCTGGCCCCTCTTAGTGTTTTCCAGGAGCTCTTTAGGTTGGGGCTGTGTGCCGGTGGGCGGCACAGCACCTGGGACTGTGCGGTGTGCCAATCAGGTTGCTGTGACGATCGTGTTGGTGCGGCAATTGTGGCTACACAAGGTGGAGGTCGGCAGCAGCATCGCCAAAAGTGGGTAGGGGGCGAAGAAGAGAAGGTGCCCCCCCCTAAGAAAAGCTCAGCAACTTTGGGCGGGTGCTCAGCAAGTTCCACCACCTCTTTTTCTAGAAAAATAAAAAGCCCTGGGAGTGATAATGTTATTATTAATTGCTCTATCTAAATTCTGTGAGCTCCTATGACTGCACTCACGCCATAGGCTAGCAGCCTAAACCACCATCACCCTCCCCACCCTAACCCACTGCGAGCTATTTTCAGCCATCTTTCTCTGTGACTGTGGGGAAACGGTGGAGAGGAAACCAGAGGCTGTCCACCTGATATAGGAGCACTTTCAGTGTTCCTGCTCTTCTTCCTCTTTGTAAGAGTCCTCCTTGCTCCTGCTTTAGATGGAAGAAATTTAACAGGTGGCAGCTGACTCTGCTCTTATTTACCATCCTCAAAAGGGAAGGTTCCAGTGTTCTCATAGTGTTTAAGTGTTTCACAGTTGCTGCCCTGCGTTGCTGCAGCCTGTAGTTTGTGCATCTGCAAAGAGATCCCTTTGACTTACAGATCCAGGTACGTAACATGTAGCTTGGTGGTGGGGTCTGCTTTGAGGTTCTGCTTTTGATTCCCTTCTGTTTTGCTCGAAACCCTAGCACAGCAGAATGCAAACGGCCGTGGATTTGCATGTCAAAACGTACGTTTTCCTAACTTGCTAGTTTTGATTCTCTGCAGATTTTGATGAAATGTTTGCATCTCAGTGTAGTCTGCAGAAAATGGCATGGTTAGAAAGAAAGGGCCTCCACGACTTAACCTGATATGTTCCTTGACTCTTCTGTTCATCAGTTGACTTCTTCAGTATCTTGAGGGACTGCAGGCTGTTGCAGATGTGAGAATTCCATTAAATCTTTATTTAGCTGCAGCTCGCTGCCTGGCTGCTTCTGAACTTGGACTAGTTGCTTGGCAACCTCATGTAGGCTGTGCACAAAGGGAGCACAATGCAGGCAGACAAGACTTTTATCTGAAGAGTTGGGGAGGATCTATTTTTAGCTGCTTTCTGAAATTTTGACTGCTGAGTTCTCTTATATGCACAGGTATTACATGGAGATTGTATTCTTGTGATGTGGACACTGACATATGCAATACTTTGATAAGTCACACAGAGCTTTCCACTTTAAAAGGGGTTCTGAGAACAAGGTCAGAAAAAGAGGCAATGGCAAACGCTTCGGTTTCCCCTAGGAGAAGGCTGACTTCAATTTAGCTGGTGAAAAAATGTTGAAAACCAATTGTCGCAGTTTAGCGCAGGCTATGTGTCAGGATGCATTCCTAATCCCGTCTGAGACCTGGAAGGTTAATATTTTTTAAAGAAGCGTTTTGGAATAAGATAAAAATAAATGGCAAAGTCACAAAGCATATGGGAGAGTCATGGAGAGAGCTGTTTATGTGTCAGCAATGCAGTTCCATATGTTAGGAATCTTTCAGGGGAACTTGACTCCCTCCTTCTCCTCTCACCCCTCCCTTCTCTTCAAAAAGGACTGCAGTTCATTGGAGAGAAGGGAGCAAAGAATCTGACTTGCTGGGGAAGTTTGCAGCATGTTTACATACGCGTGTTTGCAGATGATGAAAGGAAAAAAATAGAAGAAAATAGGCTTTTTAAGGTTTCTGTTGAGAATACTGGAAGCCAAAACTCACCAAAGGGAATTACTTTTGACATAAAAGGTTTGTTTTTCTTGCTTCCCACCACCTCTCTCCACTCCCTGTTGTGGAACATTCCATATGAGGTATGTGCTATTTTCTCCTGTGATGAAATAGGGTTAGTCCTCAGAAACCTCAGGTAGGAGAGGGGCAGAGGAACTTCGTGGTGTTGCCGTTCATACTTAACATTTTGAAGTTAAAGCCAGGGTTTCTTGCCTTAAGTTTTCTTCTTCTTCTCACACACTGTAGTTTCTCATTGCACTCCAGAATAGTTAAGTCCTTTGTTGCAGAGGTAATATTTCAATTATTGTAGTGAAAATGTTGACCCTCGTTTGAAGATTATTGCTGCATGCTGCCTCCCCTCCCAAACACAGGATTCTTTTCATAGTGCTGTGTTTTCACAATAAATTTGTAATGTTTTATAGAGAGAATTAATGGAAGAAAATGCCAAATAAGCAGATTATGTTTTACTTATAATCTTACATTTTGCCATTGCTTTCATATGATGAAGATTTTATCTGATCATTTCTCTGTATTATATTTGTAGTAGTCCTGAGATTTAAAAAAAAAGGTCTTTGGAAGCCTATTAATTTGACCCTGGACGATATAATGAAGCAAAAGGCCCAAAGTGGCTTGAATACTTCAGTTTACAGTGGAACCTCGTGTTACGGACAGGATCCATTCCAGGGGCCCGTCCGTAACATGGACCTGACGCAAGCCGAAGTGCTGTGTCTGCACATGCGCGCGGCGCGATTTAGTGCTTCTGCGCATGCGTGAGCGGCGAAACCTGGAAGTAACACGTTCTGGTACTTCTGGGTTGCCACGGGACGCAACATGAAAACATGTAACCTGAAGCGGACGCAGTGTGAGGTATGACTGTACTTGGGACAGCCCCATAAGATCTCAAGAGGAAGCATCTCAGAGCCCAAGCACTGAGAGGGCCTTGCCCGGTAAGCTATAGCCTTACCCCTCTTATTTGCCTTGCTGTGGTGGGCTCTTGATTCCAGTATCCCAGAGAGACTACTACAGTGGAACCTCAGGTTACGGTGGAGATCCGTTCCAGAGGCCCTGCTGCAACCCAAAAACGATGCACATCAAAGCCGTGTGTCCGTGCATGCGCAATTTAGCGTTTCTGCACATGTGTGAGCGGTGAACCCGGAAGCAACCTGTTCCAGTACTTCCGGGTTTGCCACAGACATTTTCTGAAGCAGACACAAGCGGAGGCGGACGCAGAACAAGGTTTGACTGTAAATGCTTGGTAGAAGATGTTGCCCTTGTGAAATCTCACATCCTATCTAGAGATTTTAGTATGATAGAGCCTTCCCAAAATAGGCAGCAAAATGTGAGAGAAGGGGTGTGTGCACCATTAAATTGGGACAATTTTTTTTTTTTTTTACAATAGCTACATTTCTAAATAAAATTAACATTGAGTAGAACACGGTTAAAAAGAACCCCGGAATGCCTTCCCACCAAGATGCAGAGAGTGAACACATCTTTTATGATGGCTGTCTTTTATTAGCTACCTCCCAGCCAGCATTGTTCCTTTTCCTTGGCGGCTGGTGCGATTCTTCAAATGCTTCTGTTAGCATGGTGCAGCCAGTCACCTTATAGAGTTCCTTTAAAGAGCTGCAAACTACTTTGGACTCTTTGAGTCTCTAGAAAGGAGTCAAACATAAGATATGGCACAGAGGCAAAAGGATCTTAAGAAATCCTGCAATCTTAGTAAAGAGTTCAGAGAAGCACAGATGGGAATGGGGAAAGGAAGGAGCTGTTTCTGTGTGTCAGAGAGAGAGAAAGAAAGAAGTTATTAAAAGGAAGTAAGACACAAATAGGGGACGCAGGTGGCGCTGTGGGTTAAAGCCTCAGCGCCTAGGACTTGCCGATCGACAGGTCGGCGGTTCGAATCCCTGCGGCGGGGTGCGCTCCCGCTGCTCGGTCCCAGCGCCTGCCAACCTAGCAGTTCGAAAGCACCTCCGGGTGCAAGTAGATAAATAGGGACCGCTTACCAGCGGGAAGGTAAACGGCGTTTCCGTGTGCGGCTCTGGCTCGCCAGAGCAGCGATGTCACGCTGGCCATGTGACCCGGAAGTGTCTCCGGACAGCGCTGGCCCCTGGCCTCTTGAGTGAGATGGGCGCACAACCCCAGAGTCTGTCAAGACTGGCCCGTACGGGCAGGGGTACCTTTACCTTTACCTTTAAGACACAAATAGGTATGTGGAGAACTAGGTAGAACATAAGTGTTCTTGAGAACCTAAAAGTTTATTCAGAAATATGAAATGTATTCAGCATGTATGGATTTTTAAAGAAAACAGAAAAGAAAGCACTAAGGTAACAGATTATTCCATCACATTGCTTAATTTACAAAAGAAAGGAACTGGAATGGTTCAAGCATGATTGAGCACCATGCTCTGCTTCGGATGCCTGGCACCAGTTAATTCTATGCTAACCAGAGTATGTTTGCCCATAAATCCCACTAATTTAAGTGGAGCTAGAGCATCTGTTTAGGATTACATCCCAACACTCTTGAAACAGGCTGAGGTGGCTTAATATTCCTGGACCCCAAATCTTACTCATACCCCAACTTCCACTCTATACAGTAGGACGTAATTCTGAATAACATGCAGAGAATTGAACCGCAAACTGCAACCAATGATAATACAATCATACCTCATGTTACGTTTGCTTCATGATACCTTTTTTCAGGTTGCGTCCCGCGGCGACCTGGAAGTACCGGAAAGGGTTACTTCCGGGTTTCTTCGCTCACGCATGCACAGAAGCACTAAATCGCGCTTTGTGCATGAGCAGAAGCGCCAAATCGCGCCACACACCTGCGCAGATACTGCACTTCAGGTTGCGGGCTTTTCATGTTGCGAACTGGCCTCCGGAACGGATCCTGTTTGCAACCAGAGGTACCACTGTACCAGATGACAGTTATGCATTATTTTACATTTGAGAATGCAGTGTGTGATTTTCTTTGCTGTTCCACTGCAGTGAAAATGTCATGTGCCTGCTCTACTACTCATGAAGTCATTCAGTATATGTTTCTGTGGGGCTTTTTTTTTTTTGATGGAGCAAAATGATTTGTCTGTTGCATTGACTATTGCTTCTGTGCTATGTCTATTTGATCTGAACCGCATGACTGTAAGGAAGCTGTGTCAATGAAGAATGATTACCCTGTAACTTTAAGAACTGGTGTCTGCTTTCTTCCTCCTCCCTCCCCATCCCTTTCCCCTTTTGTGTTTTGTCTTTTAAACTATAAGTCCGAAGGCTGGGGCTGTCTTATTTTTTATTCATCAGTAGAACCATTCTAGGAGCGTTTTCAATTGAAGATAAGGAAAATGATTTAAGTAAATAATGGATGCACTGATTGACTTAGGCAAGTCAGCCTTGACTAGCAGTAAAATGGGAAAGTAGGGATGAAGGGTGTTTGTGAACAGCCATTGATATGGTAGTCGGTGGTTAGCAAAAAATTTTTTGCTATAGATTCACTCAGTGTTGGGCTTGTCCTCTCAGCTTCAGTGTTTCCCACTTGTAAAATGAGACAGATGCTTTTTATAATGACTTTCACATTATTAATTCCACAATAAAAGTACTCTGTGTGTGTGTGTTAGAGATTTGTGTAGGTTTTCTGTGCAGCCCAAATTACAAGAGGCATGATTCGGGTGAGGTTTTTGGTTATCCAGGTCAGATCATGCTGTTAACAAGGCATCTCAAGTCAAATAAGGGACTCCTTTAAAGTCCCAAGTTGCGCTGTTGATTTGGGTGCCCAAAATTTCAACATTTTGCCATTTAAAATAAAGCAGCTGCTGCATCTTTTTAAAAAAGCAAAGCAAAAGCAATCCATTTATTTTTATTTATTCTGTTGCTTTTCTTTCTTTCTCTTTCTCCCCCCAGGATTATGTTAGCTTTGTTCTTAGCTTGCAAACTTTTTAAAAAGCTTAGGGTCATTCTTCAGTTCGTCTCTATTCAGTTGAAGGGCTCTTAATGTGATTTATTTCTGTGCTTTTTATTCTAATCCCTGTTTTCCAACAGAACATGTTTGATTTCGCTTATTTTTCCTTGGGTTTGGGCTAACTTTTCCGTTACCCCACCCCTGCTGCTTCTGCATGTGTCCAACCTATGTACATTTACAGTTGTTGTTTTCCTTCCAATTTTAGTTTGCCAACTTAAAGTTTTATCCTGCTCTCTTTGGTTTCAAGGTACCTGTGATTTCATCACATTGAATTACTGTTGTCCAATATTATTAATAACTGATGTTTTCTCCCTTCCGCTCTGTAGGCCTCACACTTTCCCAACACTAAGATAAGCCTGCTTGTCTCTGAAGTAGGCTCCCAGTGGTGTTAGGGACAGGCAACTCTGTCTTAGTTTCTCATTTTTCCAGTTGTGTTCTACACATTTCCACATCGTTTGCTGGATTGTTTTTTAAAATGTCCTCATGAAAAGTAATCAGCACTTTGATTTCTCACAATGCACACATTTTTACATGCCGTTCTGCCTAATACAGTTGTACCTTAGATCTCAAACGCCTTGACTCCCGAACAAATTGGCTCCCGAACAATCGAAATCTGGAAATGGGTGTTCCGGTTTTCAAATGATTTTTGGAAGCTGAACATCCGAGGGGGCTTCCGCGGCTTCCAGTTGGCTGCAGGAGCTTCCTGCAGCCAATCAGCAGCCATGCTTTGGTTTTCGAACGTTTTGGAAGTTGAACGGACTTCTAGAACGGATTCTGTTGGACTTCCAAGGTACAACTTTATACTCTTTTTATTTTTTGTCAAAGCAGTTTCCCCTGGTAGAATTCAAAGCAATTTCCCTAAAACATTTTTTACTAATGTATGCATTTATATGCACAGTTTACCCCAGTATAAACATTTTTTACATATTACTTGGCTGGAGAAAATGTTGAAAAGGGCAAATTTTGAAGGTTGGCCATGTTTTGGTTCACATATTCTTTCTAAAAGTGTAATATTTACTTCCCTTCCCTTCAACTTCTCCATTGTCACCAAGAATTGCTGCAGTGAAAGATTTTCTGAAAAACAATAGCAGCCCCCTCTCTACATCTCAGACAGTCATGTCAGGGAGGGGAGGATATCTAGCATAACCATTCAGCTACATTGGATTTTCCTCCCCCTCCCCCATCTGACAACCTCATGGCTATAAGGGGCTCTAGATGAGGGAGCTTTGTCTGTTACAGAACTATTAACATATTGGGAGCCAAAACAATTATTCTGGTTGTTGTTTTTCAGACTTTTGAAATAAATACTAACTAGGGCACTTAATCTTCCATTTCCCCTGAAGTGCTACCCTAGACTGCAAACCATAGAGAAAATGGAACAGAAGTTAATTCCTAAATGAGATAAATCAAAAGAAAAACTTTGGATTTTACCATTAGCTTAAATGATAAAGAATGTTACATTTAGCCTTGTTGGCCTCTTAGGAGACTTTGCAAGTTGGGAAATTAATGCATTCTCTGGGTTCTATGATGGGGTGGCAGCAGATATATCAGAAAACAGGATACCAATGTGGTTTCAAAATGTTGAGATAAGGGAATTCCTTTTATCAAAATGTGGTGTGCAGTGTATTGTCACTCATTTGCTAATCTGCAGGAAGTGTACAACATATGGTCAACTTTTATCTTTGTATAGCGTAACCACTCAAAGAGCTCCCTTGTCAAGTAGGAATCTGGTAAAAATGCAGCATACTATCTACTACTTTATTGCACTGGCTCTCTGCAATTTCATGAATACATTACCAAGCTTGACAGTGGGGAAGAGATTTTTCAGGAACTTTTTCATATGAGAGCATGCCATTCTATAATGGCAAGTCTGAGGAGATGGGCATAGAGGTTCCCCTGTACTTATTTGACTCATGTTGATGATCACCTGACATGGGACCTTCCGTCTATAGGCAAGGCTACCACTTCTTATAGCTACTGCATATATGGCCCCAAAACTCCTTTATGCATATGGGTAAGAGAGCTATGAGGGACGTGGGTGGTGCTGTGGGTTAAACCACAGAGCCTAGGACTTGCCGATCAGAAGGTTGGTGGTTTGAATCCCCGCAATGGGGTGAGTTCCCGTTGCTCGGCCCCTGCTCCTGCCAACCTAGCAGTTTGAAAGCACGTCAAAGTGCAAGTAGATAAATAGGTACTGCTCCGATGGGAAGGTAAACGACGTTTCTGTGCGCTGCTCTGGTTCGCCAGAAGCGGCTTAGTCATGCTGGCCACATGACTTGGAAGCTGTATGCTGGCTCCCTCGGTCAATAAAGCGAGATGAGCGCCACAACCCCAGAGTCGGCCACGACTGGACCTAATGGTCAGGGGTCCCTTTACCTTTAAGAGAGCTATGAACTTAAGTTGCCATCTTGACCACTGGGAAACATTGCCCCCCTGCCTTGGTCTGTGTTTCCCTTTCAGTGCTGGATGAAAACCTTTTTATTTGTTCACGCTTTTTATTTGTTTTAGTGTGGATATTTGATATTATGCCCGCCTGCTGTGTTTCTGTGATTTATTTATTTTTGTAATTGTATTGCTTGGTGATTTATTTTTGGTAGGCCTCTCTGAACATTTCAGTTGAAGGGTGACTAATAAGTACTTTTAGTAACATAGATATTGTTGACTAGGGCAACAAAGGCAGTTCGAATCCTGAATAAATTTAGGGCAGAATAACCAAACTATTATGGGAATATAAAGTATCCTGAAGTTGCGGACTCAGTTTGCCAGTCAAGCTAATGCTGGCCACCTTCATACTTAAAATGGCTCAAATATTTTGTGCAACGTATTTATTCAGTAAGGAATATTTACCGTAGTCCTAATTGTGCTTACAGTGTCCACGCTTGAACCCCGGGTGTGTAAAGTAATAACGAAGACGTGAGTTCATTGCAGCATGGAGGGCAATTTTCCTTCTTACTCATGAACCATAGTCAGCCCACTCATACTTAATATCTAGGGGAGGACCTTCCAAATGAGAGTATGGGATATTTCAACGTCTAGTGGAGGCCCAGCACATCTCCTGCGGGAAATTAAGTATCACAGCAAATGAAAGCAAAACAGTAGTTAAAAGCTCAAATTTGGGAAACTGTTAAATGAAATGTGAATTGACTTCAGTGTCTTAGCCAAAGGTTTGTGGCTGGAAGACTGCAACTGTTAACTGAGCTGGAAAAAGGAGGAGTATGTGCCTTCCCCAGCTTTAGAAAGGTCTGTCTTGTATTACGGTAATTATGATTTATCATGTTAGGTTTTTTTCTTTAAAATGTTCCAAATTAAGTTTTAATATTTCTAGATTTCCTCATGTAGTAGTGCTTTCGTGATCTTTTAATTTATTATGCTAAACAAAGATCATTACACTTGTCCCAACAACTGTACAGTGGTATCTCGGGTTAAATACGCTTCAGGTTACATACGCTTCAGGTTACAGCCTCTGCTATCCCAGAAATAGTGCTTCAGGGTGAAAACAGAAATCGTGCTCCGGCGGCGCAGCAGGAGGCCCCATTAGCTAAAGTGGTGCTTCAGCTTAAGAACAGTTTCAGGTTAAATATGGACCCCCAGAATGAATTACCGTAAGTCCTTAAACCGAGGTATCACTGTATATGAATAATGTGAGCAACGGTGGACATTCTAAGTTGCATGATTGCTGACCTTCCACTAAAACTTGCCCCCTCTAATCAAGCCTTGTTCATGTAAAGGCCAAATGAACCAACAGAGCTGGGTGTGAAACGCTGCAAATTATTCTGATGAAAATTACTGATAAGCAAAGTACGTTAATTTATTGAGCTGGACTTTTATAAGCCGTACCTTCTACAGAGCAGACAAAAGGAGACATTCTGTGTGGGACAGAATTCTTCTGCCAATAGGGAATACAGCTAAAGAAAAGTACTTGTAGAAAATGAAAGAATCTCTTGCACATCCCTTACCCAAATAGGAGATCTTAACTTTTCCCCACACTCCTGTTTTGCTGTGAACTGTTTGAGCAGGGATCAGACAGACTTCTTGTAAATCCTCTTTTGCATCTTAGCAGAACATAAGTCACTTTCTGGCCATCAGTGAATAGGGGCAACACTGTTTTGTCCTAAATGTTAAGATCGCAGAAAGAAAAGTATATTATTTATTTATTTATTTATTCGTTTGTTTGTTCATTCATTCATTCATTGAAAGGTAAACCGGATGGTATTTTGAATGGATTTTGTTATGCAAGCCCTTTTTCAGAAACCATATATATTAATGCTATGTAGGTATGCATTGTAGTATGAATGAATTGTGTTTTGTATTCTTCGTTTATAGAATATATATAATAATGTTATGTTACTAAGCAAATTTAATAAAACAGTTTAAAAACAAAACATGGGGATATTAAAAAAAATAAAATCATTCATTCATACCCCACCTTTTTCCCTGACAGGGACTCATAGTGGCTTACAAATAAAATAGGAACAGCTAAAAATATTTTTTTATTGTTAAAACAATTAAACATTAATAGAAATAATACTGTATTTACGCATATCTAATGTGCACCTCAATTTTCAAAACCTTGAAACCAAAAAAAGTAAATGTGCCATCAAATCTTATGTGCACCCTAATTTTCACAATGTAATTTGGCCAAAAATTCAGGTAAATACGGTATATGTCCCCCCCCCAATACACACACACACACACACACACACACACACACACACACACACACCAAACACGGCATGGCACCAGCCCTCTCATTAAAAGCAGTCAGTTCCCCAATGTCTGTTGGAACAAGAAGATCTTTACCTGCCAGCAGAAGCACAAGAAGGAGGGAGCCAGTCTTAACTTTTTATAGGGTGGGAGTTTCAAAGTCTGAGAGCAGCCACAGACAATATGTGTTAATGACCGTAGTCCAGCAATTGCGAGGGGGGATGAGGCAAGTGGGAAAGAGAGCTTCTTTGGGGCAGCATTTGCCCCTCTCTTGAGCTGCCCATGTGAATGAAGTTCATTGAGCTACTTGCTGGGTGAACTAAAGGTGAATTAAGTTTGTTTTAGGATAGAATTTTAAACGGTTTCTAGTTAATCAATCTTTATGTTCAGTCCCTCCTGACCCCCAGCAGGAGGCCTGAACTCATAGCCTACATTTTTTTAAAATAAAGAAAAGTAAGTCAATCAGGCATCTTTAAATAATGTTAGAAAGCAAAATGTGGAGGCAATACTCTAAAACATATTTAGGCAAATATGGAGGCGCTGCTGTTGCTAAGGTTGCTTAGTCACTTAATCACTGTTGCTAAGCAATCCGAAAGAAGCAATGTATTCTTCCTCCTGGGGAGATTCACACTCTTCCAACAAGAGCACTTTGCAGTGAGAAATAAAGGAACAAAGTAAATGATGACTTGTCCTTATCAGCTGTGTGGAAGGCAGAAGTTAAACAGGGTAATACAATAATTGGGAAAAGCCTCACCTTTTCACATTCTGTCAATCACACATGTTATTTCAGTATAGCACCTGATTTACTTTTTAACACTGTACTTCAGCACAGCAGCCTTTAACATTCTGGATGCTATTTTTGTTGTTGTTGTGGATGAACTGAACTAGCAGGTCACTTTGTTAAAGGAAGAGCTTGCTCCTTTTGGGGCAGGATGAACCTGTACTAGAAATAATAGCTGAAAATAGTTGGTGTGCTTTGAGTACATTTTGGTTAAATCCAAAGAAAGCATTATCACAAATGCACCACCTGTTGTTGCATATATATAGAATAGTTGAGTTAGCTGGAGAAATGGGCAAGAAATCAACGAAATGGAGTTGCTGGAAAAGAATTAAACTGTTGATGAGTAAAAACTTAATTAAAACATACTAGAATGCACTGGAGTCAAACTGGAGAAGCTATAATAACAGTATGGAAGAAATACTAAGTTTCAAACCCAAAATATTCTTGCTAAGCATTAACAATATCTGGAGAGAAAGAGGGGCTACTGTTCCCTATAACAGCCAAGCTAATATATGCCAAATATTGGAAGACTCTAGAAATACCTCAATTAAGGCAATGGTATGTAAAGTAATCGAATACATCTGTTTTAAGTCAACTAACAAGGGCACTGTAGAGGAAGCAGAAAGCATGTAATTAAAATTTGTTTGAAACAGAATAGAGGGTTGTATTCAGTGTAGCACTAAAGTAAATGTCTTATTAGTGCAAAAACAGATGGGGGGGGGGTGGCATGGAGGGAGGAGAGGGGAAGAAATTACTCTAGTGCCAGAATTTTGTTGCATACCTCCCAGGGTTGCTATCTAGTACAAAGATGGGGTGCAAGGGAAAGTATTCTGCAGTTGGAGCTTTGTATGACACTGGAAGCAAAGGTGTGCTAAAGGAAGAAAATTAGATCACAGAGAAGCTGACTACATTGTCTGCATTTGTCTTCATCGCAGAAGATGTGGGGCAGGTTCCTGTGCCTGAACAAACTTTTTTGAGAGTTTGAGGAAGTAATGATGCTCTAGGCCTCATTGACATATAAAAAATGCACAAAGCACTCTTAAGCTCAAATTTGAAATTGCTTATATTCTAACCAAAGTAACTTGTCCCTAAGGTCAGCCTCCATCCCTGAGGATGGGAAAGTGTCCATTGTAACACCAGCTTTTTAAAAAGGGATTGAGAGGGGCTATGGGAATATTAAAGGCCAGTTGACATATGTTATGAGAACACTGGTGAAAACCATTATTGAAGATTAAATTGTCAAGTACATAATAGGGTTGCCATATTCCCAAAAGTGAAAGTCTGGACAAAGTTGTTGATATTATATATCTATATCTATCATCTATCATCATCTATCATCATCTATCATCTATCAATCATCTGTCTTATCTATCATCTATCTATATATCGCCCTACTTGCCATACGTCCCGGACATTGTGCTGATTCATCAAATATCCACTGGATATATGGCCGCCCTAATACAGTGGTACCTCGGGCTACATATGCTTCAGGTTACATACACTTCAGGTTACAGACTCCGCTAACCCAGAAATATTACCTTGGGTTAAGAATTTTGCTTCAGGATGAGAACAGAAATCACACGCCGGTGGTGCAGCGGCAGCAGGAGGGCCAATTAGCTAAAGTGGTGCTTCAGGTTAAGAACAGTTTCAGGTTAAGAACGGACCTCCGGAACGAATTAAGTCCTTAACCCGAGGTACCACTGTATAGATGAACAATCTTGAAGAAGCAGATAAAAAAAAAGACTTTTGCAAGAGTAAGTCTTCACGGATGCTGTGGCACCTATGTGCACTGTAGATAGTTTGATTCCATTTTTGTTTGACGTGACACATCTTCTTGAGAGAGATCCTGGAGAACATCCAGGCACATTTCAGTTTTATTAGTGTCCATGTATTGTTTACTCAGTGGGCACCATCCAAATACGAATCCTTCCATCTTGAAAGGAGCCAAATGGTTGATGTATGTAACACCTATATTGCTTTGTTACCTTTAAGCCCTAAACTGTTTGGGGCCAATTTACTTGAAGTAATTGCTGTGCATATAGACCCTAAAAGACCCTGTTAGCAGACCCAGCATCAAAATCAGCTAGACCTAGTAGCTAGAAAAGGTTGTGGCCCTCTCACTTGAACTCCCTTCCATGGAGTTGACCTCCCTTCCATGTTGTTGTTGTTGTTGTTTAGTTGTTTAGTCGTGTCCGACTCTTCGTGACCCCATGGACCAGAGCATGCCAGGCACTTCAGTCTTCCACCGCCTCCCTCAGTTTGGTCAAACTCATGCTGGTAGCTTCGAGAACACTGTCCAACCATCTTGTCCTCTGTCGTCCCCTTCTCCTTGTGCCCTCCATCTTTCCCAACATCAGGGTCTTTTCCAGGGAGTCTTCTCTTCTCATGAGGTGGCCAAAGTATTGGAGTCTCAGCTTCAGGATCTGCCCTTTCTTTAGTCTCTTTTTAAACAGGCTTTTAAAGACTTTCCTATTTCAGCCTGCTTTCAGTTACTGTTGATCTGGAGTTCTTGTTGCTCTTTCTGGATTGGGAGTGATTGCTGATCTGGACTGGGTTGTTTTCATGTAACTATCTTATTTTAATCTTTTTACATGTGTACTATGTTTTTAAATTGTCTTTGTTTAAGCTGATACTAGTTTTACCTTGCAGAGTCTTTTGCTTGAACTAGCTGGATGTAACTACCTAAATAAATAAATAAATTGCTCTACAGAATTCCATGCAAAGATATACAGAGTTTTTAAAAAGTGCACTTTTTGTTACGTTCACCCTCTTTTGTAACTGCATAATTAGCTGTTTTGGACTTTTCAAAGGAGCATAGGGGAACACAGTGGAATGCTTGACTTGAATACGTTGTTCTTTCATCCTAGAACTATTAAGGCCTCTTGTGAAATAGTGGCTCAAAATCTGAGCAGGTGTGGTGAAAATTCTTATCTCAGTTTTATTTTGTGTGTATGAAATTGGATGCACAATAAAATGGTCTTCTGCTATGAGTGAATTTCTCCTGAAAACATCTTGAGAGTATGAAAACCCCTTTTGAGGCACATTTAAAAGACAAGTCACGCTGCGTTATTAATATTCCGGTTGTTCGTAAAACGGCACTCTCTGCTTGCACCGTATATCATTCCAGGAAACAGCTGCTCCAGCCAACGACTGTTGCTTGTGCTTAGAGCTCTCAGACATTTTCCTTGTGAGTCAAGAAATAGTTTCCCCTCTTCCTGAGTGTAGCTAAGCTGCTGCAGAATCTGGGGCTAGATAGAGAAGATGGTTTGTCTATTCAGCACTTACTTGAGAAACTAGAAATGTTCACTCATATGATCTGATCACGCCAAGGCCAAACCTCAGTGGCCCGCTGGAATGGTGCCACTTCTGGACTCATGGCCAGCCCCAACCTGGGCCCCCATTCAGCACTTCATCGGGACCGTCTGGTTCTTCAGCTGTTGTTGCAAGTGACACCACTACTAATCACTAATCACTCACCTACCCTCCTCTCCCTGGGCCCAGATGTGTCTCCTTGATGGGCAGGCAGGCAGACAGTCATGCTTTGTAGAGCCCTTCTCTGTGCCAAGCCCATCAGCTTGTACCTAATGCCAGCCCTGGACATCATCATTTATATCATCTATGCTAGATACCATTGAGCGGTTGTTACATGAGATAAACAACAGGATGTGCACAGTCTGCGCCTCTTGCTCATTGTCATATTTTGTACATTGCTGGTGTCTCTTGAGGAAAACCCGTTTGCTTTGCTACAAATACTTGCCTGCTTCACTGGAAACCCTGAGGAAGTTCTGAACTAAGACCTCCAGGAAGATAAAAAAGGAGTGGCCACTGTTTGTGTTAGGATCACAGGGTACAAATATCTGCAGAATGGGGTGAGGTTTGTTTTGTTTGCCTGTGTCTCGGTGTAGTGTGATAATACATTGACAAGACATGCTGCTCTTTGAGCCTTCACCTATCTTAATTCAGAACCATCTCTCAGAACAATCTAGCTAAAAGCAGTTCACACATCCCCTTGCCTGCTGCTTTTATGTTGAACATTAAAAAAAATGCTATTTATTTGTTTTTTAAATTAACGTAAGCTGCCATGGGCCAGTTTTGATAAGTATATAAAAATTGCACTGTTTAAACATGTAATTCAGGAGCAACTCTCATGAGCATATGTGTGTATAAACATTTTTTGGCTTGAGATTTATGGATGTGTTTCTAAGTTTAAGTTTGTAACACTGAAAACAGTAGCAAGGGCCTAGTATAAGAAGAGTTTTCTGTACATACAGACTCAACCAGTTTTGTTCAGAATTGTTCATAGGGGTTATTTATTTGCTTGCTTTGTAATTGTGGACCTGCAAAGTTCTCTCTAGGAAATCGGAATCTTAAGTATTTGGTAACTTTGAAGAAATTTTCTCTTTAATTATTAAAAAAAAGTTTCTGGTCCTTATAACAGGCAGTTGGATTGTTTCTATCCTATAGGTGGAATGAGATAATTTGTTTAGAAGCGAGCAAACACTCTTGGCGGGAGAAAATGGAACTATATATTTGGTATATCATCATCATAATCTAATTTGAATATTGGGAAGAGATAGTGAGGTGGGAAAGACCTGGGACACATTGGATAATGATGTTGTGAAGTATAATTTTTACAGTTGACATCCTATTTCCCCCCCTCTCTGCAGGTGAAGCTGAGCAGGAACTGGGACCCCCTCCATCTGTAGATGAGGCAGCAAACACACTCATGACTCGCCTGGGCTTCCTCCTGGGAGAGAAAGTCACGGAAGTGCAGGCAGGGCAGCAGTACAGTATGGAAGTACAGGAGGACAATCAGGTGGGTTTGTTTTGTGCTGATTGATAGTGATTTGACTGTGTCTTGTTCCTTGATGTAACGCTTGATTTGCAAAATGAGGGGTTCTGTTAAAAATATAATCCCCGGAAGCCATGGCTCATAATCTAAGATTCATCGGAGATTACTTCATAGGCTCTCTCTTCTCTAGTGGCAGAGGTAGGGGAACCATGTCCCAATGAAATACAAAACGCTGATTTCGAATTGTGCGGCAACCGTAGTAGATTGGGACACAGCTGAAGTGGGTGCAAAGCTTGTCCCCTGTGGCCCAACATGTTCCCGCAAGCTCAGATTAGTGGAGCAGGAGAGCTGAAAATAATGCCACATCTGGCAACCAATGTGCCCCTTTGGTTTCAGAAGTACATTGGTAGGGGAGTCTAAAAAGCCCAGGACACAAATTTTCATGGCTCTCTAGCGGCTATAGTGGTTCGTTTATCAGAAGTAATGTATTTAGTATTAAATCTGTAAGTGTATATGTGATTGTGACCAAATTAAGCCTCCTGGGCCTCCTAAACTGTGGAAATTTGTGCCTTGGGCTTTTTGGTCTGGTCTACCCATGTACTAAGGGGCGTGGGTGTCGCTGTGGGTTAAGCCACAGAGCCAAGGACTTGCCTATCAGAAGGTTGGCAGTTTGAATCCCCACAATGGGGTGAGCTCCGTTGCTTCATTCCTTCTCCTGCCAACCTACCAGCCTTCTCCTGCCAACCTACCAGTTCGAAAGCACATCAGAGTGCAAGTAGATAAATAGGTACCGCTCCGGAGGGAAGGTAAACGGCGTTTCCGTGCACTGCTCTGGTTTGCCAGAAGCGACTTAGTCATGGTAGCCACATGACCCGGAAGCTGTACGCTGGCTCCCTCAACCAATAAAGCGAGATGAGCGTCGCAACCCCAGATTCGGTCACAACTGGACCTAATGGTCAAGGGTCCCTTTACCTTTACTTTACCCATGTACTATCTGAAACCCAAGGGTCACTTTGTTTGCCAGCTGTGATTTTTTCCCCCAGCTCTCCTACCCCACTATGAGAGCCAGTGTGGTATAGTGGTTAAGAGTCTTGTAATCTGGGGAACCGGGTTCGCGTCTCCGCTCCTCCACATGCAGCTGCTGGGTGACCTTGGGCTAGTCACACTTCATTGAAGTCTCTCAGCCCCACTCACCTCACAGAGTGTTTGTTGTGGGGGAGGAAGGGAAAGGAGGAGGTTAGCCGCTTTGAGACTCCTGAAGGGAAGTGAAAGGCGGGATATCAAATCCAAACTCTTCTTCTTCCACTAGAAAAATATTTTTCTATCTGCAGCTGGGGGCCTCCCCCATTTACATTTTTAATGGGGGGAGGGGAGATGCTCCCATTTTCAAGCTAGTGATGGCTTTGCTACAGGCAGCAGAGTTCTTGTGGAGCTCCCAGTACCATGATCTACAAACTAATTTTAAAATAGAATGAAAAGAAACTTTTGATTTTTGAATGTTTATTAAATAAGCTGAGTTGTACATTCTAATGATGTTAGATAAAACAGGACAACAACTACCTCAAATAATAATTAGTAGCTAGGTTTACATTGAATAACAAAAATTAACAAATATATCCAATCAATATTAAATTAAAGGTAAAGGTAAAGGTACCCCTGCCCATACGGGCCAGTCTTGACAGACTCTGGGGTTGTGCGCCCATCTCACTTAAGAGGCCAGGGGCCAGCGCTGTCCGGAGACACTTCCGGGTCACGTGGCCAGCGTGACAAAGCTGCATCTGGCGAGCCAGAGCCGCACACGGAAACGCCGTTTACCTTCCCGCTGGTAAGCGGTCCCTATTTATCTACTTGCACCCGGAGGTGCTTTCGAACTGCTAGGTTGGCAGGCGCTGGGACCGAGCAGCGGGAGCGCACCCCGCCGCAGGGATTCGAACCGCCGACCTTTCGATCGGCAAGTCCTAGGCGCTGAGGCTTTAACCCACAGCGCCACCTGCGTCCCGTGTTAAGTAATATTAAATTACTTAAATTTAAATCAAGTTAACAAGAATCACACACAGTTATTCAGATCATTCCCAAAATAGAACAGAGTTGCTTTGCATCATTCCAATATTGAATAAAAAGGCTTCATTTGTCAATGATATCACTGTGTTGCCTTCCCTCTATAACCTATCAAATTTGTAAGTTTAATTGAGTAAACTGTATCTCATACCCTCAGGCACCCGTTCTCTAAAGACAGTGGATTGATCTTTTTCCATTTATGACTGATAGTCATTCAGGCAGCCGTTAATAAATGAAGTACTATTTCTGTGCCCTCAGTTTAAAACGATGCCCTTGACAAAGCCAAATAAAATTAACAATGCAAATGAAATAATTCCTTCCTTCTGATGGCTCTATTTAAGGCGTTTGCAAATATCTTAGGATTGCCATATTTCAAGTGGTAAAAATTCAGACACAAAAAGTTTTTTAAGTTTTTTTAGGGCAATTGCCCGATAGCCACTCCGCCACCACAGAGCCAAACCCCGGTCACCCAAGCCTGAACCAGAACCGACTGCGCACAATTATTTTTTATATGGAAAAAAAACCCAAATCCAGGACATTTGCTTTAAAATGTAAAATCCCCCCCTGGATGGGCATGTAGGACCCCCAAAAGAGGACATGTCCAGGAATTCCCAGACTTATGGCAACCCTAAAATATTTGCCTGTGGATCAAGCTTTTTCCTCTCCTCACAGTGGCTGCAAATGAGCCCAGCTAGAAGTTTCCCCCCGCCAAAGTTTAGGTTGACCTTGCATGGATATCACTATTTCTTATTTCAGCAATGTATATGCTACTTAATCACAACGGTCTGTAAGCATTGTACAAGAAACTCAATGCAATAAGAATAAAAATCAGTTAAAATTATAAAATTACAGTGGTGCCTCGCAAGACAAAATTAATCTGTTCCGCGAGTCTCTTTGTCTTGCAGTTTTTTCGTCTTGTGAAGCACGGCTATTAGCGGCTTAGCGGCTATTAACAGCTTAGCGGCTTTAAGAAAAAGGAAACAAACTTGCAAGAACTCGCAAGACGTTTCGTCTTGCGAAGCAAGCCCATAGGGAAATTCGTCTTGCGGAACGACTCAAAAAACGGAAAACTCTTTCGTCTTGCGCGTTTTTCGTCTTGCGCGTTTTTCGTCTTGCGAGGTACCACTGTAGAATTGTTTAAATGCCTTTTGGCGTAAAGAAAAAAGTATTCACGGAGCACCAAAAAGTCAACAGGAAAGGGGGCCTGCATGACTTCAGCCAGGAGTTCCATAAAGTTGGGCTCCAGGTTGATATGAGCTGTGCCTGCGAGTCATGGGGCAACATGTGCCAGTGTGGTGTAGTGGTTAAGAGCGGTAGTCTTGTAATCTGGGGAACCGGGTTCGCGTCTCCGCTCCTCCACATGCAGCTTCTGGGTGACCTTGGGCCAGTCACACTTCTCAGAAGTCTCTCAGCCCCACTCACCTCACAGAGTGTTTGTTGTGGGGGAGGAAGGGAAAGGAAAATGTTAGCCGCTTTGAGACTCCTGAAGGGGAGTGAAAGGCGGGATATCACATCCAAACTCTTCTTCTTCTTCTTCATTAACATTGACCCCCAAAGACCTCTGTGATTGGGAAGACCCTCAGAGCAGACTGTTGGTTGCACAGAAATCCACTTCCTCTCCTTTACTCACTCCAGGCTGAGTCGGTATTGAGCAGTATATGAGTGCAAAAGCAGGACCAATGTTTCTTGCACTCTCAGTACCCTAGCTCTAGATTTGGTAGCTAAAATTCTTCCGTACTGACGGTATTCGTACCCAGTTCAAGTCATGGTACCCGGAGTTCATTCATATCGACAGTCCTGCTACCATACTCAAGCCTTGGGGCATTTATTGGAAGGGGCATTTCTGATATCTAGCTCAGGCCCTGGTATCTATAGTTCCTTAGGGCTGGCAGAGATTCTGTTTCTGATTCCAGCTGTCAGTACAACAGTTTTTGATACTCAACTCAAACCTTGGGAAATGGCATTTTACCAATACATCTTTATGAAGTCCTTTTTGCAAGTGGTTTGCTTGCAGACAGACTTCAAATGCGAGCCCCTTTCAAGTTGTCACAGGAAGTCATAATGGCACCAAGTGATTGACAGGTAGTGTTGGCCTGCGTGGGGTAGAGTGGGAAGGATCTGGCGTACCATATGGATGCACTTATGCCCTTCAGCTTAAATTGAATTGAGATTTTAATCGCAAACTTTTGGGGAGTATATAAACATTCTTAATGAATAAATAAAATGTGTTGGGAAGTGGAATTTCATGCAGTCCCACCTTTAAGGTCATTCCATTCCAGCTTGAAACGTGTCCTCAAGTGACAGCCTCCCAAACTGGGATTGGTTGGTTGGCTGTCTTTGAAGCCACAATCCCCATCCTCCTCTTTGAGATGCCTTGTAGGTTTGCAAGTGGGAAATGTCTGAACTTTCGCCCCATGCAGTCTCTACCTACAAATTCACCCTGTAGCTGGCTATTAGGTGGCTCTGCACTGGGTGACTTTTAAGGTGAGAATCACATGGAGCTGGCTGACCTGACTGGAAGAATCCAGGGCCAGAAAGAAGAGGAGTTTCAAGAGGACTGGAGGAAATTCAAGGACTATGTGAATAAATATTGTAATATAAAAATAAAAAATATATAAATATATATAATATATTATAATATATATATAATATATAAAAATTAGAAATTACTTGAAAGAAAGAAATAGGCCTAGGATTAAATTAAGTTATAAATAAATAAATGGGATTTAGAATGTTAAGAAAAGTGAATAAGATGGACTATAATTGGAAACTTTTTTAGTTTAATAATGATATTGGAAAGCTGTTACTTTTAATTACAAGGAAGCTCAGAAGGGAGGGATTTGAGGAAGTCAACCAAGATGTTTAAAAGGTCGGATTTGTGAAGAATTAAGTTTGTTGTTATTGTTTATCTGTTTATTGGTCCCCCCTTCCCCCCTTTCTTTTTTCTTTTTCTGTTTTTGTGTATCATTTTGCTTTGTGGTTTGTGTTATCACTGTGGAAAATCTAATAAAAAATTTATATATAAAAAAAGGAGAATCACACAGGCTTACAACTATCACAATCCCCTCTTTCAAAGCCACTTATTTTCTGACTGTCAGGGGCAGCCTGACAGCCAGGGAGGCAGTATGCCTGGGTAGCATTGAAGGCAAGGATGTATACAAACATCCTTTTTCGTTAGCTTATTTTTAATGGGCGCTTAATTGAATACATCAAAGCAGAGAGCAGAGACTTCCGTTATAAGTGGTTCCTTGTGTTCAGGGATTAAAAAATAGATTCCATCTTCTTATAAAAAAGCAAATATGCTTCTGGAAGGCAAGGACAAGAAGGTATCTGTGGAGGAATGGTTGCATTCTGTAATAGATTTATATCTCTGAGCTAGTTTTTGCATGAGCAGGTTTCCGATGGGCTTTGAATACTTTCTGTGTATGTAAAGGAAAAATAATACCTGTAAAAGCTGTTTTCTGTGAGTGGTACTTTCGTTAAGGGCAGTGATAAGGCTGTAGTGAGGCATGGGCAAATTGGGGTGGTTTTGTTAAGAATTCCTCTTGTCCCAAATCAGTGAGTGAACGTAATAACTTTGGCCTAGATGCTGTGTGATGCCTTGGAATTATATAGCAACACAACACAAAGGCCCTAACTTCAAATAGCCTGGTAGAAAACTCAGCGAGACTTAAACATGAAAAACAGCACTTAAAATGGGCTGGAGCACTAGAAGGACCTGGTTAATTAATGTCAGATACATAAGATAACATTCATGTTATATTTTGTGGAACTAAAATTTCCTTTGTTTTGCCATTTTGAAATATATTAGCAATTTGGTCCCTATGATGTTCATGGGTTATATGTGCTTGAACAAGAGACTGATAGATGCTTCGATTTGGGCCTGGTGGAAGAGTTTTCCAGTTGAGATTCCTTCCTCATGCAATGAGCAATCTGTAGGAGAAGATTATAAAGTATGATGGCGCTCTGAATCAGCTAGCAGGAGGCTGTTATATTAATAGCACTGTTACCCCTTTCCTTCAACCCGCTCAGAGTCTCTTTCCACTCATTGTAGCTTACTGCCACTACACATAGCAGCAAACCTACCTCTGGAACATGTCTGTCCTGGGATTGATTGCTCAACATAATGAATCATTGTGGGGGAAATCGTTTGGATTACCAACCGTTGTCTTGCTAATCATAGTATCTGGTGTTTGGTTGAGAATCGAGTTATTAATTTGCCCTTAACTTTCAAATCCCATTAAGTAAAGAAAACCACTCTGAGACACAACAGTTTGCAGACTGTCCCTTTTGCCACTGGGAGTTTCTTACATAACCAGAACTCCTGAAAAGCCACTTACAATCAATAAAAAAAATAAGAGCCCTGGTGGTTCAGGTGGGGTGCTTGGGCTGTTGGCAGTGGTTCTCTTGCCTCCAGTCATTCTGTGTCGCTAACAGATTTTGTGTTCTGGTATCTAGTGTAAATGGTTGCCTTTCTTTGCTTTATTGTGAAGAGGTGCTCTGCTTCTTGCCACACTTATGTATTTGCTTTCCGAAGAAGTGAGAATTTTCACAAGCAGCAGTAGAATTTCTGCAGCAAATTCTATCGCTTCCCTCACAGATACTCAAGCAAGTGTCCTTCTAAATTAATTCTGACTATATTTTCATTGTCCTACTTTACAAGAGTCAGTTGCAGACATTTCTCACATCCATAATGCTTAAACAATTTTTTTATATCATTAAAAAATTAATACATCTGATTTAAAATTCATATAACATAAGGGACAGGGGTGGTGCTGTGGTCTAAACCACTGAGCCTCTTGGGCTTGCTGATCAGAAGGTTGGCAGTTTGAATCCCCACGACGGGGTGAGTTGCTGTTGCTCCATCCCACCTCCTGCTATCCTAGCAGTTAGAAAGCACACCAGTGCAAGTAGATAAATAGGTACCACTGTGGCGGGAAGGTAAACTGCGTTTCTGTGCGCTCTGGATTCTGTCATGGTGACCGTTGCACCAGAAGCAGTTTAGTCCTGCTGGCCACATGACCTGGAAAGCTGTCTGTGGACAAACGCTGGCTCCCTCAGCCTGAAAGCGAGCTGAGCGCTGCAACCCTGTAGTCATCTTTGACTGGACTTAACAGTCCAGGAGTCCGTTACCTTTTTTTTTACCTCATGTAACATAAACACACATACATATATATATGAAGAAAACAAATTAAATACCAAAGTATTCCTGATTATTAATAACGGCACTCCCAAAATTGTTGAGTTGTGTTTCATTTGGTTCCCAATTTCATTGTTTGTATAATTTTTGTATAGTTACTACCCTGTTTTTCAATGCTGTTTTATTTTTCAATCATACGAAAGTGGCAAGGGTTAATCTGGCCATTGTTATAAAATATAATACAGCTTCTTATATATTTTCCGCTTTTATATTTGCAGATAATTAAGCACACATTCCAGTAGGTTAGGAGCGATGCTATTACCGAAAATTCCTTTAACATTTCTGTTAACTGTTTCTGTATATATTGGTGCTCTTTATATTGCCACCACATTTGGTAGAAGTCTGCTGTTATAAGACAAATGTTGGACAGGAAAGACTTTCAAAGCTTCCCTAGTAAAGAGTTTAACATTCCCAAGGTTTGTTTGCTTGCAATCGACATGTACATCTGGAAGCCTGGGGGAATGGTCTCACAAATACATTAAGCAAGACAAGATCATTGGTGCACTAATGTGCACACATGCTGAGGAGTAGCATACATGCTATATTTGATCTGTTTCTCCAGTGTTTCAGATTCAGATAATCAGGGCTCAGAGCATTAGAGAGCAGTAACAAGTACCAGTACCAATTTTGGTTCTGAGTTGGCATGTGCATTTTTGGTAGGAACACTGTCACAGACTGCAATGTGGGTGGCCTATGATGGCTTTTAAAAGTAACTTATTTTAAATGTGCAAAATTAAAGCAGCTGGCTTTTTCAGCACGCTATAAGCTGAGCATACAAACTCTCTTCTTCAATAGAATCAAGATTATTTGTCAGATTAGACATCTTGAAGCCACTCATCTCTGTGCATGGTTTTGAAGACAGTTAAAGTAAAATAAATCTTCCCTTCTTGATCAATACCGACCTCATGCGCCTTCAGCTTTGGATTATTCTATTATGCAAAGGAAATACTTTATCGGTTGCTCTTTTTCAAAAAATTAAATTTGGCATGAAAAATGTTCCCTGTGAGAAAAAGGGGAGCTGTTTTGATACGCCCTTCTTTATCTGAGTACAAAATCATTGTCATATTTCGTGAATGGAAGAAGCACTTACAAAGCAAAATCAGATGCCAAGAGAGCTTCCTGAGCAGAGTCATTGGGGAAAGTGCCAGACTGCAAGTCTTTATTGGATTTCCTGTATATATTGTGCCAGGGATGCTAAAATAGAAGGAAACTCAAATAGTCTTCTCGGCTTTCACAGCTGTCTTGCTTGTGTAGAAAACCATTTTTTGCCAATGTTCTGCAAAATGCTGCCATTCCGGTATTCGTATCTAGCGCAAATAATGACATTATGCTGGTTAAAATATGTGTTGCTTACTACTGGGGGAAAGCGGAAAATAGAATTATGTGTGCCTTTTCTGTGGCTAGCTCTCAAAGTAGCAGGTATGTGGGATACAATCGAAATATAGCATTTTAAATAGGTACAGTGGTGCCTCGCAAGACGAAATTAATCCGTTCCGTGAGGCTCTTCGTATAGCGGTTTTTTCGTCTTGCGAAGCAAGCCCATTGACAGCTTAGCGGATTAGCGCTATTAGCGGTTTAGCGGCTTTTAGCGATCAGCTGTTAAGCGGCTTATCAGTGGATCAGCTGATAAGCGGCTTGGCGGCTTAGGAAAAGGGGGGGGAGGGAAAAAAACCCGCAGGAACTCGCAAGACATTTTCGTCTTGCGAAGCAAGCCCATAGGGAAATTTGTTTTGCGAAGCGCCTCCAAAACGGAAAACCCTTTCGTCTAGCGGGTTTTCCGTCTTGCGCGGCATTCGTCTTGCGGGGCACCACTGTATTATGTGAGGTGTACTTTCAAGTATTACACCAGCAGCCTGTACTAATTTTGCAGGTTTTTGTTGAAAGAATGTGATTTAAGTGTATTCTGCACCAAGAGAAAATGGTAGGACTTAGAATGGCCTGGATGTGTAAGAGAGGCTACTTTAGAACCATTGTCTTAGCCCAGATGACATTCCAACAGCCAACTACCGTATTTTTCGCTCTATAAGACGCACTTTCCCCCTCCTAAAAAGTAAGGGGAAATGCGTGTGCGTCTTATGGAACGAATGCAGGTGGGAGGCTCTGCTCAGCACTCCCTTTAAAGAGCTGTGTGGAACGTGTGTGTGGCTCTTGGGGGCTTTTCCCCGAGGAGGGAAAAGGGCTGCCCTTCTCCCTCCTTGGGGAAAAGCCCCCAAGAGCTGCACACACGCTCTGTGTGCTCTTTAAAGGGAGCACGGCTCTTGGGGGAGCCTTCCTCCCGCTGCCCGGGAGAGGCTGCGCGCGGCTATCCCATAAGCCAGGACAGCAAGAGGCTATCCCAGAAGCCAGATCCCTCTTGCTGTTCTGGCTTCTGGGATTCAGAATTTTTTTTTTCTTGTTTTCCTCTTCCAAAAACTAGGTGCATCTTATGGTCTGGTGCATCTTATAGAGCAAAAAATACAGTATATTTGTTGTTATACTATATAGATGCTGAAGTATGAGCCAGAGTTCAGCGTTTGAATTCTATACGAATAGATTGCAATGAGTGAATTGTTCCCATTTCCAATTTTGCAGACCTCAGCAGTGTCCCAACGAATAAGTCCTTGTTCCACGCTGACCAGTAGCACTGCTTCACCACCTGCCAGTAGTCCCTGCTCCACCCTCCCTCAAACTAGCACCAAGGATGTTATAGCAAAAGACTGCACTTATGGAGCTGTCACCAGCCCCACTTCTACTCTTGAGAGCAGAGACAGCGGCATAATAGGTGAGTCATGTTCATGGGCACCAGTAATGCTATGTGTCTTGGAATCATGTTTAATAGAATGTTGGTGACATGAAGAATTGGCATGAAACTGCTGAATTAAAACTTACTGATTCTATTTGCTCAGGCATGAAAAGAAACAATACTTTCCTTTCCTACTACAGGATTAACTCAGTAATGAGAGGATGATTGTATTAATACAAAGTGCTGCTGTTATGAATGGTCACTGTGCTTATTTTGCATACAGCTAAACGTCAATTTAATGGTTGTAGATTGTACTTTTTGCATTTCATTGCCATTTGATCCCACTATGGACCACTTACACACACCCACACACCCACACCCACACACATACCCTGAGGATATTATTTCATTCATTGGGTGAAGTGGACTTCAGTTGATTAAAAGCATATGCCATAATAATTCATTAGTCTTTAAGGTGCAACAAGACTCTTTGTCATTCTAACCTTTCTTTGGGGTAGAGTATATCCATGGGATAGGACGCGGGTGGCACTGTGGGTAAAAGCCTCAGCGCCTAGGGCTTGCCGATCGAAAGGTCGGCGGTTCGAATCCCCGCGGCGGGGTGAGCTCCCGTTGCTCGGTTCCAGCGCCTGCCAACCTAGCAGTTCGAAAGCACCCCCGGGTGCAAGTAGATAAATAGGGACCGCTTACTAGCGGGAAGGTAAACGGCGTTTCCGTGTGCAGCTCTGGCTCGCCAGAGCAGCGATGTCACGTTGGCCACGTGACCCGGAAGTGTCTCTGGACAGCGCTGGCCCCTGGCCTCTTAAGTGAGATGGGCGCACAACCCCAGAGTCTGTCAAGACTGGCCCGTACGGGCAGGGGTACCTTTACCTTTACCTTTTATATCCATGGGATGCTCAGTAGATGAGCCCTCCAGTTAACTTGCAGAGCTTGGATCAAGAGAAACAGTCTCTCAAAATAAATGTATTCCACAGAGTCATGATCAACTGCAGAATCCCTATCACAGTACTGTTTTGTTTCTCCTGTTAGCAACAAAGTGCAAAGCTTCTCCAGGTCCTTGTGCCAAGGTGCAAAGGGGACCTAACTGCTGTTGTCACCTTGGCTCAGAAATTTGCTTCCATCTGCAGTAACCCTGATTCCCAGAGTGTTCAGGAAAATCAGAACTGAGAGAGTAGATATAATCTGTGTTACCTCTCAATAGTACCCGCTAGTGAAGCTATTGATGTGGTACCAGAGAGACTTCCACTGGAGCGCAATCTTATCAACTCAGGGACTGGCAAATGTCTGCCTCTTGGTTATCTGACAGAAATGATCTCAACAGCTTTCTACAACACAGTTTATGAAGTAATGTGGAAGGTGTGTATTTTGTAGTGCTGGAGGAAGAGAGCCATAGCTCTTCGTAATTCTTTCAAGTAGAAGTTAGAATTGCCTTAACTTGTCCTGTCACTCCTCTGTTCCCCTAATCATTAAAATACTTAACCAGCTTTTTAAAAGATGGAGTTTTGACATGGGAAAGAATACAGGTTTATGTGTATCAGTATAGCACTATCTTGTCATATTCAACATTTTCTGTTGCCTTAGTAATAAAAGTTTTAGCTGCCAATTTCTTTGTGTAAGACATTTACCTCTCAGCTCTTACTCTATTCTCTGCAGTAGAAAAGTTATCAAAATAATTCTAATATATACTTCCCCATTATAAATTGTTAGAATTTCTTGTTTGAAATAATGAAAGGCAAAAAGGTTGATACAAGTGTGGCTAGAAAACAGATTAGAGTTACCCTTTTCAGTGCAAGATGGATTAAGAGCCGCGTGTGTCCAAAAGTAAATTCTAAAATAGCAAACAAGTTTGTAGTATATTTGTTTCAAATGAGAAAAAAGAGAGGTTTGTGCTCACCCAACACCATTCCTTTGATGAACCACATTTCTTTAACCAGAGGCTGCACCAGAGGAGTCTGTTCTTGCAGAAATATTCACTGCTTGGTTCATTTCCATGAGGATCACGTGAAAATTCTAATCAAATGCTCGTTCAGTGATCTGTTTTGCTTCAGTGGCATCTTGGTAGGTCTGGCTCATAAGTCTCTCCAAATCCGCTGCAACTTCTCTCAGAGAGTCGTCCTTTTCTTTCTTCCTCCTGTCATTCCTGCTCTGGTTCCTGGCCCACTCTGTCCGGTGGTTTGATCCAAACCTTTGATCAAAAGCCCTGAAGTCTTCATCTGGGATGAAGTCTTCATCTCTTGCTGGACTTGAGAGGTTGAGCCATTAACCTCTGCCAGTAGTTTCTGCTTCTTTCTGTCATCTCCATTTTACTGAGCATGGTCTTAATATGAGGCAGATATGCTTCTCAGACTGTCTGGCTTCCACAGGCTTCTGAATTAATCCTACTGTAAGAGATTTGATCCATCCCACCAAGGCCTTTACACGAGGCTTTCACACAATCCTACTGTAAGAGATTTGATCCATCCCACCAAGGCCTTTACACGAGGCTTTCACACAATCCTACTGTAAGAGATTTGATCCATCCCACCAAGGCCTTTACATGAGGCTTTCACACAAGGTGAAAAAGTTTAAGGGTTTCCCCCTCACCAATGGCTACAACTAAATCTCCTTCAAGCCACTATTAGAATAGGTTGCACTTTCACTAGTCAGCAGCTATTCATATAGCTTTTTGCTCTAGTTTGCATTGGAAGGTCAGAAGGTAGATGAAGCCTGCTTATTTTCAGCGTCTGACTGTAGTACTCCAGTCCAAGCTCATTAGATACTCATACATCTTGTGGAATATCTTAACCAGACTCAGATGGGATCTGTGCAGCTGGGCTTTTAGGTCAGCTTTTATCCCTTTAGCTGCTGACCAAGCAAGGCTTTCACCTATTCCTGGGCAGCCTTCAGGGTTGCTTTAAGTCATCTTCATCTCCTAGTGGGATACCCTGATTCTGCTAGAAGTGCTGCGGCAATTTTCTACATATTGGCTAAATCACATCACATCACAGTTTCTCCTGAAAGAAACATTGCTCTACTTCTGACGCTAGGGTTAAGCACTCTATACTTTCTCAAGTATGAGAAATCCAGGGAACTGTACTATGGGATTTAGTTTCCTTTGAATGAAAGTACGCTACATACTTAAGTTGTCACTGAAGTATCTGTTTTATTTACAAGCATAGTAAAAGGAAATAGATTTCAAAAATAGGCAGTAAAACTGGTGACCCAAGGCAGCTCCCCAGCAGAAGTCAGTGCAGTTGAACTCACATCTGCCTGCCTGTCTACCTCCATCTGTGTCCAGATCTGTCTGACCTCAGCATCTCTCTCCCCATCTGCTTCTAGTGTTCATCCTGTCCTTCCTCAAAACTCTGATGGGTGCCTTATTTCAAAGGCATGGGAGGGGAAGTCCCTGGCTACCCATTGGTTTAACAATAGGTCCATTTGCGCTAATCAAGGCAGCCAAACTCATAATAAAGATTACTAATGGAAGCAATAGAAGCCTCAAAGGAAATTTGTTGCAAACTAAGTTTATTGTTCTTACATTTGTCGGTCCATGTTGAGTCTGCATATTATCTCACTTCAATTGCAGTTTCTCTCTGCCTCTCTCATAACCCATAAAGCAGAGATTTTCAGCCTGTTTGAGTCCACCGCTCACTTCAATTGCAGTTTCTCTCTGCCTCTCTCATAACCCATAAAGCAGAGATTTTCAGCCTGTTTGAGTCCACCGCTCCCTTGACCACTACATTCTTTCTGCATTGGATGCCTGCTCCCCAGCCCTCACACTTCCTTTCTAAAGCAAAGCTCTGGTAGGGTTGTAGAGTCCTCCTTCCTCCTTCCAAAGCATAATTAGTGCATTCCCAAATTTGGGAAGTGGTGGGAGGGCTCTAGGGCCCTGCCAGAGCCTCTCTTTTGAAAGGGTGGGGCGTGGAGTGTCAAATTGTGCGGCCTGTGGGTTCCATGTCAGAGTACTCTTGCGGCCCACCTGGTATGAAAAGTTGGGCTGCCTTTGTTTATAGCTTGCTAAGATAATTTCATACGGTGGTGTATACACTAAAAAGATCTAGAAAAATCTAGGTGACCAGATTTGTGTAGGGTGGGGGGAAGTTACTCTGGTCAAGCTCATAATTGGGCTTAGGTAATTGGTTTGTTTATTCCTTGGCCAGTTGCTAGCCAAACTGGACCTCAGCATGCACAATCCACAATGTCTTTGACAGTGCAGTGGGCTCCAATCCCACCTCCATCTGTTCCCCTTCCACCCCACAAACGTCTTCCTCGCTTGCTCTCATTCACCCATGTTTTTCCAATGCATGACGCCACCCATGTGCCTGTCTGCTAGATCCAGTGCAGTGGAGGCAATAGCAAGCCTCTTCCCACCCTTCACCCCAATCTCCAGCTCTGGTGCCTGCTGCACTGCTATGCAATGTGCTGGGTGCAAGCACACAGAGAAGTACAATGTGCTGGGAAGATGGAGAGTCGAGAGAAATGTCTGTCACTTATTTCCTCACTCCTTCTTTCAGCCAAAGCAGCAGGAGCAGCCAAGTAAGTGGATGGAAAAGAAGGAGGCTTGGACGATCATATGCATTGGGGGTGGCAGGGACATAGCTTGAGGGCTGTGAAGTGTAGAATTCTCCTTTGCCTCAGATTGAAATCTAAACAGCAGAGAACAGACTCCAAATTTCACATTTCAGGGCTGGGTGATACAATGCCTGCATACACAGAAGCCCAGAGCCAGTGGCTGGCAGTCAACCAATGAGTCCTGTCAGCAAAATCCCTGTGCAAAGGCTCCTCTTTGCACAATGGGGATTCTCTCTCTTCCCCTGCTTGCCCCCCAAAATTGGTTTTGGGGAGTCGGGAAAGTGGGGATCTTTTAATCTAGCAAGCTGAAATGCTTGCCCTGGCGGAACAAATTGCCTTAGTGCAGTGTTGAGTTCCACCCAGTGATTGTGTCCTGTTTGAATGATAGCTAAATTAACCCCGTTGGAGGTAATGTGAGAGAATGACAGAGAAGTGGGAAGTAGCCGTCATCTTGAGTTCACTGTAGCAATGAACAGATTGATGAACAGAACAGCTGAGAAGAAAAGTCAGGGCTCCTGTATATATTATGTTGTAAGAGCAAAACTTCTGCTTAATGATGAACTCCAGCAACTAACAGTTTGGCCTTTGTGACCTTCATGTTTCCTTAAATACCATTTGTGTTGTTATATTTTTCAAACTGCAAATGTATATTTGCATATTCATCTCCCCTGTAATTCCAAAACTTGCATTTATGTGGCAGAATAGTTGCCATTTGTCATCTTATATTCTCTTTCTGATTGTCAAAGGAAAATATATATGCTTGCCTAGCCACAGTAGACAAACACTCATGCATAAGAGGAAGGGGCAGGTATCAGCAGACTGAACTTCAAGGTTTGCAGAAAACAAAACAAATAAAACCCGAAAGGTATCAGGAAAGATCCTGGTCTTTTTCATTTAGTTTTTTTTTTTTTTTTTTTTTTGCAAAATCCAGAGCAGGTACAAATAATTGTCCATATTGCAGGTTGGAAGGGCATATATCTGGGAGAGAGTGACTTAACTGCAACATTTTGTTGTGCGGACCAATTTGGATTCCATAGTCTATGAATTTACAGTTCACTTTTTGGTATCTGAATGCAGTGCAAAATTATGTTAGGGTTGTCAGAATGGTAACTGAGAGACCACACCTAAAATTTGTGCCTGAAGGTTCTGCAGCACCACCTCCCTGCTCTAGCCTTAACACTGTTCGTCCCATCGCTCACCAGAGATCTAGGCTTGCCCCACAGCAGACAGGAGTGGATAGTATACAGATCAGCAGTGGGGTAGCAGACCAGAAAGTGTAATGGCTGCATTCATACTCTTATAAGGCTGCTGAAGAAATAGACATGGTTGAACCATGGCAATCCTTTCCTTCATCTTGAATTAACTTGAATTAACTGCCTCCTTTGTTATTCATGTTCTCTGTTTGTTACAGCAACACTGACAAGCTATTCTGAAAATATGGATCGTGCTAAGTATGGAGGGGAAAGCAGTAAAGAATTGGGATCTGGAGGAAACTTGAAACCTTGGCAGTCTCAAAAATCCAGCATAGACTCTTGTTTATATCGAGTGGATGAAAACATGACGGCCTCTACATACAGTTTGAACAAGATCCCTGAAAGGAACTTAGAGACTGTTTTATCCCAGTCAGTACAATCCATTCCTCTCTACCTTATGCCTCGCCCAAACTCCGTAGCAGGTAAGAAATTCTCATTAAGTGCTAAGGTAAATTGTAATTAATGGTGAGCCAGAAACTCGTTACTTACATTTTTATCACCCCTGTAAAAAAATGTGTGAATGCTTCAGGTGTTTAAAATATTATTTCTGAAATAACATCCCACACTAACTTTACATTTCAAGTTATCCAGTGTCTTCTAGTTTTGTGTCCCATGGATCCTGCCTATCTCTACCTCAGTTGTGTCCTTGGCCATGAGAAACTTGCTGAAGGATTACACAAAGCAACATCTCCACTCCTAATAGTTTCAGAAGTACTTGCACAATGTCACTTGCTCTTTGTTCAATTTAACCCTCATATTTAATTAAATCACATAAACTTCTAAATGTACTAATGAGAGATTAATGAAAAGCTGCTAAAGAGTGGTGCTGCGTGAGCCAAGTAGTGGAATTGGTAGTGGAGGGGAGCCAAAATAAGACTGTACAAGGCCACTGTTTGCAAAACTACGAACTCTAATCATTTCCCCTACTTCTAGGAACAACTTTAATCCAGTCTGGGTCTGCCTTACTTCCAACTAGCTCTAAGTCAAACATTTCTATTGGGTAGTCGCCAGTCTTAGATTGATGAGTGACTCCCTAGAATTTCACATGCAGGCAGCGACCATTTTAGGCGCGTCCATGTTGGGTGATAACGCCAAAGCTGGTGCCTCCTCCCTATGAAGTATTGCCTGGGATTCATCACTCCGGTTCCGTCATGTCCCAAAGACATGAGCACACGACTAGCAGAGTCCAAACAGAAGCTCAGCCTTGAGGAGTAACACCTAAGCCTAATTTATTGCAAATTAAATCAAACGTAACAGAACAAAGAAAAACATGGCTTCTCTCTCTGCAAAGAGAACTGCAAAAACAATAGCTATACAAGACTCCAATAATCAGTGCTGGAATGTAAACAGACATGTGATATGTAACAATCCCACACATCTGTAGCACGGGAAGAATGGAACTCTCAACAGTCCAATTGATGTATGATTGCTGAGACGTGGGTCCTTTTGGACCCGGAAGAGGGTAGAACCGGGGTGGTGGTGCAATGGGGGCAGGGCACACTTATGCGCATTCAGCAGATGCACACGGGAGCCGGGAACAGAACCCACACACAAAATGGTTGATGCTTGTAGTAACAGACCTCAAGTGGTACCCGGAGAACCACAAAAGGTTTATATCAGTGATATTGCAGAAACTAATAGATACTGGTTTGGGACACAGATTTGCTGAGCTTGTATGCTTGGGAGAGATGCCCATCAAACGTTGTTTCCCTCATAATTTGCCTACAGCCGAGAAATGAAATTCTGCACATGGGTGGGGGACGTTTCTTCCCCGATGTCTCAGTGCTGGACGCAGAGGCACTGGAGAAAAGTCTTTTGTTTCATTATAAAGGAGAGGTGAAAACATAAGCTAGTGTAGGGGTTCCCAAACTGTGGTCCACGGACCACCAGTGGTCTACAAATTTCATTCAAATGGTCCACAGTGTATTGATAAAAAGGACAATTAAAGATCATACAGCATCTAAGGTAAAGGTAAACGGACCCCTGACCATTAGGTCCAGTTGTGACCGACTCTGGGGTTGCGGCGCTCATCTTGCTTTATTGGCTGTACAGCTTCCGGTTCATGTGGCCAGCATGACTAAGCCGCTTCTGGTGAAGCAGAGCAGCGCATGGAAACGCTGTTTACCTTCCCGCTGGAGTGGTACCTATTTATCTACTTGCACTTGGCGTGCTTTTGAACTGCTAGGTTGGCAGGAGCAGGGACCGAGCAACGGGAGCTCACCCAGTTGCGGGGATTCAAACCGCCGACCTTCTGATCGGCAAGTCCTAGGCTCTGTGGTTTAACCCACAGCGCCACCCACGTCCCTTCATACAGCATCTAGTGCACTACAATTACTAAAACAGGCAGAAAAAACTACTAAATGGTCTGCCAGGACCCTCAGCAATTTTCAAGTGGTCCATGGAGGAAATGTTTGGGAATCACTGAGCTAGGGGAAGCTAGCAAAGCCTGTAATAAAATTATTTGCAAATGCTATTGGTTGCTTGAGTTAGGAAGCTTCCTAGAACTTACATGGTTAAACAAACCTAAAGGCTGCATAGCTTTTCCCCCCTCGAAGTTTGAGAGCATCACTAGACTTGCTCACCTTGTCTGTGAGTCTTAAACATCCCCCTTTGGGGCAGGGTGCACTTATTTTGGAGCTGAAATTAATATTCGGGGCTTAGGACAAAAGATAGGTGGGATTTTGAACCAATCTGATATAGTACATTAAAAGTCAATTTAAAATAGCTGGTGACTCATTTCCAACCTGAACTGAGGGAAGTTTGCCCATCCCTAGTTTATATCACAGGGGCTTTATAGAATCATTAAGTACCTTTAATCCTAGTTACAGATAGGTAGCCGTGTTGGTCTGCCATAGTCAAAACAAAAAAAATTCCTTCCAGTAGCACCTTAAAGACCAACTAAGTCAGTTCTTGGTATGAGCTTTCGTGTGCATGCACACTTCTTCAGATCTGAAGAAGTGTGCATGCACACGAAAGCTCATACCAAGAACTGACTTTAATCCTAGTTAAGCTATATTTCCTTCACTCTTGGAAAGTTTTATCACAAGCTCTGCTTCTCTTTTTCTTTTGCAATAACTTGCGATTAAGTGTTACCTGGAAACTAAATCTGAGAGCATGACCTGAAGACACATGATCCAGAAGTCTTGCTAGAGTTGAGCAGGCTTGGATATGGTATGATTTCGTGGGGAAAAGTCATGATATCAATGAAATAAAATGTTTATCTCAGCAGCCCCCCTCCAAACTCCAATGGATCCTAGACCGCAAGGCATTGGCTAATATAAATGGGGGGGGGCGGGCAGTAAAAGGTTTAAGATTGTAGGCTATACTGGTGTCTAGATCATGATAACTTTCATTTCTCCAGTCTTTGCCACCCTCAGCTGTCTGAACATCTCCTGCTCCCTTAAACAGTTCCAGCCCCCCTTTCCTCTCTTGCTAAACTTCCTCCCAGAGCACCTTACTTCTTTCAATGACCCCCTCAAAATCTACTTTTTTGTGAAGCCTTTGACACAGTAGCCTGGTTTGCATGTAATGCTGAGTTAAACTGGCTTACCTTGAACAAGAAAATTCTGGCCACCTGGCTGATCCCTTCCTCCTCTGCCTCCTTCACTATCAGGAGCTAAGTGATTTGGCTTAGCGTGATGTCTGAAACGGGGCTTGTGATTTGTCTCACTCCAGACAAGCCATGATCTGTAACCAAGCTTTGTTCATGGCTTGCCATTTGTGGTTTGTTGGGGAGAGACAAGTCCCAAGCCCGGATTTGCTTGTAATGTTAAGCTCCTGGCTTAGCTCTTCCTAGCACAGCAGCAGGGAGAGAGAGGAGCGAAGCAGCAGCCAGTTTCACATTGTGTGATCAAGGCCACTCTCCTAGTTCTTGTGCCTTACTGTACCTAAGCCTAAGTATCTTTAACTGAAGTAGCACATATTCTTTTCCTGTTTTCCTCTGCCTGCCTCCACTTCCCTCTCCTTCCCTTGTTGTCTCCATTGTGTCTAATTATAGATTATATCCCTTTGGCAAAAGGACATCGCCTCTTGTAACTCAGCAAAGCAACATGCACACCAATTATGCTGTATAAATCAGTCATCTTCATTGCCCAAAATAGCCTCATATCTATAGAAATCTTTGGCATGCTTCTTAGGACAAAGAAGTCATTTTTCTCTCCTTTGACCATAACTGTTCTCCATATATTCTCCACCTTTCTGTTGAAATAATACTTCATCAATTTAATTTTATTTTTACTGTGGAACTGTTCAAAACAACATTTTAAAAGCATTTAAGCAATTTGTTTATTGTATTTATTCGTTCAATAAAAACTCAAAGTATTTTACAAAATGCAAATGCAAGTGACGCCTTTTGCTTTGTGTGGTTGTATATTATACTTAAAATTACATATACATTCTGTATCGGTTTTCTTTTTCCTGTTCCACGCAATCTGAATACCTCTCTTGCAGTTCTCTTTTGTGGGCTGAGTAAAAGGAAAATATAGATTGAGTGATTTTTGTGTGCATTGGGCCTTAAGTATTTTGCATTGTTAGTAACTAAAGCCGTTCAGCATTCCTTAATTTCAGCTGAGAATATTTACAGTGTACAACATCATTGTTTTCTATGTAAGCCTTCTAAAGAACTAATCAGGCTAAAGGTACATTACAGTATGCTGCTATATCATTTTATTCTCACAACAGCCCTTTGAAGTTGGCCAGGTGGAGAAATAATTACTTGCTCCAGGCTGTGGTTTATGGGTGAGAAGGTATTTTTGACCTGTGGTTTCTCTGTAACATATATTTTAGCCTTATGAACAAAGAGTTGCCTCCACCTAGTTATCAGGGTTGAAATGCATCTATTTTCAGGCATTGCATACACCTACCATTAGGTGACATGAAGGCATTTTATAGCCGGATGGAAGTATTCATGGCAATGAAGTGTTTGCCTCATCAAACTGCAAAAGGGTCACTGAGAGAGTTGGGAATCTATTTACCGCAAGGTTTCAGGCTCCAATATACTTATAAACAAATCCCAGGAAAGGAAGGTCCAACCCTGTATGAACTCTAGATATAGTACCTGACATGATATATATTCTTTTGGAACTACCAAAGAAATAAACAAGTGGCTACTTTTAGGTCATTTTGCTTAGGGAAGTTAACATAATTAATTTAAGGAATCTTTCTCTACAGTCTTTAGAAACCTGCAGGTTTACATTTCTATCTTTTTCTAAATTAATAGATACTAACATTCTAATAGTGGGACGCGGGTGGCGCTGTGGGTAAAACCTCAGTGCCTAGGACTTGCTGATCGTAAGGTCGGCGGTTCGAATCCCCGCGGCGGGGTGAGCTGCCGTCGTTCGGTCCCAGCTCCTGCCCACCTAGCAGTTCGAAAGCACCCCTAAGTGCAAGTAGATAAATAGGTACCGCTTTATAGCTGGAAGGTAAACAGCGTTTCCGTGTGCGGCACTGGTGCTGGCTCGCCAGTTGCAGCTTCGTCACACTGGCCATGTGACCTGGAAGTGTCTTCGGATGGTGCCGGCTCCTGGCCTCTTGAGCGAGATGAGCGCGCAACCCTAGAGTCGGTCACGACTGGCCTGTACGGGCAGGGGTACCTTTACCTTTAACATTCTAATAAGCATGACCAACATATCTGATGAAGAGTTTTTGTTGACTTTTCTTTGGTCCTGTGTTAAAAAGCATGAATTATTTGCTTTGATCCAATGAGCACAGCTCAGATGCTGTACACCAGGGGTGGAGACCCTCCAACCTGTAAGCCAAATTAAACCTGCCAGGCCCTGGAGGTTGGACCACCCAACAGTTTTGGGCAAAGCATGCCCACGTTTGTGGGCCTGGCATATATGAAAGTTCAAACCGCAGGTTAAGGAAGAAGAATCTCCAGCGCACTTTCGGTATGCCTCTGATTCTTCCTTTTGAAGACAAAACACTGCACTTTTGAATATGGTGCCTTTTCCCGTCACCCTTCAATATGTATTGAATGACGAGTGCTGTATATTTACTATAATGTCTTAATACCAATCCCAAAAGTGTGTCTCATCAAGCATTCTATTCATTGGCAGCCACAAGCTCAGCCCATTTAGAAGATCTAGCTTATCTAGATGAACAGAGGCATGCTCCCCTACGAACATCACTCCGGATGCCTCGTCAGAGTATGGCTGGTGCTCGCACACAACAGGACCTAAGAGGTAAGCATTATGTGTGTGCAGCTGTGACATATCCCGGGGTCTTTAGCAGCTACCACCCTAGTACAGATGCCTACTGAAGGTGTCCACATTCTGAGAAGGAGCCTAGTGTAGTCTGGGCTATATCTGGCTGCGCTACAGTAAGTTATCCTGAGCTATCCAAAACATAATTGGAGTTGCTTTAAAGCAGGGTTTCCCAAACTTGAGTCTCCATTTGTTTTTGGACTACAATTCCCATCATCCCTGACCTGCTGGCTAGGGATGATGGGAGTTGTAGTCCAAAACACACACACACCAAAAAACAAAACAAACAAAAAACCAGCTGAAGACCCACGTTTGGGAAATCCTGCTTTAAAGTAGTAGGATTTAAATAAAAAATATTTACCACCCTTTTGGCCACTAAAAGGACAGTATAAATGGTGCTATGCACATACAGTATGAGAGCTTATAAGTACTGGGGGATTCCCCAGCTATGGCAAAAAAGACTGTATATTAAGAAAGATTACTTTATATATTTTTAAAAGAGGCAGGGAGAGAAACCTTTTCAAATGTATGTGGGGTGGTAGGTGGGCCTTTGTATCTGCAATGTCCTTCCATAGTGACAGAATCTTAAAAACAGTTAAAAGCTCCATAACTATTGAAAGACAGATCAGAATATCCAAAATAGAGGAAGGGAAATCCACCCACACCTGTTTTTATAGTCAGTGTTCAAAAGTGAAGGTGGTATGAGGCCGTTGGGGGATCCCCCCCCAAAAAAATCCCTTCCCATCGAATTGTATTTCCTTCCACCTTTTCTGAAATTTTCCAACTTTTCTGCATTTGAACAGAGCAGTGCTATAGTAGCCAATGATACCTAAATTCAAATGGATCCCTTGAAAAGCTCACCATTGTTCAGGATTAGAAGGTGGCACTCGGCGCTTCCTTAACCATAACTAATTATAGTTCCTGAATTGTACACGTGTTTTTCCCCCCTTTGCAGTACGCTTTGCACCTTACAGACCTCCTGACATCTCTCTGAAACCGCTGCTTTTTGAGGTGCCCAGCATCACCACAGAATCCGTATTTGTTGGCCGGGACTGGGTGTTCCAGGAGATAGATGTACAGTTGCAGAGTGCTGACGCCAGTGTGAACAGAGGTGTGGTGATCGTTGGAAATATAGGCTTTGGCAAGACAGCAATCATCTCCAGACTGGTTGCGCTGAGCTGCCATGGCACACGCATGAGGCAGATTGCTTCTGACAGCCCCCATGCATCCCCAAAACGTAAGTGAAGAGATGTACTAACTGGATAAATCTGTTGTGTGCTTAGGTTACATATTACCTAATGGAGATGTGCTCCTATGTCCTGTACGCAAGCAGGTTGGGACAGTGCCTTGCATTTGTAAGAGTGAGAAATTATAGGGATTCTGAACTATTCATTTTCCAGTCATATACTATAAGAGCTTGGAATTGCTAGAAATTCAGCTTTTATTTCCATTGAATCTAGACTTGTCTTTCCACTTACTACAGCTCAGATAAGAGTGCTATCTGCCTATATACTGAAACATTTGGGTGCCAATCTTTACAATGAGGACAGATACAAAGAGTTCTTAGTGACTTCTCCACAATTAAGACTTCTTCCTCTGGAAATCATACTGAGTTCAAGCCAGAGGATGTTTTGGAAAGCTATTTTTAGTGGCCAGGAATATATGTCAGCTTGGGTTTATTTAATGCACAAAGCTTTGAATAGGTTTGGTAGTACTTATGCATCAAGAGCCTTCAGGGTGACATAAAAAGCCTAATAGAAAAATGCTTTTATTGGTGGTGGAGAGGTACTGTGGTAATTTCATTCTGGGGACTGTAGGCTGTGCCTGCCTTGCAGGCTATTCTAGTTTTATATGGTGCCATTTTGGCTGCATTGCCTTAATGTCCAGCTGCCCACTCCTACATTCCTTTATTTGACTCCTGTTTTCCATGACCTGCTGTTTACAAATGTTGGCTTGTGTAAGGGAAATCGAGCTGTCTTTCTAGGGTGCATAGATGTGATTTGCTTGCTTCTCACTCTTTCCAGTCTAAGTCCTTCTTTCTGCCTTTCCTGCATTGCAGATGTTGATGCAAACAGAGAGCTCCCCCTCACTCAACCACCTTCTGCTCACTCTTCCATCACAAGTGGAAGCTGCCCTGGAACCCCAGAAATGCGCAGACGTCAGGAGGAGGCTATGAGGAGGCTTGCTGCCCAGGTATTACTTCCCCACCCAAATTTTTCATTCTGTTTTTCTTTCATATGGATGAAGCAAACCAAGGGAAAGGAATAGTGTGCTTTAAGTCCTGCTACAGATACTTAACAACTATTTATTATGCTATAAGGTAAAAGGGTCCTCTGACCATTAGGTCCAGTTGTGGCCGACTCTGGGGTTGCGGTGCTCATCTCGCTTTATTGGCTGAGGGAGCCGGTGTACAGCTTCCGGGTCATGTGGCCAGCATGACTAAGCCACTTCTGGCGAACCAGAGCAGCGCACAGAAACGCCATTTACCTTCCCGCCAGAGCGGTACCTATTTATCTACTTGCACTTTGATTTCGAACTGCTAGGTTGGCAGGAGCAGGGACTGAACAACAGGAGCTCACCCCGTCACGGGGATTCGAACGCCGACCTTCTGATCGGCAAGTCCTAGGCTCAGTGGTTTAACCCACAGCGCTACCCGCGTCCCTTTATTACACTATGGCCATGCTAAAATTCCCAAATATTCCTTCTGCTTGCACAGAGGTTCCACTAATGTCAGAAGATCTCTTCCACCTCTTGGGGTTATTTCTTCACCAGTGTTGAGTGGGAAGTCTTTCCTGCAATGTGATACTATGAAGATACTTGCAAATACTCCCTTTCTTTAATGGTTGGCTGGTTTGTTCTGAACAATGAAGTCACTGTGTGGAAGTATTGCTAAGTTAAATTACCACTGTTCGGTTTTGTGGGAGGGAAAAGAATTAAAAATACACAACTGTGTCAAACCATTATATAACCGGGTGTTTCCCAAACTTGAGTCTCCAGCTGTTTTTGGACTACAGTTCCCATCATCCCTAACCATTGGTCCTGCTAGCTATGGATGATGGGAGTTGTAGTCCAAAACCAGCTGGAGACACAAGTTTGGGAAACACTGATCCAACAGATAGACCCAAGGTGGCAAACCTCCAGCCCCCAAGCAAACCTTGGTCCACCAGGTGTTCCAATTTGGCCTGCAAGGGCATTTACTATACCCACTTGTCACTTAGCTGACATCAGCTAACTGATGCCAGCTTGTGGACAGGGAGGCAGAATTCAACTCTGCCTTGGCTGCATGAATAGGTGTTTTCAGCCAAAGCAGGGTTTAGTGGGGGGCACTAAAGCCTGCTCGGTTTGACTGTGCACACTTCTTCCTTACTGGAAAAAGACTCCCATAGCCAGTGCAAACATTCCCGGTTTTTACAGGTCTCAAGTGCGAGAGAGACTTCTTCCACCACGCTTGCAAACTGCACCTCTCATGCGATGGGGAGGGGAGAAAGAAAGTTTCCTTTTGCAAGCATTAGTGGAATGTGGGAGAAGTCCCTTCTGCAGCTAATGCCTGTAAAAAAGGGGGCACCTTTCTCAAGGGTGGGGGAAACAGTTTCCTGCAGTCCTTGTAAAGGAAGAGTTAGGAGACACCGCCCCCCCCCCCCGAGCTACAAGTACCCTTAATAAAGTACAGTTCCTCAGATCCTATGGGGGAAGCCATGACCATTAAAGTACTTTAAATATATGGTCTAGGTGTGAACCTAGTCACTCCGCCCCTCATGTCAAAGACATTTAGCACAGGATCCTCCTCCTTGTTAGAGTGAGGGAAACTAGCAGGCAAATGTGGCTATTTTTTAACGTCTGTCTGCTGAGAAACTGATGTTTGATTCCCCTTTTGCAGGTTGTTGCATACCACTACTGCCAGGCTGATAATGCCTACACCTGCCTTGTGCCAGAATTTGTACACAACGTGGCAGCCTTGCTCTGCCGCTCCCCACAGTTCGCTGCCTACAGAGAGCAGCTGTTACGGGAGCCCCATCTACAGAGCATGCTCAGCTTGCGGTCCTGTGTTCAGGATCCCTTAGCTTCTTTCCGGAGAGGAGTTCTGGAGCCCTTGGAAAGCCTTCATAAAGGTAGTGAAAAGCATGAGTTTACCTTGATAGCACTACACACGACTGCGACATCATTTTAAAAGCATAAGCTGAACCTTTCTGTCCATATCTTTCTCCCACCTCCCTATTCCCAAACTCTCAGAACGAAAGATCCCCGATGAAGATTTCATCATATTAATTGATGGGTTAAATGAAGCTGAATTTCACAAACCTGACTACGGGGATACAATAGTATCATTCCTCAGCAAAATGATAGGGAAATTTCCATCCTGGCTGAAGCTGATTGTGACAGTCAGAACAAGTCTACAGGTAGGTTGGGGACTAGTTTTTCCACTGTTCTGTTATGATAATTGCTTTTCTCTGAATGGGAGCAGACACCTTACGTGGCCTATGCTGTGATGGGGTTATCTGTTTGGAAACAGACGATTTATGCACAGTTTGCAAGGCATATGCACTGGTTGGGAGGAAATTTAGGACGCACAAATGTTTATTAACCACTGCAACCTTACAGTATTAAGGTAGCTGTCTTGTTCAATATTACCCTCACAATTTCTAACTAAAAGAGAAGGTAGGCAGCCACCTTCATTGTCTACAGCTGCAAATAGAATTAGTTCACTTACTAAAGCTGAACTGTTGACTTCTTAGGAAATGAAAACTGTTACAGTTCAAAAGAAGATGATGTTTCCAATCAGTATTTTAAGAAGGCAAGGCCACAGTTAGGTGCACCCAGCAGGACTTCCGGTCTTTTCACATTGTGCCTCTACATGAACTGCTTTTGAAACTCCTCCAGCTTTCAAGAGTACATTGAATGCAATGGAGAAGATTGATATATTAAAAAGGAGTAAATCCCCCCCCCCTTGACATTGTGGTTAATCCTATGATTCTCTGAATTGTTCCCAAGACCAAAACAATAATGGCAGTCAGTCATTTTCAGCTGCTACATTTGGATAATGAAAGTACATCTACCCACCTGCTGGTTTACTGATGAATGGTTTGGCTTCTTTTAAAAAATGACTTTTTCAGCAGCAGCAGCAGATTTTTTCCCCCTCTTCATTTTTTAAAAATTAGTTTTTAACGAAAGTACACTGTCACCTTTGAGACTAGTAAATTTATAGTGGTGTGAATATTTATAGACAACATAACATGCGTAAATAGGATGGAAAAGGCGATAGAAGAGTTCAAGTACAAAGGAGGATAAAAGACATTCATATGGCTATCAGGGGCATAAAATATTAATAGAACACATTGCTAGAACATCTGCTTGAGTTTTTAAAAAGTGCTGGAGCACTGGACTTGCAAATGGAATGTGTAACTTAGGGGAATACAGTTTTCTCAGTGAGAACCACCTGTAATCTTCAAAACTTGAGAAACAAAAACATTTATTAGTTGATTCTAACACTGGCTTAGAATAGCGCTGAACACTTGACACCTTTCCTTTCAGCCAAGGTTCTCACATTGTTATGGCAGAAAAACAGGTGAAAGCAAGTGTGGAAGAGTGGAAAACATAAGCACAACCCTATTGCCTTTCACTTGGTTCCCATACCTTGGACTCCACCCAATGTGTTGTTCCATTTTTGCTTTAAAAGTGCTGATTCCAGCCTCATTCCAAGGAGAAAATCAATTTTTATTTATTATTACTATTTAAATTTATATCCCATCCTTCCTCCCTGAGTGGGATCCTCTTTTCTATCCATTGCTGTGCACATCAAAATCCTGTTCTTTTAAAAAGATGGAAGAGTAGTATTAAAGACATCTACACCTTTGGAGATCATTCTTCTCTTGGGCTCTTCTGCTGGGGAATCAGACTTCTGGCTTCTGAAAAGAAGACCAATGAACCATGCTGAAAATACAGAATGATAATGATGGCGTAACATAGGTGCTCCATAAAAAAGTGAACAAACAAAACATGACAGTTTCACACTAAGCTTCTAGTGTAGAAGCACCCTAGGTCAGTATATAAAGGGCAATGACAGACCAGAAACAAATCTGTAGAAACGGCTGATTCCATTGTCCCTTTGCTCTCTTGGTTGTGGTTTTGAAAGGCAGTTTGGAAACTTAGCTTTGTGTTTATTTCAGAGTCAGTTTAACTGTACCACCCAGGTTTAACAAGTGGTGTAACCTCATTTGGAGCCAGTATGACAGCACGTTTGGCCTATAACTCATAACTATGTGTGCCAATATTTATACTTCCAGCGGTAGACTGATTGTATTTCTCCCATTTTTAACTTCTCCATTATTTACTTTATTCTTTTTTTCTTCTTATAGGAAATAATTAAGTTATTACCCTTCCATAGGATATTCCTGGACAGACTGGAAGAGAATGAAGCTATAGATCAGGATCTCCAAGCCTACATCCTACACCGAATACATAGCAGCTCTGAGATACAGAATAACATCTCTCTTAATGGCAAAATGGACAATACAACCTTTGGCAAACTTAGTTCTCATCTCAAAACCCTGAGTCAAGGATCCTACTTGTACCTTAAGCTCACATTTGATCTAATAGAGAAGGGCTATTTGGTGTTAAAAAGCTCTAGCTATAAGGTAGTCCCCGTCTCCCTTTCGGAGGTGTACCTGCTTCAGTGCAATATGAAGTTTCCAACACAGTCTTCCTTTGACCGGGTGATGCCACTCTTAAACGTGGCTGTGGCATCTCTGCACCCCTTGACCGATGAGCATATTTTCCAGGCCATCAATGCAGGAAACATTGAAGGTTCCTTGGAGTGGGAGGACTTTCAGCAAAGGATGGAGAATCTCTCCATGTTCCTTATCAAGCGCAGAGATATGACCCGAATGTTTGTCCATCCATCTTTTCGAGAGTGGCTGATCTGGAGAGAAGAAGGAGAAAAAACCAAGTTCCTCTGTGACCCTAGGTAAGTAACCCATCACCTTGTGGCAGGAGAAGACAGATATGAGATCACTTCATTTTTCATTAATATACCACTGTGTAGTGTTATTGAGATGCGGCTAAAAAAGATGGTCCATTTACAATAGGAAGAGAACCAACCGGGTGTGTGTGTTATTGGGTTGATGTTGTTTTCATTTTGATTATGTATTTTGTGGTTTTATATTCTGATTTTATTCTGTGAACCGCCCTGAGGCCTGCAGGTATAGAGGAGTAGTAGTAGTAGTAGTAGTAGTAGTAGTAACAACAACAGCAACAATTTATGAACAACAACAACAATTTATTACTTAAACCCCGCTCATCTGGCTGGGTTTCCCCAGCCACTCTGGGTGGCTTCCAACAAGAGGTTAAAAATACATTAAAACATCAGTCATTAAAAACTGATATCTTCTAACATCAGATAGTTGTTTATTTCTTTGACGTCTCAAATAGGGCCAGGGCCTTTTCAGTACTGGCCCTAACTTGGTGGAACTCTGTCACAAGAGACTAGGGCCCCGCGGGACTTGACATCTTTCCGCTGGGCCTGCAAGACAGAGCTGTTCTGCCTGGCCTTTGGTTTGGACTCAGTCTGACCCTTATGTTTCCCTCCCCTTATGGTTTTGATCTATGAGCTACTATTAAAATGAAGCTGCATTTTAAATTGTATTTTAACCTGTATTTTAAACTGGTTTCTCCCTCCCCCCCCCTTTATGTTTTTATTGTAATTTTACCGGTGTTAGCCACCCTGAGCCCAGCTCTGGCTGGGGAGGGTGGGATATAAATAAATTATTATTATTATTATTATTATTATTATTATTATTATTATTATTATTATTATTTATTATCTGGTTGGAGGCCGTTCCACAGGGCGGGTGCCACTCTGCCTGGTTCCCTGTAACTTTGCTTCTCGCAGTGAGGGAACCACCAGAAGGCCCTCGGCACTGGACCTCGGTGTCCAGGCAGAACGATGGGGGTGCGGACACTCCTTCAGGCATACTGGGCCGAGGCCGTTTAGGGCTTTAAAGGTCAGCACCAACACTTTGCATTGTGCTCGGAAACGTACTGGGAGCCAATGTGGGTCTTTGAAGAGTGGTATCTATATTCAGTAAATAGCAACAACAACAACACTAAGATAATCATTATCTGATCACTCTCTCTATGTATGGAAGTCTGTGAAGGAACATCAAAAGGTTGGTGATCTTTGAGGGCATACACCTTTGTGTTTCTTTGGATGCGACTAAGGAAGATAATCACGTGCCAAGATGCTTAGTGATTATTCGTTGTATTTATTTTTAGGTCAATACCTCCACATTTAACTTGATGTTAGAATTTACTTTGACTCTGCTTAATAATGATTAAGCCGAGTCAAAGAGTTCAAAGAGTTTTATGTACATTTTGCTGTTGTAATCTTTACAGAACAAAAAGGAGAACAGGCTCTGGTATTCGCTCATGCACAACTCTTTATTGTAGCTCAAAACGTTTCAGAATATAAAACTCCTTCAGGAGCTTGAACAAAGCTAGAAGGTTCTTAAAATACCCTGTTCTTAAAATCTTGAAAGCTCAAGAACCATCTTGAAAAAATGGTAGAGCCAAATGTTTATTGTCTCGAGAGCAGTTGAACGTAGATCTGGAGGGCTTTACATATGGAAGAAAACTTGTAGGGGGGAGCTAACACTTTGAAAGACAGGAAGAGAATTCAAAATGACCTCCATAGAATGGGAAACTGGGCCAAAATTGGCAAAATGAAATCAACATAGACAAATGCAAAGTTATGCATTTAGCCAAAACAACATAACTAATCGAATGCACAGGTATAAGATGGGGGCCACCTGGCTTGACAGTAGTTGATGTGAAAGGGATCTGGAGACTGTAGTCAACCGTAAGCCAAATAGGAGTCAGCAGTGAGTTTTCAGCTGCAAAAAAAACCCTGAATATGATTTTAGGTTGCATTAATAAAACCATCTTTTGCAGCCTTCCAAAAACTGCTGCTTCTGAACTGGATTCCACTTGTTATTAGTGACTTCATTCTCCACAGAGCCCACTTGCTAATGGAGCAGTGTGTCTACTCAGAAAGAGCAGAAAGGCAATGGAGTGCGAGGCTCTGGGCCAGAGAACTGCATGTCCAAGGGTCAAAACTCCTCAGCAAAGGAACAGAGCTTTGGGGGCGGGTTGGGGAATAGTCAGGCACAGGGGGTATATAAGGGCTCCATAGGGACTAAGCACTTGTCTGAACAAGTCATCTATGATCTGTCCAGGGTGCTGAAAGTCCTGTCTGTGACTGCCTTTGCTGTCCAGTGGTTCCTGACCTTGAATGGGACATCTGCATGGTTTTTGTGCCTGCATTGACCTCAGTTCAAACCAGTTTACTGGACAAGCTTCTTCCCAACACTCCCATGGTCTCAGCCACGTCTGAAGTAGACATGACTCCTCCGTAGTGAAGTATCTTTAAAGTTCTATCAATAAGATAGATTCATAAGTTTGCTTCCTCTCCCCTTGCAAGAAAAGAAAAATGCTCTGCTTCAACCTCCACCTGCTCTATGACTGCAGAACCAAAGGGAAGCATTCCCTGGCCTTTTACCGCCATCGGCAACTCCAAGGGCCCCTGGGAGGCTGCACCCAGCCTCACTGGAAGAACTTTGTGACAAGAATGAGACCAATCTGGCCCCATTCACTGGCTATTGAAGCAACAGCTGCTGCAATGCTTGCCTTTCTCTTCCATGCCTTTTTCCTTTTGCATCATGTTTGTAAGCCTATATTAAAAGCCTTATGATTATGATTTACAAGGATTGTTGTTATTTAACCATATAATCTCTGATAATCTTAACAGAAATATTAAATTATGAGACTTCTTTGGTTTCAGGTAGCCAAAAATTATAAAGTTAAGAAGGCATACTGTAAACTGCCCTGTGATCCTCAGATGAAGGGTGGTATAGAAATTTTAATAATAATAATAATAATAATAATAATAATAATAATAATAATAATAATAATATAATAGCCGGTCACTGCAGCTTTAAACGCAAGTCCCAGCCTGGAAGCATGAGTAGTGGTGGTTGATTGATTCTGTCTGCTATCTTAAAAATAGATTCTTGTGGCACTTGCCTTGATTTCATTGGTTGAGCTCTTCAAAGGGGTGAACTAGATGGATTTTATAGTCACTAAGTTCCCCTTCTTCAATAGGGCACATACAGAAATAAACCGCTACTACTTCCAGCTCCAGGAAATAGGTATTGCCCACTGCAGTGGGTAAGAATTATTATTATTATTATTATTATTATTAGTCTGTTTATATCCTGCTGTTCTATTAAAAGTACTCACTCAGAATAGAATCCGTCATTAAGTGTAGTTTCCTACAAGAAGGGGTCACCTCAGACTTTGAAAGATCTTTGCTTCTAATATCTTTCCTCTATGTTAGTTCTCCTAGAGAGAGGAATGAGCTACAGTGCTAGTAGTTCAGCAAAGGTTTGATCAAAGCTGATGAACAATTAAGGACAACGTGATCCTGATGTGCATCAGAGTACAACTAACAAGGGTTATCAGGAGGAGGGAGAAAAGGTTTATCTCCTTCATTTCACAATCTGAGTGCTAACTGTCAAAAGATACATTGGAGTTAGAATTCTAACTTCCACCATGTTTCTTCTTTTCTCTTTTGCCTAGGAGTGGCCATACGTTGCTCGCCTTCTGGTTTTCCCGTCAAGAGGGAAAACTCAACAGACAGCAGACTATTGAGCTGGGCCATCATATTCTCAAAGCACACATCTTTAAGGTAGCAAAAAATTGTGCAGTGGTATGTTCACCTTGGATTTGAATGGTGTGGTACTGGTGTTTTCAGAGTACGTGAAGAATGTTAAGCTTCTGAGATCCTCACTAGGACCTAGCCTGGTCAGCCACAAATTGTGGTGAAGGCCAAGGCCCTGTCCTCAGGTATCCTTAAAACAGGAGGAATTAGTTATGTGAGGATGCTGCCTCACAACAGCCGTCCATGATTTTCTGCTGCTACCAGACAGCTGATACAGCAGAAGGTGACCAAGGGTGAGCAAGAGGAGGAGAAAGAAAGGTTCTTCATTCAGTTTCATGGACCTCTTCATCCTTTTCTTTCCAGTTTTGGGAGAGAGGAGGGTAAATAAGAAAAAAGGTCTCTCTCTTCCTTAGATCTTAGGGTAAGCAGCTGGCAGGAGGAAGACATTGGTGCCCCCAAAGGGAACTGAATTTGGCCTGGAACTGTTAGTTAGTAACCTCCACCCTCTCTAGATCTGTATCATTATTCCAGTCTTCTCATACCAAACGTGGCCTATGGATCGGAAATGAATTCCTTTGATCATGAACCCTTTGGCATGAGTAGCTTTAAATCCCTGAACACAAAGGAATGTTTGAGAAGTAATTAATTAGTAGAGGTCTCATTAGCACTCTTGATTTCTGTATGAGAAGTCCTAAGTAGCAATATCAAGTAGAGTATGTTCTAGTCTAGTTTAGGATTTTCCATTTTCTGAGTCAAAAGACTGCTCAGTGCTACAACCAACTTGCTAAGAGCACCTTAGGAACAGTCACTGTTAATTGTAAGCCCCATGTCTTGACATACTGTCCCAAGGAATATGACTTACAGTGTGCAAGTTTTATTTTTGGAGGGGGCTGTAGACAAGAGCTTGGGTGACCTTCCCAAGAAAGGTTCCTAAAAGAATCCTTGGGGGGGAAATGGAGTATTAGATTGCATTGCCTTTTTCAAAGAACATTAGGCTAGTTATGATAATTGATTCTTTCAGAATGTTGCTCCTTGTATCCAAGAGTTCCTACTCATGTGATTTGGTTGGAGTTGTTATTTGAAATGAAGACTTCAGATCATTTACAAAAGAGCAACTCTTTGGTGCTCTGACGTAACTTGCACTGTGTAGTAGGACTTAATCCTTGGAGTTGCATCCTCCCCTACACTCCTACTTTCTCTTTAGAATGCAATATTCTTGTAAAGTTGACATTGAATCCTTGCTAGTCAATTGGGGCTAAATGAGCCATGTGTTAGTGATGTGTAAAATAAAACCAGTACCTTGAATTATCAAATTTAAAGTGTGTCTTTTGCAGGGACTGAGTAAAAAAGTTGGGGTTTCCTCTTCGATTCTCCAAGGGCTTTGGATTTCCTACAGCTCGGAAGGTCTTTCCATGGCGCTGGCCTCTCTGCGGAATTTGTACACCCCTAACATAAAGGTACGAGAGGGGAATAATTTTTATTGAGACTATGGCAGGCAAGGGGAAGTATTAAGTTTTTCTTCTCTACTCCCTTCTCATGGTGGGGTGGGGCTACAGCTGTTGTTTACATCTTTTATAATGTGCATGTTAATTGATGTAATGTCACATCTAATTCCGCCTTTGGTCAACTTTAACCCTTCTTCACATCTGTACAGCCCCTTGGGCAGCCTCATAAAATGTCTCTCTCCATTCTTCCCATTCAGTAAGAATTTCGACTTCTCTTTCTATCACTGCCTCCTCTTTTCAGCTTTCATTTTATTTCCAAATAATATTTAAAATGCAGAGAAAATGTAATATCTATTCTAAACCTATGCCAACAGCCCCCTAGGCTTGCAGTTATAAGGCAACATACTTCCAGGTACCAGGTGTTTGGGACAGACAACAGGTTTTCCTTGATTATGGGCTTTTGAGACACATCTGGTTGACACTTGCCTGGTAGATATCAAGTCAGATTGGGTTTTTTTGTTTTGCTTTATAACATTTCTGTAGCACTCTTCAGTTTAAAATTTAAGTGTTGTTGGTAAAATAGCATTAAAACACATTTAAAAATTAAAGGAATACCGTATTTTTCCATCTGTAAGACACCCCCATGTATATTTTTGGGGACTTAGATTTAAGAAAATGGGGGGAGATGGCCCCGCGGATAAGGTGCCCCCTCATTTTTTACATTATTTTTTAGGAAAGAAACCTAGTCTTATACATGGGAAAATACGGTAATTATTGGTAGCACCATACACTAAAAGAGGTAGCAAAACAAAATATTAGTACTTAGATTGTAATGTCGTATGTTAAAGGAAGTTAATATGAATCTTAATATCAAAATTCATTTCTAGTTCCATAGATAGATGTTTTCATCCTTTTCCCTGCTACAACCATCAAAAATCTGACTCTAACCCAGTAATTTCCAAAACAGTGTGCTGGGGCACACTAGTGACATCTGAGCTAATCACAAATGAGTTGTAAAAGTAAATAAAATAATTGAGGATCTGAATGTGCTTCCTTCTAATCGCTATCCTCAGAGGGCAGGTAATTCTGCACTCTGTCTGCATCTGATTGATTTAGTCATACCTGCTGCAAAGGAACACCAGAATTCCTTAACCTCAAAAAAGAGCGCCTACTGCATCTCAGCTTGAGTCACAGCTTTGAGGACAATTCCTCCCAGTCAGAAATAGCCTCAAGTTACACAGAAACACACTAGTGCGTTGGAAAGCACATTCAGTGGTGATCTCTGGAGAGTGCGTGCTTAGGGAGGCAACATCAGAGCATTATTCTGAAGTTCCAGAAAGTAAGAAATTGTTCTGTCACTTGAAATAACCTTGCCCACCATAGAATGTCAATGAGTTTGGTAAGACGCTGGTGACTTGTAATGCCTGCCTTAAAAGGAAAAAGGAGCATGATGATCACCAAATTTTTATTTGGATTGGAATTTAGCCAACGTACCAACTTACCTTGCTTCTGTACTACTGATGACAGACAAGAAGGAAGCTCTCTTTCTCTCTCCCACACCAGAAAAAGAGATTTTGCAACATTCAAGGTGCTGGAAAGATGACAGGAGAAGTAGAAAGAGAGACAGAGGATGAAACGTCTACCCCCTTGTTAGTGCCAGAGGACAGTGGAATGTGGGGAGCGGAGACAGCAGTAGCAAATTTAGAACTCTTATGGGGGAAAACTAACATTTTCCTGTGCATTCTCTGCTTTGGCTAAGAATTGCTAGACAAATCAGTCTTGTGGCCGGGGAGGGAAGCTGCTAATCTCTAGTACACGAAACTCTTTCACTCCGTTTTTAATTGAGAAAATTGGCTCGTTTAGAGAATGCTGATCTCATCCGTTCCCATTTCTTTCTGTTCAGGTCAGTCGGCTACTGATCTTAGGAGGCGCCAACATCAATTACAGAACTGAAGTGCTAAACAATGCCCCAATTTTATGCGTCCAATCCCACCTTGGTTACACGGAGATGGTAGCTTTGCTGTTGGAATTTGGAGCAAATGTTGATGCCTCTTCGGAAAGTGGCCTAACGTCTCTAGGATATGCTGCTGCTGCTGGGTATCTAAGCATTGTTGCTCTCTTGTGCAAGAAGCGAGCGAAGGTGAGGAAGGCGTTGGGCTGGTGGCTGTCCTGTTCTCAAACCTGAGTGAGCAAGCCACGGGTGGGCCGCCCATGTCCCGTAGACTACAGTCCTAATTGTTTGCATGCTTGTAGCTGTGTCTTCTAGCTACTCTCCGTAGCTATGCTAGCAAGAGCATGAGCAACAATTTCATTTTTGTTTCTTCATAAATGTACTCCACAATCTTCCCTGGTATTGCGGTCTGCAACTAAAATCCCAGAGCAGTTCATTGGCTTGGGTAAGGATGTTGCTAAGCTGTTGAAGGGATAGGGTGCTAATCTTGTTTGTCTCGACGTTTAAAGTTCTCCTGTTTTAATTTGCTATCACTCAGATACAGAAAGCAAGGCTAGAGTTCATAATCTTGTTTTGCACAAACATGGTAAATGCCAGCTGTTGGAGAATATGCCTTCTCCCTTTTTACGTGACACTTCACACCAAGTGAGTAGGAGTAGCCAATATCCCTAGGATGGAATTCCAGAATCTAATACATCATAAAGCATATCCTGGCAAAACCGGGAACTTGAATGTAACACGGATTAGGGATATGATTTAACTATTTGTTCAGGAACATGTCTTTTTAATTGTCATACCTGTCTTCATAATTAAGATGGCTAGAAACTTGTTTTCATTTTAGGTTAAAATTAACTCTTTCAGGCTCCTGAATGTTGTAAATTTCCTGAAGGTGGTCCTCAGGCAAAGACTCTTCTTTTTACCTGGGCTTTTGGCCCTTAAAATTGAGGGGGGGGGGCATTTTGGCCTTTTTTAATGGGGCAGGATTTTTTCATCCCACCTTCTAATTTTATAGCTCTGTTTTTTAGGAGGTTTTGTTGTTATTAATGTGAGTTGTTTTTGCTCACTCTGTAAGAATATAACTATATTATAATACATAAATATAAACCAGAACAACAACAGTAGTCTTTGGCAGATTCTCCACTTCTAGTATGGTTGTCTAACCTCGGAAAACATCCAGGAACCAACACCTCTCCAGGAGCCTGCAATTTTACGCTGTCTCACTAACCAGCTCAGTGCTTTAGGTGACATTTGTGCTCTATAAGATCACTATGTCATTCTGTCTTGTTGCCGAATGACAGTGTTTGCTTCTAGAGAGCTACTGTGGTTTTCAGTGAACGTTTGCTGTTTCCCAAAAGTAACAGCAAAACGTTCACTGAAAACCATAGGTAGCTCTCTAGAAGCAAACACTGTCATTCGGTAACAAGACAGAACGGCACCTAATTCCCGAATTGGATGTAAACAATAGATTTCTTCAGACCAACTTTGCTTATTGGACTGGGACTTGGTAGATTTTACCAAATGGGGGAATGTAGCAAAGAGGTTTGCAGATCACAGCCGGTGCACATATCAATTGTGTGTTGCACGATTTGTCCTGAGTTTATATTCTAAACTCCATTTTAAATGTCATTGCTCCTTGCAGATGAAATCTGTGAGAGTGGTTTGTGCTACATGTGAATAATGTGGACACAGAATACAGTTGTCATTACAAAACAGGCACCAGGTTCTGGCTAGCTCTGCATATATGGCCAGAGAAACAAGGAGAATATTTCCCATATGAATGTGGCAGTGTTAGGAAAGTAGGAACTGAAACATACAGCAGTTGAGTTAAATTTTAATCAGTCATTTTTTCCTTTTCTTGAAAAGGTGGATCACTTGGACAAGAACGGTCAGTGTGCACTGGTTCATGCAGCTCTCAGAGGCCACCTGGAAGTTGTAAAGTTTTTAATCCAGTGTGACTGGACAATTGCTGGGCAACAGCAGGGAGTGTTTAAAAAGAGTCAAGCCATCCAGCAGGCACTGATTGCTGCTGCCAGCATGGGATACACCGAGGTAAGTTGTCGCTCAGCCTTGTTGAATCCTCACTGGCCAAGCGGCCTTTGTGTTAAGGCAAAATACTGAGTAACTGTTTTTAAAGCTTGAAGTGCGAGGGAGGGTTATGCAGTTGCTATGGGAGCCTAGGTACGCCTTTGTATGCAGCAAACCTTTCTGACCTTCAAGTGGCTTGAGGGAAGTCACCACACCTATAGCTCTGCAGCCAAAAGCCGTGGACAATCTACTGACTTCTTGTTGTTTAAAATAATTTGCTTGCCTCTCCTGTACTAGAAATGACATACAAGGTGGCTAACAACAAATCATTAAGCAGCATAAAAAACTGCAAGAAAAGCAAGAAATGATAGAAAATCAAAATTACGGTTTACCAATAGATTGCAGATAAAGCATTTCAGGCAAATTATACAAATTGAAGCAATTCCAGCAGCCCGTACCATATAGAAACAATGACCGGGAGAAATTAATGTGAAATAGAACAAGGAAATGAACAAAATACGAAAAGCCTGAATAAGTAGGGTAGAATTCTCCTAGTATCTAAAAGAAAATTAACGTGGCTCTTCTGTGGGCTCAAGTTCCATAGACAGGGTACAACCACAGAAAAAGTATTCTCTTGGGTATATAAGAGCATAAGAATAGTAGGCCAGTGGCTCATCTAATCCAGCATCCTAGGCTCACAGTGGCCAACCAGATAGATCATGAGCATAAGAGCACTCTCCCTTACCTGTGGAGGCAAACCATAGCCATCATGGTGCATAACCACACATCTAACCTCTGAGGCACCTGGGGAAATATTATCAAGCAGGCTTAAGTGGGAGCAGGCAGTACTAAAGGACTGTGTTGTCTCATTAGCTGGGGTAGAGGGTGGGGCACTTCTTTCAACCCAAAGGCCACTTTCCCTAACAGCCAACCTTCTAGGGCTTCAAATGTGAAAGGAAAACATAGCTGTCCTGTACAGAACTAGCTCAGGTGTCCTAAGAAGTTTCAAAGACAGCCGGAAACTTTATACACTCTTAATATAATATCCAGTAATTAGTCTGGATGTTCACACATGGATAACTGATGGCACAGCTAGTATACCATATTTACTCGAGTCTAACACGCCATCAAATCTAATGCACACCTCAATTTTCAGAACCTTGAAACCAAAAAAAGTATTTGCTGGTGAATGTAAATGTGCCGTCGAATCTAATGCGCACCTTAATTTTCGCAACGCAATTTGGCCAAAAAAGGGGAGCGTTTGGTTCGAATAAATACGGTACTAACAATCGTTGAATGTAGGCTAGAGTTTTGAATGTATAGTGGACCCGTTTAGTACGTCAGGTTCCTCGTGAATCTTCCCTTGCAGGGTTTTTTAAGGTTATTAAGTGTATTTTTTTAAAAAACAAAAACAAACCATTGTGACTTGTTTGTTTAGTTGGATACTGTTTAAGATTTATGTCCTGATACTGCGTACTACCCTCTAAAGGTGTTTCCAAATAAATAAATAGATTATGGTGGAGGTGGGGGTGACGGTGTGTGTTGTTGTAAAGGCAAATAATTATTTTAATGGGGCTGGGGAGTATATTTCCTTTGTGGGAAAGTGCCAGATAGGGAATTTGTTCACTCCTTTTCCATTTGTTTTGTTCAAAGCAGTTACAGCTTCAGATTATCAGCAGCTTATTTTTAGACATGCAGAGAGTTCAGAAACTGACAGATTTCTTTGTTTTTAGATTGTCTCCTACCTGCTTGATCTTCCAGAAAAAGATGAGGAGGAGGTAGAACGAGCACAGATCAACAGCTTTGACAGTCTCTGGGGAGAGACAGGTAAATTCTGTAGACTGTTTGTGGCTCCCCTTGCATCCGTTGAATACATGTGTGATGTGCTGAAAGAGATTGGTTATCCTCTGGGAAATTCACAACAGTGCCAACATAAACCTCTGTCCCTTAATTTTCAGGGTGTAGAGTATCGGTTGTTGCTTCTGAGTTTAAGGAGGAAAAGCTTATAAATATTTTATTTATTTCAATATTTATAGGCCACACTTGAATAAAATTACAGCAAGGCAATATGCATAAGAACGTGACATCCCAGTAAGAGCAGTAAAAACATCAATTAATAAATACTGCTTGCTAAAAGAAATTCACCTCCCAGCAGCTTGTCTGAATAACAGTTTTCAGGAGATGTCTAAAAGAAGGCAGGGACAATTCTTGCTGAACCTCTACCAACTCAGTCTCTAGTAAAATCCAGCTGAAGTGGCCCATCAGAGGGTGCCAGTGATCATGGTGGAAAATATGGAGTCAGGAATTATTGTATTTTTCACTCTATAAGACGCACTTTTTCCCCTCCAAAAATTAAGGGGAAATGTGTGTGCGTCTTATGGTGCGAATGCAGGCTCCTAGGCTTTAGCGATAGCAACGTGAAGCCTCCAAAGTGCAGAGGGAGTGCTCCCTCCGCGCTCCAGAGGCTTCATGTTGCTTTCGCTGAAGCCTGGAGAGCGAGAAGGGTCGGTGCGCACCGAGGCTTCAGGGATAGCCGCCTGAAGCCTCCGGAGCGCAGTGGGAAGTCCCACTGTGCTCCAGAGGCTTTGGGTTCCTTTTGCTGAAGCCAGGAGAGCAAGACTCTCCTGGTTTCAGGGATAGCCGCCTGAAGCCTCCAGAGCGCAGTGGGAAGTCCCGCTGCGCTCCGAAGGCTTTAGGTTGCCTTCACTGAAGCCTGAAGCCGGAGGCTTCGGGTTGCTTCGCTGAAGCCAGGAGAGCCAGAGGGATCGGTGCGCACCAATCCCTCTGGCTCTCCTGGCTTCGCTTCACTAGAGAGGCACTACACAGCTTTCCCTCTCCGCAGCACCCCTTCAGCGAAGTGGGAGGAGAAATGGAAGGGGCTCCGTTTCTCCTGCCGCTTCACTGAAGGGGGGGGCGCTGAGCAGAGAGGGGGAGATTTTTTTTTTCTTGTTCTCCCTCTCTAAAACAAGGTGCATCCTATGGTCAGGTGTGTCCTATAGAGCGAAAAATACGGTAACACAGGGACCTTGAACCTGTCTTGGTGGTGAATTGGCAGCCAGTGTGGCTCTCTTAGCAGAGGAGTAACATGTTGCTAGTGACCTGCTCCTCTGAAGTGGACCTGCCACTGCGTTCTGCCCTAGTTGCCGCTTCAGGACCAGATGCAAGGGGCAGCCCCACGTAAAGAGTATTACAGTAATCAAGCCCCTTGAGGTTACCAGTGCATGGACCTCTGTGGCCAGACCTTCTCAGGCCAAGAATGGTCGCAACTGGCATATCAGCCAAAGCTCATACAAGTCAATGAGATGACATGGGCCTCTAATGAAAAAGACAGATCAATGAGTACCCCCAAGCTATGAACGTGCTTTTCAGAGGGAAAAGCAGAACTGTCCATCCCATTTTAACTGAATTCTCATTGTATGGTCTTATCTGATTTTTATTTCATTGTCTTGTATTCCTTGAGCAGCATTAAGAGACTATTGTAATTAAAGGCATATAAATTGAAATAAAAAATAAGATGAACCACTCTAACTCCTACTTCTGCAGAAGTTATACTCTGTTGTAAATTTTCATGCTTGTGGTCAGTTGGCTGCCTTGCTTATTTTCATTATCCTGTTGTATTCAAACTGTGCTGCTAAGTTGCATCCTAACCCAGGGATGCTGACATGATAACAAAAGTCAGCCCTTGAATTAGCATTTATTTCTTAAAATCAGTGCCTGGGAGGAATGTGAATATGTAGTCATAGATGGAAATGCAATTGTAGCCTCACTTTGGCCCAGTTCATACATAATGTTAAGCCAAACCATGGCTTTGTGCGAATGAGCAAATGTGAGTTTCTGAAGTAAATATCACAGATGGTGCCTTACTCCCCAGTCCTGCTGCTCCCACATTACCTTGGGGGGGGGGGGTGTTAAATCAGGATCAGACCTTGGTTACAGCTCATGGTTCAGATTTAGAGCTAAGCCAAACCATGGTTTAGTTCTGGGTCGTATAACAACAGCAGGACTGAGGAAGGAGCACAGTGGCCATTTGCCCTGAGCCATAGTTCGGTTTAGTGTTATGTGTGAACCAAGTCAGTGTGTGCTCTTACTTATCTCTGAACAGTGCTGGGCTGGATATTCAAAAGAACATCCTGATAATCCACTACAGCAGGTGCCTCCTTATTTTTGGCAGAGAAATGTGGCTTTATAGAAGACAGTTGCTTCATGGCTTCTAATTACTAATTTAAAATCGGTTCATTTTGCACAGCTAGCAGATTCACCTATCTCAATGAACTTCTGAGAGATCTGGATCAGGGTTATTTTACAGAAAATGTTCATTTGCATGGAGAGAGGGTTGGTGTGAATGCTTCAAAAGCAGAGAGAGAAGCCAGGCCAGAATATTCAAAGAGGCAATTTTAAGCAGCGGAAGACAAAGGACTTGGTCTGCTGGAGGATGGGAGGGCGAGGTGGTGGTTGGGAAAGAAATTGCTTTGCCGGCAGTTTATTGTGTCAGTCTGGGAAAGAGCAACTTCAAAAAGTGCTTTCGTCTGTTTTTCAGGGTGAAAGTGTCTCCTCTAACCCAGACAGTACACATTATGCCAGGCACAAGGCACTTCCATGTTACACAAAACTCTGGAAGTCTTGAGAATGAATGATCGCTTGGTTGTACAGAAAAGGCTTTTGCTGCTGGGGGGCTCTGCCTTGACCTAAGAAAGGACCCAAGTTTGCATTTAGATGGAATTGTGTCTGTCTGATGGTTGCATTACAGGCTTTCCCTGGTGAACTCTCAAAAGTATTGCAGATGAAAATGCAGGGTTTTGTTTTGTCTTCTTAAAAGTGTCTGTCCAAATTGCATGTTGGGGACCAGGGAGTCAAATCATTCAGTGCTTTGGTTTAGTTTCTGTTGAAATTGAAGTTCTTCGTGCTCAGCCCAATAATTTTAGAAACACATCCAGCATGCCTAAATTAGTTCGGTTCTAATTCACATGAGAAAATGTTAATGCCATTCACGTGGTGTACATATGAACAGATGACCCATGTAATTGTACTGTTCTATATGGTTAAAGACACTAGACAGAAAAGTCTGCCAATTGTACATAAATTTGAATATGGGGGACATAATAGGTTGATTTGGGATTATTACTTAATATGTAATACCATGAGAAATGTAGCAGTTCAAAAATTTTAAATGTATTCACTCACCCCGATGCAGACGAGGAGGAGGAGGAGTTTGGATTTGATATCCCGCTTTATCACTACCCGAAGGAGTCTCAAAGCGGCTAACATTCTCCTTTCCCTTCCTCCCCCACAACAAACACTCTGTGACGTGAGTGGGGCTGAGAGACTTCTGAGAAGTGTGACTGGCCCAAGGTCACCCAGCAGCTGCATGTGGAGGAGCGGGGAAGCGAACCCGGTTCACCAGATTACGAGTCCACCACTCTTAACCACTACACCACAATGGCTCTCACAGATTTTCCCTCTCTAATCCTTTGGAACCAGGGCTGGCCCACCCATGAGGCAAGGTGAGGCAGGATCCCTGGGGGCAATGGATGCAGCCTGCAAGGAATGTATCACCCTCTGCTGTTGCCTCGATGGCGGCAGCAGCTGTCGCCCACTCATTGGAGGCCAGATCTTCCACCTCCCTTGCAGCCTCTGCCCCCCAGTGCTGCCTCTGCAGTGGCCTTTAGAGAATAGGAGGTGCTGCTGGTCTCCTCCCGCCCATGTTCCTGATGTAGATGTCCATCTCCTGTCCCTTTCACTCATCCATTCTTCCCTGGCCTGTTGGGGTAAGGGGTGGTGTGCCATTTTGTGGTTTGCCTCAGGTGTCAAAATGTCTTGGGCTGGCCCTGCTTGGAACTGCCTGCTTAAGAACATGTGCCTTGGGGAATTACCATGCACTGTACTGCCAGCGATCCTGCACACCTGGCTACTGCAGAAGCAGCCTGATGGGAAATTTACTTTGTAATAATAATAATAATAGCAATAAATATGTGCGTAGATCTATGTACGGGGGTGGGGGGGCACCACCCCAAACAAAGTATTCTCTCTGATAACTTAACCTGGATGTAGAGAATTGAACTTTCCTCGTCTTGTTACTTAACATATAGCAATTACCATGAATGATGCAGATTTAAAAAACAACCCCATTTACCGTATTTTTCGCACCATAGGGCGCACCGGACCATAGGGCGCACCTAGTTTTTAGACGGGGAAATCAATTAAAAAAATCTTTTCCCCCCAGCCCCAAAGAGCAGCGTACAGGCTGCCCACAACCTCTCCCTGCCGGAGGGGTTGCACGCGGCTATGGCACAAGCCAAGGCAGCGAGCGGGATGGATCCCGTTTGCTGCTTTGGCTTCCTCTTTAGCCCCACGCAACCTCTCCCTGCCGGGAGATGCTGCGCAGAGCTAAAGAAGCCATAGCCGCGTGCAGCCTCTCCCTACCGGAGGGGTTGCGCGCGGCTATGGAACAAGCCAAGGCAGCCAGCGGGATCCATCCCGCTGGCTGCTTTGGCTTCCTCTTTAGCCCCACGCAACTTCTCCTTCCTGGGAGAAGCTGTGCGGGGCTAAAGAAGCCATAGCCCTGTTTAGCTTCTCCCTGCCGGAGGGGTTGCGCACAAGCCTGCATTCGCTCCATAGGACGCACACACATTTCCCCTCAATTTTTGGAGGGGAAAAACTGCATCCAATGGAGTGAAAAATACAGTAATGTGTTTTCTAGTCAGTTAAGCATGTGAAGGGAAGCCGTGGGAGTGAGCACACTAACTCCATCCTGTCCCCAGTTGAAGGATGATCTTCTGAGTTGGGGAGTTTTCTATGCTCATAGAGGCTACCCACACATTTTAGAAACTGGGGAAATGCATGGGGGAGAGGAGACTCCCTGCTTCCGGATATTACCCTCCAATATGGAATGGTAGCAGGAGGTGGAATTGTGTATTCATTCCCTTGGCCAATGGATAATGCCTGAAGAGGGCTAAAATCTTTCCAGGGTCTATGCTACCCTTTATCTCTTGGGCGAATCTTGGAAATTGTAACCTAAAGCCTTTTTTTTAATTTTTGGACCACAATCCTTTTATCATGTTCTTTTTTTTAAAAAAGAAGAAACCCGTAGGCAGGGGTTATTTCCACTTTAGCCATCGCACAGCACTTAGGTGCATACCATGGCTTGAAGTCATGCAGCAGCGGCGGCGGCAGGCTTTCTTTTATTCTGATTGGTCTTTTCTCTCTTCCAGCCCTGACTGCTGCAGCCGGACGAGGCAAGCTGGATGTTTGCCGTCTGCTTCTGGAGCAGGGAGCAGCTGTAGCCCAGCCCAACCGACGGGGAGTCGTTCCCTTATTCAGTGCTGTTAGACAAGGCCATTGGCAGGTAAGGGGAGTGGGAGGGAGGAAACAGCTGCCTGTCCTTCTCCTAATAAGATAACAAGTATGTATACAGCTTGGATTTTTGGAGCTGCTTCCTGTATCATTTACCGTATTTTTCGCTCTATAAGACGCACCAGACCACAAGATGCATCTAGTTTTTGGAGGAGGAAAACAAGAAAAAAAATATTCTGAATCTCAGAAGCCAGAACAGCAAGAGGGATCGCTGCGCAGTGAAAGCAGCAATCCCTCTTGCTGTTCTGGCCTCTGGGATAGCTGCGCAGCCTGCATTCGCTCTATAAGACGCACACACATCTCCCCTTACTTTTTAGGAGGGAAAAAGTGAGTCTTATAGAGCAAAAAATACGGTACATCACATGGGCCTTTTGGTGGGATATCCTCAACAACGTGAGAGAGGTTTCAACATGTGTCTCCCTATGGTGAAGTCCTGGGAGGATCGCTAATCAATTTTCAATACCTTGGTGTTGTCACAGCATCTTAAAAAATAGATAGGTGCTTGTCTGAAGTTTTCTGTATTTTAATTATGGAGGCTTTTAGATGTATGTGAGTTCTTCAGGAATGCAAGATGCAAAACAGGGAGCAAGGGAACCGATAACTGCGGCATTCATAGGAATGCAGAAAGGAAGGGAGATTGCTTTGACGTACTGCCAAAGAGAGCATTTCATACCAAATGCTCTCCCTCCCTCCTTTAAATGTGTGTGATTCACATGTAAACAGTGCCTAACTCTCATTAGAAGAAAGCTTATGGTTCACAAATGCTGATGGAGATTTATTGTGCTGGAAGGAACATGTTTTACCCCAAAGGTGCCAAATGTTCCAATTCAAATTTAAGCATTTTTTTCTACATGTGGAAAGCCCCATTAGCCTATTCCAAGATAGGCAATTCACTCTTTATCTTCCATGTAGCCCTTTTGGCTTCTCCCACACACCTCAATAATGTTCCCCCTGACCCGTCTTTTAGATTCCAGTCTGTTCCCACCTAACATTTGATAAATAAGTGTGTTCCCTGGTTGGCATTGTGTTTTCTGGTTGGTATGACGGTTGGTAACTCAGACGTTCACTGCATTTATTTAGAAATATGGGGTTGCCAGTGTTTTTGCAGCAGAGTTATTCCAAGACAGCCCAGCATGCACAGATATAGATAAAGAAAACAGGGACCAGATACCTCAAGGTAAATGACATGGAGGCAGCAGGATGGGAGCTCAAATCACCCAGAATCTACCCGAGAGTGTACCTTAGTAGCCTATTCCATACATTAGCTTATACCATTGGTGGGGAACCTCCATCCCATGGGCTGGGTGCAGCCCCTGTGAACTCTTAATCTGTTCTGCCACCCCCTTACCAGCTCTGTTCTGCTTCCAGAAACTCACTTAGCAGCCTCCATTGAGAATCAACATGGAATATGCTGCTACGTCTTTCTCTATTTCTCCACTCTCTCTGCGGTTTTCCCTCTTTCTCCACGCTCATCCATGGTGCAGTTGTACGCATGATGCCTTGCTTGAGCCCTTCAGCAATCTCTCTCTCTTACTCTCTTTTTCTCTGAGCTTTCCCTGTGCAACCTCCAGTAATTTGGGGTGAGCAGATTTGAACAAGTCTGTACGTCTCCTGTTGTATGCTGTCTCTCTGGAGGGAAATGGCGGAGGACCTTATACAGGGAGGGGCTCTAGAGAGACAGCTTGCTCCAGTAAGTAGGTGATGAAAACATGGATCACTTTGGAGGTGCCCCACCCCACCCTGAGGAAGAGCATTCAGGCTGCACAGGTGTCCTTTCAAGGTGTGCTGAGGGAGAGCCAAAGCTGGGCAGAGCCACAGAACCTATTTTCCAAAGAAGCCCAAAACATCTGAATGTTGCAATTTGAAAATCCTAACTGGCCTCCCCTTCCCCAGCAGTAAAAATAACATAATGTATAGTCACTGTGTGTGTGAATGAGGAGCGAATGTGTGAAGAGAGGCATTTCTGTGAATAGGGTGTGAAGCAGGTGCAGTTGTGAGTGTGAATATGTTGGGTTGAAAAGGATTCTTCACCCCTTGTCTAGAGGAAGGATGTGCAGAACATTCTGAAAACTTCACATCCATTTTAAATAAAAATATTTCTTAAATGTAAATCCAATGGATATATGAGGAATGTTTGGAGGTGGACGATTTTGAAAGTACTAGACTTAAGTAGGTGTAGCATAGTGACATTTTAATTGCAAACTGAAACTTGTCGTGAGTACAGAGCGTAGGGGCTTATGCATTTTTTTCATGGCTCTCAAACTGTGCACAATTTGTACTCAATGCATCCTTGCTTTGTATGCTTTCAGATTGTTGATCTCTTGCTCACCCATGGTGCAGATGTTAACATGGCAGATAAACAAGGCCGGACTCCTTTGATGATGGCAGCTTCGGAGGGGCATTTGGGCACTGTGGAGTTCTTACTAGCACAAGGTTAGTTTGGAGTCGTGTTGAAATTAAACCCAAATATGTGTAAGCAGACTCCAAAATTACTGCGAAGATAGACCTTGAGGTTAGCTTTCCATAAATTTCATACCGTTGGATGAAATCATGCAAGCTAGACTCAATTCAGAATTAGGATGCTGTATATGAATGTTTCATTTACAGTGGAATAGCCTTACTTAGTTGATTGACTTTTTACAGGGTCGAAACTTTGTGAACAAAATGTCCCATCTCATGATTACCCAATTCAGGTGCCAATCCCACCCCCACCCCCAGTCTACAGATTCAGAAAATCTCGGCTCAGCAGAATAGCTATTGGCGTAAACGACCAAAAGCACGCTGCTATTCTGGCTGGCCACAACCTATAGAGATTGCACCAGCCGTGTGTTCCTCTATCCTTTGTTTCTTCCCTCTAGGAATCAGATCTATCACGTCATTCTTTTCCAAATGATATTATTACCTTTATGGTCTGACAAGCAGGCACTTCAAATGTCAGCAAACTAGTTGGTGGCAATTTTCCTCCAAAGATACCTGCCAAGCCAGTATATGGAATATTGCAGGGGACATAAGAGTCTCTTAAATAAGGCACACACTTCCATGGAAGGAAATACAACAACTTCCAGGAATGAAACTCTAAAGAGGGGCACTGTGAGTTGCAGGTGGGTTTAACGTATTTGGAAATACACCTAAGCAGTCTTGCTCTGTGTTTTGTTTTTCCACAGGATCCTCCATTTCCCTAATGGACAAAGAAGGACTTACTGCCCTCAGCTGGGCTTGCCTAAAGGGACACCTTTCAGTAGTACGAGCTTTGGTGGAGAGTGGAGCTGCTACAGACCATGCCGACAAAAATGGGCGCACTCCGTTGGATCTAGCTGCTTTTTATGGTGATGCAGAAGTGGTAAGTGCTTTTTTTGGGGGGGCGGGGGGAGAATTCAAATCCAAGAGAGGAGGTTCAGGATGATGTCAAGCTTTGGAAAACCCTTGGCAAACTTAGTTTCATTAATTAAATTTGTATACTGCCCTTCACCTGTAGATCTCAGGGCAGTTCACAACATAAAAATACAAAATAAGAAAGACAGAATAGATCATAAAAATGAGAACAAAAACAAACCAATGATTCCCTCCTCCACAACACATTTAAAAGGGCAGCAGATGTTAATCAGCCAAAGGCTTTGATGAAAAGGACATTTTCGCTTGGTGCCTAAAAGTGTATAATGAAGACACCAGCTGAACCTCCTTGAGAAGAGCATGTCACAAATGGAGAGCCACCGTAGTAAAGGCCCGTTCTCATGTTGCCACCCTCACGAAAGGGGCACATGCAGAAGGGCCTCAGGTGATGAGGGTCTGAGTGGGTTCATAGAGAGAAGCGTGATCCTTGCGGTATTGCGGTCCTGAGCTGTTTAGGGCTTTATAGGTCAAAACCATGGAGTTTTCTTGGCAGGGATACTGGACTGGCTTGCCGGTTCTGACTCCAGGTGGATCACATTTAGTCAAAACTCTCCACTATGACCTGTCCGTCTTGGGTGGCCCTGCACGGCATAGCTCATAGCCTCTCTGAGTTATTCAAGCCCCTTTGCCACAACAAGGCAGTTTGACCAAACTGCAGGAGGCAGTGGAAGACAGGAGTGCCTGGTGTGCTCTGGTCCATGGGGTCACAAAGAGTCAGACCCTACTAAATGACTAAACAACAACAAGGTCAAAACCAGCACTTTGAAACTAATTGGCAGCCAATGTAATTGGGCCAGGATCAGTGCAATATGCTCAAACTGAGCAACCTGGGCGCTAAATTCGACACCAGATGAAGTTTCCGAACCGTCTTCAGAGGCAGCCCTACGTATAAGGCGTTGCAGTAATCTAACCTTGAGGCTAGCAGAGCATAGGCAACAGTAGTTAATCTGTCCCTGCCAGATAGGGGTGGTGCAGCTGGGCCACCAGCCGAAGCAGATGGAAGGCACTCTGCACCACTGAGGCAACCTGAGCCTCAAGTGACAGCAGAGGCTCCAGAAGTACCCCCAAGCTGCATACCCACTCCTTCGGAGGAACTGTAACCCCATCAAGAGCAGGCAACCTCCCATCCATCTGATCTGGGGAACTGCCCACTAACAGTGCTTCAGTCTTATCTGGATGGAGCTTCAGTTTGTTGGCTCTCATCCAGTCCATTACCGAGGCAAAACAAAGATCCAGCACATCTACTGTCTCACCTGCAGATGTAAAGAGGAAGCAGAACTGTGTGTCATCGGCATATTGCTGACAGCATACTCCAAACCTCTGGATAACTCCACTCAGTGGTTTCATGTAGATGTTAAACAGTATAGGAGATAAAACTGATCCCTGAGGAACCCCACATTGGAGGCTGCATGGGGCTGCTGAAAAACACTCCCCAAGCATCACCCTCTGGAAATGTCCAGCCAAGTAGGACCGGAACCACTACAAAGCATTGCCACTCACCCCTAACTTGGACAGCTGTTCCAGGAGGATATTGTGGTTGATTTCCTGAGCTAATTGAGGAACGTGGCCACAAACCACCTTCAAATTCTTATCCTACAGTAGTGGTCAACTTTTTGGGAAAGCACACCGAGGGAGTTTTGCTTCTAATGTACTGAGCTGAAAGAAAAAGAAAGAACAGGCCTTAGCCCAACGGTATAGTGTCAGGCAAAAGTAGACATCGCACTTCAACACAATGAAGTCTGCAGCTATTTGCCGTGTGGCATATATGCTCTCTCTGGTATGGCCTGGAGTGTGTGGTTGGCATATATGGGTGGTTTTACCTTTGAGCCGAGGGTTGGATCTGATGTGGGATGCGGGTGGCGCTGTGGGTTAAACCACAGAGCCTAGAACTTGCCAATCAGAAGGTCGGCGGTTCGAATCCCCGTGACGGGGTGAGCGCCCGTTGCTCAATCCCTGCTCCTGCCAACCTAGCAGTTCGAAAGCACGTCAAAGTGCAAGTAGATAAACAGGTACTGCTCCGGGGGGGGGGGGGAGGTAAACAGCGTTTCCGTGCACTGCTCTGGTTCACCAGAAGCGGCTTAGTCATGCTGGCCACATGACCCAGAAGCTGTACGCCGGCTTCCTTGGCCAATAAAGCGAGATGAGCGCCGCAACCCCAGAGTCGGCCACAACTGGACCTAATGGTCAGGGGTCCCTTTACCTTTACCTTTACCTTACCTTTGAGCCAAGGGTTGGATCTGATGGCTTTTTGATTCATTCCAACTCTTAAGTGCCTTCAGGAGTCAAATGAGGTGAAGGAATAAAAATAGTTGCCATTTTAGCTCAGCATCCCACTCTCAGTTCTTTTGAGGTCAAAAACCTGCACTTAATTGCATGATCATAATGCCTATGACTTCCAGGCTGATACTGATTTCAATTGATTGCTTATTTGTAGGTTCAGTTCCTGGTGGATCACGGTGCCATGATTGAGCATGTGGATTACAGTGGGATGCGCCCCCTCGACAGGGCAGTGGGTTGCCGCAATACTTCTGTTGTTGTCACACTACTGAAGAAAGGAGCCAAGATAGGTAGGGAACAGTCAAAGAAAAGAAAACGCACCTTGTGAATCTCTCAAGAGCCATATTTCCTCCCAGGTTGTGCCGACATGCAGCACTTCTATGAAAAAGGCATGTCTGGTTTTGAAAGAATGCTGCTTCTGTTTCACCAGCAGAATACCAGCATTCCTGTGTGCTTTGGCTGCTGTGTTGTGTTAATCGAACATTGGATTTCCCCCCGCCTAGCTCTTGGCAAACTGGGGGAGTAACTCTTAATGAGGTTTTTCCTCTGAGAATGACCACCACTTCGACGGTTCTCCCGTGCTGCTGTGCTGATATGCTGCTGTCCGCTCTTGCTTTCCTTGCTCTGTAGATGCTTCCAGGTTTGGGTATTGCCTCCACTGCTCTACTCCCCTACAACCCCTCGCGTCACAAGGGAATTTGCTGGTGCCTTGGCTGCTATGCTGCCTGCCTCTCACTGCTGCTTTTTCTTTTTTTTTAAATTCACCGTCATCCATCTTTTCTCCCTCTTCTACAACTTTTTTGTTTTCTCCTTTTCTTCAAAGGCTGTCAGACGCTACCGAGTCGACCACGAGGTATACATCACTGCTGTCATCATCCAGCTTGGTGGTCTGACAGCTCTGCTTTCTCTTCTATGGTTTTGCCTGCCTGCATTCTCTCCCTCTGTTTTCATTTTTTCTCACCTTCAAACAATTATTTCCCCCCCCTTACTGTTGCAGAGAATAACTTGACCTCAAGACCTAATTCACTTTTAAAATGCTGCCAATTTATTTTTTTACTCAAAGCCTTCTGAAATGCTTCCCCATGCCTTTCTGGCTGTTTGAGAACTCCCCTATCTGACAATTCGCTTGCCAAGTGAGACCATGAAGGCTTGGTGGATTTGTAAAGGCCTACATAAAACAGCTGTAGAATTGGGCTCTTGGACTGCAATAGAAGGGGAGTGTATCCAAAGTACTTCGCAGGTATAAGCCCTGTTTGAAGTGAGCCTTGTTCTGAAGCACCGAATATTTTTAAAACTCTGTTCACAAATATACCACAAATAAACTTTCAGCCCCAAATACATCCAGGTTGCTGTAGCATACCATATTTAAAGCTTACATGGATTGATCTATATTGTCTGTTAAACCCTTTGATTTCTTCACTAATCACATTTTCCAGAACGTAACTGTCTTTACTTCCCACCAATGCTAATTGGTGGATATTGATGCCTTCTTCTCCAGAATTTGCGAATCATTTCAAATGAGCTGAAAGAAAAGATTGCAAGGGAAAGGCGTTTTTAGTCTGAAGCATTCTTGTGAGAACCCCACGCTCCTTGGGTTGGCAGTTGTTCTCTCCAGCAGAAATTTCTCCCCCCCCCCAGGATGTTTATCCACCTTAGCTTTCCTCCCTTACCACCTTTTGCATTGTATGAGTTTTTTACCCATCATGCATCCTGTACACTACAGGTCCAGCAACCTGGGCGATGGCCACCTCCAAGCCAGACATCATGGTCATCCTGTTGAGCAAGTTGATGGAGGAAGGAGACATGTTTTACAAGGTGAGAGATGGAAAACTGAGCTTTTCACCAAGTATCAGTAAACGACCTTGTATCTAGTTATCAGTGTTTATTTCTTTGCTGCTTCAATTGCATCAAAACAGTTCCTGAGCTTTCATATTTTTTAAAAAAGCATTTCCCCCCCTTGCTCTTCTGACTATGCCACAGGGTGACTGAGTGGGTGTCAAGTCTATGATGTTTCTTTATTCTGCACTCTCTCAGTGGCTAAAAGAACCTAATTTGAATAATTTGAATTCAAATGAGCAAGTATATATAAATGTGCTTAATTTGCACAATTCATGTGCGTCAGTTAATTTTTAATTTTTAGCACAAGCAGTCCTGACAGTAGCAGATGACCATTACTCCAAAACACTGCAGTACATCTAAGTTAATGGTTACCACTGTAGAACATCTCTTTATTTTTGATGTTTTGATCTGGCCATTGGGATTAAATGCATACAGTCAGCATGTCCACAGAACTTCAGACCCCATTGAGCCCTGTGTCTGACAGGATTGTCCGTAGCATCATTGCTTGACTAAATTGCTGGGCTTTGTGAAGCAAAACAGCAGCAGTAGCAACGACCACAAAGCACTTTTATGTTCTCCAATATCTGGAATAGCTTTCTTAGAATCAAGGTGGTTCTCCTAATTCAGAATCTTGAGCAACTGCTTGGCTACAGTTTATACCTTGCACTAAAAATTAAAATTCTGCACCACATTGCTACTTGCCTTGGGAGCAAAGCCTCTGCTGGTGCCAATGGGATGTTGCCATCCAATGTAGATATTATGATGATATGAGCAGAAAAGATGTACTAAGCTGATGGAATGCCTTGCCCTATGAAAGTTGTACAGTGGTACCCAGGTTTTCGAACAGCATGCGTTCCGGGTGTCGTTCGACTCCCAGAACCATTCAAAAACCAAAATGCTGTTTCCAATTGGCTGCAGGAATGTCCTGCAGCCAATCGGAAGCCGTGCTGGATGTTCGGCTTCTGAAAATAGTTCGAAAACCAGAACACTCATTTCCAGGTTTTGATTGTTCAGGAGCCGATTTGTTCAGTAGCCAAGGCTTTCAGCTTCCAAGGTATGACTGTAGTTGGTTTCCTCCCTTGCTATTTTCTGCTAGGTGTTAACCATTATACCTTGGGATGGTTTTGCTGCATCTGACAGATAAACCAAACAAACCTACAAAATTAACTGATTCTCATGTGTTTTTGATTGATAAGTGTATATTGTTGTTCTTATAAAATTGTAATTTGTAGATATTGTAAGCTGTGTCTCCTTTTGCAACAGCAAGGGGTGGGATAGAAATGGTTTCATAAAGTGAGTGAATAAATAAATAAATAAATAAATAAATAAATAAATAAATAAAAGGAGACTGGAAGTGGTATTGTAGGCAATATGCTCTTTCCTGCCAAATCCATCCTTGAAATCCTTCTGCTTCTATAGTGGGGAGGCCATTAATAGTTCAATATTTCCTTCAGCTGGGAAATCAGCCGTGTGTGTGGGGGGGAAACAGCCACTCTTTTCTAGGCCTTATGTCAAAGTAGTACAGGAAGAGGTTCTGTTTGGCAGGAACCTTTGGGCAGTTGATATTACTGTCAGGCACATGTTGTTAGTCGGTCAGTTGTGTTCTCGTTGGTCCCCTGTCCATGGTGAGATGGACAAGTAATTGACCAGGTCACTTCAGACTAGTACCAATGTGTGCAATACTTTTGGACATACTTCCATGATGTGCCCAATCTTGGCACTTCTTTCTTTGAGCTAACCTTTACCCAGTGTATTTAGTATTTACAGTCAATCCAGTGGCATCTTAAGAAAACCCACCTAACCATTCTCTAGGGTCCGAGCTTTTCAGCTGTGCTAAGTTTTCTCCCTCCAGTATCGGAACAAGAAACCTAAGAGCATGCCAGAAATTAATTTACAGAGGGAAGCTTTTCTCTTAAAGACTTCCATGCAGCCAAATTTCATTCAGCCAGGAACGACAGCTGCCATGCTTATTTCTAGATCCCTCTGATGCAACTGTGTAGGCACATTCAGCTGTCTTCAGTGATTGTCTTATAACTGCTACAATGAATGCTGAAATAGAAAACTGAGTGGTGCATTTTGACCTGTTTGCCGTTCTGCTAGAAAGGGAAAGTGAAGGAGGCTGCCCAGCGCTACCAGTATGCTCTGAAGAAGTTCCCCCGAGAAGGGTTTGGAGAGGACCTGAAAACCTTCCGGGAACTGAAGGTGTCACTCCTTCTCAACCTCTCCAGATGCCGGAGGAAAATGAATGTAAGTGGCCTCCTTCTCAAAGCCCCTTCCTGGCAATGATCCTTTCCCAGCTCCCTTTCCTGTTCCTAAACCACTCCCTAACCAGACTCTTTCCCAGACTCCTGGAATGGCCTTGAAAACCTCCACCTTTTTTGTAACCTGGTTGTCCTTCACAGAGCACTGGCATTTTACAGTTCTGAAACAGCCAAGCCAATGGTTTGAGATTAATTTCAAGCAATTAAAAATTCATCGCTATATAAAAACAGCTGTTATAGCTCTCTTTGATTTTTTTCCTTCTCAATGTCTGTATGTGTGCAGATTGGAGGATGCTGTCGGACTTGAAATGCTGTCATAGCCTTCTGAAGCTCCTGCTTTCTCTTAGAGCAGTGACTCAGAATCAGAAACACATACCCCACACCCTCCCATCCTCCCCCTGGAGATGGGCAACAACTCGCGTTAGCTGCAATCTGTTCCTGTGTCTAAAAACATAGCATGGGAAGTGGGTGAAAGAGAAACAATACTGTTTATGCTAGGAATCCAGTCAATGTCTCAGCAATATAGAAGCCAACATATATAATAAAGCTTTACACATTTGGATTTAAAGTCAAGGATTTGGCATGCAAACATTTTAAAGAATAGACATGTTTTAATCATATCAGTTAAGTGTGGCCACAGAGCTAAGAAACAGAGTTAACTTACATTAGCACTTTGCAGAAATTGTTTAGGGAGTGCTTTAATAGGGAGAAGAGAAGCAAGAAACTAAAAATGTATGTATAAAACCAAACATACCCATTGAGCATATCCAGACCATTTTGAAGGGTTTTCTTAACCTTTCCAAGGTTTGCCTCTTCCTTTTTATTGGTTAGCATAAAAATTTCAGAGTTACTGTATAAGAAGAGGCTTACTTGAATGCCCTCATTGCACGGTTGTGTTGCATAGCTTCACTGCAGCCATTCACTCCAGCCAGAGTCAGCAGCCGTGTTAAGGTGCCCTACACCGAAACATTCGGCCTAATCACAGTTTGCAGGGCGAGTAGCCAGAATTGAAACTGGAAAGGGGCAAAGCTGTGCAGCTGTGAACCCCTTCACGTGTTCCTTTAGCACACAGTTCAAGAGAACCCCCCCCCCCCAAAAAAAAAAAAGGTAATGAAAAGAGCAGATTGATGGAAAGTTCTGTTTCCAACAGTGCCCAATGTAAAGGTCCAGGCTGCACTTTTAGATTAGCGGTGCAGGGAGAAGATTAACAATAAGTACGTACACTAAAGACCTGTCGAATTGACAGAATCATATATCCAGCAAGGTTTCCAGGGCAGACACAAGTGACAGCAGACCGATTGAAGAGACACACAAGGAACGAACTGAGTCCTTATAGGCTCAGCTTGGGAGTGGATAACCTCGTAACTTCACAAAACAGGGCTGGATCTCTCGATACCAGCTATCTGTGACATGACGTCAGTGTTGGAAAATACCAAGTCCACATATAAAAATATTTCCATGTCATATTATTATTTTTTTTCCTTCCCAAATTCTCTGTGTGTGTATATATTCAATGACTTATCTACGCACCTATTGTGATGGCAGGATTTTGGAATGGCGGAGGAATTTGCTACTAAAGCACTGGAGCTGAAACCGAAATCTTATGAAGCTTACTATGCAAGAGCAAGGGCCAAACGCAGCAGCAGGTGAGAGGAGAGCCAGAGAGAAATGAAAGGTTCTGTTCTCCTGAGGTTTGGGTGTGACACATTCCAAAAACGCCCCCATTCCACACAAGTGAATCGACAGCAAGGGAATTGATTGCCCAAGGGAGACTATAATTCTAACCTTCGGAAATACCAGGTTAAGAAACTCGCCCTCTTCCATTAAGCTGAGCACCTTCCACAGTTCCAAATATAGTAATTCTGTAAGTTGGACCATAGTGTCCTCAAAAGCATTCTGTCAGTGCTAGATTTATTCACATCACTGAAGCATGCAGCAGCTGAGCAACTGGAGGGCATGTTTGGGGGTTAACTAGTGATTGCTCTGCTCTGTGCTCGAAATTAGTTGTTGCTATGAAAGCAGTGGGATCCAGTTGTATCTCATCTGTGCTCTGGTTGGTGCTTAAAGGGGCCTGGCTCATCTGCTGCAGGTGGGATCACATTTCAGAATCCTGAACTGACTGGAGAGCTTGGCCTTTCAGCCACTGCTAGCCTCTTTGCTCAGCTCAAGGAGTAGGGTACCTGCTGTGACTGTTTGGAGCTTTGTTTTGTTCCAGAGTTTCTTTTGTACCTACCCATTTGATCATCACGGCTGAGCTGGAGGCCCTGCAGTTCAACCTCTCAGCTCAAGGAGGACCCACTGAAGTGGCAATAAACCCTCGTCTGGGTCTCTCACTGCTATAATTAAACTTCCATTCCAGAAACAGAGCTCTATGAATTGAGCCACACTTTCCCTTCTTTTATGCATTCATATTCGGCTCCCCACTGCTTGCAATAAATTGGCAACCAATTTCCTTTCTGGGACTTTTCCCACATTTCTTCACTCAGGGTCCATTATACCACTTTAAAAAAAGAAAGAAAAAGCCTTCCCTTGCCATACCATGCCTTGCCTCCTAGCATCAGCAGTCAGGGGAGGTCAAAAGTTTTGGGGCTTGGGGAAATTGTTGTGTTTTAAAAAACCAAACAATAAAACGAAATGCATGAAGGGCATAGAGGATATTCTCTACCAATCGCAATCACATTCGAGTAGATGACTGTTTTGTTGAAAAGCTACCAGTGTCCCTGTAAATGACAACCCACCTCCCCCCAAACTCCCCACCCTTCTGTTCCTCAAAAGATAGCCAAAGGCATTGTGGGCTTGTGTCAGGCACTCTCTCCCTTCCTTGTTCCCTTCATTCCCAAGAGAACAATTCTCAGAGCAGAATGCATTGGCTTCAGGAAGGCCAGAGCTTGCCACTTGCCCGGAGCATTGTAAGGTCTTAAGCTCAGACCTTAAATAGTTGGAGGGGCACAGCTAAATCTACCCTGCATACCATAAAGTTCCCTGCCTTGTTCCCTTCATTTCCAAGAGAGCAATCTTGGGAAAACTGGCTTGTGTCCTCTGCCGTGGAAATGGAAGAAACAGCCAAAGGCTGAAGAATCTGGTTCTTACAGGACTCGGAACATCCTCCCCACCATGGCTAGCAATGCTTTTCTTCGCAAGAAACTTGTTGCTTAAGTCTTCCCAAATCCGTTCCGATCCAGAGTAACTTTGGTTCTTCTTTTTTTGTCCCCTCTCTTGGGTCGAGCAGGCAGTTTTCAGCAGCGCTGGAGGACCTGAACGAGGCCATCAAGCTCTGTCCGAACAACCGTGAGATCCAGCGGCTGCTGATGAGGGTGGAGGAAGAGTGCAGACAGACGCAGGCGCAACTACAGCAAGAGCCTCTTGCGGCATCTGAACCTGAAACGCAGCACGAAGAGTTGTATGCAGTGCAGGACATCTTGGAAGAGGAGTACCTTGAGCAAGATGTAGAAGAAAACATTTCTGTTGGCTTGCAGACGGAGTCACGGCCGAGCCAAACTCTGCCCATCATCCAGAGCCCACCTTCTTCTCCTGCCCACCGAGACTCTGCCTACATCTCCAGCTCACCACTTAGCTCACATCAGGTGTTTGACTTCAGGTCAAATAGTTCTGTGGGGTCACCAACAAGGCAAGGGTACCAGCCCACCTCCCCAGCACTCTCCCCAACGCACCAGAACTCCCATTATAGGCCAAGCCCAGCACACACATCTCCTGCTCACCAAGCCTCGTCTTACCGCTTTAGCCCACCTCCAGTAGGTAGCCAAGGGAAAGAGTATCAAAGCCCACCTCCTTCTCCCCTTCGTAGAGGCCCTCAGTACCGAGCCAGCCCTCCAGCAGATAGCATGAGTGTCTACAGGGCTCAGTCCGGCTCACCCGTACGATATCAGCAGGAACCCAGCATCAGTCAACTTCCCAGTCGGCCAAAGTCTCCACTCTCCAAAATGACACAGAGGTCCTTCCAGATGCTTCCGCTGCCTGTTGCAGTCCCCCAGCAAGGGCTCAGGTTGCAGCCTGCCAAGGCACAGATCGTCAGAAGCAACCAGCCAAGTTCGGCTGTGCACTGCAGTACTGTGATCCCCACAGGCACTTACGGCCAGGTGGCCCATTCAATGACCAGCAAATACCAGTCGTCGTCGTCGGAAGTGGCTGCTGGCCAAAACCGGCTGGTCTACCAGAGCTCCATTGGGGGGATAGTGGGGGATGGGCGGCCCATGCAGCACGTTCAGGCCAGTCTCAGTGCAGGGGCCATCTGCCAGCATGGAGGGCTGGCTAAAGAGGATCTTCCACAGAGGCCTTCCTCTGCCTATCGTGGTGGGATGAGATATAATCAGACCCCGCAGATCGGGCGCAGCCAGTCAGCTTCCTATTACCCAGTCTGTCATACAAAGCTCGATCTCGAACGTTCCTCCCTTCCCACTAGCCAGCTAGGTTCGCCAGATATCTCTCACTTGATACGAAGGCCCATGGCAGTAAACCCCAATGAAATCAAACCTCACCCCCCAACCCCAAGGCCTCTGCTTCATTCTCAAAGTGTTGGCCTCCGATTTTCCCCTTCCAGCAATAGCATCTCATCCGCTCCCAATCTGAACCCCCCCTTCCGCCCTTCTGCTTCTATTCAGCAGATGGAGATCCCCCTTAAGCCAGCCTATGACAGGTCATGCGACGAGCTTTCCCCAGTCTCTCCAACGCAGGGTGGTTACCCCAGCGAGCCTGCCCGCTCCAGGACCACACCTTTCATGGGAATCATTGATAAAACGGCCCGGACTCAGCAGTATCCCCACCTGCACCAACAGAACCGAACCTGGGCTGTGTCTTCAGTGGATACCGTCATAAGCCCCACGTCCCCAGGAAACCTATCCCAGCCAGAAACATTCAGCCCGCCTTCCTCAATCAGCAGCATTGCCTTTTATAACAAAACCAACAATGCACAGAATGGCCACTTGCTTGAAGACGACTATTACAGCCCACATGGGATATTGGCCAATGGCTCCCGAGGAGACCTCCTAGAGAGAGTTAGCCAAACCTCTTCGTATCCCGATGTTAAGGTGGCCAGGACACTGCCTGTTGCACAGGCGTATCAGGACAACCTCTATAGGCAACTCTCCAGAGACTCCAGGCAAGGACAGACATCCCCTATCAAACCAAAGAGACCATTTGTGGAGTCTAATGTGTGAAACGGACGTGTCTTGGAGTAAGAGCCTTGTTTTCAGCACACTTTTCCCGGCTGAATTCCCACATTACACTGCTGTTTTTCTTCCTCCCTTTTTGAATTTTTCATTCACCTAGCAGGCCACCAACTAGGGTTTTTTCTGTGTGATGATGAGGCAGTCTAAGACATGCTCCAAACCCTTTGCTGCACACAGCTGACCTCAGATAAAGCCAGCACTGTACATGTCTTCAGCTGTCAATTAGGCAATGTTAGTACACGGTGTTGGGGCTGACCTAGAAGGAATCGCTCGAGAGAGGTAACCAGCTCTTTGAAAAAACAAAATGCAAATTTCAAAATCCAGATTGGTTTGAATATAGGCTTTGAAACACTTACTAAATTTTCCTCCAGAGTACTGAGCCCTTTTGACTTGGAAATTGCACTCTTTCAGTCAGCGCAGTGCTGTCCACATTGTTTTGTTGTGTCCAAAGAGCTTGTTGACCTGCACAGAATGGGGCTTTTATTTTGTTTGTAATATGGTGAGGAGCTATGCATAAAACCCATCCTGCTTTATCTGGTGTGATAGGCTTGAACATTAGTATTAAGGGTTCATGGTTGCGAATTTTTCAAAATCCTTTCCAGCCAATCCGTTGGTATGGACTTCCACGGGTAACATTGCTTTGAAAGGCATGTTCGGAATGATACTGTTTTGATTTCCTCTGAGGCAGTTGAACAAAATATTCAGGGAGAAATCAAAGTTCTCTCCACTTCAGCCAATCAGTGGGCGGCTACCTCGGTCTGTATATCGGACTTCCTGTCCATTTTCAGTGGGCTTGTCCTCCTAATGGAACAGGAGCACCTTACCGATTCGCACTCCAGGTATTGTTCCCAAATCAAGAAAGCTCATTATAAACTGTGAGGTGTCCTATCATTTGAAAGCGTGATGGGGGGAACTGAGAAAGAGAAGCAGAATTTGTACAGGCACTCCCATTGTGACGGTTAATGACCTCCCCCTAGAAGTCAGTATTAGTACACTCCTAGCAATGCTTCCTGAGTTAGAGACCCATTGAGCCATCTCGGCATTCCTTTTCCGGCTGACACTTTTGGAGTGAAGCACTTTCTTCCACTCTTCTTCTCTGGTTGTGGGCGCTGCGACTTTGGTCATTTAGACCAATACGATACTGATGTTTGAGGAATATGCTCTTAAGTGTTAGAAGCTGGAGAAGGGAGAGCTGGGTGGGAGAAGATCAGATGTTGACAAAAATGATGGCGAGGAGTTCTGAGGGCAATTAAAGGTCATTCCTGAGTAGCAAGGGCTTTTCAGATTCATGCCGCTGTAGGTAATCCGTGAATGTATGCAGGTGCTCAAAAGGTCATCAGAGGTACAGTGAAATAGCAGGGACACAAAGGAATGCAAAATCACACCTTGCCCTTTCTTCATTTTGGTTGGACAAAGGATAAAGCTGGCTTCCCGTTAATTAAGCAGGGGTTGTTTTTTTCTCCACGCTGTGATTGCACCAGCCCTGGACGGCTAGTCTTTTGTCCCAGCTGAAACGGGAGTTCCTCATTTCTGTTATCAGGATTTGCAAATCGATACAATGATTTCTGAAACATAAATCAGGTATATACATACCCTTTGCTTCCTATGATTTACTTTCAGTACTTGGCTTCTTTCTGAAGTCCGTTTGCTGTCCTCAGGAGTCCCTCTCTATAAATAGAAAAGTGATTAGAAAAGGCATTTCCATTAAACAGCAAGGCTTCAGGTGAGGTTGGCAGGTTCCATACCTGGAAGTGTTACTAACAATATGTTTATGCTTTAAGGTCCTGGAATTCAGAGACACAAAAGAGATTAATGTAACAGTTTCAGGAAATCTTTTCATTCTCAGAACGAGTAGTCCTTGTCTGAGTGCGAAGGGGATGTTTTCAAGGGTTTGTTTTACTTTGGTTTTTACTTTGATCTTTCCTTAGGACTCTTTTTGTACATCTTTTTTTCCAGCTCTTAACTGTTGTATTCCAGAACCTGCAGTAATAGAAAACACTTAGCAAAAGAGGTGTTAGCATAATTTCTTCTGCTGCTATGGGGCTTGCCAAGCTGTACTGGTGCCCAGCAAGTCCAGAGGTTGGCAGCTACATTTTTCGGGAATATGCTTTTCCGCTGTTTCAACTTGCATGTTGAAAGGGACAGTGCTGTACCCTCTTGTGAGTGTGTGTATGAGAGAGGGGGGAGGGAGCTTTCGTACATAACCCAAGATATAAAGAAGGTGCAAATTTGCTTTCCTTTATTTTGGGGGTGGATAAAGCTACTTCCTGCTTTCCCCACACGTTACTTTTGTTGTCCTGGGGAAGTAAAAAAGGGTTGATAACCTCCCCCCTGCACTTGCTGTATGTAGGGAATCATCCTTATGATTTTAGTGTTGTCTTAGACATTTTTTCCTGCTTTATAAAGACAAATTACTTTAAACTCTTAAAAACTGGAAGACACACCACCAAACAAGAATATGTTTGCATGTGTTTATCGGTGATTTTCCTTTCCTTAAGAGATTTGTGACAACTACTTTGGAACTGCTTGTATCATGCAGAAGATAGAACCCATTTCACTGCAGCAGACAGTGGAAGGTCAAATTAATCGTTTCCATTGTTGTTTGCCTTTTGGGCTACGATAAAAGATCCTCGCACCAAATTGTTTGGTATGGCTGGAGTGCACTGAGGCATTAACCTGCTGTCTTTCCCGATAAAGCAAGTAGAGAAACGCAACCAAATTTAGCTGTCTCCACCATGCGGGATGCTGAGGAACAATGTTGCTGTCACCTTTGCAGTTCCAACATACGAATCTTCTTGATGGCATAATGCTGTAGTTCTTGAATTTGGCTGTTTTGCTCTGCTCTTCACTGCCATGGGGTTCCCAGTACCATATCTGTTTACATTTAGTGTTTAGTGAAAGAAATGGCATGCACATCCAAAACGAGGTTTTAATACTTCCATTGGGCAGGGTTTCCCCCTCTTCTTCTCTCCTCTCCGCCCCCCCCCCCCCCGGTACTGTGTTGTGATTTCACAGGATTTTTGCACTGATGGGTTTGTCACCTGCTCTCTTTGTAAATGGGGGGGTGCACTTTACAGTTTCATTTGTCACTATGATAAGTGCTGATTATTTAAGTGTGATCAGTGTCTTCATTAGAAATACAACAGAACAGGTCTCGTCTTTCAGCGTATTAAAACAGAAGCAATGACTCAAAATATATAGCACAAGTATTAGCTGTTGTACATAAGCATCAAAAGGCGAAGTACTTTTTTCAATATAAAGAGAAACATTTGCTGTGACTTAATCGAACTGATCTCCTAGCAATTCTCTTTAGGAGCACCTGAGGCTTAATTGTGACTGCTTTTAGTTACCAGGTAACACACATCTCAGCTGAAATAGGAGCCGTTTTTTGTCTTAGAAGTTGGCAGGAGGCAATTCCTTCTGTTTTTGCTCTTGGCTTAGACCTCGGTCGCTCATTGTGTCCTCTCCTGAAATACAATGTGATAGAGCACAAAGTAATTTCTTTCGCTGTCCTTTCTGCAATTCAAATGCCTTTTCAAGTCAGGCTTTTTCTACTCAGGAAAGTGTGATAGAATGGCTTAACACTCACCCACCCATCCTGAAGGCTCTCAGATGCTTTTTCTTTTTTTTAAGGGCCATGTAAAAATAACTGCACCTGTCTCCCTCTCTAAGCTGGAGTTGTAGAACTCTCTTTACCCGCACAAATACACCAAATAGTCCAGTGGCATTTCTGCTTTGAATGTATGCCTGCGTATGCCACCACTTCATGTCATTCTAACACTGCAGAAAGCTTCTAGGCTGAGTGGAAGGCTTATTCTAGAGCTGGAATCTAGATGCAGGTTTATGGTGCATGCTCTCGAAGCAGTACCAGCTGCTTCTCTCTGAAGACCAAGGGAGACCTGTCCTTAATTGCTTGAATGCAGTGAAAAAGCACATTTTTGTTTCTTATGTTAATAACTGCCATACCTGAGCACCCTCAGAACCATAGGGACCAGGAGGGGGAGTTCCACTATGGTCCCAGCAACAAATTCTAGAAAGCTGCCAATGGAGTAAAGAGCACCTTCTGGACTTTGGCACACTTAGAGACTTCTCTCCACCCTCTGCCACAGTCTCAAGGTTTTGCAGGCTTCACTATGGCTGCTATTTACATACCAAAGAAATTTGTGTGCTGTACTTTAATTGCATTCAAGCAGTTAACTTGACCCTGGTTTGAGTCTGCCTCCCGGGGTCTCGCCACATGGGTGCCTATAAACTGATGCTGGCACCTGGGAATTTGAAACAGGGTGGAATTCAACACTAGGCCTACTCAGAATAGGCTCACTGAAATTAAAGAACATGACTCCATTAGCTCTTTTCATTTCAGAGGGTCTACTCTTGAGTAAAAGTTGGCTGAATTCCACCCAACTAGTCTGAGCTGGCTCTTTAAAATAGGATGGGAGTCTGAATACATTGCAAGGTCTGCTTTGCTCCAGGGGAAGAGAGCTATCAGCTTGGAACATGGCTCTACTGCTAGCTATAAGAAATGTACTTAGAGGTAAAGAGTTTATTTGAGAGTGGCTGAAAATGTGCCTGCTGTTGCAGTTTCAAAGAGGCAGAGGCTGTCCACATATGCAGAACACTTGTGAAGGAGAACATTTCCTTTCAGATACTAAGCCTGAAGGCTGTTTTTCTTTTATTACATGTATTTCTTCTAGCAAGCATTAGACTGCGGAGAAAGGGGGGAGGGTGAAGCCTGCACGTATTTTGAAAGCCCAAGTCACTGGCCTGGCCTTTCGCAGCAGTTAACAAAATTGCTACCGTTCCAGATCCACACAGAAAGTCATCTAGTAAAAACCAAAGTGCCAGCTTCTCCACGCCTTACATAAAGCAACGAACATCACTGCGTGCCTAGAAATTATTCTCCTTCTCTGCTTAAGGTGGCCCCTTGCAAACTCTTGGGTGGCAGGCGACATCTCTCCCCATTTCCCTCTTCTTAAATACGCTGGGAGTCCCAGGGCCTTCATCTACCGGAATTCAGCTTATAAAAAGGGCTTAGACGGGGACGAGAAATAATGTACCTCCTTTGACATGTTAGATGCCTTCACTAAATGTATGGTTGCTGTGGAAAGCGAAGGAAGAACTTGGGGCACAAGCACAAAGGGGTGGAAAACCTGAACTGCTCTCCCTCCCCCCCGAATTACTTGAACTCAATTGCTGGATGATTTTTCTCCCCTAACAAAAACATATTAAGGGCTGAAATTACATAGCAGGCTATTACGTTTGCAGTTCTTGATTATAATCCACCTGCTATACCAGACTAGGCCCCTCCTGGCAAATAAAACCCTGTTTTATTCTTGACAATTCTTTGGGATCTTCTCCACAGAACTGCTTTCCCCACAGAAAGGCAGACACCGCTGGCTTGGGGCTGCTTCTGATTCTGAGGCTACTGGGAAAACGGAACGAGGTTTTTGCACTTTTACGCTTGCTTAGAAAGGGAAAGAGAGAGGTGATGCTTTTTCTTCTGGCTGCTGTCACGCTGAGTCCGTGAGCAAGGTGGGGCAGTTCTAATCTGTTCTGCCTGGACATGCACCAGACCCTGAGTCCATTTCCGAGGAGTACCCACTGTTATTTACCGATACTGACATTTCCACAGAGTGCAAGGCACTGATCTGTATAGGTCCAGGGTTTGGGGTATTTTTGGAGGGGATGAATGTTTTGCACCAGTTCAAACGTGTTTTCCATTCCGATGGTGTTCTTTCATTTTGCATTTTCTTCCCTATGAGCATTGCAGCATTTTGCCTGTCTTGTCTGCCTCTGTACAGTAACACAGCACTCCTTTGTATTAAAGAAAAAAAACCTTTAAGGTTTGCCATCCTTCAAGACACTTGCTGGGAAGACACTGAGTTCCTTTTTCCTTTTAGCTTTTCTATAATTCTGATGTAAAGGATTTTCTCTGTACAGTATAATAATATTCAATTGCATGTTCTGTTCTCTTACTGATATATTGAATCACCAACACAGTTGTGATCTTTTGCAGCAGGGCAGCCGCACAAACCCCTGCGCTCAGCTAAGACTCTTGGCCACTCCTGTATAAAAGGAAAGAAATGTGTTTCTTTCCCTTCACTGTACTTGCTTGAGCAGAGTTTTATTGTCTGTACATGTGAGCTGTCAGATAGACGTGGAAAAAGTTCAAAAAGAATGCATTCTCCCCTGCCCCTCCCTAATGTATACAGATTGTAACCTGTACAATGAACTGTATGTATGAAAAAAATGTACTTATTTATAAATGGTTAACACTTGGAAATATTGGGTTGACTACTGTGTTCAGCACATCTGCTTCAAATATCTAGCTGGTGGAATGGAGGGGATGGGGACACATGGTTTCCAGGCGTAGCTCCTCAGCTAATTTGCCAGTTTTAGTTTACACCTTGACTTATGAGTTGATAACACACCATGTATCTTGGCTCCTTGCAAACTACAGTGGTACCTTGGGTTACAGACACTTCAGGTTACAGACTCCGCTAACCCAGAAATAGTACCTTGGGTTAAGAACTTTGCTTCAGGATGAGGAGAACAGAAATCGTGCTCCGGCGGTGCAGTGGAAGGCCCCATTAGCTAAAGTGGTGCTTCAGGTTAAGAACAGTTTCAGATTAAGAACGGACCTCCGGAACGAATTAAGTACTTAACCCGAGGTACCACTGTACACTTCTTGGCTTCATCAGCTCCCATTTCAAATGCTTATACCATTGGCATATTTGTGGTCATGGGAGCAGTTGGCAAGTACATGATTTGTTTTCTGATTGTGAGCTTTTATGTGGCCAGGGAGACTGGGGTAGTAGTGCTTCAGTTTCCTTTGGTAAAAGACGGCACAGTTTGTTTAAGGTAGTCTTAC